>NC_134568.1:80015008-81217245 GCF_050947875.1 Dermacentor variabilis | reverse complement strand
TGCTGACCGATGAACAGCTGTCAAGTCTCAACATTGATCTGGCGGCGCTTTAGGAATGTGTGAGGAGTGGTGGCGTGGGTGGGGAGGGGGGGGGGGGTATGCCACTTGATTTCGGGGGGGGGGGGCCGGGCCCCCCCGGCCCCCCCCCCCCCCTGGGTACCTGCCTGTCTGGAGCCTCTGGTACTTCTGAACATACCCGGCCAAAGACAGCGTGGAATAGTCATTAACCTATTAAAGGTTCCACATTAGCATTTCTTGATTGAACCACCGGTGAAGCCACGCGTCAACCGCAATAGACTGCCACATTACTGATGACAAGTCCATCAAAGGATGCACTGATGCGATGGGGGTTGTTAAAACAACATTAAAGGTGAAGTTCTCGCCAATGCAGCTGCCAGTGCATTTAAATGCCGCAGCGCTGGCTCGGAACCACTTCCTTGTATCCTGCTTGTAACCGCCGTCATGGGCTCTTGAAGGGCCCCTCACCAGGTCTGGTCATTTTGAGCTGACAAGCATAGAGCATACAATGTGCGATAACGATCGTGTCTGCAAAGTATTACATCGCGACGTGCCGCGGAATGTTCTGAAATTTCAAACCGAACGCCGTTTTCCCTTCTCCTCGCGGCCGCCGCGCTCCAAGCCGGAGGATGACGTACACATGCTCCTACGTAAACGTGTTCGTACTTTGACGTCGCTCGTGGTGACACGTGACTTCGAGAATCTTTCAAGGCAACATCTGTTATTTGTGTAATACGTTGTTTGAATAGACGACTTAAAGCTTAGAAAAATAATAAAACACAAACCGAATGTCTGCATGCTTTTGTTTTACTTCGCACCGCAGAAAGCGAGGTGTACTTCCGTTTCATCTGCTTGTCCCCACGTCGTGCAGTCGCGCGCGCAGACACCGAAACTACGTCATTTTCTACTGTGTTCCAGCGCAGGATCATGCTCTGTGATCCGCTTGTGTCTGCCTCAGTATTCGTGTAGCACTGAATTATACTGCTAGTCAGGTTTCCTCGTGCATAGCGCACAAAATCGTGCGCCGCGCGAAACGAAACAATCACAACAGCTCGCGCGCAACGCCTTCTACGGAAGTGCTCCGCGCCGCAAAAAGAGCGACGAGAAAAAAAAATGAAGGCGTGACCCGTGACGTACGCGTCACGCGATCCTCGAGGTCCGGTATGGGAGAACGCAGGGAAGGAATTTCGCTTGCGGAGGCTTGACGGGGCATATAAAGAGTGTCTCGCTTGGCAGTGGAGCTCGCCTCCTGAAAACATGGATTCGCGACACTGAAATATTTCTGTCTCGGCTATTAATGAGCCGATGTGAGAAATTTTTGCGCCAGAACACTCCCTAGAGGATACGTAACAATTTCCAGCGTATAACCAAAATTTTTATGGGGCCTGGTGAGGGGGCCCTTTAACACGGGCGTTCTTTAAATAACAATCAATGCAGATGATTGTCGTTGTTGTCATCCAGTACGCGCATGAATATGGTTGTACAGATGCTCCAGGTGTTTAACGGCCATGTTTAACCGCCCTTTGTCGATAGCATGTTCAGCCCAAGGTGAGGCTGGAATCTCAGCCTTTCTCGCTTATCGTACACTTTCAGGCGTTGGAGCGTCGCCGCAAGAGCCACCTCCCAGGCTGACGCTGCGCCAGCGTCGTCTTTCAGCACCTGCACCGCATCTGGGTTACGAACGCTGCTCAGCACCGTGAACGAGTCTCCTACCCATTCACACCCGATGCAAGTACACGTAAGACGCATTGCTCTTGCTGTGTGGACAATGGTGACGCTACTCATGTGCGTGAGTTCGATGCCTTTTTAGAGCGCAGCTCTTAGGCGCCCGTTCCTGCGGCGAGCGTCGGCGTAATAGAGCGAACGAGGACAGCAGAAGGATTAAAGAGCGAACGCGGAGTGCCGGTGAAATGCGGCGATAGCGAAAATAGCGCGAGGAGGAAAGCGGAGGAGGAGGGTATGGCGAAAGCGTAAGAAGAAAAGCGTAATTCCGCGCATGACGGGCTTTTCGGTGTCGATGGCTACGAGATGGTGCCAGAGTAGCGCGCGTCGTCTGCATGGAAACAAAGCGCTGCATGGGTGGAGGCCTGTTTGCGGCGGCTGCTGTGAATCCCGCCCACGTGTCACGATTAGCGAAGCAATCGCGCCACACTCCGCTTCCTTTGCAACGTGCCGCACGAGACAGATTGTCCGCGCTAGCCAATATACCACGAAATGAAACCACGTATACAGCTGCACTCAAATTTCTATTTAGGAAGTATGGTAATTGAATTTTAAAAACACATTTTGTTTAGTGGCCGTTTTTTCATGAACTGCTCCGTAATTTTAGACCGCAGCGCTTAGGCCCTCTTTAATATGGCGAGCGTCGGCGTAACCGAGTGCACGAGCGCAGCGGAAGATGAAAGCGAACGCGGAGCGCAGCGGGGATCAAAGACGCGAGGAAGAAATCGGAGATGAAGGCTACGTTCACACTTGGGAAACGGCAAGCGGGCGGAAAAGCCAAAGCTGCCGGAAAATCTTTTCCGCGCATCTACAAGATGTTCACATTTGTTTTGCCACTGCAGCGGAAACCACTGCCGCTTTCGCCAACATCCATCTAGTTTGCGTACGTTTGTCCGCCTAGTGGCGCTGTTCAGCGCACTATTTCAAGACATACGTTCATTCATTGACCCATCAGTTACTAAAAGCTACCATTTCGCGCAACTGCGCGTGTCATTTTTAACTTTCGTCTACCATGGAAGATAAACAAGACGTAGTTTCGATAGCTTTAGCTAGCTGCTCTTCCTAAAAATAGACAATGAGCGACGGAAAATGTTAAATTTTGCGACTGGATGTTTACATGCGATTGCAGCTTCCGGTAAAGCGGAACGTCTTCCCGCTTCGCCTGGGCGAAAAAATCGGTCCGAGACCGATTTTTTCGCCGCCTGGTATTCCGCCCGTTTCTCCGCCTATAGGCGGGCGGATTTTGTCACGTTTTTTCCGCTTCCGCCTGCTCCGAGACCAAGTGTGAACGCAGCCTGAACGCAGCCGAAGGCGCAGCGGTACCATGAGGCGGAAAGGGGAGGAGGGCGTGGCGAAAGCGTGAGAAGAAAAACGTATACTGTGGCGACGGTGGCTACGAGACGGCGCCGTAATAGAGCGCATAGCCTGGCGGCGGCGGCGGCTGCTGCGAATCGCAACCACACGTCACCCACGCGCTGGCTCTCGCGATCTCCAGGTTAGCGAGGCACTCGCGCCGCACTCCGCTCTGTTTGGATCGCACCGCTGGTACGATCTGTTGGGAACTCGGCGCTGACGCCCGTGGTTGTACCTGGGTCGCAAGCCCCAAGGGTAGCGTTGGCCTGGCGGCCTGGGGTACAACTGGAAGCATCCGAAGGTCCCGGCAAAGCATGAGTCGACTGGTAACAACAAAACAACTTGTTTATTTTAACATCGCAAAGAGTTGGCGGTCAGGTTGACCGAAGTAGAGAGACGGGAGAGCACTTTACTCAACAGAAGAAATCGGAGCCCTCCTTTTTTGGCGTCCGGGGGCAGCTGTTTTTATACTCTCGCAGTTGAGGGCAAGAAGGAACCCCTTAATAGACGAGCACGTGAATGTACAATGGGCTAATGGTGACGCACACTGTCGTAGCGCTGCCGGTCGGGCACAATGACTGTAATGAGAGGGTGATCCCTGCTTTCGCATCGCCTGGTTCGGGCACAATGACTGGAAGGAGAGGGTGCCCCTGCTGTCGCATCGCCTGGTTCAGGCACAATGACTGGAAGGAGAGGGTGCCCCTGCTGTCGCATCGCCTGGTTCAGGCACAATGACTGGAAGGAGAGGGTGATCCTTTGCGGTCGCATCGCCGCAGTCGCGCCTGGAAACACCTGGCGGGGAGCGTTGCGGCGACGACGATCGGGCCAAAATGTCTGCCGCCCCGCCGCAGTCGCGCCGGCAAAACCACGTGTCGCAGGCGAAACGCAACAGCTCCCTTTGCAACGTGCCGCACCAGACAGATTGACCGCGCTAACCAATATATCGTGAAACGAAAACATGTATAGAGCTGCGCTCGAATTTCGCATTAGCGAGTATCGTAATCGTTGGCGATTTCTTTTTTTCGCTTGTTCTTTTTCGAGCGTGTATTGCCAGCCTTGGTCCCTTCGGGTGGATGATTCATAATACTGCTTTTCAAGCTAGTATTTATAATGTATAGTCTCGGGTGGAGCCGTTGCAGGAACCAATGCACGTAATGCAATAAGTTAGTAACAGTGATTCCTTGGTAATACAAGGTGTATGCTTGGCTTGGATGTTTGTCACCATGCATTCTTATGGAACAAAATAATTACCACTTAAATTCAAAAAAGCTCACATTATTGTCATTGTATCCGTGGCGGATATTGCGTAACACTAACGACGCATACATGCTGGGAGACTTCCAATCGCCGACAAGACAGGCAACCGGAAAATCCACGTCGCGTGACAAGCCCTGATTGCGCCGATCGGTCCGAAACAAATTTTCATCGCCAGAAAAAAAAATCGCCTGTCGCAAGCCAGGCAGCCATTTTACAATATGGCGGATTCATGGCCGGTCGCGTCGTTGCTTGCAGGTATATTTGATGATGCCTTATGAATTCATTCCGTGCTTAAGTTTAATTAGGGTAAAGACAAGTCTGTTGAGCGAGTGTACTGTACATTTGGGCGTTATGTGTACTAAAATATATGTGGATTAGTCGCGTGTTTGTGTTTGCGTGTGTACGTGCGTATGTGTGCGTACGTGTGTGTGTGTTCGAATCGGGCTTTGACCGTGACTACGTTTTTGACCGTGAGCATGTTGTTTTTCTGCACTGTTGCGCTGAAGAGAATTAATGCAATCATTTCAGCCCATTGGAAAGCTCATTCGTTTGCGAGTGAGAACGTGGTTTATCCTGTGCTGTGTATATTTAGGTACTGCGCGATGTAGCTGGAGCGCGTGACCAACTTCGCGTATTACATAAAGAGTAGCTGCAAGACCGGCTGTACAGTCATGCATACGCTGTTGTAGTGAGCGCACTCAACGAGGTGTTGATTTGCACTCCGTTGTATTTACAGTGCAAGTGTCTGCAATGTGAAAGGTGCACGAAACGTAAAGGAGGTACGAGTGTGTTTCGTGATTTTTATGGAAGCTCGCCATCGTATTTGCCCACGTAATATAATGTCTTCGTTTGTTCTGTGTGCAGTGGATTTCGTGTTTTTTGCATCCACACGTACTAGATACTGTTGCAGTAACCATGCACTCGTATAACAAACCTGCTAGAACTGAGCTGGCAAGCTTTAGTCCGTGCACAGCGCATGTCGTGAAAGCTGGAGGGCGGCAGTGAACACTGTGGCGCGTGACGACAGCTCCAATCTGAACGCGCCCCATTTTGTCGCCGACAGGGATTTCGTTCGTATACTGGCAAGACAGGAAGCTCCGAGTGTGAACGCGTCTTAATGTCGCCGATGCTGATTTAGCCTGCGGCAGAATGCATATCCTGCCGTAAAATGCGCTTACTAAACCTGAAGAACATGGCACAGAATTGTTTTCCTGCCAAGTACCTAAAGAGGACAGACATTTGTAGCTCGGAATGTCAGGCAAGCATGAAAAGAAACATATTCTCGGCTTTATTTCCTAATCAATGCATTTGTATTTCATTTCATTTCCTTAAGGCCTCCATAGTAGGGGTATTACACAAGGGGTGGGAATACAACATATACAAACAAGTGTTGTAATGCATTCAATTCTGTAAATAAAAAGTTGTTACATCTTGAACAAATTGTGAAAAGCAGGTGATGGCATCGATTTGATGAGGAAGGCCATTCCAGTCTTTAGATGCTCGGTAGAAAAATGAGGCTGTATTTTTGCGTGAATATGGTTGTGCTACCTGCTGGGGATGGCCAATGCGCCGTGACCGGCGCGTTGGGGGAACGATGTATGGTGGTCGATTCAGTGTCGAATAGTAGAACCTGTGGAAGAGGGAAAGGGTGGCAATGCGGCGACGAAGGGATAGAAGCGATAAGGAAGATTCTTTTTTTAAAGATGATATGCTGACGTTGGGGGGGGGGGGGGGCTAAGTGTATTTAATATTTGGGGTTTTACGTGCCAAAACCACTTTCTGATTATGAGGCACGCCGTAGTGGAGGACTCCGGAAATTTTGACCACCTGGGGTTCTTTAACGTGCACCTAAATCTAAGCACACGGGTGTTTTCGCATTTCGCCCCCATCGAAATGCGGCCGCCGTGGCCGGGATTCGATCCCGCGACCTCGTGCTCAGCAGCCCAACACCATAGCCACTGAGCAACCACGGCGGGTGGGGCTAAGTGTATGTGGAATGAATATACCTGGTGGCGCGATGTTGAACTGCCTCGAGGGCATTGGCATTTTCGTCATAAAAACTGGTGTCGGAACAACAACAGAGACAGAAGAACTAAAAGCTTGTTTACTGACGCATTAAATTCAGGCGCCTGAAAAGCGTGTTAAACTTAACAGGACGAGTGAGGTGTGCTCCCTGGCAGCGAGAAGTTATAGGGCAATCTCCGAAACTTTGTCCGTTACGCTACCGAACTCCTGCGACGTATCTAAGCGATGTCTAAGCTGTTTTCGGTTCTCGCTTATCAATGACTATCAACTGTATTATGTGGAAATAGAAAACTGTAATGGACAGCTCTGGTTTTGTCCGGGCACGCATTCCGTATTCCTTACGGGCCTCAAACAGCCATCGTCCGATTTTACTTGCGCGACTAACAATGCCACAATGCAGCCAGGCTCTTCAACAAGGCCCGTAATCAGGAGAACGCGCAGAGCCCGACAATGGGACGTGAGGCTGCCGCCATAATGCCGACCGCAGCCAATGTCGCGGAGCAGGCGGCTCAGCCAGTCTACCAATGCGCCGGCGATTCCTTCCGCATCGCGCAGTCGTGCACCCCCCTCCACATCATCGGTCCCAGCACTCGGCGCGCCGACGCCCCTCACGCCAAGAGGGGGCAGCTGTTTCTACTCGGGGGCCATCCATTACGCCGCGCAGCGCGCTCCCTTCAGCGTACAGGAACACGGCCCCTTTGTGCGCGGAACCCGTCGGCCCCGACAGAGCCCTCCAGCAATTGGCAGGAGGACAGAGGAACAACTTCCCCGGCGTATTCTCACTCCCACAGCGCGAAGAACATCGTCCATCAGCAGGGTCATCATCTAAAGGGTGATTTATGCGCTCACCTTCCCTTTTAAAGCGGCATAATAGAGAATGGAGGGGGGTCGACAGCAGCAGCGAGACAGCCGCCGCCGGTGGGTAAACGGTTCTCGCGTCTCAAGTCCTCCCCGAGAACCCGGGGCCGCAGCCGGACACAGAATGCGTACAGACGCACGTACAACACCACGTGAAGAAGCGCGCGGCCAGCGAGAGAGCGCGGCGGGCATGGTTGCATTTCGAGCAGGATTTGTGGCGCGGCGACGCGCACTTTACGCATCTCGCATTGTGGGCGCCGGACAGGCGCTGAGCAAACGACACCAAACACGCCATAAATTACGCGGCGCCCTGTCTCTCCCTCTTGTGTCCCGGCTGCACGTTTTTTTGTCGCCGACAATGCGGCCACATTGTGTGCGTGCGTGCCGCGGCTGTTGCTCCTGCCGCTTTGAGCGCGGGGTCGCTCGCACGCGGGGTCTCGCGGCCGCGGCTCCTCCCACTGTCTCTCACGGGCGGGAAAGATAGATGGCACATTCCCCCGTCTGCCACCGCCTTCGCGGGGCGCCTTTTATGCGCGCGCGCGCCGATGGGTGTTCATTTACGCTGATGCGCGATGAGCCCGCGGATAGAGCCTGCCGGCGTCTTTACTGCTGTCAGGCGCATTGGGTTTGCCGTGTAGATGGCGTGACTCGTTTGTTATTTCGCTGAGTTCTAAACACATACGCTGACGTGGGCGACAGAGTGTCGTTCTCTCAGAGGGTAGCCTTCTAGCTCGTGTCAACCAGCTCGAGTACATGCGATCAGCCGTCCCGGGTACAATTATGACGGGGACGTTCCTAAATTTACGGCCAAAACGTATTGTTGGCCTAATTTGTCCATTTACAATCCTTTATGGACCTTTCGCAGGCTGTAGTTTGCGAGACATTTCCAAGAATATTAGTCACCTAACAACGACGATTGACGTGTTCAATACTATGTTAGTTTGGTAGGAAGGCTATTTATGAACAGTTTTTTTAACTGCTATTAATGGCGTTCCAAGCTTGTATTGCAATGTCTACTTTAGTGATGTGACTGCAGAGTGCTGAAACAGCCGTTCTTTTGCGACTGTACCAGCATGTGCGGACGCAGCAGTCCCTACCACCGACGAGTACTGCACAGAAGCGTGGTCAACACAGCTTATCATTTGAAGAGAAGCTGCTGTAGATGGAGAGAGAGCTAAAGAGTGTAGAAAAGGCAACACCTAGGATGACCAACTCTGCTCTTGACAATATCTGGTTGAAAAAAAAATTATCGCCGCGCTAGGCGTAGCCAGCGTCTAGGTATGAGCCTTTTGAAAGGTATGAGTTCTCAGCTTTTGCGCGTGACGTCACAGCTTTCTTTAAGCGCGGCAAGCCTTCTGTTACCATGGGGGTGAGAGGCTGCTTTGCAACAGCTGCAAGCGCACTTTATTCTACATGCGTCTCCCGTGCTCCCTTTCTCTCTGGAGGTGAAATGTGGCAGTCGATTCACCAAAGTAAGGGCTGTCAGCGAGCTCATGTATGCTGCTCTTTCGCTCAGCAAGCGATCTCAAGAAATTTGTCTAGAAGGAGGAGAAATGCTTTTACGCCAGGACACGTATACATAATGTGAATCACGAGAACAATTGGCAGCCGATGAGCGAAGCAAGGACGGGGATAAATGACCCGGCTGCGCAAAGAGCCGCGCGCAGCATTTACACGCGAGAGCGCGTGCAGTAGGTTCGTACAAGCCACGCGTCTAATATCGGACCTGGCATCGGCTCAGATTCGTTAAAGCCGCTCAATTTTTCATAAAAACGGCCGTCCGTACGCCAACCTCTGCGCGTCCCTTCTCCCCGCGAGTACCAAGTGATCCCTCCTTTAACCCGTCGCCTCCACGCAGCCATGCGGCGGCGTGCTCCGTGCGGGACAGCACGTCTCGACAGGGGTATACAGTGTATAGCCGGCCGTGTGCGTGTGTGTCTAATGGCCGTCGAGGAGGAGGGTGCGCGGGTCTGCAGAGGGGAGCCGGAATCAGATGCCAGAAGCCGATAGGGGCGCGTGATTAACGACCGCCGGCTGTCTTCGATGTGGGCCAGTCATGCATCGACGGCTGCCATTATCGGCCGCTGCCATGGCCCGCGCTTGGAAAGGGACGCGCGAACTGTTTCTCCCTGCCGGCCGATCATCGAGCGCTCTCGCGCGTCCTGCTCAGCGCGGTTGCCGCCGGCGCGACTTGCCGCGTGCGCCGGTCACTCCGTGGGCGCTGGTCGCCGCGGCGGCGGGTGGCGCGGCGCAGCGCTATTAAGCGACCGGGCTCGTGTGGCTATGCTCTCTGTGTGCTGTCGTGGCGAAGCCTGAGGGCGCGCCGTCCATGCAGCAGAAAGCACCCCTTAATGGCTGGCTGCAGTGAGATTAAAGGCGATGACAATGTCATTTGTTTCGAGTCACCCGAAACCATACATGTTACCGTCCGCCGCGGGTTATATATGGCAGGCAGAGTGTGTTGTCGATGGTTTAAACTCTCGGGGCAGGTGTCGAGAGCTCAGGTACCTTGCAGCCACAACTGGGAAGTGGAACCAAATTTGTCTGTTTGCGTATAGTTAGCGACTTAGCATATGTGTTAATCTACTATATCACGCTTAAAATATTTCTGCGCAGCTCCACGAGTAACTGTCAGCTGCTACCTCATCCTGTCGATGTCTTTACTCTACATTTTCTAAATGTGCTTTCCTTAACCCATGCATTTTTTTTTCTTCTTCGTGATTGCAGCTAAGGTCTTATACTAAAAAATTTTATTCGGCTCTATATATAGATCTTGTATGCCAACGGACAGAACACAGACGGTGTTCGCCGCTCTGTTCCTCCCTACCGACAGTTTCTATCGCGCCTTCAGCCCGATCATCGTCTGCTCTGTGGTTTCATCGACAGCCAGAAGCGCAATGTAGCAAGATGGACAGCTGGGCGGCGTAAGAAGACCTTAAGAAGTAAGAAGACCGACCTGGCCCATGCATGCTCGCCACGATACAAGTGGCTGAGCACCACCCGTAGCTCCAACGAATGGTATACTCTGACTTAATACACATGTACGCAGAGTGGTTCTAACCGGCTCTGTACTATTTATGCCAGTTCCATCACAATGTAGTAGTCATTTTGTCATTATGAACATGTAGAAAGTCGAGTTTTACACTATAGCCTCGCCAAAGTCGAAACTTGTTTCCTTCCATGGTAGGGATTATGTTCATCAACAGTCAGCGAACCGGTAACTTGCTCGCCGCAAACAATATGACCCAAATTCGCGTTCAAGAGGCTATAGGGGTTCAACATCATATAGCAAACACCGTTCCACAAGACGAAATGTTTAAGAGGAAAACTAACGTTATCCATAATGATACATCATGTTTCAGTTTCCACGTTGGCAGTAATCGTTCCTTGAGAACAAATGTTCCCTCTCATTGCCTCACCGGCGTACTAATAACCTGCTTCTCAAAGGTGGCCTTACAAAGTCCCGTATATCAGCCGTGCATCGCGCGTCGATCGAAAAACCGCTCTTGAAGACCACAGAAAGCCATCACCAAGTATATCTATACAGTCTTTCAGTGGCTATCACTGCAGCGTCACTGCCGACGAAGGAGCCGAATCAACTTCAATTCTCTTATATAATGGATATGCTCGCTATGGCATCTGAGCACTCCTGCTCGACATCGCTTGAGGGAAAGGATACGCGATTTTCGGACTATTCACCATTCACTATACGTTACACTGACCCATGCCATGTCTGCCCTTCCAGACAGTGGGATCCAACATAACTGTGGCACTTGTAGCTGGACGTTACAATCTCCAACGCTTACTTCTTCGATTAAATGGCGGTCAGTGGCGGAGTGCTACGCTTGTACTCCAGAGGCAACGAAAAGTAAACCACGTTAAAATGTGCGTGTGTGTGTGCGTGTGCGTGTTTGACGATGGAGCTCTTCCCCTTCGCACCGCTGAAAGTAAGTCAGGCAAAATATATTTCTCCGAGGTCAGCATCTTCGGACCTGGGCGTCGATGATTCAAAAAAACACGAGGGCGTGCTGCGGTTTTTCAAGCCTGAGTGGTGGCCTGTCGCATAGTGGTGAGCACTTTTTGTGCCCTGTTATCATTTCTCACATTGTCCAACTCCATACAAGTTCATATTACGTTCGCGAGAAAAAAAAAAGGTAAGGAGCACGGGAACAAGAAAGAAGCGCGACACACGCGAGCGCTTGCGCGTAGTGCTTCACACTCCGCCTCCCAGCTGTACCCATGAGCTGTTTCCTCGCAAAGAAAGAACCGGCTAGCCTAACTCACAACTTTCGTTATTTGCCTGGCTTTTTGAGCCACTGCGGGAGCGTCTCCGTCTTTGCGTGCCATCGATAGCGCGTATCTTTATTTTTGTTTTCACTAAAATGCTGCTGTCGACTGAAATGAGTAGGTGGCATAATTTAAACGCAAGACCTCAATTCAGTGTATACAAACTGCCGTACACACACTGGAAACGTTACCGGCTCTCGATCGCGCATAATGGTGGCGAATAATTGACTTCGTCAGTGAGGGGGCTGTCGCGCGTTTTTATTTTGTCTGACTACCGATGGCGGCCCGCGAATACCTTGGCGCGAAGCGTGACAGCCGGCGCAGACGGGCGCAGTAAGTTGTATCTGGCGAATAACGCCGCACGTTTTATTTCTCCGAACGCGTCCCCCTACTCCGTACTGTAAACAGTCGAGTGTAGCATCTTTGCCGGTCGCATAAAACGCGCCGCGGCGTGTTCTGCTGCGAACCTCTTTATGCGGTGACAGCTGGCGATGTCTATGCCCGCAGCCTGCGCATGAGGGAAATATCGCCCGCGATGTCATCATTTCTGGGAGCAAGTGCGGCACATATAGCAAAGCCGCCGCAGAGGCGTCTAAAGGAGCCCGTCACTGTCAGTGGCTGGTAATGAAAGACCTTGTCTTAGCACAGCCTAGCTCGTTACCTGCAGATATCGCCGCCCGCTCGTCTGCCACCTGCCACGCACGGCCGCTACCGGTCTGGAATCGCGGTCGAGGCTTTTTCGTCCCCCGGCGAGGCTTGTCCGCGCACAGCCAACGCGGAGTGTCGGGTTACGGCGAGGCACCACAAAGACAGCCGCCCGATGGCATGACACCCGAGCGACATCGCCGACAAGGAAGGCCAGTGAGCCGAGCGGCCCAATAAAGAAACCTGCATATACACGTGCAGCAGCTGTGCAGTGTTCGAGAACTTGAGCCCGCAGCAGCGCTGCCTTGGGAGCTTTTGCTAGATTCCGCATTCGCTCACGTGGATGCTGGCCTTGTGCGACCGCCATGTTGGAAGTTCACCCGAATAATATTGCGCATTTTCGATGGAGTTATTTAACGTCGGTTAGGGCCATTCGCATCTCCTCGGCGCTATATTATAGTACACGTATAGCGAATTGCCCTTTTGTATTAATTAAATGTTTTCATGTTATCCACGCCTATCGCCCTAGGCATTGTCCGAGTGCACCACCTCTGCAAGAGTGCGCATGATGGGAAAACAAATCAGCCTTCTTCGTGGTTGCAAAGAGCGCGTGTGCGAAGCACCTTGCGCGAATCATGTGCTGACCTCATGTGGAGAACGAACCTGGCAAGGGCCAGTGTACGTGTTCATAACTGGTGAGAAACAAGACAGACGTGATCCAATTGGAAGGACACATTATCCCAGCAATTCGGGGCATTCGGCTGCACCTCCCTTGGCTTTCTCACCTTGTAAAGACGGTCTCACCTCAGCGGACACCATGAGCGCCCATGCATTCACGTGGCATTGTTTTCTCCCAAAATGGCAGGGGTACGAACGCTCTGGAGGATTTTCACTCGAACACGTACTCCTGCAGCAGGCGCGGCTCGTCGCAATGATTTGGAGTCAATAACAGACAACGAATGGCAACACTTAAAATTATTTATCCCGTTAAAATATTCTTTTAAGACTTAATTTGCATTTCTTCCGCGGAGACAGGTCGCTTACTTGCAAAAAATAATAGGACCGAAATCTTCACAAATGAACTTCGCCCTCATGAGGGCCAGTATGTCGGCACAGTGTCCTAGATTTCACAGAGTTTTCGTGTATTTGAGCTGCCTTTGTTACAAACGTTTGAGAACATGCTAGGGAAAGTCTTTGGTTTCCTTATAATGGATGCTTGGGCAATCTCTATTACGTCTGCGCCTTTCAGATTACTGAAAAGCTGATCTGTGCCTACCTGCAGTGACGAAGACCAGCTGACACGTCGTGGATTGAGCAGCTATACTTTATTTTTTTTTTATTAGTATACCCTCAAGACCCAGAGGGCGTTACAGAGGGGGTGGGTACAATGTGAATACAAAGCAAAACAATAAAAGGAATTTACAGGAAAAAACAACAGTTTGCAGCTACATCAGTAAGTGTTGAGTAACTGCAGACTTGAACAACGCTTGGTCCTCAGTGGCAGCGATGGAGGGGGGAAGGTGGTTCCACTCTCTACTTGTCTTCGGAAGAAAATAATGTAAAAAAGTATATGTCGCTGCATGCTGGAACAGCTACTACCCTGCGCACATTCCACTGCACAAGTGAGTCTATTACCGAACTCAGCGCCACCAAATGTACCATGAGAAGGCCAGTAGTGTACGTGTATACTGAATGGCTGTGCCTACTCTGTTTACGCCTTCTAGGGGAAAGCTATATTATTGTAACATCGTTTTACTCTTGTAACTTGGTTTGGGTGCAAATCACAGCTTTGCGTATTTTTGAAACTGTCTTCTAATAAGTTCTGAGCGTCGGCCTTCGCACATACCGTGACATAATGGGCCCATTACTGTATATATAATGTGGCAAGTATAATTGAGACGTCTTCTCTTGTGTGTTTTTTTCCCTCTGGGCAAATCTAACTACCACTTGGGCACCACAAGTCAGGATAGGTACAATTCAAGGATCCCTACTCCATTACTTTGCTCTCTTATCCTCTACCGCTCACGGCCTGCTGATGCCAATTCGATAACTTCGTTGGCGCATCGCTTGCACCATTAACTAAGCGCGAAAAGGAGTAGCATTGTCATATAATTGTTACAATATTCTTGCCATGTTAAAGGGACCAAATACCAATTTTGATGGTATACCCTTCTTTCTCTTCTTTTTTATGCAATGGGAAACATACCGGTCAGAGTATCCAATCCTGCAGTGGTAACGCGAAAAACACCGTGGAACATTTTTAAACAGGCTTTTTCGATCTGCAGTCACGGTAGCGATCACGAAGTCGTACGCTGGGAACGTGCCGAAAAGGGTGAGCTCGATAGCAATTATACGCCGGCATTAGTGGGATGTTGTAGGATCATGCCAGTACCACAATTGCTACTCCGGTATTGCTGGCACTCATTTGCGGCACAATTATTCGATGGCATTTTGTATCTCGCAGGGAGGTCACAGAACTCGGGGCACTCACTCGCAAACTCGCGCGCGTACAAAAGCACTCGTGTGCGCCGCCATGCAGCATGGAGGACGCCACGACTTGCCACGGCTGTGCCGATCTCGTTACCGCGAAGGCAGCTCCTTTCGTCTGGGAGGACTTTTTTTTTTAGGTTGTAATGCTCATAAAATAAAGCGCGAACGCCAATGTCGTATAAAGACTGCCATTTTGAACAATCAGTATTGTGCACTTGTTAACGTTCGGCTTACGTTCGGTTATCTGCTTACGTCCATCTCTAGTACTAAGGTTTAACTGGCGGGTCGCGCAATTTACCGTTACCGGCGACTTTGTGTGCAAAATTTAAGATTATAAAGCCTGCTTAAACCGCGAACAGCATGCTGCATTTTGTCACTATAAATTATGGTCCTTTCATTTTCACCAACGTCACACGACACGTTCATGGGCGGTCGGTCATATTGTGTGTAGGTACACCTTCTCCTTTGTTCCGGGTACATTTAAACCAATCCTGACGGCGATAAGGCACATCAACGTATTTTCGCCACTGACAACGAAAAGATCGCGAAAGGCATATTACGAAAGGAAAAGAACGTGATAAATTGAAACGTTAACTGAAAAGCAAGGCAACAATAATTTATGGTTGGTAGCTTCAGAATCCGCGCAGAAGTACATTTCAGGATACCTGAATCATGAGAATAACTCCAGATAAATAAAAAGTAATTTAAGAGACATTGCAGGCACTCCAGGTTATGCCCGTCAGCTTAGCAACGAAGGCTTGTAACATGTTAAATGTAATGTGTGAAATATGTAGCGTACAAATCAAACTGCAAGGTCGCCGATGCTTCTTGCCGGGGACTTTAATTATCCGAATATTGACTAGCAGTCTTTCACAACCCTCGGTGGCACAAGAAGAAAGAGTGCCGAAAATTTCCGGGTGAAATTGTATTATTTTATTTGTGACATACCGTTTCCATTCATGTGCACGGTGATAGTATTTGAGATCTTATTCGCCCTGTTGAACAAATTGTCATGTTGTTTCATGTGTTAGACGGCATCAGTAACAACACTGCGAATTCAAAGTAGCAAGGAGGAAAAGAACAGAGCACACGAAGAATGCTTTATTTGGCTGCGACCGAGGACAACGATGGCTTGATGACAAATCAACTACCCTCCTTTTCCGTCGAGTTCTTGCTTATAGCAATCAAGTGAAGAACTGGATGTTTATTTGCGTCAAGCTTACCTCACTGAAACAAACATTCATTGTTAACTTCTTTCTCACCAAGCGCATGTAAAGTATGTGGTTCAACGTTGCATAAATAAATAAAAAAATGATGCCGATGCACCTCTCAGGGTGCAATCTGAGAAGCGAAGTTTTTGTGAAACGGTTAAATAAGTGCCATTCAACGGATCACATTATGCACAGCGGTTTGCACTATAGCGATCGATTGTCTGCCTGCCGCTGAAGACGGCATGAGGCGGAGATCCCTACCACGTGACCAACGTAACCACGCATTATACTGTCTCCGGGATTCGCCTCCCTTGCTATGACACAGATATATGCCGACCCTAGATATATCTAGGGTCGGCAAGCCCCGTGGAGCGGGCAGATCTTGGAGACACTGCAACAGTGAAGTGCACTTTACTTGGCGAAAGACCAACCAAAAACCACATGCGCCAAACCCCAAACCGAAAGTAAGCATAGAAAGGTTTGTTTTATTACAGAAATTGTTCTATTGGCGACGTATGTATGTTGCAATGCGGATATTTATCAGTATCATCTTTTTTTATCAGTGAGTAATTTCGTAGACAACAAGGCCAGTAGAGCAGCGAGGACAACTGTAAGGGTAGTAAAAACGGTAGGCCTGTCCTGCGTATGAGCTATTCGGCAAGAAAATGGTAATTGGGTGCGCGTACAATACTGGTGGCTGCCTGCCTGCCTTCAGCGCCTGAATAACGTAAAGCTGGATGATGTGCCGGATCGTCTGCTTCAGCGTCGACGCGTGCTTCGCTTTTCGTCGTACTGCCGCAGAATTTCGGTCACTTGTGGGAGTTTTACGCAATAGCGCTTGTTTCTTGTTTTGATTTTAACGTTTTATACGCTGTATGAAAATATCAGGTTTTCTCCGCGCCGATGTGGACCGGATTTTGCTCTACGTACTATCGCAGAAATATATACCGCGGTAGCTTCTAAAGAAGCTAAACGGTCGTTAAATCCCGGTGACAAAGTTTAGAGCTCGCATAGACATGTACAGAACAAATTCCGTTAGCAAGAGTGAGAAGGAGGAAAAGGAAAGAGAAAGGCAGAAGGCAGGGAGGTTAACCAGAATAACGTCGGTTTGGCTACCCTACACCGGGGGAATGGGGAAGGGGAGAATAAAGATGACAGGGAGAGAGAGGAAAGAAGCAAATTAGCGGTGAGTTCGCTGATGCATGTGGTCTAATAGAAATTGCGTTAATAGTCACTGACGTTCACACAAGCCCGTCATCCTCAAGAAGCACAAAAGCGCCTTCACCGCTTTATGGGCCGACGAGCGATGGGGCGGTGTTCCAGCAGCACCTGCACAGAAAGCGGCCGATTGTCCAGTTTTGGAGATCGTTAGCAAGTTCTTGTTAACAAGCTGTCGAATACGCCAAGGGAGAGAAACGCGACTAATGCAGCCAGTCATGCATGCACGTGGCAAAGCTTCACGTCTCGTAAATCGACGGCCCTTATTTGGTTTGAACATGTGAAGGCATGTTGTCGTAGGTGTTGGGAATTTATTGGTATACGTTTAATAGTAATTTTAAAGATATGTGGGGGGGGGCGGGCTTTCTTTTTTACTTCCTCATGGACGACGGGGCATCGTTCGGTACAGCCAGATCGTTGTCTTTGGCCGTCTACGTCCAGGAAATACGGCTTTATTATTTGAGTACCTTAAGCGGAAGCTTTAGCTCGGGCCCAACTCCGACGCGGCCTATTCAAATAGATGTGAAACGCAGAAACACTTTCCTGAAATAACACCTCGACTGATCTTAATGAAATTTGTTGCATTTGAGAAAGTTCAATTCTAGTGACTGTTGGAAGGGGAATTTCAATTTAGGGCCTGGATTTTTTTAAAAAGAAATTTCGAAAATTCGTAAGTTCCACCAAGAGTAGGAGCACGAAGTTTACAAATTAATAGCTCTTGTTACGATCGTCCTGAAGAGGGACCGACCTACAAAATTCTCCCAGCCCGCCGCAGCTGCGGGGGTAGCGATCTAGAAGGGAAGCGACCTCTGAACTCTCCCAGTCTGCTGCAGCGACTCGCTTTGTAAGGACGACAATGCGCCGCGTCAACAGTCCGTCGGCGCCACCATGTCTAGACGCGGTCGGCGGACGAAGTATTGTTAGTGGGTTCGCCGCCACCGTCTCGATTTGTTTGGAGCGGGGGAACTCCTGGAAGAAGATGTTTTGCGTTGCGGTCTCACGGATCCCAGAAGTGATCAGTCAATGGACAGACGCGGCGGTCACTGTCTGCAGGATCACCTCTGGCATCAAAGAGGCGCCTGCTCGGGTCAAGACCTCTGTCTGCGAGAACCCTCTCACCTCAGTGTGTTCAGTGAAACCTGTGCGGAAGTGAGCGTGTAAACCCTTCCCCTCAGAGGCGGGTGGGCCACGATGGCTTTAGACGCTCCCAGGCGAAGGTTGAATGGCCGTTTTCCCTCACCTAGGGATCTAGCGAGGACAGAGTGTTTATAAGCAGCTGTTGCGCGGCTGCTGGGTGTGCATTCTCTTTCAGTCATGCTAGACTGATGAAATGTAACGTTCTCCACCCTTCATGTAGATATTGTAAATAAATGCCATATTCCTCGTTCTCGATGAGAACAAGTTCTTCCTTTCAACAACGTCCTCAGCGTGGATGAGTCGTACGACGGCATGGGCCAGCTACCATCTATTTCATGCCCGACCCCAATCCTTACACTCTGCATTAAGAACAGCTATCGCGGTTCTGTAAACGGCGTCCATTAGAACATGCAAAGCGGAATGATTCGATATATCAATTTATATCTTACGTGAATTTGTTACGTTGTGTACAAGCGTACTGCAAAAGCTGTATTTCCATATCACTAAATGTTTTGAGGGTCATGTGTAACAGATCGATTTGTCCGCTTTAGATGTACAATTAGAAGAAATGCACAAAATTGTGATACAGTTTTTCACTGCCGAAGGACAGAGTCGTAAACTTGATAGTTTCGTTTTCTGAGAATTTGTGAGTTTTGCTAATTCTTAATAAAAAATGAAAATGTAAATAAAAACTTCGAAACTGACAGTCACGAGGTTTTATGTTTTTCTTTTAAATGCAACACACCTCGTCAAACTTGGTGCAGTGGTTGACGAGAAAAACGAATTCTCATTTTACATCTATTGAGATATCTCAATACATGTAAAAGGAGAGTTCGTTTTTCTCATCAACCACTGCACCAAGTTTTACGAGGTAGAGGAAGCTTTAGCTCGGGTGCTCCTATCTCAATACATGTAAAAAAATAATTCGTTTTTCGCGTCAACCGCTGCACCAAGTTTGACGAGGTTTGTTGCATTTAAATGAAAAGTTTAAAATCTAGTGACTGTTGGTTTCGAATTTTCGATTTAGGTCGTCAATACTTTATTATAAATTGGCAAAATCGCAAATTTTCGGAAAACGAAACTATCAAATTTAGAACTCTAATTCAGCAATGAAAACACAATTATGATGATAATTATGATGATAAACACAATTATGATGATAAACACAATGATATCACAATTATGTGAATTGCATCTAATAGTACATCTAAAGCGGACAAAATTTATATGTTACACGTGAATTTCAAAAATTTGGCAATATGTAAATACAGCTTTCGTAGAACCCTTGTACACAACGTAACAAATTCGCATAAGATATGCAATGACATATCAAATTCGTCCGCTTTCAATTATCTAACGGATTCCGTTTACAAAACCGCGATATCAGCTTTGACGCATGACGCATTAATTTGTAAACTTCGTGCTTCTATTTTCTTCAAACTTCTGAATTTTTGAGAACCTCATTTACAGAATTCAGAATCTCAAGCAAAATTCTGCTTGCAACAGTCACTACTATTTAACTTTCTCTTGCAAATGCACCAAATTTTATTAAAATTGGTCCATGGGGTTATCTCAGAAAAGTGCTTTTGCGTTTTACATGTACTTGAATAGGAGGAGTCGGAGTTGGGCCTGAGCTAAGGCCTCCTCTGAAGGCTGCGACTATCTTCCTCACTCAAGTTACCAGCAATATTGTTGATCGATAAATTTCTGTAGCGGCTGAAGTTTTATCGACCGTGGAATTCAGAGCCTCCGTGATCAACACGCACCTTTATTAGCCTGCATATCGCATCGTGCGGCGTAGCTGTGTTTCGTTCGCATGCGCCCGATTCCACGATAACACATGAGATATCTTGCTGTAATTTTCTCCTTATAGCATTTAAAATGCCCGAAGAGAACAGACGGGTAAAAAATTGCGAAACTACGAAGTAGTGACCCACAGTCCGCGGTTAACAGTATTCAATAAATAAAATAATCAATAAATGGAGTAAAGTCGGGGTTGGTGATGTTTTTGTTTTCTATTGTAAACTTAAAATAATTTTAGCTTATGCTTGTATCATGTAGTAGTCAAGGTCGTCTTTATTTGCTCTGGTGACGAACAAATTAGAAAAAAAAAACGACTCAACTACTTTCTTTTTGTCACTATATGGCAAACGTTATCACTAACTGTAACCGGGTCGTGCCTTGAGCACCGACAACCTTTGACAATAAGTTAACTGAATGATAACTAGACTCTGAGGAGTGATCTCTCACTCAATGAGCTTCTCTAAAATATCTCTGAACTGTGTACTTTTATATAGAACATATCTTGTCGCCGCAATCTAAATGAACAATCTGACCAAAACAAGAACATATCCCGGTCTTGGCTGGATATATTCTGTGATCAGCGTATTAAAAAAAATGTAGAAGGCCACGAGCAACTTTTGCCTGTTAAAATACGGCAGTCAGTACAATTAAAAGATAAGGGGCAACGTTTACGAGCAATAGAAATAAAATAAACCTCCTAAATGGTGGGATAACATGACTGCGCACCCTCTCGCCGCGGCGAAGCGGTGTCATGTGATCCCACTTTCGATGCAAGAACCATTGCAGTGCCGGCGCTTCCAGTGGTGCCCCTCGAGCCCATCTGAAGAAAATTGCAAATTGCGTAATTTCGCAGATCCGCGACGATAACAGCGAAAGAAAACGTGTATTAAGAACGATATATTGTGAATGATGAATGAACGATTTGTGAATGTTATATTATGCATTGTGATCTGCATCTTTGTCATTTTTTGTAACAGTGTATCTTAGTACTTTTCCTCTGCGCTCTGTATAGCCGCTGCCATGTAACGGTTACCTGGGCCCCGTCAAGCCGTTTTTACGGCTTTTAGCCCAGCGGACCTTCCAGCTTATTGTCTGGTAAATAAACTTGAATTTGAATTTGAATATTTACGACATGCTGAAAACCATGGTAATTATTGTGGAAAGTGGTAAATCTGAATTACCCATCACAACAGTTGATATAAATAGCCAAATACAGAAAACCTTATTCTCCAGTAGAGGACGCCTCTCATTTTAAAAACGTTTTTATACCATAGGTGTCAGGAGCAATGTTATCTAGCCTACTCTCTTCTTCATTAGATTCCACTATGGAACATATATTTCCCGAAGGCGCTTCTGGAGCCATAGATTGCCTCCCTGTAAATGCAGCAGCTAGGTCCGATGACCGCATATGTTCCAATATGACAAAATCCGCCATGTGGCAATTGTTACCTGCTGTATTTTGACAGGCCTTTGACGTAGGGTGCATACCAGGCAGTTGGAAACTTGCTTTGCAGAGGACGCTATTGTCTTGAGGATGGAGTCCTTACGTCTAAATCGGCTGACCCTTCTATGGTCGAATTGACACTATACCATTCTATTTGATCTTCAAAGACAGACTTTCCTGTTTTGTTTCTTCCTTGTTTTCTAATTTCCTCTTTCCATCAGAGCCCATAATTGTTTGCAGCCTTCAAAAACACTTGACTTGAAAATTGTAACAGCGCCAACACGTGCATCCACAAAGTAACAAGGACGAGACGCAAGCGCTGGCTGTCAACTAAATTTTATTGACGGAAGACGGATACCTTATTTAAGGGGAAAGGCAGAAATAAAGGGGGAAGAGAGCCATACAATCACGAAAAAATGACATTACGCATCGATGAACGAACGTGCCGGACGTCAACGGAAACAGAGAAAAACAAGAAAACTAAAAAAAGGCGAGGAATACTAACATACAATCAAATCAGTAAGCGGTCACCTCCAAAAATTGAAGCTCTGCAGCAAAAAGCGATACAGAGGGAGTGCTTACGCACTTGCTGCCATATTTCTGTATGTGGAACGCTCCCAAACTGACGCGCGCCGTCGTGTCGGCACTCTTACCGAGAATGTTTGTCTCTCCCAATCGAGCCTCGCAACCTGTGCATTTAATTACGTGTGCGATCAAATGTACGTACTGGTCCTTTAAGTTACTTAAATTTCGGGCATGTTCTCCCAAGCGTTCATTAATGCAGCGGCCACTTTGGCCGACATTGGATTGGATTGGAGAAACTTTATTTATGCCTGCGACATAAGCATTTCCACACTTCAAGGGAATGACGTAGACCACTCCTGTGGAACACTTGACGAACGGTTTGTCATGTTTTAGCTGACAACCTCTTTTTTTTTTTAGAGTTGCAGATGCGTGGGCATAACTGTGCCAGCTTGTTGGGTGCCGAAAAAACAACGGACACCCCATGCCTGTCGGCGACCTTCTTGAGGTTGTGCGAAGTCTTGTGCACGTACGGCACAACCAAAGGCTTGTAGGTCTTCAGACGGTCATCTTTTCTTCGTGTTCCTAGTTTTAGCTTTTGGAGGAGGGTCTCAGACACAGCAATCAAGACCGAATAGGGCAACCCCGCCGCCAAAAGTCGGCTGGCCTTCTTAAAACCTTTCTGCATTAAGTGCGGGCACGACTTCTGAAGAGACTATTCCAAACAGTGCGACGCTACAGCTTTTTTTACAGTATTGGAATGCGCTGAATCATATGGCAACAAATCTATTTGCTTGCCCCGCGCTGCCACACGTCCCAGCGATACATTGGAGGGCTGGCTCTGGCATGCAACTCACCAACGTACTACCATATCAGTATAGGTATGCAAGTCACAGCCTCTCTGCCGATAAGCACTTCCTTCAAGTATGCTGCCCTCGCTGGAGGGTGCACGGAGTGACATTATAAAACCCGCTAACGATGCGCTCCGCATGCGCACGTGCGTCGTTGTAACCTGGCGGCAACGTACATGCATCATCATCAGCAGAGGCAATGACAGGAGGAGGGGGCGTCGCGCGCAGATTGAGCGTGCCCAGCGGGGCCAGCCCATTTGTTTGGCGAAGCGGGGGCATGGCCCCGTCGCCAGAGGCCCGTCTCGTCGCGAACTTGTCATGGCAGAGTGGCCCTCCGAGAGGAAAGAAGAGCGAGAGGTTGAAGAGGAGCGGCAGCTCCGCGCCGCCCTCGCGAGAGAGCGTGCGCAAACACATGTCAAGCCCGCGGCGCGCGCGAGCCGAGCTACAAAGGCGAGCCAGCCGCGCGCCCGAGTGATTGACTGCTCTTGACCCGTCGGGCGAACGCGCCGCTTCGGCGCGCCGGCGTCGAGAAGCTCTCACTAGCGATCGCGCGCTACCGCGGACCAGTTCCCTGCGCGGCGCCGCTCCCTGGTTGGAGAGGGGTGCGAACGCAAATCGTGCGAGGTGGTTTGCCCGCTCGATCGACGCTGAACAGCTTCCGGTGCGCCCTCGAGTGGCCGGCAGCCCGGTGCAGCGACGCTCGCTCGAGACGCTGCGACGTGTACACGCACAGCAGCGGGAGCCCACCAACGGGCGCGCTGACCTGTGCCTAGTTTGGCGTGTGACCCATGCGCTGTCGCCGGGCTTGCCGGCGCAAGTGCCCGCGAATCGAGTCGTTTGCCCAAAGGGGGAGCGCAGCACTCAGGTGGAAGTCTCGCTCACCCGCTAATGACCCCTTCCACTTCCTCCATCCGTGCGAGAGGTGTGCCGGACCGCACTGTTTTACAGGAGCCGAAAAAACGAGCATTGGGGGCGATGCTGGGAATAAAGAGACAAAGGGTGGACACGGTTATAGCGCCTTTCGAAAATAACGGGTTTTAATTAAAATATTTTGCAAGAGCTGTGCTGTATTGAAATGGCAAGGACAAGCGACCGTTAATCGTTGAATTCTTATCCGCCACAGTTTGTTGGTGCAAGACAGATGGGTAAAATCCCTGTGGTTCAGTTGCCATGGCTTCTTCCTGCTCAGCACGAGGGCGAAAGCTTCGATTCCAGGTAGCAATATTTCGATAAGGCGGAATGCAAAAATTCTTGAGTACCATTCTTAAAATGCACGTTGAAGAACCCTAAGTGGCCAAAATTAATCCTTAAATCAATCAATCAATCAATCAATCAATCAATCAATCAACCAATCAATCAATCAAAAGATTTTATTCCCAACATAATAGTTGGGGCTCACCCCAAGCGAAAAGCGACAAAATGTACCTTGAAAGTGTCTCAGGGCCCCTACACAAGGCAGCATACACAAAAACTTATATATAATATCCACAGAACAAAATAATATAGCATATATAACGAACAAAAAATATTTAAACTAGTATAGACAAAAGTAATGACATAAAATGCGGATAAACATAAGCAATACATACATTTGACGTGCGTAGGTGTTACTAGAAGTAACAAAGTTAATAATGGCATCAATTAGATACAGCAAAGTAATAATTTGTGAAAGACTAAAGATAATAAAGCCAAAGAAACTTATGGTACTTAAAGAAAGATGTAATGCACGAAAGTATGGCAATCAGGTACAACTAAATGAAAGTGTAGGGGTAAGAAATGGATGGGAATGTTCAGAACAGTTTTGAAATAAAGTATTCGCGCAACTGCTTTTTACAAACGTCGTTAGAATCAATCCCATGCTGCTCATATTTGTTAAAAAAATAGGGGGCATTGAAAGCCAGTGAGCATTGACGAAGAAGATGTGAGAAGTGTTGCGAGAGAAGATGATGCTTTAACTCGGGAATTCCTATCTAAACACATGTGGACAAAGAAGACGTTTTTCTCGGCAACCGCTGCACCGAATTTGAAGAGGCCTGTTGCATTTAAGAGGAAGTGTTACGATCTACTGACTGTAGCAAGTGGATTTTCAGTTTATGCCGCCATTTTTTAAATCGAAGCCACGGTCGCTGCATGCTTTTTTATCGAGCGGCCATGGCGAAGCTTTCTTTGCCTTTTCCTTCGACTTTCCGACTGTTGCTGCTGTCCGGCACACCGCGTCGTGGGGTGGTTCTGCAGAGCTTGGAAGACATGGCAGAGAAGAAAAAAGACACGAGGAACTCGTTTGCACCACACCGCGTCGAATGTGCACAATGCCCTCTGGAGCTCCCGGGTCGTCGCTACATTAGCCTCTTGACAGCTGTAATTATCCGTGACCCGTTGCAAACGCTTACTTTTCTACCAACGCGCAAGTCCAGAGGGAAGCTAGAAAGAATGGAAGAGAGGAGGGGGGAGAGGAGGCAGAGAATGGGTAGAACCGACGCAGTCCCAATAAGAGTGCCACTCTTGCCACTCTTCGCTCGCAGTTCCCATGCAAATACAAGGAGTAGGGGGATAGGGAATATGTGACGGTAGAAGGCAAGGAAACGCTGGATAAACTTAAGTTCAAGGTACGGTATACAGCGCGTTTCTGCTATTTCTGAAAAATAAAACCATGCAAATATGTCTAGCGGACAACTTACGCAGGGCGTGCAGAAGCAAAGCCGCATTAATTAAAGCGCACCGCAGGGTTTAGGCGACACAACGGAAGCGGTCGCACGTCAAATCAACACTTCTGTGCCCGCCGCGATAGCTTTGCAGCTATAGCATTGCTCGAGGTCGCGGATTTGACCGAGAGAGCCGCATTTCGACGGGGGCGAAATAAAAAACGCTCGCGCACATTGATTTTGGGACACGTTAAAGAACACCACGGTGCCAAACTTGATCCGGAGTGTACCACTACGGCCTGCATCATAATCCGATTGTAGTTTAATGCTTCTGTCACGATGCGAAGTGCCATGTGAGGCAACGCCAATGCTCAACCCTCTCAGAGGTTATGAATTATGGCACACAACAACGCCTGAAGCAAACACCTCGCCCTTTGTATTTTGTGTACTACGCAGACAAACAGCAGTGGCACACGCAAGGTAACGTTTAACGTGAACTCACCACTATAGTGTTGGACAAAACGTTGAAGAAAGGAAACATTCGCCGTCAACATCACCCCTAATTATCGTCAATCAAAGCAAACAGCACAGAAAGCTTCACTTACATTAATTCCCACAGTGCTTGAGATCTGCATAATTATTTTAATTTCCAAAATAGCACACACACACACACACACACACACACACACACACACACACACACACACACACACACACACACACACACACACACGCACACGCACACACGCGCACGCACGCACACACACAACTACCACGTTTACAACTCTGCAATTCGGCAATAATAAAGGATATCAGAATTCTGTAAACTGCATCTAATAATAAATCCAAAGCGAACAAAATTGATGTTTCATACACCGCTGTGATACACAGCACTAAATTGTGAGTAGGACATTTGCAAAACCGCCGTAAACATTATAACAATTCCACATAAGCTGTAAGTTCAGACATCACACTTATCTGCTTTAGATGCTCTAACAGATGCAGTTGACAACAATGTGATATCTGTTTTCTGTGCTGAGTTACGAATTTATAAACTTTTGGCAGCCATTCTGTTTTTAAACTCACCAATTATAGGCAATTTTTTCTAACACATTCCAAGTACTAAATAAATACTCTGTTTGCTGGAGTTACTAGAATTTAAATTTCTCTCCGAAATACAACCAATTTCATTCAGATCAGTCCGGTGGTTGTCTCAGGAAAGCATTTCTGCGTTTCACGTGTATTTGATTGGGAAAATCAGAGTTGGGCCCGAACTAGCTTCCTCCTAATTTTTCACTACAGAGGCCTGCATATAGCCTACTGTGCGTTCCGAATGTTAATATACATAATTTAATCTTTATTTTGTCGGTACTTAGTGTTTTAATTTCCCTGCGTCACATAGTGACCGAGCCTTCATGATGTTTATAAATATAGTGAGTGTAAACCACAAAAGGCTGATTCTAAACATTGTACAAAAATATTATTTTAATTTTCAAGTGATATATAGATATCATTTCTTGATGATATTTTTTTGCTTTGGGAGGTATGTCAGTGATACTTACTGGTATACCATAATTGGCTCGTATCTACTATAAACAACAAACGTCTGACTTCTACACGCAGTAAGAAATATGGTGTTTGAATTTTGTTTAAATAAATAATTTCAGTGAAGATGATTCTAGAAGCCAATGTAGGCTCCAGAATCCAATTTTGCTAGGTCCTTAGTTGTGCTAGTTAGAGAAAGTAGACATTAGCCTACGTTAAGAGCATTTGAGTTGCTACCGCAGATGGGGGTCATGCCTTTGAAGAATGGACTCGCCTTTGCAATCTGCTGCTTCACTAGGAGACGTTCCTGTGATTGGTTGACCCTAGAGTAAGATCAAGAATTTCACGGCTATTCTTTCGCCAGTCAGAGACGCTATACCTTTGGCTTCGGCTCAACGTAGCATTCATGGACAGCTAGCTACCTGTGTCTCATAAGACCCCTGATCCTTACGACGATAGCTGTAGCAGTTTGAACACCGTCGAGCACCCACGTATTGCGACGAGAAATTTGGTCTTGTGCGCAAAATTTAGATAGTTTGTCACGCTTCGTTGATGTTACACAGCATGCTAGGCCCTATGCCTTACCATTCGACAGAGCGGTGGGCCTTGGATTCATTGCTTCATTACCTTTTACAGTTAGCCTTCTCGGAAAGATTAAGCCAAAGGCTGCTTCGTGATATAGAAATTCATTCATTCTTCACATTGTTTCTGTAAATATCAGTCAGCTTCAGTCGCGTACATTTTGTAATAACTTCTCTTTTTCCTTTTTTTGCACTCTCCTTTGTAATCTTTGGATGTTCCACCCACTCCCTATGCAAAGTAGGATGTCTGGGTATGTATCATGCGAGCCGAAAAAAAATATCTGCCTTCCAGTAAGGAGCTTTTCCCTCTCTATTATTATCCGGGGTACATATACTGAAAGCCTGCTGCTTTATTTTTCTTAGTTTCCGGGTCTTGCAGACAGGGTGTAAAACTAGAAGTATTTTCAATTCTGATGAGGTTACAATTCACATATTTTGGTTCAGTCCTGGTACAGGTCCGGAATGTTTCGAAGCAGTTTAAACCGTTCATTACAGTCTATAATGGTCCAATAAAAATCAAATTTGGCACCATCTTAAGACAATACATTCATTAACCCTTCCAAGCCCCAATCCCGTACTGTACTCGTCATAGGAGATTGTATCAATATCGCCAATGGACGAGTCACACTCGTTCGACCCGACGTTCTGCTGCTCCCGCCGCCAGAGACGAATTACGGCCCGCATTGAAGGAAAGCTGCTCTCAAGAGCAGCTTTCTTTTTGTTAATTCTAATCAGAAACAAATTAAGTAATGTAGTCTCATAATCAGAACGACATCTAAAATACATGACTTCTGTTTGGACTCAGGGTAGTGAATTCCATCACTGTCATACTGTTGTTGTGACTCTGCGTCCGAGCGGCCATTACGGTTCCGTGGCTTCCATGTGCTGTGCGATCGAGAGGTCCCGGGCGACGTTCAAGAGATGAAAAATAAAAGGTTTATTTATAAATTTACATGATGAGAGTTCACATATACTCGCACGAATACGAGTACTAGTCCGAGCGTGAGTAGGACAACACGTACGAGATGGAGCACCCGTACGACTAAGAGCACTAGTGCGAGTCGAAGCACACTCCCAAAGCACTCAAGATCCACTACTTATGCGCTTATTTTTCCCCTTTCTTTCGTCGGGGAAATTCACTGTTCTTCTTTTCAGCCAATCACAGTAGTTGAACGGTTCCCAAAATCACACCCGTGACGTCGCATCGTTCCCCCAGGCTCCGCCTCCTATGTTGCACGTTCGCCCCCGCATACGAGGCAACGACGTGACCAGCTGGGAACTTGATGTCGAAGTCGTTCCCATGAAAATCCTCGACGTTGGCCCCTTTGATAAATTCGTAGGCCATTCGTGACAGTCTATTTGTCAGGGTCAGGCTCCGGTACAGTGGTATACACGGTAGCTGATGTTTCCACGATGGACGCCGGCTGTGGTCACCACGACGTGAGCCCTTTGTTTGCCTGTCACCGTCTATGTCGAGTCCAGTCTCGTCCAGGCGGGGGCTCGTCTCGCCCGTCAGCTTTGATTACGCTGATTTAGTAGCTCCTGGTTCTGAGGAAACGACGATACAGCGTGAAGGGCCTTCATTGCTGCGCGCTTGCCGGTGAAACACTAATCGTCGAGAAGGGGTGCCGGGTAAACAATGCTAAACGTCAATCGTAACACGACATAAAAGAAATTTGAGGAATTTGGTATGGTTTTCCAAAGTAATTCTGGAGTTAACGGACTAATGCGTGTGGCGACGATGTAGTAAAAAAGAAAATTTTGTTCCTGGCGTAACATGATCCGAACTTCAATCGTAAATTTTGTCCTCCGATTTCCTTTTCTTTAGCGCTCATGCATCAAGCCCATTTCGCCCCCCTACTCCCGCTTTCTTTTTATTGAAATATTAATCATTTGTCACAGAGCGATGGAACGAAAAATGTTATGCGTAACGTTAATAGACAAGAAGAGAGCGGTGTGGATCAGAGAAAAAACGGGGATAGCCGGTATTCTAGTTGACATTAAAAGAAGAAAATAAACTTTATTGAAAAAAAAAATGGCCCGGCAGTTTTGGTTGTGGTGACCTCAGGTGGCGGCTCGAAGTCCTTGGACTCGGGCGACATCTTCGGCTTGACAGATGGCCCAGGGCTGGTCTTCGAGCTCCAAACTGTTGGGAGCCGCCTCCCAGCGGCGACGATGCCGACGGAGAAGGTCCCCGGTGGCCCTCGAAGCCGGGGCGGCATCGGGAAGGAGCGAGCTCGAGGCTTCCGGTATGTTGTTAACGGCGGCGGTTATGGAGGTGTCGCGAACGGCGGCGGTTTCAGTACCGTTGCTTCCGGCACATTCTCACAGCATGTGTCTCAGCGTCCGTCTGTGTCCGCACGCTTTGTACGCATCAGTCGGGTATAAGCATCGGTAACAGGGGTGTAAGACGACCAGGCTAGGGTAAGTGTGTGTTTGCAGTAGGCGTAAGGTTACGGCCTGGTTCCTGTTTAACTTGTCATGCGGTGGTGGGAATGTGCGTCTTTGGAGTCTGTAGCGTTGGGTCGGTAGATAACCGGTGGTCCATTAGAGATACAGAAAAGGTGCCAAGGGAAGGGAAGCGCAGTCGAGGACGGCAGAAAACTAGTTGCAATGATAAAATTAGGAAATTTTCAGGCGCTAGTTGAAATCAGCTTTAGGCAAGCCAGGGGTAAATGGAGGTCGCAGGGAGAGGCCTTCGTCCTGCAGTGGACATAACAAATAGACTGATGATGATGACGACGACGATGATGATACCGGGTGGTCATATTAAGTTTTACAGAATATTAAAGAGTAACCTGTGGCCGATAGCACAATTCCATTATTTGAGATAGAATATGCAAAGGCCGACATTACTTACACAAGAAATCAAAACACATATCCACTAATCAACGGAAATGCACTAATTACCTTCTTAATTAATTACTTTACGGCACATATTGGCCCGCATGATACGGCACACAAGAGCAACTGTCTGACGACGACGCAATGACGACGACAGCATGCCAGTGACAGCATAATCACGAATTCACCATTGAATGAGGGCAGCATAATTGCAATAAAGTGACGAAGAAGGAATGACGGCGATGGATTAACCAAGGGGCTGTGACGACGATGGCATGCCGTCAATGAGATAACATTACTGAAATGATGACGATTGTAAAGCCACAGCGTGACGACGAAGACATGACGGCAATGGTATGACGGTGACTGTTGTTGCGGCTAGGGTGGCGTTCGGGGCATGGAATCCACCAAGCCCATCGACTACGACATCAAGTTGTGGAAAATGAAGGAAAATGGTTTATAAGCTTAGTTACACGGCTCCAGCGCGGAATCCCAATTCATGCAGGAGCAAGTTAACGTCTCAGTTCACATCAGGACCCCCTGTCCTTACTCTCGAAAAGTATCTGCTTTTATTGTCGTCGTCTTCCCTAGGCGAGTCGACTAGGGAATCTGAAGACTGTCCAGCAGCAAATCACTGTCGTCGACTCCGTCGCGATGCCACGCCCAGGCTATCCATAACCCGCCGTAACTCCGCCTAGAAGAAACTGGTTTGGAATTTGTGGCAAAAAGAAATCATCCGGCGACACCTAGTTGGTTCGTCGTAGCCCACCCTGTTCTTCACACAGTCTGCAAGGTGAAGGTCGGGCTGAAGGCCTTTCGTGGAATCCTGCAACGGCCAGTTTACACGCTGCTTCGACGGCTGGATAAGTGCGGAGGAATGGGTGGTGATTTCACTCGGTTTAATTAACTGCGCTTATCCATTCGTTGTCGTGGGGTTCCCTCCCGTTCATCCTTTTCTCCGATTTCCAGGTAATGGATGGGGGGGGGGAGGGGGGCGCTTTTAGTGGTTGTCCACGCCGCGCTGAGGTCTGGTTAGGAGGTGCGGTGGTTTCACACGTTCAATTAACCCCCTAGGTGGTGTTGAGACGTAACATTGTGTAACGGCGATGACGTGACGACGACGGCATGACGATAATTGTATGTCCCGAAATTAGAATGATGAGGAACGACCGCGACGCCATCACAAAGACGGTATTACAACGAATGCATTACAAGTGTATGACGACGATGAGATGACAACGGTATGGTCATAATTGGATAGCCCCGACTGTATTACGACAATGGCGTGATGACGACTGCATCACGAAGCCTGTATGACGACCGTGACATGACGAGAGTCTGATGACGAAGCTAGAGTGAGGACGATGCAATAACCACGACAGCATCACGACTACTAGCATATTCCTAGTGGCCCCAGCTATTAAACAACTTGAGCCACTGGGTCGGCGTAAACAGATAGATAGATAGATAGATAGATAGATAGATAGATAGATAGATAGATAGATAGATAGATAGATAGATAGATAGATAGATAGATAGATAGATAGATAGATAGATAGATAGATAGATAGATAGATATGCTCAGTATGGCTTTAGCCAACGAATGCTAATGGCATTAAAATAATGATGATTCTGGCGCGGCGTATAGACATTGAAATAGGGGCTTCCTTATACGCGCTCGCGATTGACAAGTGAGACCCATGAACTGTAGCGGCACCGAAACCAGGACCGAACAGGCCAGGCCGGCGCTCCCAAAAGGCACGGCTCAACGACGGTGTTGACAACCAACAGAAGGCAGTTGTGGCTCAATGGCAGTAACGGGAATTCGCTGAGAGCCCTTGCCCCTGCACGCCGCACTCGCGCGCGCGTCGTACCGAGCGGAAGCCACGCACGCAAAGGAAGCCGACAGCCAGAGCTGCGTTCGGTCGCCGAGGCGGCACGAAGGACATGGCCGTCGCTGATGTGATTTGGACGGTTTCGCTCGTTTCTCACGTTGGCAGGTGGCCGTCGCTCGCGGGTCAGCGATGCTGGGAGAATTGGGGAGGCTCGTCGGCGCACGCGCTCCCCCTCTCCCGCGGCGGCGACGAGGATTGATGGCGAGGCCATCCGCAACGGAGGCCCAAAGGCGTTCGTTAAGATTCGTCTTTTCTTTCTTTTTTCCCTTGTTCTTGGATTGATTGAGAGCGCAGAAGCGCGCTTCAACAGACAGGCGGCGGCGATTTCTACCGCCTGTTCGCCAGCTTCGTGGCATCGGAATCGTCGGCTCGAGAGGCGGTGGCGGGTCGACCGTTTGATGTCGTCCTGTCAGTCAGCCCCGTTTTCATTCTAAGAAGCCAGGGTCACCCTTCTTTGGTTGCCGGCGTCGTCGGGGAACGGCCGGGCGATTCTCGAGACATGGCATTCACTTGGCGGACGTCAGAGAGCGGAGTGAAGATGCCGTGCTCACGATGGGTTGTAACGACTGGCACCTGTTCTGGGCGGGAATGTGGGTCCCGTTACCGAAGGCAATATGCTCGGGCCACCAGGAAGAATTGTGATTTGTAGTAGGCGGTGACGTCGAAGTTATCTTTTCGTCCTCTTTTGCCCGCTGTCTGTGCCACTTGGTCACTTATTCTCGCGTGGTTCTTATTGAGAAGACATATATAGCTTCTCTTCAATATGCGTATCCCATTTGCACTCGCTTATTCTTCAAGGAAAGCCGACGCGCAAGGATCAAGAGAAAGAACGTGGAAACGTGGCAGAAGACAACGCAGTTGAGAGCACAAGTTACGTCGCAGAACGTCATGGCTTGTTGAATAAACTTTGCCGCGTGTACACTTTGCGTCAGGTAACGTTAAGTGACTCGAAAGAGAGGCGAAGAGCGAGGGTCACACGTCGCGGCGTGCCGGAATTTGAAGAAGCAAGAATTTGCATGCTAAGAGCTGAATTCAGCTGCCTAGTGCTTTCCACCTTCTCGACCTCCCCCCTCGGCCCCCCGCCTCGAGGAAGGTCGCGCGCCGACACGCGCGGCCCCCGAACGACACCACGGGGCATCAAAAAGGGCGCCCTGCCGGCGCACTTCTTTTCCTCGTCGGCCGGCTGCTGTCAGAGCCACGCGGCTCGTTCGCCGGCGGCGCGACGTCGGCACGACAGACGCGGGACCACTTTAGCCCATCAGCCCTGACAGCATTTCTGGGCGCGGGACGTCATCCCTCCGGGGCGACATACTCTTGGGCGCTGTGGGCGTTCGTCCGGCTCCATCAGCGTCACACGCGGTCGGCCGAGGCCGCCGCCGCATCTGCATAGCGCGCCGCCCCGTGCACATTCCTGCTCGATAGTCGCGAGGACGACGAGTGCATCGAGCAGTTGACAGCGGCGAGCCAAGGAGCGCACAAAAGTCCAGCGCCCGCGCACAGGTGCACCAAGTGCTTGTCCCGTACACTTATCTTTTCTCTGTTGTGTTTTCTTCACTTTTTTTCCCCGAGATCGAAATGTAACGGAGTATCAACAACTAGACCAGTAAGAAATAATTTCTTACGGTTCCACCTGCACAGTGAATGCCCAGTGAATTGCTTGAAATGCATGCAGCCGCAATGGCGCGGACTTTTGGAGATTAAATCTCAACTTGCGAGCTTAAAATCCATCCAGTACATCGTACGAGGTGCCAACAAGCGCACCCAGAACGCTTCGAACAAGATTCAAAGATAATCTAGTGCAGCCATTCTCCCGATTCGTCGTTCGACGGATGGGGTGGTTTTGACCCACCTGAGTTTCTCATTTAAAGTGACTGTCGTGTCAGTGGCCCAGCGGTAGTAACGTTTTCGCTAGGCTGCCGTCTGCACAGGTTTTCTTTTCGAATGCCACTGCTTATGCCACCTATTGACCGATATACTGGTGGCACACGCAGCTGAGATCGTGAATAATGAAATACACGATTTTCCCGCTATACTCAAACTGGCCAATGTATGAATACACGTGGGCCTCGATTCACGTAAATGCTCGATCATACGCTTTAATCGGTCGTAAGACCAAAATCTACCCAATCATGACACTGAACATAATATTACTCGAGGAGCCCTGCCAAAAGTAAATCTCATTTACGAACGAAAACCTTCGGGAAATGGGTTCCTGGGCCCGTATTGACAAAAGGCTCTAACGCTCGAATTGTTCCTAAGAGGAAATTCCAGCCACTTCTTATGCTGGACATATCTTTAGCGAAGGTGGCCGGCCAATGGCAAATAGCACTTACGAAAGAAAAGCTTTGTGAATTCAGACCCTGGGCTCGTATTCACAAAATGCTCTTACCATAATTTTGCTCGTAAGAGCAGTTTCTATCAAATTCTGATTCTGAACATATATTCTGGCTACGAGGAAATATGGTTCCACCTAGTCAAGATAAGACCTCACATTCTCAAAAACACGCCACTGGGCGCCATAAGAAGCGTGTTTATGTGTGGTGATCCCGAAATTCTGATCGGTGGGTCTCGCAGCTATCGCGGCTGCCCGTAGACCGTCCGCCATCCCAAGCAGATGAAGCCGCACGTGCTGCGCACTGATTGTCTCGTGTCCGCCGGCAAAAGTTCGCGCATAGTTCGCCTAAAATCTCTGAATATGCTTAAAAAACAAGGCAGCACGCCAAGGCACCTTAAGCTCAATAAGTTGTGTTTAAATACCAGCCTTCCTTCCAGCTACGACTTGCCTTGAGTAACAAAATTAAATCTCGAAGACCGTGATTTTGCAAACTGCACGTCCTAGAAGGAAATGTAGATCTCGGAGGCTAAATTCACTTGTTAACCGCAGTGTGGCGATGCCGCAGTGGGACGTCCCCACTGCTCTTTATGATGTACATGGTGAGGATGGAGAGGGTGCTCGAAGGAAGTAATATCGGGTTTAATCTCTCATACAAAGAGGCGGGTACAATACTAGAGCAGCAGCTTCCAGGTTTATTTTATTCTGGCGACATTGTGTTGCTAGCTAACAAGCAAACTGATTTGCAACGTCTGCCTAATATCTGTGGACAGGAAGGCGAGAATTTAGGCTTGAAATTTAGTGTTAGAAAATCAGGTGTTATGGTATTCAATGAAAACAGGGAACAGACAGTGGCAATACAGGACCAGGAAATACATAGGGTGAGAGAATATAAATGCCTTGGTATATGGATAAACAAATGCAATAGATACATGGATACAAAGGAAAAAACAATAATAGTAAAGGGGAAGAGAAATGCAGCCATAATGACGCACAGAGGGCTATGGGGATACAATGGGTAGGAGGTGCTCAGGGGTATGTGGAACGGTGTAATGGTTCCAGGACTTACTTTTGGAAATGCGTTTGTTTGCTTGAAAACAGTGGTACAATCAGGACTCGATGGGAACCAAAGGTCAGTGGGTCACCTCGCATTGGGCGCTCACGGGAATACTACAAATGGAGCTGTGCAGGGTGATATGGGCTGGACTAGTTTTGAAAGGAGGGAAGCTCGCAGTAAAATTGATTATGAAGAACGACTGAGGAATATGGAAGAAAGTAAATGGGCTGGGGGAGTGTTGAGGTATCTGTACAGGAAAAACATTCATTCACAGTGGAGGAAAATTACTAGGAAGCTTACCAGCAAGTATGCGGCCTGTAGGGTAGGCAACACAGCAACAAAGAACGTCCAGCGGAAAGTCAGTGAGGCTGAAATAATCTCATGGGTGGCGGCAATGGAAAAGAAACCTGCCATGAGTAACTAAAGAGGAAAAAAACGAAGTCAGGAAAGAAACAATTAATGATAACTCACAGGGAAGCTCGTTACTTTTCGAAGCGAGATCGGGATGCCTTTGAACACGCACCTATAAAGCGAGATATAAGAAGGAAGAAGAAGCATGTGCTTGCCGCGGTAAAGCTAGGGAAACGATGGAGCATGTTTTATTAGAATGTGAAGATATCTGCCCAGCGGTCGATTTAGCTACCACTGGCCTCCTTGAAGCCCTTGAGTTCAGCGAGAGCAGGAAAAAGAAAACATGTCCGCAATAGAGATAAGAGGCGATTGGAAGACTGGTGGAAGAAAAGTAGGGAAACGACAAAAAACCGAGACGTACAAAAGAAAATTTCGCAATAAGGGTTTAGAAAATTTGGTTGTGAGAGTTCATAGTGTTTTTTTTTCTTTTTTTTATTCTTAAGTAGGACATTAGGCAGTATAATAGCAAGAGCTTGGTGGCGCAACCCACCACCCCGTTCCAAAGGGGACGCTCATAACATCCATCCACATCCATCCACCCATCCATTTATGCCCGCTAAAATTAGTGGATGATATATTGAGCTGGGCCACGTTGTGCTGGTGAGATCGGTGAGAGTGTTCGTTGCAGTTACACGGTAATTTAATCATATTTTGGAAGTGCCTAAACAAAATGTGATCCGTATTGTGTGCATTAACCATCAGAAAACCACTGGACTCGTGTAACGCTGTTAGTTCGCCTTATGTTTCCTGTGATACGCCTGTGTCTTACTGCGCCCGTCCGAGCTGCCTTTGTTCTCGCCTGTCCGCGTTCGCGCGTGAAATACTTGGTGCTGTGGCTTCGAATTATGGCGCGTCGAAGAATTTGTTGAAAGTTGTGCTTTTGTGTGCTGGTGTTAATCGGCAATTCGACAGTGTTCGCGCCGGAAAGAGTGTCGTTGCGTGGTGCCTGCGAGACGAAGGAGCTTTTGCTGACCACATATTGAAGGTAAGCAGGTCTGGCGCTTGCACGCATCCTCGCAGCTTATGGTTCATGTAGTAAGCTTTGTGCAATGACAACCGAGCACTTTCGGAGCTTATGTTGCCCATGTTGCTGTGCACATTTAGCAAACCGTTTCACGAGGGAAGTTTCCATGAAATGTATTATTTCTGACCGCTTACTTGCTTTCCGCAGTGACGTGCTACCACCGCTGATTGTTGGGACTGAATGGGCAAACATTAACGTAAACGCAAGTTATTGTTTCCTCGGTAGTTTCCCGGCAAGAAATTCTTCCGTGGATATGCATTTCCGCAAGTTACGTGTGTAATGTATGTCGATGGGTCGTGGGCATGGCGAGTTGGCACGCGACTGCGGTGTTTGAGACTTGAGCAGATATTAGCTTGCGTGAAGAGTATTTTATTGATGCAGTTCAGTTTTAAGTCCAGCTTCGCGAGAACCTGTCTGCATTGTTTGTGTTCTTCGACGTGCTCGCGTATTTGTCTTCTATGTTGCACGGCAAGTAGATAAACTATCGTAAGATAAATTCACATCTGCTAGGTCAATTTTATTATGCGCTGGAAGATACAAACTGGAACCTGGTTTACGCAGAAAGTGACCCTGACAAGTCATACCGCCTTTTCTTTCACACGCTTAAGGCTATCTATGATAGATGCTTCCCGCTTGTTCAATGCTCCCCGAGGCAAAAAAGAATTCGTAAACCCTGGATTAGTCAATGCTTGTACAAACAGATCAAAACCAAAAATAAGATGTATCACGCCTTTGTACAGACACGTGACGCTGCTTTGCTCAACGAATACAAAAAGTACCGAAATAAATTAAATGCAGATTTGAAAAAAGCTAAGACTTGCTATTATCAAAGTCTTTTCGCTAGGATATTTAATGATCCTAGAAAGCTTTGGAACGAGGTCAACAATCTGTCACACAATTCGAAACTGAAGCGTCCCATAAACATAGCAGCTTTTGCTCATGGCAAAACGGATGTTGAAGCACTCGCAGATATGAATGAATACTTCACTAACGTCGGTGATTTTCAGATTCCCAGCAAGAGGGACCTTAGTACCGAAACTTGTCTTGATTCAATGCAGAAACGCGCCAGTTTGATACACTCAATATCTTTGTTTCCGACAAGTCCACAAGAGGTGGAATATTTATTGGGTAAAATAAAGAACAGCGTCTCGCCAGGAATTGATGACCTGTGTGTTGTACCAATTAAATAGGTTGCGTCTGTTATATCTCTACCGCTAACGCATATAATTAATCGAATGCTGGAAACTGGAATCTTCCCCCCCGATCTTAAGCTTGCCCGCATATGCCCAATACACAAGTGTGGGGCGCTTCGTGACGTATGTAATTACAGGCCAATCTCGGTGCTGCCCGTGCTATCCAAAGTCTTTGAAAATGTTATTAACACGCGCCTCGTGAATTTTATGACTAAGCACCACGTAATAAATAACGACAGTACGGTTTTCAGAAAAATAAAACAACAGAGCTAGCGTTATAACGTGTTAAAGATAAAATAATGGATGACATTGAAAATAAGCTTTATACCGTTGGTCTCTTCATTGATCTTATTAAAGCATTTGATTGTGTTAACCATGAGATTTTATTAGTTAAACTTCATGATTACGGCATTCGTGGCGTTGCCTTAGATCTTTTAAAAAATTATCTTTCCCACAGAAAACAGTGTATAAAAATCGGTAATATTATTTCCCCAACTACTACAGTAAAACAAGGAGTACCTCAGGGGTCGATTCTAGGGCCCTTGTTATTTATACTTCACATAAACGATATATTTGATATACCTAACTCCCCAAAATTAGTAATTTACGCTGATGATACCAACATATTTTTTCTGCGCGTACACTTGGTGACCTTCAGAACACGATTAACGACTACCTAATGCAGCTTGATAGCTGGCTTCATGCAAATAAATTAGCTTTGAACCTAAAAAAAACTAACTACGTCTTGTTCAAACCCACCAACAAAACATGTGACAGTGAACTCACGCTGACATTCCAGGACACCGTCATAGCACGCGTTAAATGTCAGAAATTTCTAGGTGTGTGGTTTGAAGAAGGTATGTCATGGAATAAACACCTAAACAAACTAACCTCAGAACTAGCAGAACAGTTGGTTTATTATTCAAATTATCAGATCTCATTCCTCTGCAGCTAAAGAAAGCGATATATTATGCCCACTTCTACTCCCGTTTATCCTACTGCACACTAGTTTGGGGCACTACAACGACTACGAATTATAACAAACTGGAGGTATTACAGAAGAAAGTGCTGAGGATTCTTGAGAATTATCATGGGGAACCCAAAGATCTACCAGCTAATCCTTTATTTATTAAACACAATTTGCTCAAAGCGAGTAAAATATATGACTACAAACTCCTGCTGCATACACATAAACATAACCTGTTACATTCGGCCCACACAATGTCAGCTCGTTATGCACTGCGTAACGAACGGATAACAACACCACGAACACGTACAAATTTTGGAAGGGCTGTGCTCGCTTATCAAATACCCGCATTAATAAAGCGTGTGAATTCCCAAATAAATTTCAGCATGAAACTCTACAAATTCAAGTCTCAAATAAGACGTTTTTTGTTGTATGAGTGAAGAACCCTTTAACGCAAGTGCATATTTATTTTTTCATGTTTTTATGTTTTCATTGTATGTTCGTAGTAGCCATATCTGTATTAGATTTTTTTTCTTGAATTGTATATTATTTTCACTATTTGAAAATACCCTGTGATGTAAAGTCTTTCAAACTGTTTCTTTTGTAAATGTATCACTTTGCCTGCTGTCTGTATGGTCCCCAGGTCCCCTCAAGTTGTCTATGACATCTTTTTGCCTGGAGGACCCCCAACATTTTGTTGGAAATAAACTGAACTGAACTGAACTGAAAATATAGACCGACATTACAACAGCTCAATTTGTTTTTAATCGAAGCATGTCAATCAGACGCTCGTTTTTATTAATATTTTCATCTGAAGAACAGGATGTCGGCTCCTGCGATTGTTGTCAAAGACAGTGGGACGTAGCACTGCGTAATAAGTGCTGCAATTTTGTTGCGATGCTTTCCGCTTGATGTTTGCCACTCTTATAACCCACCGTCCACGGCTGGCTGTTCTATTTAATAACGATGGCGGAATGTCAGTCTGACCACTGAGGAAAAGGAGTAGCATCGGAAAAGGCACAGCTACAAAATCGCGGCCTAGGTTTTAGACCGTTCATAATTTATTGTTCGTTTGATTTACTACACATTTAGGTTTTGGGGACAATTTCCCAGGCAGTCTGATGTTTGCTGCTGGTTTTATTCCCGCCTGAATTTTACGATATAACAGTGTAACCACCTGAGAAATAACTACGAGACATCTGTACAAGCAGGTACAGATTGATGTGTGAGTCCCTTTCTTTCAATTCCACTTGACACTGTAAATCACAGGTTTGCAGCTTCACATCGCAATAAAAATAAACGTTTCTTACTGTTGAAAGTTATGCGAACCCTGGAGTCAAGCCTACGACCTGTAGGAACCTGCTGCACTGCTACACACTGGATCGCACAATGATACACTTGCCCTGCATGCATTTAAAGGTGTGTACAAAACTGTCACTGCCCTGTGAGTTGTAGGATATGTTTGTTTAATATGCAATAATTTTACTGTGTGTGCTATTTCCAGAATTTCTAATAGCAGATCACTTGCACAATATCTTTTATTTATCTGGGGAGCGCTCAGTTGAAGCAATGTAACTAAATTATGTTCTTCTTAGATAAATATAAATTGGGCTAAAGTGACTATGCAATATACGCTCCATAAAGACTGTATATTAATCGAGCCAGATTGCTTTTTTAGGAACATCATTGAGGAGTATGAGGGTGTCTCTTTATGAGCCGCCCAAGAGAAGCAGAAAGCTTTGGTTACTTGAATTATTATGTAGGCTTGTGGAGTTCACTTCTCACACTAATACCTGCCCACCTAAATTCTTCCCTTTTCTCGGTCACAATTATGTATTGCATACCATACTTCATCTCCTAAATGATACCAGCATCAAGACAATAAAATTTGCTGCTTTATTAGGTAGCTGCCAAATTCCTAGTCACAGTATGAGTGCTCAATTACTCAAGCAAACAACAAGCCATTAATCTTTTTATGTGGCAAGTTCAATACGTGTCCCAAGATCTGGTGGGCTTCTGCAGGGTGGAAGCGGGTCTCCTTTATATGTCACAGAAATTTCAAATGGTCATAATGTGGTATAGAATGCTGATGAATCATAAATGTCAGCCAAGTAGAGTAGTTGCAAGCCCACTATGGCAGCACAGCTGAAAGCAGAGCATTCTCGGTTACATTGCATTTATTTCTCCGTTTCGCTGCACTTGTTCAGTTGATAAGACAAAGCTCCTCCTTTGCCGTCATTTATCTCATGTGTGGATAATCTTTTTTACCTTCTCTTTTTTATTACTTATCAACTGCCTAATACACAAGCTTCCCGTGACATGCAAACAATGCGGAGTATTGCCTAGAACTTACGCATGCATCTGTGGTTTGTGGTACCACACGCTCACCCCCTAAGATTTCCGATATGTTACAAGCAGGCTTGCTTCAAGCTCGAGCCACCCTGCACTTGGGGCAATTTTGAAACAATCACTTTTTGATATCGCGTAGTTATTTCTTGCACTCTTACTGAATTGAGGTTTTCTACTGTGAATAATGCGCTCTCGGTGGTCGTACGAAAAGATTTTAACCACCTAAAGACATTGTTTAGGCAGAAAGTCTCCTAAGTAATGCTGTCACACAAAAGCTGTATCACAGTGCGCTATGTCTCAAGATCCATACATTTTGGAAGTGTTCGCTGAAACACCCTTCATTGATAATGTGGGCAAAGAGGACAATCTGGTTCTTTTTCACATTTTTTGTGGAAAATTTAGATTTATGTATGGTAGTTTTGTTACCTACTCCTGGCAGTATTGGGTCCTAATTACTGGCTGAAATGTTTGGGCATGCAACGACCACGAAGTATTAGAAAAACATTTTCTAGAGGTTGCGAAAAGTGCATGGGGTTCGCGTTTCCAACTGTAGATGTCGCATTCAGGTTGCCCACCTAAATGTATAAAAGGTTGCATACTTCACAGAAGGACAAATAAAAATTGATTTTCGAAAGCTTAATTGGAGTGATTTTTGTTTTAGGCGAGAAAGAATTTTTTTTTTTAAATTTTGCCCCTTACTCCGAACGGTGCCATAACCACCGGTGCATTTTCGCTGCAATACACGTCTCGCGGTGCCTGAATACTTTGCAACTGACCGAATTTTTCTCGGGAGAACGTTGCAGAAGTGCGTATGACTGCTGTGCCACCGTTGGTTCAGCCACCCCGAACTCCGGTGTGGACGAATAGGAAGTCAGCCCTGCACTGATCACGGATAGTGACGACAGATGAAACTGGTGGAATTCTCTCGTACCAGTGAATGGCGATACAGATCTTTAAAACCATTGCGCTAGTTTACTTTTATCTTCTTCTTCTCCTTCCACAACGTGTTTCAGTACGCACAGAACCATGCTTTTCTCCATATTTCTTTCGACCATTGCAAGAGCTGCTATGGGGTTGTGTTTTGGTCACTGCAAGTCTTTTGAAGGCTTGCTCTATCCCCTAAACGCTTGACAATGCCGCCAATGTCATTGAAGGCGAAAAAATTCGATATGTCATTTGCAACTTACGTGAATTTGTTACGTTGTTTACAAGGGTTCTTCAAAAGCTGTATCTCCATATTACTAAATTTTTGTGCATAATGTGTAACATATCAATTTTCTCCGCATTGGGTGTACTATTAGATACAATTCACAGAATCGCGATATCATTTTTCATTGCTGTGTTACAGATTTGTAAACATGATAGTTTCGTTTTATGAATATTTGCGATTTTTTCCAATCTTTAGTAAAAAATTGACGACCTAAATCAAAAATTTGAAACCAACAGTCAATAGATTATTAGGTTTTTCCTTTAAATGCAACAAACTTCGTCATGTTTGGTGCAGTTGTTGCCGAGGAAGACGAATTCTCCTTTTACATGTAGTTAGATAAGAGCACCCGAACTAAAGCTTCCTCTTAATTCCTGTTCATCGACGCAGGAGTTGGAGGTTCCTAATTAAATGGAGGAACGGCTATCTGAAGCACTTCTGCACCGCAATACCGAGAAAGGCGCTGTCAGTACATAAAGATTTCTGCCACCACAACGCGTGTATTGCAGTTAAGATTCACAGCTGGTCAAGCTGTATGAAGTAGGAACCAAATTTGAAATAAATTTTTATAGCCTAAGACTAAGACTACTCCAATGAAACCTTCACCAACAAATTGTTAAGTGTCCCTTTATGAAACAGACAAGCTTTCATATTTTTAGCTGCACCATCTCAATGCGAAATTTACGGCTGTAAACGTGACAAAAATACATATTTTGCAAGATTCGGGTAATGTTTTAATAATATTTTGTGGTTATTGCATTCCAAAACAGTTTGGCCTATTTGTTGAACAAGAAACTCCACTCCCAGGAACAGTTAACAATCCAACTACGGATTAACCCAAAGTTCCTAATAAGATATCTAAATAGTGCCTCAAATTGGTTTTTTTTTTTGCCTACAATATACATAGAATAAAAACAATGTCAAGGCCTGCATAGGAGAGTGCACAATCTTTCGGAGGTGTTGAGACAAAATTTGCGGCTTGATCGAAATAGGAATAATTTTCTTTCTTTTACATCATATAGCACTCACGTAGACATTTTTTTTTCGCACAAGCTACCTTGGGTTAGATTATAATCATAACGTGAGAAAGACTGCGGAAGCAGTAAAAAATGGACGCAGCCCGAAATCAGTGAGAAGAAAACTTGACATCGGACAAGCCAAGATGTATGAACTGAAAGGTAAGCATGGTAATATGATCAGCATTCTCGAAGATATAGAAAAGCAGCGGGAGAATTCTGTGCTGACCTGTACAGTACCCAAAGAAGCCACGATACCTCCATTCGAAGTAGTAATCAACAGGTTACAGAGGCTCCTTCTATAACTAGCGATGAAGTTAGAAGGGCCTTGCAAGACAAGAAACGGGGAAAAGCGGCAGGAGAAGATGGACTACCAGTCAATTTAATCAAAGATGGAGGAGACATAATGCTTGAAAAACTAGCTGCCCTTTATACGAGCTGTTTATATACTTTATATATAAGGGTTCCAGAGAACTGGAAGAATGGCAACATTACACTAATCCACAAAAAGGGAGACGTTAAAGAATTGAAAAATTATACGCCCATTAGCTTACTTCCAATATTATATAAAATATTACCAAGATAATCTCGAATACAATAAGGGCAACACTGGACTTTAGCCAACCAAGGGAACAGGCAGGTTTCAGGAAGGGATACTCTACAATGGATCACATCCCTGTCATCAATCAGGTAATCGAGAAATCCGCAGAGTACAATCAGCCTCTCTATATGGCTTTCATAGATTACGAAAAGGCATTTGATTCAGATACCAGCAGTCACAGAGGCATTACGTAATCAAGAAGTACAGAACGCTTACGTAAATACCTTGGTAAATATCTAGAGAGATTCCAGAACTACCTTAATTCTCCCCAAGAAAAATAGAAGGCTACCTATAAAGAAAGGGGTCAGACAAGGAGACACAATCTCTCCAATGCTATTCACTGCGTGCCTGGAAGAAATATTCAAGCTATTAAACTGGGAAGGCTTAGGAGTAAGGATCGACGGTGAATACCTCAGCAACCTTCGGTTTGCCGATGACATTGTTCTGTTCAGCAACACTGCAGAGGAGTTACAACAAATGATTGAGGACCTTAAAAGAGAGAGGGAAGAGTAGGGTTGAAAATTAATATGCAGAAGGCAAAGATAATGATCAATAACCGGGCAAAGGAACAAGAGTTCAGGATCGCCAGTGAGCGTCTAGAGTCTGTGAAGGAGAACGTTTACCTTGGTCAATTAATCACAGGGAACCCTGATCATGAGAAGGAAATTTACAGAAGAGTAAAAAATGGGTTAGAGCGCATTCGGCAGATATTGTCAGATCCTGACTAGATGGTTACCATTATGATTTAAAAAAAAGGTCTACAATCAATGCATTCTACCGGTGCTGACATATGGGGCAGAAACTTCGAGTCTGTCAAAGATGCTCGAAAACAAGTTAAAGACCGCGCAAAGAGTGATAGAACGATAATTTTAGGCGTGACGTTAAGAGACAGGGAGATAGTCGTATGGATCAGAAAGCAAACAGGAATAGCTGATATTCTAATTGACATTAAGAGAAAGAAATGAAGCTGGGCAGGTCATGTAATGCGTAAGTTGGATAACCGCTGGAACGTTAGGATTACAGAATGGCTGCCAAGGGAAGCGCAGTCGAGGACTGCAGAAGACTAGGTGGGGTGATGAAATTAAGAAATTCGCAGGCGCTAGTTGGAATCCGTTGGTGCAGGAAAAGGTAATTGGAGATCGCAGGTAGAGGCCTTCGTCCTGCAGTGGACATAAAATAGGCTGATGATGATGGTAATCTTGGGTATGCATTCCTTTAAACTGAATAAATGCTGTACCATTCGTTAAAAAGACATCTGAAGGGGACGAGTTTTCAGCTGGTGTGTTTGGCCCAAAATGAACCTTTTATATCCATTATTATTATTATTATTTTGTTTTTTCTAGTCCCATCGCATTTTGTGCCTCCTTTTTATAGTAAGAAGAGCTGAAGAATAGGAAGACGCCAGCGAACGACTCATCCTCGGAGCTGCGCTAGTGTCGCCATGTTTGCCTCTTCTTTTCGCCCGCGCCTGGCAATCTGGCTCCTCCTGAGAACTCTGGCCTGCCGAGACGCTTCGTACTACTCTGATCTTTCGGACGCCAGCAAGAGCGCTTTTCAATCCGAGAGGTAAGAATGCGGACGCCGTTGTGTCGTGCTTGGCGGCGTAATGTTCAGTTTCTGCGTATTCATTGAAGGAATTGCGGACCAGCGCTCAGGACCCTTAGCGCACGGCGGTGGTTGCAACCGTAAAACAGCGCCGAGTCAACGTCGGTCGAAAAGAAAGGGACAGATATATATATATATATATATATATATATATATATATATATATATATATATATATATATATATATATATATATATATATATATATATATAGAACGCTGGGGGGATTGGGGGACAGGCTCGAATGGATGGTTTAGACGGCGGCAAGGCAGGACGGAGCGGCCATCACACGCGAGGCGTCATGAGTGACCCATTGAAAACGCCAATCAACTCGTGAGCGCTGGAGGAGGACAGCCAAAGCGCGCTTGCGGCCGTCTCTGTCAGGCGCGTCGGACGGACCAGAACGAGCTCTGAAAAGGAAGTCACGTTATGGGAAATTTATGGACGACGCCGCAGCGCGCATCTGTCCGCGGGCACCGTCCTCCCTTGGGCTGGAGGGCGCGCGCACACGAACACACAGGACGCGTCTGTCTGTGGCGGCTCCGTGGAGCGTTTCTGGCGGCCGGCGCCCGCTCGTCGCGCGATTACACTGTACCGGAAACCACAGTTCAAGAGCGCCGCTGAAGAGCCGGCAAGTTCGAGTAGGAAGAGGTTGTGGGGAAGAGGTTGCAGCGACGTATAGAATGTAACCAGGGCTCTCGGGCATGCTGCGGTCGGCTTGTTTTGTGATTGACGGATGCTATGCATGATGGCCGTGCCTTTATGGAGTTGATGTTATCACCGCGAGCTGGTTCTCTCCCGCTGGCCGGAGCGTTGAAAAATTCAAAATGGGGGAACCTAGGAGGGTGTCAGCAGCACGGTGGCGAGCGCTTTCTCCGACGCAGTCCGTGGTGCAGCCTTTTTGGTTGCGTGTCTGTTTTGTGTGTGCTTGTCTGCGGCTCTTCGCTTGACGCGCGGTCATTCAAGTGGAGTGATCGCTGGTTGTCAGGGTCTCTAGGTGGGACAATGGGTCCCGCTCGTGTAATTGTAAGTCGGCAGGTCCCTTTTGAAGTGGACGCGCAAAAGAGGGTGGGGAAGAGGGAACAGCGGCGCGACGAGATATTTCTTTTCTTTCTTTCCTAGGCCCCTCGCGGAAACGAAGTGCGTGCCAAGCCGATCGTGCGTGAGTGGTTGACTGAGGGGCGTTGTTACAACTGCGTGCACGGGACGCTAGCGTCGACCCCCTCCTCACCTATAGTGCGTGCGGAGCGAAAGCGACGAGCATGTGCGGCATACTGGTCGCGCAGCGTCAGTGTGTGGTCGCGCCGTCACGTGTCGATTACTGCGTCTTGTCCATTTGTTCCGGCACAGTTAGCCCCGCAGAACGCCGCCTGAGGGTGGGTTTAGAAACTTGGAGAGAGTGGCGCCTGTAGTTGTGCGGCGGGTGCCCGGGCGCAGTCCCCTTTGGAGACACTTCCTCATATCGTGCTGGCAGTCGTTTCTCCCTGTAATCTAGCTAGTACTATGCAGCATTGCGAGCCCGCAGTGTACAACTTCTTGAGGGGCTCGTGCCGCTTTCCGTGCATATATGTATACATGCAGTGAAACTGGCGAAATACCTTGCTCGATGGAACGACTCGCAAGCCGTCGAATAGGTCCACGTAGCTGTTCTTCATGCTTTTTCATCCTCTGCTGTCAGAAGGTTTCTGGGAGAAATCGAAAAACGGAGTATGCTTGTCTCGTCGGCGGACACGCGTGCATACGGCGTTAGGAAACATTGGTCGTCTATATTTGGCGTATCACTTTGTTTGATTACCGATTCGCAGAATTCGCGGCGCTTGTGTGCGACTGAAACCCTTCTCTCGCGTAGACCCCATGAAGCACGACTAGAGAAACGAGCGTACAATATCTGTAAGGGAATGAACGGTGCATCTTATTTCCCTCGACAGTCAGGTTCCTACGCGTGTAAGCTTGATCAACTTCCCACTATCTTCGCTCTGCCTCGCTACCTTTTTGTTACTTATTTTTGTCAAGTTTACCATTTTCTACGCCGCTCTCTAGACTTTCCTACATCGAGACTGAGTGAAGGCTAAAGTAAAGAACAGTCAATTGGATGCAGACGAGGCACTATCCAAACATGAAGAAAACATGATCCACTTGAAGCTGAATATAGCGGAAGTCCGCATGAATAGTGCGGTGAATGTCCGTTTACTGAAAGGCAGTAGATGCAGACGAAGTTGTTCAGTGCTATCGAGCGCCTTAATATGTACTGCAATATACAGTAGTGCCGTTCCAGTTAGCAGTTTCTCGAAAATGTGCGTCAAGAAGTTCGGGATGATCCCAATTCTGAAACGCTGATGCATGTTTTCGCAAATTTGGGAGACGGACGTCCTGAAAGCGGTGCTAGCTAGTCTTGTGATTTCTGCTAAGCAGACATAACTTCGCTACTGTTCGGCTTCAGTGTCGCAATTTGAACTTGTGTCTTTATGTAGATCAATTAGAAGTTAACAGTGGATCTCTTAATTTAGCAATTTGTCGTGCAAGTGATGTCCACCTCTTCATATAATCCAGGCGAAGAAAACGTTTGTCGAACTAAAAGAAATCGAAACAAACAAGCAAGAACACACTATAACAGCAAATGCTACGCGCAGAGACCAAAGCGACAAAAAGAGGGGGAAAAAAAAGACGTAAGAAAATTCTGGGGTTTCCCGTGTCAAGACCACAATATATACAAAAAGAAAAGGACAGGGTCTGACCGTTTGATCACGGCCGCTTTGAAACGTGAATGCAAACTCGATGGCTAACTTTTCAACACGGCCTTGCACTGGCGAAAACCGTAGAACGTTGTGAAATCTACTAGGCATGCTGAAGCGGGGAACGGCGCACTGGAAAAACTGCCGACGCGCATCGATGAAGCGTAATGGGTAGTGCCATGATCGTAACTGTCATGTGCGAGCCAAACGATGTATGTAAAAAACGAGCACTTGTAGAATTGCGCATATATCCTATTAGAAAAGGTAAGATTAAAGAATGTGATCGTCTGACATGTTTGAGCAGCACGAAAGTAGCCATATCATTTAATGTTCATGGCTTATCTTTCAGAGGCTTCATTGCGTGATAGAATCAATTTAACCACAAACTAAGACGAGAAAGAAAGGAAAGGAGGAATGACAGCTTCCGGTGTGCGGTTCAATTACGCTACATTAACTGGAATAAACAGCTAAAAGTTGGCAGTCACTTTAGCATAGGCTAAGGAGGAGGAAGGCGAAAGCCAGCGCGCTCACGAGACATTCATTACATTACCTGACAATCTCATTCGACTGCGTTGTTACTTCCTATTACTTGTTTTCTCCCACCAAAGCTCCTGGGTTCGAGTGCCTTAGCTCTAGCTTAATTAACTGCGTACTAATTAACTTCACCTTAATCACCACCAAATGTCGTTGATCTGCGTGCCTTAATTAACGTTACCTTAATTAACACGAAATGTCGAGTGTTCGAATCCCATCAAAGGTCATGTGATCGAGTGCTTTAATTAATTCTACCTTAATTGACATTGCTTTAATTCATATCGCCTTAATTAACGCCAAATGCCGTTTGTTCGAGTGCCTTAATTCAATTTGCGTTAATTAGTACCAAAGGCCGTGGGTTCGACTCACACCAAAGGTCGAGTGTTCGAATCCCACCAAAGCTCGTGGGTTCGCGTGCCTTAATTAGCGCTACCTTAATTACCTGTGTGTTAATTCACTTCGCCTTAATGAACACCAAAGGTAGTGGGTTCGAGGGCTCGACTTTCGACATCTCGATATCAATTGGAATTCAACTTGGAGAGGCCGGTTCACCCGTATATCCTGTTACGTCTCAACGCCACCAAGGGTGTTAATTCAGCGTTTGTCACGTGTCAAACCAGCACACCTCCTAACCAGACGTCAGGACGGCGTCGACAAGGGCTAAAAGCGCTCATTCGCCCCTCCCCCCCCCCCCCCATTACCTGGAAACCGGAGAAAAGGATGAACGAGAGAAAACCCGTCAACGAACGGATAAGCGCAGTTAATTAGACGAGTCAAATCACCTGGAAGGCTGAGCGAAGAAGAAAGACAGCGTGCAAACCGGCTGCTGCAGGATTACACGAAAGGCCCTAAGCCTGCGCCTCACCTTGCAGGCTGAGCGAAGAAGAAAGACAGCGTGCAAACTGGCTGTTTCAGGATTACACGAAAGGCCCTAAGCCCGCGCGTCACCTTGCAGGCTGAACGAAGAAGCAAGACAGTGTGCAAATCGGCTGCTGCAGGATTACACGAGAGGCCCTAAGCCCGCGCGTCACCTTGCAGGCTGAACGAAGAAGCAAGACAGTGTGCAAATCGGCTGCTGCAGGATTCCACGAAAGGCCCTTAGCCCGCGCCTCACCTTGCAGGCTGATCGAAGACGATAGACAGCGTGCAAACCGGCTGCTACAGGATTCCACGAGAGGCCCTCACCGGATGCCTCACCTTGCAGTCTGAGAGAAGAATAAAGACAGCGTGCAAACCGACTGCTGCAGGCTTACACGAAAGGCCCTAAGCCTGCACCTCACCTTGCAGGCTGAGCGAAGGAAGACAGCGTGCAAACCGGCTGCTGCAGTATTACACGAAAGGCCCTAAGCCCGCGCCTCACTTTGCAAGCTGAGCGAAGAAGAAAGACAGCGTGCAAACTGGCTGCTGCAGGATTCCACGAAACATCTTCACCTCATGCCTCACCTTGCAGTCTGAGCGAAGAAGAAAGTAAGCGTGCAAATCGGCTGCGGCAGGATTCCACGAAAGGCCCTCAGCCCACGCCTCACCTTGCAGGCTGAGCGAAGATGATAGACAGTGTGCAAATCGGCTGCCGCAGGATTCCACGAAAGGCCCTAAGCCCGACCATCACTTTGCAGACTCGCAAAGAATGGGGTGGGCCACAACGAACCAGCCAGGTGTCGCAGGATGATTACTTTTCGCCACAAATTCCAAACCAGTTTCTTCGAGGCGAAGTTACTGCGGGTTATGGATAGCCTGGGCGTGGTATGACAACGGAGTCGACGATGGTGATTTGCTGCTGGACAGTCTTCAGATTCCCTAGTCGACTCGCCGAGGGAAGCCGATGGGATGAAAAGCAGATACGTTTCGAGAGTGTGGACAGAGGGTCCTGACGTGAACTGAGACCTTAACTTGCTCCTGCACTGGAGCCGTATAACTAAGCTAAATAAACCATTCTCCTTCATTATTTTCTACAACTTGACGTCGTAGTCGATGGGCTTGGTGGATTCCATGCCCTGAAAGCCACCCTAGCCGCAACAATCCGTATTGGGTCGTGGGTTCGATTGCTTTAATTAACTTCGCCTTAATTAACACCAATGGTCAAGAGTTCGACTCCCACCATGGATCGGCCGTTGGACTCTCGACCTTCACGATATCAATCGGAATCTAACCTAGAAATATAACCGGTTCGCCTATATCTCCGAGTAGATTCGACTCCATCAAAGCTTGAGGGTTGGACCCCACCTAATGTCGTTGGTTCGAGGGCCTTAGTTAACTCTAAATTCACTGTACCTTAAGGAGCTTTGCCTTAATTAACACAACCGGTCGTGCTGACACTTCCTCGGCTTGTCTTCACGATTTCTTACAAAAAAGAATTGAAGGCCTAATCCGCCCTAATTAACACCAAAAATGGTGGGCTCGACCACTACTATCGCGAACCGAAAGGTTACAGTGGAGTGCCAGAACCAGAGGACCAAGGTAGTAGTAGGCTCTTAGAAAGGACTAGCGCGTGTCGAGCTTGCGCCGCGAGCACGCGCCGCCCAACTTTATTTTCGTTATCTTTTGCCATGCCGACCGAAGGCTGAGACCTCTAGCGTCTGCGCTTCGGTGGGTGCTACAGCCCCCCCTCCCCCCCCGCCCAGACGTAACGGCGAAATGTACTCGTCAACGAAGTGAGACGGTGCTGTCTTGGTTACATGCAGATCCGCGGATTCGCCGGCGACATCCGCGGGGAGCTCCGGGAGAGGTGTCTCGATGTAGGCCGGTTTGAGGCGGTCTAATCAGACTACCTCTTCGCGACCATTCAATGGGAGGGTCGCGGTCTTCGGCGTCTTGTGGAAGACATGCTACGGCCCATTGTAGGAAGGTGTAAGAGGTGCCTTTATGGCGTCTCGTATGAGAAAAACGTGGGTTGAAGACGCATGGTCCGGATGCACAAGGATGCTGTGGTCCGAACATCGAGGTGGGACGGGGCGTGGTTGCTAAATGCAGTCCTGTAGGCATTGACGGTATATATACTACAGCCGATGAGGCCAGGGGTCCGAAGGAACGAACAAGTCTCCAGGAAGCCGCAGGGGTGCACCATAGACGAGTTCGGTCAGAGAACAGTCAAGGCCACGACAAAGGACAGCGTGTAGGCCGAGAACTACCATAGGAAGTTGGTCGACCCAGTGCTCCCGATCCAGGCGCGCAGCGAGAGCAGCCGTTCAACCATGCCGTTGGTACAGGGATGATATGCAGCGGTACGGCAGTGTTTAGTGCCAAGCAAGCGATTGAGGGAAGTGGGTGCAGTCAAATTGCCGGCCGCAATTAGTGGTCACGATGCTGGGGCAGCCGAAGCGTGAAAACCATGCTGAGACTAAGGGTTTGGCGATCGTTTCCGCAGTGATGTCCGGAATGGCCACGGCTTCGGGCCAACGGGTGAAGCGGTCAATCATATTTAGAATGTACTGGCAGTCGTGAGAGCGAGGAAGTGGTCCAACCAAATCAGGATGGACGTAGTCAAAGCGACACCCAAGTGGCAAGAAAGACTGCGTGGGAGTCTTCGTGGGGCGGGTCTCTTTGGCGGTCTGGCACGTGAGGCATGCACCAACGTGCCCACTGGCGAACATCGGTGTTAATGCTTGGCGAGACGTAGCGCTGTGTAACGCGGCGGTGCGTGGCTCGGATTCTTGGATGGCAGGTTGTGAAAGGATTGGAACACCGCTCGACGGAAGGCAGCGGGAATGAATTAAGGGGCGAGGTGCAGCCACTGGCATGTCACACCAGAGTGAACCAGGCACAAACGGGTGAGGAAGGAGTTGTAAACGGGGGGAATGGAGATGGTCACGCAGTGCTTGCAGCTCAGGGTCTTCCATCTGCGCCCGAGTCAGACGTTCCCAGTCCACAGTTGATGTAGAAGGGCCAGGAAGTGATGCGGGAGAGTGCATCAGCTGCCTCGTTTTCGGTGCCTTTGATGAACAGCGCCGATGGCCACACTGGAAGCATCCACCATGATGCGAGTAGGCACATTAGTTTTTGGGTGGATGAGAAGTACCGAATCGGCAACGGCTTGTTTAGCAGCCCTGAAAACGGCTTGAGCTTCGGGAGACCAGAAAATCGCGGTTGAGGAGCCCTCAATTGGTCGTGCGAAGAAGGTCAGTCAACGGGTGCAGAAGGACAGCGCAGTGTTGAATAAAGCGTCGGGAGAAATTCACTAGACCCAGGAACTCACGCAGCTAGCGTAGTGTAGTGGGTGCTGGGATGTCTTGCACGGCCTGCACGTAGGAGGGCAACAAACGAATTCCCAACGCCGAGATATGGTGACCCAGGAAATCGAGCTCGGAAGACCTAAAGATGCATTTCTTACGGTTGACAACCAGACCAAATTGTTGACGTCCTTGCAAGAGTTCCCGGAGATAAGACTCATGAACTTGTGGATTGAGACTCGTGACGAGGATGTCGTTGATGTAGCCAAATACAGCCGGGAGTCCGCACGTTACCTCGGCAATGAACTTTTGGAACGTTTGAGCGGCATTGCGTAGCCCAAAGGGCATGCGCACATACTCAAACAGGCCGAAGGGTGTACTAATGGCCGTCTTCGGGATATCGGCAGGCCCAATGGAGATTTTGTGATAGGCTTTGACAAGGTCCACTTTACTAAAAATTTTGCATCCTTCCAGGTGGCCTATGAAATCTTAAATGTGTGGAAGGGGATAGCTATCGTGGACCGTGTGAGCGTTGAGCACTCGGTCATCGCCGCACGCACGCCAGTTACCCGGTTCTTTCTTGGGCGCCAGATGGAGTGGGGAGGCCCAGTTGGTGGACGAAGGGCGAATTAATATCCAGCTAGAGCATGTGCTCGAATTGTTATTTAGCAATGGCCAGACGCTCACCGAAGAGGCGGTGCGGACGAGGTGCGACCAGTGGACCACGCGTGACAATGTGGTGGGTTACGCTGTGTTTCGGTGGCTCAATAATATTGCAGGGCTTCGCTACTCAGGAAAGTCTTACAGGATGCGAGCGTACGGGCATGGTGAAATCAGCGTGCCATTGAGAGCAACAGCCGACAGAACTCCAGGGATGTAGAGTCATGTAGAGTCACGTTTTGCTGTCAGCCAGGGGACGGCGACGCATGCCGATGTCGAAGTCCAAATGGGCCAGGAAGTCCGAACCGAGGGTGAGCTGATTGACGTCGGCTATGATGAAAACCGACCGGAAGGTGCGCTGTAGGCCAAGGTCGAGAGTGAGGGGCCGTAGACATTACGTGGCGATGGAGGTAGAGTTTTGCCGCCCGGGGCGTAGGCACAGGTGACTTAGAAGCGTGGTAACGCTTGGAGGACGGCAGTACGCTGACCTTGGCACCAGCGCCTACAAGGGAGCGCAGGCCGGAAATGCGATCCATGACGATGAAAAGGCGGCCGGGTTGTAAGGCGAGGTCACATGCCGCCGTAAGTGATCTCGCAGTGCATTTCCCGACCACTGGCATGGTGACTTGCTCTGGCGGGCGCGGTGCTGGAAAGTGCGATGGTACCAGCAAATCGTCGAGCTTCAAGGACTGCGCGAGCGGGGACTGCCCTGTTACGGTGTCTAGGGCGTGAAGAGGATCCGCTCTAGTTATGAGAGAACGTCCAAAGGGCGTCGATAAAGACGGCGAGCTGGTCGATCCGGGATTCCAAGCGGGCCATGATAGAGGGCTCTGGTGTTAAAGGGAGAGCGGCGACAGAAGGAGAAGTTGCAGCGTGGACTCGATCAGTGAGCTGGGCGACGCGGTCGATTGTCAAGTCTCCTGCAGAGGCCAAGTCAAGGCGGATGGAATGCGTCAAGCGCTGCAGGAGGAGCTCCTTCACCAGCGCACCGTCCGCGTCGACATTGCTCGAGCCAAGGAACCGTCGCATGCTGGAGCAGCTCGGAAGGACGGCGATCTCCCAGCTCCTGGGACGTGAGCAGGTGTTGGAGGAGCGCACTCCCAGACGTCATGATGCTGTCCAAAATACAGGTGCTGGTACGGGGTGTCCCCCAAAGGGGCAACGATGACGTCCACCACCTCGTGCCCAACCTCAGGAGACAGATTGGCAAGTAAGTAGCGATACCGAGAAGTCTCTGAGGTGATGTGGTGCAGATCGAAGGATGTTTCGACCTGGGCGAATGAAACCTGTGGGTTCTTGCGTCAGAACGTGGGCAGGCGAAGCTGTAGAGCTGCCATGTGCTATTGGCGCGAGGTAGCGTCACGCGAAAGGTTGCCTGAGGGCGGTAGGTTGCTGAGGTCGGTTATCTCGTAGTCCGCTGTCACGAATCTCGCGAACCGAGAGGTTACAGTGGAGCACCAGGGTCAGAGGACCAGCGTAGCAGGCTCTTAGAACGGACTAGCGCGTGCCGTGTTTGCGCTGCGAGCACGCGCCGCCCAACTTTATCTTAATCTTTTGCCATGCCGACTGAAGGCGCCGACCTTTAGCGCCCGCACGTAGCGGCATCAGTGGGCGCTACACCACCACTCGTCGTGGTTGCGACTTCCATCAATCTTGGTGCCATTGAATTGTGGTGCCATAACGCCGGATTTTAATTTACTCTACCTTCTTTAGCGCTGCCTTAATTAACTTCGTCTTAATTACCACCAAAGGTAGTGGTTTGGACTCCCATGAAAGGTCGTGGGTTCGGGTGCCTTAATGAACTCTACTTTAATTAACTGTACCCTAATTAACATTGCCCTAATTACCACCAGTGGTCGTGGCTTCGACTACCACCAAAGGTCGAGGATTGAACTCACAGCAAAGGTCGCGGGTTGGAGTACCTTAATTAACTGTATCCTAATTAACTGTGTCTTAATGAACTTGCCTCGGTTAGCACCAAAGGTCGTAGTTTGGACTGCCATCAAAGGTGGAGGGTGCGACTCCCAATTTTGGCGCCATTGAATTTGCTGCCATAACGCCGGACGGTCAAATTTTCGTCCCACGAACCGTTCGCCTTAATAAGGAAAGAGCGAAGGAATGGTAATTACATAAGGGAAAACCAGGGGCACAGAAAAGCTGGGAGGTTAACTGACACTGAACACGATTGGCTACTCCCTTCAAGGTATTAGATTAATTTCGCACAACCGGGGTGCCACAGTGATATCCCCCGCGACTCCTTAAGCCGACAGTGTTCTTTTACCTTTCTATTCCGTCTGCTTCCAGATGTCGAACTTGTGAAATGTTCTGGGCCCGTATGCACAAAAAGCTCTTACGCTAGAATTGTCGTAAGGGGAAATTTCAGCCAATCCCAATTCATAACATATCATCAGCGAAGGCGGCCGGTTGATGGCAACGATCATCGTGACTTCGGCCCCTGAACTTGCCACATGCAGCTCAGTAGCCGAGCGCTGAGCCACCACGTCGTGCAGGTTCCCCCGAGAACATCATACTTTCTAGGAAGGCCATACTTTTTGCGTACTGCAAGCACCGAAACCGATTGGCAAGCTCCCGAAATACGTCCTGACCGCCATGTTTGGGACGCTCCTGACGCTACTGAGAACTTCGGAGGTCATAAAAAGAAGATATTTTAACGCTTACTACAACAGCATGTGATGTGATGCTGTTGTTGTTGTTATAGTGATGGTTTTATTCCTGGTCAAGGTGTTATTCAAGAAGCCATGCCTGTTTCACAAATAAATAATAATAAAAATATTCATTTTCTTTGCAGCTTGAACATGCAGCCAAGAACTGAGTACTCCTGTTGAATAGTGCCGTGCTAATACCGCAGTACGTCATTTTTAAGCCTTACGTTTGAAAGGTATACCAATAATTTTCGGGAACATATGACCGTATGCAAGTTAGGCTCACAGGGTGTGCAAGCCTCAAATGACGCATGTAGCAAGTAGTTCATTCACCGCCCGTGTTCCACCTCCGAACGGCACCAATAGTCCCGCCGGTCATAAAGAGACATTGCACTTTCCGCGCACTCGCATATTCGTTATCCTGCGTGCGTATCGAACGGCGGAGTTCTCTAACGTTGGGCGCTCCGAGGGAATTAACCGCGAAACAGGACTTCACCGAAAGCGTCACCTTCCCGGAATGTCAGTGGTGTCTGACGTAATGAAAGTGTCTTCAGTGGCCGTCTTCAGATGACGGACCAGCATAAGCATCGGCGGCCGCCACGTTGCATCTCGGGTCCGTCGACTGTGTCGTTACGTGCAGCGTCGGCGGCGCCCGAGCCAGCGGGCCGCACTCCATCAAAGCGCTGTAGGCGAGAGGTGGTGGGATGTTGGAATGGGCGGCGTAGGAGGAGGCAATTGACGGCCGTTTCGACCCCTCCGCCTCCCCCTACTGGCAGCCGTCACGCTGGGGGCCCCCCATTGTGGCGTCGCGGCCAGGTGCCACTGACTCTTGTGTGTCGACGCTTGTTGTTTGCGAGGGAGGGGGGACACGCTCCCCCACAGGGCCCGCAGCTCTCGATAAGCGCTGGGAGGAAAGGAACGCCGAGTCAACATGTCGGCTGGGCTTTTGAGCGGGCAGGCCTGCTCTTTTCCGAGGCCGCCGTTGCAATCGGGCGCGCCGCTTCCTTTCAGCAGCTCGGCGACGGCGCGCGCACACGGCTTCCTGCGAGAGCAGCGGCGCCGCGCGCGGCCGAGCGCGCCGGCAACGAAGGGGGCGGCCGCCCACGGGCCCAACGGCGCACGCACACACGACGTCCGCCGTGATTGAAAACTGTAATTTTGACGGACAAGCCACGAGAAGAATGAATGGAAATGGGGGTTAGTGAGGAGAGCCGCGATTGAAAACCGCGATGGGAGCATGATCGATGCGTTGTTCGCGGCGACGACGACCTGCCACGTTTAGTGTGGCGGCGGCGGCCGATTCTCTGACGGCGTTTCGGAGCGGAACGGGGCCTTTTCTTTCCTGCCGACATACAGTCGGATGTAAAGGGGCGCTAGAGGGGATGGGGGGTGGGTGTGGGGGGGCTAGTTGTCGGGCTTTCAGGATTTTCTATCCTGGAGCTGTCTGACGTCCAACCGTCGGCGATTTGGAGGCGCCAGTGGAGCGAGCCGAGATTAAGAAGAATAAACAGTCTCTACTGAAGCGACGGCAATCCTCAGGAGCATCACTCGCCGTTGGATTCAGCTTCGCTTGAATGGCCGTAGCTGTTGCAACCTCCTATGCAAGCGTGAAAGGACTCTGCTGCATCGCCCTTCTGGTGCGCTGACCTCACAACAGCGGCAGTGGGCGCGAGGAGTCGGCACCGAGTGCCTTCCCTCTTTTGGTGCAACCTTGACATTCGCGGTCGGAGATTACGTTGCGCCTCTTGACGGTAGATGAAACGCTCGACTTTTCGCTCTCTCTATTTTCACCATAAGAGTCAAACGAAAGTACACATGGACGGTATTGCTAGTGGCAGCCTTAAGCAATACAAACAACTTTTGGCAGGCTTGGCTTTCCTTAGTTAGCTCGACAACACGAGGAGTATGCATTCTGTAGTTTTTTGCTCGCAACTTTGAAGGTTCGATACGGTTTTTGACTTTGCGAACCAGGTGCTTGAAAGAACGTCGAAAAGGTTGTCCATGTCCCCAGACTCCCCATGAACAATTTTGACGAAATTAACGTATGTTGCAGATTTCGAACCACAGTTCTGTACATGAACGAGAGAAGAGGGGGAACCCAGGGGCTCTATTTTGTTGGCTTCGCATACGGAAGTGATGACAGAAGTAATTTTCCAGAAAGAAAAACGAATAAGTTCGGAACCAGCATACAAAGAAAACAATGAAGACAAGAGACCAGCGCACGTGGTGCTATACTTGCACAAGTTGTCGCACAATCTAAAGAAAGTTTCGAATAGACGTAATGTTAATTTGCTTTTCAGTGCCCCGTGCAAGCTTTCCTCGATATGCAATCGTATGCAAACGCTCGAAAGGTCCCTGTGCACCACAAATAATAAATCTCGTTTCACTGACTGCAGGCGCAACGTTATCTATCAGATACCGCTAATTTGTGGAAAAACTTATATAGGGCTAACGGAACAGTGTTTCAATGACAGAGCTCGTCAGCACAGCAGTAACCTAAAGAATGGCTATGTGAGACATTTAGCAGGTAATTGTAACATGTGTCGCTGCACTCGCATATCTTAAAGAACAAGATTCATAAGGAAAGGAAAAGGGAAGTAATAGAGGCTTATTGCATTAGAAAGAAGGACATAAATGTGTAAGCGCTCCCTCTCTTGCCTTGTGGGAAAAAGAAATCGCTTTTTTGCATGAAAGATTATGATGTAGCTGATTCTGCAGATGTATTTGCGACTCTTGTACGCATGCCTATGCTGGAAAAGGTATAAAATGGCTGGAGAATTTCAAACAAACTTCCAGTTGGCAGTCAGCGCTTGTCTGTGATATTTCTTTCCTCGTGTCCTTGTCCTATTCGCGCTGTTCAACCTCAGTTCTAAATACGAACCGATTAGCCCTCATCAAGATCTTACTAATGCAAAAGAAGGTCATGCCATCTGCAAAGGCAAGTACGCGGATCTCAAAGGATAACAAATTGAACTCGTTAAAAGCATGGTCCTTAAGAATTCGTAGAATCCGTGCGCAAAACGGTTCTAAGTACAAAGCGAATACTAGTGGGGACAAGGGACAACCTTACCTTACCGATTCCCTCAGGTATACATAGACTTGGATAGACAATCGTTAACCATTAGCCTTGTCGTGCAATTAGCATAAGAGATAGTGATGCCTTTAAAAAGAAGAGACCAAATGTTTGTGTGCTCTAACACACGAAACAAGAAGTAGTGATTAACATTATCCAACTACTACGCCACAGCAGCACATGGCATCGAGCGAATAACTTGCGATATCAAGACTCAGTTGCAGTTTTAGTTTCGCAGACGCATCTCGCACAGACATGGTAGATGCGCTATCGCCCCGCAACTAAAACTTAACGCCTGTATCAGGAAGAAAAAGTTGTCCGTATTCACTAGTATGCTTGGAAGTGCCACAACACCGATTTTCTTTTGCGATTGGTATCTTAACTTCGAAAAAAAGTCGTAAATGAACCGCCGACGCGCGACGCTGTATGGGCGGTCACAGCCGATTTGGCTAGCTGTTTCTAGTTCTTCGCGCAAGGGATATGCAACACTTGCTTAGCTTAACGATCCGTTTCAATCGACACGTCTGTCTAGGCACTACTGGCGGCCTTCGGCGACAGCACATATACGTATGTTTAAAACGCGCCACATCGGCGTTCATCGCTTCTGGTGCTGACAGTGTAGGCACGAAAAAAATGGTTTATTTAAGAACATCGATGCGGAAGCTGAAATATAGAGCGATTTAACCTTTTTAGACTTGTTGATTCCTGAGCCCAGACGAGCCGATAGCGTGTAGACGGACTCGGCTGGTCTAAGCCTCGGTGGAAGGGAACGATCTTGGCGCGGGTACTGGGCAATTGCTAAAATTTGTTTATTTGAGCCTCAGAGCCTTTTATCTATTATTCTTTTAGTGCAGTGCACTAGGGAAATTGGGAGCCCACGAATCACCTCAGCTTTGTTATAGGTGCGATAATGTCAATCAGCGGCAAGCTTAATAATAATATTTGGGGTTTTACGTGCCAAAACCACTTTCTGATTATGAGGCACGCCGTAGTGGAGGACTCCGGAAATTTTGACCACCTGGGGTTCTTTAACGTGCACCTAAATCTAAGCACACGGGTGTTTTCGCATTTCGCCCCCATCGAAATGCGGCCGCCGTGGCCGGGATAGCGGCAAGCTTCCTGGAAGTCTGTTTGAACGTGTCCGAACGACTTCTGGGTTTCGTGTCGACTCCCCAACACTGCGACCACAGCGACAACTCGCATTCATTAGGTGCGTACAAACTACTAAAAAAAAAACAAGGCGTCCAACGGTGTTTGCGCCATTTTGTTAAAGAATATCCACCCAGTCAAAAGGAATATGCAAAAAAAAAACGAAAGTGATCTTGAGGGTCAAACATGCATGCATAAACAGGGCATGAACCGTGAAACCTTATTCCAAGCTGCGACACGAAATAGACTTTCATGAGCCCGAGATATGGCCTTATTTAGGGCAAGATACTAGTATCTAGCGATGAAATTCTATAAAGCATTTAATATTCAACAGTGCCTATACTCCTTGCGTACTGGAACCAGTGCGGTACGAAGACAACCAGCGCAGTTTCCAGTGTGAGCCAACGAACTGCAGCGAGAACCAGCCCGTGTACAGCACAAACCAGTGCGTCCCAGTGTCATAGCAGTGGAACCAGCGTCTCGTCCACTGTTGCTCTTATCCAGCATTCTCACTGGTGTCTATAGTGACTCCCAGCGGGCAACAGCGTCCGCAGTGCAATGCAGTGTCAAAAAAATACGCTGGTTTCACACTGGAAGGCACTCACTGGAAGACGCTAGTTTTCGCAATAGGGAGGTCAGAACTCCCACCTTTGTCTTTCAAGGAGAACATCGCCGCGGTGCGGAAGACACTCGTGGAAGACAGGTGGCGTACGACCTATCGCCAAATAGAGAAAACGCTGAATATTCTCGCACTGGGCAATTGATTGTATTCGCCATGAACACCTTCAAGTGAAAGCAAATGGTGCCCCTTAGGTGCCTCATGTCTTCACCAAAGAGCAGATGGCGCGATGTGTTTCATCGTGCCGTGAGATACTCGCTAAGTTCCAAAACATAAGATCTCGCCATGTCAAAAGCATAATAACAGGTGATAAAATCTGGGCTGTACTATCATGAAGTGCCCACTAAAGGCCAGAACAAAGTCTGGGTTTTCGAAAACGATGCCCCACCTGTGTCTGTGCGAAAATTAAGATTCGTGAACAAGAGAACGATGACTGGGTTTGTGTTCTCTTCTTCTTTTTCTTTTGAAATGGTCAAGGGTGTCGTGGATTGTGTGGCGCTAGACGCACAGAAGACGGTCTCAGCGAAGGGGTGCACCGAAGAATGCCCGTCCAAATTGCCGATGCACTCAGGAACATCCGTCTACACTCAAGGCTAGGCAAGTGGCTTCTGTACTGCTACAATCCACCTGCATACCGCTTTAAAGCTTGCGTGGATTATTTTGCAAGTACCGGTCTGAAGGTGGTGTAACATCCTCCGTACAGCCGGGATTCTGCTCCAGGTGACATCGCATTGTTTCCTCATGCAAAGGACTGGCTGAGAGGAAAAAGTTCTCCCGATTAGGAGGGCGTTCTCAGGACTTGGGATGAAAGGTGCGCTCAACTCACTGAGGTAACATTGAAGGGTTGGTTTGACGACTGTTTCCAGGGGATGCAGAAGATACTGCGGTGGAAAGTATTTTGAGCGAATGTTAAAAATAAATGTGGTATCGAAAAAATGTCCTAGTCGCCTTGTGATGGGACCATACCGAATGAAGTGCTTCCAATGGTATGGTTGCGCGGGGTTCGTTATACGGCATACTATATGCTGCTGGTTGGCGTGGGTAGGATCAGTATACAAACTAAACTATTGGCGCTTCGCGCTAACAATTTTTGACAGTATCTAACGCCTACAATTGTTCTGAGGCGACCCACGTGTACTTTGCTGCATAATAACTATGTGGCGGTGACTAAGCTGAATTCTGAACACTTGTCGCTTAGTAATTGTCAGAAGCATGAATAATGAAAGATTTAATTTTTAAGCAGAATGAGAGATCAAGTCTTTAAAATTATTAGTGTAGGTTAGGAAAAAAATATATATATAAAGAGCTCGTTTCTACAAATAAATTTTGACAATTTGGCATTATCAATAAACCACTTACGTTTGCGCATATTTTTAAAATAAGATGTTTTCCAGACTCACCAAAATTAGTCTGGAAATAGTAAAGGCGTGCAAATCAATTTCGATGAAGTTTCGTTATTCGCCCTTCAAATCCCTAAGAGAAATTGTTTTTGAAATTAACCTTGCTATATGCGGCTGCCACCGTAGTCCTCCATAAAGAAAGCAACAAAATCCCAATAAAGAAAGGCGTCAGGCAGGGAGATACGATCTCTCCAATGCTATTCACAGCGTGTTTACTGGAGGTATTCAGAGACCTGGATTGGGAAGAATTGGGGATAAGAGGTAATGGAGAATACCTTAGCAACTTGCGATTCGCTGATGATATTGCCTTGCTTAGTAACTCAGGGTACCAACTGCAATGCATGCTCACTGACCTGGAGAGGCAAAGCAGGAGAGTGAGTCTAAAAATTAATCTACAGAAAACTAAAGTAATGTTTAACAGACTCGGAAGAGAACAGCAATTTACAATAGGTAGCGAGGCACTGGAAGTGGTAAGGGAATACATCTACTTAGGACAGATAGTGACTGCGGATCAGGATCATGAGACTGAAATAATCAGAAGAATAAGAATGGGCTGGGGTGCGTTTGGCAGGCATTCTCAGATCATGAACAGCAAGTTGCCATTATCCCTCAAGAGAAAAGTTTATAACAGCTGTGTCTTACCAGTACTCACGTACGGGGCAGAAACCTGGAGGCTTACGAAAAGGGTTCTACTTAAATTGAGGACGACGCAACGAGCTATGGAAAGAAGAATGATGGGTGTAACGTTAAGGGATAAGAAAAGAGCAGAGTGGGGTGAGGGAACAAACGCGAGTTAATGACATCTTGGTTGAAATCAAGAAAAAGAAATGGGGGTGGGCGGGGGGGGCATGGGCAGGACACGTAATGAGGAGGGAAGATAACCGATGGTCATTAAGGGTTACGGACTGGATTCCAAGGGAAGGGAAGCGTAGCAGGGGGCGGCAGAAAGTTAGGTGGGCGGATGAGATTAAGAAGTTTGGAGGGACGACATGGCCACAATTAGTACATGACCGGGGTTGTTGGAAAAGTATGGGAGAGGCCTTTGCCCTGCAGTGGGCGTAACCAGGCTGATGATGATGATGATTATGATGATGATGATGATGATGATGATGATGATGATATGCGGCTGCGTAGTTTATTTGTAATCTATCTTTTTTTGAAGTTATGTCCGCATAATGGAGCAGTAAACCTTGCAGCTGATTACACTTTACTTCTTTTCTGAGACAGAAAAAATGGTGTGCTCACATACCCCTGCGGCTATCATACCAGTCAGTAGATAATGAAACAAGGAAAGCACCATACTTTCTTATTGCTGTTGCTTTGCTGTTATTGCTGTCGTTGACCTGTAGATTAATTATGAATGAGGGGAAATTCGCAATAATCTTTGTGTTTCTAATAAAGCAAAAGCAAAATTCAAATGGAACACGAGGCAACTTGTTGCTGGTATACGAGTTAAACCCACAAATCCAGGAATGAGTGATATTATGCCAACCATCACCCCAGCGTCCTAGCTGGAAGCTGGCCCGCTTTCTACTGCAATCAGTGTTTCGAGAATTAATAATCACAGAGGCAATAATTCATAAATTCCCGGAGGAAGTACACTAATCCTACAGGCTCAGCCCCGCATGCATGAGCGGCGGTGTTGCTTTTCGTAGCTGAGAGGTTGTTGCAAATTGGGTGCGAAGTTTGAAGTAGGGTAGTCCATGGAAGCTTGCCAAATTTGTAGGTATACATTTGCGCGAAGAAAAATAAGTTGCGGAGGAACTATAGCGCCGATAGCAATGTACCAGCGGTTCCACGAAGTTCAAAGACTCCACTTTCAGCATTTTGCCAGAGAACGTCTCAAAACAGCCAAATATTTTTTTTTGTTCAGGTATCGCCGTCTTCTTAACAGCCACAATATAAATCGCAAAAAAAAAAAAAAAAGAAAATTGTGCCTATGAGCCTGCTGGTGGAGCCGACATCGTTGTCCGTGCCGTGTGGCTTTCACGAACGACGATTAAAAGCACTGCTGAAATAAGTGGTTCGATTTTGGTGCTCAGTAAATTTTTTTTTCACGCCTTACTTTGACTCAGTCTTGCTATTTCACGCACATGGTGCTCTGCGCCACCGGTTGCGTGAACGTTAAAGCTCACGGTGCTCCGCGCAGAGTGGATTTGTATAGTGGTCATCTATATACCGCGGGTGCTTTACGTAACTTGAACCAAGCTTTTAAAAAAAGCGGTATGCCTGAGGCGATTGAGACGAACGACATAATGTTGATAGTCGTCCTGAGTTACTCGTACTATTTTTGAAGTGCAATTAGTTAGATCATTAGCAAAGTTCCATTCCGCAATAACTAAAATACTTGTCTTAGGGCGCGCGCTTGTTTGGAAAAGTTGTAGAGCGTGCAGGGAAACATTCAAGGAAGCTGTTTCCATGATGTTATCCTTAATGTGGTTATCACGTTATCCCGTCGCGACCTCCACGTCCTTTTATTTCTCTCCCTTATTTCTTTGTTGCGTGGTGCATTTTGTGAGGCGATTTTACGGCACGGAGGCCTGTGACGTCGTCGCTGCTGACCACGAGAGTGGTTTCTCCGAAAAGAAGGGCACGCGAGCCTTTATTTGAATTTCCGGCTGCTTTCGTGGTGCACACCAGTGTAACACATCGCAGAAACAATTGTCAACGTGCGACCTACGCACCGCGTTTGTCTGTTCGCGATGCCCCAATGGTGAGGGTCCTCTGGTCAAACGCGTACATGCATGGACACAATAACGCTTATAGGCTTGTCGCAGACATGCGCATTGAAGCAGTCTAGCAACCACCAGAGGCGCACCACGTATATTTGCCTCAGTCACGGCGTAAGGGCGGTCCCTAAAAGATGTCATTGGTGTAAATGCACACCGGGCGAACTCTACGTGACTGCTTCAGTCAGGCTGTTGTCAATACTTCAACAGGCCGGCTATGGCGGTCGACAAAAACTGCTTTTCATCTGGTTCACTTTCTTAGCGACACAGCAATTAATTAGTTTTGATGAGTACAGCGATCCCGGCGTCGAATTCCCAGAGCTTTCCGTTTATAAGCGTTATTTGCCATTGCCCAGCATGCCTTCGCTAGTAATATATCCTGCAATCACCATTGGGTGAAATCTGCTCTTACGAACAGTTTTAGCGTAAGAACGCGTTATGGATACGTGCCTTGACCCCGCATTCGCCGATCGCAAAACCGCGCACACGTTCTTATCTCCCTGATGTCGGGCCTGGACGAATGGGCACTGGTTCTCCACTTTCTGGGCTGATCGTAAAACTTTTCAGAGGAATACAACAGTATGCAGTAACCAAGTCTGTTGCCATATTAAAAGCGAGAAGGAATATGGTCTGACTGTGTCTTTATAGCTAACGCATGCATGGCTGCTGGGTTTGACATTTGCCCTTCGCTCTGCCATATTACCCCATTTATTCGCACCGATTCATTCCGCCGAAGGTCATCGTGTTACATCTCTCCAGATTTCCCGCACTCAAGCGATTTACCAGATGTAATTTGTCCCGATATCATATTACAAAAGATGACAAACCGCCCGCACACGTTTCAAACTATGCGTCCCCCTTCATGCACTTTCTGGTTGGTTTACGTAATATATATATACATATATATATATATATATATATATATATATATATATATATATATATATATATATATATATATATATATGTGTGTGTGTGTGTGTGTGTGTGTGTGTGTGTGTATATATATATATATATATATATATATATATATATATATATATCGCGTGCTCTGGCAACATATCGCGCTGATCGGCCATGAAGCGTGTCCGTCTGTCGATCCGGTGTTATTTTTCCGTTCTCTTGTTATATGGGAGAAGGATTTCTATTTCTTGCTTCGCGATTGTCACGTGCGCACGATGGGAAACGTGCTTGCAAGGCCGCCGCCATGTCCCCGCAGCTTGCCACAGTTCTCGGTGCCGCAAAACTCGGCATGCACGCATGCAGCTGAAAAAACCGCGATGCGGGCCCTGCATGCATGCACGCAATAGGCACAGCGGGCAGCGAGAGCGCGCTGCCAAGTTTCGCCGGGTGCCCCGATCTCTCAGTGGCCGTGCGTGTTGGAGCGGGCTGGCGTATATAGTGCGCAAAGAGGTGGCCGGCCCACATGCCCGCTTTGGCCGCAGGAATTCATTAGCGCTACGCGTACGCTCGCATGGCGGGCCTCGATTAATCATCAACCAGGACACCAGGCGTGATCCGGAAAAGCAGCGCGTGGGTCTCACATTGGGGAAAAAAACCTTCCTAGATCCTGCCACAGCCCCAACCGCCGAGTCACGCCAAGTGTCCTTTTCGGATGCGCGCCCCCCAGGACCCCTCCCAATCTCTGCAACTGTGCGCACGCCGCCTCTGCGCTCTGCGCCAAAAGTACCCTGCATCGTGGAAGAGCTGGTCTGGGTTAAGATAGCGCTAAAGTAGTGAGGCGTTGTTTCGCTTAACCGCGCTTGTATTGGGCAACGTTCCTTCCTCTGTTGTTTCTGCAACGTTCTTCTTTCTGTAAAGTTTATATGAAAACTTTGCCTTCGGACGTTGCGCTGCAAGTCTGCATCAGAGAAGGCTGAAGTGCCGTTGTATCGCATACTACAAATGTGTCTGGAACTGAGTTAACATTTTTACTTCTTTTATTTTCTCATGTAACAACAGCATTTTCGCCCAGCATGAACAAGTTGGTGGTGCTGGAGTAACACATTGCTCAGTTTCGTATATTTCACAGCAAACATTTAGATGTCTTACTTAGTGTTTTTGATTTTTACTGTCTATTAAACAAACACTCGCACAGTCGAACGTTGCGTGTAGCGTTCGCACGAAGCTCGAGTCACACTGCTGTGGTACGCATGAAGCATGATGTCTGAACCCATGTCAAGGTGTCCACTTTACGCTCTATTGAAGTGGTCCAAATTGCTCCAACATAGCCTGCTTTCATGAAAAACAGTTGCGCATAATATATAGATCTGGGTCCCCGTTATAGTCGAAAAAAAAACGAAACCACTCGTTAAATAGCGCAACCGCGCTAATAGAGCCGCAGCAGTGAAGTAAACATGTTGCCACCTCGTCTACGGCGGGTACATGTAGCTGTGTAAAGAAGGTCTGTTTACATAAAGGCTGCATGGAACAAGCCGTGCCACGAAGTCGGCAACCGTGGTTACAGCCACAGCTGCTCTGCGCTGAAACAAAAGGAAGTGTGCTCCGGAAAGAGGGACCGTGGCCAGTCGCGCGCCTCCGTGGAGCAGTCCGTGTCACGCAAGGTATGCGTCCGTCAGCCCCGCTTGGCAACAGTCGGATGTTGAGGGTCACGCAACAGAGCCGTCATAAGCCCGCATGACGGAACAGGCTGAAAGTCAATGGAATGGAGACTGCACGATCGCGGAGGCATTCTTTTTCTGTTAAGAAGTTTAGCGTGAGCGAATGCGCGCGCGCGCGTACTTGCCGGAAGTGATTTTCTCGCACTCAATCAATCATTCAAAATAGTCACAGAGGGATACTTTCTTCTGCAGAAGAAAAGGTGAATATATATATATATATATATATATATATATATATATATATATATATATATATATATACAAACAAGCCGTTGTTGACAGAGCGTTCTGTCTAGGCGAAACGAAAGTTTAGCACGACGCTTCTCAGTTTCTGGCGCAGCCGCTGCTGGGTGACGTAAGCACAACATCGCCTTGAGGGGCGCGGCTTCGCGCTCGCTCCAGCCTCCCAGTTTCGGTTGCGCACGCTGTAATAGCCGAAATTCGTCGTGCCACAGTTCCCCGGGTAATCACATTTTTCCAGATCCAAAAGTTTATCGGGCTTGTACGGAGAGCTAGCTTAAGTTTCCCAGTTATGATGAGCCGGCTGAATCTAAGCGTTTAAAAGTTAATGAATGTATTTTTGTTAATTAGTGATAAATTACCACCTATCACCCGTCACCCCATAGTGGGCACTGCTGACACTGTGTCTCCGAAGGAACCGCCTGTTTATTTTAGAACGGCTATTTTTTTAAATATCACTGAATGTCTTCGTAGAAACAGCCGGTACAGTTCCCGTTTGCACGGCCGTGCTTCGCACGCGATGCCAGGCAGCCGGTGTGACCGGAACATGGCTCCTGTTTGTAATGATACGCTTGACACTGGCTTCAGAGGAAACTGCTATACCGCGTAATGTCGTCGCACAATGTTGTTGACTTCGAGAGTCGGAGAACTTTTTTGTAGCATATATACACGGTTCCTTCCCCGCCGGACGCAAGGCTACCTTTCTTTATCTTTTGTGCTGAACAGAACGAATGTTCCCCAATTGCTTAGAAAATAAAAAGAAACTTCATCCTTGTGGAACAAGTATGACTATATGGAATGGAAATGTATTCATAAAGATGGGCGTGCCGATTTTTATTGATTAATCTGATTGGGCGTGGTACCAGCAGACAGATGTCACCCCAGGATGCGCGAGGAAACTACAGCTGTATGCGCAGCAGGACCGACGTAGCAACCTCCCTTGCGGGATACCGTTCGAATGAGGATGCCCTGCGGAGAGGGCATGGCGGGGTTGAATGCACTCCGCAGGCGTTGCGCACACCGCACCCAGTACCGAGCGCCTGGTCGGGTTACGCCTTATACCCCTGTCACGCGGGTACTCACGAACTCCTTTAAGATAAGGGAGCGCCTGACTTCCTAAGGGAGTTCGACCTCAAGGAACTTGTGGTCGTGTCACCTGTCCAACAAGAAATTTTTAAATGTAGCCGCCAGATGCGCATCCAGCGGTGCTTGGCTTTTGTACAAGAATGTAACTTCTAATTAGGCTCGTAGCTATTATAATTAACGCTCCTTCTACAAAAAAAATATTATTCAATGTAGCTGACGTTAAAAACATACACCTCGTTAAAAATAAAAGTGTGCTAGCCAAACATAGCAGTGCTGACAGCGACACTATCCCCCCTGTGCTTGTCTGTGTTTTCCTTTGCGGCATGGTCAGTTGCCTCCGCGTTCTGCTGCCCGAACTGCTGCAAGCTGTAATAAAACGCAACATTTCGTGCGCAGTGATCTCCTGAGCTTTCTTTTTATTTTGTCTGCTGTGCCGGTGTCAGTCGTGGGAGACTACGCCGACCGCTGCACGACTATGGTACGACGAAGGGCATGTTTAAATGAAACCGGCTCGAGCGGGTCCAGTCAGAAATCGGGCCGACCGAGCCCGACGTGAGCGCGTTCACATTAACTCGCTTTTGACGAGTCTGGACAACGACGGCACGCAGCGTCGAGCCGAAACATCAACGTCCGGGTTCGAACTGTGCTTCCAGTTCCCGCTGCCGTCTGCAACAGCTCTGTTTAGTGGGTCTAATTGCTACGGTTGCACTGCACAATGCCGTGTCTTGGTCTTGTCTTGATACTATCACGTTGCCGCCGCATAAATCATGACGTCCCAGGGTTCACGCGCAAGCCTCGGCGCTTGCGGGCCGGACCCGTCCGTGTTTACATGCACGCTGCAAGCGGGTCGGGATGAGTCAGCTCGACTCGGCGCTTGCTCAGTCCGACCGGCTAGCGACTCGACAGGCATATTCCAGCCCGACAAGCCGACTCGACCCGATTCTATCGAATTCGTGTAAACGCCCTGAAAGGCCAGAAAAACACGGCGCCAAGCGGCTTAGGTCGAGAGTATTGTGCAGCAGTAAGCATAACTGTTGCCAAGTCGTGCTCGAACTTTTGATAGAAACGTTGTAAACGAACGCATTATTAATTTTAACGCGAATAATCAATAAATTCTCAGTTTTAAACAACCAGTATGGACATGAGAGTACTCCCTGGAGGCGCCTAGGGCGATCGACGATCTCTCTTGACCAAAAGCTCCACTTAACCGCCTTAGCGGAAGGGCGATCGTGCAACACCGAGTGCATCTCCCTTGAGATAAAGACGAAGAAGTTAAAAGGAGTTTCTGGATGCCCGTGTGACAGAGTTATTGCTCATTTTATCACAACCGGAGGTTATCCGGCGGCCGGATTCGAACAACCGACCTCCCGTAGCCGTGGCAGACGCCCATACCCGTGTGCAGCGACTGCGGTAACGCGAGGAAACTGTACGCATGGAGGACACAAACATCCCAGGAGAAAACAAGAAGATTCAACGCGGGCTTCATTTGCGTCGTCAGAGCCCCAATGGCGTAAACAACGCTCTCGCCTTTGTAAAACAAGCTAGACTTGCCTTTTTTCTCCCACTATGTTATACTCATTTGTAATGGATGCTCCCGCACTCATTTTCTTGTAGTTGTTTTTGTTTCTATATTTTTTTTTTGCTGTCACGTGAATTTTAGCCTATCACAACGCTCGGTTTTAAGTAGTGCTAGCACTCTACAAATTAAGTTAAATTTATGCTATCATTTTGCCTTAGCCACCTGATTCTTGGCCAATCCCCTGTAATGCGTATGATTTACAGTACAATACAATACAATACAATACAATACAATACTGGTTTATTTCCAGAACTACAAGAGTTCTGGTGGATACCGTAGGCTAAAGTGGTTGGAACAACAGCTTGACTGAGCCGATGGTCCGTTACAAGGAATACATGGTAGTTGCATCAAAAGTTGTAACATTCTTAGACAGAATAAATTAAGTACTTATATAAATGCACAATAACAAGACTGAAAATAATATAGACACTAAGAGAAAACATATTTGATACATCAGAAGAAAGAAATGTATGTGCGTAAGGGTTACAAAAAGCTAACACAATTCGCTCTGATATAAAGACTAGATTATAGAGACCAAGAGAAAATTTCGATACACCAGAATATATAAATGTCTGCGTGTAAGGGTTACAAAAACGGTAACACAATTCCCTCTGACAAACAATAAGCAATCAGTGATCACATATAAAATGCATTCGAAGTTCCTTGATATTTATTTAAAGTGTCTGGTAGATTATGTTGCAATGACTGTAAGTTATATTTATTGCGAAACCATGGAACATACCACGTATCACTATTTCTTGTATTGACAGAAATGAATTTTGGTGTCAAGGATGCAGTAGACACTAGGAAGTTTTTGAAGGCACTATTTGAGAAGTAAATTAAAAGAATTTAGAAGGCGAAAAGTGTCGAAATATGCTATTTTTATAATTTCAGGCTTTAAGAAAGCTGGCCGCGTTGTCTCCAGAAAACCCATGTTGTCAACGTGCCGAATCATCATCTTTTGCAAAGAAAGTATTTTCATAATATTCGTTTTTCCTGTAGTCGCCTACACTAAGCTACCGTAATTTAAGTGAGTAGAAAATAAGGCATGATAAATGTTATGTTTTGCTTTGGGTGGAAGAAAACACCGACATCAAGACAACACCCCTGTGATAGCAAACAGTTTTTTGCATATATTTTCAATGTGCTTATCCCAAGTAAAGTTCTAAGAAAAAGTTACGCCTAATATTTTATGTTTATCATCAATTTGCAGTTCTTTACCAGCACACACTAAAGTTTGATTACTAATAAGAGCTTTATATTTTGCGCGTAATAACATTAGTTTTCGTAGGGTTAATTTTTAGGCAATTAGCGATTGACCATTTAGATAGCTTATTGAGTAGATCATTAAATTTTCCATTAATTCTTCTGAATTCGCACCAGAAATAAGAAGAGTAGTTTGCCTTTGTTTCTCTTGCTTACTGAAAGAAACAAAAGAAAAATTCACGATGTTGTTCGTGAACACAAAGCATTATTACCAAGTTTTGAATTGTGCAAAGTGGATGTTAGTTACCCTCCCTGGAAGTTAACATGTCCTAAAATAGAATTATCGGTTGACGGGATTATATCCAAGAGAGACATGTTCATAGTAACCGTACAACAACTGACACTCTTCCAAATTTACTCATTATATCCCCAGTAAATCCACGTGTATACAGATGGTTCGTGTCATAAAAATTTCTCGACTTCAGCATTCGTCATTCCACATTTAGCGCTAGAGCAAACATTTAAATTATCCCGAGAGACATCTTCCACCGTGGCAGAACTGTTTGCAATTCTGTGTGCTTTGGATTTCATAACATTAGAAAAGCATTCGCAAAAATGGGTTGTCTTTAGCGATTCGCAAGCCTCTCTCACATTACTACAGAGCAATAAGAAAAATGTTTTGAACACCTTGCTATTGTATTAGACGCTCAAAGAACTTACAAACGCAAGCGCAATGAACCACGTAATTGCATTTCAGTGGATATCTGGGTACTGCAATATTACTGGTAATACTGCAGTGGACGCAGCTGCGAATTGGGCGCACAATAACGCAGAGACAACCAATCTTCCCCTATTTCATAGTCCGTCTGATCCTGAGACAGATTTCCTGTCGCCTCAGCAAAACTACCCGGTTTGATCAGGAATCTAAGAACTCGCAGTTATACTTTATAGACCCATGTATAAGCTTATCTATGCCGGAAAATCTAAGAAACAACAAAAAATTTGAAACATTGGTACACCGCCTGCGTCTTGGTACTGCATTTACGAGACACTTCTTGTACAGGATAAAACGTGTCTCTAGTCCACAGTGTTCTTGTGGTCATCCATACGAAGATGTGCATCACCTTCTCCTCGAGTCCACGAAATACGATCCACAAAGAAGGGTACTGCAAGCAAATTTGTTGATATTAGACAGAAGACCATTCGCCCTAAAAAAGATACTCGGCCCATGGCCAACTGCGGGCCTTCAAAAAAGAGCACTTCTTGCTCTGAAAAAGTTTTTAGAGGGCACCAACATTTTGGGAAAATATTAATTTCAGATGATCCTAATGCGCTAAATGAGGAACACAAATGTTGTTCTGGGTTCAAAATTGATTTATGTGGTGATCGCAACTTTTACTCAATATGTATAATTCTGTTCTGTACTTGCAGTTTGTTGCAATGTTACATGTGTTGTATGTTTTGGCTGTTGAAAATATATTACTTTATATGTGCGTACGTGTCTGAACTCATGCACAAAACTCTGCGATTCATGTACTGTTGGACTGTATATTTTTTTTATTCATCCACTGTTCTACTGGGTGTCATATTTTGTGTCACTATTCTCCTTTTTTACGCAAATTTGTTTCCTTTGCCAAGTGACAAGGTGTAGCCGGTGCCACCATAAAGGCGCCAACCTCTCCTAATATTCATTCCAATAAAAAAAAAGAGTAGTGTCATCGGCATACACGATAAATTTTACCGTTGTATCACTATTAGTAATGTCGTTAATGTAGAGATTAAAACGTTTAGGACCTAATACGCTCCCTTGTAGCACGCCATATTTAGTAAAAAGAAAACATGACTTCTCATGCTTTATGCTTACTGATTGTTTCCGACAAGTAAGGTAAGACTCAATTAATGTAAATAGGGTACCTCTAACGCCATTCTGTTACAATTTCCACAGCAAAATTTTATGTTTTATACAATCGAACGCTTTGCTGAAATCAATGAATAGTGCCAATGGGAAGAGATTTTTTCGTACATGTTCCTTGAGTGTGAGCAAAGCATTCTCCGTTGACCTGCCTTTACGAAAGCCGAACTGAGCACTTGATAGAATGTTTTGTCTTAAAAGAATTGACACGCGAGAGAAAATAATATTTTCTAATCCTCTGGAAAATACTGGAATAATTGAGATTTGTCTGTAATTTGACACATAGTTTCTGTTGCCTTCTTACAGTTACAGCTCAGTTCCTCACTGTACAGTCACGCTACTCATTTTCATTTTTTCTGGGAACACCTCAGATTGTAAAGCTACGCTAAATATATGCGTTAAAGCTGGAGTGATGTATTCTGAAACATACTTTATAGGTTTTTTTTTATATCATCAATGTCAAGAGCTTTACAATGTTTAAGGCTCATAAATATTATAAATACCTAAGATTCACTTATGGGATTTAGACATGAACTGTTCGAAAGGGAAAGAAACGACGACGTATCAGGAGGCGTTTGCTGTGGCGCGGTTATATTTGCAAAGTACTTATTGAAATGGTTTGCTAGTGCTAAACCTCAGATTTCATTTTAGTGTGGATTATCTTACCTGGTGAGGTAGAATGCTTTTCGCGGCCAATAACCTTATTGATAATGCTCCACAAGGTATGAGGATGTTTAATGTGCCGTGTGCACACAGACGCTCATGATAAGCATTTTTAAGGAGTCTAAGTTGCGTGTTTAGTTTGTTTCGGTATTTTTTCAACATTGTCAGCGCCTCAGGCGAGCGTTTAGAAATAAATCTATGGTATAGTTGATCTGTGTGTTTTATCATTTTAAAAAGTTCTTGTGTAATCCAGGAATTTCATATCCTTTTGCTTTGCTTAATCTTTCTGAAAGGGAAATGTGTCCCGTAAATTTGTAGAAAAGCAGAAATAAACTCTGAATACGCGACATTTGCATCACTTATTTCGTATAGAAAAGACCAGTCATAATTGCAAACGCTACGTTTAAAAAGATCCATGTTGCTATCAGTTATATCTTGTACAGCAAGCGCGTTTGATTCAAAACTACTTTTTCTTACATCGATGCGATATGTCATAAACACAGGACAACGATCACTGACGTCCAACGTCACTGTTCCAGTATGCTCTATGACAGTGTCAATATTCGTGATAATAATGTCAATACATGTAGACGAGGACGACGTAACAGGAGTTGGTGTACTAATTAGGTTGACAAATACCGCACAGATAAAATCCAGTGTGGCAGCAGTATTTTCAAGAAAACTTATGTTAGTGTCTCCCCCACAGACAAGCCGAAATTCCTTAGCAGCAACATATTCCAGCAAATTATCATAGAAATGCAAAACCCCAAAAATATTTCCATTTGGCGGGCGATATACGTCTGAAATTATATCGGTGCAATGCTTAAGCATTAAAATTTCATCGTCGTATGTTGTTTTACAAATTACTGCTACTTCTTCACATTTCCATCCCGACGTAGATTGCTGCACCCCCTCCTCGCATATCAGTTCGATTCAGCATAGCCATCAAGGTACAGCCGAGCACTGCTTTCATGATACCATGTTTCGGTTAGCATAATTATATCGAACTTGAAAGAGAACAAATTGTAAAAATTACTAATGATTTCTCGTTTATTTTCTGCAGATCGAGCATTCAAGTGCAGAACGGAAATTCTGGAGTTAGGTTGTAACTGTGAACTATGCACGAAGATGAACTCATGATATTCCATGGCAATTTTTAGCGAGTGTTCCCAGTAGCGTCAGAAACAGCAGGCGCAATCCTAGCAAGATCAAGATCACGTTATTTCGATATTTGCACAGCATCAGAGGTATCATTTTCCCTTGGATAGATTTTCCTGTTGCTGGTCCACCCGGATCAGTGCTAAGCTCCGCCTTCATTGGCTCTTGTTGCGTACTCCAGGGTAGCGTACCGTACTGCTGCCGAGAAGTAGCGACGCCTGCCTATCGAAGCTCGACCGACATTACTTATTGGGTAGCGTGGCGTTGTCGGCGGGCTGCAGGCATCTGGTAGATCATGGCGACCAAGCAGGGGCGAGACGATTTGCTAGTGCGAAACTTGCACTGTTTATTCAAAGGTAGTTGAAAGAAAATAAGAAAAGCATGAAGTATCAAGTATCAAGTATGAAGTCTCTCAAAGTACATTTCGGAGCCCCTTAAATAGGCTCTCTACAAGTGTGGGCGGGATCTTGCTTTCGTCGATGACACGTGACAGGCACGGAGAGAGGGCCCCTCGTCCTGCAATACCGAGCACGGGTAGGAGAAGTCGATCCTCTTTTCGACGAATCCGGGGAGAACGTCCGGTGAATGACCTCTCCGGCGTCGTGGGGTCCGGCCAGTAGAGGGTAAGGGCATGACGTATCACCCACGGTGCCACGACCATGAAAGGTGAAGGGGATGAGGTAGCACCCACGGTGCCACGACCATGAGAGGTGAAGGGGATGAGGTAGCACCCACGGTGCCACGACCATGTAGAGTGTAAGGGGGGATGATCTGTCGCCCGTGGGCTCCGGCCCAGAGGGTAGGGTGAATGACCTGTCGCCACGTGGTGTCAGACGCCAACCCTAACACTCTGCGTCATGATGGCACGTCGTGTCGTCTACTTCCGGTTGTCCAGGAGCAAGCGCGCGAAGACTCTCCGACCTCTCCGGCAGCTGCTTGGCTGTCGACCCCAAGCGAGAGCTATTGAAGCAGCGTGTGTTGCAAGCATTCTGTCGCAGCGCCGTACGTGTCTGGTATTCCAGTAACCACAGGCGAGCCGGGCGTTTCGACGGATGGGTGGAGGCATAAACTCAAGCTTATGAAGGAACCTTAGCGTAGACGTACGTGAGCGGCCTGATCGGTCTGCACGGTCCAGTTACCTGGTGGCACAGAGCTTAACTGGTTTCCCCAGGCAAATAAATAGCTAACATTATAGTAACCGAGTGTAAAACGTTTTAAAGATTTACAAAAACAATGTATTAATGATTAAGCTCCTGCGAAAAATTTACACCAGCAGCAAAGAAGAATACAGTTCGTTACGGCTACTGTGTTTTCCGAGCCCCGTGCCCCCAGGCGCCTGCACCGTGCAGACCATTCACGTTTGCGATTCTACTCATTCTGTGAAACGGCACGGTCAAACGGCCAGACCTATTTCCCTTGAGCTTGCGTTTACCCTAATACCGGACTCGCGAAGCGCTATTGTGGTAGTAATCCTGTGGCGTAAAGTGACGGCCGCAAACGCGCAAATCATGTCGCCGATCGGATAGCGACAGTCCGATGCGCTGCACCCACTCCGCTCGTCTACTGCCTTGCAGAGGGACGCGATGTTGCAGCTTGACATATTGCCAGTCGCTACGTTTGCGGCCCAGAACGCATGAAAGGCGAATCATGGTGCTCGCGAAAAGACTGAGACCGACACTGACCGCGGAGCTCTCGTCAAAACGGAGCCCGTTGTAACACAAGCAGACGACACTTGCTGTGTACCGGAAGTGCTTAATTGTAGTAAGAAATTGTTCTTGTGCATTCCCTTTCTGTTACGTTCTTTTTATTAAAAGAAATTAACTAACATTCCAACTATGAGGAACAACATTTGTTCACGATAAAGTTGGAAAAATTATCGATGGCGCGCTCTGGGCACCCAGTCGTATAGCTGACCCTATTAACGTCATTAGGGCAATTTACGTCAAGTGGTTATAGGCGGCTGAAAATTCAGCCGAGTGATGTGCTGCGATCGGCAGCAATGTACATTTTTAAAACCCTATAATAAATTACACGCTTTACGCATGCAGAGCACTTAGATGCGTCAATTAATGATCAGAAGGACCTACTCTAACGACTCATTACGTTTTTACAAAGTCGTCAAAATAGTTTCAGGGTCCCTTTAACGCTTGACGCTACACTGTCAACGCACCTGGTCACTTGGCTCGACTTAACGCTCTCATGCCGCAGTCTCGATTACAGTCGGTGGAGAACGTAAGCCGCGCTTAAATGGTCGGAGCCAGGTTAAGGACGAGCAAGTACGGTCGCAGTGCTAGCTTCCGCGAGACCTGCTCGACGTCGAGCAGCCATGTCATCGACTTTGCGAGACAGTGAAGTTCATTGAAGCGTGCGGGGCTGGTACTGCTTGTCAGATTTACAGGGTGTTTCAGCGAACACTTAAAAAAAATTGCCTGTGGCAGATCGCACAATTCTTGTCCATGAGCTGGTCTACTCGAAGAGGCGGACATCACTTGCACAAAGAATTCAAATGCATAGTCGACTAATTCACAAAAATTGACTAAATAAGATTTTAATTAATTATCTTATCTGAAATTACTATCTTAAGTAACCTTAAGTGATTGCTATTCTTCGAATAGAGGAGCTCGAGGACTAGAATTGTGACATATGCCATAGGGAACCTTTAAAAGCTTTTTAAAAGTGTTTTCTGAAACACCCGGTCCTAGTCTTATGTCGCAACGTTGTGTTTTTGCTTTTCATTGCGCGATAGAAATTATGCGGACACCTGAGGCGCATTGGCACTGATCTCCTGTCGTCGCCACCGTGATGTACAAGGTGCGACGGCGCGTGCGAGGCCCACGAAACGTGAGTTTGTGGTCACGTGACGCCAGGGCGAATTGCGGACGTGCTAGGCATGGAGTTCATGCACGCTGTATTAGCGTGCGCCCTGTGTTGGTGATCACGTGATCTGCTGCTGAATTTTTGGAGGTGCAGCAAAGTTGAAATGGTGAAATGGCGCAGATAGATCGCTTTGAGACAAGCACGCGTGTTCCCGCTGCCGGCGCTCCTTATAGCGTCAACGTTGTGACCACGAGTGCTCGCGGTCGTAGAGTGAACTCCGCATGTGTGCCCTTGGGTGCGTGACATTACGTGTTTAAAGCGACGCTTTATTTGCCTCTTCCTTCGACTTCCCCACGGCTGCTGCTGCTGTGGCTGCTGCTGTCTGGTACACAGCGTCGGGGGGTGGTTCAGAGTGTGTATACATGACAGGGTCGAGTCAGAGAGGAAAGGCGAGGCGAGAAACTCGTTAGGACCCCACCGCCTCGTCAAATGTGCACCATGCCCTCAGGAGATCCCTGGGCGTCACCACATTAGCCTCTTCACAGCTGTAATTATCCGTGACCCCCCTCAAAAGCACTGTGGAAACTGCAACACTTGCCTTTCTGCTAACGTGCGAGTCCAGAGCGGACATAGCTAGAACTGTAGGGAGGAGGGAGGAGAAGAGGCAGTTCTCATATAATGGGGTGGGGAGGCTACGTGAGAAGGCAAGGAAACCCTACTGCTATACGACAGTGGTTGCGGGGAAACTAGATACGCTGAAGTTCAAGGTTTGGTACAGTACGTTCCTGCTATTTCTCAAAAATAAACAAAATGCAGATATGTCACGCGGACAAACTACGCAAGGCGTGCAGAAGCAGAGCCGCATTCATTAAAGCGCACTGCAGGGCCCAGGCGACGCTACGTAAGCGGTCAACAGTAAAATAAACACCTCTGTGCCCGCTGCGGTAGCTCTGCGGCTATGGCATTGCTAGAGGTCGCCGATTTAAGCCCGACCGTCGCAGCCGCAATTCGACGAGGCGAAATAGAAAACGCGCGCGCACTTAGATGTTGGGACACGTTAAAGAACATCACGGGTGTCAAGATTAATCCAGGAGTCCGCCACTACGTCGTGCCTCATAATCCGATTGTGGTTCTGGCACGTACAGACCCATAAGCCAATACAACTTTGATACTTCTGCCACGATGCGATGTGCCATGTGAGGCAATGACAATGCTCAACCCCCTCAGAGGTTATGAAATATGGCGCACAACGCCTCAAGCAAACAACTCTCCCTGTGTTCTGTGCACTACGCATACAAACAGCAGTGGTGTACACAAGGTAACGTTTAACATCAACTCACACCTCTCGTGTTAGACTAAACGTTGAAGAAATTAAGCTTTCGCCGTCAGCATCACCACTGCTTATCATCAATCAACGCAACCAGCACAGAAAAATTCACTTACTTCGATACCCACAGTGCGTGGGATCTGCATAATTTTTTTAGTTAGTGAGTGTTTACTGCAATTTGTACTCAATGCTAGCATCTGTAGTAGAAGTATCCAATGAAGTCCATAGTTCACAACAATACGCTTACACAATTGACTTTATATCCTGGCTCCTTACATTTGCAAAATTCCGTGTCCTCAACTAGGATTACTGATTGGCACATTACGCCGCGCTCTTGGATGCACATTACAGATGCACTCGAAATCATTTGAGTCATCCTCACATACCCGCCGTGGTTGCTTAGAGGCTTTGGTGTTGCGCTGCGAAATACAAAGTCGCGGGATCAAATTCCGGCTACGGCCGCCGCATTGTGATGGAGGGGGGGGGGGATGCAAAAACACACATTTACTTAGATTTAGGTGCACGTTAAAGAACCCCAGGTGGTCAAAATTAATCAGCGTCACCCCCTAAGGTGTTCCTCATAATCAGATCGTGGTTTTGGCACGTAAAACCCCGTAATTGTTTTTCATCTTCACATGTTTTGTGAACTAAAGAACACACGACATCAAATGTGATTCAGGCGTACGAGAACTCCAACCAGACTCATACAGCCTCCGATAAAATAAAACTGACTCATTCTCTGACTCATGGATATAGACCCTTTTTACTACGCTTCCTTGGGTGCTATCATGTTTGATCACGTGGAGCCGCATCCATTGCTTGTCTCACCCGACCACCTCTGCAGCTGTGTTGACAATGGCAACGCACGACGCCAGCGTGGTGCAGCAAGCCCTGGTTCGGCGTTTGTGACCGACAATGACTGCGTAAACGGCACTAAACCTTTGTGAAAGCTTCAGAAGACATGTGACTGTCACATATCGAGCTCATTACTCGTTGTCCAAATGCTGCGATCACTGCCATATTGTGCAGTACTATAAAATGCAGGGCTAGAAATTGTTTCACAAGACACAGTGTTACGCACTTTCAACCGCTGTATTAAACCAGGGTCATTGTCATTCGCTCATCGTTTTAAATGCATACGCATTCCTGTGTCTACCCAACGAGAAAACCCGCCCGTCCATCACGTAAGGCACTCGCTTTCAAGATAGGGCCCGCAGTAGGGAGCGAATTGATCTTCGTGCTGCCTCTAGCTTCAATGCCAACTACGCGGCGAGAACACTGCGCACACGAAGCTATCGGCCCTCGGCGCACTGTGTCTCCATCACACACAGCTTTCAAGCCAGGACCCGCGCGGCCGCAACATACGCAGCCGCCGCCGCCACAGTACTGTTGATCAGGTTGATAATGGTTCGCATCGAGAGGAGGCAGCGACGTCGACTACGCCTACGTACTACCTCTACCAAACGTGAGAGTATTCAAATACGTCGCCTACTACAGCATGCATCGGCCAGTGCTGATCTTCCATGATGCAGCGTGTGATGGAATAAGAGAGGTTTTGGCCCAGGACCACTCACCAAGGAACGCAATCGACTCCTGAGTGCACGCACAACAAAAAATATATACTAACAGGACAAAACCGAAATCTGACATGATACACCATATTCTTGACGGTATTATAACACATGCAGTCCTACAGCTGCTAACTACAATGCCTGTCTTAAAATACAAACAGTCTCTCACCATGCATTCCTTGGCGTTGTTGTGGTCGCGCCGCTGGCACGAGTTGTTGGGAACTCGGCGCTGACGCCCGTTGTTGCACCTGGGCCGCAAGCCCCAAGGGTAGCGTTGGCCTGGCGGCCTGGGGTACAACTGGAAGCATCCGAAGGTCCCGGCAAAGCATGAGTCGACTGGTAACAACAAAACAACTTGTTTATTCTAACATCGCAAAGAGTTGGCGGTCAGGTTGACCGAAGTAGAGAGACGGGAGTGCACTTTAGTCAACAGAAGAAAACGGAGCCCTCTTTGGCGTCCGGGGGCAGCTGCTTTTATACTCTCGCAGTTGAGGGCAAGAAGGAACCCCTCAATAGACGAGCACGTGACTGTACCGCTCGGGCACAATGGGATAAGGTGACGCATACTGTCGTGTCGCCGCCGGTCGGGCACAATGGGGAGGAGAAGGTGGCTCACACTGTCGTGTCGCCGCCGGTCGGGCACAATGGGGAGGAGAAGGTGGCTCACACTGTCGTGTCGCCGCCGGTCGGGCACAATGGGGAGGAGAAGGTGGCTCACACTGTCGTGTCGCCGCCGGTCGGACCCCCTCGCTTCACAGATGTTGGGAGCTCCTCTCCCCGGCTGCCGCGCTTCGACAAGCGTGGGCACCAATATGCACATACACTCACACACGCACATGAAGACACGTGGCATCGGAACATGCCTGGACGCGCTTGGCGGGGAGGCGTAGCGGCGCCGCCGAACGGGCCAAAATGTCTGCCGCTTTGTTGCAGCCGCGCCGGCTAAACCGCGCGTCGTAGGCGAAACGTAACAGCGTGGGGCCCGATGACGCGTCAATGCTGATGTCGGTCTCGAAGGGAATTATACCCCCTCTAGTACACCCTCACAGAAAACTAAACGGTAGACACAGAAAGATTAGTTACTATTTGATCACAGCTTTGATTGTCGGATGTGGAATCACATACGTGGATTGAGAATGAATGGGCAAAAGAAAGAGCGGAACGTGCTGCTGAGAGAAAGGGGAATAAGGAAGCAGGCGAAATAACTCGATAAATTCTTTAATTGAAATTGAAGCTCCAAGAAGGAGCTCAAGGTGAATCAGCAAGAAACAGTGATTCGATGCCTCTTCCGAGTGGCGCCTCTTCAGTTTTCACCCCACAAAAATTTCATCAATCGTTTGATGAGCGACGCGATGACTTGCATGCCTACTTGTAAAAGTTCGAGCGCGCGGCAACAAGACGAGAATGGCCACAAGAGAAGTGGGCATTAGCTGTGAGCATGTGTTTGAGTGGTGAAGCGTTAACAGTAATTGGCTGAACGACTGCTGCCGATTCTTTAGACTATGAGAAAGTAAAGAAAGCTTTGCGGCAAAGATTTCGATTCACTGCGCAAGGTTATCAGGAGAATTTTCGCAAGGCGATAGCGGAAGATGGAGAAACCGGGAGACAGTTAGCTGCTGGGCTTTCAGGTTACTTCGACCACTCGATTTACAAGTCTAACGTGTCCAGAACGTTGGACAGCCTCCGTGACCACGTAGTCACCGAACAGTTTATCCGGTGCTCCCATCCAAAGCTTGCAATATTTCTGAAAGAACGAGATTGCAAGTCACTCCAAGAGCTGGCTGGCGCTACTGACCGGTTTGTTGAAGCTCGGAATTCAGTGAACCTCGGAAAGCTACCGGAGCACGCAAAATACTTCACTAAGAATCCCGTGGACGCTTCAAGGAAATCACCACGAAGGTTTATGCTATGCGAGCGTCTGAGGCATCAAGCTCATGAATGTCGCAACCCAGCCAAAGAAGTGAGGAAGCGCGAGGTCCGTGGGAAGACCGGTCTCGAGAGCGACGACTGCTGGAGTACGAAGGCGCAGAAACATAAAAGCTGAGCCTGCGTGGTCGACGAGCACCGTTATGATTTTCCTTTGACAAAGTTGCAAAACACAGAAAACAGAAACGTCATGACATTTCTAATGAAAAACCTGATGAAAAAAAAACAATTTTTCTGGTGCAAGGAATGCAAGTAGTTGAAGGGCAAGTGTTAGATCGAAGAATTAGAGCTCCTCGGGATACGGGCAGCAATGCCGCAATTATTCGAACAGGCTTAGTTCCGGATCAGCGTGTGACCGGAAAGAGTAGCTGAGTCCTGCTTATTGATGCCTCTAGTATTGAAGCGCCAGAGGCCAAACTTCAAGTAAATATACCATACTTTACCGGAGAAATAACAGCCTTATGTATAGAAAAGCCACTTTATGATCTTGTGCTTGGAACCCTACCGGGTGTCAGAGGATCTCATGAGCCAGATATTAACTGGAAGCGCGCTGCATTCGACCAAAAGGACAGTGCGTCACTAAACTGCAGTGTGCAAGTAATACCTGTGGAACACCTTCACTGTGTTTCTTCCACGGTCAACTAAAACGAGGATAGCTCCATTGTGTGTACCAAAGATAAAGGGATGCGATGTAACCAAAGACCAATTTGCAGAGGAACAACAGAACGACAAAACGTTGAAACCTCTTTTTGCTAATGTTGGCAGAAACTTCAAGTAACCAAAAGGCAACTGGCACTCGCTCCTTGAAAAGGGTGGACTTTTCTACCGGCAGTACTGTCTTGCTACAGGCAGGATATTTAACCAGCTTGTCCTGCCGAAGGTGTTCAGAAGAACTATCCTTGAAGTCGCACACAAAAGTCTTATGGCAGGACATCAAGGCATTCGGTGTACGACAGATAGAGTCTTGGCCCATGTTCACTGGCCCGATATGCATGGCGACGCGAAACGTTTCGTAAAGTCCTGCGATAGGTGCCAGCGAACAACACCAGAAGGAAAAAAAATTATGCATATCCCACGCACTGTGGGAATCGATGTAAGCGGAGCTTTCTGTGCTGTTTCCTTGAGTGACGATAATTAGTGGTGATGTTGACGGCGAATGTTTAATTTCTTCAACGTTTTGTCCAACACGAGAGTGGTGAGTTGATGTTAAGCGTCACCTTGCGTGCACCACTGCTGTTTGTCTGCGTAGTACACAAGACACAAAGGGAGAGGTGTTTGCTTGAGGCGTTGTTGTGGGCCATATTTCATAACCTCTCAGAGGGTTCAGCATTGTCATTGTCTCACATGGCACATCGCATCGTGGCAGGAGCATTAAACTTGAATTGGATTATGGGGCTGTACGTGCCAAAACCACAATCGGATTTACAACCAGGCCGTAGTGGCGCATTCCGCATTAATGTTGGCACCGTGGTGTTCTTTAACGTGTCCCTAAATCAATGTGCGCGAGCGTTTTTTATTTCGTCCCCGTCAAAATGCGGCTGTCGCGGTCAAATTCGCGACATCGAGCAATGCCATGGCCGCCAAGCTATGGGGCGGGTACAGTTGATTTGACATGTGACATGTGGTTTGGCATGTTGGGTTGATTTGACATGTGACCGCTTCAGTTGTGTCGCCTAGACTCAGCGGTGCGCTTTAATTAAAGCGGCTCTGCTTCTGCACGTCCTGCGTAAGTTGTCCGCGAGACATATGTGCGTGGTTTTATTTTTCAAAAATAACAGGAACGCACCGTACCGTACCTTGAACTTAAGGTAAGCGCTTTGGGGTGGGGGGGTGGTCACGGATAATTACAACTGTCTAATGGCAGTCTAATGTGGCGACTACTCGAGAGCTCCAGTGGCATTGTGCACATTCGATGCGGTGCGGTCCAAACAAGTTGCTCGTGTCTCTTTTCTTCTCTTCCGCGCTCCTTCCATGTATATACACGCTCTGAACCACCCCCGACGCAGTGTGCGTGACAGCAGCGGCCGCAGAAGCAGCAAGCAGAGCAAAGCAGAGCAGAGCAAAATAAAGCAAAACAAAGCAAGCAAGCAGCAGCAGCAGTGGGAAATTGTAAGGAAAAGGCAAAGAAAGCTTCGCTTTAAAATTGGTGTTGTGCCTCGGGGCAGGATGCCTCTTGTACGTACGCCTTTTGAGTGCGTTGTGGTCAATTTAATAGTTTCTTTGTTACCGAAATCGAACCGAGGCAACCGTTACATTCTCACTCTCATAGACTTTGTTGCTCTCCGTGCAATTCAAACTGTGCACATTGCAGAAGGAATGATTGAGAATTTTTCTCGCATTGGTCTACCATAAGAGATTGTAAGTGACCAAGGAACAAGTTTCATAGCGGAACACATGGAACAGGCGGGATGTATACTTGCTATCCGGTTTCTTCGAACGACCCCATATCATTCCATGGTGAATGGGCTCGTTGAGAAGTTTAACGGGACCCTGAAGATCATGCTGAAGAGGATGTGCCAGGAAAAGCCTCGATCCTGGCACAGTTAGATACCTCGCCCCACTGCTCTTCGCCTACAGAGAGGTCCCGCCTGGGCTTTTCGCTTTTTCAGTTGATTTATGGTCGTCACGTGCGAGGACCACTGACGGTGCTCAAGGAGCTGTGGACCAATGAAGATATCGACAGCGAAACTCGCACAGCCTATACCGACCTTGTCGATCTTCCAACCCGCCTTGAAGAGACATGCAAACTCGCCCAGGATGAGTTGGAGAGAGCACGCGAAAAACAGAAAAAAAACATACTTTGACCGGAAGAGCCGTCCTCGCAAATGTCGACGACAAAGTACTTCTTCTACTGCCGACTGACTCCAACAAATTGCTAATGCAATGGAAAGGTCCATTTGAAGTCATCGAACGAAAGAATGAGGTCGACTATGTTTTGAACATAAGTGGAAAAACAAAACTATTTCACATGAATATGCTAAAGAAGTATGGGGTACGCGAACCTTTACCAGTGCAGCAGGTCTGTGTCATAATCCATATCGACCAGGGCCCTTCAGAAGCAAATGAGGAGCCGTCTAGCAAAGGTGGCTGACACGAGATTCCCTCCCTTAATCTCCTCCGTACACAGACGGCGGCTCATGTGAAGTTATCTACGAAACCAATTGTCGAACAGCGTTCAGAGGTGCTCGACTTGTTTACAGAATTTGAGATTATCTTTTCTGGCCTACCAGGAAAGACATCTCGTTGAATGCGCACTATGGTTGACCTCTGATAAGCCAATTCATGTTCCACAGTATCCTATCCCACTTGCTTTACGAGAAAACGTCGCGAAGGAAATGCAAGAAATACTGAAGTTGGACATAATTGAAAAGTCACATTCACTACCTCACGCTCCCATCGTAGTCGTCAAAAAATCCGACAACACGATCCGTTTATGTATTGACTTCAGGGAGCTTAATAGGATCTTGACTGCTGACAGTGAGCCTATACCGCGCATTGACGTGGTTCTTGCCCTTGCTGGCCAGTGAGAGTTTATCTCAAAATTTGATTTTGCCAAAGGCTATTGGAAGGTGCCCATGTCATTGGACAGCCGAGAAAAAATAGCATTTTCCAGTATATCCGGCCTGTATCTGTACACATACCGTTTGGGAACAACATAGCGCCGGCTGTTTTCGCACGCCTCGAGCATGCGAGCCGTTCTTGGTGACCTAGCAAATGTTTACCACTGTTTTGACGATGTTGTGATTGCTACAAATACATGGCAGGAGCGTTTGGTCACTATGCGGCGTCTGTTTGGCCTAATCTGCGATCTCCAATTACCCTGTCCAGCGCCAACTGATGCCAACCGACGCCAACCGATTTCGTAATTTCATCACCCCACCTAGTCTCCTAGTCTTCTGCCGTCCTCGATTGGGCTTCTCTACTCTTAGCACCCATTCTCTAACCCTAATGGTCCCCCGGTTATCTAACCTACGCATTACATGGCTTACCCAGCTCCATTTCCTTCTCTTAATGTCAATTAGACTATCGGCTATTCCTGTTTGCTCTCTGATCCGCACGGATTTCTTCAGAAACGTTATGCCTAAAATTCTTCGTTCCATGGCTCTTTGCGCGTTCCTTAACTTGTTTTCGGGCTTCTTTGTCGGTCTCCAAGTTTCTGCCCCACATGTCTGCACCGGTCGAATGCATTGATTGTACACCTTTCTTTTTAATCATAATGGTAACCTTCCAGTCAGTATCTGACAATGTCTGCCGAATGCGCTCCAACCCATTTTTATTCTTCTGTAAATTTCCTTCTCATGATATGGGTCTACTGTGATTAACTGACTTAGGTAAACGTACTCCTTCACAGACTCTAGAGGCTGACTGGTGATCCTGAACTCTTGTTCCCTTGCCGGGCTATTGATCATTATCTTTGTCTTCTGAATATTAATAATCTTCAACCCCACTCTTATACTCTCTCTGTTAAGGTCCTCAATAATTTGTTGTAACTCGTCCCCAGTGTTGCTGAACAGGACGATGTCATCTGCAAATCGAATGTTGCTGAGATATTCGCCGTTTATTCTTACTCCTAAGCCTTCCCAGTTCAACAGCTTGAATACTTCTTCCAAGAACGCAGTGAATAGCATTGGAGAGATTGTGTCTCCTTGTCTGACCCCATTCTTTTTAGGTATCTTCCTACTTTTTTTGTGGAGAACTAAGGTAGCTGTGGAATCTCTGTAGATATTTACGCAAGTGTCCTGTACTCCTCGATTACGTAATGCCTCTATGACTGCTGATATCTCGACCGAATCAAATGCCTTTTCGTAATCTATGAAAGCCTTATAGAGAGGCTGATTGCACTCCGCGTATTTTTCGATTACCTGACTGATGACATGGATGCAATCCATTGTAGAGTATCCCTTCCTGAAACCTGCCTCTTCCCTTGCTTGGCTAAAGTCCAGTGTTGCCCTTATTCTATTGGAGATTATCTTGGTGAATATTTTATATAATACTGCAAGCAACCTAATGGGCCTATGATTTCTCAATTCTTTAACGTCCCCCTTCTTGTGGATTAGTATAATGTTGCCATTCTTCCAATTCTCTGGGACGCTTAAAGTAGATAGACAGTTCGTATAAAGGGCCGCTAGTTTTTCAAGCATTATGTATCCCGCATCTCTGATTAAATGAACTGGTAGTCCATCTTCTCCGGCCGCTTTTCTCCGTTTCTTGTCTTGCAAGGCCCTTCTAACTTCATCGCTAATTATAGAAGGAGCCTCTGTAACCTGTTGATTACTACTTCGAATGGAGGTATCGTGGCTGCTTTGGGTACTGTACAGGTCAGTATAGAATTATTCCGCTGCTTTTACTATATCTTCGAGATTGCTGATCATATTACCATGCTTATCTTTGAGTGCATACATATTGGTTTGTCCGGTGCCAAGTTTCCTTCTCACTGATTTCAGGCTGCGTTCATTTTTTACTGCTTCCTCAGCCTTTCTCACGTTATGATTTCGAATATCCTTTATTTTCTCCTTGTTCATTAGTTTTGACAGTTCCGCGAATTCTATCCGATCTCTTGAGTTGGAGACATTCATTCTTTGTCGTTTCTTTACTAGGTCCTTTGTTACTTGGAAGAGCTTACCTACTGATTGCCTTGGTGTCTTACCTCCGACTTCGATTGCTGCTTCAGAAGCTAGAGTAGTAACGGTTTCATTCATTGCCTCTATGGCATCTTCATTTCCCTTCTAAGGCTGCATGTTTCTTTGCAAGTGCCAACCTGAACTGCGTCTCCTTTTACCCTTACTGCGTCTAAGTTGGCCTGTTTCTTCTTGGCCAATTTTACACTTTCTGTCTTCAAATTGAGGTAAATCCTAGCCCTCACTAAGCTATGATCACTGCACTTTACCTTACCTAACACTTCTACGTCCTGCACTATGCTGGGATCAGCAGAAAGTATGAAATCAATTTCATTTCTTGTTTCACCATTAGAGCTTTTCCAAGTCCACTGTTTGTTCCGCCGCTTCCTGAAGGTGTTCATTATCCACAGCTTATTCCTTTCCACGAGTTCCACGAACATCTCTCCTCAAGTGTTCCTAGAATCCACACCGTAATTGCCAATTGCTTGTTCACCAGCCTGCTTTTCCTCCACTTTTGCATTGAAGTCGCCCATGACTACAGTATGCTGAGTTTGCACTTTTCGCATCGCTGATTCAACATCCTCATAACACTGTTCTATTTCTTCATCATCTTGACTGGAGGTTGGAGCGTAGGTTTACACTACCTTTATTCTATACCTCCTATTCAGCTTTATTACGACTACTGCTAACCTCATTAATTTTTAGAATTCGTCAGTGTTGCCTGCTATGTCCTCATGGATTAGGAATCCTACTTCGAACTGCTTCTTATCTGGTATTCCTCTATAGCAGAAGACGTGGCCATTTTTCAGCACTGTATAAGCCTCACCAGTTCTTCAAACCTTACTAAGGGCAATGATATACCAAACAATGCTTGATTATGGGTCCTGCTAGGCTAGCTTCACTCGAGAGGGTTCAAGGGCCCCTCGCCAGGCCCAATATTAAATTTTGGTTATACGCTGGAAGTTGTTACCTGCCCTCCAGGGAGGGTTCTGCCGCAAAAAACTTTCAAGTCGGCTCCCCCCCCCCCCTATTAATAGCCGAGATATAAATATTTCAGTGCCGCGAACCCATGATTTCAGGAGGTGAGCTTCACCGCAAACATAGACGCTCTCTCCACTTGCCCAGTCTAGATTCTGCAAGCGCATTCCGTCCCACGTGGATCGCGTGACGCATACGTCACGGGCCCTGCCTTTTTTTTTTCTCCTCGCTTTTTTGCGGTGCGGCGCACTTCTGTTGACGGCGTCGCGTGCGAGCTGTTGCGATTGTCTCGTTTCGCGCAGCACACGATTTTGCGCACTGTGCACGAGGACACCCGACTAGCGGTATAAGTCTGTGCTACACGAATACTGAAGCAGACACAAGCGGATCACAGAGCATGGTCCCGCGCTGAAACACGGTAGAAAATGACATAGTTTCGGTGTCTGCGCGAGCGACTGCACGATGTGGGAACAAGCAGACGAAACGGCCGTAACTATATCTCTCTTGCTGTGGTGCGAAGTAAAACAAAAATATGTAGGCATTCGGTTTGGGTGTTTTATTATTTATCTAAGCTTTCACTCGTCTATTCTAGCAATATATTACACAAATAACAGATGTTGGTTTAAATAATTCTCCTAGTCACGTGTTTCCAGGAGCGATGTCACAGCGCGAACACGTCTACGTAGACGCACTAACATGTACGTCATCCTCCGTCTTGGAGCATGGCGGCCTCGAGGAGAAGGGAAACGGCGTTCGGTTTGAAATTAGCGTAGCGATGTAATACTTTGCAGACACGATCGTTATCGCGCATTGTATACTCTGCGCTTGTCAGCTCAAAATGGCCAGACCTGGTGAGGGGCCCTTCAAGCGTTGCAAGAGTCAGTTTCCAAATACAACAGGTCAAATTAGCTATCAAACCCAGCAAGTATGAGATAGGAAAGCAGATCATCTTTTTCGTGGGCCACCGAGTTGGAGACGGTAAAGTTGAACCTCTTCTAAAGGCTCTAGACAAGATGCTCGCAATCAGAAGACCAAAGACGAAAAAAGCCCTCCAGTTTTTCGTATGCCTGACCGGCAACTACAGGAAGGTCATTCACAACTATGCTGAGATCACCAAGCTGTTGACAGACCTCACACGCAGAGGACAGAACAATATTCTCGCATGGGGACCGGATCAAGAGCAAGCTTTCACCATTCTGAAGAATAGGCTTGGCGCTGCTTCCAATGTACAAGCACCAAACATAGGAATTTGTTCTCTGCCCCGATGCCTGAAACACTAGCCTTGGTGCCGTATTGCTTCAGCTGGGAAAGGATCATGTCTTACATCCTGTTGTCTACGCTAGCCGCAACCTGGTGCCTTGAGAAACATCATATTCCACCATTGAACGGGAATGTATGGGCGGTACAAAAATTGTATTTGTACTTGTACGGCAAGCAATTACTCAAACAATCTGATCATCAATCTTTGCAGTACTTGCAGTCTGCCAAACAACAAAGTTTTTTTGTTTATTTTATTTATTTCAATACCCTAAAGGGCCAATGCGGGCATTACATAGGGGGGGGGGGGATTCATCAAAGAAAACTTAACAATATACAACACGGAATATACACAGCTGAAGACAGAAATAAACTAGTTAAGAAGCCAGGTACAAGTTAATGGGGGAAAAATGGTAGGTACAGGTACTGAAAAGATGCACATGTAGCAAATCCCACAAAACAAAACAAAAATCGCACCTTCAGAAGTTACAAAACACGGCATCTAACATTTCATGGAATATTACGACCGACACGGCGATGGAGCTTACTCTTGCAAAAATAATCTTTTGCCGTTGATTACTGAAAGGGTCAGATTACGTTGGACCAGATTACCTGAGCCGTGCTTAAATCACTGAACTGCCAAATGTATATTACTTTAATTGTTAATACTTTAACCTTTGGAGTACTGAAGGACAAGTTGACGTTTACCGACCTTGATTTAAGATACTAGTTGTATATGTGCATCTGGACCTTTACCAGTAGTGAACTCTTCTTTTTTAAAATGAAGCGTCGAGCAACGCTTCGACGTTTGTTTTCCGCTTTTCTTAACCATAAGAAAAGTTGTGAACAACTTTCTTAAAACCGCGGGTTGTCATGATATGTACAGAAGTACGCGGAAAACAATTCTGTTTTCGCTGGTCGGGCGTGACGCCAAAGTGTTGAGCTCGCTTGGTGCGTGCCGGTGTTCCATGCTGCTCGGTGTTCAAAGCCAGCCGGTTCTCGCCGGACTCCCGGTCTAGAGAACCCCGGATCCTCCAGTACGGCGTTCTCGGACGCCAAGGGCCTGTGTTCCTGCTCGTACACCTTTTAAAGCGAAGCTTTCTTTGTCTCACTGATTTGTCCGTGAGCGCCGAAAACGCACTGCAGGAAAGCCCACTTACACCCCCCCCCCCCCATCTGCGTAGAACATTATATACAGTTTACATTCGCAGTACCACGCCAGCGTCGACTGGCCGGCCGGTCAGTGCCTGATAACGGCGCGAACCGACGAACTCACTACGAGTAGTGTATGCGCGCAAAGTTCAGTGGAAGCGCAAGTTGCGTCCGCTAGACTTGACACCACCCCTGTCACGATCAACTGAGCTGCTTATCGGAGACAGGAAGTGCGCCTGAACGCGGGCTCGTCTTAGGATCTGGGGAAAAAAACAACGCTCCTTTCTTGAACAAAGATGGTGGAGCCCAGACGAACTAGCCAGATGAACTGTGTATACATATATATATATATATATATATATATATATATATATATATATATATATATATACACACACACAATCTTCTTTGCATTACGTGCGTTACGTAGTGGATTCCCGGCCGTCACCATGGGTAGACCCTGGGTGCAACGCATGGCAGAAGAAGAGGCTGCCGTACGCGTACGTAAGTGCGATCGTGTCGGTAAAGCCGATCCTATGTATCGGTAAAGGCATGCAGAAGCCATGTGGGAGATGCTTGTGCACTCGAGATGCCTACTGGTCTTGTAATCGTCAGTGTGTACATCGGACCGAACACGTCTCGTTGTAACGAGGAAACGTTCCTGGCAGAAATAATGAAGACCACATGGTACGCTGATCCTCGTGTGCGGTGACTTTAACATCGATGTGGCGAAAGAGCACGGTAAATGGATCGAGAGTTTCATGGTAGATCCCTATAGACTCGTTGAAGCGGAAGACGCTGCAGAGACCCACGGCGCAACACCATTCCTGCTTTGATCTCACGTTTGCAAGCAGGCTGCGTCACGTTACGATGGCAGAGCCTCTGACTGTCTACCACAGTGATCACAAGGCAATACTGTGCAAGTGTAGAGTCGTCCGTGAAAATGTGAGTGTGTGCGTGTAATCAATGACTGCATTATCTAAAATAAAGGCTATGCAACTTAACGAAACGTGTCTTCATCAACTCCAACGTTCAAAAAATGCAATCTTCGCGCCGTTATGCTTGTTTAGAATTGCATTGCTACCTGCTACACTGCTACCTGCTACCTGGCCAACACTGGTACCTGGCCACTGCTAAAGGTTGGCACTGCCAACCTTTAGTACAGAGATTCATGTGAGGATGCCACAGTTTTCAATACACTAAATAGGAAAAAACCTTACCGAAGTGTGTAGGCGTAAAGCATATTTAACAGATTTCTAAAAAGAAACAATGTGAGGTTTAGCGTCCTCAAACTGCACAGTGGATTATGAGGGACACGTTAGGTACCTGGGGCTCCGAATAATTTACACTTTAAAGCGCTTCTAAATGTTGGTAAAGTAACGTTTTTGCATTCCGCCCCTACCGTAACGTGCCCGTCGCGACTGGGAATCGAACCGGCGTGGAGGCTACGCATCGGGCTTTGAGGCAACGAGTGGCTAGGCGCGGACCAAGCGCCATCTGTCTATACTGAGCCAACTAGCCGGTTAAAAGGTTATATGCTCGGACTCACTTTGACTTCACACTCACGTGCTGTGCGATTCGCTCGGGCACATTCAGATTCACACTGGCCGGTCCGAGTCTGAGTTAGTCGACTCAGCAGTCGAGAGTTGGGTCAGATGTCGGCTTTGCTGCTGTTGCGCCTGCGCCGTTTTCTCTCGCGAGCACACGGCGGCGCGCACATGTACGCCGCCGCCGATTTTCTCGCAGGCCGCGTGACAACACTGACAGGCCTCCCCCTGTGTCTGCGGCGATGCCGTCCACAGAGCCAGGGCCGACGATTTCGCGTTTCCCGCCGCCGCTGCGCTGAGGGCGTCGAACGCTTGTCAGGAACGACTGGCATTGAAACGCGCACAAAAGGTTCAATTTCACAGAAACCTGTAATCTGGCCGGTGCTTGGTCGGTCCGTCGCGAGGGCGTGCGTAATTTCGGGTCCTGTCTTTAGAAAAGGGCCCCTCGATTGTCTGGGCATGAGCGCCGCCTCCATGGGAGGCAGGAACGCCTTCGGCCCTACCCGACTATTCCGGGACAGCTGATGATGCCTGCTCTCGGGGCCACCGCATGCTCATTTTTTTCGTAAGTCTACCTGAGATCTGCTGCCCGCCGCACGTAGAAACCATGTAGAAGCCGGTCCGCAGCACGCACCTTTCGTGTCGCGCGTACGAACTCTGCACGCACACACGTCCATCTGACGTACGAGTCGCTCGTCACTTTCTTCCGTGGTTTGCGCGCCAGCAACGTGGTCGCGTCGGTGATATGAAGTGTATTACAGCCTGACGCCCGCCTCGACTTGCCTCTCCTCTTTACATCACTCACTCACTCACTCACTCACTCACTCACTCACTCACTCACTCACTCACTCACTCACTCACTCACTCACTCACTCACTCACTCACTCACTCACTCACTCACTCACTCACTCACTCACTCACTCACTCAAACAAACACACACACACACACACACACACAAACGCGTGCGCGACACGTGTGAAGAGGCCGTTATTAGTCATTTTTGAACGATTTCTTTGTGGAAAGTTAGAATGCGTGTTTTCAGAATACCAGATTGAGATAGAACATAGCCGTGTTCAGCGCTTCTCACGGGGTTTAACACGTTGCGAAATTACAGCTGTCTTGCAGAACGCGGCACAGTAAGCGAAGATAAGGGCATGTTCCGGTGATGCGAGGTAATCAGAGGAGACAATTGTGTCTCTGCCACAAGGGAGGAGGAATTCAGTTAGTTGTCACTATTACGTGCTTCATTCTCTCTCACGCGACACTCCTGATGTCGTGTCAAAGTTCACCGAAACAGGGTGTCTAGTTTCTGGATACGTATTGAAGAAAACGTGCAAGCATGTTTTAAATTGAATTGCAAGGTCTTTTATATATAGAATACATTTTACTTCGGTCGACGGTGGCCGACTTAACAGAGCAACAAGTTGTACCTAGTTGGTTTACGTTCATTATTCTAGCACTAAGTATAGCACACACTAATGGGGACACGGGAAACACGAATTGGAACAAAACACAAACTGACACGAAAAATCGCAATTCGCTCAGCCTTTGTGCAAGTTTCTGTTTTTCCTTCCTATAGAGTGTTGCTCACATTCCCGTTAGGGTGCGTAAAAACAATGAATGACTTGTGTGCGTTTTATTTACGAAAAAACATGTTTACTTTTACAGCGAAAGCTGTATATGACTAACCTTCCGTAGTCTTTTGGGCGTCCGGCAACAGAAACGGGCTTAGCGATTTCTAACAAACCCATACGGGTGCAGTGCGGCGGCGCAGATGTCAAAATGCGGAACAGATTAGAACACCCGCCGTGAACAATACCGTGACGTCAAGGTTATCGCAATATGTAAGCAGTAAAGGTATCAGTGCTAAAAAGAGCTGCGTTATCGATGGGGCGGACACGTATAGTTCGTACACCCGAAGAACAACATGCGTACGAGGAGCGCCGGGGGGAACCGCAACGAGAATGTAAACGGCGCCGGCGCGGAACGACTGCTGACGAAGAACGTTCCCGCAATGCTGAACGAAAACGACAATCGCGAGCCCGGGCACCTCCGAATGAGCAACGACGCCAGACTCGCAACGCAAAAAATGACAACCATTCCACTCTGTGAAGATGGAATGGCAGCGAAAGCCCTTTGCTTTTCGTTTGAGAGCTTTGGCTGTCGTCACCTTTCGCTGCCATTCGACCTTCACAGAGAGGAATAGTTGTCTTTTCTTTTTTTTTTTTAGTGATTCCGCACGTAGCTCTTTTCGTTCTTCGAAAGCTAGAAATTTCGTTTATGGTCCAAAGTGCTGCGCTCCTGCGTATGACAGAGGATGTCAGTCATCTACTTTATACGACGAAGTGTTGCCCCTGTGGAGCGCTCCTCTTTCTGTCTTCTCAGTTTTTGTGATTTTGGTGTATTCCAGGGATCATCGCTCTCCTGCAGGTGGCGATGGATCTTGACCTCGCTGTACGTAGTCCCGACATGGCATTGCCTTCAACGCGATGTCGAGCAAACCTTCGGTGCTGCTTATCAAATGCGTGGTGTATTTCTCCGAGGCACCAGATGGAACTGTTTTGTCCAAACGGACTTTCCGCAAGACATTCACTTATTCTGCAGAACCATTCCGAGTCATTTATCAGAGGCAGATGAGAACAAATTTGACTGCCCGAATTATGCACACCAGCGAACATGGTACGTGTGCAGTCCTTCATGCGTATGTGCATGTTCCCACATGCACATACGTATGCATGTGGGAACACGCAGAAATGCTCCACCTCGCAAAGCAATAAACGGATCTACTTGGTTCACGTTATTTTTTTTGTTCTGCTCTACGATTAAGCGCGCTTTAGGACATAAAAGGATTCAAGTTCATTTCCGTGAATTTGAGTGGTCGAATAGACAGCCCTGCAGAAAGGACTTTCAGGTTCGGTAAGGCGCGTGGCACAAAGAAATGGGTAGAAATGAACGAAGAAAAAAGTGTTCTGCGCTTGTCGTGGATGTGGTGTTGCTACAGACAATCAGTACGAACGGGACATATTGGCCGGTTATTACGATATTTATTGACAAATATAAAGCAAATACTCGTGCCTGAACAGTGGCTCAGGTCGTTCCTTGTCGCATGAAATATCCGTTGCTTGTGGAGAATTTCATTGATGGAATGATGAGGTTTAACTTCTGAATTTAAAAGAGGAAAAAGTACCACTTATAGATCAGTGAACCATCGGTCACTAGTTCTTGTGCCCACCAAGAATCGACAAAGTGATGCGTTTCACAGAAAAAGAAATTCTGTCAAACTGATGTTCTTTGCAAAGTGGTTATAATTTACGTGCTATAGTTGCCACATTTATTGACACAAACCTGGAAGAAAAGCAAACAGTGCCAGAGAAAGAGAGAGAGAGGGAGAGAGAGAGAGATCAAATGATAAATGAAAGGCAGGGAGGTTAACCAGGACTGAGCCCGGTTGGCTATGGTACACTGGGGAAAGGCAAAAAGGGGAGGAAAAGATTAAAAGAAGAAGAAAAATCCCACTGGGGATATCGATCGGTCACTGAGTCCGGATCACAGGCGGTGACTCAATCCGGTAGCTTTCAAATATCGCATCAGCGCTTTTGTCGCTCTTTGTAGCTGCGATATGCGAGGCCTTGGTCCCAAGATCTTGTTCAAGGTGAACTGTTTTCTATCCAACTGATTTAGAGCTGTGCAGAGGTCATGTCTTTCATTTTCAAAAGATGAGCAGTAGCACAGTAGGTGCTCTATAGTCTCCTCGACACCGCAGGCATTGCACTCAGCGCTATCAGCCATTCCAATCAAACACGTATATGCATTGGTGAATGCGACGCCCACGTGTAAGCAGCATATCATTGTTTCCTCATTTCGCAGAAGGCCAGGTAACAGCCGCAGTTGCATAGATGTGTCGAGGGAATGCAATCGATGTGGGGTGAATTCAGGTGAGCAGTGCCAAAGTTTCTTGATAAAGCCAGGACACCAGGAGCCCTTTAATATATTAAATGAATGTATTATTTATTATATTCTTTTAGACGTATATAGTGAAATGTTTAATGTTTAGAAGTATCAGTTCATTGCTGATACCTGCAAATGGATTACGCTTTAGGTGTTAGCCTGTGCCTTCTTTCACCACTGCCTTTGTAAACCATTGCTTCCGCGACTATCGCCTACTGAAACCTGCGAACATGAGCATTCATCAAGCAGTAAGCGGTCAGGATGCTGTGTCGAAAGGTACCTTTTAGCGCAACCAGATGTCCCATGTCCTGAATGTGCGATCGGTGAGTGCCGCTCTCAAAACTCAAGACAGGTTAAGTGCGGCGTGCGGGCCCAGTTTATTTATTATTTACGTATGGGTGACGATGCTCTGGCATGGTAACTTTAGCTGTTGCCCCCCACACGTACATATAAATACTTCCAACATAGAGGCCTTCCAATATAGAGGCAATGATGGAGGGTTGCGTCTCTCCATTGCGGCTGTCAGCGAGGGGAAGCCAGCCTTGACCAACGATCTTTAACAACCTGTAAAGATACGCACGGGCGCAGGGACAGCATCTTGTTTATTTGGCAAATGCACTGTACATACAGGCTGTCACCTGTAAGGAGACTTGAACGTCCGCAACAAGCGCTGTGATCATCGCCAGTTTCAATGAGGTTGCAGTGACACAAGCGCTCGAGCGTGTATCCACAGCGGGATATATATATATATATATATATATATATATATATATATATAGTCGCAACTAAGCGGTCGCAACTATTGCCAGCATATGTCGACGTTCGCCCTTCAGTCTAACGCCTAAAGCTACAAGCTGGGTATACGACCAGCGTGCAACGAAAAGCCTGTTTTTGACATTGTGTAAGGGAAGTTGGCTAGGATTAATGGTTCACTTATTGAAGCCTTAATATTCAGGTTAACTGATTTAGGTTCTTTGGCGCGTAACGGAGTGTATACCGGTGTGCTGTAGGATTTTAATCATCCTTGTAACCATGCCTTACAGGCTGACGTATACGCTGAATGCTGCCCAAGCAACGCAATCTGTGCGCTATAACGTACAGCTATTCCAAACTGTTCCTATTCCATTTCTGCCATCAATCTACCACGATTGGTCAAGCACTTTTCGGGTGACACCCTCTTCGTCTGGATGCGCGCGACGCCACGGAAAGCGCAACACTCCCTGTCTGCTCTGACGTTTGCGCACTGCTTATGCATGATTAGACCGAAAAAAAGAATTGTTTCTGATTCACACCTTTTTCGCCCTCTGCTATCCGTCAGAAGACTGCGGGCTGCGCCAACTTCGCCTTTCTGTCACGCGACGTCACAAAACTGCGAACACTTACTACGTGAAAGTGATGTGTATGCGTTAAGGATGTAATAGTATGCCGAAAAAAAGTGAACTTTTTTTGCTGAATACCCGGAGATTGCCCCGTTCCCAAAGGAATAGAAGACGTCTGCCTACCAATCGCTCTGGCACTGGCTGTTCGGAGCTGCCAGGGAGAATGGATTTATTTGCCTATAATAAAGGCTTTTCCGTGGCACTGTAACGTTGTCAAACCCTTTCGGCGTGTATACAACATCTCTCTGCTAACTCGTTTTTTCTGGGGATCCACTTTAACGGTATTTTTCACATTCCGCTGCACGCCGCCGCGATTTTCGATCAGCCGGCGCAAGCTAAGCAAGGGGATGCGGGCGATTACCAGACGCCGGCATCGCCCTCCTCATCCGGTTATCAACTTTCACCACGTTAACTCAGCCCCACCGATAACCCCTCTCTCCTTCTGCGCACTCTTAGCCTCTTGTCAGCCAATTATGCAAGAAAAACCTGTCAAAGTAGGCAATGACATTCGCTTTGAAATCAAACAAATGTGACCTCCTATAAACGAGGAGAACGTTTGATTGGGTGACTCAAACAACGCTGAGGGTCACCGCCCGATGCTTACGTCTGCGGTTACGTAAATTTGACATCAGGAGATTAGAATGAAAACAGATTGGAATAGCTTTACGTTATAGGGCCCCTGGAGCAGTATGTTTTGTACGTGAAAAGCCAGCTGAATACAATGCAAATGCTGCAAGGGCACTTGCATTACTATTGCAAGCTAGTTAATTAAGCAAGAGACCATCTGGAACGAGTCCTGAAATTGGGGTGATGTTTGAAAGACCATGTCTCGAAATGAGAGAAAGAAGTACGGTTTAATCACTTAATTCAGAGATTATCGCTTTAATTTTACTAATAATTCCGCGTAACAATTACATGAGTGGACACAGGCAACGCAGGCCGTTGCTATTTAGTTCCAGTGGTATTTGCTTTACCGATAATACCGAATAACAAGCAGCACCGAGGGAGTAGCTAGTTCATTCTTCATGGAGTATAGGAATAAAACGGGAAACCATCCTTGCGTTTCTCATATAGTTCCTTTTTACCGCGAGTTTATATACATCACAACGCTCGGAGAACCCCAATTTATCAACGCGGGAGCTTTATAAGAAATGACGTTCAATTAAGCTTCTGCCCCCGCCCTTCCTTATTACAACCAATATAAATTACGCCGCAAGAGGGCAAGTAAGGTTAGGTCTAGTATAGTTATTGTGCTTCACGACTCATACACAAGGCACGTAGGCGCACCTCGAGGGACTGATTTTAGCGATAACACCGACAACGGTGTAACAAACGCCAGCTGGCTGTACGGAAGCGATGCCACACGAATTATAGTTCAAGCGGAGCGTGCTGGCTGGGAGATGTCCGATAGGGCGAGGGAGTGAGCGACGGTCCTCCCGAGCGCGGATAAGCTTCCCAGAAAGCCGCCCTTGCTAAGGGGCGACAACGACGACGTCGGCAGTCGCGATGCGGCAACGCGCTGCTGCGGAGCCGGAAAACGCGTCGTAAGTTGGCCCCAAAGTGCGCAGACGGGGTGACCACATTTTACGGGTGGCCGGTTCCCGGAGCGCGACAGGAGCGGGCTCATTTGTAACTCAAAACGCACTCGGACCCCTCAGAAAGAAAAGCATCGGTGGCCCTGCGGGCCCCCGAGTATCGTCCCACCAAATTTACAGGCCTCCATGAACGAGGAGGAGGGCGCCCAAGCTCGTGCGTGCTCCCAACGAGGAGGCACTGGCCGCAGCCTGGAGGGAACCAGCCTAGCGGAAAAGAGAAGAGACACAAGGCACGAAACGGCAGTGCGAGAAACACACGTCCGCCTTAAGCTGCTCGTATATATTCATTCCTCATACAAAAGTGAGGAGGACCGTCTACCCTCCCCCCCCCTCCCTCCTAGCCCAGTGGAGCGAAGGAAGCGAGGGCCGGGCCTTATAAATAAGCCAGCCTGCTGGATTTTCTTGACCGTTCCGCCATTCTGTACGGTCGTTTCACAGTGGCTTGCCTAGTTTACGCGCGCGCGCGCCATGCTTCTCACCCCGCCGCCGGTCGGTTTATCGGCTGTAAACATAAAATGTGGGGTGCATTTATATACAAGGCTGGGCGGCGACGCTGCATAAGGCCGAGAAAGAGCGGCGAGACGGGGGCTCCCGCGGGCGACGGTAAATTGCGTACAAAAGGCGACAACTCGGACCGTTCCTCGCACGGCTCCATCTGCGGCAGCGCCGCGCGCGCATCGCGCGCGAGCAAGGCCGCAGCGGTGGACCCATCGTTGCTGCCTTTATGCCGCCTCCGCGCCCTTCTTCGGCCGCTTATGTGTCCCGTCCTCGGCGCTTTGTTCCACGGCCGCTGGTGCACGGCTCGAGAGAGACGCTTGTTTCATGAGGCATGCGCGTATTTATCTACGCGGGAGCGGGAGGGCGGCCTCGTAGCACTTTCTTTGAAGCCACCCGGCTTCAGTGTGCCACCAACCGCGCGCCTTGCCCGAAGACGGCCGTAAAGTTTCTCTGCATCAGTGGCCCAGTCGAGCGTTTACTATTTCCCCGAAATATGGGGCGTTCAAATGCACACACCCTGAGCGCTGTCCGCGCCCAGACACTGGTTTGTACGTGCAGACAGATAACATAACATTGTCTCTTAGCAGAGTTTCAAAGGCAGTTTGGACGGTGCCAGCGGCATCAATGGCGTATATCCTCGACCGACGGAAAAAGCTCGTGCTTTCCATTTCTACGCTACAATTTCTCCGGTTCCTCCATCTCACTCCTAATCAAATTCTGGCTGGCTCGACGCAGGAGGTTGCGGAGTGCTCTGCTGATTGTGCTAATTGTTTAATGAAGGCCTACGCACCCGACTGAAACGAGATGTCAATTGATCACACGTTCGGTTGACTTTGCCGCTACGCACGGTACGACTTGCTATTAGTCAAACATGATGGCGAAAAACGAAAATGAAAAAGCCGTGTTTTGTGATTAAAAGTTGCACCTGGTTTTCACTCCATCGAAGGTTACATTCACCTCCGTGTCTCTACCCTTGTTTAGAAATCGAGCATAACTTCCTGCTGGGCGAGTTGGTACATCTTATAATGACAGCCTGAAGGGCGCAAACACGTGCAATATACAGCGAAGAAAAATAGGAGAGAGACAAACTGTCTCCCCATTTTTTTGTCACAGTATACTGCATGCATGTGCATGTGTTTGCGTCCTTCAGGCTGTCATTGTTTAGAAAAATCCTCGAAATCATGACCATGCAACTTCATGCCCGAGATTTTTTACGGGACACAGCTTAAGAGACGCATCAGCAGCAAGGTGGAATGCTGGGCTAGTTGGTACAGCTCCATTGGTGTATGACAGAGCGACAGACGAAGCACGAAGAAAAGAAAACCACAGAGCTCGTCCTGTGGCGTTCTTTTCTCTGTGTTTCGTCTGTTACGCTGTCATGTACCCATGGAACTCACCAGCACTTACACATGCTCTGCTCATCATCTGCAAACCTTCAGTTCACTAAATCAAGTTGCTTGCCTGCGCGCGTTCATTGAAAGTCGCCCCTGAACACATCAGAGACCACGAGAGGGACAGAGGAGGGTCGGGGCAAAACTTTATTTTCTTAACATCAGAATCCGTGAAATCATTCTTCATTGCATAATTTACCTTTTCAATGCCAACTTCGGTTGCATTGCTTATCACTTTCCGAACTAACTGTCCGCGAAGGACAGCACTAACTGCCATCGCAGTTGCGCATTGCCCTGTCAGCCTGCATTTCCTTCCGTAAATGATAACAGGCGGATCCTGCGCGCTATGTATAGTGATCGCACACACATAATAAAACGTTTTTATAAATAATTGGACCACTTGTTTCTTATTACTTTTTCTTTTTTGACACATGAGCGCTTCGAAGCATTGCTACAAATCCCAACGACTTCATCCATATGTATAGCGTTACATATGAACGCTTCCACGCTGTTGCGTTTCGCCTGCGACACGTGGTTTTGCCGGCGCGACTGCGGCGGGGCGGCAGACATTTTGGCCCGATCGTCGTCGCCGCAACACTCATCGCCAGGTGTTTCCAGGCGCGTCTGCGGCGATGCGACCGCCTAGGGATCCTCCTCGCATTCCAGTCATTGTGCCCGAAACAGGCGATGCCAAAGCAGGGATCTCATTCCAGTTATTGGGCCCGAAACAGGCGATGCCAAAGCAGGGATCTCGTTCCAGTCATTGTGCCCGAAACAGGCGATGCCAAAGCAGGGATCTCATTCCAGTTATTGGGCCCGAAACAGGCGATGCCAAAGCAGGGATCTCGTTCCAGTCATTGTGCCCGAAACAGGCGATGCCAAAGCAGGGACCAGCCTCTCATTACAGTCATTGTGTCCGACCGGCAGCGCCACGACAGGGTGCTACGAGATCGTGCGCAGCGCCACGACAGAGTGCTACGAGATCGTGCGCAGCGCCACGACAGAGTGCTACGAGATCGTGCGCAGCGCCACGACAGGGTGCTACGTGATCGTGCGCAGCGCCACGACAGTGTGCGTCACCATTAGCCCATTGTACATTCACGTGCTCGTCTTTTGAGGGGTTCCTTCTTGCCCTCAACTGCGAGAGTATAAAAACAGCTGCCCCCGGACGCCAAAAGGAGGGGCTCCGATTTCTTCTGTTGAGTGAAGTGCTCTCCCGTCTCTCTACTTCGGTCAACCTGACCGCCAACTCTTTGCGATGTTAAAATAAACAAGTTGTTTCGTTGTTACCAGTCGACTCATGCTTTGCCGGGACCTTCGGATGCTTCCAGTTGTACCCCAGGCCGCCAGGCCAACGCTACCCTTGGGGCTTGCGACCCAGGTACAACCACGGGCGTCAGCGCCGAGTTCCCAACAGATCGTACCAGCAGTCGGATACCAAACATCTGGTTGGCAGCGGTGAGATCGCCTACGACTTCAAACAACAGTCTGCCAGCGGTGAGATCGCGACAACGGAGGCCAGCAGCAAAGAGATGCAGTTGACTGTATGCTGAGCAGCTCAACGACGATCCGGGAGCAGTGCAACGAGCCCTGTGTGACGACTGGTTGCCTGCAGCGGAACGACTGCGCGGAATTCCTGCCTGCGAGGTTTGGTGAGTGCGGGACTTTCTTCTTCTGAGCTTTGCCAGGCTTTTGTTAGTGTCAGAAACAGAGCTGGTAATTGTGGTTGTCGTTGCTGCCGGGTTAGTTTGCGGCAAGACAATAGTAAGCAGTAGAGAAAGCAGCATTCAGAGCAGCCATGGATTTGAAGTCGTTGCGCAAACCGAAATTGTTGGAACTTGCAAGAGAGTTGGGTCTGGATGTCTCAGACAAACTAAGAAAACCTGAACTGCTAAAGGCTATTCTTGAGTTAGAGGCTGAGGATGACGAGCTGTCGGAATGCCTTGAGACTATTGAAGAGAGGGAGACAGAAAAAGAAAAGCGTGAACGTAAAGAACAGAAAGAGCGAGAGCAACAAGAGAAAAAAGAAGAGCGCGAACACGCTTTGGAAATGAAGCGTCTCGAGGTAGAGATGGAACGCGCTCGTAATGGAAGTCAGGCACACGGTGCAGGAGAACGCGTATTGTTCAAAATGACGGACCTGATGCGGCCGTTTAAGCTTGGAGAGGACATTGGTTTGTTCCTGGTTAACTTTGAGCGAACGTGCGAGAAGCAGGGGTTCTCTCGGGAAACGTGGCCACAGCGCTTGCTCACTTTGTTACCCGGCGAGGCGGCCGACGTAGTCGCTCGCTTGGATAGAGAGGAGGCAGAGGATTTCGACACAGTGAAATCGAGTCTTCTAAAAAAGTACCGGCTGTCTGCGGAGGCGTTCCGTCGGAAGTTTCGGGAAAATGAGAAAGGCAGAAGTGAGTCATATACAGAGTTTGCGTATAGGCTTATGTCGAACATGCAGGAGTGGCTCAAAGAAGAGAAAGCGTTTGGTGACCACGATAAAGTTCTGCAGTGTTTCGGGCTAGAACAGTTTTATAGTCGGTTACCGGAGAACGTGCGATACTGGGTCTTGGATAGGCCAGACGTGAGTACGGTGGCTAGAGCCGCTGAGCTAGCCGAGGAGTTTGTGACGCGTCGAGCTCGCGGAGCTAAGGACGGTCAAAAGGGTGAATTTGGCTCGAAGTTTGAGAGGCCGAAGTTCACACCCATGAGAGCAAAGGGGAACACGCGTAGTGCGGATGCGAGTGGAAGCAGTGCGACCGAACCTAAGGAGACGGCGGCAGCCGAAGCCGAACGCAGAAAGCGGTTCGAGATGAGGCAAGCGCGCGTTTGTTATACGTGCCAGAAGCCGGGTCACTTTTCGGCGCAGTGTCCGGAAACAACACCAAAAGTTGTGTTCTTTTCAATAGGCAGCACTGACGAGAACATGAAGCTTCTCGAGCCTTACATGCGAGACCTCCTCGTGAACGGGAAAGAGTGCCGAGTGCTTCGCGATTCCGCAGCTACGATGGATGTAGTTCACCCATCTTACGTAGAACCCCATATGTTCACGGGCGAGTGCGCATGGATCAAGCAAGCCGTGGAAGCTCATAGCGTGTGTCTGCCGGTAGCAAAAGTGCTTATTGAAGGACCTTTCGGAGCGCTTGAGACGGAGGCGGCAGTGTCATCTATGCTGCCACCCCAGTACCCGTACCTATTTTCAAACAGGTCCGATCACCTCCTGCGCGAGAAGGGGCTTTTGTTTGGTGAAGCTAGTGTTCAGGCCTTAACCAGATCGAAGGTTCGGGAGCTCGCTGCAAAGGCGGTAGTTGCGGGGCCGACGTTATCAAACAACGAAAGAGGGTCAGAGGCGCAGCAAGCTGATATTCAGAGCACGCCCGAACTGAATAAACTTGAGTCTGTAACGTTAAAGGCGCCAGATACTGGAGAGGAAACGCCCGACGCGGGAAAGTTAGAAGAGCTATCTACTGATTTGCTCATCGCGCCTACGTCAGACGGACTTGATAGGTTGCTAAAAGTCAGCCGGTCGGCTTTGATAGCCGAGCAAAAAAAGGATGGCAGCCTGGAAAACGTGCGCTGCAATGTCAAAGAAGGTATCGCCAGGAAAACTGCGCGTTTTGTGGAAAGAGGTGGAGTCCTGTACCGGAAGTATCTAGACCGAAGAGGAGTGGAGTTCGATCAGCTGATCGTGCCTCAATGCTATCGTCAGGATCTGTTGCGCTTGTCACATGGGGGTTCGTGGTCCGGACACCTAGGAGTTAAGAAAACTAAGGACCGTCTCTTGCAAGAGTACTATTGGCCAGGGTGTTTTCGGGACGCAGACCATTTCGTGAGGACATGTGACACTTGTCAGCGGGTGGGCAAACCAGGGGACAAATCGAGGGCGCCGTTGAAATTGGTACCTATCATAACGGAGCCTTTTAGACGGCTCGTTATTGATACAGTGGGACCTCTGCCGGTAACAGCCACGGGGTACAGACACATTTTGACTGTGATCTGCCCAGCGACAAAGTTCCCTGAAGCAGTGCCGCTTAAGGAACTCAGCTCAGTTGAGATAGTCAATGCACTACTGTCCATATTTGCGCGAGTTGGTTTTCCTGCGGAAATCCAATCAGATCAGGGCACAGTGTTTACTAGCGCTTTGACGACAACTTTTCTCGAAAGGTGTGGGGTAAAGCTGCTACACAGCTCAGTGTACCACCCACAGTCGAATTCCGTTGAGAAGCTCCACTCCGTCATGAAGCGCGTGTTGAGAGCGTTGTGTTTTGAACATCGAACTGACTGGGAGCTGTGTCTGCCTGGGGTGATGTTTGCTTTAAGGACCGCGCCGCATGCGGCTACGGGGTTTTCGCCAGCTGAACTGGTGTACGGTCGCTCGCTTCGATCTCCGCTTCGCATGCTTCGAGAATCATGGGAAGGTAGGGGCGACGACCCAGTCGTGGTGGAGTACGTGCTTAAGCTCCTCGAACGCTTAAGAAGGGCACAGGAGTTGTCAGGTGAAGCAATGACAAAGGCCCAGCAGAGGGCCAAGGTTTATTATGATCGGACAGCCAGGGCCCGTCGTTTTGAGGTTGGCGATGAGGTCATGATATTGCGCACATCGCTAAACAACAAACTAGACGTGCAGTGGGAGGGCCCAGCGCGAATTGTTCAGAAACTGTCGGACGTTAACTACGTGGTAAGTCTGCCAGGAAAGCGGAAAGCACAGCAAGTTTACCACTGTAATCTGCTCAAACCTTATAGACAAAGGGAAGCAGTGGTGTGCATGATGGTAAACGTTCCTGAAGAGCTTCCGGTCGAGCTTCCGGGACTAGGCTCAGTGACGAACAGGGAAGACACCGGTCAAGTCATTAGTGACCTTATCAGTAAAGCACCGCTGTCGCCCGAGCAGAAAACCGAACTACACCAGCTATTACAAGAGTTTCAAGGTCTGTTCTCTGAGAGGCCTGGTAGGACTTCTGTACTTACTCATGATATAGAACTTACCTCCACAGAGCCAGTACGATCCAAGGCGTATCGGGTGTCACCCCGCCAGAGCGATATTATGGTGGCTGAGGTAAAGAAAATGCTACAGCTCGGTGTTATTGAGGCAGGTGAGAGTGATTATACCTCCCCTTTGATTTTAGTTGAGGTACCGGGCAAGGAACCTCGTCCTTGCGTCGACTACCGCAGGCTTAATTCCATCACTAAGGATCAAATTTATCCGATCCCTAACATCGAGGAGCGCCTTGAGAAAGTTAGTAGCGCTCAGTTTATTTCCACCCTAGATCTTGTCAGGGGTTATTGGCAGGTTCCACTTACAGAAGAGGCTAGTAAGTATGCGGCGTTCATTTCACCAATGGGAACATTCCGTCCTAAAGTGTTGAGTTTTGGTTTGAAGAACGCGCCATACTGTTTTTCAAGCCTCATGGATAAAGTGTTGCGGGGACAGCAAGAATTCGCTTTACCGTATCTAGACGACGTAGCGATATTCTCCGCATCCTGGTCTGAGCATATGGCACACTTGCGGGCAGTGCTAACCCGCCTGCGCGAAGCGGGCTTGACAGTCAAGGCTCCTAAGTGCCAGTTAGCACAGGCCGAGGTTGTCTACCTCGGTCACATGATTGGTCAGGGTCGTCGCCGCCCCTCTGAAATAAAAGTGGCCGCTGTGCGAGACTTTCCGCAACCGCGCACAAAGACCGATATTCGGTCGTTCTTAGGTGTCGCCGGCTACTATCAGAGGTACATCCCTAGGTACTCTGATATCGCGGCTCCCCTGACGGATGCTCTAAGAAAGACAGAGCCTCAAACAGTCGTCTGGGACGAGACAAAGGAAAGAGCTTTTAGCGCCCTAAAGAGTGCCCTAACAAGCCAGCCTGTGCTACGATCGCCAGACTATACAAAAGGGTTCATTGTTCAGTGCGATGCTAGTGAGCGAGGCATGGGCGTTGTACTGTGCCAACGGGAAAATGGAGAAGTAGAACACCCCGTCCTGTATGCTAGTCGTAAGCTGACCAGTCGTGAGCAGGCGTATAGCGCCACCGAGAAAGAGTGTGCGTGTCTCGTGTGGGCCGTTCAGAAATTGTCATGCTATCTAGCCGGCTCGAGGTTTATCATTGAGACGGATCACTGCCCTCTCCAATGGCTGCAGACCATCTCTCCCAAAAATGGCCGCCTCCTGCGCTGGAGCCTCGCTTTACAACAATATTCCTTTGAGGTGCGTTACAAAAAGGGGAGTCTCAACGGTAACGCCGATGGCTTAAGTCGAAGCCCCTAACGTAGGAATCAGCCTCAAAATTGTTTGTTACTGATGTTTTTCTTCCTGAGGCAGGATTTTTTTTAACATATTGCTTTTGTTTAGTGTTTCAAAGTGATGATATGCTTTCTAGTGCAATTTTTCAATTTGTGGACGCGTTCTGAGTGATGCTAGACTACTGTAAGGAACTAGGCAGTGGTATAAAAAGGGGAAAGAGCCTGGCAGGGCTTAGTGAGGGTTGTGCCGTGCTTGCTGACTGAGCGGTTGAGTTTTCAGCGTAGTTCTAACGCTTGCCGGGAACGAGAACAAAAATGTGAGCTCTCCCGAAGTCACTTTGCAGTGTCCCGTGCGAACCTGAACGAGAGAACGAGGCCTTCTCTGTGCGCTGCGCTCAAGAAACGTCAAGGGACGCCCGACTTCGGTTATGAGCATCATCGAGCGACATCCCTCCGGACAGCGGATGCAGTCCCCTGTCCATCGGGATCTCCTTCCCCCGGCGGGGCGGTCTGTTGCGTTTCGCCTGCGACACGTGGTTTTGCCGGCGCGACTGCGGCGGGGCGGCAGACATTTTGGCCCGATCGTCGTCGCCGCAACACTCATCGCCAGGTGTTTCCAGGCGCGTCTGCGGCGATGCGACCGCCTAGGGATCCTCCTCGCATTCCAGTCATTGTGCCCGAAACAGGCGATGCCAAAGCAGGGATCTCATTCCAGTTATTGGGCCCGAAACAGGCGATGCCAAAGCAGGGATCTCGTTCCAGTCATTGTGCCCGAAACAGGCGATGCCAAAGCAGGGATCTCATTCCAGTTATTGGGCCCGAAACAGGCGATGCCAAAGCAGGGATCTCGTTCCAGTCATTGTGCCCGAAACAGGCGATGCCAAAGCAGGGACCAGCCTCTCATTACAGTCATTGTGTCCGACCGGCAGCGCCACGACAGGGTGCTACGAGATCGTGCGCAGCGCCACGACAGAGTGCTACGAGATCGTGCGCAGCGCCACGACAGAGTGCTACGAGATCGTGCGCAGCGCCACGACAGGGTGCTACGTGATCGTGCGCAGCGCCACGACAGTGTGCGTCACCATTAGCCCATTGTACATTCACGTGCTCGTCTTTTGAGGGGTTCCTTCTTGCCCTCAACTGCGAGAGTATAAAAACAGCTGCCCCCGGACGCCAAAAGGAGGGGCTCCGATTTCTTCTGTTGAGTGAAGTGCTCTCCCGTCTCTCTACTTCGGTCAACCTGACCGCCAACTCTTTGCGATGTTAAAATAAACAAGTTGTTTCGTTGTTACCAGTCGACTCATGCTTTGCCGGGACCTTCGGATGCTTCCAGTTGTACCCCAGGCCGCCAGGCCAACGCTACCCTTGGGGCTTGCGACCCAGGTACAACCACGGGCGTCAGCGCCGAGTTCCCAACAGATCGTACCAGCAGTCGGATCCCAAACAACGCATATGACCCTGTGAAGCAAGTACAAAACAAGAAAGGCTAGAGCTCCGTGGGCTTAAGCGGGCTGCCGGTTGTTCTGCTGTCACTGTTACATCTAACAGAATTTTGTTACATGTTCTCCGCTTGTTTCTAACGCTTTTCTATTCTTCTACCTCACACTTGATTGTTCCACCTGCTGACTTTTTTGTTTTTGTCTTCATTGCCATTATGCGCACTTTCAAAATGGATCTCCTTTTTCACAAATAAGTGTTTCATGGTTATGTCTCCCAGACCGAGACCTGCCCGTCAAGCGACTAAAATAGAGCTGACGTCATCGCTAATTACGCACATCTGAATCACCGTGCCAAGAGCAGGAGCATTCGTACTTTTCATTTTTTGTACATAAATGAGGTTGATAGCTGGGCGAGTTGGTACCAATGCCCTGGTACAAACTCCACCACAAGGTGGGACACGACGTAATGTTACGATCGGCCTGCGGGGGCTGGCGATCTTCGGAGAAGCGACCTCGGAACCCTTCCCAGCCCACTGCGACGAGTCGCTTTGTAAAGACAACAATGCGCCTCGTCAACAGCCCGACGGCGCCGGCATGTCTAGTCACGTTCGGCGGGCCGAGTATTGTTAGTTGATTCGCTGCCACCTTCACGGTTTGCTTGGAGCAAGAGAACTCCTGGAAAGGGATGTTTTGCGGTGCATTTCCACGGGCCCCAGCGGTCGTCACAGACAATGGACAAACGCGGCGGCCACTGAATGCGGGGTCAGCTCTGGGATCAAGAGGCGCCTGCTCGGGTCAAGACCTCTGTCTACGAGAACCCTCTCATTTCGGTGTGTTCAGTGAAACCCAAAGTGCGGAAGTGAGTGTGTGAACCCTCCCCCTCAAAGGCGGGTCGGCTACGATGGCTTTGGACGCTCCTGTTGGTCGAAGGTTGAACGGCAGTTTTCCCTCACCTAGGGATCTAGGGAGGACAGAGTGTTTTTAAGCAGCCGTTTCCGGCTCTTTGGTGTGCATTCTCTTTCAGTCATGCTAGACTTATTAACTGTAACGTTCTTCACCCTTCATGTAGATATTGTAAATAAATCCCATATTCCTCGTTCTCGATGAAAACAAGTCCCTACCTTCAACAACGTCCTCAGCGGGGATGAGTTGGACGATGGCATGGGCCAGCTACCATTTATTTCATACCCTACCCCCACTCTTACAGTACGAGCGAGAAAATGAACAGATGAGCGCAGTCTACGCTTGTTTGACCCCCGTCTGGTCGCACAGTCTGTATACTTGATTTATGTCGAGGAGCCCTAAAAACGCTGGCCTACTTCATGCCTACTTCCATGCGGATAACTTCCATGCGGAAGTTGGCCTACTTCCATGCGGATACCAGGTGGGCTTTTTTTAACGGACTCGTGTGTATACGTGGCCATGAGTGACGCCATATGACGACAGTGTCACCAGACGCGACAACGCTGGGCGAAACTGTCAAAACTCCTTTTGTTCTGTAACTGGTCACGCCTATACCGGTGGCGCAAATATCCGCAGGACGTCATCGCACAGTGAAAATCAGGCTAGCTAGATAGAGAGATATATATAGAAAGAGGAAAGCATATGTAGGGATGCCAACCAGACGCCCGTCTGGTTCATTATGCTATGCACGGGAAAGGGGGTTAAGGGACGAAAACAAACAACGAAAACACTGAACACGTCGCTTCATCCGCAGCTGCACATCCAAACTCGGTTTTTCTCTCTCTCTCTCTCTACTTTCTTCTTATCTTTCAGCTCCGTCTCCCCCGCTTTCCGGTGTAGGGTAGTACACCGGATTTTCCGTTCTGATTAGCCTCCCTGCCTTCTCCTTTCTTTTCTCTCTCTATCTCTCTCTCTATAGCAGCTCATAGAGCTTTGACGACTTCAGGAACTGCAGTAATGCACATACTGCTTTTGGGCTATAGCAGCAAACTAGTTAGCAGCAAATAAATCTTGGAGGCAAGATAGCCACACAATGGCAGACCTTTCTTACTGCCATGGTTCCTTCCTTGATATTTCTTTCCAGTACCGCCCTCTCTCCAAACATTCCTGTAAGTGCTGCAGCTCGGCAAGGTATCGAAAGCTTCTGAGAGTGGCAGTCCAAGGGACCGCAGAGTCCACCCTGTCCGGCTAGCAGCTGGCAAAGCTCATAGGCTGCAGGATCAGTGCTCTCTGCTTCGACGGCGCCACCTTAAACTAGCAATGTCTCCGCTGACGCAAAAAAACTTCTCAAAAGTGCCTCTACGTCCGTGTGCGTGTACTATGCGCGCTGGACGGTCTATGCAGTGCCCGCGCCCCGTTCGCGGAGCGCCGACCGCGCTCTCCGGACACCGAAGCCTTGTTGCACGACGGCGCGATTTCGGTGGCCGTGTGCGCTCCATTGTCGCACCTTGTTAGCAGTTTTGTCGACTCGCGCGCACGGTCCCGTACGTTAGTGCGTGCGCGCGCGAGGCTCCGGCAGCATCCATAACCTCCGCGCGGCGCGCGGTCATCTATAAAGATGCTGCCTCGCCGAGGTTCAAAAGAGGAGAACTCGTTTTTCAAACTGGCGCTCCTGCCGCGCCGCTGTTTGTTGCTTTCTATCGCAGCCGATGAAAAATGATATTCCTACCGTCGAGCCGGGAGATAAATGCGGGTTCGTATAATGCAGCCCCGCAGAACGAGGCTGCCGCGCGCGATTCTTTTCGCCGTCGAGTTTGTTGGCGCGTTTTCCTTCTTTCCTTCTCATTGCTCCGCCGCCGCGTTTATAGCGTTAAGCCAGCCGAGTCATGATCGATGGCGGCGCCGTAAAGGACTCTTCTCGGCGACGCCGCCACCGTCTAGTGTACGCCGGATGCAATATGATTTTTCAAAAAAGTGCCGTTTCTTCTTTCGCCGTTCCGGAGTCTCGACGGGAGCGCTCGCACGCGGGCTTCTCCCGCTGCCTGCCGGGCGGCGTCGACTAATGCTCGACGTCACTCAAAACACAGGGTCCGAATATCTCTCTGACATCTCGGCGGTGCCCTGTCACAAAAAGTTGCCGCCGATGTCGGCGTATATATCCTGTCATCCATAACGCGGCTCGCCTGCTGCCGCTCTTGCCGCTCTTCGTCTCCGGCGTCTTTGTTCTCTGGTTGCGCACCGGGTACGCCGAGGGGGGTCGGCCGCATTGTTCCGCGCGCGTCCGGCCGCTCCCGCGTAGAGCGGCCGATGGGCCGCCGCTGGGCCCACTGCGCGCAACACGCTTCGCGCCACCCTACGCTCGGCACACGGAGCTTGCGCCGACCGCTACGGAAATCAGCCATTTAGAGCAAACTTGCTTAGATATGCTCAGTACATTATTGGGACGCTCTTACAATGAAACAAAGGCAGCCGAAGATGAGCGGTATGCTGAGCCAATCATTACATTAACATTCTCAAATATCTTTTACGTCGCCTCTACATTGTGCAGGGCTTCGGAAAATATGCCGAGGTGAAAAACGTGTGGTTGTGTCACGGGGTCCCCCAGAGAGACTTGCATCTACACGCGATGCAGCGCGCCACGACCCTTATAGCATCTGTCACAAAGACCGAATCTCTGCAAGTAGCGGAGCTACGATTTAGGTGTGCTGTGTTGAACGCGGTCTGGACCAGTGTCCGATGATTCCCTCTTCCGACATGAGCTGATCGTCCAGTTTGTCGAGCGTAGTCTAGATAATTTTTCTAGCCACACTGTAGCAACGACAGTCACATGCAGAGAATATATCCTCTGCGTGTGAAAGATCAGGCCTATAGGCCGGATCTCTCTCTCACATCCGTAGTTGTCGCAAGCGGGGAAGTGAGTCCTTCCAATCTGGAGGGAATAGGTATTCGTCAATGGCAGGCCAAGCCACAGGCGGCACAGAAGTATTTCTTCACAGCGTAGTATCCCCTGTGGAAGATGGAGTTGCAGTCGTGGACCCACGCTGTGGAGACAGGTGTTAGTAAGTTCGTTGCAGCTCCCGTCGGCGAAAGGTGTTGCAGAGCTCCTTCGATGCAAACTGCTATATTGCGCATATCTATAGACCTGCCCCAGTAACGTAGTGACTAGTTTCTATAACCGGCTGTCACCATGGTAGCCGTATTTCTATATTGTGGCGGAATGGCATTTGCTCTGGTGAAGTTCTCTTTAAATGCACGTTAAGGATACTTATAAGTTGGATATTGGTCCGGAAACTTTCACAACGCTTTTCGTAGGCCATGCACTTTGCAGCTTTGGGACGCAAAATGTCATACATAGATCGCGCATGGAAACCCCTACGGAGGAAAATACCCGCGGTAGGCACACACCGTTCTTCTGCTGCTCGTGTTCGTGCACTTTTCGATGTCGTTACGTTTCTCTGCTGACACCGTCGTCCCTGTCACCTACACATCCTCAATAAATGGAACGAAATGCTCGTCGAGTTGTCACAACAAAGTATGATAGACGCGCGCGTCTTCATTCTCCGTTGGCCTTCACAGGGGCACGGCGACGTTAACGACGCGCCTTCGCTTCAGCTGTCATTCCCAGCTAGGACGACAGTCTTCCCAGCTGCGTTCCCTAATTGCCTCCAACGTCAGAATGGAAACGGGCGCTTCCGGGAGCCGGCTGTGCAGCTGCGCTTTTATGGCCCCACTCGTCGCTCTCCCCACGGCAGCGTCCACGCGTTCTGCCCGCGCTTCTTCCGCCACAAACCAACACTGCTAGCGCCGTTCACTCGAACAGTAACATTGCTTGCGGCGTCGCTGCCCTGCGCACGAGCACAATGCACTACGTGTCAGAAGCGTTTAACACTAACAGAATGGCTCGGTGCTCACAAAGTGTTTATTGCGATTTAGTTATATTTTCTCACTCTCCCACCAGCAGCAGTGCGCGGTATTCTTTGGGAGCAGAAATCACAGCTCTCACCTTTTGGCAGTGACAAGAAAAAAAAGAAAGAAAAAAGATTAAATAATAATAATAATAATAATAATAATAATAATAATAATAATAATAATAATAATAATAAACTTCTTTATTATTTCTATAGAACCTGATACATTCATCAGGCCTACCAAAGCCACATTGGGCTTGACTGACAGCGTCACAGGCAGCATACAAACTGTTACAATATCAAGGGGAAAAAAGAGATAGAAAAAAGGAAATAAAGAAATACAGGGAAGCGATAAATGTATACACATAAATTGATACACATATTATACGCACTTATAATGCATGTACGTATATGCACACATACAGGTTTGAGGAGCGTATCTGGCGCGTACGGTTATCACCATGGCACACGATTAGTTTGCATCGCACAGTAAAAATGAGTACATGATTATAAACAGAATGAGCTTTAAAAAATGGAAATGCTCCATGAAACCTTTGCGGAAACAAACTGTTTCGTCCACTTTTGCAAAAGAAATGTAGCTATTTCTAAAGCGGTACGCGTGCAATATTTGCATTATGGGAATAATGCGTGCTCTCTCAGCCACTGTAGCAGGCTATGTGCGCTAGAGCGTAGTTAGCTGTTTTGCATTGAGCTGAAGATATGTGTTCTCGTGTTTAAATTGTGTATGGAGTCCTTACCGTAGAAAGTTTGTTTTTTATTAGCATTTATAACAGTGCTTCCTTGACTTTTGATCAGAAAAATATGCATTACACGAAGGAACTCAGTATCTCCATTGTAAAGCTTTGAAGGCTCCAGTATTGCTTACACGAAGGAACGTAGCGTCTACATTCAATAGCTTTGAGAAAGAGAGAGAAAGGCAGAGCAAAGACAGGGAGGTTAACCCAATAGCTTTGAAGTTTCCAGTATTGCTTACCTTCTGGCTGTCATGATACGTATTGCAGGAATCTCCACTGTTTCCTCAAAACATACTTTACAGCCAAACGATCATGCGTATTCAAGGGCAAATTTCCAAGTATCAGAAGACGTTTTCAAGGCCTCGAAGATAGCAGGTGAAGACCGCCAACACAGTCAAAGTGCTTAATTGAGTGAGATGTCAATATCTTGCAGCTGTTTAATGATGGATGCACTGGCTTACACATTCGAGATGAGGTGGTTGGTGCGTGCCCAATGATTTTTGTAGCCATAATATTTTGGCACGCAACCATTCACATAATTTTGCTACCTTATTTCACCGTCCTTCGCAGAAGCACAAGAAAAAGCGTCATATTTTTTTCTTCTAAAACAATCCCATTTTGAGCAAATCGCTGGCTTGTCTAGTTTTTTTTTCTTTCTCTGGACAGTTGCAACACGTCTTGAATGTGTTTTGCTTTTGTGAAATTATTGCCATCACGCCATTACTTTCCGGCTATTCTCCATTACTTGAATTTCGCAGTTTCATCCTGTTTTCATGTCTGCCACTTTTCTCAGTCTTGCTGCAATAAATTGTCTGCTATTTTCGTCTTCTTGGTTGTGCAGCAAGTTTATTGATATTCAAGGAACATGGCATACTTATTTACGATACTCTTTTTGGTGCGAGTTACTAGAAGTACAATATCACAAACGATGAAGTTCTACTTCCTCAACAGTAGGCATGATTGTGGTGCTAAGTTACCACTTCAAACAGCAAATATGAATTTAAATAAACTAACATAAAGTGAAACACCTTTGCGTGCTAGTCGTCGCAACATTAAACAGTGGCTGAAGCGCCTGCATGAAATCACTCGATTTATGCGACATTATGAGTCACAATAACAAAAAAAAAAAGGGAAGCGAAACTGAAACCATATCCTCCAAGAGTCGGCGGCGTGCGGCGACCATCTTGGAGGTTGGTGAGTTTTGCCGATTCCGCCATAGAGTTACTATACTGACTCTAGAGGACAAGCTACGCATAGGGCCCATGCATTGAAATCGGGAACCGCAAGAGTGCCGCCATGTTGCTACGCGCCGAGGTTGCCAGCTCCTGAGACGCTTGCTAGACTTGGTGACAGTAGTCAGTTTTATTCCGGCATCCGTAGCAGCGTAGCAGCATGGCGTCTCGCTTGTAGTGTCGTGATATGTGCGTGCAGCCGTGTGTTTGGGCTTTATAAGTTGGTTCTTTATTCTATGTTGCGGGACGGTGTGGGTGTGCTCCATGTTGGCCGTACAGGTGGCAGTTATGCAACCGAGGGATGATCCTGTTGAAGTTTCCGGCGGTATGCGGTTTTCAGCGGTCACGCCTGTTGCAGGAGTGTCACTCGACGAGGTTACGAGCTCGAAGCTGTGGTCAGATTCCTCGCTGGCGTTCCGTAATTCTCTTCGCACGGGCGCGGTATGTTGCAAAAGCCGCTTTCGCCATCTATCGTCGCGACGCTAGATCGTTTTTTTTTTTATTATTGTAAGTACTGATCCAGCTGTAGGGCACGTGTAACCGACAAACGGAAGTCTCAGGAGAGCACCTGAGATTCTAATAAAGCAGGCGGCGCAGGAACTCCAGGGCACCCAAGGGACAGTGGGGGGATAAAAGCTCGAAGCAGAACGGTGCGTAGGTTGGGGCCGCCAACGCAGGTGTGTGCCAGGGAGTGTTCGCACGGACAGCTCCCCTGGCACGCGCAGCAGTGCCTCGCAAGGTCGAGATACTTTAAAGGCACCTGCGCCCATGATCTTTCTTTTGCCTCGGTGCAGTGAGCACGATTAACCAGAATAATATGGAGGGCATCCGGTGCAGTCGCGAATGCGTCATGGCAAATGTAGCTCGCGTCGCCTGGCGTGTGTAGTAATATCAGAGTTGGTTGTATGAACTTTATGCATAATACGCTTTGTTACGGTACCTTAACGGAATAGGTCTAGAGGACGGTGTTGGTACATTTTTTCGTACCGCCCTAATCCTATGCCCCCCACTACAAACAAACACACATACCCCTTTTTTTTATGTATACATACAATTCCTTGCCATGACGGATCATAGCCTCCTTTATTTTTGAAAAATAGAGGAGGCTATGGACGGATTGACCAGTTCAAGTTGTCAACTTGTCAGTAACTGTCATAGGAATCACTGTAATAAACACAATTCCACGATCGGATCGTTTACTTTCATTTTTTGTTGTAACACTGAGGACTACATAGAACTTTATTTTGTATATGTGAGAGAAGTATGTGGATATCACGAGCTTAAGCCAATGTGCGATACACAGACAAAGCAGCTGCTCCAACATGAACTGCATTGAGGGCCACACAACGCATACGTAATTAAAGGTGCAAAATATAGGGGGAAGCTTCAAAATACGCTCTGTAGCACTGCAAAGTATCAGATGTATGTGTACAATAAATGTTCAAAAAAACAATGCATCAATGTCCCATTTGCTTTCAAGTTTATTATCAAGTTCAAGTTTACTGAAGTTTATTATGAACATGTGTACAACAGGAATCTACTGACACACCCGCAGTCAAGGTGGCTGTTCGAGGTGTGCTGGCTGCCTCAGTGTAAGAAAAAGAAATTGGGTGAATGTCGACACCAGTGCCACTGCTTCTTGCCTCTGACCTGCACGTGCCTCCGCGGCATCTTTGTGCACAAGTGTGCTGGCGTGGCGAGGCGTAGGAGTCATCCGAGAGAAAGAGTATCGTTTACATGGAGAAGTGGCTGTTCACATTGCCTGTCGCTTTCCCTCAAATGTTCCCTTGGCGACTAGGGTGACACACCCGCAGTCAAGGTGGCTGTTCGAGGTGTGCTGGCTGCCTAAACGAAAGAAAAATAAAGAAATTAGATGAATGTCGATACCAGTGCTATTGCTTCTTGCCTCTTACCTGCATTTGCCTCCACGGCCTCTTGGCTTGCGGAGTCTGTATGAGGGAGCTGCTGTGGCTAGGCGTAGGCATTGTCTAAGCAAAAAGAAAAGGCCATTCCCCCAAATGGGGAATTATGGAAATAAATGCAGTTGTTATGTCTGCTTCTTGCACTTTCTTGCCTAAAAGTTTTCAAACATAGTGTCCAGTACACACCAGCACTTTGACTGCTTCTGCTTTTTACCTGCAGGTGTTGCTGCGAGATCCTTAGTATGGCTGCGTGCAGCATTGTAACACTTGGTGGAGGCATTTGAAGTGGTAGCCAAAAATATAAAGAATCATCCTTGTATGCGTGAATGCTTTCAATTTCTAAATGCAGTGGTAACTACCACTATTAGTGCAAGGCCCCTCACATCTATGCGGCAAGTGCCGTAGATTGAAACTGAATTTTTCCTTTAGTGTTTCACAAGGCGTCTGATATGTCCACATTAGATGTGATGTGTTTGTTTTTATTTATCCCAGTGTGGAGAGAGCATCATTAAATTGTTTTTTATTCTTACGTGTCTTGTTTTTTTTAGTTTATTTCTGAATTTTATCAAGCAGCAGTCGCATGATGCTAAAGTGACTTACGTAATGGCAATCAGCTTTTGTTTTGCAGAAAAACAGCGCATTTCCTGATCCATTGTTTGACATCCCCTCACTCGCATAATTTTGCAGAGTATTCTACCTATATTGACTTGCTTGACCTCCACTAAAGAGTCTTGCATTTTCAAATACGACTCTTTCCTTAAAATGATTCGACACTTCTCATAATTTCTGTACCTTGGGCTCTGCATTCACCATTTTTGCTTGTTTCTGGCTAGAAATGTCTTCTTTATATTGGAGCTTAAATTTTACCTTTGGAACACACGGAAGGGCTTGCCATTGCATATCTGCATAAAAGGGAAATGTTTCATTAAACATTTGCAAAATCCAATTGAAGATTGATGAATGCAGCTTGCAGTGTGATATGACTGAATTAGCCATAAAAGTAACTCATCTCGCTTGGTAAATTAAAGCACATATTAGTGTGATGTACAAGATACGTTACACTAACGGGGTGGGTTCTCTTGCTTATACAGCAAAATAATTGGTGCGCGAGAAAAAAAAATATTTTTGCATACCCCTTGTACACACTGATTTAAGGAAAATGAGCTGGAGCTGTCCACATGATATACTTATTTTACCTGCGAGCATGGTCAACAAAAATGTTTCGCAGTTGCTTAGTGGTATTTGAGATAATGCCAGTATTGCATATATGCCTGTTGTCTAAAATAAATGAATTTTGAAAATGCTCGCATCGATCTGATCTGCATATCTGCAGTTTATGGATACATGTAAAAGACTCAGCATCAAGTGCAAGTAAGCGGTCCTACACGCCCGGAGTCGATCATGCAAATAGATTCGCTGCACGAATTTGTGACCGGAAAAGATATTCCACATGAAATGGCATGCAAGGAAGTGTTGAAAATATTGCACAGTTAATAAAACGCCTACGCTATTAATATGTGGGTTGATGCACTCGTTATGCAAAACGGAGGTGAGGCGTGCAGACAGGACGCTAGAGTAGAGTATTTACAAGCAAACAACACGAGCGCCGCCCACTTCTCTACTCGTGTGTCCTGTCTGCACGCCTCACCTCTGTTTTGCATAATGAATCCTTACCAACTAGCTCGACTTTCTGTCTTTCTAAGTCTCGATGCACTCGATTTCGTCCGCATTAGGCACTCGCCTCTTGATTACTTCGTGGCACAGAAATACTCGGCATCAGGCTGTTTTTCTGCTGTGGCCTTTGTAGAAGCATGATTGTTCAAAGTGCAACAATTAAACAGATTTTTGAGTTGCTTATGGCTTCGCCAGTACAATTCCGGTGCGCTGGTCCGCCTGTCCAGCAATTTCCTACTGAAGGGAAACCTGCAAATAAAAACACCGCTCCGCATGTAGAAAAATGCTCTACTGTGACGCTTCTCAAACGATTGGGATGCACCACAAGAGCTGCCTACTCGCGTGATATTCTCAACAAGGAGATACACTCGTTTACTTATATGTGACGGTATATGCCAGAGCACTTCGGGGCTTCAGTGGCACATAAGGCACGAGTGTGCCATAGCGTCCGATGTCGACGGGCGATCGCATGTCAAACCTAAACTGTACGAAACTACTACGCATCCAAAAAACAGATTCGAAACCGAAATTCGCGTCACGCTTTATTGCATGAATGCGTACATTGTGATTTACATAAGTCACGGAGTTACGATCGCTTTCTGTAAACTTAATATTAACGCGCCACCTTCATAAAGCCATCAGGTATGCGTTTTTAGATGACAAAGCATAAGGTGACCTGTACTTGTTTTCAGCTCTTTCAACAGTAATTGCGCTGGCAACATTGACCAGTAGCAACAGGGCGGCGCCCTAGAGGTTCCCACTTTTCCGGCCCAGCTTTTCCTCTAGGGTTGTTCTACTAACTCTATGGATTCCGCTAAGTGCGCTGAGAGCCAAAGTCGGCCGCAGGCATCTACGCGATTGTCCACTGTTTACGGTTACTGTATTACTCTATGCCCCAGCTCCCAGCAGCGTAGGCCGGATACACTTTTTGACACGCACCGACGGAGTTGGATGGCGACCATTAAGGTGACGCCCGATTCTGAGCCGCGGTCTCCGAATCCTACACCGGAGAGTAGGTCCCGTCTGCAAATATCACCGCAGCGGTGATGCATCGAAAGCATTCTTTAAAGCTGGTCGCACTGGTGGTGCACAAACATTTGAAGATAGTCAACTTCTGCACTCGTTAAGCTCATTGCATTCCATGTTGAGGTAACAGAGCTGCAACATTTTGTCTCTGATCCCGTCCTTCAGGGCAATCTACATGGATACACCTTGAACTTCATCATGTAATTCCTGCACTACATACTCTGAGTGATACAACGGCATGCGTATGTGTCGAGGGACATGAGAAATGGCGTTAAAACATTTTTTGACTGGGAGGGAGCCTACAAAAGGAGATGTAAGTCTATCTGAATCTCTCATCTTTTAACGACGAAGCACGCAGTGTGAAGGTGCTTTGAAGCCTAGGGGCGGCAAACAAAACCGCCAGCTCGACAGGTTCGCTATTACGGTGTGACTGCTTCCTGGCAAAGCAAGCGCGATACCCAGTGCGCGTGACCGGTGGCTTGCAAAGCACGTAACCCATAGGCGGCGCGGGGGGAAGCCGCCCAATGCGAGCGTGTTCTTCCGGCGTGGCGTCAGCGCGCTGTCGGCGCCGTAGGTCGGAGGCCAGCCAGCGCAGCCTCCTGGCGTCCATCTGAAGGAGCTGTCGCTGCCACTCGTTCCGCGCTCGCCTGCCCGCTTCCGCCACCGGCGGGCCGCCAGGAGCAACTGACAGCGCCGAGGCACACCCTGCGAGAGGCAGACTGCACACAACTTAGTCGCGCCGGGCTTTGCAACTCAGTGTTTGATCAGCACCTAGCTGGTCGGCATCGCTGCACGCAGTTCCACGCACGGCAACTCTGAAGTAACTTTCCTTAACGAAGATGAAGCCTTCACAAAATGAAGAATGCAAATCATTACCAGAGAGGCAGGCATTAAACTCTGACAAACCCACGTGAAGTGCTGTTTTACAACGGCAGCAAAGAAACGGGATAGCGGGCCACGTCATGGCGTGCTGGGCACTTTCCTCTAAATTACGGCTTAAGACGAAAGGCGTGAGGATGCATGTGCTACACGCATATTTTGCAGGGCGCAGGCGTGCACGATGCGATCTAATGCAGATTGTATGAAGGTTGGCGCTCACACATTCTCGAAAATGTTTATTTCGCTATCGATGCACGTAGTGCATATGCACGCGGAGTCTTCGTGAAAAGTTTTGCAGCCGCGTCATTAGAGCTTAAGTCTGCCACTGGCCTCTGTTGCAAGGCTTTTGTAGGCTTCCTGTCGCTCCGAAATTAGTACAACTACGCGTATACTTTTTTCAGATTCTCAATCTCTGGAGCTTCGAAGCAACAACAGTTCTTTAAGATGTCCCAGTATGCGGCCCAAAGACAGCACCGGGCGCGCAGCACAACGCCCATTAAATGTGCTTGCGGAGAATGACATGAGTTGCTGTTCTCCTTACGCCACCCCTTTATTTCACAGTGGATACGAAAATTTTGGCGGCAGGCGCCTCGGTTCCTTCATGTGCCCTGTCTAGATGCGCGTGCGACGTCGCACTCTGCCATCAAGGTAGGCGCCCATTTTCCATAACTGGACAATATGCAGTTGCATAATTTAAAGACTGGAACTGCGCGACCACCTGTAGGTTTCACTGGCCGGGAAGTGCGCTCTGCGACGAGTCTCCATCCGGAGACGCCCACCGGCGCGGGTGGCCCGCGGAGTGCAGGCCGCAGCGTCTACTCCTGGATGACGATGGTCGACGACGACCTCTTGGGTGCCTCGATGACCTCCACCCATGACGGGGACGGCGACCTGCGCGTCTCGGTGACGACGCATACGCTGGGCGAGGGCGGCCTCTCCTCCTTCACGATGCACACGTCGGGCGTCCGCGGCCGTGGTGGCGGGGACGTCGTGACGATGCACACATTCGGCGACCGGGCGGGCCTCCGCGGCTGCTCGCCCTCACTCACCACATAGACGGTGGTGGGAGACGACGAGCGCTTGCCGCTTGCGACGCAGAAGCCGGACGCCCGAGGCTATTCGTTCACGATGCAGATGCTGGCTGAAGGCGCCCTCCGTGTCTCGTTCACGATGCACACGGTCGGCGAGGGAGGCCGCGGCTCGGTACCGCTCACGATGCACACGTTCGGCGACGGGGAACGCGCCGTGCACGAGCCGCCCTCCGTTATCACTACCGTGGTAGACGAGCTGCAGCGAGACATCCTGCCTTCGACAGTGACCAGGAGAGGCGCAGCGTCTACGCCCTCTGGCTACGTCGGTGGCGGCGGCAGCTGACCGTTGGTACTCGGGCGCAGTGAGGACAGGCGCCGAGCAGCGACGTCGAACATGCAGCCGCCTTCTCAGACGATGCCTGGCGCCGGTGGAATGCGCAAGCTGCGCGTGAACCCGCAGGTGCGAGCCCGACTACTCAGCTTCTTCCTCTTGGGCCACCCGTGGCATGCACACGCGGCGCCCGACGCGCGCAGATTTTTGGCATGGGCTCGCATGCATATATTTACAGGTTGTCCCACATAACGCGAGTTGAACCGAATCCATCATGTTGGCACTGGCCTAGAGTTACTAAGGCTATTTTTATTTTCCCCTTAACTAACGGATTAGTTATGTTTAATTACCCACTTTTTAAGTATTGGCTGCAGACCCCAAGTGTGATACGCAAAGTAGTAGAGAACCTTGAGAAACCTCTCAATAAATCGTTTCCAGCACGATATATCACACGTGGTCATTTTCTCTGCGTTCCAAAGAAAGCCCGCGAAATATGAAGAAAAAAAATACCACGTGACGGGGCGCTTGCGCACTGTTATTGTGCTGCTCTCAAGCGTGTGATGGAAGAACAAGGGCGGCTGCAGCAAGACTGGGCCGTGACAGGGCGTTATGCCTGGTGTAGGTATCTGGACATGCGGCTCTATCGCGCGACGGTGCAAATGCCCTGTCGCGGGCCAGTCTCTCTGCAGCAGACCTTGTTCATCCACGCACGCTTGACAGCAGCGCAATAACAGTACGCAAGTGCCCTTTCACGTGGTATTTTTTTCATATTTCGCGGGATTTCTTTGGAAACGCGGAGAAAAGGACCACGTGAGATATATCGTGTTGGAAATAATTTATTAAGAGGTTTCTCAAGGTGCTCTACAACTTTGCGTATCACACTTGAGGTCTGCAGCCAATACTTAAACAGTGGGTAATTAGATATAACTAATCCGTTAGTTAAGGGGAAAATAAAAAATAGCTTGAGTAACTCTAGGCCAGTGCCGACATTATTTATTCGGTTCAACTCGCGTCCGGAGTGCCTTTCATTTTTAAATCTTTGGCTCAAATTATGTGGGACAACCTGTAGATAACATTACTCTTTGCTGGGCCAGTTTGATTATATTTTGCTGAAAATATTTATGAGCGCGAAATTGTGAGGCGCTGTCTACTTCTTTGTTTGCCATCTCGATCACCTGGGGTACTCATTTTACGCTGCAGCTTGTAACCCTTAAAAGAACGCATAGATTTGCCCAAAACGGCATTCGCGCGATTGCCGACGCAGATCTGTCGACACTTGCTATTTCCCAGTGGCCAAGCCTAGCATAAGTAAACTTTAATATGAATCGTCGAATGCGAGTTCAGTTTCAATAGTTTATATTCAGTGCCACTTGTGCCAGCATGCGGGGCGGGGTTTCTATATGGTGCGTTTGATGCAGGGCGTATAACCATCTTCGGTCTCACAAAGGAAGCCCTTGAGCTGCTTCCTGGTCCACAAGTGAATGAGTCGAGGCTCTCTATGACGGTTATACGTTATAGAAAAGTTGCTCACGAAGGGGGTTGGCCGGGGTATGGGGGGTAGAGTGTATATGACTCCATCGATAAACGCTGTCAGACGCTGCGCTCATGCTGCGTGCTGAAACGTAATGAGAACAGCACGCGTGTGTGGCCAGCTGACGACTGTCTGCACAAGATAACTCGGCATATCAGTTCGTTTTCGTTCTTTGGGCGTTTCGACCGTCTACAGGACGCGTAAAGGCGTTATTTAAATGCGGAAATACAAGGCGTCTCATTCACAGCCGTTTGTATGCGCGTTTCGTCGGGTACACGGGAGCCTCAAGTTGAGTGATGCAACGTCTGCGTACAGAAATGATAATCGGGGATTAAGCGCAACGTGCCGTCACGCTGGCCGTCTAAGCACCCTTGACGCTGGAAACTTGTACAAATCGCGGAATAGTCAGTCCTATCTACGTTCCGTCTGGTTTATTCCATTGGTCTCGCGTGCACGCACCCAACCGGCTTTATAGGGAAGTGAACGATCTGCAACTGATAGCGAATATACGGTGGTGGATACCTTTCTATACTATATTGTCTGCCAGCAGGCTAACCTCGATAACGTATTCCACTCGCGTACGTACTCCACTTATAGTCTATACGTGTGCAGGCTACTGCGCACGCGATTGACTACTTTTTTCTTTTTCTTTTTTACCCTGGCTTGGCTACCGTGGGTTGCGTCCAAACAGGTACCGCTTTGTACAGCTGCACCTGCAGTGGCACCATATAGAAAGAATCGACAAGCCAGAGCACCCGCATATCTGGATATCTCGGTAAATAATGGTTCACAATGCTCGCTTCTTGAATACGTGCTCCATGAAGGCCGCTATACGTGCAGAACACACAGGCAAGGATATGCTCTCATATTGCAAAAGCTCAGATTTCGAAGAATAAGACCCGTATGCTAAATGAAATACGCTTCAGACATGCCCGAAAACCATTGCTTGCCTGCCAGAAAAACACTGCTGATTCCGGAAAATGACAGAATTTACTGATTTACTGGGCAAACCATTATATATATAATTGCAAACAGAATGTTCGGTAGATCCGGTATACACCACAGTTTAGAAAGGAGCCCACTTACGAAAAACGCATGTTCACATGTTTACTTGCTTAGGTTTAGGCCGGAACACGGGCTTCGTCAGAGTGAAAAAAATAAGTACTTACCTAAATAAAAGCTTTTACTCTGCCGAAGGCCCAGCCATGGCCGAAACGTAAGCAAATAAACATGTCTTTTTTGCAAGTGTGCTCCTTCAATATAGAGAGACATACACAGGGTGCGGCAAATGTTTTCGCAGTATTCAAAAATCAATTGTAAAGAAAAGCCTGCCTTGATTATTCCGTACTGTTCTTAAGTTGCTGTTTTTATACGTGTTTTCTTTTCTCCACTCATGTTATGCCAATGCATATTTTTGCTCTTAGATGGCTTAGAAGATGCAAGCATCGGCTCAAACACTTCGGCAATACGGTATACGCCGTCGCCGCATTTTCTTCACAGACGAGATAGGGTTCAATATCAAGCAGTTTGTAAATCGCCAAAATGATAGGGTATCGATAGGAAGCCTAAAGAAAAAAAGAAAACTAACGTCAGTAGAAGCGTTGCTTCGAGAGTTTCTCACCCTCAATCAGTTATAGTTTTCGGGGCCATCACTTCTGATGGGAAGGTGTCACTGGTTTTCTCGGAGCAGAGAGCGAAAGGGAACAGTGCGAACTATCTGGAAGATGTCCTCAAGAAGGAGGTGCTGCCTTGGGCCGAATCACACTGCGGAAACTGTCAGTGGACGTATCAGCAGGATTCCGCCCTGGTCACAAGGCGATGGCCGTGCAATTAATAGCGCACGGAATTCAACCTTCAGTGCGAAGGCAGGCCCCTAAACTACCCGGATCTAAACCCTCCTGGCTATTCAGTCTGATGTATGTTTAAAGCCACAGGCTGTTCTACTTAGCTCAATTTGGCTTTTCGTCGGGCATTGGAGAAAGCACCGAGTGAATTATACGAAGACTACATCCGTACCGCCATCGATGCATATCCAAAGCGGCACAAAGCTTGCATTCGCGCAACAGGTGCGTTTTCAAAAAGCAGATTTGGATTTGTATACGTAAATTACATGACACATTAAGTTAATATTAAAGAATAATTTGATCACAGTGCATCATAACAACATTTATGGCTTTTTATGTTTTAGCGCGAAAGCTTTTCCAGCACCCTGTATATACAAGGTGTCCCAGTTATCATGCATCGCGTCTTTTTTAAGAAGAGGGGCAATTCTACGCAAAGATAACCAAGCGCATATTGTTCACAGTCAAGTAGAGTAGCCGCCAATAATTTTGTTGTTGATGCCATTCAATTTATTAATTAATTGCAAATAGATAATCTTCAAATTGCTGCTCCGAATGGCGTGCTGTCAATGAATTGGTAGAAAATTTAAAGAAACTTACAGCTTGCAGGTTTTCAGCCAACTACCTTTTGCCCGTTTATTCTTTTCTGCTGGCAAAGAAAGCTCGTCAAAATTAAAAATATAGCGTGACTAACCGTCAACCCGCATCAAAAAGCCGCGCCCTCAAACACGCCCCTGTTGCGTTTCGCCTGCGACACGTGGTTTTGCCGGCGCGACTGCGGCGGGGCGGCGGACATTTTGGCCCGATCGTCGTCGCCGCAACACTCATCGCCAGGTGTTTCCAGGCGCGACTGCGGCGATGCGACCGCCTAGGGATCATCCTCGCATTCCAGTCATTGTGCCCGAAACAGGCGATGCCAAAGCAGGGATCGCATTCCAGTCATTGTGCCCGAAACAGGCGATGCCAAAGCAGGGATCTCGTTCCAGTCATTATGCCCGAAACAGGCGATGCCAAAGCAGGGACCATCCTCTCATTACAGTCATTGTGTCCGACCGGCAGCGCCACGACAGGGTGCTACGAGATCGTGCTCGACATGGTGCTACGGCATCGCTACGACAGTGTGCGTCACCATTAGCCCATTGTACATTCACGTGCTCGTCTTTTGAGGGGTTCCTTCTTGCCCTCAACTGCGAGAGTATAAAAACAGCTGCCCCCGGACGCCAAAACGAGGGCTCCGATTTCTTCTGTTGAGTGAAGTGCTCTCCCGTCTCTCTACTTCGGTCAAACCTGACCGCCAACTCTTTGCGATGTTAAAATAAACAAGTTGTTTCGTTGTTACCAGTCGACTCATGCTTTGCCGGGACCTTCGGATGCTTCCAGTTGTACCCCAGGCCGCCAGGCCAACGCTACCCTTGGGGCTTGCGACCCAGGTACAACCACGGGCGTCAGCGCCGAGTTCCCAACAACAGATCGTACCAGCAGTCCGATCCCAAACAACTGGTTGGCAGCGGTGAGATCGCCTCCGACTTCAAACAACTGTCTGCCTGCGGTGAGATCGCGACAACGGAGGCCAGCAGCGAAGAGATGCAGTTGACTGTATGCTGAGCAGCTCAACGACGATCCGGGAGCAGTGCAACGAGCCCTGTGTGACGACTGGTTGCCTGCAGCGGAACGACTGCGCGGAATTCCTGCCTGCGAGGTTTGGTGAGTGCGGGACTTTCTTCTTCTGAGCTTTGCCAGGCTTTTGTTAGTGTCAGAAACAGAGCTGGTAATTGTGGTTGTCGTTGCTGCCGGGTTAGTTTGCGGCAAGACAATAATAAGCAGTAGAGAAAGCAGCATTCAGAGCAGCCATGGATTTGAAGTCGTTGCGCAAACCGAAATTGTTGGAGCTTGCAAGAGAGTTGGGTCTGGATGTCTCGGACAAACTCAGAAAACCAGAACTGATAAAGGCTATTCTTGAGTTAGAGGCTGAGGATGACGAGCTGTCGGAATGCCTTGAGACTATTGAAGAGAGGGAGACTGCAAAAAGACAGGAGCGTGAACTTAAAGAACAAAAAGAGAAAGAAAAAGAAGAGCGTGACCGTCAACACGCTTTGGAAATGAAGCGTCTTGAGGTAGAGATGGAACGCGCTCGTAATGGAAGTCAGGCACACGGTGCAGGAGAACGCGTATTGTTCAAAATGACTGACCTAATGCGGCCGTTTAAGCTTGGAGAGGACATTGGTTTGTTCCTGGTTAACTTTGAGCGAACGTGCGAGAAGCAGGGGTTCTCTCGGGAAACGTGGCCACAGCGCTTGCTCACTTTGTTACCCGGCGAGGCGGCCGACGTAGTCGCTCGCTTGGATAGAGAGGAAGCAGAGGATTTCGACAAAGTAAAATCGAGTCTTCTAAAAAAGTACCGGCTGTCTGCGGAGGCGTTCCGTCGGAAGTTTCGGGAAAATGAGAAAGGCAGAAGTGAGTCATATACAGAGTTTGCGTATAGGCTTATGTCGAACATGCAGGAGTGGCTCAAAGAAGAGAAAGCGTTTGGTGACCACGATAAAGTTCTGCAGTGTTTCGGGCTAGAACAGTTTTATAGTCGGTTACCGGAGAACGTGCGATACTGGGTCTTGGATAGGCCAGACGTGAGTACGGTGGCTAGAGCCGCTGAGCTAGCCGAGGAGTTTGTGACGCGTCGAGCTCGCGGAGCTAAGGACGGTCAAAAGGGTGAATTTGGCTCGAAGTTTGAGAGGCCGAAGTTCACACCCATGAGAGCAAAGGGGAACACGCGTAGTGCGGATGCGAGTGGAAGCAGTGCGACCAAACGTAAAGAGACGGCGGCAGCCGAAGCCGAACGCAGAAAGCGGTTCGAGATGAGGCGAGCGGGCGTTTGTTATACGTGCCAGAAGCCGGGTCACTTTTCGGCGCAGTGTCCGGAAACAACACCAAAAGTTGTGTTTTTTTCAATAGGCAGCACTGACGAGAACATGAAGCTTCTCGAGCCTTACATGCGAGACCTCCTCGTGAACGGGAAAGAGTGCCGAGTGCTTCGCGATTCCGCAGCTACGATGGATGTAGTTCACCCCTCCTACGTAGAACCCCATATGTTCACGGGCGAGTGCGCGTGGATCAAGCAAGCCGTGGAAGCTCATAGCGTGTGTCTGCCAGTAGCAAGGGTGCTTATTGAAGGACCTTTCGGAGCGCTTGAGACAGAGGCGGCAGTGTCATCTATGCTGCCACCCCAGTACCCGTACCTATTTTCAAACAGGTCCGATCACCTCCTGCGCGAGAAGGGGCTTTTGTTTGGTGAAGCTAGTGTTCAGGCCTTAACCAGATCGAAGGTTCGGGAGCTCGCTGCAAAGGCGGTAGTTGCGGGGCCGATGTTATCAAACAACGAAAAAGGGTCAGAGGCGCAGCAAGCTGATATTCCGAGCACGCCCGAACTGAATAAACTTGAGTCTGTAACGTTAAAGGCGCCAGATACTGGAGGGGAAACGCCCGACACGGGAAAGTTAGAAGAGCTATCTACTGATTTGCTCATCGCGCCTACGTCAGACGGACTTGATAGGTTGCTAAAAGTCAGCCGGTCGGCTTTGATAGCCGAGCAAAAAAAGGATGGCAGCCTGGAAAACGTGCGCTGCAATGTCAAAGAAGGTATCGCCAGGAAAACTGCGCGTTTTGTGGAAAGAGGTGGAGTCCTGTACCGGAAGTATCTAGACCGCAGAGGAGTGGAGTTCGATCAGCTGGTCGTGCCTCAATGCTATCGTCAGGATCTGTTGCGCTTGTCACACGGGGGTTCGTGGTCCGGACACCTAGGAGTTAAGAAAACTAAGGACCGTCTCTTGCAAGAGTACTATTGGCCAGGGTGTTTTCGGGACGCAGACCATTTCGTGAGGACATGTGACACTTGTCAGCGGGTGGGCAAACCAGGGGACAAATCGAGGGCGCCGTTGAAATTGGTACCTATCATTACGGAGCCTTTTAGACAGCTCGTTATTGATACTGTGGGACCTCTGCCGGTAACAGCCACGGGGTACAGACACATTTTGACTGTGATCTGCCCAGCGACAAAGTTCCCTGAAGCAGTGCCGCTTAAAGAACTCAGCTCAGTTGAGATAGTTAATGCACTACTGTCCATATTTGCGCGAGTTGGTTTTCCTGCGGAAATCCAATCAGATCAGGGCACAGTGTTTACTAGCGCTTTGACGACAACTTTTCTCGAAAGGTGTGGGGTAAAGCTGTTACACAGCTCAGTGTACCACCCACAGTCGAATTCCGTTGAGAAGCTCCACTCCGTCATGAAGCGCGTGTTGAGAGCCTTGTGTTTTGAACATCAAACTGACTGGGAGCTGTGTCTGCCTGGGGTGATGTTTGCTTTAAGGACCGCGCCGCATGCAGCTACGGGGTTTTCGCCAGCTGAACTGGTGTACGGTCGCTCGCTTCGATCTCCGCTTCGCATGCTTCGAGAATCATGGGAAGGTAGGGGCGACGACCCAGTCGTGGTGGAGTACGTGCTTAAGCTCCTCGAACGCTTAAGAAGGGCACAGGAGTTGTCAGGTGAAGCAATGACAAAGGCCCAGCAGAGGGCCAAGGTTTATTATGATCGGACAGCCAGGGCCCGTCGTTTTGAGGTGGGCGATGAGGTCATGATATTGCGCACATCGCTAAACAACAAACTAGACGTGCAGTGGGAGGGCCCAGCACGAATTGTTCAGAAACTGTCGGACGTTAACTACGTGGTAAGTCTGCCAGGAAAGCGGAAAGCACAGCAAGTTTACCACTGTAATCTGCTCAAACCTTATAGACCAAGGGAAGCAGTGGTGTGCATGATGGTAAACGTTCCTGAAGAGCTTCCGGTCGAGCTTCCGGGACTAGGCTCAGTGACGAACAGGGAAGACACCGGTCAAGTCATTAGTGACCTTATCAGTAAAGCACCGCTGTCGCCCGAGCAGAAAACCGAACTACACCAGCTATTACAAGAGTTTCAAGGTCTGTTCTCTGAGAGGCCTGGTAGGACTTCTGTACTTACTCATGATATAGAACTTACCTCCACAGAGCCAGTACGATCCAAGGCGTATCGGGTGTCACCCCGCCAGAGCGATATTATGGAGGCTGAGGTAAAGAAAATGCTACAGCTCGGTGTTATTGAGGCAGGTGAGAGTGATTATACCTCCCCTTTGATTTTAGTTGAGGTACCGGGCAAGGAACCTCGTCCTTGCGTCGACTACCGCAGGCTTAATTCCATCACTAAGGATCAAATTTATCCGATCCCTAACATCGAGGAGCGCCTTGAGAAAGTTAGTAGCGCTCAGTTTATTTCCACCCTAGATCTTGTCAGGGGTTATTGGCAGGTTCCACTTACAGAAGAGGCTAGTAGGTATGCGGCGTTCATTTCACCAATGGGAACATTCCGTCCTAAAGTGTTGAGTTTTGGTTTGAAGAACGCGCCATACTGTTTTTCAAGTCTCATGGATAAAGTGTTGCGGGGACAGCAAGAATTCGCTTTACCGTATCTAGACGACGTAGCGATATTCTCCGCATCCTGGTCTGAGCATATGACACACTTGCGGGCAGTGCTAACCCGCCTGCGCGAAGCGGGCTTGACAGTCAAGGCTCCTAAGTGCCAGTTAGCACAGGCCGAGGTTGTCTACCTCGGTCACGTGATTGGTCAGGATCGTCGCCGCCCCTCTGAAATAAAAGTGGCCGCTGTGCGAGACTTTCCGCAACCGCGCACCAAGACCGATATTCGGTCGTTCTTGGGTGTCGCCGGCTACTATCAGAGGTACATCCCTAGGTACTCTGATATCGCGGCTCCCCTGACGGATGCTCTAAGAAAAACAGAGCCTCAAACAGTCGTCTGGGACGAGACCAAGGAAAGAGCTTTTAGCGCCCTAAAGAGTGCCCTAACAAGCCAGCCTGTGCTACGATCGCCAGACTATACAAAAGGGTTCATTGTTCAGTGCGATGCTAGTGAGCGAGGCATGGGCGTTGTACTGTGCCAACGGGAAAATGGAGAAGTAGAACACCCCGTCCTGTATGCTAGTCGTAAGCTGACCAGTCGTGAGCAGGCGTATAGCGCCACCGAGAAAGAGTGTGCATGTCTCGTGTGGGCCGTTCAGAAATTGTCATGCTATCTAGCCGGCTCGAGGTTTATCATTGAGACGGATCACTGCCCTCTCCAATGGCTGCAGACCATCTCTCCCAAAAATGGCCGCCTCCTGCGCTGGAGCCTCGCTTTACAACAATATTCCTTTGAGGTGCGTTACAAAAAGGGGAGTCTCAACGGTAACGCCGATGGCTTAAGTCGAAGCCCCTAACGTAGGAATCAGCCTCAAAATTGTTTGTTACTGATGTTTTTCTTCCTGAGGCAGGATTTTTTTTAACATATTGCTTTTGTTTAGTGTTTCAAAGTGATGATATGCTTTCTAGTGCAATTTTTCAATTTGTGGACGCGTTCTGAGTGATGCTAGACTACTGTAAGGAACTAGGCAGTGGTATAAAAAGGGGAAAGAGCCTGGCAGGGCTTAGTGAGGGTTGTGCCGTGCTTGCTGACTGAGCGGTTGAGTTTCAGCGTAGTTCTAACGCTTGCCGGGAACGAGAACAAAAATGTGAACTCTCCCGAAGTCACTTTGCAGTGTCCCGTGCGAACCTGAACAAGAGAACGAGGCCTTCTCTGTGCGCTGCGCTCAAGAAACGTCGAGGGACGCCCGACTTCGATTATGAGCATCATCGAGCGACATCCCTCCGGACAGCGGATGCAGTCCCCTGTCCATCGGGATCTCCTTCCCCCGGCGGGGCGGTCTGTTGCGTTTCGCCTGCGACACGTGGTTTTGCCGGCGCGACTGCGGCGGGGCGGCGGACATTTTGGCCCGATCGTCGTCGCCGCAACACTCATCGCCAGGTGTTTCCAGGCGCGACTGCGGCGATGCGACCGCCTAGGGATCATCCTCGCATTCCAGTCATTGTGCCCGAAACAGGCGATGCCAAAGCAGGGATCGCATTCCAGTCATTGTGCCCGAAACAGGCGATGCCAAAGCAGGGATCTCGTTCCAGTCATTATGCCCGAAACAGGCGATGCCAAAGCAGGGACCATCCTCTCATTACAGTCATTGTGTCCGACCGGCAGCGCCACGACAGGGTGCTACGAGATCGTGCTCGACATGGTGCTACGGCATCGCTACGACAGTGTGCGTCACCATTAGCCCATTGTACATTCACGTGCTCGTCTTTTGAGGGGTTCCTTCTTGCCCTCAACTGCGAGAGTATAAAAACAGCTGCCCCCGGACGCCAAAACGAGGGCTCCGATTTCTTCTGTTGAGTGAAGTGCTCTCCCGTCTCTCTACTTCGGTCAAACCTGACCGCCAACTCTTTGCGATGTTAAAATAAACAAGTTGTTTCGTTGTTACCAGTCGACTCATGCTTTGCCGGGACCTTCGGATGCTTCCAGTTGTACCCCAGGCCGCCAGGCCAACGCTACCCTTGGGGCTTGCGACCCAGGTACAACCACGGGCGTCAGCGCCGAGTTCCCAACAACAGATCGTACCAGCAGTCCGATCCCAAACACCCCATAGGAGTTAGTAAGCGCGCTCTTTCCACGACGCATCAACCACTAGTTATCGGCGCTCTTTCCTGGGGCTTCCTTTTTCAGCTGGAAAAATTAACCGCTTAGTCGTACCTTGCTAAATACATCCCAGTTCGATGTTTCTTTATAATTATTTACAATCCTATTATTTAGCGTCGTGTCAATGAGGACAGTAATTAACAAGCTAGATAACTGTAATTGCCTAATTGAGTGTCATCAAGAAAATATTACTGGCGGCTTTTCAGTGCGACCATGAAGAATATGTGCTTAGTATCGTTCACGTAAAACGATAAATTATTTTTTGAAAATACTCTGTCTATGTTAGCTGGGACACCCTGTATGACTGACTCTACGGCGATAGTTTTATCGGAAGTCCATTTGGGCACGACAGAAGTAACATATCTCACTTTTGAAATATTTACTGGCGTGTTGCAGCGCTTGAGAAAGGAGAAGCAGTTGCGGCCGCGGAAAACAGGAAATATCGCTCTACAACACGAGCATCTCAAGCACAGCGTGCGCCACGACCGCTGCACTGGAACAGGCGACGTGGTCTTTTTTTTTTTTTTTGGTATTTCACATGCCAGGCCACAAAGCAGCTTTTTTCGAGTTTCACGATGTCGTAATACGATAAAAGTAAGTGCACCTTTTTGATGTCTCTTCCCTGCTACAAATAGGAGGGGAGCTTCCTTGTATTCAGAGAAATGAACCATTCTGTTTCTCGGCGGTCTTGTAAGAGAAAATTTGGTTTTGTGGTTTGTTTCCAGTTTAAGCATACGACAGTCATGCCTCAACTGGGGAATCTCCGTCTTCAGTGCGAGAAGCGCCATTGTTCGGAACACCACGGGGAAAGGGTAGCAGATATTCGTAGTTGGCGGTCTGGCTATCTCTCCGAGTGCGCGCTGTTAAAAACCCAACTGTCTTCGTCACCTCTCAATTAGAGTACGAGAATAAAATGGCTGCCTTCCAATACGCGAAAGCTTTTTACCTTCAACAGTATAGCACCAGCGCAGAGCTCCCTTCCGCGTATCCGCTTATCGTTTTACTTTGGTGCTACAGCTTGCCAGTTCGCTGTCACAGCTGCACCCGGCGAAGGAACGCGGACGCTATTTGTCTTTCAGTGTGCGTGTGACCACTTGCTCTACAGTCGGCACCAAGTGGAACGAAAAAAAGAAGAGAAAGCCCATTTTGGTGACGCCCACCTTGTGTGACGGCAAATTCTTGTCGTAAGCCGAATTTCAAGAAAAGTAATCGCGGAAGCGCAACTAGAGTGTCAGCTGCGTGAGGAACTGCTTGAGAAGTTCAGATAATGACTTAGTATACCGTGGGCTGTCGAAGTGTGGTAATTTTAAAAGTCGCATTCGCACTGACGGAGCTGAAGCGCTACGTTTGCCGGGCTTTCATGATATCGGTGTGTCCTACAAGCTGAAAATTCGCGAGCAATTACAGGTAAGCGCAATGAATTCAGTAAACCGGGCGTCTGTACGCGTCGGAAAGTCTGGAACTAGCTGGCGCATAAATGAGAGGAGTGAGAGCGGAGCTGACCAGCGCCGGCCACTGGAGCTCCAGTCCCTATAGGTGCACTTCGGCAGCCCTGATTTTGTGTCGCCTAATATTCACTCCATCTTGGTTCATGAGGTCATCTATTGAAAGCGTAATGTCTTCCCATAGAATAAGCACGGAATAATCGTTCTCAGTGGTCTTAATAAATGTGGCATCGATTGAAACTTGCTCAGAGCTTCTCATTACAATCATTACATAAAGAACAAGCGCTGCATGTTTCATATTCAGGCCTTGAATTCCATTAAGTAGCATAACTTGATCACCAATTGCTGTGGTAACGCCTTAGACATTTGCCTGTCAAATGCTCATGTTGTAGGTGTCTCACGCTCTTGTATCCCAACAAGTTTCATCCGTCACTAAAGATGACTGCCTCTATGTTGTCCCAGGAGCATAGCTCCTCCAGGGGCATCAACTAATCGCCTCGCTTTGCTTTCAAGCGTGGTGACTATACATTGGTTTATACGGTGTCTCGTCCACCATCGAGTGGTGTCTGGTTACCAATAAAGCCGATGTTGATGACCGATTTCACGGAACTTCTTTTGAGCAGTATGCGCAAATGCATATGAATGAATATCTTAACTGAATATCTTAATTGCTTCTCATCTGAACTTATGTATAACTGCCTTGAGGCATAAATGTAGTGCGCAGCGAAAAGCTAGACTGGCGCTTGTGTGTCCAACGGGCCTTCTTTTGTCCTCGTGTTTCTCTGCGCTGAATTCCCTTTAGTTCACAACGGGCTTATGCTTCACAACACGGTGGTCCTAGAAAACGTCACATTGCACTCACAAAAAGTGTGCTGTCTAGTTTGTTTGTTTTTCTTGTTTTTCCAAACCAATTTGAATGTGTTTTAGCGCTGCAAGTTCTGCACCTTCACTAAGTACGCTCGCAACTGTAGTAGCAAATTAATTTATCAAAACTAATTTTAATAAATCTTATGGCGAGATTTATAACGCAGCACGTGCATACTCAGACAGATCGACTGTAGAAATGCTTATATATCGGAGCGGCTGCTCTGGATCACGCTCATCTAAACGCACCGCTTCCTTTCTCGGACAAATCAATACTCCACGAAGGTTTCAGAAAGGACAGAAGTGCATGCAGTATGTCACCTTCATAAAGATCATGTAATTGTCATCACCCAGTTAACATACTACGAGGCGCAAGCCAAAGAATTTCGTTCTCCTTTCACGAGTGCCGACAACTACAAAATTTGCAGGAATAATGTAGTCCAATGTCTTAATATTAAAGATCCCCTGGTGGTCAAAATTAATGAGGTATCCCCACTACGGCGTGCCTAATCAAGTCGTGGTTTTGGCACGTAAAACCCGAGAATTCAATTCGTTTCAATTTAGGTCAAAACTTGAATGTCATGCAACGCTTAGGCTTATGCTCTACACAGTTCGCAATCGTGCCGAGATGCAAACCCAAATTCAGGCGGCTGAGCACTGTGGGACGTCGATGCAGCGATGTCACGAAGACCAAAGTGACGTTTGATACTTGTCACTGCAAGAATGGTGAAGGGAGAGTGGGTGTATGTAGAGAGAACGACACATAATGCCGGTGTCACCCGTATACACTTCTAATTCATGGGGGCCGCCGATCCCGATTATGCGCGATTCGAATCCGTGTGCTGCTACAGGGTCCCTCATGGTCACTGTCGGATCGTGATCGCGATCATGTTTCTTGATTGCTTGAACTGTCCACTTTTCCTTCGAGACCTCGGTAACCTTTCCGAACGGCACAAGTACTACACGCACATCTTTGTCGGCCACATTGAACAGAAGCCAGTGAAGCTTCAGCCGCGCGTCCTGGTTTGTCGGATTGTTAACCAAACAATGTTGGCCCTTCACATTCATTTCATTAAAACCCAATCTTTCTTCTTCCCTTCCGTGCTCTTGAAGGTCACAGCCCATACGTGGCTCATCTGATATGCCTCCAACGCTTTCACTTCAGAGAGTAATGCCAGACGCGCCAACGTGTCTCGGAAATGTTCGACTCGGTGAGGCCTCGACCAGACATCCGCGTGCAAGAATAAGGTATTCAAAACACTACGACCTGTTGGCAGCGTAGGCGAAAAAACCGCGAATCCCTCGGCATCCATTCCGTCGATCCTGTCCCCGCGGCTGCTGTTAGCCGCAACCACTGCTCCTTGGGAGCACAGGAAACGCACGTCCGTCCACTTCGGTAGCCAAGACGCGTGTGAAGCGGAAGCAGAAATAAACGCCCGGCCTGTTAGCGAATACTTCATCAAAAGCATGTGTTATTTTAAGGAAATGTATCATTTCCAAAAAGAAGAACCAACATGGCTCAGTGTGTTGACTAAGCTTGCGAACTTCAAGCGTTTTTAGCCCCCGTGTCAGCCAACCAATGGCAGAGCCTTTTGTCGTGACTGTCATGTATTGTAAAAATGTCTTGTTTTGTATGTTGCCATGTCGGTAATAAAAAAAAAAGCTATGTGCCATTTGTACAGAGCATCATCATCATCATCATCGTGCCAATGCAACACGCCGTGTTCGCCGGCCTCCTCGACCGAAAAATAAGACCGTGCTATTGATGACGTCGCCAATCGCAACACGCCATGTTCGTTGGCCTCAAAAGCAGCAAAGGACACGCATGCTGTATCCGATAGCACCCCCACTTCGGCTTACACCATCAATATTCCTGTTCGCACCGAGGTTTTAAACATCGCTAATGCACCTGACCCTATGATTTCTAGGCTCGATACAAACCCGAAATCTTCTGTGGCTTCACCCGCCTAAATTGAGTCGCTTATAAAACAACGCCGCATCCGATTTGTGGCTCTTCTACAAAAGCCCTTGCGCCGTTGCGTCTGAATGAGCCCTCCCCTTACGTATATATATAGTTGTTGGTGGCAATGACATCAATCACGCAGCCCAACTGCAACCGACATCATCATCATCAGCAGCAGCAGCAGCAGCACAACAGGAAGTGCTCTTTCGGCTGCAAAACCGAATGTATTTGCCTGTCTAAAATGCGAATTTCCTGCAAAGCGCAGAACTTCAGGGTGTGCACACGTATTACATATGCATCTCCAAGCAGTAGCTGACAAAGACGACGCTACTATGAGACGTTGGAAATCTCTCCGTAGCTCATGCTGCCAACTGCATCAGCGGAGTCAACCGATTGACCCTAAGGCAGTGCCCGAAGGGCAACACGGAGCTTCGTGACAGTTGTGGGTCTACAGTCTCGCAGGAGTACCGACCACCGCGGGTTCGAGCTTAGCGAGCCACAGGGCCGCGTCAGCCGTCAGCCTCTAGCGCCGCTGCGCGCGAGCTCAGGCCACAAGGGGCTACCGAGCGACGCACGCAAGAACACAGTATTGCCCTGAGTTAGCGGAAACCGTTTATTCTATCCGACAGCACCCTACACTGCACGAACGCCCGGTCCCGGGGTGTCGGGGAAGCAAAGGGGTCCCGCACCAAGGGCGGAAAATACAGTCAGGGGCGCCTGCAGCACGTCGCTGCGAGAGCACAGGCTCAAGCTGCACGCCGCTAGGAAAAGTCCCGGCGGCTATGCTACTTGCTCTCGCGATAACCAATGGGCCAACTCGCGAGAGCTCGGGCAACCTCCTTCGGTTTGGGCATCCGATGAGTGCGGCTCGGCGTGGTACGACCATGTGCGAGCACTAGGCACCCGCTCTTCTGCTTAGCGTCCAGGCAGGATCAACACGAGGTACGCGCTCCCCGCACGGGCAAAGACACGGTGCTTGAGCTCAGTCCTAGTCACAAAGGTGTCGGCGGATGAGAGGAAGCATGTACGTACCCGGCGCAGTCCCAAGGAGAAAGAGACACGCTACCATCACGACTGTAGCCACCAGGGTCCGCTTGGTGACGTCGTAGCTCCGCCCTCACCGTGAACCATCGCGAGTGGAGCGCCACTGCTGGCAACTGGTTCTGTGCGAGGAGGCAGCGAATCGTATACTATAGGTATTGCAGACACGGGTGAAATGCGCCTGCGCAATGGCGCGTCGAATTCCCCAAATACCCACACAGTATCAGCCAGTTCTTCTGACATATATACGTCGTCTGAGTACACGTCCTTCCACTTAACAATGCAGACGCCACTGCACCTTGAGGGCCTCCCATGACTCTGGGTCACATCCACAAACACAGGCGCGCAAGACCCCTGACAAACAAGAGCGCGTCATATAGAACGTCGATGTCGAGGTGCCAAGGTTTTACTCATGAGGAAGGAGGGAAGCAAACTTCAAGGATAATTGGTCTATGATCGGCAATACAAACAGAAGATGAAGGTAAGGTCATCACATCACATTGTGAGACACATTGAGCTAAATGGCCTGGCACATGGGCACGGTCTAACTTGCTTGACGACGCGTCGCGTCGCCACGTCCAGTCAAACGAAGAATGTTGGACTAGACGTCGCAACTCCCGTGAGTTCCAGTCAGGTCATCGACAGCCCGGGCCTTGCACATCTGCTCGCGTGTCTAAAACACAATTAAAATCCCCAACAAGCACCACGTGACGACCGTCTAGAATACACACGTCCAGGTCACACAAAAAGTAGTTAGTCTGAGCGGCCTGCGCTGATCCGTAGATGCACAGAATACATAACCTAGATGAAGATAGTACAGAGTCAAATGCCAATATCTGCCCTGCCCCATCATGAAAAAAAAAACATGATCTCTCAAGCAGGGACGTAGCCAGAGGGAGGAGGGGCTTATGGGGGTGCAGCCCCCCCCCCCCTCCGAAGTTTTTTCGTACTTTCATGCCCCGCCGACCAAGACAACCTATGTGCACGGCGCCGGAAATCATTCTGGATTTTGTCTAGAATGTCTTTTTCCAGCTCCAAACGACATTTTACGCGAACATTGAGAACTCGGGCTGGATTTCGGGGCAACGACCATGCACCTGGAGTCACATAAAGCAGGAGCCCCATTCGAGCACAAAGTTTCAAGGGCGTTTTGATGGCGAGCGGGCTCGTCACGGCACCTCGTGGAGGCCACGGAATCTACGGAGCGCATGGATTTCAATCCTGAAACTTTATAGGTATAAAATTTTCATAAACTTTTGATGCGAAAGGTGCATTGACATTACCGCGAGTCGTACTTTAGATTTTAAATTCCGTAACTTTGTGCGTTTGATGTTGTTGTAAACATTTGACGCCAAAGGTGCATTAACTCTTCTAAAGTCGTACATTGGACCATACAACGAGACAAGCCAAATCAACACACTATCATACCCCTGACACACGGGCAAAACTAAAGTCCTTTCCAGTAAACCCCTTTTGCTACTCTGAAGGACCCTTTGCAGAAAGGAGTTGCGCCGATGACACACGGCACCGCACTGAACTTCTTTAGGTAGTTCCTCAGGTGAACGCCGCAAGAAAAATAGCGCTGGCTGTTAAAGCCACAAGAGAGAAACCATTCTTAAAAAGCTGTGTATTTAATTACACTTAGCTACTGCAGAACCTAAAAATATATTTTTTTTCATTGTTGATGGCTAATAATGCTTATAGCCGTTTATTTTATTCGCGTTTTTGCGTTGTTAGCAGCCATTTAACTTGGTCCAGCAACTATGTGCAGCCGGTGTTTTGCTGTGCGTGCTGTTTATTTTGGTGATGCCCACGTTTCTGTCGTCCTTTTTCACGTCTTTGTCGTCCATTCCTTTGTGCACGCAGGCGTAACGCGTTTTATTCAATATGTTATTCCAACAACTGTGGTTTCTTCTGGGTATTTCCTGGGGGCGCTGATTGTGCAGTCTCCATCTCGCGACGTGAACACACCACATGCGCGCAGCAAACGACGACGACACTGCCGGAATTCAACATGGCGGCACTAGCGACGTTATGCGAGCGTTTGAGAGAATAGCTAGAGGAAATCGTCACTATTCGGCAAATTGTATTACCGCTAACAATTAAAACATGTTCGCAAGATAAAAAGATACCTATGGGCACCATAGTTGTGTGGCAGGTTTCCTTCTATTGACGAGTTGTGCACGCTGTGTGCGAGAGTAACTCCTTTTCCTTTCGAAAAGTAGTTGCGCGATCTCCTTTCCCGAAAAGGAACTTTGCCGTAAAGGAGATGCTCCTTTGTCGTGTGTCACTGCACTTGAACGCCTTTCCGGTAGATGTCCCCTTACCTAAAGGACTTTAGAGTGCCCGTGTGTCAGGGGTATCAGACAAGTTGACAAAGCACGCAGGGAGGTCCAATCAGACGAAGCGTTGTGGTGGTTCATTTGTGCCGTCATGTCGCAGAAGAGAATATCAGCATTTTTTTTTCACCTGCGCCAAAGCATCCATGTCAAGACACTAAAGCCAGCAAAGGTAACTGCTTTCTTATTTATTTTTTCTACTTTGACTTTTATTCGCGAGGACACATTGATCTCCTTCAATTTTCTTGTTCTCGCTACCAGCGGGTTGCCAGAGCCAGCCAGAGCGCATACGTTTTTCCCGTGTTGCCCCGACCACCGCGCGGCGCACTTCTGTGCGCTTTCGTTTTTCTCTGACCCAGTGGATTTTGGCCTGGCAGAGTTTCGGACACTTTCTGGCTAGAAGACGAGAAAAAGAAACAATGATCGCTCGCCGCCATCACTGTGGGGACTCGACGGATTGCAATGCGTTCCCTTGAGCGCCACCTCTCCGGAAAGGCTTGTCTTGCCGGTGTAGGATACCTGGCAGTATGCGTATGGTTCTCTGTGGACCAAGCGTCTCACGTTTACTTCAATATTCCTTCGACAGCCGCATTAGGCCCCCAAAGTAGTCATTCGATTGTGTCCAACATGTTTTCCTTTGCATTTTTTTTTTCATTTCGGCGCCCTCGCTCCACAAAAGACAAAAAGACATTGTTTCGGCGCAGCGAATTCTCACATGGTGAAAGTTCGATTTTCTGACTTCTTCTTTTGCGCAAAGGAATGGGCCATGGGACTCTTCAGTTGCCAGATACCTTTATTATACTATTGTGATAGCAATTATATGGACCCTCCAGGCACATTCCTGCAGTCGCCGTCGTGTTCCGTATAAAGTCCAAGGGCGATAACATCGTCACCGCGCGCCGCATGCTGTATGTGCGAGTGAAAGCGTAAGGGGGGAGGAGCCGACGATGGTAGCTGGCTCATTCTTGTGTGCACAAGGGAGAAAAGCGGGGAAGAAGCGCGTCGCCTTCCGTCGCACGCGATATATCGAGGGAAGTGGAGGGTGGCGGGCGGACCTTCGGATTCTGTGATCTGTGACTGCGCAACATGTTTATTTGCCTTGTTTGATCTCGTTGCGAGAATTTGTGTATACGTGCAGTGAACATTGTTTCCAGCGACACTTTTTTGCCCTTTATCAAGCTGTATTTTCGCATTTCCAATCTACGAGGACGAGTCAAATGAAAGGGAGCCAACCCAATTCGCGCAGTATAATGGTTCGGTTCATTATCTGCGAGGCATGCGCGTAGCACACAGGCATCTCTAATTTACAAAAGGAACACGCAGGCGAGAGGATAAATGTTCTTTAATGCTCCCATACACAGGGTTCAATATGGTTACGTTACATGATGGACGCTCCAAAAGTTTAGCAGCGTGGTGTCGTGAGGTTTTTGACAGCTGAAGGTGTTTCCTAAAAAGAAATTAGTCGCCGTATGGCTGCCGTGCAAGTTGAACATTGCATTTCACTGGCCACTGTGAAGCGTTGGACCAAACTGTTGAAAGAAGTACGTGAAAGTTGCAAAGACGATCCAAGAATGGGCCAAAGCCATCGTGTAATCCCCCCAAAACAAGTGCAAAAGTTGATGAGCTGATTAGACAAGAACGGAGGATAAGCGTCGATGAACTGGCAGAGGGTGTGAACATCAATCACGGTTCGGTTCACACCATGATTCAGGAACATCTCGGTTATCGGCTATTGTCTGTGCAATGCATGCCCAAGATTCCGAACCACCGCCAGAAGACGGAGAGGTTCGGCGCTGCCTTGACTCATCTGATCCATTATCGCAATGAGGGTGATGACCTCTTGTCTGCAATTTTGACCGGGGACGAATCTAGGTGCCACTACTATACGAGCATGGAACACGACGGCAAAGCTTACAGTGGAAACATTCGAATTCACTACCCCCAAAGAAAGCAAAGGCTGTCATTTCCGCCGGAAAGTTTTTGTTGACTTCTTTTCGATCGTCAGGGGCCATTAATGATCGAATTGGCTAAACCTGGAGAAACTATCAACCGTTTCCGATATTGTGAAACGCCGGATTGGCTGCGCGTCGCATTCAAGAACAAACAACGTGGAAAATTGACGAATGGGGTCATCTTGCTCCACGAGAATGCCTGTCCCCACGTCGTTGATGTGGTTAACAGAAAACTGGAAAAGTTGAAGTGCGAAACGCTGCAACATCCGCCATACAGCGCAGATCTGTCGCCTTGCGACTTCCACATTTTGGGGAAATTGAAAAAACAGCTCAAGGGAACCAGATTCATGACGGACGATGACGTGAAAGAGTAAGCTACAGGATTTTTGAAGCAGCAACCCAAGAACTTTTATGAGACAGGAATCGCGCGACTCCTTAGTCAGTGGGACAAATGTCTAAATGCTCATGGAGACTTCTTTTAAATAAGGTACCCCGTTTGTCATATATTCGCATTGGCTCACTTTCATTTGACTCGACCTCGTATATTTTGAAGAACTCCTGCTTTTTATATGTGCTCTCTGTTGCGACTATAATTTCGGTGCAATTACTCACAATACACGACCGGTGACAGCTGCCCTTGCGCCGCAATATATTGGAACAAAGGACAGCGTCATTTAGATTTTTCCGTGGCCGTTGCATGTGTACAAAAATGTAAAGAATGTTCTTGAATTACAAAGTTGCATTAAAACATTTGTGCTCAACTTGTTCATTTCATGGCCTTTACATTCTTCATATATGCGGCATGCACTGCTTTGCTGGCTTCGAATAGATAAAGTTCCAAAGTTCGTGTGATATTTTCTTTATTTCTTAAATAGACAGAAAACTTATATGCAGTGATATCAGGTACTTCGGCCACAATTTTTGGGACTTGCGAGTATATTCTTTTGTGAACGACTACACATTCTACTTCTCTTGGCAGTGCGCAGCGTTCAAAAATTCGTTTATAGCACCTTTGGCAATGACAATGCAGTTATTATTCATGTAATTGATCCCTTGACAAATTCTATGAGGAGGCCGAGCTGCAACGTGAGCTCCCCCCACCCCTCCTGAAAGAAATTTCTGGCCACGCCACTGCTCTAAAGAGCGCTCTATTGAAGATAATGATACCGACCCAACTACAGAGTGATGTCGCAAATAAGAAAAGACAGTATAGGTTTAACGTGCGTTTGAATGTAAGAACATGTGCAATGGAGAAAAAAAATGTTTCTTGCAAACACAGAATGTCGCAATTTTTCGTGAGGGACACTAATAATTTCGGCTTGTTTTATCGAATCTCTGAAGCCCAGTGCGTTTAATGAAATAATATTCAGGATTCAGGCTGTCAGCCATATTTGGTTATAAAAATGCCGCCAAACTGACCTGGTCGTGTTGTTCAAGTAGGCATGGCCTGGGAACAAGTCCAGGGGATATGTACTACACACGTCACAAAGCACACTTCGACCTTCCTAAAGAAGGTCGAGGTTTCTTCGGTCGCTGTAACTCGGCGCGGCGATCCGGAGTGCCGTCCGAGCCAGAGGCTTACGTGTGGGAACGCTTTACTTCTCCTGGGACCGCCATTTCTACGTCGAATTCATCCAGGCTCGGCGAGATTCTAACGCTATATACTGTCAACACCGAGGCTGAAGCTGTTTCTTTTTATGATGATTATGATGATGATGATGATGATGATGATGATGATGATGGGGGTGGTGGTGGTGGTGGACTCGTTATGCTTCAAGTGTGCTTCCCTCCTTCATCATCAGTAAAACATTGGCGCCTCGACATCCGCGTTGCACATGACGCGCTCTTGTTTGTCAGGAGTCTTGCGCGCCTGTGTTTGTGGATCTGACCCAGAGCCATGGGACGCGCTCAAGGTGCAGCGGCGTCTGCATTGTTCAGTTGAAGGACGTGCACTCAGACGACGTATATATGTCAGAAGAACTGGCGGATACTTTCACGAAGCTCCGTATTGCACTTCGGGTCAGTCAATGGATTGACTCCGCTCATGCAGTCATGGCAGCGTGAGCTACGGATACATTTCCAACGTCCCATAGCAGCGTCGTCTTTGTCAGCTGCTGCTCGGAGATGCAATCGTAATCCGTGTGCGCACCGTGAAGTTCTGCGCTTTGCAAGAAACTCGCTTTTTAGATAGCCGAATCCATTCGGTTCTGTGGCCTGTTACGTCGTCTCCCGCGCGTGGTTATTCATCATTTGCAACGCATTTTAAAAACATGGCGTGCACGACTATGCAAATAGATCATGGTACTCAACGAATGCTTAGTTGACTGCCTCAGGTTTCACCTGAGGTCGCTGATCGTCTTTGTGCACGACCGCCACCTGATGAGGTGAAGCCAGCATTATCTTCCTCGGCCGCACTTCATGGAAGCGCGCGTGCGTGCATGCGCGTGTGTGTACGTGTGTATATATGTACGTGGGTGTATGCGCGCGTGTGTGTGTGCGTGTGCGTGGTTGTGTTTGTGGGGAACACCTAGAATCCCATAATTTTTTTGAGGTTGTGGGTTCGACTCCCACCAATGGTCGTGGGTTCGAGTGCCGTTATGAACTCTATCTTAAATAAACATGTGCCTTCGTGAACTGGGACCTAGATATTCGCCTTAATTAACACTAAAGGCCGTGGTTTCAACTCCCACGAATGGTTGTGGGTTGCACTCCCGCCAAAGATCGTAGGCTCGTGTGCCTTAATTAAATATATGTTAATTAACTGGGCTTTAACTGACTTCGCCTTAATTAACACAGAAGGTCGCCGGCTCGGCTCCGGCCAATGGTCGTGCGTTCGGCTCCCATCAAAGGTCGTGAGCTGGAGCGTCTTAATTAATTATACCTTAATTAACTGTACCCTGATAAACTTCGCCTTAATTAACACCAACGTCGTGAGTTCGACTACCATCAAAACCACGATCTGAAAAGAATCGTTACAAAGTACCACGCTGCGCCGTGTTGTGCAACGATTATATTCATTTCTAAATTCTTCCTTTTTTTTACCCTGCATCACTGGCTCGCGCGACACCGCACCGATGTTATCGTTGGAATCAGCTCTTTGGAAAGATGTATGGTATTACATAAATATAGAATCATAGCAAAAGAATGCTTACAAAATACAGCCCGGGTTCTTAATGGCGATTCAGCTCTCCCCATGTACCAAACTCGGCCGCGAAACAGTCTAGGAAGAGCCTCATAAAAGCTGCCACTTTAATAAAGGGCAAAAAAAAAAAAATTGACTTGGGCAGAAGTTATCGTACTCCTTTCACAAGAACCTACCGTGTTCCGGCTTTTCCCGCAAATGCTTATCGCTTACCAGCACCGGATATTGGTTGAGCACGCTTGCAACCTCCGTTTCCATTTTCACTAAAGAGTAATTGGCGAGCCAACTTGCATTACGTCGCCGACGTCGTGCACTTTCCAAGTTTGCGCGCAGAAAATGAGATAGAAGAAAAAAAAATGTTTCCTGCTTTCGGGTGTGGTAAGGCCATGGGACGCCCGACATGGAGTCTTCAGTCAGCCTTGAAGCGTTCTCCAGTTATGTCAGACAGCCGAAAGAAAAGTGGCTTGATTCATTTCCCCGTACCGCGAACTTCCTATCGTGAGGGGCTCGAACTCGAATGCGGTCTATCGAGGCTCCGTTGTTCGCCTCGCTTGTGGTAGAAAGAGAGAGAGAAAAGTATGCAAAGTAATCGGAGAGTGAGGGGTTGCTGTCATTTGCGGCCTCCCGTGGACGGCACTCGCCACCGCGCAGCTGGCGTATCTCTGCCACCGCCGCGTGGGAGATAATTACGGCGACTCGCGCTTGTCGCGACACGACTTCCTGACGGTTGGTGCGCGCTCGTAGCGAGAGCGAATTGAAAAGTTCGCGACGGGGCGGCAACTGCGGTTCGATTGTTTTGTCGCGTCCCGATCGACGTTTTCGAAAAAGCAATCAAGCGGTCATTACGTCTTTTCGGCTAATCACCGCGGGAAACGCGGGCGCACAGGAGGGAACAAAAAACGGAGGGAGCGTGTAGCGAGAAGAAATATCGCCGTTTCCGTCGGCGCGCTCGCGCGCCTCGTCAAAGCCTCTTTCCCGGTTCCGTATCTTAATTCATCCGCGACGGTCTTTCCTTCGCCCCTGAGCGGCGGCTTCCTTTGAAAATTGGCCGCTTTGTCCTCTCGTTCCGCGGCGGGTGCGACGACGCGGAGAAAGAGCAGCTGCGCGCAATAATCGTTACCGTATACGCGCCGTGATAACTGAGCTGGACAGTTCAGACGGCATCACTACGTTTTGAGGGGAAGGGAACGCGTAGGAGCATGTATAGTTTCTCATGCATATTCCATGAAGATTCAGGGTTTGACACAGAAGTGCGAGGCTAGGAAAAGCACGCAGTGTTCGCAGTTAGACGCTGTGCCATGGGTACAAGCCAATCGCATTTGTACACGAAAAGGAAGAAAAAAAGAAAAAGGCCCCCGAGAAACGGTGCATCAGCTCTGTTCGTTCGTTTGTTGGTTCGCTTTTACCCTTTTCTCTAAGCTCTTTGTCCATTGCGTTTCAACTTCAACCACAAGAAGACGCCTCATTTCCAGTGGCTAACGATGATTCACAGCGTCAGCGGAAAATCGGAAAGGTAAATATATCTGCGTTAGTTGTGCACTTCCCGGTGTGCAAATCTAGGGAGCACACTAGAGGAGAACACATGCGCAAGTAACACGTGCACACGCGCGTGAGAGTAATGTACCAAAGGCTTAATGGTCTGTGGACAAAGCGAGAGAGCTTTCTTCCTTTTTATTTCGCACAATATACTATGAACTGCAGGACATGATAATCATCCATCGTATACCTACCAAGTATCCGCAAGGGTACTGCGCCACTGTATATAACGCTGCTATACTCGCGGACAACTTTCTGTGGCGATGAAGTGAAAGCTACTGAGGCAAAGCGCGCACAAGTGAGAGTGCTTCTGAAAAGGGTCCCGCATTTTCATGGACACTAAGAAATTTTCTTGCGTAGATCGAAAACTACGGAACATTAATCAACACACACTCGACAGTTTTTGAGATTAGTTGATAAATATTGCATGAGAAGTCGTCTATGACTCGAAAACATGCACTGAAGTCTATGATAATTTTCTCTGCCTGTTTAGGAAAACGTACATAGAATAATTTCCGTTTATTCTTATTAAGAAGTCAGCATGATCACGTAAACCTTGGATAACTAATTACTGCCTCAAACTAATCGAGAAGAAGAACAAGTGTTCGAAAAATGTTTACCCGCGCGTAGCCCTGAGAATTGGGAACTATTTTGAAAACAAATAAATACAATTAATATGTTCTTGCGTAATGCGAAACGCGAATACCTGCCCAAGATTTTTCCTTTAGAAAACAGTTATAAGCCTGAAGCCGTGTGCAAAAAAATTAATGACCTTTTGAATCGTTCCAATGGAAATCAATATATCACTGAATTAAAATTAAATGATCGATCAGTGCCGGGTACTAAACTGGTACAATCTTTTAATGACTTTCCTGGATCTAGCGAAACCCTCCCAGTTAGCATCTTGTCTACTTCAGCTTGGTTAACGTGGCGTACTGCGTGAGACACGCAATAAGATCATCGGCGGATAGGACTAGCATCACCGCTGTCAACCTTACGGGTCACAACAGAAGTGTGTCCCAGCGGGTGAGCCTCAAATTCAAAGATGTCGCGAAAAGACACGAGGACGCGACAAAGATCCGCAGCTTGTTCAAGAAGCAGCTAGGTCTAGAGCGATCATCTTCGAAAATATGCCGGGATCAGACGTTGCGGAACTGATTGGACAGCAGGTGGCTGCAGACGAGCACGGAACATATAACACAGAGGTGACGGACTCGTCGATGGAAGAAGCGTTGCCGAGCGACATGCCTTTCGGAATAACTTGCGTACTTAAACCAAAATTTAAAACACTGGAAGAAATACGCGGTTATCGGCGATAGGCACAATTGTATGATGAACGACAACTATGCGTAGCCGGAGAACATTGACATTAGGAGTCAGAACATAGCCACCGTCAAGAACAGATGGGAAGCAAGTCAAAGGCATATACATGGAGGCTTGAGGCGGCAACCGTACGAAGTCCACGGAACATAAAGAGGCTTAGCTGATTTTGGAGCACAGCAGTGAAGAGGCAGCTCGAGTTGGAGGAGGCCAACAGCGCAGTCAGTCTGTGCTGAATGGTCCGATAAAAAGTTGAGGCCGATGATCAAGTCATGGGAACACCGTTCAGGAACATCGAATGAAAAGAAAGTGTTCAAACGAGCAACAGTTATTCGCGCAGGGCACATGCCAAGGATAATGGGCGTTACTCCATCAGCTACCCGGATAGTACGAGATGCGGCAGCTATGAGGACTTTCTTTAAGCGTGAGCGAGGACGGTTACTTATCACTCATATATGGGCTGCAGTATCAACAAGCGCTGGAACAAATACACCGTCAACTTCTACATCGACTATATTGTGTCTGGTCGGCTGGGTGAGAGGCCTTGGCGGAGACGTCGACAATGCAGCCTACCTCCGGGAGTTGCAACTTCTAGTTTTCCGAAGGTATGCACCCAGGTCGCAATGACGGGGACGGGCGACGGGAGTGGGGTGACCTGGACTACGGGCGAAGACTTTGCGGCGAACGGGACTGGTGACTGCTCGGCGACGTTGATCCACGGCACCATGCGGTCGTACCGTCACTGGCGTGCAAGTTCGGCTTGGAGCTGGGTATGGCGAAAACCGTCGTCTGGACGAGGGCTGTTCGAGAATGCCATCGAAGACCAGCGTTTACGACAGTATCGGGCCACATGACCAACGCGGCGACAACTGAACCAAATAGGTCGGTTATCCGGTATTCGCCACTCCGCCATGTTTACGACAACCTCGAGGGATCCGTTGATTTTGAGTATGCACGAACGAAAGACGTTCAGTTGGCCGGGAACTGGCCATGGTGCAAACTGACTGCAAGCCGACATTGGCGAGTTTTTGGCTCACAATAGTCTGAACAAGGGGAACCATAGGAGCGCATGTATCGTTGACAGGTGAGCACAGAGCCGCGGGACACATTGCTTCCAGTTCACGGCTCACGATCTTCGGCAGCCGCTCTGAAGGCTGCTGCTGCTCAAAAAAGAGTCCTGTCGGTGTTCACAAGACGATATTGCAGCCGTATTGGGAAGTCGTGCGACTGATACATACGGTGGCTTTTCACCTGCTGGAAACGCTTGCACTCCGGGATAATGTCATAAACAGAAGTACTCTTCTTACAGCTGAGTAAGTTGAAGGTATCATTGGCAATACCTTTTAAGACGTGCCCGACTTTTTCAGACTCCGGCATTTCAGCGTCGGCTTTGCGGCAGAGTGCCAGCACGCATTGTATATAGGCGACGTAGCCTTCAGTGGAAGTCTGAACTCGTGATGCCAACTCTTTCTTGGCGACGACCTTCCGACCCAGTGGTTTTCCAAAAAGATCTCGCAACTTCTGCTTGCAGATATCCCAGTCACGGAGTTCTTCGTGGTATTGAAGCCTAACTCGCGCAGTTCCCGCCAAGTAAAAAATTATGTTCGTCAGCATCGCTGTGGGATCCCATTTGTTGTAGCTGCTTACCGGCTCATACATCTCCAGCCAGTCGTCGATGTTGGCGCAATCGGTGCCGCAAAAGGTTCCTGAATCACGCGGATACGTGAGTAAGACAGTCTACGCAGTCGACGCAGGCATTGCCGAACTAGGCACCGTCTCCTGCGGGATCGGTGAAAAACGGAAGCGGCGGGCACTGCGAAGCTCCGTTCTGAGTCTTTACCCCGAACTTCCACCAAATGTTTCGAAGAGGAAGTCGGATGCACAGATGTATTTACAGCTATTTACATGGGGAAAAGTTAGTGGTAATCGCGCAGGCTGGTACATAGGTCACAGCTCCAGGAGACAGTCTACCACTTGTTGTTGTTGTCCTGAGTGGCTGTGGCACATACCCACAGTAGTATGTGCCTTGAATAGAGTGGTTAAATTAGGTGCATAAAAGCAAGGGAGTTAACAATTTGAACGTTGGAGCTTAAAAAGTAAACTTTTTGTTTGCGGGAAAGCAAAAAAGAGCAATCAGAAGAAGCGTGTATATAAATAATCTAATAATATATAATAAATAAAAGAAAGCTATGGTGCGGAGGGAGGACGATCAGGCCAACATGCTAATCGATTGGTTTCAATTAGGTAATTTTGGATTGCCAAGCTAATCATTTCTGTGACTGAACCCAATAATTGAGGCTCCAACATATAGGATCACAGGCACTGATAAATTTAGGACAATATTGCGAAGCGGGGATTTCGAGTAATCGCTTTCTTATAACAGAAAAACGCCTCCAAAATAACAATAAATGGTCTATTATCTCCGCTTCGCCACAGAATGAGCATAACGCTTAGGGGACCAGACCAGACCTGTGTAGACAGAAGTTCAACCTAGGTATACGGCAGCGCAGCCTCGGGATGGACACTTCAATTTTCCTGTTTGGTAAAAATCGCTGTGCCAAGGTTATAGAAGATGTCGGTAATTCACAGAGTTGGTAATTGCGGAGCCTGGTACTGCCTGCATAATGACACTCCTGCGAAAGCTAGCAGCAGTAACGTGAGCAGTCAAAGGGCGATAAGGGAGAATCGGGCCACTTACCGATGCCTTGGCTAGAGAACCAGCAGTTTCATTTAAAATTAGCCCCTTATGGGGGGGCGTGGGGGGGCAGGCACCCAAATCAAACGCACGCTTCTCGAGTACCCCCGTATACCAGTGAATGAAACCTGCTCATTACGCGAGCATCACGAGAAGCAGTAAAGGATGAGCACAATGATAACGAATCAGTGATTATCACGGCTGACCCAATTGATGGTCCTAGTTTGCGTAATGCCAGCACCACTGCCGTGAATTCGGCTAAAAAATCGGCATGAACTCGGCAGCCGAAGAGAAAATGTCCAATCAAGAATTGGGGAACATATTTCTACCCCTGACTTTTCTTCACATTGTGAAGCATCTGTCGCAATTACAACGTTTGTTTGAAGGTTCTTCAGATGAGCTTGTAATGTGCCGTCTAGAATACGATGTGTAAGTAATTTTGCATTAGTAGGGGGAAATGTCATCGAATTCAATATCTGTGATAACAGCGCTGTCGGGAATAGGAAGTACATCGCATATGCGCACGTCCAAAGAATCAAATAATTTTGCACGAATGTTTTTGCGGAGTTTGTAATCGCGGCCAGTTGGCGCCGAAAAGCAACGTAGGCTGTGAAATAAATATTGTTTGGGATTGTCGCAGCGGTGATTCATAAATTCCCAAGAACGTCTGCACTGTCAAAAGCCGGAACCTTCACGAAAGAGGAGGAACACGGGATTCTAGATAAAGAGCAGAATTTGCAACCAATTTAGGAAGACCTGAACACAAACGTAATGCTTCTCTTTCTAAGAGGATTAGAGGACGGGAATTCTAGGCTGGAGCTCCAGAAAAGAGCAGGCAACCAAATTCTAATAGAGGGCGAATGTACATACGATATATCATTAGGAGTGTATCTCTTCTCAATCCTATTCGACGATTGCTCAGCCTAAGCAATATGCCAATTGCATGGGTACATTTTCCAGTCACACGATCTATGTGTGGGCGCCAGTTGAGAGAGGTGTTATAAATCATTCCAAGGTATTTAACAGACTCAACCTGTGGTATGTCTTGAAGGTGGTAAGACAATGAGATGTGCACTATGTCATGTATCGGAAAAACGAGAATAGCGCGTTTGCGGGCGTTGAGTATAAAGTGATTAACGTCTAACCACCTGTCCAGAGCACAAAAGTAAGTTTGCAGTAATTGGTATAGCGTGTGGATCTCGTTTGCAGATGCGAAAAACGCAATATCGTCTGCATAAACATAGGTAGTTACTTCTTGATGACAGGGTAGTGTGCTCATGAGAATATGAAAAAGCATCGGGGAAAAGACTGAGCCTTGCGGTAGGCCTCTCGTTTTGTGTACCTTGAAGAATAAAAGACGCTTTTGTAGCAATAGAATTCTCTTTCACCTAAAAATGGCTGAATTCGCGCTACTATATACCCAAGAACACCACAGGATGTTAACCAATTTATCAAAACAGTGTGCTCCTCGGTATCGTATGCTTCAGCGATATCGAGCGTCACTAAGGCAGCGTATTGCTCATGACGTCGAGCGAGTTGTATTCGGCTTTCTATTCGGCATGCCAGATGGTGCAGCCGGCCTTCAAACCAATCTGACCGAGACTAAGAATGAAATTATCATTAATAAATTTCGTGATACGAAGATGAAGAAGCCTCTCAAATAATTTTACTTCCCCATTGTTTCTTATGCATCATTATTACTTTGGCAAGCTTCCATTGCAACGGAATCCAAGCATATTTGTTTGAATAATTTATCAATTCTAAAAGAACGTTAGGCGATTCATGTAAAAACATTTTTAACATTGCATTTGTGACACCGTCAGGGCGAGGGGCTGTACTCTGCAAGTATAGTGCAGTCTCATTTAGCTCAGATAGGGAAATTGGAGGGAAGCCATCCGAAGGATCTAATACAGAGTGAATAGCCGGAAGGCCGGGTCGTAAACCGATTTTCTAAGCCTTTGGCAATTTCTTCTAGGGAGGCGCTCAATTTTTGCGCGGTCAAAACGATCGAGTCTAATGCTAAGGGCGTTGGTAGCACCTTCCTAGCACGAAGAAATGCGAATAAAGCGCGCTTACTTTTTAATTTGATAAATAATCGTAATGTCTAATATCATATTCATATTTGGCTCGATTAGCTCGATTAACAGTTCGCTTAAATACACCAACGTGAAACTGATAATTTTTCCAATTTCTCGCGCACTATTATGCAGAAGCATTTTCCAAACGGCTTTTCTTTTTCCATAGTCCCGCGTACACTCATCATTCCACCAACGACAAGCGCTGCCTTTAGCCGAAGGGATGACAAATTCGGCTTGCTTCCGGGTACCCTTTGGAATTGAGCAAATGGTTGAAGCGATTTCCTTATTATTGGCATTGGCGAGTTTTGAAACGGCTGAACGCAAACAAGCCTTAAATTTATTTTGGTTCACAAACGTACATGCCTGGTATTCTAAAGACGCTATTGGACTGCTTCGAATGATTTAAATGATTTCGAATGACATAGGAAGATGATCACTGTTGGTTGCTGAGTCAACCACTACCTGCGACGAAACCTTGGTACCAGCGCTGCAAAATGTTAAATCTAACAGGAACGAAAGTGACCTCTAGCAAACGTTACTTTTTCTGTGTTCTGACATGAAAGGTGATTATCAATGGTCCACTCCCATAGTCGCTTACCACACAAATGTGTTTTTAGTCCCCACTGCACGTGATCGGAATTAAAATCCACTGCAAACAAAATTTCTTTTCTACAAGTAGCCATAGCCCTATCAAGTTGACGCATACTTTGCACACCGGTGGGGAAATAATCATTTATAATTGCAAATGGATGATGCCCTGGGAGGCATAAATCTATTGCCAAAATTTCGCAGTCGTAATCCTTGATTTGAAAAGAAATTTTTGAGTTGTGAAAAATGTTACTGGAAACAAGTATCAGTAATCCTCCACCTCGCGAGTGTCGATCTAATCGGAAAGACTGAAAACCTTTTCAATGAAAATTTTTCTTTGGTGGAAGCCAAGTTTATTGAAGAAGTATGACATCTGGAATAAGTTGAATAGATAGGCAAGATAAATCTGTTAAAGCTGAGAATATAGAGCGACAGTTCTACTGCAGTACTTTCAGCTGTCCATTGGTGTGGATCGCACAGCAGCGGCAACTGCCGCCTGTAGAATACTTTCTTTAATCATAGGAGATGGTTGGCTCTTTTTGATATTGGTTTCATAATTGTGGAAATTGGGGATCCCATGCGTTTGGGAGCTCGAGTGTCAAGCTCCATATCTGCGACACTAACGGTGTCTGAATCTCGCCTGGTTGGACTAGCGGAGTAGAGTCTGTCGACTGACCTACATACTTGGAAGCCGTCTTTTCCTCGTTGCTAGGAATTCGAGGTGTGGTGTTAGATACTGTGGACTACAACGGTATCTTAGTGGTCTGCATTATTTGCATCATATGACTGGAAATTATTTGCGTTAAGCAATGAGATAGGCTCGATATAAATTTATCCATAGCTTTAGCCATTGCCTTTTCCATAGCAGAGTCAATTGCTTCCGAGAGATTAAGACCCATGCTTGGAGTGTTGCGCGCTGTAACACCACAGTATCCGAAGGCCCTGTCTTTAATAACTGCAATTGCATCTCTTCGGGAGCACTGACGGCGGTCGATTATTTCAAGAAGTTGTATTTCTTGATCGCGAGCTGAGCAGTCCGAATAGTCTTCTGGGCGTGTTCCCCCGCAGAGGCAGCACTTATGAGATTTCACAGAGCATTCACTTGAAGGATGACCATATCCACAGGTGCGGCAACGCAAGCTCGACTTATTAAATGTTCCTGCGCTGTGCCCAAATCTCCAACAATTCTGACATTGGATTGTACTTGACGCGAGTGGTTCTACACGGAACACAACAGTCAACACCTTTAAGTGTTACGGATATGATGTGTCCACAAACGCTGCAATTACTGATTCCGTCGGAATCCTCTCTTATTTACCAGTCGATTGCAACGGTAAATAGCAATGACGCCTGCTGCGGAGAGCTTGACCAGGGTTTCAGTTGGACTTAATCGGGAGTCTACGCCCCGTACGAGACCCTTGGTGCACGCAAGGTGAGGCGGAATAAAAGCACTCACCGGAGTAGAAGCGAATGAAGTGCATTTCAGCAGGTCTTCAGCACAGGTCTGGTCGGGTGACCGACACACTATACCTCCACGCGTCCGAACGCTCGCACGTCAGTGATGGTCTGGAAGTGGTTGGACATGGTCTTAAGTTCCTTCTGGGCAGCTTGTGGATTCGTGATCCTTATGGAACCTGCATTGGTAGGCACAAGCGCAAGAGGAATGGTGCTGACGCCACTGCGAAAAAATAAATCTAGAGGCAATTCATTAGGTGGCAGGGATGCTGACTAGGCGGATCGCGCCTGGCCAGGAGAATTGGTCGACATCAGCCCAAGATGGCTGACGCAAGGAATGCCAATAAATCAGGCACTAAAATAAGGGGCGCTATAAAGTGAAACTATTCCAAACTTTTCTATTCCAATTCTGCAATCAGCCCTCGGCGATAGGTCAATTACTTTTTAGACCACCCCCCTTTCACCTGTCTGTCACGAGACGTCACAAAAACCGCGATAGCTCCCCATCTGATATAACGTGTACACAAGGATTATGTATGATTTGACCGAACAAAAGAAAAATAGTTATTTCAGATTCGACGCCTCTTCGTCATTAGCCCTCGGCTATTGGTCAAAAGTTTTCGGGCTGCGCCCACATCACCTGCCTCTCACGCGTAGTCACAGAACCGCACAAAGTCACCGCGTCAAAGTGACGTGTACACGATAAAGATGCATTAATATGCCGAACAAAACTGAATTTTCTTCTGAATAGCCGCAAGCTGCCCCATTCCCAATGGAATAAAAGATGGCTGCCGCCGATCGCTCAGGCACTGGCTACTCGCACCTGTCGGAGAGCATGGGTTTATTTGCGTGTAATAAAACTTATTGCGTGGCTGTGTAACGCTTTCAAGGCCTTTCGGCACGTTTACGACCTCGTTCTGCCAACTCTTCTTTGCTGAGGATCCATTTGAGCGTCATTCTTAAACTTCCGTTGCATGCCGTCGCGATTGTCGACGAGCCACCGCAAGCTAAGTAAGGAAAAGCGGACAAATTGCAGACGCCGGCATAACCCTCTTCATTCGGTTACCGATGTTCAGTGCAGTGGCTCGGCCCTATCGAATCCCTCTCCACTTGAGCGTGCTCCTCGCCTCTTGTGAGCCAATTAGATAAGACAAGCCGCTCGGTGTAGGCAATGTTATTCGTTTTTCAAGTACACGAAAGTGACCTCCTATGAACGACGAGAGCGTTTGATTGGTCTGTTCAGACAACCCTGCGGCTGACCGCCCGATGCTTGCGTCGGCGGTTACGCAAATTTGACGTCAGGAGATTGGAATAAAAACATATTGGAATAGTTTTACGCTATAAGGCCCAAGGTTAGTGAGACACCTGGAACCACCCCATACTCAGCCAAAACACCACTCCAGGTCAACGAAGCTACCGAGAGCGTCCTGCTGCTACCGTGACGCCCCAAACGAAGGATCAAATTCCTCCTCTTCGTCTCCATTTTGCGCGCACAGTCCTGTCCAAACGCACCGTAACAGTATTATGACAATTCCATTCCTAATAGGTGCTTCCCTCGTAATATTTCCTTCTATCTAGACATTTCAGGCGTAGCCTGGCATTTCTGAATGTAATTGTCAAGATAGGTCTATCGTATCATGATCTGTGCTATATGAACACTTTATAGAAGTTCATGGTCCCCTGGGATGCTTGATGTAGACATTGTTATATTTTATCGGTCCTGTTCCATCTTTGATAAGTCTTGGCAAATTAGGGCAATTGGAGGAAGCCGTCATCAAGAAAACCGACCGACAAATCATATAGAGGAGGCCATAGCTGTCTCTTGCAATCGTAGTGCAGGGTGGCTGCGTCATGTAGTCTCGTTCCAGCGGTCTAAAAATGACGTGGCCAAGGCAACCTGTAGTCAGTTGTTTTTATTGCTTCTTTTATGTGTTTTTGTGGCTTCGTGTTATATATCAACACGTTGTCGAAGTTGTGGCCAACACTGTTGTCTAAAAACATTACAGTTTTGTCATAAGGACGAGGCAATGACTGCCATAGCAACATGCTAGAATATTAAACGAAGTGTAAGACTTGTAGCTGTAGTGGCAGTATCAATTGAAATAAACGTAAGTTGACTAAGTAAAAACGAGCTGTTGCGCTAGGGGTCCTCTGTTTGAATTCTGCCATGGTACAATTTCATTTACATGTATTAATTAAAGCTAACGTCTTTCTGGGCGACTTCACCACCACTTTTCCGTATCGGGTATGTTTCATGTAAACCTCTCTACTGGGCCGATCCCCAAGGTATGCACAGCCACGCTAACAAAATTAAATAATTTTCAGGTTTTAGCTCCGCTATTGTGTCGCACTTTTCATATTAAAGTCTGAGAAGATTTAAGATAAAAGACATGTGCTGTTGGTGTTTTGTTTCATGACATTTGTTTGTGGGCTGCTCTCCTCAAAACTGTGAGGAATAATTTTGTCAAGAATTTGATACCTGGTATGAGCAACTTTAGTGATAGAATGATATGGCATTATAACCCGCATATACCGCATGTCATATAGCATGTCATGACGTATAGCATACATATACTTAAATATCTACAGAACCTCACGGTGACGCGGACAGCGACGGTGACGGCAAAAGTTCGCTTAGTGTCCATATAATTGATATCGCAATAATATGAGTGGAAATAAGTCACTAGTGGGCGGTATAAGCTCGCCGCGTTGGCTCAGTAGATAAGGCGTTCTCTCCGAGGTTGCAGGCTCAACGTGGGCGCATTTTAATATAGGCGGAAAGCAAGCATGCCGGTATGTCATGGTTTCGAATGGCCTTAAAGGGCTCCTTACCAGGCCCCTTCAGAAATTTCCCTTATTCCGGCTAAACATTGGCGATATATTGGCGTTATCAGGTCTGCGAGAAACAACGTCTCAGGAACTCGGCTATTTACAAAGGTGCCAGCAAGTTCCACGAGTTAGGTTGTACATCGGTATCCGTTTCCTGTCTTTGCTAGGATGTGGTATAATGTTCGTTAAAAATCGTGAAAGTGCTTTAACGAGCGTTCCGCTTGTTAAATTCGACCTCAACGTTTATTGGCCATCTCGCTCAAGGACCTTAGAGGGTTTGTTGACAGTTGTAGAGAGTGCGGCAGCAATTTTACAGCCGCTGCCACCTCCACGTCCTCACACACATACAAAAAAGTAAACGGTGGAAAGGTGCGCCGTAAACGAACGTCGTCGCCGCTCGTTCGTACACCGGAAAGGCCCGAGAGAACATCCGAGAGCATGGGGGAAGTAAAAAGGCGTAAGAACGGGAAATAAACCCATCCGATTTGCGAGAGCTCCTTTCGCATTTCGAAGTCTGCTCATATCCGGGAGCCGGAGAAGAGGAAAAAACAAGAGAACGGAGATAAAGCAGGGGAAAAGAGCGCGGCCCTGGGCCCCGCTCGAGCACCAAGACCTTTACGGCGCCATTATTTTGGACGCCATAATTCCTTATCCGACAAATGTTTAAAACAGGGCGTTCGCTGCGGCCGGCTCGGCGCACGCTAAAAAAACGCGCGCCGAGTGGGACGACGCGCCTATATATGCGGCGAACGCGCGCGCTCGCTCGCAAGGGCCTGAATCGCGTAGCAGACAGTTCGCTCGCCGGCCGAGAGCAGACGACAACACGTCCCGGTGGAGCGCCATAACGACGGCACTTTTACGACCCGGGGTTATAAAATGTCCCTCCCGCCTCGGCGTATATATCCGTACGCACATATATATTTCATCCTCCGGTATCTATCGGCCGCAGCAGCATACGGTGCATATGTTTCCAAGTTATAAACAGGGCCGTTTGCCAAAACTCACGCTACAACCTCGGGCGAACCAGTAGGCAGCCCTTGCTTTTGCTGCCGCCGCACCTGGAATCGAGGAGGAGAAAGAACGCGCGCGGAACCGTTTCTGGCAGGGGCCCCTAGATGGCGCGACGCGTCCTAGCCCGCGAGCAAAACGACACTCGGCGGCGCCATTACGGGCGCTCGCGGCGGCGCAACGGCGACACTACAACTATACGTACTCTCCGGAGCGGCGGCGTGCGGACTCTTAATTCGAGATTTATAACCGTGTTCTCACCAATCGCGGCGGCTTTGATGCCCGCGCGGCAGCGCGCCCTCTCCCTCTCCTCGCTCTTCATGGCGCCATAAATTACGGCATTCCCGGGCTGCAGATATGACTTACATCGAAACCCCTAAGTTGTATATATCGCTGATAATAATCCCTGCCTCGGTGCGGCAATAAAGCGCCAGATTTATGTCTCCATTATATTTCACTCTCGTTTCCTTTTCTCGCGCGCCCGTATGTGTTCCATAAAAGGGAGGAGGGCTGGCCGTGTCTGGCTTGTTTTTGAGCATCGCTGCCTTTGTGGACTTCTCTCGGAGCGACGGACGCCGTGGTGCGAGCAGCCCAAGACGTTATGTGGACGTGCCCTCTGGGTCCCCGCGGACATACGCCGTTTTCGCGCGCTCTCCCCTTTACGGCCGGCATAAACTGCGCCGGCGACGGGCAAGCACGCATTTACATAACAGTCGGCGGGCAGGCCGGCAAGGTATACTGGACGAGTTTATGTTACGGCGTCGCCTTTCCGGTTAGAGAAACAGGCGCGCTCCCTGTCAGTGCTGGGCGGCCGTTAAAGTCTGCGCCACTGCTGCTGCAATCTATCGTCGCGTTGCTGTACCTTTATCCTCGCCCTTCAAATCCTACCCCGTAGCAATGTCAATAGTGTCTTGTTTCGCCAGACCTCCTCTCGTGATTACGCCATTGGTGCCTCGTACATTGAGGAGGACTTACACGCCAGCACAAGCGGTCCGGCAGAGTGGGCAGCACGAAAAACAGAACGTAGTAACTCAGTCTTTGCAAAGATGAATGTGGGACACGCTTTTGAAGCGTGCAATGAGTGAGACATGTATTGTCATAAAAAAGAAAGTAAATGCACGAATTAGTCCTACTGGTGCTGTGCTCTCCGTAGTACAAGACGATTAAACGAACGAAAAGGTTTTCATAGCTGAATGCGATATTTCGGGAGACAGCGTTTAGTCCTGCCCGCTACATAACAGTTGGAAAATAATTGCGTTAATGCATTCGGGCATCCATGCATTTACCAACCCCTAGGTCTTGCTTACGTTCCTTGGTGTTAGTAGTTTACGTTCGAATAATAATAAAGCGAGGCGGTGGTATTTATTATAACGAAATGGATTTCACACGCGGTGGTCGTAATATTATTATTATTATTATTATTATTATTATTATTATTATTATTATTATTATGACCACTGTGTGCGAAATCAGTTTCATTATAATACCACCGCCTCGCTTGTACTTGCCAATAAATGCGCATTGCATTAATAGCGAGCGTGATAAGAAGATGCACGTCAGCCATGCGCGCTGAAGGGACTGGGCTGACTTCAGCTTGCTTGTATTTCCCATGCATACACGCTTGTCTATGCGATTGTTACACTCATCCATATACCAGCGCAGCCGATCTGTTACTGCCGTTGGTTTCAACCGTACAGGGCAAGGTCGGTTCTACCTACGACATAGCCGCACGTTCAACAACCTTAAACACTTTTGGCGTTTGCGTCAGGAAAATAGGAGCGCACGGTCTTCAGCTTTTGAAGAAACAATGAGAGTCACCAGAGAAGGTTTTAGCGAGCTATACGCTTTAGCCTTTGACGTATGTCGGACGACGCATGCGCGTGCGCGCTCAGCTCGCATAGCGTTCCCGTGTCGGGGTCGGAAGTATAGCAGTCTGCGAAAGAAAACAATACGGGCTTTCGCTTTATTTCTGACAAGCGAGGACGCGTCAACGCATCGCATAATGTCGTAGCCAAAATGGCGCTTCAATATCTGAGCCACACGCCATCTCCACAGCACTGTATCATTTCAGTAACATTTGCCTTGCTAGTTATGGAAAATTCCCTCCTTGATATTGGAATGACTTCGCACATCTTACGGTTATACACTTTGGTGTTCCAGCCATTGTCACTAAAATGTAGCCCCACTGTTCGGGAAGGCGCTAAATAGCGAAATACGTAAAACCGCACTTGCGTATTTATTTCGCTATTATTATTATTATTATTATTATTATTATTATTATTATTATTATTATTCGGCAATTGGACTCAACGGAGCTCCACAAGATTCAATCTCGCAGTGGCGCCACAACATATTTTTGAGGTTCAGATAGTTGTATAGGGTTGAGGACGAAAAGTTCCAAACTGAACTTGAGAACTAAAAGAAAGGGCCCAGTTTCACCTGAATGGCGAAGCATCGATTGCGATAACAAATTAGTGGACAGCTATACGAAGAGAGGATAGCAGATTATATATATATATATATATATATATATATATATATATATATATATATATATATATATATATATATATATATATATATATGCACGCTAACTAAGTTAGCAAGCGTGGTATCCTGCGCGCACAAGAACACATGTACACATCTCACTCGACCGCCGCGGAAACAGTCAAAACGCTGGAGTGAAGAAGCGCGGTAGCAGCAGCGAGCGCACTGAACTTCGTGCCGCGTCTCGCATCCAGCGCAAACGAAGCCAGGAAAACACAGTGCGCGGCGGACTTTGTCCCCGTCACACATGGCTTTACGGCGGAAGACGGCGCGCTTCCTCCCGGTTTTCCTGCCTTTCGTGCGCGAGATTGAGCCGCGATCGCCCGCGCACCCTCGCACGCTGTCACTCACACATACGGCGCGCGGCGATGATTTTATCGCTCTTGGACTTTATACGGAACCTCATGGCGACACCAATGGCAGAAATGCGCTTGAAGTGTCCCATCTATCGCAATAAAATGAAGTTTCCGATCTCAGGTTAAATAAGATCGGTAGACTTTGCAATACGCATAGAAATGCTGTTTTATCTTGATCTCGGGCGTGAAAGTATCTCAAATTGTGGAGAATAATCTGTTTTCCTTATCGTAGTTTAGAGCCGAGGCTAATCTGTTGCTGAACAAAAGGCTCCCATGACAGGTGGACGCGGTCTACGGACAAGGGGGAATAGCGGGCGGCCGCCGGCCCACTGTCACAAGGACAACGATCACACGCGCCGCGGGTGATCCCCCGGATCACGGGATCGACATAGGAAGATCTGCTTATCCCGCTAATCCGCGACTAACCACCGCGTCCGGCGGGGCCAGAAAAGCGCGCGCGCGGTCATTAGGCGCGCGCACAAAGGACACCTTGCCGGCGCGCGCGAGACAGCTCCGCGTGCTCAAAGGAGACGGGTGGATCGTCTCCGGTGGTCCGGCGCGTCGCGCCCATCCAGCGAGGGTCACCCTTCGCCTCGGAGCAGCGGTGCGCCTTCTTTTTCTACGGCCACTCGATCGTCGCCATGACAGTCGCGTCTGGTTCTTTCTTCTCCGGCGCGAATGATGCGATTCTGAAAGATTAGCGTGACCGAAGAGGAATACCCGGAGAGCGGACAACTCTCTTTCTCAATTCGACGCATTCATCCGCGAAAGAGAGGAGCCGCCGCGGCGGCTGTGGGCACTCTCCGCCTCGCCGCTGAGAAGAGGGAGAAAGAAAAGCTCTCCCCTCCTCTGCCGCAACTCGCCAAAGAAAGACCGCCCCGGCTCTGACAACAAAAGCTGACATAAATCATGCCTGATTGGCAGCTCTGACAACGGGCTGATGGATAGCGTTGTAAAAGTTGACAGCTGGCCCGACGCCAGATCATTAGCTCGACCGGGCTTCCATTGGCCGCGCCGACCGCGGGGAACCGCGAGGGGAAAGGAGAAACCGGAAATTGATGGGCGTGACGTCACGCGTTGGCTCCTCCTTCGGCACACCGGATGTTGGGGCTCCGCGCGCACGTGACGTCCCCGCCCGGAGAGGCGCGATCCGGCGAACGCGTCGTACGCGCAGAACTCGCCGCGACTCGCTGGTGTGAGGACCGTACTCGACTTCGCTGTTCGACTGCGCGATCTCGCAGCGCTCGCGCCGTTTTTTGCTCAGCTGAGGCGGAACGTACAGGGCTTCTCTTCTGACTGAGGCACCGCTCGCCAGGACACTCGCCTCCGCGGAGGCTGGATTATTTGACCCGCGGATTACTCAACGCCGTCAGCAACCGCTCCGGTCATCGCGTGCGACCCAAGTTGCTCATCGCCTTCGTCTGGGTTCCATGACCCATCACCATGCTGACCTCAAGTAATCAGTACCTGAGGCCAGAGTTCCTGTCTCCGCTTCCGACTACGGTGAGTGGCATTCCTAAATTATGAAACGTATTTCGTTGGTAGCCGGTCTTTTGTGGGCCATTCTCCGTGTGGCAACATCATCAGGTATGCCGACCCGATGACGTTGACACCATCCGTGTTGCTTGCATCGTTAGTGACAGTCAGATAATATAAAACTACGAACACAGTCGCGCTTTTTTGCTGTATTATTACGTTGCTTGTTATGTGTCTTAACTCGAGTTTTCCAAAGGATTACTCGAATTATGACTGTACGAAACACGTCCCCAGCTGCTTTCGTTGATAGCCCTGTGTCTTCGTGATGCTCTCTGTGAAAGGCGTATGTTGGTTGCGGTGCTCCTGTTGTGACTGGAGCTGGTGTCAGGTACATATTTAACTATCATCGCGTACACATTGTCTCTAAAATGAACCAACGAGGCCACGGCACGCCGGCGTTTGCGAAGACCGCGCCGTGCCCGTGCGGTGGCGCCGTCGTGCGGTGGCAAATCGTACTATCCGACGTTCTTTCGCTGCGTGTACGTGTCATCCGTATTTGGCCTATTGGCGTGCTATATCATGATTCACTAAGGTAAGATAGAGGCGGCATCGCCACCTTCGCTGAACTGCATACTAATTTGTTCAGAACTATTTGTAGTGAATAAAAAGAATGTTTAATTGGCAAAGAGTTAACGGTGCTGTCCGGCTACACCGACGACATTTACACGTTTAGTGATGATCCAGATAATAATCAAGCATAATAATAATAATCTTTACCTCTTGCTGGCACGCGGTTACAGCCATGATACTAATAATAGCAGCTGTCTAGAATTGGCGCGACCGTTTTGAGATCGTGCAGAACGCGAATTACTTGCAGCGTTGGTGTAATTTACTGGTTGTAAATGAATGGAGATAATTTGACGTGCTTTGGTTATCGCTTAGGGTTGACGCAACAGTTATGTAGTTAAAAGTGGAAGAAGGAAGACATAAATAACTGATCGAAATACGTCCACGTGAGCAGTGCGCTTGCCACTTTGTGAAAGTCCGAATCCGGCCTAGAGAAGTGAGGCTTCACCAAAACATTTTTATTACCTCGGCTTCACATGCAGCACGGTTGTTATCAGGCACGCTCGTTTGTTTAATGCCTGCAAACTGGTATAAAATTTAACGGCCGCAACTTCGAAATACGCGCGACCCTTTTGTGAGGCGTGCACTGTGCAAGTACCCTGTATCTGCTGATAGGATCATCACAGTTAAGATGAGTTGGTAACTATCATTTAATAATGTTGTGCAAAACAAGTTGGCACCAGTGACAGCATATCTCGCACCCCGTTCCTAATGGCGACGTCATAATGTTACACTTTTACGCACCGAGAAGTTGGCGCGTGGTCCTGTTGCAGTCGTAGCTTTGCACTGTTTTTAACCGTGTGGTCATCGCGGTTCCCTGCGGTCTTCGCGAAACTGAGCATTATACGGGAGCGTTTGCACTTGCGCAAAATTCCTTTGCCACTGCGCTTGAATCCAGTGGTTGCGTGTGTTTTCGTGCCACGTACCCGGGCGTGCCGCGTCCTGTCGTCTTTCTTGTCCGTCTGAATCCAGCGCTATGACCTCAATTATTGCAACTAACCAACTAGCACAAAAATCTGCACTCCTGTGGCGTGTGTGCCGCAGTTATTACTTCCCACATATTCCCTTATGTTTGCGTACACAGTCATAACCAACTAAGACTGTGTACGTACTCACGAGGCACTGCGCGACGCGTCTTTCATTGGTTATTTGCGAGGATCCCTCATTTACGGTTTTGCTACCTGTCAGTGTCGTTACGCAAGCCATGTCATGATTGCCAAGTTAAGCAGGGAATGTTTGTTATGTTTAACGAACATTGCCCGACGAGTACGGGTATCTGTAAAAGCCACAGGAAATACAAGTCAGCTGTCGCGTTCGCAATCGGCGCTGCGTGTCACAACTGAGACACCGGCGGTTGCTTTGTTCCCCTGATGCACAAGTACTAGAGTCGTTCGAATGGCATCTCGAACAAGCTCGGCAGTTTTTCGTTCACGACGGCCTCGAGCCCGTTGACGTCACGCGCGTTGACGAGGTTGCGCATTTTTCGCCGGTCGACGTCCGATTATGCCGCGCTCAGTCGGCGCGCACGAACCTGTCGCGGGTGAATTACTGCCGCCTGCGGAGCAGCAGGCGCGAAAAGTGAGCAGCGCCTTTTCGCGAGCCGTCTGTAACGACGCCTTTTGATGGCGCCTGTTATTAATGTCCTCCTCCGTCTCTGCGTGTGGCACCAAATAGGCCAAGTTCTATGGAAGATCGCGCGCGCCCGTGCTCGTCCACTGAATGACACGCTTATACAGGTGTGAGAAAGAAGGAAAAAAAATTGAATGCCTCAATGCCGTCAACCACACTTGCTATTGACTCGCCAAACGTGCTGTTCGCTGAGCACACGCAGTATCGTGGGTGAGCGCATATGTCTGCGAACAGGCGCATGCATTCATTTTACGGCTTTGCCTCATACCTCGTTAGTACATGATTGAGAATATCATGGCGCACGCTTGGAATTTTAGAACAGCCAGTAATGCGTGCCGCCGCCATTGCTCTGTAGGGCCTGCTACTCGATTTCCCTAGCTTTCCTTTGTTTTTTTTTGGGAGTGAAGAGCGCTGTTTGTTGAGGAAGGAAATGGGGCGCAGTAAGCTGGACTAGAGAGGCTATCTCGTCTTGCGTACGAATATTGACACGTTATCGAAAATATAATGTCTGAGTTGTATAATGCGTGTAATGGCAGACTTTCTGCAAGTTAACTGATGCCGCAGCGATCGGCCTTCGTTTTTCGCCGTCTGTGCGCGGTGTTTGCAGCCTCCTACACGACGTCTCAACTTAATCGCGTCTGTAATAACGCTTTGGTATGTATACCATGGTTAGGAAATTGCCTTACTTCGTGACGTTCACAGTATAACGACGCATCCATATTTCGGACCGGCGAAAGCCCTTGCCTGTGATCGGTGGAACATGCACGGCTGCGGCATTATGTGCCGTTGTGAGCTTCTATCGTAGCCCAGTAGTAGTTTCCGGAATCGACTCTTACCTATATATGTTAAGAAGGTATGAATTCTACGAGGCCTATCTTCTATTCCAGATAGCCACTTGTGTGACAAATAACTCCCATGTTAAACAAGAAAAGAAACGTGTTGCTGTTCAGTTTCTTTCGCCGTACACTATGTGCCGCCTTCACCCGTATTTTCTTTTTGTTTGTTCATCACACGAAACGCCCCGGCCGTTTGGCACCGCCGTAGGAACTCTGTTCGGGCTCCTTCGCACATATGACAAGTTGACCAGGCAACCATCGCGTCGAACGCAAATAGCCAAGGCTTTTAACGCCGTGGCTGAGGTCGCCGACGGGAAGAGAGAAGTGTTGTGGGGACAAGGGAAGGAAGGAAAGGCGACTGTAGTATAAAAAGCGAACGCATCGTCGAGCCCAGGACGATTAAGCCACGCGCTCGAGGGCGTCGTGCAAATTAATCGGGAGCCCCCGCTGTCCTCCTGTGCCTGTTCTTCCCGCAGCCGGGGTCCGCGCTTTGAATAAATTGCCGCTGCTTGGCGCCACTCGATTTTTCTTGTCGGCGCGCTTGCGTTGTCGACGCGCGGTCCGAGGAAGCCCGCGCTCGGAGCGCCTCAGGCCGCCGGGCTGTGGGTGAAAAAAAGAGCGTGAAGGCATACCGCGTGTTGCCACGTCACCCAAAGGGGTCATCCGCCCGTGGTAATTCCTTGAACGTAGAAACGCCCCTCTCCACATTCTGACGCCCAAATACTCCGGGACTACCTCATTCCTTATGGAGTAGCTGTGCGTCGGATCTCTGAGAATTCGAAGTATCTAGTCGAGCGGTCTCTTATTTATTCATTCATTTTGTCGTTTGTTCAATTTCTTGCTTAATTTATTCGCTTCTTCGTGCGTTATAAACTGCGACTTTTTTTTTTTTTTATGGAACACTGAAAAGACTTGTTTCGCGTTTCTGCGGTACAGAACTGTGTAGAAGATCGACAAGGACAATAGTGGCGCATTCGGTACCGCTTGCAAAGACATCTAGTAATGCGGATTGAGTCTGTTTGTCGAGCAACTCTCGTTCGTAGGCAAGTTGCGGCAAGCTTACAGGCCGTGCATGTGTGATCAAATGTCTGAATTTTGTGGTAATTAAGACGCGCAAACTGAAATTTACAAATGTACAGGAAAGTTTGCAGTACGAAGTCTGGACTGCAGTGCGCAATTTCCAGTTACATTCAGAGGCCGAGTGGAAAGTCGGCACTATCGCGGAATCTCTGGTCGATATACTCTTGCTCAGAAGAGCATCTTACGAGTGCTGAAAGTGCTCTTTGTAGCCGCGTAGCATCTATGCTGGGAGGACCACGTGGGCCGCAGAAAGAGACGCCGCGACTTGCTCGCAGTGCGATTGCACCGCCGCTGCGTACAGGGGGCCCCCTCTTGACGATGAAAATGTGCTCTTCCGAAACTGGGTCCTTTTTTTTTTTTTCCTCCTCCTTCCTTCCGCTCGGCGAAGATCAGTTTCGACCCCGTAATGACTCTGAGAACGGGCTTCCCATCGTCGCGACAATTTTCACAAAAGTGGCTGCCCGTTAGCCGCTTTCCGTGGGGTCCTTGCCTGAGCGAGCGGCCAGCCTCAAAGGACGCTTGTCCTGCCGAGAAACAGCGCGTTGCATGTTCGCCGTAACGTATCATTGCTGTGCGGGTCGCATGACGAGGCGCGGTACGGGCAGCGCGCATTCTGCGCGGGTGAACCGTGCGCCCTTGCCATGCCTGGAGAGCGGATGCTTCGAAGGTATTCACCAATACCAGCCCGGTGTCCTGCGCTCCTGACGAGCAAATCTCGCAAGTCACCGCTGTGCTCCCGCGAGCTGCGCGCGCCATCTCACCGCCTGGCAAGAGATGGCGCTCGCGCCTCGGGCGGGCGAAGCCGTGGGCTGCTGTGGGACCAGGCGGGACACAAAGCGCGCGTTGTGCACTGTGACGATGCAAATGATAGGTCGCACACATGTCCCCGTCTGCTCACTGGGTTCGTCAGATGTGAGTGGATTCTCGAATGCACGAATACGACTTTTTTTTACATATGTTTATAAATAATTTTAGGTGTATGCGGTATAGGTGTTTTTTACATAATTTTCTTGCGCTCGCGTACTTAGGTTATTCACCTCTCAAGTTGACCAACCGTTCAACTATTGACGGAAGCTGTGTTTCCCTTAATGTCGTTTTATCGTGTGTCACCACGATGTCTGACGCGAGTTGGTAGAGATTAGTCTGCATGCCCGCTTGATCTGTTGGTCGGAAGGCTCACACGCTGCTACCGCTTCTTTTCACTATTTTTCGATTATCCCACTGGAGCACTCGTTAAGTGCCGTATTTGCACGATTCTATGGCGCGCCCGATTTGTAGCGCGCAGTTCTGTTATCACCAACATAAAGATATAACTCTGTGCCGATGCTACTGCGCACATCAAGTAACGAAACCTGAGTCGACGCATACCGTGTTCAAACAATTTTATGGAACATGCAAAGGCAGACAGACGCGCACACAGCAGAGTCTTAGCGGCTAGTCGCTATCGGAGTCCGACGACACCTCATTTTCGCGGTTTATCGACGACAGAAAGTCATCTTCAGTTTGATCTAATCCATTAGAAATGCCACACGTTCAGCAAACTGGAAAATGGCGAGCGCAAATTAAGGCAGAAAAAAAAAAGTCCTTTCGATGGCAGTGCAGCTAGCTACCTTGCATTCGTTTTAGTATGAATCGGTTTCGTTTTTGATGTTGAGTAGACTTGATTACGATTGCAACGCGCATGCAAACTTGAACTCACTTTTTAGCCAAAGAAGCAAGGGTGGGTGGGGTGAGAGGTGCGCGTTAGAATCGTGTAAATACGGTAGTTATGATGACGGCAGAGTACCAATTTGCCGAAGCAGGGAAAATATATTGCGCGCTTTTGAACGCGAGTTAACGCCACGCGCGACTGAAGCTTTCGCAACACCCCGTGATGACACGCAAGGGTTGCGAACGGAAGCTAAACAGCGCGCGCTGAAATTGCTCTCTACTGTATTATAGTTCGCGAAAAGATAGCTGAAACTATACGGTGGTAGCTCGCACCTGGCGCTTTGTTCCCGGTGCGAGCACACACACACACACCTGTGTGTGTGCGCGCGATCGGAGCAAAGCAAGGGAGGAGTTACCAACAGGTCATCCGTTTTATAAAGCTTAGCGAATCCGCTGCCGCCTGTATATTACCGCTGTTACCGCGTTATCTTAATTTGGTTTGAATATATTTCAATTCCTGATAGCGCGATCTGGCGTTATCTCGCTGCGACTATCGCGGTAGTGTAGCTAGTGTCGCCGATCGGAAACGGGAGCTGGACAGAAAGATCGCAGGTGAATTAACTTGAAATCGTGTCGGGTGTCGAGGGAATGAGTGCCGCCTATAGATAGAGGAAGTAGCTGTTTGAGTGTCTTGTGTGTCGTGCTCGATGTCAATGTCGTGGTGCTTATTGGATTCCTCCACAAAACTAAAAACAAGAAAAAAAGTTTGTATTCGGGCAGGCGTAGAGAGCAAAACTAAAGCTTGAATAATGTGTTGATGCTGTCGCCGGAAAGATGTGAAGTTTAATGCCATACTGATTATATTCAGTGGCAAGAGCGAAGGCGGATTGTCATCAAAAATGGCATCATATGATATAGACCTCGAGATGTCGTTCCGTTGCCAAGTCTGAGGGCTTTAGACGCTAGATATAGGAGCGAGAGGGTCATTTTATTTGTTTGTTTGTTTCGGTTAACTGAGGAAATGCTTCGTACAAATACATATTTTTTTTCTTTTGCTCGCACGTCTGTATTCATTATTTTATTCAACATCTTCCAAGTTGATTTTATGAAGATGAAAATTATGCTTAGCTGTCCCGCTTGCGCGTCGCAGCGAGGGATATAGCTTGCGGTTTCGGCAAGCTCTTGTTATTCTAAGTATATATTGTGCGCTTTTATAATTTCGTTCATTTGTGCAATAATGTGCAGATAGGCACGGAGACAACGACAATCGCAGCGCGCAAGACCATGGGCTGCAGAAAGCGAATGGCCGTATTTCTATATTTCCTTTATTTTTTTTTTTATTCACCGCCTTCATATAGGGTAGATTTGCGCTGCTGTTTCTCCAGCACGCGCGTATGGTCCGTGATGGATTGGTTTATTGTAAAACTGTTGCAGGCAAATGGCAGCTTCTTTGGTTAGACGTAAATAAGGTGTGTTTGCGTCAGTAAGCGATATTTACTCTACTGATATGTTACCAATATGTTCGCTTGTTAAGGTAAGATATGCAGCACGCATCAGTCTTGGTGTCGTGGCTGTTTCTGCGCTGGAAGCAACAGGAAGAGCTGAGAGAATGTTTGTTCATACAGCTCAATACTGACACGTAAGCTGAAGGTGTGGAAGCCAGCAGGCACCTTTACGCCTCGTTTTAACGATGGTGACAGTTGTGTGTTTCGCACTGCAAATTTTGTTATCCGTAATGTAATTTTCCGCTGCGCCACGTTTGGTCAAAAATTAACATGCTAGCGAGCTTTTTTAGCCTTAAGAAGCACAGGAGAGTGGACGGCAGGCAGCAGCCCTGGCAGCGACGATTTCTGCAGCAACGAACCCCGATAAACGTTCTTTTTTTTTTTTTCACGTTGATGTCTAGGTATAGTAAAGATTCACTGTTTATGATTATGTTGTTGCCAACGTCATTGCTTCATCAACAGTGAGTAGCACATAGCCCGTCATTGCACTAAATTTTTTATACGCTGTGGTTGAAATCAGCGTCACCAGAATTGCCGCAGTTTAATTTTACTCCTTCAAAACGTTTCCGGACCATCCAAAAACCTCAACGACCAACGGTTATCTCAGGGACTCCGCGAAGAATGTTTCGCCACAATGTATGTCTTGAAAAGCTGCAGCTGAATGACATGGGCGCGAAGCCCGCGACGCCTGCTCCGTGCCTGTGAGGTGATGTAATAAGCCTGCAAGTAGAGCGTCACGCTGGGCTGGACAGCATTGAGGCCCATCCACAAGGAACCAATTTTCGACGGACTTTCGGCGTCGACGCTCAGCGAGTTTCATTGACGACTCTCAACCACAAGATACTCTTAGTCTTCGAATTACTTCAAACTTTGCGCAACGTGGCCAGATCCTTCCTTCTTAAAGGCCCCGAAATTAGCAGGCCGATTTTGCAAAATGTTGCACTAACAGAACACTTGTTTTTACTCCATAATGTCTTGTAGTTCTGAAGCTTAATAAGAAGGGTTTTTAGCTTTAGCGCAAATGTGTACAGTATTTTGCTTGTTTGTACTGAAACACGTAGCACCAGTGACATAGCATCATCAGCAGCCGCCGTGCTCGCTAGTGTGCACTCCGGCACTCCCTGTCTTTGAGTATTGGTGCACAACGTTTCATTATCGTACACTGTAGTTACGGCAGATATTTCTCTATGTACAGAGAAGAGCTTCTGCTGCTGAAGCTGAAGCAGAGAGACAAAAACGCCGCCGAAGAGAGACGAAAACACCATTGCCAATGACGGCGTTCAAGGCTGCACTGTTTGCCCTGACCGGAGCACGTGAAAGCGATCAGCTGTTCCGGTAACCACGTGGACAAGGCACTCACTAATGGCAACGCGGGAAGCTTGGTCTGTGACTGGCCTCCGAGCTCGCTCACATGGCGCGTCACGCCGTCTCGGAGGCCATAGTTTGCTTGCCTCTTGCAGCAGAACTGATAGTTAGGCGAGTTGGTAAGTATTCATGGTGAAATTTGTAGCGCGCACAATAGACAGGGAAGGAAAGACATACACAGAGAAGGAAAGCGCTCGTCTGTCCACCTTCTCTGCGTGCTTGTCTATTGTGGGGTCTACAAATTTCACTATAAATGCTTGCCACTCGCTTCGACCGTCATTTCCGCCGTCGGCGCTGCCATCTCACTTACTATAAGTTTTCAAGGTAGCGCCACTCCTCCTTTTCTGCTTGCTTCTTCCTCCGCGTCACTATATGGAAGCACCCCCAAGAAAGCTCGAAACTAATCAGGGCATGCAGACCAATAGGAATATTGGGTGATTACTTTCATATGCATTATAATTACTTTCATAGATACATTATTTCGCACAAAGGGTAAGTATTCGTTTAGTTTCTAGTACAAGGTATATTATATAAACAGCATAATATGTGCAGTCTAACCTTCAACGCTGTGCATGTTGAACTTTACACCAATCGCTATGGCGTCTCACATAATCCCTCGCATGCGCCTGCTTCGATCCATATTCACGCTTGTTACTTGATCTCCACCCGACGGCAGAAATGAATGGTGAAAGCAGCCATCGCTTAGTCTGATCTCACACTGAGAGCAGGATATTAGGTATGTTTTGTCGTTATTGATATCAGCTATTTGTTTTGACGCTGTTTCCTGCACAGACGATGCCCAGGGGTAAAATTTCTTTTATCTTAGCAGATGGCGCCACAGCCTTAGCGCTGGTGATGCGTTAAGAATTCCGTACGCTTTGAAAGCCTGCTTGCGCACTGCATCGATATTTTACTTCACCGCTTTTGTACAGTACGCGATGACGGTAACGAGCAAACGCCAACTAGACGACGCGGCGTAGGTGCGCATATTAAGCGGGGCGAACTGTTTTCAGTTAGACAAACCCAATGGCACTGCAAAGTGTACTGCAAATAAAAAGAAGCCCCAGCATTCAAGTAAGTACGGCCTTTAGTTGCAGCGCCGAAACATTTGTTGCTGTGGCGTATCGCCGACGCCGGCTGCGTGTTCGCATCGACGGCCTGGCCATACAGCCGTTTCGGGGCTCGCCCCCCCCCCACCCCACCCCACGGGCTGCATATCGCTATTAAAAAATGTTGCCTTGAGTCAACTATGACGTCTCATAAGCAACGTTCAGCGGAGCCAAGGCTTCGAGGTATAGGAACACAGGTGCATGAGGGGAGTTGCGCAAGGTGAATATAATTCGCATGTCTGCTAGTACGCCACATTTGCGTAGTGTTGCGTAAAGACGGACGTTTCGGATGCTACAGCGTCTGTAGCAGGCGGTAAAACGCAGACGAAAAGATTTCGATGTGTTCGCCTACCTCATTGGCCGAGGCACTGCTCGCTTCCAGAACTTCTGATACAAAATAGCACAGCGCCGTGTGCCTTTTTACGCAACTGCCGTGCTACACTCTAAAACACCGTTGGCTACGACTACGCCGTCGGGCAAAAATCCAACCGGATTATTGGCGCATGCGCGCTAGTTTTCAACTATTCTGCAATATGTTAAATGTCACATCTAGCCATTTAGAACATCGCATGCAAGCAATGCACCAATCACAGACGAGAATGAAGGATAACAGAGGGAATAAGCGCTACGTCATTCTTCTCGCTACGTCATAAGTCATTCTTTGTTAACATTGCGAGACGCAGATACGAAAGCGTGCCTGTGAGGTCTTGGCTCCCTCCCTATCGCCAGGCAATCATAATAGAGCTTTAGTTCGGCGTTTTTACGCTCCGCTCAGCAGCGGAGCTGAAGTGCGAATGCGCATGCGCCCTCCGCTTAGTCACAAGCTGGCTAGCGGAGCGAGAAGCACGGTCCGCTTACAAGCTGCCTGAGCGGAGCGTCGCTGCCGTCTTTCGATAGCGAGGGTGGTCGATGCGCGCGCCCTCTCTTACATCGAGGCACCTTGCTTGCCTCGCCCTTTCCAAGATGGCTGCCTCCAGTGACATGTTCTCGACCATGCCGTGCACTTCAACCGCGGCTTTATGTTCGCCTGCGCAGCCCAAGCCACAAAAGCGATTTCGCACAGACGGAGGTTTATGTTTCCTAAGCGAAGTTGCAAGTGCTGACCCATTTGGATGTGGTGCGCGCTGTGCAGCGCATTGGTGTCGGAAAGTATTGGATTGGATGCGGAATGCGAGCTCGCTGGCTATCACGTGGCGTTTCCCAAGACGACGCTTTATTTTCCACTGGATAAAATGGACCGGTAGCGCATTACAAGCGCACGTCTATATACTTCATGGCCAAATAAGTTTTATATATATTCGTTTTACTTTATAAAAACGATCAATGAGTGCTTTTATTTGTTCCATTACCCTGAATTTGGGCAGACGGCGGTGAAACTACGAAAGGTGTGCTTGAAATCAGGAGTGCATTCAGGACTCGATGGCAACCAAAGGTCAGTGGGACGCCTCGCATTGGCGCTCACGGGAGGACTAGAAATGAAGTTGTGCAGGGTGATATGGGCTGGACAAGTTTTGAAGTGAGGGAAGCTCACAGTAAAATTGATTTTGAAGAGCGACAGAGGAATATGGAAGAAACTAAATGGACCGGGAGAGTGTTCAGGTATTTGTACTGGAAAAACATTCATTCACAGTGGAGGAAAAGAACTAGCAAGTTTACCAGCAAGTACGCGATCGCTATAGTAAGTAACATGGCAACAAAGAACGTCAAGCGGAAAATCAAAGAGGCTGACATAATCTCATGGGTGGCGGCAAAGGAAAAGAAGACTGCTATGAGTAACTACTTAAGAGGAAATAACTAAATCAGGAAAGAAGCAGTTTACGATAACTCAAAGGGAAGCTCTTTTCGAAGCGAGATCAGGATGCCTAAGAACACGCACTTATGAAGCGAGATACAACAAGGAAGAAGAAGCATGTGCTTGCTGCGGCAAAGCTAGGGAAACGATGGAGAATGTTTTATTAGAACGTGAAGATATCTGCCCAGCGGTCGATTTAGGCACCTCTGGCCTCGTTGAAGCCCTTGGGTTCAGCGAGAGCAGGGGGAAAGTAAACATGTCTGCAATAGAGATTAGTAATAAGCGATTGAAAGATTGGTGGAAGAAAAATAGGGAAACGACGAACAGCGGAGGCGTACAAAAACAAAGTTCACAATAGGGGTTCAGAAAATTTGGCCGCGGGAATTTATCGTGTTTTTTTTTCTTTCTTTCTCTTTTTTTTCTTTTTAACATAGGTAGGAAATTAGGCAATATAATAGCAAGAGCTTAGTGGCGCAACCCACCACCCCGTTCCAAGGGGGACGCTCATATCATCTATCCATCCATCCGTCCGTTCTGCTACGCTAAACGCATAACTAAAACGTGAAAATCACCCGCCGCTCCGCTGTGGTTAGCGAGGCAACTCGGGGGCGGAGCGGACCGTCAGGACGCTCAACCAAAACACTCCAATGTGCATAGCGATTGGTGCGATGACCGCTACCCTTTCGCGAGGACGTGCGCATCGTGTCGCATTTATTAGTTGTATGTGTAGACAGCGTTATGCAAGTGAATCGAACACGTCATGTCTGAGCATTTGCGATGGCATGTCAGTTATCTGAACGTAAGAAGGCAAGCTGTCTTCCTACGATTCGGCACCTTGACGTAATGGTAATGGATGTTCGATTGCTAGCGATTTCTGTTTAACAGTGGCCGCGTTTTGGAGCCTCAGCTTTCGTCATCCAGAGAAACAGCAGGTGTTGAGCTATGCGAGACTGGTGCATCACGTGTATAGTACTTATAATGTTACAGACCACCGTATTTAGCCGTGTGCGATGGGCTCTTGAGCAACTGTGCGCGTGTTTCATTTTTTCTTCTTCTTTGTCGTTTGTAACCGGGATGGGTAGCAGCGCTGCACTCCACAGGGAGTGCACATTTTTGCACTTGGCTGGTGTACAAGAAGGAGCTCGCAGTCAAGTAGACTTTTGCTTAGACTCGATTTGCCAAGGTATTCAGGGATAAGCCGCTTACAATAACGGTTTTTGCAATCCCTTAACGCCATCGCATATGGGAAACTGCTTTATATTTCCTGATCCCGCGAACGTCAAATAAGGATCAGCGCCGTCATCAGTATACACTTCTTATAGTTCTGTTTTCCTATTGCTGTCTCGAACACGCTGCTCTTCTCCCCCGATGGGTCTGGACTGGTGTCGACCAAGTGTTTGACATGGCCACTTTGGTATGCGTAACTGCGGTCGCATGCGAGCACACATGAGGCCTTCCTTCTACGGCCGCGCCTTATCATCGCGCCATATTGTAGATTCATGAGCAAGTTAAAACAGGCAACTGGAGCTCAACTAGTGATTGTTCCGGTCGATTAACCTGCGCGAAGTCTTAAAAAAGTATATTGTGTTTTAGGGTGGTGGTCAGAACACTGTGAAGGAAGGCTGCGAACTCAAACTGCTTAAGGGCAAACGAACAAAAATAACAGGTAGCGCTATGCTTGGCTTCGACTTTTGCCTATGTGCTCTGTAGTCTTCGTGTCTGCCTTGTCCCTTTATATCTTTATATCCCTTTTCCGCAACCGTTTAAGCGGCAGTTTTCTGCGCATCGTGACAATCGCTCCGCTTTCACGGAAATAGGAAGCGCTATGTTGGACGTATGTCTATACGCCGAGACCTTTATATTGACGGTGGATGGGTGAGGGTTGGGCTCTAGATATCATGAACGGCATTCACGCAGTTATGACGCTTATAGCGCGCATTTGCGCTTGCTGGCAGGTAATGCTCCTTGTATGCGTTTCTCACCACCGACCAGGTGTTACTTTCTTAAAGACGGGACGGTTGGATTTTGCGATGTTTCCGGCAGAGACAAAAATATCGCCTAAAATAATTTGTAGGAGGTCCACTTTTCTTGGGGGCGGCGCGCGGCCTCTTGCGCCCGTTACGCGTGCCTGTCTGTGTGTGTGTGCATATGCGCGCTGTTGCATGGCGCATTGTGCGGCGAAACAGTGCGCTGAATGTGCGGCAGAGGCGCGCACGGCCTCATATTGTTCCCCATATATCACGACCATGCGTCATGAATCGCAGGCGCTGTCTATTCAGGTCTATTTTGCGATCCAAAATTCCAAGAATGTAATCTGCGCGCCACTCCTCGCTATTGAGGCGCGCGGCTTTGTTGGCACGAACCGCGTCGTTCTTGTCGCAATGCGCGCGGTAATTCAGAACTGCGAGGAGCACAATGAGAGAGGCCTCTTGCAGCAAGAAGACTGCTGGCGAAGAGGCAGCGAGAAAGTGAAGAAAAAGAAGTGGCGCCGTTAGCAGTTTAACGATTTGTCCGTTGTCGTGTGCAAGGTTTAAGGGACAAAGCGGCGCAATGTGATGGAGGGCTTCTGAGAATCGAACGCAGCCTTTGCGCTTCGCGTGATGGAGCGTATTCTACTTTTCAAGATTGTGTTGATGATCATCTTAAATGGTAATTAATCTTCCTTGCTTGTTCGTTATATAACTAAAGAACCCACCCCTATGTAATTCCCCCCAGAAAGGAGCCTTTAAGGCAATAAAACTGAACTGTTTTCCGTTCGGAGCCGTGGATGTGCACGTCGCCCGATTCCTGTCTTGCGTGAGCGCAACAGCAGCGGTCGCGTTTCGCAGTGCACATCCAGCTTTGTCGTCGCCTCATGTCTCGTAGACTACGACGCTCGGTGACAAGACGCGGCACACAACGGGCGCTTGTTGTGTGTTGGTTTTCATTGAGGTTTTCCTCTGCCCGGTCTTCCTTCATTCGAGGTGTCCTAGCTCGTTCTCTGCGACTCTTTTGCCGATTCGTGTCATGCAAGAGCGATCCACAATAAATATGCATTGCGATGTGTGCTCCTTCTTTATGTCTCCCCTTTCAGACTTCGTTTAAAGACGAGTTGACAGTCGCCGGCGTACCTCTAACCGCATAAGATGTTCTTCTTTACTTTTCATGAGCTTCAGGTCCTGCATTATTATTATTATTATTATTATTATTATTATTATTATTATTATTATTATTATTATTATTATTGAAACGTACAAAGATACGTAGCAAGAAGAGAAAGAACAGGCTGGAAACAGCCTCCCCCCCCCCCGCTCCCTCCAAGGCTAAACAATGGCCAATAGAACGTAAGGATTCCTATCACTCGATTCTCTTCCTTTCTTATCGTGCACCACTCACTGCCAGCCGATCCCGGTGAGCTAGGCGAAGCGCCGCTCTGGCCTGACGAAACGCGAAAAAGAAAAGAATAGGAACAGAATGGTTACAATATATCATCAGTATATCCGTTTTCGAGTCACGATGTAATCACATACAGCTATGGCTCCTGCGAAACACGGTAACATGACCTCGTATCGGCGTGCAGCTAAGGTTTTGCTATTTCTCTTTCGACACGGCTGCGCTGCCAGTCTGTCAAGTTTTAGCCGTATGCGTCATCCTGTGACTGAAAGCCTATTGTCTTTCTTCTAAATAATTTGAGAGCCTTACGAACAGGTGAGTGATCGAGGGGATTTAGCTTTGCCATGTCGCTCACTTGGAAGAAGCAGTTGGCCTGAACTGATTTCCTTACTAAATTATTGCGATTCTTTGGATAGAGCGGAGTGCATCTGCGGAGGAGTATCGGGAAATGTCTAGTTCGATGATTCCCACAGTCTGCGGGGCGATTGGCCTTGCCAGCTTATTCAGCAGGCAGTGCAGTGGTGGGCAAGTGGCGTTCCCACCGCGCCCCCTGTGAAACGGTCACTGTCTCTCGTTCGCACCGCGTCAGAGAACGCAGATTTAAATGCAAATGATATATAGTACGTCAATGAAACGAGAAAATCTGATGACGATAAATCAAACAATAGTTCTTGGGGTATTCATAACGTACACCCGGCCACTGTGTCAAGCGCTATTTTTTCGCGGCTATCGAAGGTAGCGACATATCAGGCCTGGCGCTTAAAGAAACGAAGGCTCCAGACGGGTGCGTTGTCGAATGCGTGCACTTCATTGTCTCTGGGGATGCGCACTAACACTCCCGACGCGGCGAGTGACAGGAGCGGGACATTTCTGCGGCCGAGACAAAGGTTTCGCGCCGAGGCGGCGCACATGTGTTGCAAAGCACGCGCAAATGTTCGCCTGCTTCCGAGAAACCTATGATGGATTGGGGCGTCCGGCTGTTTTGCACTCTTATTATTCGTACCTTCGAAAGACCAAGCGAAGTATAGGCGATCGACGCCGCGACATTTACTCCTAGCGCTCAGGTCATGTGCGATAGACCGAGCTCTTTCGGTTCACGCACGCTGCTTATAGTCTTTGCCGTCACACTGCTTCCACTCATCCGATCGGAACGTCTTCCTTCGCCCTCCGCTGCTGTCGTGTTATGTTGACGGCAAGAATGAGTGAAGTTGATAAGCACTTAGGGAAAGGAGAAACTGCTCCACTCGACATCTAGAAGGATGGCTAGTATTCAGGTATCGTACTTCATTGTGTGCGCACTTCGTGTGTCTTCTCTTATTCATTTTGACGGACAATCTGTATTAATCACATCGAGTGCTACGTACGAACTACGAAGTCACGTGCGTGGCAACTTGCTCGTGTAGCCGCAGCTGTAGAATCGCTCGTTTTCATTCTACCTCCACAATCGCTAGGTGCTTTGACTCTTCCTCCTTCGTGAGTTTTCTTTAGTGGCGAAGCGTCAAAGCGAGAGACTGGGCTGATTTTAAACAAGGTCGCAAGCTAAAGCTCAAGACCTGATGCTTTGTCCTGCGTCTTTAGACATGCTGCATACATTCTTGGCAAAAGTGGCGAACAGGTGTCTAGCGCTTTATCCTGTTTCCTTGTTCGTGCTCCACTTGGCTGTGTTCGCCAGTTTTATTATATTGCTACTGCTAGCCACCAGCAAGCCATTGGCGCCATGATTTATGTTTTCTTTTCGCTTTTTCGCAGCTCGACGCCAAGAAGAGCCCTCTGGCACTGCTGGCGCAGACATGCAGCAACATTGGCGCCGACAACCCCAACATCAAGCCCATAATTCCACCGCTGGAGAAGCCCAAGGACCAAGACAAGAGCAAGGGCAAGTCATCGTCGCTCTCTTCTTCTTCGACGTCCTCATCGAGCCAGCTGGACGACAAGCCGTCCTTCAAGCCCTACGAGTCGGCGAAGAAGGAGGACTCCGCCTCCAATGGTGACGTCGGCGGCGGCAAGAAGTCCCCTTCCTCATCGTCCAAATCCCCGCCGCGGGTCGCCAGCTCGTCGCCCGCTGCGTCCATTGCCTCCAGCGGCAAGGCCTCGCCTACGGCTTCCGAAGGCGGTCACTCCAAGTCTGATGCTTCTTCAGGTTCAGCGACGGCCATCACGACGACTACCTCCTCGTCATCGTCGACGCCTTCGTCGCAGAACACGCTGAGCGGCCTTGGCTACGGCGGTGCCGCGGCCCTTGGCTTGGACCTGGCGCGCGACAAGGACGCGCTGTCGCAGTTGACCTCTCTGAGCGCGGCCTACAAGGGGCTCAACCCGCTGGCTAACTGCTGCTCGCCGCTGCTGGCGGGCCATCTGCCAGGAGGCATGGACGGCTCGTTCCCCGGCGCGGCACTGGCGAGCCAAGCTCTCAAATTGGGCAGCTACCCCGTCGGCTCGCCCCTGTCGCCGTACGTGGGCTACGCACGGGTGAAGACAGCCGGCGGCGGCACCTCGCTGGTGCCCGTTTGCCGCGACCCGTTCTGCACGAACTGCCAGATGAGCATGCAGAGCGCCCAGCTGGGTGTCTGTCCCAGCGGCTGCACCCAGTGCTCGCACGACCGCCTGGGTCAGAGTCTGGGCCTGAACCCGGCGCTGGTACCTCCTGGGATGGGCTCCAGCGGCCTCGGCTCGCCCCTCTACCCAGGCGCGGCCGCCGCGCACTCAATGCTGACGCGGCCCAACGTGTGTAGCTGGATGGTGGGCGACACGTACTGCGGCAAGCGGTTCTCCACCTCTGAGGAGCTGCTACAGCATCTGCGCACCCACACCAACCTGTCGGTGACGGACTCTAGCGCGCTGCCGCTGCTGTCGCCAAGCCTGTCGGTGCCGTCGGTCAGCCTGAGTGCAGCAGCCGCCGCCTGCCACCTGCACTACAGCACGGCACCATCGCTGACCACGCCGGCTGGCCTTCGCAGGACCTACCCGACCAGCCTGAGCCCCGTCGGCTCCCTCTCGGCGCGCTACCACCCGTACAAGCCGCCAATACCGACCTTCCCCGGCACACCATTCGCGCCGCTACCTCACCCTTCGCTCGGCATGTACTACTCGCCCTACGGACTCTACGGACAGAGGCTAGGACCTCCTGTGCACCCCTGAACACGCTCTCTTACTCTTTCGTGGCCTGTGGACACTCGCCAGTGCAGTGCCATTACCCCTTTCCCACCTACCCTCTCTCTATACGGCTGCTCACTTGTAAGAAAGTTCTTCACGTGGACTCTTGTGTGCGCACATGCGTTGAAGCTCACTTGGACTCTGAGCGGCTTTCTTCTCATCCCGAGCGTAGTTTGTAACGATCTCTGTCGAGCCTTTCATGGCTTTGTGCCCCGCGTTGCTCGGCAGTGCTTGTCTTTCGTTGGTCTCCCTCTTCATTTTTTTTAACGTGTTGTTTAGGCCCCAATAGAAGTTTGTCCGAAAGACATCGCTACGGAAATACTTACCGATAGGCCTCGTTGTGCCGGTAACATATGCAAGCAATATGCAGTTCTTCCCCTTTGGTGAATTTGCTGCTAAGACTGAACCGGAAATGCACGGGCAGGCATCCGACGGGCTGTTCTGGCTCTATTTAAACACGATTGTTCGCAATAATGTCACGCCTGTAGGATTTATGCACTCGAAAGCGTCGTGTGATTTTGGAAATGTACTCCACGTCACCTGCACGTTGTCACAGCTTTTTTTTTTTTTAAACTTTCGCGACTGTACTTTGCGCACTTTTGCGATTCCACACTCGTCACTTGTGGGGCTGGGTTTCACCGGAATGGCTCAACTAAAGAATTAACAGCTGTGAAACACTTCTTGTCTTTGGTCACGCGCCTGTCAATACGTCAGTGGACATCCGTTTTATTGGCTGTTGTCAACATCCGCTGTATCCGGCGACCTTTGTCTCCCTTGTCAACCTTTTTCTGTCGGCGGCATGCTAGTACAGGTGGCGCACCGATTGTCATTCATGCCGTGACATCTTCAAAGGATGGAAGATATTAAGTCAATATGAATGCAGCCTCTTATTGTTTTCGCCCTATTTCGATTAACCGCGCGGATGCAATCGGCATTCGCACTGGCAAGCTACGTCACTTGCTCGTTTAAAGCCACGTCACAAAATGAACGACGGGGACGAGGAACGTTGTCCTTCTCACAAAAGGCGCAAACTACTCACTTGTTCATCATCGACGGCCTATGCCTGCAAGTCAGGCGCCAATTTTCTCACGTCGGCTCTACCTTAACGACAGTTGATCGCCGCTTCCTGCTTGCTTTTTTTTTTTCTTTATTTTTTCCCCCGCATATTCACTTTCACGATGTGGGTTTCGTTATGTCGCCATAGCGGGCCGCGCGGCCTAACAAGGCTGCATCTATTTTAGCTGGTGTTCTGTTCGTTTCCACTTAAGTAGAAAAGAAAACCATTTGTGATGTACGTTTGCTGGCAGTGTCGCCGCAGGCATGCTCACTCTTCACAGGCTGCACCAAATTTGCACGAATTTATATCGACGCTACGTAAAAGCCTTCAGGCGCTCAATTCATATACTTGTTCACTGCCATCGCTGGCGTCACTTCTAAATGTGTCACATTTTGTCTTGTTATACCAGCGCTAATGTTATTCTCCGGTCACCGGCTCATCCCAGCGTGGCGGTGATTTCGTGCACGCTCCGAACGGCGTACATGCAGGACTGGAGAGTACAAACGTTAGGGGGGAAAATGTGCGGTAGAAAATTGAAAAACAAAAGGAAAGGAAGAAGGAAGAAAAAAAAAAGAGCAATGCTTTCAGTTTGGTACATGTTTCAATGTATAAAAAAAGAAAGAAGCTACGAGGGGCATCTTCGTGATTGCCCCATCGATCAGGTTGACGAATGGTGCCTAGCTCGGCGCGACGCGATGGCCTTGCTAATCTAAATGAAGCGTTTCTTTGAAAAGGGGAGAGGGAATTAGCATACGCGAGGGGAATCGCGTGATCCGAATGGCAGATTGTGTGCTAGCAGAGCGCTGCAGGCGCGCGATTTATAAATATTCGTCGCGCCGCTGCGTTTTACGACTCCCTGGGAGTTGGGCCTCTTTTTTTTCCGTGTGGCCGCTCTCGATGCTTATCTTGAGCGATGAGCCCGCGGCTGTGAGTGCGCGCCCCCTACGTAGTGGTTGCACCGCGGGGCGCACACCGTTACGACAAAACGGCAATGGTCGTTCATTGGTTCACCGCTCCTCGGTCCGGTGTCGTTTCCTCAGATAATAAAAAATATTTCCAGTGGTACGTGCGGTCTCTCTGATCGGCGTGTACTAAGGAAGACGCCGCACTGCAACGCTTAGGATATGCAAGGAAAGAAGGAAAAAATCGGAAAGGGTTGGGAGAGGGTAGGTGGGACCAGTTAGGTTTGTTAACCATTGTTACTCGCGAAGGGTCCCGCGTCATTCCACTGGTTTTGCAATGTGTCATTGTCGGGCAATCGGGCAATTTACAGCTTAGCGTCTTTAAAGTTAAAGCTACATATTCACTGGAAAATCGAATCCCGCTGTGTGTCCACTGAGGGAGAGGAGGAAAAACCATTTATTAAAGAAAAAGAGAGAAGCCGCCGACTTAAAAGAGGAACGAGTAGATCACCATGAAACCTCCAAGACCAAACCCCAGCGTCGCGTTTTTTGTAACTAAGCCTTTGCCTGAGTAGTTTCACTTCCCCGGCTTGCTGCTGTTTTGGCGGCGCCTGTAGCTGAAAAAGAGCGCGTAAAGCCCTGCCGCAATAGAGGTGCGCCTCTCGACAGGAAAACTATGAAAACTATAGACACGTGCGGCCGGTTCGTGTTCGGTGCCGCACACCACGCACACAGGGATACAACGGTTCTTGTTGCTTGAGAATGTTGGAATTGGAGTGTAATGTTTTATCTTCTCTGGGAGTTAAACGGGGAAGCGCTTCCCAAAGGAGAATGCATGCTCGATTTGCACTATAGCATGCCTATACGCGGTGTGATCTCTCCTGACGTCAAATGCTAAGTCAAGGGTGTCCAAAGCGTGTTGCCAAAATAACACTCAGTCTTTATTTTATTTTTATTTTGAGACATCACGTGTTTCAATTGCGTCGTCTCGTCCTTATTCTTGTGGGAGGATTGTAACATATATACTGTACAGAAATATGTCCGTTCGCGTTTTCGTCTTGTGTGTTGCGCAATTTCTTGGAAAGTTCGTGGCTACTTTTCATTGTTTTCGCTTGTGTGAGATGATCGAGTCGTGTACATTAATATATTTGAAGTCGCGCGTGCGGAATGCGCACGCGATAGTCTTTGTTTGTATTATTTTGTTTATTGTTGTACATACTCCTTGATGCCGATGATCCTGCAAATACATGACACTGATGAAACCTGGATTATTGTCGTCTCTCTCTTATCGTGTCCTCTCTTCTTGGCTGTAAGCGAGAAAGTGCGGTACAGCTCCCGCACGTGCCTACAAGGCGACGTGGATGGAGCTATGTCCATCTCCAGAAGGACCAATAGTTTGCAAAGCTCAACGCTTTCCATGGCAGTCTAAAACGAGGATCTCTCAACAGGCGACTGATGATGCCGTTGTTTTAGTTTTCACGCCCTGCTTCCATGTCCCAAAATTGCCGTAACCATAACGCTTCTTCCACATCGAAAGTTCGAAGCGTACTCAGCGTGTGGCCATATGTTACCTAATTAAAACTTGACTTACGGATCACTGAACTGCAAGCTGTAACCCGACAACACGTTAAACATTATATGGCGCAGTTTCTCCCGCAAGCGTACTGGCCTTTCTTTCGAGAGGGAATTTCTTAGCAAGCTAGCTCACTCGCTCAGAGCAATGACGCTGGGCATCCTTACTCTGATCAAGTAATGACGCTCAGCGTTGCTCGAAGGCGTTAGCTAGGGCGAGTGTTAGGGCTTACGAGATCGGGACGGAGGTGATGTCTGTGCACACTTTCAACTCATGCCATGTGAGGTACATTACATTTGTCCTTACAGTGGCACTGTTCGTCTTTGAAACCCAGCGACTTGTTCTACGTGCAAACTTGTCGCATGCTTGCTGCATGCTGAACTGCAAGCTGCAATGTTCATCCATGCAGTACAGCTTTCTCATGCACCTACGGAGACCCCAAAACTCTGTACGGCATATCGTCAGCAAATCCTGTCAGGATTACTGCCCGACATAATCCGGAAGTGTCAGTGGTGCGTATCAAGTACCACTCACTGAGACACATTCGAAATGCCCCAAAAGGTAAGTGGCCATTATTTGTAGAAATTGAATTGCACCAGCTGGGCAACCCAAAGCAAGAGTAAGTACTTTTTTGTGGCTCGTCTACGAATATTTAAAGTTCTTAATAAATAAAAACACATATTTGCTTACTGTTCTCCCCAGAGAGAGATGGAATGAAGGAAAAGCGAGGAGGCAAAGTAGACTATTTGAATTTGACCATCTACCTTACGTATGGAGGAAGTTGGGGGAGTGAAAGAAAGAAGAAACAAGAGTTCGGATTGATCACGCGCGCTAAGCAATGTGCAGCGTTTGTATAGCGGATACCCGAGAGAGAGACGCAGACTTTAATTAAAAGGTGCAAATTCTTGCATGGCTGACGATCCGGTAAGGCACTTCGAAGGTTCGGCAAATACTCTGCTGTACGGCACTGCAGGTTCGCTCGTGTGGCTTTGTAGGTTGATGGGGGTTGAAGCCAGGTTCGCAAGGCCCCAACTTCGGTTAAGAGCCGATCGTCCAGCCTGCTCAAGGCACAGCGGAGAGCCTGGCGTCATTCGTTGGAGCTGGCACAGTGGCAGAGGAGGCGCTGGGTAGTGTCCTCACATATGCATTGAGCGCACGTATAGGAAGGAGTCAGCCATTCCGAAGCGATAGCAGCATGAATCCGCGAAGGGTACTCTGATACACAATAGAGACAACAGTGTTGTGTCATGTTGTGAGAGGTTTGACGGTGTCTGCAGTCGTAATGATAGATCGAGGTTGTGTAAGTGACCGTAAGAGACCCGTGGTGTATTCCAGTGAACCAACTGGATAAAACGCGCATGCTGGCACCTCGCTTGCAGAGTGCGCAATGTTGGCATTCCGACGTGAGAAGATCGGGCAACGTCATCGGCTAAGTGATTATTAACGATGCTGCATTGACTCTGCAGAGAGGAGAGGATGTTAGACAGGGAGGTTAGCCAGTGTATAGACCAGCTGGCTACACTGTACCGGGATATTGTTATTGGACTGAAAGTGGTAGAAGAAGAGACGAGCAAAAATGGATATATATACGAGAAAAAAAAAATACTGCACACAAGCGTTAGGTAGCGCAGAATTCTCAAGCACCTAGAAGAGAACTCTCCACCGTACGAATAGCCTGCACAATCGCCCCTTGCATGCCGGAAAAAAGGTCCTCGCTGACTGGTAGACCGTCCTCGGCACAGAAGGCGCTGAACTCGTTGTTGCGTGGCTCTGCACTGAGTGGCTCTGCAGCAACTGCATAATTAAGTCCTGCATTACCATGTTCAAATCAGGAATTCCATACGGCATACGAGCATGTAGATTTTAGAAATTTAGCGGCTTCCGACAGGACCCATTTTGCTCAGGTCGGCAGCTGGTCTTAGGGTGTTTCATTATCGCATTTGAGAGCAGCTTATCCTACGCGTGCACTTTCCATTTGCCGTCACAATACTTGGGTTGGCGGAGTTGGCCTGTGAATACGCCGTGGAGATGCACCGTAACTTTCTGGTATTAACCTTTTTTAGCATTGTCGATTGTACAGTTGTGACCTTCAGTGTACAGAAAGGGGGAGAGAAAATAAGGTTCAACTTTAAAACAAAGTAACAGAAATGCAACTTCTGAAAAGAGTTCTAGCTATAGCATACGCTTCTAAAGCTATAGATAAAGCGCGGGGAGGGGGGGGGGGGGGGGGTTGACCGCGATGCTTTGCACTTCGGAGAAGCTGCTGGTAATGATGTGGGTGGCTATTTATGTCAGCACTGTGCCATGTCTACATGCGTTCAGTGTCATTGGTGAGTTTCGCACCCTTGTCCCTATAAGCTTATCTTTCTTTTGTACCCTTTCTGGCCTCCTCAGTGTAAGGCACCCGACCGAACTCTTTCTGGCTAACTTCCTTACGTTTAACTTGCCGCTTCTTTCGTTCTCTCGCTCTTGTCGGTAACCTTTGCCTTCCACAGCAGGTCAAAAATTTTGCCATCTGTCTTCATTTCACTTACACTCCTTCGTTCCAGCCTCATTTGGTTTCATTTTGCCAATGGAGCGAATCGGCAACTTCCCTCTTAGCTCTCGTCTCTTCTCGATACGTGGACACAAACTCTATTCATTCCGAACTTACTGCCTGCTAATCAGGCTACGCTCGTCATGTACTTGCTGGCTACCCAAGTGTCAGCACACGGGGGTCTATCCATCGCAGCTGGTGAAATGTGACCGCGGTCTGGGACATCGAACCGGCAGCAACGGTGAGCACAGCGGCACCGCGTTCTGAGTCCCTGCAAGATGAGCGGGAAAACAGCGGTACAACCACTGGCGGCGCCTAGAGACGCGTTCGTCGCGGGACAAGAGAAGAGGAGCAGAACATAGGTGGAGAGACACGCCTGTCAAAGCGTGGACGGGCTCGAGCGGGAGAAAAATGACACCGGGAAGCGATCAGCGGACGCGCGCGCGCTCAGGCAGGGGACACACGGTCGCCAGAGGAGACCTGACAGCCGGGGCCAGGACTCCCGCGAGCATCTCTCGGTCGTCGCCGTAACGACAGGGCTCGCCGCGACCAGACAATGGGCCTTTTGCGCCGCGTGACTGACAGGCCCGGGTCTGCTGGCCGATGCAGCGCTTCCAGGTGCCTTTTGTTTGACCCGGAGACGAGAACGAAAGAAAAAAAAAGATGTGGGTGCCCGACAGACAGCGACGGGCGCCACAGAAGGAGAAGCCAAAGAAGAAAAAAATGAAATACACGACACGGACAGTTTGCCGTCGCACACAGGAGCAATGTGCGCACGGCGACCCCCGTCGCATGGTTGGCTCTGCGTGAGCGCGCGTGCTTCTCGTTGTTACATTCGCTGGGCGTCCTTCCTCCTCTTGTTGCCTGTCTTCCCATCGCCTACCCGCCGCCGCTCTTGTATACGCCGCCGCGCGAAAGCCGTGTTTGCGAATGACAACAAGCGGAAAGTAATTCCGCCCTGAATGGCCGCCGCCACATTGAGAGCGCTTCCGTCGCGTCGTCGCAGTCTTCCGTTTTTCTCTTTTGTGAGAACGGCCTCCGCTTTCCAATTCCACTTTGTCTTGCTCTTTTATTCCTTTCTCCTTTTCGCCAACCGTGGCAGCAAAGAGAGCGGCTTCTCTGTGGCTCACCGCCATCTACTCCCGGGAACGGGGCGACGAGCGCGCACGATACGGTCACGCAATGTGGACTTAACGAGGCTGACGTGGGAGCAACTCCTTGGCCCTCCCTCCGATCTCCGCTAGCGTGCGTGCACTGCTGCCGCGGGAATAACTCCGTTGTTCGACCCAAGGGGCGGGCGTCGCGAGAGAGATTGACAAGCGGCGCCCACTGGTTCTCTTTTTTCCCTCTCGCCGCTTTGTAGCGTCATTTTCGGTGGCGCGCGGGCGTTTTTCGTTCTGCCAACCGGCCTTGATTGTCAGATGAACAAGCCGCTCGGCTCGACTGCTACGCGGTGTATGCGTGCAGAGCGCACTCGGCAAACGATCGGCGCAGATCCAACCCCTGTTTCCCCTCTGCATGCTACCCCTCTTCCCTTTCTTCTCTATCCAGAACCAGGAGGCGACGACAGCGGTGCGACTTTGACGTGTTTCCAAAACGAGTGCCGCCAACTGCAGCCAAGTGACAGCCGCCTGTCTGGCGTGAATTTCCTGTCCGTCACGTTATCAAAGTTCTCGAGTCACTCGCTCTGTCGAGAGCAGAGGAAAAGTAGTAAGGTCTTTCACAAAAACCATGCTCGACAACTCGGCTGTGGTATATATAGCTGAGAGCAAGCGGAGTTTATCACGGCTATTGTTGCAGCTTCCCCAAACGGTCTGGAAGAGCTATGTACAAAGGAAGACGTTGGTACGGGTCATCGAGGAACATGACAGTGCGTTCACCATATAAGGTTTTTCCCTTCGCATTCGTTTAGGAACGTCGACCGTTATTACATTTTTTCTTCTCAATTTTCTTTTTCTTCGATCACTATAGCTCCCCATGTTATATTAGGAGTGCTTTTGTTTTTTGTTTTCATTATTGTTATTCAGTTCGTGCGTGACTGCAGTTTTTCCGCGTACATGATGGGTCACTCACAGCAATACTGAAGCGTAAACACAAACTTGTGGTAAATCAGCTGATTATAGCATCTGTTACCTAAGTTTGCGTGGGTTTCCCTAATATTTGAATTGTTATTATTTTTTTTTTAGGTAAGCGCTGGGAAAGCTGTCCTCGCAAAGACGTGTATGCATGAGCATGAGGGATGTACTAAAATGTTATCCGCGAAGAGCAAGTATCAATCCTGAAGAAATCTCATTTTGGGCTTTAGGCATTGTTGGATTACTCAGAGGGATAGGAAAAGGGTGGTTACGCAAGAATAATCGCCACCGATACGGACTACACCGCGAAAGGTTCGTAATATCTGGTTGACGGCGACACAACAATAATTTGTGATCGTGTAGCGCAGGGAAAGGTGTAGGGGGGGGGGGGGGGGCGTAGGGCTTCTATTCGCCAGTTAAGTGTTGATAATATCGCGTTCGATTGTATCGATGTCACTTGCTCACGATATTTCTATTGACAAGACAATCTCATCAAAAGGTTGCTCAGTTGTCTGTCCGTTTAAAGGTGGATAAGCTTGTTTTTTTCAGCACTCAGTAATATTGCAGTACGTGGACTTCACCCTGCAAAGAAAATTGTGCTTTACACCTGGAGTGCGTACGTATTTTACGCTTGTACAGGGATGATGGGATTAAATTGTTCCAAATTTTCGTCTTTTTCAAAATCTCTAGTGGACGGGTTGATTTCGTTGTTCTTAAAACCATGGCGTGTATATATCGCTTCATCTTTTTTTCATGCGTGCTTTGCAGTCCACAAACACAATTTGTCCTCGACTTCTCGAGCAACTCTGTAGCGCTCTTTGGTCAGAACTGGCCCTTGGTTGTACAGCGAAATCGACCCCATCATCGGATGCCAGCGAGCCACTGGAATGTTGTTGCTGCCTCTTGAAAAGTGCGCCACTGTTCCCGTCGTTTCCTTTTTCTTCTTTCTTTTTTCTCGCTGCGCGTGACACCACCTATAGGACACGACGCAGAGATATAAATAGTTATAAATGGTAGTAGTCACACGTACTACTATTTGAAAACGTGGTTAAGCTTGAGAAGAACAAAAATAATTTTTTTTGGATAACGATTTCATTCATTGGAAGACGAGAAACATTTCGTTTTGAAGTGTACTCTCTGCAAGCAGACGACAAATGCGTGAAGTAAACTTCCGAGGAGTTCACCGCTTGCCGATTGGCTGCTCTCTCCGCCCCGTTCTCACAAATTTTGCGTACTGCCACTTTGTGACGTTGCAGCAACCGAACAGAACGCGTATCGAACAAAGATCTCCGATCGCGCCCCTGGCTGAACACGCGTTGGACTGGTGCGTTCGAATTAGGCTGCGAGAGTAGGCATACAGCGAGCTCAAACAGCAGGGGAACAAGGGATCTTCGGGAATCTTTTTATTTTGCCTTCCTGATGCTTGTTGATGCTTGGTGATACTAGAGCGGAATATTTCATTTTGATTTACAGTCGAGACTACTGCGCTTCGCTGAGCATGTACAAAAAGACTCGAAGCGTTGCGTTTCTCGTTTAAAGCGACTTGAGGATTTTTTGTAAGTTTACTGGGTAAATAAATGACGCGGTGACTTGCGGGAAAACCAAGCAATAAGCTTCGAGGAACCCTTACAAACGCCCAATGACAGAAAACAAGATCCTTGGAACCTGGCCTACGCGAAGATCAGCGCTATCCGCTATGAAGGCGCTGCTGCGATACTTGAAAGACACGGGACTTTCTGACAAATTGTGACTCTACACTGTGTGACGTAGGACTGTACGGTGACACTGCGTAAGACTAGGAACGCCTTTGCGGGCTGCGTGACAGTGCCCACAGAAATAGTTCGTGTGTACGTGCGTGTGGGTGCTTAGGTTTTTTTTTCCTTTTTTTATCCTTCTTTCTTTCTCATCTATTGCATCCCCTTGCACCTCCCCCAGTACAGGGTAGCCAACCGGAGATAATCTCTGGTTAACCTCCCTGTCTTTCCTTTGCCTTTCTCTCTCTCTCTCTCTCTCTCTCTCTCTCTCTCTCGAGGAACCCTTGATAAACATTGAAGGACCGCGGCCGAAAATGACTCGCTACGACCTGCGTGCGTATACTTGAGCTGTTGTGTTAAGTCCACATAATAGTTTGCTCTATAGCAGCTGGTACGGAACATGTACTCTACAGCTGTCAGCCCCAGCGTTTTTCTTATTGAACCACACCTGGTTCCCTGGCCGTCCAGAGTGCCCGCGATCAGGCCGTCAAGCTCGGCTCGGCGGTCCCTACGTGGGACTAGCTGGGTGGCGCGGGCTCTCCCCTGCGTCTTCTCTGGATCGAAATAAAGTTACTTCACTCACTCACTCACTCACTCACTCGCTCACTCACTCACTCACACGTGAACCGGCAGCAGATGGCGCTGAAACCAAAACAAAAAGAAGATAGCTTAGCGCTGAAATGACGTAAAAATATGGCACCCATGACAACGCCATCCTTCCAGCGTCGGCAGTGCGAAAAACACAGCCTTAGAGATTGCCTACATATCTTTGTAGCAGCAATGAGCTTTGGGTTATACAGCGGCCTTCGAGAATTTTGTGAGCGTTCACGTGTCCTCTGGACTCGGAGGTCCTTAAGACAAAAATAACCAAAATATAGCCATGTAGCCAACTCGGAATTTTCGACACCAATCCGACTAAGAAGTAGCCCAATTTGGTTATTAATAGTACAATCTGGCAACCCTGCAACGAGATTCGCCGATTCCGCTAGGTGCCAGAGCACACCAAGAAAAATGTGGCTGCTGCTGCGGCTCTGGCTAGCATCTTGACAGGCGGCTCGACCCAGCACATGCGAAGCCCAGACAGGCCCCGTTGCCGACGAGACGTTCATTTGAGTACGCTCTAATCTAAGGGATCGCCTGCCGTTTGTGCGCAGGCGCGCTCCGCAATGCCAGCATGTCTAGGGGACAAACGCATACAACACGCGCTAAGAAATTTCCTCCATAGTGCCCAGGCAGAGTCATATTGGCGGCGAACTCTACCATTGGAAAAGCTGGCGCCACCGTCGGCGTGACGTGGCATGAGGGATCACGTGGACACAGCGGCCGCGTCGGCTGCTTCGGAAGCGCCGAAGCGAGTTGAAAACGAAAGTTTAAAGTCCCACCTGCGCTGCGGTTCTGATTAAGTGGTGAGGCTTTACCACCTTGGGTGTCTGCTTGACAACATCTGAAAGTACTATGATAGGTAGTGGCTGCCTTTGGAGGCGTGCAGCATGGTAGTCTACTGCTCGGTGCCGCAGTGCCGGACGTACGCAACGGAGCCCGGTGTCAGCCTTATTCACACGTAGCCGCAGGGCAAGGAGCTGCGTGAAGCTTGGCTGGCGAAACTTAGAACCGGCAGACAGCCATCGGCTGCAACTCGGGTATGCAGCAAGCACACACGCGAGGAAGATTTCTGCTACGGCGTCGAGACTGCTATGTTCGGTGAGCAGCAGAAAACGCGCACTGAGACGCGCGTCTGGGCTCGCTGTTCGGCTATATAATGCCGCGACGGTTTGGTCTGTGGACTTGTTGATGCTAGATACTGGCAAGTTCACTGGAATGGAAAGGGAGCGTTAAGAAGCATAGTAAAAAAAGGCATGGTATATGGTCATGTTTGTGTTATGAATTAACGCACTGGATTACGAAAGAGAAGCAGCGGGAAATCGCCCGCTGAGAATACCGAAAGAACATACAGTGCGATGCAACTTAACAAATAATATTGGAACGTCCCAGAATTTAGAGAAAAAGAAAAAAGAAAAGATTGAATCGTCGCGACGGCGCATAACAGTCGCCGTAGGCGTCGAAGTCTCTATAACGAAATTATTTTTTAACAGATCTGATAGCGTTCACGCAACAAAGGTTGCTTGTGTACTGTCAAATGCTCATCTGCTGCGGCCTAAAGCTCACGGCACGGTGCGAAAACGCGCTCACAGCGAAAGCGAAACATTGTGCGCGCACATGCATGCAGACGCGCAGTCGGTCGCCGCGAACCCGTGCGATCGCTGCATTGAGGCTTCATTCTGTTATGCCCCATTTCGTTATACAGACAGCCTATTATAAGAACATATTTCACATAGTTTACTTTCAGCGTTTGCCTACTTTTCACGCAAGGAGCAGGTTCTGGAGACTCCATCGCGGCGCCTGTGCATATAGTGGCGTTCGCTGTACGTATTCGGTAAAGAGATAGCGTCTGTAAACGATTTTGCGCTGTAAGTTTGCCCAAGATTATTATGCCGACAGTAAGAAACTTCCCTCGTTTTGAGAGTACCTACATAAATGTCCAGGAGGGCTGCCGCGTGGTGTTTTTATTGAGCGCCGTAAGCGAAACCTATGAGGAGCGCGCCGCGTGATCCCTCGTACTACGCAAGGGAGGCGTTTCCGACAGATGGCGACTCCGTAACTCCTCGCCCCCAATATTCAAGGAGCAAAAGCCCCAGATTTTTCTCTCTCACGTCCGCTCTTACTCGCGCCTACGCACAAACGGCTGGCGATCCCTCAAATGAACGTCTCGTCCGTTGCTGGGGTGGCAGCGACGTTATTCTGTAAAATGCGCCTGAGGATCGTTGTCGGGTTCTTCTGCCAGCGTCTAACACTACTGCTTTGTCTCCGTTTCACGGTAAGGCCACAGGAAGTCCTTTTGCACAGTGTTAAAGGGCCTCTCATCAACTGTGGCCATATTGAGCTGACAAGCACAGAGCATACATTGCGCGATTCCGATCGTGTCTGCAAAGTATTACATCACTATATATACGCGCCGCGAGAAAATCTGAAATTTCAAACTGAACGCTGTTTTTCCTTCTCGCGGCTGCCGCCCTCCAAACCGGACGGTGACGTAGTCGTGCCCTGCGCCTACGTATCGCGTTCGCAGTGGCACGTCGCTCGTGGTGACACGTGACTTCGAGAATTATTCAAGGCAACATCTGTTATCTTTGCGATCTGTTGCTTGAATTGACGAATTGAAGTTTAGACAAATAATAAAACACGCAAACGGAATGTCTGCGTCTTTTTTTCTTTTACTTCGCACCGAAGCAAGAGAGATGGACTTCCGCTTCGTCTGGTTTTCCCTACGGTTGTGCGGTCACGTGCGCAGGTACCGAAAGTATGCCATTTTCTACCATGTTCCAGCGCCGTGATAATGCGCTGCGATCCTCTTGTTCTGCCTCAGTATTCGTGTAGCACTGAATTATACCGCTGGTCATGTCTCCTTGGTGCGCAAAATCGTGCGCTGTGCGAACGAGACAACAGCGCTCTCTATATAACAATATATAACTATATATAGTAACTCTGACAGCAACTGCGTGCTTTGCGCGGTCGCCCGCGCCCTATCTTGAAAGCGATCTGCAGACGGATCACACCTTTGTGCGTGCTTTGGTCTCGCCGCTCAATCTGCGTCACAGTGGAGCACCGTGGTTTGCTTTGCTGCGATAGACAGCACGAAGGTCACTTCGTTCGCTGCTGCTGCCGTGCTTCCTCAGGCCAGCGTTTTGATAGCTATATTGTCCGCAGTCATCGAGTGTGATCTGTTCACATTTGCCTGTGCTCGCTGACACCATGCTTGTAAATTTAGTTAGAGAATGTTTCCAAGTTTATACGGCCGATAAAACTACTATCCTTACTTCGTATAACGGTCTATGAATTTGCTATCGCAATCGATGCTTCGCCTCTCTGGCGAAATTGCGGCCGTTTTTTTCTTTTGGTGCAGAGTGAACCGCTCCACTGGTAGGCGGCTGCAATGCAGAACAATCAACTGAGATTCCATGTCGTTGTATCCAACATTGTAGTCTGTCTTGGTGAAGGTAGATAATGGAAACATGCTTCGATTTATTTTAGGTCTTTACAACGTGGTCATGCGTCACGGTGCTACAGTGAGGAGCGATGCAGCGTTTGTTCATTCACATATACGCCTCTAAGTTTTGGCACAAATGGCATTTGTTCGCGCAAAGAGGTTGTCGCAATTTTTGACCGCGTCAGCAAAATGTATCCATATTAAATCGCGCGCTTTGCGGATTCTACTTCCAAGAAAAGCCCCATGAATACAACAGTCCTCGGTCCGTTGTTTCAACCATATATCTAGATGTAATGGCCTGTTCTTGCGTGGATCGGAGTCGCGTAAGAGTCAAGTCGCTTTAACAAACACATGTCGTCCTCCTGTAATTCGAGCTGCATGCACCACTAACAAGTGAACTCAGCCATTTTCACCGGGAGGCTGTCGACGGGGAACTGCTGAATGGTGACATGGGAAGACGTTCAATGACACATACTAAACAGGACAGGCTCAAACGTCTACGCGCGTCTCCGTGCGTCGGAAGATGTGTGTCACGTCAAGTCTCTTGCCATCGCGCGTGCAATAACCGGGGGAGCAACGCTGTTAAATCATACATGCCGAGTTGGGACATTAGCTGTGAGTTTTAAGCTAGAGAATACGTGAAGAGAGAGAGAGAGAGAGAGGGAGAAAAGGATGCATAGAAAGGCAGGGAGGTTAACCAGAGGTAGCTCCGGTTGGCTACCCTGCACGGGGGGAAGGAGTAGGGGGATAAAAAGGGTAGAAAGGGGAGATAGAGATAGATAGAGAGAAAGAGAGACGAGCACAAACCCCGTGCAGTATAGAGCGGTAGATGGCGGCGTTCTTAAAGGGAAGCTGAAACGGTTTTCAATTTCCATGAATTGCTGGGATTGGGAAGAACAGACCTAATAATTCACGGTTCCGAAATTTTTTTCTTCGTTTTGTTAATATAAGGGGCGGAAATCGCTTTCTAAATCACCCCCGCGGACACGCCCCCATCGCTTCCCGGAGCGCCGGGTGAGGTGGTTGCCAGAGGAGAGAACCGGCGAGAGTGACGTCATTCGCGGGGACCGAGCTGCCGGACCGGCGTGCTGGCATGTACTGGCATGCCTCTTTCCGTGCTGCGCTTTACTGAACGACGCTACGAGAGATCTGCCGCCGCCGCCGCCGCCGCTCACGTTTGTTTTCTTTTGCGATTTTCTTAAACTGTTCTTTCCTTCTGTGCTGCGTGAGTGCCTACAGCCAAGTGCGCCCAACATGCCCTCGTTCTGTGCAGCATTCGGCTGCGCGAACACAGGCGGGCGAGACGATGTGGTGTTTCACAGATTCCCGAAGGACAAGAAGCTTGCAGCGCAGTGGGTCCGTGCGGTGAGGCGAGATAAGTTCGTGCCGACGAAATCAACTGTGCTGTGCACCGACCATTTCCGCGATAGCCGAATAGCCTTACGACAAATGCGGAAACGCGTTGTTGCTAGCGTTGCTACACTCCGTTTCATACATCAGGTGCAACGCTGTGGAGGCTTGAGATACTTCTTGCAGTGGCTGAGTTCGCACTTAGAAAAAGTTCGGTGTTTCTTGACCCGATTTTTTAGAAAATTTTCCATATATAAGCTCAGTTCTGAATGAAAAAAAAAAATAATTTACCCATAGAAACAATCCGTGTACTTATATGGCTGCTAACACGTTCTTTTAAATCAATTTTCTTTTCGGCATTTTTTAATTGCAGCCCGTCGCGGCAGCTTCACGTGCATGCTCGCGCGAGCAAACGCCGCTGGCGCGCTGCGAAGCATAGACGGAAACGCGCGCAGTAATAAATTTTGGTGACCGGACTTCGTGCGTAGCTTCCACAGCGTTGCACCTGAGGTATGAAATGGAGTATAGGCTTGCCTAGTGACATTCGACGTACGGTTGCAGTTATCGTGTTTACCACATGGCGGTGCCAAAACTGCCAAATATCATTATGTCAACACTAGCATGGAGCACGCATACCGATTCTTAATCGAGTCACAATCGCAAAGTCGTCGAACTATAGTGTGAATATTGCACATATAATGACGTCACAGCGGCCCCCACCAATCACGGGCAACAGCGGCGTTCGCGCGATGCCCTGAGGCGCTCGTGCGCGTTTTCATCGAAAAACAGCCGCTTGCGTTTGTTTCTGCCCTTTTTGAACCAGATATTCGTGTTCAGGGGACTCAAAACTGTAGAATGCCGCAGAGAACTCATTTTTTTCGAAAAGTGTTTCAGCTTCCCTTTAATGTCTATCGTGAAGGCCCGTAGACCGCAGGAACCTTGGTAACGCGAGTAGGCCTTCAGCGCGGATGTTCTTTGGGAGCACTGACCTAAAGCTTTTAGTTCTCATAGTGGACGATTGTCCAACTGGTCCAGCGCAAAGGACATCACTTGCCTCTGGGCACTATATCGCGGGCAGACACAGATAACGTGAGCGAGCGTCTCATCGCTGCTGCATGTGTCGCACTTGGGGCTGTCGGCCATTCCAATAAGGAAGGCATATGAATTCGTAAATGCAACGCCTAGCCACAGAAGGTACAGCATGGTCTGTTTACGTCATGGTAACCCAGGTGGTAGATGCATACCTACGTATATACGGAGACAGCAAACGCAAACGACACATGGTGAAAGCGTTCGAGTCCCACAGGGGCAAAGTGTGCATATTCACGGTATATCCTACCTAAATATCCTACCTAAAAAGGAAATTAGTGATGATAACCCACGTGCTCAGATTTCTTGCGGGCAAGTCATGGGGTGCGTCTGTGAGTGCGATGCTCCAACTCTATAACGCACTGTTCCTCGGTCTCCTGCGCTATAGCTTACCTGTACTGGGTGGGACCGGCAAGACCAACCTCCGTGCCCTCCAATCTGTACAAGCGCAAGCTCTGCGAATTTGCCTTGGTCTTCCCAGATGTGCGTCCACGGCTGCAACAATAGCCATCGCGCATGACCACCCCATCAACACGTATCTTCAAGTCGACACTTTAAGGATGCATATCAGGCACTTCGCCCGCCTTCCATCGCATCATCTCGCCTCCCTTCCTGCCGCTCGACCTCGTTCAGCGTTTAGCAAGATTATTGCCGCCAACCATGGAATTTTACCGTCAAACTTCACGCCTGCAGCACGACCACCTCAACCGCTGTGGTGCCTCCATCCACTCCAGGCTCTTCTTGCTATTCCCGGTATCAAAAGGAAAACGGAGATGTCCACTTTCGCCCTCAAACAAACCGTGCTTTCAGTGCTACATGAACAGCACAGAGGACGCATCCATGTTTACACAGACGGTTCTGTATCCTCTAATAGTTCAGCTGGAGCAGTGGTGATTCCCGCAGAGTGCGTCACCCTCAAGTTCAAGACATCTCACATTACGTCATCGACGGCTGCAGAACTCGCAGCTATCCGTGCTGCTCTGGAGTTTATAGTTCACAAATCATCACATTCATGGTCCATCTTATGTGACTCAAAGGCAGCTCTTCAGTGTCTGATGTCTCCTTTCAACCATGGACCAAATCAGCACCTAGTCGCAGACATCCGACTGCTCCACCATCACGCAATCAACAAGGGACACAGCATCATCTACCAGTGGATACCGGGACACTGTGGAATTTCAGGAAATGACAGTGCGGATGACGCTGCCCGGTCGGCTCATGATGGTGCCCAGATTATACCCATACCGCTGTCAAGAACAGACGCAGCCACAAGTCTTCGCTCCCTCGCCCGCGAGCTTACGCAGAATCTGTGGAACACCAGTGATTTCACGAACGCACGTCTCCACAAATTGGATCCACGTCTGCAACTCCGCCTACCACCAGGGTTGCCACGAGCGGAAGCAACACTTCTGTGCCGCCTGTGGCTCGGCGTGGCATTCACGAACTCATATTCATTCCGCATTGGCATGGCCGACAGCCCTACTTGTGACACCTGCGGCTGCGAGGAGACGATTCAACACCTCCTATGTGACTGTCCCCGTTACGCAGTGCGAAGAAAAGTGCTCGTGACCGCTCTCGCAAAACTGGACAATCGCCCCTTTACAGAGGAAAAAGCTCTAGGACATTGGTCCAGACGGGCTTCGGCACTCAAGGCCTTAAGGGCTTTGTTGAAGTTTTTAAGGAACTGCGAATTGTGCGACCGCCTTTGAACGTTGTAGCGCGTAGTTTCGCGTTACTGTGTGAATTTTCTCTTTTTTTTCCATTTTCTTCCCTCTTCTTCTTTCTCCTTTTATTCCCTTTACCCCTTTCCCCAGCACAGGGTAGCCAGCCGGTACTTACACTGGCTAACCTCCCTGTCTTTCCTCTCCTTTGTCTCCTCCTCCTCCTTCACGGTATATCAAAAAAGGATGGGAATAAATGTGGTGGTTGCAGAGGGCTGGTGTGTCTGCGGTACCTTTCTTTGTCTTTTCGGAAAACAAGCAGCTATAGCTATAGAGAAGACGGCGGAACCCTGCAAGTTCTCCTTACATTTGCAGTCGCAATTGAACGCTGCCATGTTTAATACATTGCACACCCGCGGGCATTTCGCCGGCTAGAATGAATTAGCAAAGTCTTTTTTCTTCCCCCTATTTTTTTTAACACTCTAGAGCAGACTCCCCGAACGCACAAAGCATGCGTTATATAAATGTATTTACATGCCATAGTTATTGTTCCCTGACTTTTATTGATCACAGTGGACTCCTCTATACATATTTCGCTTGGGTGAACTTTCACTACAGCAAACACATTTCTGAGGTCCCCTCACATTTGTTCCAGGGAGATTTTACAGTATATATGTCATCAGCAAAGGTCAAATGAACTAGCGCAAGAGACAATTTATTCTGCCCACCTTACCACTCCGTTTGTTTGCGGACGTTCGAAAGCAGTCATTTGTCGCGAGAGCATGTGCAGCTATAAGTCATTATGATTTGAACCGCCCGGTGGCTTCGTGGAACTCGGCCTTTCAACAAGCGCGCAGCAAAAATGCACATGCCGAAGGCTTTTTGTTAACAATGCTCATTGTTAATCGCTAGCTTGAGCGTGTTCGTTATTACAATTTTTCCAGCTCTTGTGTGGGTTACTCTAGAGATAGTGGACAAATTTTGTGTTAAACCCCTTCCGGAATCACTGGTTTTGCAGTATGGCTAGCACGCTTGAAAATCACGTGCGCTAAAAACGCCAAGAGAAAGTGATGGGTGCATATGTCGGAATTTGGGAATAAAGAACGAGTGCCTCTAGCGACCACAAGTCGCAAACAGGCGCCGCTTCCATTTAGCAACATGCCCTTTCTCTAATATCTAATCACCCAAGCAACGAGGTGGATCTCGATCAGGCAAAGAACACGCTTAGTAATCCAGCATGCAGATGTACTGCTTCATGTGTATCCCCCCCGCCATCTTCTTTTTTTTTCTTTTGTGTTGTGCAAAACGAAAGAGAATTGAACTAAGGTAGTTTGCAGAAATTGCCAAATCTTATATTTAAAAAACAAGAAAAGAATATGCAAGGAATAAACCGCATGAATCGTAATTTAGCAGTGACTATACGTGGTATAAGGAGGGTGATTTGTATATATACAGGGTGTCCCATGCAACTATCATGCACCAAGGTTTAAAAATATGCAAATGCCACATAGCTGGACAGAACCAAGGTAATGTTGTTTGCCGTCGCTTGAGGATACTTGGATTACTTTTTGGATTCAGTCCAATTACGTAATTAGTCTTAATTAGCCAACTTCTCAAATATTAATATTATATGAAAAGTGTCAATGAGAAAATTGTAGAGCAACATGAAAAACTCGCGATATAGCTTTCTGTTGTTTAATGCGCGCTCCATAAAAGTGTTTTTCCGAGCGTGAAAGAAGCCCGCGAAATCACGCAATGTGCCTCGATCGGCTAGTCGCACGGCACAGAAAGGAATTCGTGTTTCTGTTAATGGCATCACAACGCGCATCAATCAGCTGAATAAGACGCTCTACTATAGGACAGTCTGTATTCACTGGACTTCGCTGCGTAACAACAATATCTACAAGAGAACATTATTTTAGGACTTGCTCTCCAGTGAATACGTGCTAGCTTCTCCGTGGGGAACTTGTAGCTGCCATTATAGACGATAAGTACGTCGCAAATGGCTGCAGGAAAGAGGAAATATGTGGAGCCATACTTGCTACTACTTTTCCACTAATTTAAATAGCCCGTGAAGTCGAAGTTAAATGAGGAGTACACAGACTATAAGAGCACGCACGTGCTCGAGCATACACGGGCTCGGGAGAACAACGGACCCGACTGCGGCTTTGCACGCCGAGTGCCCGATGCGTGACGCGTATGCACCGCAGAGGGTGGCTTCCGCTCCGGTCGGACACTCGCCGGCTCTGTGTGGGTGAGTGCGCGAGCAGGCGGGGGGGGGGGCCGTGCCACCTTGCGAGACGACGCGCCCCCCGCACGCTCTCATCGAGCTTGAGCCGTCGACAGGCGGCTGACAAGGGAACGACAGGGGCTGGCCATGTTCCGCTTCACGTGCGGGCCCCCGCCGGACACCGGCGGCGACATGCGCGGCGAATCGCTTTGTTCCGGGGGCCCGCGCCGACAGGCCGTCGATGGCGGCGACGGCGGCACCGGCAGCGCACAAGTGCGGCGTCCTGCACTGGCGCTGCACGGGATCAGTGTGGAGCAGACCACACGTAGGCTTCCCGCAGGAGCCGATCTGACTCGTTAGCTGAATGGCGAGAGGCAGGCAGTTGAACGCCGAGTTTGAAAGCACTGTAGCTCAGTTCGTGGAAGGCACAGAACTCGAGAGGATTTTTCGGCAGGCACGTTGTTTTCGAAAGCCGCGCATCCGTACTGCCGGTTGTTAAAGAAAACAAACGGCGGTGCAATAAACACACCTATATTTTAAAGTGATTTGGGCTTTTTGAAGTTTAAAAGAAGAAATAGAGGAAACCTGTTCTTCAGGCATCGGCGAACAACTGAAGCATTCACACAATGTATATCTTTTTCATATGCTTATACTACTACGAAACATAACTGTTAACAGCACACGGCTCGGCTTAAAAAAAAGACTAAAAAGAAAAATATCTATATAGCGAGACGAGTCCCCTGGTCTAGTTAACGTATGTTAAAAAGAAAACGTGACGCGACGTGCAAAAGGTTGAGGAATTGAAGGAAACATGATATCACGTGGCACTCCTTTCGTTGGAATTTCAAGAACGCGGAAGATGCTTAAAAAAATGGTGAATCGCATAATATATTTATGCCCGGCCTGTTGGTTTTGTCTATTCACACCAAAAACGACCGTCTATATCAAAGCGCTTCTTTTTAAGGTTTAACATATACGCACTCCACTAAGTAAGGCTTCCCCGAACACACGGAAATCGAAAAAAAAAAAATTTCGGGTAGGCTGTATCGGGGACACAGCCGCAGTGAGGCGCGTCAAATGTCTTGTGTGTCTGCTGAGGGTCTGTGGGCACTATAGGGCACATACATGAAGTAACCAAATATACATGCGACATTTATTCACGCATTAGAAAGCTTACATGCTTAAATTGTGATAGAGCTGGTGGGGCGCTTGCCGTCTAATCTTGCAGTCGTGCTCGCTCCCTATTCGTGGTGGGCCCGCCGTGGTCAAAAGTGGTGGGCGCGAACTGGCACCCCCCGAGTCTTGTTCCCCGAGTCTCTTCACGCCATTTCTGGACCCTACGTGTCGAACGCGGGGGTGCCATAATCGAGCAACCGTCAAATTCTTGCAACGAACTGCACACTTGTAAGCCTTATAACTCCTGACAAACACAGTGTTTAGTTTTATGAATTATACCTATACTATGGCAACGTGAGCTCTCTCAAACGCGACCATTCCCGCTCGCGAATGCCTGTCTTAACGCCGACAGAGAAGCGAAAATTCCGACTGCGTCATTTGGATGGATGGATGGATGGATGGATGGATGGATGGCTGGATGGATGGATGCTATGAGCGTTCCGTTTGAAACGGTGCGGTGGGTTGTGCCACAAAGCTCTCATTATTATTTTCCCTAATGTCCTACCTATCTCAAAAAAAAAAAAACAAATAATTCAGAGCATCAAACTATCTGGATCACGATTGGGAATTTTGTTTTTGTACGCCTCCGTTGTTTGTGGTCTCCCTACTTTTCTGCCACGAAACTTCCAATCGCCTCTTACTATCGCCCCATTTGCCCCATTCAACAGCGCGATATGTGCACGCGATAGATGTATGACCGAGTAACGGCTTCTTTCCTCTACACAACGGTGTCAGAGTGAGGCGCATGGATAGTGCGGTTGTAATGATATGAGCGATAATAGTATTACATGTGTTCGTTACACGCGGTTTTAGCAAGTGACGCCCAATTCTGACAGAATTGGAATTTGTTTCACTGCTAAAGGCTATCTCGATTAATAAATAACGCATAAGAAACAAGCAAATTAGTCACTTTGTCTGTTCGAGTCACTAGTAGCAAACCGCTTTTGTTAATTGTAATTACGCCCACATGAAAAATTTATATAGAACCCATGCAAGGTAAGCCCAACATCAGAAGGAACAGGAAAGGAACGCGTATCCTGTGCGTTTTGCTTCCATTGTGTTGCCTTCGGTTCATTGCGCTACATATTTCTATCACAAAATTCTCTTAGTTTCACGCAGAGCGTAAAGAAGTAACAATAGTTATAGAAAAGCTGGCAAAACGTAAGTACAGGCGGTGTGGCCATGCATTATGTCGGTAAAACAGAAAAAGAAAATGAGACGAATGCCACTGACGACGCGATTCTTCTTTGGTATTCTCTACTTTGAACTTTAATATCCAGCGAATAATTTTTATAAATTTTGCTTAGATGGACGGTGGCACAATAGGTGGTCAGTGTTCTCCTCGCAGCCGGCAGAGATCCCATGCAGGACTGTCGGCCATTCCTGTTTGAAGCACAAAGAGAATTTATATGTCGCGCATTCAGGAAACTAGATGATCGTCTTCTGAGTGAACAAAGAATACTAGAACACCTTCGCCACGGATCATCGGCGCAGCAGGCAGTGAATGTACTTTTATGCTTTCTGAGAACATCTGGCTCGTGTGAGCGCCTTTGACTCCGTAGTGCTCTATGTGCATGTCTCTTTATCACTCTTCTTTCTATTCCCCTTCTCCCTACCCCAGCGTAGGGTAGCCAACCGGACTCTTCACCGTGTAACATTCCTGCCTTCGTTTGTCCTTACTCACTCTCTCTTGCTTACAAGTACCAATCGTGTGTTTTGGGTAAATTATAAATATCATAGATCAATCTACAAAAAATTTTTCACCTAACACTCATCTACGGCGCCCCATTGGCCGAATTTTTTAAAAATAAAGAAAGATGAAGGCAACCACGTTAGCTTGTGAGAAGGCGTTGTATCAGCCGTTTCCTAACGCGTCCTGCAACTTCATTGCGGATACTTCGGTTCTTAACTGATTCCTAAGATCGTTTTTGAGTGATTGAGGTCATTATATGCAACGAAAACTTATTGGTAACTATTGAATGCGGGACGGCTGTCAACACAGAATTACATTCTCGTGATGCCGTTCGTTAATTATAAACTGCTAGATAAAGTGCGTGAAAGTGACACATTCGTTAAATGCAAAGGTATCTGCGTGAAGAGATGCGTGTCTGCTCATGACAGAGAGAGAGAGAGAGAGAGAGAGAGAGAGAGAGAGAGAGAGAGAGAGAGAGAGAGAGATGATAAAACAATGCGAAGAACTTAACCAGAGGTGGTTCCAGGTTTGGTGCACTCATCGGGAACGGGGTACGCCAGGAGAGGAGAGAGAGAGAAGCAGAGAGAGGCGTAAAATGTGCTCAAAGCTTCGTTATATGTGCTTGTGAGAACTTAAGCTTATGTACAGCTGTGCAAACGTCATCTGCAGTTGTCAATACGACGGTTTGCATTGCTTTGACAGACAGACAGACAGACAGACAGACAGACAGACAGACAGACAGACAGACAGACAGACAGACAGACAGACAGACAGACAGACAGACAGACAGACAGACAGACAGACAGACAGACAGACAGACAGACAGACAGACAGACAGACAGACAGACAGACAGACAGACAGACAGACAGACAGACAGACAGACAGACAGACAGACAGACAGACAGACAGACAGACAGACAGACAGACAGACAGACAGACAGACAGACAGACAGACAGACAGACAGACAGACAGACAGACAGACAGACAGACAGACAGACAGACAGACAGACAGACAGACAGACAGACAGACAGACAGACAGACAGACAGACAGACAGACAGACAGACAGACAGACAGACAGACAGACAGACAGACAGACAGACAGACAGACAGACAGACAGACAGACAGACAGACAGACAGACAGACAGACAGACAGACAGACAGACAGACAGACAGACAGACAGACAGACAGACAGACAGACAGACAGACAGACAGACAGACAGACAGACAGACAGACAGACAGACAGACAGACAGACAGACAGACAGACAGACAGACAGACAGACAGACAGACAGACAGACAGACAGACAGACAGACAGACAGACAGACAGACAGACAGACAGACAGACAGACAGACAGACAGACAGACAGACAGACAGACAGACAGACAGACAGACAGACAGACAGACAGACAGACAGACAGACAGACAGACAGACAGACAGACAGACAGACAGACAGACAGACAGACAGACAGACAGACAGACAGACAGACAGACAGACAGACAGACAGACAGACAGACAGACAGACAGACAGACAGACAGACAGACAGACAGACAGACAGACAGACAGACAGACAGACAGACAGACAGACAGACAGACAGACAGACAGACAGACAGACAGACAGACAGACAGACAGACAGACAGACAGACAGACAGACAGACAGACAGACAGACAGACAGACAGACAGACAGACAGACAGACAGACAGACAGACAGACAGACAGACAGACAGACAGACAGACAGACAGACAGACAGACAGACAGACAGACAGACAGACAGACAGACAGACAGACAGACAGACAGACAGACAGACAGACAGACAGACAGACAGACAGACAGACAGACAGACAGACAGACAGACAGACAGACAGACAGACAGACAGACAGACAGACAGACAGACAGACAGACAGACAGACGGACGGACGGACGGACGGACGGACGGACGGACGGACGGACGGACGGACGGACGGACGGACGGACGGACGGACGGACGGACGGACGGACGGACGGACGGACGGACGGACGGACGGACGGACGGACGGACGGACATTTGTTTAGGTCCTGAGGTACGCTACCGCTCAAGGCGGTAGAGTAGCGGGCCGCTCCCACGTCGGTACGGGTAGACCGAGCCTCACCGCCGCGTCGCGGGTCTTATGAACGGCCGGGAGTTTATGTAGGTCTGAGCTCTTGAGCATGGAGCTCCATTCCTCTTCGGTCGTGCGTTGGTATTGCTTTAACACTAATGCAACATTTCAGTGCATGTTCTTGTTCCCATATGCATGGCACGTTTAATTCACACTGGTTGGTTAAAGTGCGATTTTTGTTTCTGATTAATAATTCAATAGCCACCGTATGTACGAGCATGCAGAACTCATCACCGTAGTAGAGTGGCTTGGACAGCTGTGGTCTCGCTTTTCTCCGTCGCTTGGGCTGACGGTTGAGGGACGACTTTGTCGCCGTAAACCGTCGTAAACGTGGTGGCGAGAAGCACCGTTTCGCCCTGCAGGGTTTTAAATTGAATGCTCAAAGAAGTATCTGGCCTCCGTGGAGCAAACGAGCGGAGATGGAAGCTTTGCAGGTTCGCAGCCGTTGTCATGCCATCGTCACCACGCTACCCTGATTCCATTGTCATCATGTCGCCTTGGTCATGCTGCCGTCAGCCTCATGCTGTCATGCCAGCTACAAAAAAAAAAGAAAAAAAAGATCACCGATGATTACCATACTCCCTAATGCAAATTTTGAGTGCAGCTGCTTAGGCGTTTTGAATTCGCGATATATTGCGGCAAAAATTTTGATTATGAACGACAGGGTCCTCTCGACGGCGACGCTGAACCTCTCCGGCAGACGAAGTACTTCCACCGGTTGCGTCGCTCATTGTTCAGAAAGAACTGGCTTTGTATGATGATTTATGTTGTCACGTGGCAGTGACACTAAATAACCACACAGTGTCGAAACTGTGAGTTACAGTTTAGCTCTTTATTGGGCGAACTTGTGCCCAGCAAAACAAGTAATGCCCAAGCACAACGATAGCGGCGAGCAGAGTTTACGATCGTCGAAAATCTGATCTGCGGGGCAAGCAGGTCAAGCGCGTCAACTTTTATACATGACTCGTCGAAGGTTCCAGTGTAACCACTGGTGCCCGCATGGCTTCCTGAAAGTACTACACAATTCGCTTCGCGCATACAATCAGATTACAAAAAGCTTTGGTGACAACAGCGAATAGATAGAACTATCGATAACATCCGAGAAACTTCAGATACATGCAGGCGCGTCGTGCGTCGAGGGATAACGTTTAACATTACTTCGCCGGTGAAAAGCAGTGACCGAAGAAAGACAAAGTGAACAGACGAAGCGCGGTACTCTGGCGCCATATCGTAGCGATTGTCGCAGAACACGTCTTGCGGGGCAGTATGCTTTTCTTCTCACGCTTTCCTCCTCGCGCTCTCTTCGCCGTCGCCGCCTTTCAACCCCCGCTGCGTTCCGCGTTGCTCTTGCATCCTTGGTTACTGTGCTAGTCCGCTTGGTTACGCCGACGCTCGCCGCTGAAACGGGTGCCGAAGAGCTGCGCTCTAAAACATATCGATTATTTCGCTCGCGATTAGTAGGCTTCCTCATCGAGGTCAGTGGCATACTTCGGAAGCACTGTCATTGTGTGCGTTTGATTTCACCGGCACACAGACGCTATTCGCTTACTTTGACAATAATATTCAGTGGTTACTGCACCAATTTTTTCTTTCTTTTTTCGCCAGCGATTGTACCTATACTCGGTATGCCGGAGGTCTAGACTCAGTCACATTAGCGCTTTGCATTGAAAGGTGATTGAAGCAGTGCGATAACTTTGTGTTCGCATTTGAACGAAGCGCATGCCTGAAGAAAAAGAAACAAAACAAAAGCCGCCATGACGACAATTATATGTTATGTCAAGAACGCTGCGTTGACACAGGCACGTAAAAAATGTGACGGCGCACATTTCAAGAATGACGTCTTCTCAAGAAGCCAAACGGGGCACTAAAGGGCGTCCCTCACCAGGCCACACAGAAAATTTTGGTTATACATTGGAAGTTGTTACGTGCCGTCTTTGGGGCGTTCCAAAGCGAGAAAAAAATTTCATATTGGTTCCTTAATAGCCGAGATAGAAATATTTCACTGCCGCGAAACCATGATTCCAGGAGGCGAGCGTCACCGCCAACAAGGACGCTCTCTCCACTTGCCCGGTCAAGCCTCCCCCAAGCGGAATTCCTTCCCTGCGTACTCCCATACCGGAGTTGGATGATCGCGCGAAGCATGCGTCACGGGCCCCGCCTTCGTTTTTTTCTCGCGCACTTCCGCTGACGGTCGCACGCCCAAGCTTTTGAGTTTGTCTCATTTCGCGAAGCGCACGATTTTACCCGCTGTGCACATGAACACCTGACTAGTGGTATAAGTCTCATTTCGCGAAGCGCACGATTTTACCCGCTGTGCACATGAACACCTGACTAGTGGTATAAGTCAGCGTTACACTGACACTGAGGTAGACGCAAGCGGATCACAGAGTATGATCGCGCGCTGGAACACGGTATAAAATGGCATAGTTTCGCTCTCAGCGCGCGCATCTGCACGACCTGGGAACAAGCAGATGAAACGGAAGTACATCTCTAAATCACCTGGACATCCGGTTCGTGTGTTTTATTATTTCTTTGAACTTTATTTCGTCTATTGAAACAACAGATTACACTAATGACAGATGTTGCCTTGAATAATTTTCAAATTATTACGGGTCACTATGAGTGACGTCACAGCATATATATGTACGTAGGCGCACTTGCTGATATACGTCATACCACGTCTTGGAGCGCGGTGCCCTAGAGGAGAAGGGCAAACGGCGTTCAGTTTGAAATTTCAGCTCTTTCCGCGGCGCGTAGCGATGTAATTCTTAGCAGACATGATCGTGAGCGCAGATTGTATGCACTGCGCTAGTCAGATCAAGATGTTCACGCCTAGTGAGAGACCCTTTAAATGCAATTCGACGACCTTCCTTGCGAGATACCAATTGTTCCACACATATGACGTGTGGTTAGCTCTGCTAACTCTTGATAGATGCGTCCGAGGGCATTGCACAACAAAGATTACTTCGAAGGCATCGGAGTGCCCCGAAAACAAAGAAATCATAGCGGCACTAGAAAGACGTTTACGACCGTAGCGGAAGGCGGAGGCCATCGTCAGGCGATATGTTCATGGAAGGAGAGTGAAATGCGAGACATCGCCGGCTTGTATGGGCAGGTGTTGATCAAAAGCGCCATTCATTAACGATACCATGTACACGGATGTTGGATTGCTTAAATACCAGATTGAAGCGCTTTCGGGTTATTATTATTATTATTATTATTATTATTATTATTATTATTATTATTATTATTATTATTATTATTATTACTGGACATCTTGAACATATTGTTCAACATCCCTTCTCCTCCTTTTTCTTTTATATTCACCGTGCGCCTTGTACGTACGTTGTACTTACAGTTGTGCATACATCTATACGTACAGTCTTTTCAAGATTGTTCTATCTCTTGCTTTCTTAAAATTATATTCTCCTGCCGTGTTTCTTTAATTATGCGTGCGCCAGCACGCATAACCTAGTACTTGTTCCTGGGCACGTTAAATGAATGAATGAATAAATAAATAAATGTATTTTATTATTATGATTATTATTATTATTATTATTATTATAACTACATAACTATAACTAATCTACATAATTAAGGTTTTCGGGGGCATTTCCATACATTTATACAAAACTACCTGTTAAATCGGTCCCAGATCGTATGTATTGGCGACCAAAAGAGTCCTTTGCGGTTTCTTAACGCAGGGGTTCCACAGGGTTCCGTTTTGTCTCCGCTTCTTTTTAATTTGTACGTTTGTGACTTGGCACAGGTAACAACTTCATGTACTATTTTCCAGTATGCAGATGATACGTTGCTTGTATCTAAACACATGCAGTACGAAGCAGCTGTCGCTTTACTTCAAAGCGACATAAAAAATGTGATGAACTGGTTTAAAAAAAAACGTATAAAAGTCAGTACTAAGAAAACTCGATTAGTATGTTTTAGAAATCCGTTAAAGGCTCTTGTCACAAATCAACATGTTTTCCTTCACGGTTCTGATTGCTTAGACTGTGTTTGTGCCCCAGTACAATATGCGGATAGTGTCAAGTACCTTGGAGTATACTTTGAGGCTGACTTATCATGGAATATTCAAATGGCTCGAATATGTGCGCGATTACGTAATGTTGCGTGTGTCCTTTACCGTATAAGGAGTTATGCACCTACCAAGATTAAGAAAGTGATAGTGCATGCTTTAGGCTACTCGCATATAAGGTACGGCATTCCCTGTTTTTTTAATTGCAGCGGATTTTGGAAACATAAAATTGACAACCTATTAAAAAGCATACTAAAAAGTGTTGCGTACAACCAAACCACAGATAACTTATTTCGAGATTTAGAAATGCCCGATTTCGAGTCTCTGTTTCGTTCAACAATTGTGATGCGTTATTTCTGGAGCAATGCTTTCCGAGAACCTGTCCATAATAGTGTTGCTTTGCGTAGTCATCCCAGATATGTAGTTCCTCGGACAAGAACTCGTTATGGAAAAGGACAAAGAAGGTACTACATCCCCCACCTGTTTAATAACCTTCCCAGTGCTGTACTGGATAAGACAACTTTGTCGGGATTAAAAAAGGCCCTCAAGGCAATGATAGAATAGTTCACACTTGTATAAAGTCTCTTTTGTTGTAGTGTGATCTTTACCAAAATGAATGTCAGACTGTTTCCGCTGTTTTCACAATTTCTTTTTCTTTTTTCGTTCTAGATAGGTTGTGACTTTGTTTACATATTGTGCCATGTTTACTCAATTGTAATGGTTGTTAAGTGCTACCTGTTTTCATTTGAACATTAAGTGTTGTTTACTGGGCATGTTTACCTGAAAAACCTGTGAAACGGTCTTTCTTATTTTTTTTTTAGTTTGACATTTAGTTTGTCTGTAATAAGGTACATAATGCATTGCCCTGACTGCCAGGTTTCTGCCATACAAGCCCACAGAAGGCTTCGGCAGACCTAGCAAAATCATATGTACAATTTCATTATTTGTAATAAAGATTATTATTATTATTATTATTATTATTATTATTATTATTATTATTATTATTATTATTATTATTATTATTATTATTATTATTATTATTATTATAGTTTTTAATGATGATGTCATCCTCGTCGTTCTTGTTTATGGGCAGTTCGGCGGGTTTTCCGCTAGATGTAAAGTAAATCACGCCTGTTGAAAGGCAGCATTGCGCTTTGCTAGGTAGTGGACGCTTTGTGAATTTGAATTGAGATCTGTGGGCAACGGTCTATACTGTAGTCGCATACAACTTAAGTCCGCACTGAAGCTCCGCCCACTCCCTCATTACCGCCAGCCAGACAGTTTCGGAAGAGAACAGCAGTTTACGATAGGTAGTGAGGCACTAGAAGTGGTAAGGGAATACATCTACTTAGGACAGGTAGTGACTGCGGATCCGGATCATGAGACTGAGATAATCAGAAGAAATAGAATGGGCTGGGGCGCGTTTGGCAGGCATTCTCAGATCATGAACAGCAGGTTGCCATTATCCCTTAAGAGAAAAGTTTATAACAGGTGTGTCTTACCAGTACTCACGTACGGGGCAGAAACCTGGAGGCTTACGAAAAGGGTTCTACTTAAATTGAGGACGACGCAACAAGCTATGGAAAGAAGAATGATGGGTGTAACGTTAAGGGATAAGAAAAGAGCTGATTGGGTGAGGGAACAAACGCGAGTTAATGATATCTTAGTCGAAATCAAGAAAAAGAAATGGGCATGGGCAGGACACGTAATGAGGAGGGAAGATAACCGATGGTCATTAAGAGTTACGGAATGGATTCAAAGGGAAGGGAAGCGTAGCAGAGGGCGGCAGAAAGTTAGGTGGGCGGATGAGATTAAGAAGTTTGCAGGGACAACATGGCCACAATTAGTACATGACCGGGGTTGTTGGAGAAGTATGGGAGAGGCCTTTGCCCTGCAGTGGGCGTAACCAGGCTGCTGCTGCTGCTGCTGCTGCTGCTGCTGATGATGATGATGATGATGATGACGACGATGATGATGATGATGAGTGTTCCTCCGCGAGGCTGCAAATACATCGTACTTCAAGCTTTCCCTGTTACCCTTAGTCAAGTGGCAACTACAAAAATAAAGTTATAATCACGTAATTTTACACGTTTTCATCCCTCTATTATAATGGAACGGTGGAAGTTTAATTCTTTATTGAACTGCAATAAAACAATTGCAACCCAAAAACCCGGCGTGCGCCACATGTCTTCCCAAGAAGCAAAAGCCACACTTTGCCACAGTTTTTTACAAGATTGCAAATACTGTTATGTTTTAGAATAAACGTTTATATCCAATAACTATTATTGTGGTTTACTGTGTTTACTGCCTGTTATAAATAATTGTCTGCACAAAACGGATCGGTGCTTAGACCTACTCCAGTTTCCAACATGGACGTCTCTGCTGCGGAAGCGTTTCTAGCTGAGCACGATTGTATGTCTGCAGCTCCTGCTTCATCGAGCTCGCCTTAACATCGGCTTAACAACTGAGTTTAAGCAGCCTCCCGGAAAAGGGCAGAGGCTGAGCGTAACTCATGTTGGCAGTGAGGACGGATTTGTTTATGGTTGCCTTGATTTGTTCCTGGGAAAGGAAACAGGTGACTACCACGAAAATATCGACGGCAACCGTTTCAAAACGTGATTCAGCTCGGTCGTCGATAGGCTGCCACTGCGAAGTGTCACTGTCTCATGTTGAATTCCAATGGCGGAGTCGGAGCAGCCGACGGACTCCGCGAGCGAGCACTCGACTCTGGCGTAGAGCAACGCCTCCAAATCCGCGAGTGGAACACAACCTGCGCCGCCGGAGCAAGGCGGAAGCGGAACTTCTATCGCCGAGTTACCCAGGATGCCTTGCGTGTTGTCATTTCCTTCCGCTGTTTGCTCCCAGCACCGCCGCACCGGTCGCTTGTCTCTTCAGCGCCGTTCACCTGTTGTTTTTTTAAAAGTGCGGAATGGATATCTCGCCAAGCGTGCATCAGCTTTTGCTTCCTCGCGAGTTGTGGCCGGTGGCGCCTCCCAGCAGACAAACGTAGTAAAGGAAATACGTCACGCAGAGTTCCGGTCCACTCCGCCGATTTTGGCGGAGCATCTTTTTCTGCTCCACGAAGTGACTCCCACTCTGAATCCACTCCGGCTCTCTCATTGGAACACCTTACTCCCGCCCTCACTCTGTCATTGGAACAAACTTGCTCCGAAACGAGCAGAAAAACTTGCTCCGACTCCGCCATTGGAATTCAACAATAGACAATGCGTCCTACTACTCCAGGCGCGCGGAGGAAATACCGTCGCTGTCATGGCGGAAGGCAGAGACTAAGTGGCCTCGAAGGCAATACCGTGCCATGTTGCCATGACCAAGAAGCAGCTGCTTGATACTGCGGCCACCATCAAGACTAAATTTATCAAGTACCGGGTGGATGCGACTCCTCAAAGTGCTGGCTTTATTGTCCTCAGGCTCTCTCCATATCACTGTGAGTTTAAAAACAGAACTTATCTGGGCACAGATTAAGAAGGGAGTGGCAGCGATGAACACCGCATTGAAGATCAAGGATGTGCACAACCGTCTTGTTGAAGTGGAGAAAGTAATAGCAGAGAACTGGGCCAAGGCTGTGCAGCATGTGAAGGGCGTCCTAACACACTTCTGGTAGATGCGTGCGTTTAGTGACGAGATGGAGCCGAGCATCAACAACCTGCGCATTGATAACAGCATGTCTGAATCGGAGCTCCATGGCATTAAGCCATTTCAGGGAGCTGGAATACTACACGGCAGCTGATGCATGCTCCCCAGGTGTCATCACTGCTGCTTCTTGACTATGCCCACTGCCACGTCTCACCTAGACTACACGATGGCTGATGCACGCTGCCCAGGTATCCTCTCTGCTGCTGCTTGAATGTGCCCGCTAGCCACGTCTCACCTCGACTACACGATTGCTGACGCACGCACGCTCCCCAGATGCCCTTACTCATGCTGCTGCTTAACTGTGCCCGCTGCCGCGTCTCCCCTCGACTACACGACTGCTGACGCGAGCACGCGCCCCAGATGCCCTTACTGCTGCTGCTTGACTGTGCCTGCTGCCACGTCTCACCTCGAGTACACGATGGCTGACGCACGCACGCACTCCAGATGCCTTCACTGCTGCTGCTTGACTGTGCCCGCTGCCACGTCACACCTCGAGTACACGATGGCTGAAGCACGCTCCCCAGGTATCCTCTCTGCTGCTGCTTGACTGTGCCCGCTGTCACGTCTCACCTCGACTACACGATGGCTGACGCACGCAGGCACTCCAGGTGCCTTCACTGCTGCTGCTGGACTGTACCCGCGGCCACGTCTCACATCGACTACACGATGGCTGTCACATACTCCAAAGGTGTCCTCCCTGCTGTTCTTTATGCCCTCTGCCACACTTCACCCCGTTTACACAATGGCTGATGCATGCCTTCCAGAATGCTGTGACTCCTCCCACATGCTCTCCTGTGCCTCTTAAATGCAGCGTTTTATAGCCCTTTTGCATCAGGCTGCACCTTTGAACAATGGATTTAACCCTGTCGGTAGAGCTGTTGATCATGTTAATGTCAGATGTTGCACAACTGAGGGTCTCTGAGCACAGTAGTACATCAACCATCTCTCAAGAGCAGTTGTCAGGCCACAAGAGGTCAACTAGAAGTTGTTGATCACACATTTTTAGTGAATTTATGCAGTGCTGCACAGACATACTTATCGCTCGCATTGCATCAACGTAGACCATGGTACATCTCACTGCAGTCCAGTAGTGCAGCGATTCGTGGCTGACAGTTTTTGCTGCCTACAACTCTCGTATGTGGCACCCCCCTTGATGCCTGAATGGGTCATCAATCCTCAAGTCACTGAAATGCGCCTTGTGTGGTAAAATGCATTGTGGCCCTTTTTCTTTACACAAGGAGGGGGGTTCAAGAAATCATTTCCGAGCATCTCATTCCAGGGAGACAAAGCACCCGGCCAGGGGATATCTTGCACACATTGTACCAATGGTGGTTGCTCGTCAGTATTGGGGATCGAACCCCACACCTCCTTTAGCTTGCTCTAGTTGAGACCCTGCACCTGCTAGTGTCAGCATGCTGGCAAGGTTAACAAGCATCTTCGCATACACAAGGTCCTACTTCATCTGTACTTCATGAGATGCCGAACTTTTTCATAAAGGTAATGCCATTTTAGAGGAATTAAGCACGTGGGTAGATAATAACCAATTAAACATAAATACAAAGAAAACAAAGGCTGTGATGTTTCATTCTATAGGCAGGAAGGTTTCAGTAGTACGTAACCTAGTTTATCGCTGCTCAGAGATATAGCTAGTTAGGTCTATTAAAGTACTTGGTGTGCTTTTTTTAGAATCACTGCAGTGGGATGAGCATATCAATGCGATATTAAAAAAGTTAGGTGCAATAACGGGAATTCTGAACAGAAACCGCTACTTAATTCCGAAGTCAATAAAATTGTTAATCTATAACGCCCTCTTCGCTTCCTATCTAAATTATTGTCATTTGGTCTGGGGGACTACAACACAATCGAATTTCTCGCGGCTATTAGCAATGCAAAAAAGAATTTTGAGAATAATTGAGAATGTGCCACTCCGGCATTCTACTGCGGAGCTCTTTAAAAAATTTAAAATAATTAGAGTACAAGACACACATGAGCATAAATTGTTGCGTGAATATCGCCTTAACCATGACTGTCATAATTCTATCTTCATGGGTTTGGTGAATCTCCATTTGAAGGAAGCATCATATGCCACTAGAACAACAGAAATATGGAATGTTCCATATTGTCATACTGGCTATGGTCTGCAAATGCTCCAAAACAAACTTCCACGTCTACTAAATGAGTTTAATAAAAAACAAATCGATATTCGCGAAGCAAAATTATCTGACTTGTACTTATTCTTTCTAGCCTAACATTGACCTCTAGAGCTGTTTACGATTGGTATTTAATTATGTTGTTTCAATGTCACTATTACTTAGCATACATTGTTAAGAAATGTGCTGTCATTCGACGCTGAGGTGAAGTAAAGTATGTTAACGCATGATGCCCTACGTAGGACAGTAACTAATGTGTTTAATTTTATGGTTTTGTCAAGGTTTATGGCAATGTTGTGCTTAATATGATGGTTTTGTAAAAGTGTACGACCATGTAAACAGGACGTGTGTGCCTCTGCTGTTGTCTTTGCCAGCGTGGGGGCGAAGGACTCCCTCAAGCCATCCTTGAATGGCTTTTCCCTTCGCCTCCCATCACATGTACATGTGATAAATCAATAAAGAATCAATCAATCAATCAATCAATCTCCTGCTCGACTTGCAAATCTATATGACACGGCCACGACGGCTCCACTGATGCCACCTCCTTAGCCTACTTGTGAATCACGAGCCATGTTGGAGACTGCTTAAGGCATAAACTGCCTTCACGACGTTGTCCAGAAAGTGTTGCCCACATTCGTCTCTGTAGGTGCACACTGCGCCATAAGTGGCCACTCTTCAGTGCTCTGAGTGATGCGGCTGTTGGAGGGTACATTGTGCCTATATTCAGTGATGTGGAATGTTCTGTATTACTTGGTGAGACTAGACTAGTAGGATCATCTCTGGAACCAGAGAGCTCCTTGCCAAAGCACTCACAGTGTTCTTGCTCAAGACGTCAACTCAACGTCAGTAACATCGAGAAGGCAGAGCCAGATGGAACCATTGCCCCCAAAACTGGTTGAGATTACGTCAAAAATAGTTTTTCCCTGTTTTTCAAAAATGTTTTATGAATGTCCATGCCTTCAACTAGAAAAGTGCTATAGAATGTAATTGTAAGGAATTATATTTTTTTATAAAGTGTATGATAAATATGGGCCAAAAATGTTTATTTTTCCGGAAATTGTAGTGTATACTGTAGAGGTATGCCAAAGGGTACATTACTCGTACTCAGGTTACTTGTCACTGAAATGTCCAAAACATGTTCTCGCTCGAAAGGCTACAAAGTGCTCACTAGTATCTGTTGTGAGCCAGTCAGTAGGAAAGTCTGAGCATGAGTGTTTGTCAAATGTGGAGTGCTTTCTTCCATGTATAATGTAATTGAAGACTACTGTTAAGTACTGTATTCTGTAAGAAAGCATTCCAAATAAATGTGAAGGGCCATACGAGGCGTATTATCTACGGGATTTTTTTCGCTATTGCATGTAAATGAACTTTTTGATCAATGCAGGTCTTTTTCACATGTAAAAGTCCTTGACAGGCTAGATTACTCGTACTCAAGTACAATTATGTTTGCAGTACTTTGTTCATGGCATTTGCTAATCAAGGATGCTACGACTTTGACATTTGCTGCTTCTATGAACGTCATCGCACACTGTTATGTATGGTATGGTGTGTGTTGTTTGACCTCCAGAAGCTGCACATGGACTATGAGAGACGCAGTGCACAGCTTCTTAGATGCACTGCCAGTTGTAGCAACAACATGTGTGAGCTTAATATGAGGCAATGTTTGACTAGTGCATGAATCAGACATGCGCCCGAGGCATCTGAAACGAATTCTCCACTATTTAATGTTCATGGTTACCGAAACCATGAAGATTAACAAGTTAATGTTCAAATGTTCATGACCAAGTGAATGTTCAAGATAGGCTGGTCTCACGCGGTCGAATGACACTGTCTCTTCTTTGCCAGGAACGTCAATCTTCAAAGTTTTCTCTGAACATGAAACTGCACGAAAGGGGGCATTCATAGGGAGGAGTCAATGGTGGCTTGATAGAGTCGCGTCGCAGAAAGAGGCGCGTGGTTGCGTCCATTGTCGGAAAACTAAACAGGCTGCCCGCGGGCGATACGTGGGGGTGTAGGTCGAAGCTGTTCGAGCCATATATGTAGCCTCTCTAAGTGCTGCGCGGCCGCTGGCAGAGTACCTTGTTTGATGCTGAAAAATTGGCCTGGAACGTGGATTGCTGACCCAAAGAGCATCTCGGCTGCGCTGACTCCGAAGTCATCCTTGATTGTTGTTCGCAGCCCCAGTAGTACTTGGGTAACCTTGCCATCCAGTGCTGTCTGTCGACGTGGCGGTCAAGGACGCCTTCAGTTGTCGGCGGTGACACTCGGCCATGCCGTTGCTCCGTGGGTGCTAAGCCGTGATGTTATAAAGGCGTGTGCCGAGCGGTCTTTCAAGGGCAGAAAAAAAGCCAGCTTTGGAATTGCCGGCCTCGGTCAGTAGTTATGCTCAAAAGACAACCGTACCGCGACACCGACGTAGCAGCGAATGCTTCGGCCACTGTTTCGGCCGTGATGTCTCGTAGAGGCGTCGCCTCGGGCCACTTGAGTACCGGTCGACACACGTGAGGAGGTACCTGAAACTTTGGCAGGGCGGAAGAGGCCCGACCAAGCCTAAATGCACGTGATCGAAATGGCTCTCTTGTGGTCGAAACGGCTGCACCGCTGAACACGTGTGCCGGGTCACTTTCACGGCTTGACAGGCTTGGCAGCTTCTTGTCGAGCTTCGAACATCTTTGTTGATCCCTGGGCCAGACGAAGCGGTCTGTGATAAGCTTCTGTGTCGCTCTGATGCCGGGATGACTTAGCCGGCGCAGTGCATCGAATATTGGCCGCCGAAACTGATGGGGCACGAACGGGCGGAGAGCTGTCTGCGATGTGTCGCACGTGACCAGTGTTGTTGTGTAGGGAAGCGGCACCTCCGCAAGCTCAAGCAACGAGCCTTTTTCCCGAAATTGGCGCAGCTCGGGGTCGTTTTGATGGGCGGAGGCTAGAGCGTGGACATCCACAGGGCCAGCAGGCACAGCACCGATCCGCGCGTTTCAGGTCGTCTTATGCTGTGACCGAAGGCGTACTCGCTAGCAAGTCATCCATGGCATCGGCAATGTCAGAGGGTAGCGTGGTGATGACGTGCAGGTACCTTGCTGTTTGCGAATTGATGCGCCGGAGATGAAAACGGGCCTCTGCTTGCATAAACCAAACTCGAGGATTCTTGGGCCAAAAGATGCGAAGCTGAAGCTCTGCGGCGATGACGGGAGACGCAATCGTGACGTCGTCTCTGTCAGCAGGAGTAGGAGCAGCGTCGTCCGTGGCCAGTATTCGAAAAAAAAAAACGTAAATGTCCTTGGTCACCACTTGTTGGGAGCTCGGTTTGACGGAGGCAAGGAATATATCATTTGACAGGTTGAGAACGGAGAGTCGACTGGCTTTATTCAAGAGTAAAAGCAGGTTTGCCGAGTGGCAATGGGGGTGTCCCTGTTGGACAGCTGCTTCAGTTCGAGCAGAGGGCAATGACCCCTACGGCGGGGACAACGAAGTGATGGATGGTCGCTACATTTTATTGGCTAAGGAGTCCTGTCGCTTCCACAATGCTGCAAAAGACTTGTGAGATAGAGTGTAAGTAAGTGCCAAGTAAAAAAGCGGCTAACTACACATAACAACTATGATAGCACGACTACGGCATATTTTCGGCACGCCGGCTTGCATATCGCGGACCCGTTCGATTCCTGGGTGGTGACTATTTAAATACAGCTTTCTTTTTTTGGCAACTTATTTTGCAGTGGAAACGTTACGGCGATAATAAGTGTCATGAATATTGCATGTACCTACAACAGGGCGGCACGAAAGCAGGAGGAAGTGCCTTTAAAAGCTATCGCTGTAAAATAGTTCGAAAGCGTATAAGGGGTTAGAAGTCGATGAACTCTTAATAAAGTGCTCACTTAGCCGATGAACAAACATACGTATATGTAGTGCCAGCTACGAGACCAGCAATCAGATGACGAAACGCAGCCTCTGCTCCGTAATGCGGTCAAGTGACCGGCAAGTCAGCTTTGCCGGGATCGAGGAATGTTCTTCCGTTGCACGAGCGCGATTCGTTTTCTTCGCACTGTTACGTACTTACCTCATTTGCAGCGTAGTCCTCATATTCTTTTGTTATAGCTTTTGTAGCTCATGGTGAGTTTGCGTTAAATGAATCCTTCTATATGACGCTTTCAACTCCAGTTCGTTCTAAAATCGCTTGGCCATATGGATCTACTATAAAAATGTGGTGTTTTTCTTTTTCCTTTTAAAGACCCCGTTTCAGACGTCCATGTGTACTTTGTACTGTTATAATACAGGAAGTTCATTACCGAAAAGAGCGTATTTTTGCTGCGAAAAACAATTCTTCTCTCTCTCAGTTTTCTCAGTGAGGTACGGAGAGAGAGAGACAGTGTGTGCGTGTGCGTGTGTGTGTGTGTGTGTGTGTGTGTGTGAAGGAGTTTATTGAAAACTGAAGACGGCAGTCATGCTATATTCAAGGCTTGCTACTTCAGATGAGGAATTTGAACTGACATGTGGACGTCACCTACAACATCGTAAGTTGCCTCCGTGATATGGTCACCCTGTTTTATTGTCCGACATGTGCAAGAAGGAAGCAGAACCAAAGGCTACCGGTGAGCGTTGCACACACGCGTGTGATAATGTCCCTTTGTTAAGGCGCCGTGTAAGCTTCACAGCTGTCTTTGCAAGGCAAGTACTACGATACTCCTAGCAAAATAACTCGGGAGAATGATCTTGATTAGCGTCCTCAATTGGCCAGTTTGTTCTAGCTTAATTAAGTTTTTGCAATTTATTCCTTGTTGAGACATCAAAATAATTCAATGCGAAAATATTTTTAAAAAATTCGCTAACATAATTGTTTCCGCAATGCACTTTAACCATGTTCTTGCTCTTGAACGTCTGTGGTGACCTGCCTCGAAGTACGTTCGAGACTCCCAAGGGCAGACACCCTTCCCATCTTCCCACCCAAGGCCTACTTCTCTCCACCGACAAATGCGCACTAATTGCATTTACGCACAAACCCATGAAGCCACGGTCTGTCATTAACGGCCAGACCATTTCATACCAAAAGCTCAGTAAGAAGTAACTCAGTAAGAAAGTTAATAAATTTAGCGATTATTTAGCCACCTTAAAAAGATACCTCGCTCTCATTTTATCCTAAAGGAAGATATATACGCCACCCTATTTCGCTACTTCTAAAGAGCCATCTTGGTGTATCAAAGCTGTTTTTCTAGGCAATGCATAATCTTGAGATCTTATATCGTCTTAAAAAAACAGTGATTGTTTTTTATTATATACGTATCACAATTTGATCGTAATTCTTCATCGAAGGAGGTTATTTAAAGCTTTACTTATAACAGGAAGATGTCTAAGAACAATCAGGACATAAAAAAGAAGAAAAAAAAAACACTCCGACCAAGTTATTGTCATCATGATCAACAACACTTAGCAACTTTTTGCTAAACGTAGAGCGTTTTGGCCCACGACTCGGCGACTTTGTAAAAGAAAAGTTACCAGCACCGCCTTCTAAGCATTTCGCTCCTTCTAGAGAATTTCTGCGCCTTTATAGCTAATGGCTCGTGGTTACACCGCGATTAGACAATACATAATTCCGAGTAAGCTTTTGCTGTCGTCATCGTGCTGTTGATGATCATCGCCAGTTACTGACTATTCGCTAAAAGTGGATTGTTTTGGATCGCGGTAGGGCGACTTCGTCCAAAGAAAGTTACCAACACTGATGCAACCACCCTTGCCCCTTGCAAACGTGGCCAACTATACCTTCTCTGACATTCTAGCATTTCTACTATGCTCTTTTTTCGATGCTTGTTGCAGGCTCAGAACGCAACACAGCTCCGATTTCTGAAATCGACGGCCTGCAGTGGCTTTGTAGAAGCGTAATGCAATCGTAGACGCTTGTGCGCATAGCTTGTGTCCCATCCCTCTCTTCCTACTGCCTGACTCCATTTATTGCTCTTATCCGTTTATACTCCTTCACATGTGTAGGGTAGCAAACCAGGTGGGCACCCGGTCCTGCATTTCGTTTTCACCTGATTTTTGCAATGATGCTGCCAGTCACTTCTAGCCCTGATGTGACCTAGGCTCCAAAAAACCTCCTTCCGTTTTAGAGCGAAGCTGCATACCTCTACCATCCAAGGAAATTTTCGTGTCGTTTAGGTAAGCAAAATCTTCCCATACGTGGGCTGATCCCGGAGATAGTGCAATGCCGGGCCGACCAGCGGCGGAGGTGAAGCAAGCGTTCAACACACCTCATACGTGGGCTGCCGATCCCGAAGATAGTGCAATGCGGGGCCGACTCGCTGCGGAGGTGAAGCAGGCGTTAAGTACTCCCCATACGTGGGCCGATCCAGCACATAGTGCAGTGCCGGGCCCACCCACGGCGGAGGTGAAGCAGGCGTTAAGCACTCCCTATACGTGGGCCGATCTCCAAAATAATTCAATGCCGGAACCACCCGCTGCGGAGGTGAAGCAGGCGTTATGCACTCCCCATAAGTGGGCCGATCCCGAAGATAGTGCAATGCCGGGCCCACCCGCGGCGGAGGTGAAGCAGGCGTTAAGCACTCCCTATACGTGGGCCGATCTCCAAGATAATTCAATGCCGGAACCACCCGCTGCGGAGGTGAAGCAGGCGTTATGCACTCCCCATAAGTGGGCCGATCCCGAAGATAGTGCAATGCCGGGCCCACCCGCGGCGGAGGTGAAGCAGGCGTTAAGCACTCCCTATACGTGGGCCGATCTCCAAGATAATTCAATGCCGGAACCACCCGCTGCGGAGGTGAAGCAGGCGTTATGCACGCGCTATACGGGGGCCGGTCCCGAAGATAGTGCGATGCCGGGCCGACCCGCGGTGGAGGTGCAGTTCGCCATTAAGGTCATCACTGGTCATCTTTCTTCACAGAGTGAAAGGGCACTGCAAATTTTTTTTACCATATTGCGTATTTAGTACCAGCTTTTTAGTGAACCTGCTTAAAACCGGATTATTTTTCCGTTTGTTTATCCCGTCAAGTCTTACTGGCGGCTACAGTCTCGGTAGAATAGACTATTTAGTTCTGCCGTCTATGCCGCGTAAAAGGAAGTGTACGTTCACTATTTTTCGCACCTTCGTAGATGCCGTCCCAATAAATCTTTGCCGCCGCCATAAGAACAGCGCGAAGATTCGATACTCCGATAACACTGCTAAGTGGACAACCTAAGAGCGCTGTACCTCCTCTTTTTCCAAGGCACCGGTCCAGTCGCATAAATTGTACCATGCGTTTTCACGACGCGGAAAACGAGAGACAAGCGTATCCGACATGAGTATTCGAACATACCGCTCCTTATGCTCGACAGCGCTTTCCTGACTCGAGGATCCCTTCTCACGGATAATGGAGCCCTTCTCTCCGCCGCCTTCACCGTCGGCGTATCACATGCTCGCGAGGTCGCGCGCATGTTGTGGACCGCTAAGTGACGGCGGCGCGTGATTTTCTCTCCTTGGGGACCTCGGTTAGCACTGACAAGAGCGACAGCTACAGGCGTTGATATCGTTGACCGAGCTGCGACGCTCGGTATCGCGTTGTATCGTGCTGCCTGTCGCGCTTCGGACGTGGCGCGCGCGAATGGATGGTCCCCCCTAGTCGACAGCGGAGGAAGGTCTGTGCCAGAGGGAGCGCCCCGAGGCCTGGCGGCGATAAAGCGTGGTCGCCGGTCGACATCGCCGCTCGGCCGAGGGGAGTCGCCTTTCGACGGTCGTCGGCGCGATAAAAAAGTATCAAGCGCCGCGCAACGCAAGTGAGAATCGCCCCAGGCTGGCTTATGTTTCGGGCCGCTCGGAGGGACGAAGAGGGGGGACAGCTATCGCCGCGGCGGACCGCAGCCTGCAGCAGCGTGACAGCAGTGAACAGTGTCCAGAGCTGCGCCCGAACGGGGTCGACTGGCGAGCAGCAGTCCTTTCGGCGGCTTGTCACAGCCGGCCATCTCTCAGCGAGTGACGCCAGGGCCCCGCGCGAAATAAGGCGCCTTCGTCTCTGTGGGCGCCGCCGCTTGGCTGGCGAAGAGGCGCGACCGCTTGTCGGCCACGTACGCGAGCGCGTTCGCATATAGGGAGCGCGTCTCGGCGATAGCGGTCCCTTTTTCATCGTGTGGCAATATTTGGTTACACTTTACACCCGCCATCGGATCCGTGTCGCCTCGCCAAGTGCCGCGCCAAAAACTGACGATGACTTGGCCTTGCAGAAGCGATTATGAGGATCCGGAAAGGAAGAGAGGGAGAGGCGTGGCTCTATTGCTGCGATTTCTTGCCGGCGGGCTGGGAGGCTGCGAGCTTAACCCTCTATGCTGTCATATATTGAGAAAATGACTGCAGACATTTGTTGCTGGCTCACTGCGCTTACTAAACCAGTTGTCAACCATACCACAAGTATGAATTTGTGAAATAAACGAGAAATTGATGTGTTAACGTTTGGTAACATTGTAGCATAATATCTATAGGGGATATCTATGCTCGTCACTGTCATTAGGTATGCGCTGAACGCGCACCGATGGCCTTTTGTAGCCAGCTCCGTCATTCAATTAAGAACCAATTCAGGTTGCTATCGAAGAATGCGTTTAGCATGCTTTGAAAGGTGTTTATTTGTGCCACTATGTTGCACTATGTGTTGTGGTTGATGTTATGGTTTTTGATGGGTGGAGCATGATGGGTGGATTATTTATTCATTTACCGTACAGACGCTGCGTGGTGTTCCGAATTAGTCCTTGAGGAAGTGGTGCTCGAAGTAGTACCGGCTGTCTCCCGAGTGCGGGTAGGGGTAGGCTCTATTGTTGAATTCCAATGGCAGATCGCGAGCGCTCGGCCGGATCACGAACGGAGCCCGTCGCTCCGACTGAAATCGCTTTCATCTACTCGCATCAAATCTGCGAATGGAATGCGTGCGCTCCCGCACGATCCCAGGAAGCGATCCCGCGGGATCCCAGCGTGCGATCCCAGCCACGCGTGCGTTTTTTTCCCCGGTATTTCGCACGAGCATCGCATGTGTTGGCGCGCTTGGACGCATCGAAATAATGGATCACGCAGGTCGCTTTGCGTTTGTGAATGCCAGCTCAGCAGTGAGTGTTTTGGTGAATTGGATTATTTCGGGAGTGCCGGAAACGCAAGGTTCTTGTTCATGTTACGGTCTCTTTGCGCTGAACGGATATGAACACAAAGCGATTGCGAACGCGGCATTGCCGCTGCAGTTGTTTATCAGCAAAGGGTCTTTAGTTTTCTCTGTGTAGACGCTACGTGTATTGACTACAAGGCAGTTTTTTTTTTTCATTCGTCATTCACGAGAGTTCGAATAAGTGTGGGAAGCATGACATCAAGGCGACTGTTTTAATCCGTATGCCGTCACGCGTTGAGGAAATAGTTGGATGCTGTCGCTCACCACTGGCATCTTCCACTGTACTGCCTCTATTTTGCGGGACAGAGCATACATTATCTAACAAGGTAGGGAGAATGGAGGCTGCATTTATTAAGCAGAAACTACAGTTACTGCCTAGAGCTGTATCACAGTGTGTACCGCAAGCTGTCAGCTTTGACGCAGCTGTGAGCCGTGTGTAGGAAGTGTTTCATTGACTTGTGACAATGCTGTTGCGAAATAGAAATGATAATTGGACCTCACAGATTCATTTCGAAAATTATGCATTTCAGACCCCTCTGGTGCTTACTCGACGAATTCAGCCTCTCAGGTGGCTCAAGGTAAGAATATGCTCTTGCAGCAATAGGCATAATAACGACAAGCAACCAAATATATGCCCAATACGTCAGCGAATGAAGTGGAGTGCAGTATATTTCTGAAGACCGCAAGCGGCATTAAAGTATGTAGCTTACATTTCTCAGCATGCTTATATCGACCTGCTGTGGTTGCTTAGTGGCTATGGTGCTATAGGCTGCTAAGCAAGCAATTTCATTTGCAATCATGCTTCATACATATTATATTTTTCAGGATAATCTCAAGGTGCAAAAAGTTGTAACCGCGGTAAGTTGGTGCTTTGATAAATCTTGTGCTGCTGTCTTGGAACTGCTGTGCACTAGAAACTCTAATATACTACGAAACTAGGATCTATACTATGCTAGGAAATGTCGTTATACTGATTTGTGTTTTTCATGTTTTCAGGGCGTGGTTGTGAGTGGACCGGAGGTGAAACCAAACTACTTTTATATTATTACGAACAGTACTTTGGACGAGTGGGACTCATGAAACAATTTCGAAACAAAAAGGAAATGTGGTCACAGATAGCCTTCAAACTGAGGGAAACTCTTGGAGTGCTGAGGAATGCAGACCAATGCTGCACACGTTATAAGACCGTAATGAAGCGGAAAAAGACGCCAGTGGCACACAACAGCCAGTCTGGAAACTCCCCAACACCAGTGCCTTTTGAGGATGAGGTTGAAAAAATTCGCTGGCTTGATGACAGCCTGGAACCAACAGAGCTACGGGACAGCCATGGGATCATTTCACAAAAGGCGAGACCCAGCCCCACTTCCTCATCACTGTCACTCTTATCACTCGCATCACTCCCATCACAGACAGTTACGACAACACCACTGATGAATCTGCCAGTGTTTTGGAGGACTCGCAGCCAAGTACCTCACAACGATCTGAAAATTCTGTCAGGAAATTGTCGAATGCGAAAAGTGCACGAGTATCAACTGCAAGAGCAGAAAAAATAAAACTGTTTTTTGAAGAAATGGAGCGCCTTCAAAAGTTAGAAGACCAAAAAGCTGTTCGTGAAGAAGCGATAAGGTTGCGACATGAAGAAAAGAAACAGTACAGAGAAGAAATGACAAAAAAAAAAAAGCTGAACGACACGATCAAAAAATGGAACTGCTAAAACGTGTCTTAGGATTACCCGAGGCTAATTAACACTCATGCGTCGGAGTAGTTGGGACGTATGTGCAATGCGATAATAAATTCATTTTTTTTCTACTAACAAAGCTCAGTTACGTAGCACACTGTGCTGCTCATTCATTTGTACATTGTATAGTATAGTGAATTTTTCTTTTGAATATTTTCACACGTTAAGTGGCTCAACTCTCGTGTTCGCAGCCTTGTATATGTTTTTCTATCACTATAGGTGGGCTCCCTGCAAATTTACATGAACTAATAAGCAGATCATACTCCAATATGACGGGAAAATTACCTGCGTTGCGTACGGTGTAGATGTACAGTACTGAAACAAAAGTAGACAGAGTTCAAATTTGCATATTTTGCGGAGCAAGGATTCCTAAATTGTCAAATTAAAAACTGACACCATTATAATGAAGCCAAATAAAGCAATTAAAATGGCATTTTCCGTGTGAAAATAGGATTGCACATAAGCATTAGCCTTGCGGATAAAAGTAGCCAGGAAGCCTCGGTTAGCCCCGCCTCACCGACTACCCATGAGTGGGAGTGGGAAGATCGAATGACCAGATTTCACGAAATTATCCAACACCATAGATTGCAGAGGCGTACATTCGCGTCGCCACATCCAAAATTAAGCAAAAATCAGTCTGTAGAATGGCGGCAGTTACAGACCAGATCCTATCCGAGTCCAGCTATTATGCACCTAATACACCCAGATTTATACACGACAGACAAGTGCACACATTGCGAGTCTTGAGCCACCCTGGAGCATATCCTATGGGAATGTAGGGCTGTAATACAGGATAACGGTAATGCAGCCTCAAACAGCGACAGCCTCCGCGCGCACTGGGAGTCTCCGTTGCTCAGCTCGGACCTGCAGCACCAACTCTGGGCCGTCCAGTGAGCCGAGGAAGCCGCCAAGGGCCAACAACCCTTGGCCGAAACCTAGGCGGGGTCCAGGCCCGCCCTACAATATCGCAGGGCACTGAATAAAGCCATTTGAATGAATGAAGACAGGATGCAAGGCAAAAAGCTTTGATGCAGCTTGAAGACTGCCAGGCACTCGAGTTCTCGATTATTGTGAAGATACTGTCATGTCATTAACGGTTGTTAATGACATGACACATGATCTTCACAATAATCGAGAACTCGACCTCGTTTCGTATAGGCTCAAGGGCTAATGGATAGAACAGAACTTGGCCGGGCTCGGGAAACTGGCCCATGCAGTGCTCTGCTATACTATAACAAAGAGCCATTACAACAAATGTAGCCAATTTATTACACTCCTTACACACCTGCCATTTTCATGCGTTCATTTATTTATTGATACCTCAAGGGTCCAAATAGGATATTACATGAGGGGCGGGCACGTAAAAGGCGGGAATGATGATGATGAAATTAGAAAGATGAGTCGGAACAGTCGATGGCAGATCTAAAGCGCGCTGTATCGCGGATGAGTTCAGTTTGACTGGGAAGGCCATTCCACTCTCGGGCAGTTCGGACGAAGAATGACTGCAGGAACGTAGTGGTGCGGGCTTGTGGCAGGATTACCGAGTTCGGATGGCCTGTTCGACGAACACGATAAGCCAGCTAGACCAGCTGGTCGTCGCGAGGTATGAAATAAAAAAAAAAAACCTGTGATAGAGGCATAGGCGAGAGATGGGACGACGAGAGGCAAAATGCGATAGGTCTAGTTTAGATTTTAGTGATGAAACGCTAGTGTGATACGACTAATCTGAAATAATAAATCTAACAGCACGGTTCTAAACAGATTCAAAGGCGGGGTTAGTTTTGTAAGGGTCAAACATAGCACATGCATATTCAAGTTTTGGTCCCACAAGCGTTTTATAAGCCACTGATTTCACAGGTGGTTCTGCCATGAAGAGATTACGGCGAAAATAACCAGGAATTTTGTTAGCTGAAATAATTATGTGGCTTACATGATTTGTCCAAGACAACTCTTTGGAGAGGTGAATTCCTAAGTACTTTAAGGAGTGGGTAGTAGATATAGTACAGTTGTTAATCTTGTAGGAAGGGGGGATGTAGTTAGGTCGACGATGGAATGAAATGTGTACAGTCTTACTAATGTTCAGGGACATGAGCCATGCAGCACACCAGTCTTGAATATGAAATAGGTCCTCCTGAAGAGAAGAGACGTCAGTGACGGTATTGAATGGGCGGTATAGGACACAACCATCAGCGAAAAGACGTACTACAGAGGTTACAGTAAATGGCAGGTCATTAATGTAGATTAAAAATAGGAGTGGCCCAAGAACAGTGTCCTGACGTACACCAGATAGAACGGAGGAAACGGAAGATGTAAGGTTGTTAGCATATACAAACTGTTTTCGGTTAGTTAAAAACCGCTGGATCTAGTTAAGAACAAGTGAGTGGATGTTTAAGCGTGATATTTTAGCGGAACACGAGAATGTGGAACCTTATCGAAAGCCTTTTCGAAATCTAAAAACAGTGCGTCAGTTGGAATGTTACAGTAGAGGTTTAAATGAATATCACGAATAAATAAAGCTAACTGCGTTTCGCATGAGTGATCTTTACTGAAGCCATGTTGATTAGGGTGAAAGAACTTCCCTGAAGTTAGGAAGTTAGCTACATCAGAGTAGATGACACGTTCCATGATTTTGGAGCATACGCTGGTGATTGAAGTGGGACGGTAGTTACCTGGGGAAGACCGATCCACTTTCTTGAAGACTGGGATGACCTTCCCCATTTTCCAGTCTCTTGGAACGGTGCCTGCGTCAAGTGATTGCTGAAAAATGATAAAGACATACTACAGACATACTTCGTATTTTTTAACACTTTGACATTAGTACCGTCGATCCCACAGGATGATGAGCACTTCAAGCCATCTATAACCTTAACGATGCCTTCTGGCCTAAACTTAATACCTTCCATTGCTGGAAAATCAAAAAAGGGCACATCTGGAAGTTCATCGGCAGGTTCTTTTGTAAACATTGAACAAAATGCAAGGTTCAAGGCATCTGGAACATTTGAGTCAGAAATAGGTGAGCCAGACTTATCACATAGAGAAATAGGGCTATAATTTACAGGTTTTATTGTTTTCCAAAATCGCCGCGGGTTAGAGTACAACATGTTTGGGGACGGTAGTAGAAAAGAAATTACGTTTTGTGTGTGATTTTAATGAGTTATATGCTTTAGTGGCTTCGCTATATTTTTTCCCAGGCAGAAGGAGAACCTGAACATTTGGCTACACGAAATAATCGTATTTTCTTATTGTTTAAGCGCATTAAAGTAGTGTTGTACCAGGGGGAACTCGCTCTTTCAGTTATCACGATAGTCGGAATGTAAAGACTTATTAAACACAGCATTTCTGTTTTGGAAAGTGCCCAGTTACTCTCGGTCAACCGCTGCTGATACGTAAGGGCATGTTCCCCATGAAAGACAGAAAGTTCACGATTAATACTTGAATAATCAGCATTATTATATAGTGTTAGTACTTCCTTTGATATATTACTTTTGAGTATATTGCAAGGAAACATGACATGGATGACGGTGTGATCGCTAAGACCACTGACGTACGTAAGAGGAGGCATCTCATCAGGGTGTGACGTTAAGACGAGGTCTAGGATATTTGATGAGTGTTGAGTTATTCGCGTAGGTTTAGCTACCGGCTGCGATAAACCGAATAGCGAGCAGATATTTATAAATTCACTAGCCATGTTTGTTTGTGTTAGACATGATGCAACGTTACTCCAATCAATAGTTGGGAAGTTGAAGTCCCCGAGTAACAAGATGGGGGTGTTAGGATAAGCCGGTGTTAGTATAAGCCGTTGTTAGTTCAAACAATGCATCGTGAAAAAACGAAAGAAAAGAGCTATCAGTGCTGGGTGGACGATAGCAACAGCCGATGAGCGTGCGCGGTGAAGTGGCGTGGTAGCTCGTCCAAATCATTTCTAGAGGCGTTCTTACATTTACAAAACAGCACTTAAGTTGGCGATGAGTAGCAATAGCCACACCGCCACCACGGGTTCCATCGCACCTGTCTTTGCGAAAAATATCAAACTCTGGTAGATCAGAAAGGATTTCGCAATCAAGTATTGTGGAATTTAACCATGTTTCCGTTAGTACTACAATGTTACTGGACGACGAGAAAATGAGGCTGCATAACGAATCCCGTTTAGGTATCAGGCTGTGGATGTTAGTGCAGAGCAATGATAGATTGTACTTGATACGCTGAGTTGGCCTCATTGGCTTTTGCACTGGCTGCTAGGATTGGCATCGACAACCAACTGTTTAGCGTGATTGTAAACGTAGGTTTTTCAGCCAGAGATGAGTCCGTCGTAACGGAGCTTGAACGAAGATTGTTGTGCTTTTCCAAATTCGTTTAGACGTCTTCGGGCCAGGCGAATTTCCGGGGAGAAATCTTCACTAATGCCGTATTCGGTGCCCTTCAGCTTACCGCTTGAGGAAAGGATGCCTTCTTTATCTTTAAAGTGGGTGAATTTTACTATTATTGGCCTCCGTTTCCCCTCCTGAAAAGTTCCAAGTCTGTGGGCACGTTCTACGTCACCACATTGAATAGTTACGCCCAGGTTTTTGCGGCAGTGCTCAATTATCAATTCCTCAGAAACACGCCATGACTCATTTCGCGTATCGCTGAGCCCGTAAAAAAAACCAGGTTACATCTTCGGCAAAAAGAGCTGAGGCGTGCAGACCGGACACAAGAGTAGAGAAGTGTACATCAGGAACGCCGACTATCAACTGAGTCAACTGAGTATCAACTTTTGGGTCCTGTCTACACGCCTCACCTCTTTTTTGCATAATGAATCCTTACCAACCAGCTCAGCTTTCTGTCGTTCTACATCTTCGGGATCGGTTTTCCATCTTATTAATGCGGTCACTCAGCACAGTTACCTGAGCAGCGCTGCTAATAGCGACACTTTCTATGTTATCTATTTGTGACTTTATATTCGAAAGTGACAGTAGGTCGAATTCAATCTTGGTCAACCGTGTGCCGAGTTTGCTGAACGTTTTTTCATGATCAGCAAGGGTTGACCTAATTGAATTTAGCTGCTCAAGCATGGCCGACTGCCCAATTTGGAACGCCTTCAGAACATCAAGCCTATCACCAGGAAGTGCAGTTGGATCATTTCTAGGTCCAGGATAAGCCTCAATATCTTCTGCCAACAAAAGTTATTTCAACAGCATGCGAGCACAGTCAAATACTATACAAAGAGAGCGCCGTGCTCTCGGCAGCACGAGTAATGTTCGGTAACCAGTGCGTTTAGCGAAAAGGCAACAGCAACTTGTAACCTGCGTAGCGAAGAAGTGAAGGATGGCCCATCACTGACATGCCGCCAAGCCCACTAAGCGTGGCGATGGTTTGTCTAGGCTTTATATCGGCAATCCGAGCGAAGGTGGCGCTGTCAGTCGAAGATAGCGTCAGGGGAAGCCAGAGGGTCAGCCGATGACTCCGCAGCGACAGAAGTGGCGCAATCTGTGATACGCACTTCGATGTTCCGTAGAGACAGGTCCGGCGCAGCTCGCCATGGTATTAGTTGATGCACACCACTACTGCTTATTCAGCACTGGTTCCAGCACCTTGCTCGTTTTTATTTCTCCCAGTCTGCGCGGCAAAGTTTCTTCGGCAGTCTCATCCAGGTCATCGTTGCATGATTGTGGATGCCACTGAACATCTTGAGGCTATGCATCATCATCCGGTTTGTCTGGCTCCAAGTCTCCGCACTCAATGCATAAGTTATGCAGTATGCAACAGGCAATAATAAATTTGTTCAGCCACTCTACAGTGCGGAGCTCAAGGTAGATTAGTTGACAGAACCTTTTCTTTAGGTTCCTAAAACTGTTTTCTTCTAGCACCCTCGTTGCTGAAAACGTTTCGTTGAAATCTGTGTGCACCTTTGACAACGCTCCGCAGTCTCTGGAAGGAGTAAGAAGGTACGGCCTGAGGGGATAGGCTGCATCTCCAAGCAGATGGTACGCAATGTCCTCGCATAGTTTGGGAAGTTTCTTTGAAAGTGATGATAGCTTGAAGATTCGAGAATCGTGAATCTTGCCGGAGCTTCCAATGCAGGTGTCGTCTTTTGTGGTCACAGACCGTTTGAAGGGTTAATGAAAGGTAATGGTGCCGGTTACAGTAGGTGGAAGAGAACTTGTTGTCTGGGCATTGTATCTTGATATAGGAGCCGTGTAAGCAGCCAAAAATACCTGGGATTCCAGACAGCTGGTGGAAAGAGAAACAATGCTGCAGTGACTGATGCAAGCAGAGATGCACTCTAGTACAAACAATCTGTAGCACAAGTATTTTTAAAAAATAGGTGAGTGCCAACCTTCTGGAATTCACTCGACAGTCTTTCCATGTTGGAAGGAAACGTCACAACAGATCGACCCGTGGTGAAGAGACAGTCAGCCACCCTTAGAAGGATTCTGTGAACAGAGCCGCTTTGATACGATAGATCAAAGCGGCTTGTCACCTCCCTCATGCTTGTTTTATTGGCTGCATACCTGCAAATATTTAGCAAAATAAAATGAATTTGCATGGAATAATAGAACGCCGGCCTGAGTTACGATGCTTTTGCTATGCAATTTATTAAAGCAGAATGAATTTTCGCTCTTTTCACTCTTCTTTGCGAGGCTAAACACTTAAACGTTTGATATTCCAGTGATGCATTTTATTCATTTATTCAAGAATACCCCCAAAGGCCCTTACGAGGGTATTACGTGGGGGGGATCACAGGCACTGGTCACAGTTTGTACATAATAAAAACAAGAGAATGTAACAAAAGTAATAATGCAGTGAAACATAGGTAATATAGAAGATAATTAAGTCACAATTATTACAGAGAAAACATTAGTACATATTAGGAGACCATAAGGCAACTGTAATGAAAAACACCAGCAAACGTCAAAAACACTGTAGAAGTCCCAAATAATAATAATAATAATAATAATAATAATAATAATAATAATAATAATAATAATAATAATAATAATAATAATAATAATAATAATAATAATAATAAGATTAGTCGACAAGTCGTGAGCGAATTAAATGTTTAAACTTAATCAAGTCTGGTTCCGTGGCAATGACTGATTGTAAGGCGTTTCATTCAGTTATTGTGCGTGGTAAGAATGAATATGCATAATGGGATGACTGGCAGTTAATGCGTTTGAGTTTGTATGGATGGTCACGGCGTGGAAAAATAACTGGTGGTGACTCAAAGAAATCATCATGAAGTGATGGATGGTGCTAAAGCTTATGGAAAAGTGCTAGGCGAGAAATTTTACGGTGAAGTGCTAAGTTGTCCAACTCGGCTTTATTCTTTAACGAGGTGACGCTGGTGTAACGTGAATAATCTGAAAATATAAATCGCGCAGCACGGTTCTGCAAGGCTTCGATGTTACTGATGATATAAGTTTGTTCGGGATCCCAGATGGCAGACGCGTATTGTAGTTTAGGGCGGATTAATGTTGTGTATGCTAGTTTTTTAACATGCATTGGGGCTTCGAGAGTATAGTTTGAAGAGGCAAGGGTAAGATTAATATGATTATTCCATGATAAGTTTGACTGAAGATCGATGCCAAGGTACTTGTAAGTTGTTGCGTGTTCCACAGCGTTGTTATCAAGGTAGTAGGTGGTTGGAATTCGTGGCCTATTGGTGAAAGACATGAGTTTAGTTTTGGAAATATTTAATGGCATTAACCAATTAGAACACCATGCACTTATTGCGTCCAGGTCAGTTTGTAGCAAGTGGCTATCAGCGTTACTTGTTACACATCAATAAACTACACAATCGTCTGCAAATAGTCTGACTTTGGATGACAGGCAACTGGGTAAATCATTAATATAAATTAGAAAGAGTAAAGGTCCAAGTACGCTGCCTTGTGGAACTCCAGGCGTAACATCAGCATAATATGAGTTATAGTAGTTATAGTTATAGTCATAATCCATGCAGTTATAGTAGGGTGAATGTTAAGCTGTGAAAGTTTAAGTAACAACCTATGGTGTGGAACACGGTCAAATGCCTTAGAAAAATCTAAAAATATTGCGTCAGCTTGGAACCCGGCGTCTATTAGTGCGTGTATGTCGTTAATAAATACGCAAGTTGGGTGTTGCATGCGTAGCCCTTGCGAAAACCGTGCTGATGCTTAAAAATAATGTTATGGTCTTCAAGGAAGTTGATGACCTGACTGTGTATGATATGTTCGAGTAATTTACAAATAGTGCTGGTTAAGGAGATGGGACAATAATTAAGGGCAGAAGCACGATCAGCTGATTTGAAAATGGGTATTATTTTAGCAATGCGCCAGTCATTAGGAATACTGCCAGTTGATAGTGACTGGGAAAATAGAGCAGTTAACATAGAACAAATACTATGCGATGTATTCTTTAAAATTTTGTTATTGAAACCTAGATGGTCGGCACTAGATGACGTTTTAAGATTGGTTAGTAGAGATAAAACACCAGCCTCACTGATGACTACCTCATGCATTGTGATTCCCACTAATGTCTTTAAAGTTGGCAATGAGTTAACGTTTTCATGAGTGAAAATTGTTACAAAAGTATCATTAAGAAGTTGAGCTCAATCTGAATCAGGAATAGGAACACCATAAGGATCAGTAAGAATGATGTCAGTGCGAATTGCAGGGTTTACCACACGCCAAAAGCGATGAGTACTATTTTTTAGCATGGATGGTAAATCATGAGAAAAAAAAATATGGCGAGTAGATTTTAGCAATGCCTTATAAGCCTTTTCACGCGCTTTGTGTTTATCATGGGCACTCGCTAGACCAGTCAGCCTTTCCTGCCTGTACAGTCTCTTCTTTTTGTTATTAAGCAGCCAAAGCTTGTTGGTAAACCAAGGAGAACTGCTTTTGCAGGAAATGGATAACATGGGAATGTAGGTGTCAATGAGTGAACTGAGGGTGGCTTTAAAGAGGACCCAGTTCTGTTCAATGGGACGTGAATGAAAATCATGCAGAAATTGATCTGAAAATGTTGTTAATTCATTGTTAATTGCGTCGAAATTGGCTTTACCGCAACATCTTATTTTCTTTTTGGTAATTATTCTTTTGCTCACGCAAAAGTTAATGCATCCACTTATAACATCATGGTCAGCGATGCCTGCTTCATGAGTTATGTCGGAAAATATATCAGGATTGTTAATTAAAACTAAGTCTAGTATATTGGCAGAAGTTTCAGTGGATCGTGTTGGTTGACTAATAAGTTGGGTTAATGAAAAGTCAAGACAAGTGCTGAGAAAGGTATGTGTGGCCGCATCCTTGGCCGATGTGGAGATCGTCGACCAATCGATATTTGGAAAGTTGAAATCGCCAAATATGACAATTGCCGACCTCGGAAAAAGCGCGCACACCTCGCTCAGCACTCGATGATACTCATCGGAAAACGCGCCAGACATGTCGGCTGGACGGTAAAAAACGCCAGTGATCACACCAAATGCAGCAACCTTTAAGAAAATCCAAATACATCCAAGAAAAAAATCAATAATGACGGGTGCGGCAATGAATTCTTCTTTTATCGCGATGAGCACACCGCGCCCTCTACGCTGTTGCCTACCACATTGAAAAAACTTGAAAGTGGATTCACTCGTAAAGATTCTGTTATCGTGTATGGTGTTGTTAAGCCAGGTCTCGGTAAGTAACACTAAAGAAGCCTGTAGCGGAGACAGTAGAGGGATGGAATACATGTTAAAAATATTTCCACACTGCTTTAATGCACAAGCGATTACGCAATAACCCTGAAAAACACACGAAGAAAAAGTAGCTGCGAAAGAAACGCCAAGCGGCATTCGTCTGCAGCACAAGCGGCCGGGACGCTTCGTTACAGCGGGTCCATTGTTTCGCGGCTACAACGCGGGTGGGCTGCAGCCTAATCTACGTCCCATCATGGTGACAGACTCTTTGACCGTGGACCACGGCACCCCGGCCGCCTCGCAACGCTAGAAAGCACATTCTCGACGAGAAGCAGCGCGTTTATGCCTCGCCTCGCAGGTGCGCTGGGCGGCAACCTCTGCGATCAGGCAATAAACCTTTTTTTTTTTCAATCAGTAAACATCGCGAGAAATGGGCACAGGTAAAGTACGTAAACATAAGTAAACTCACCATATGAAAGTCAGCACGTGAGTTTCTGCAGGTTTTGTGGGCACTCCGCCGTGGCTACATGACGGGCACGCCGGCGAAGCATCAAATCTCGCAATCAGTTGCTCCGCTACAGGTCGCGACAGGCGGAAGTGCCTGCGGATCTAGGGAAAAAGATAACATTTCACGAAAAGGCTTTTTTTGTTCACACTAGTACCACCTTGAGCTGTACGGTGCCTCGTCGTCCGAGTATCGTCGGAGCGGTCACTATCTAGGTGCACGAACAAAAGCGCACGGCGCGACGCAGCGTCAATGTTTTCCATGTTGTCTATAGCTGCCCGCGACCAGAAAAAAGTGACCATGACAGGAAGCAGAGGTGGGTGAAGGAAATACGTCACGCGGACTTCCAGTCAAATCTGCCGATTTCGGCGGAGGAAACATTTTCGCTCCGCGGAGCGATCCGAGATCGACGGCAGGTCCCAACCTACCATTGGAACACACAACTCGCGCTCCCATTCTGCCATTGGAATAGGATTGCTCCATACAGAGCAGAAAAACTTGAATTGGAATTCAACATATGTTATACTGCGCTTTATTCGGGGTCAGCCGACGAAAACGGTTTGAAAGTCACGCGAAATCAGGGTAAGCTAGCAGAGAATGCTAAGCGCATAAAAGAAAACTGGTCTGCATTGATTAAAAGAAGAGTGAGTCAAATTGGAACATTTGAAAAAAGTCCGAACGTTAGAACCATCAACGTGCAACGTGATCGAGTGGTCACAAACACAAATGTGAATGCCTAATTTTCGTGTAAGAAGCTATGCTCTTAAAGATGTTGCAGTTTCACCCGAAAGGCGAAGCATCGATTGCGCTAGCAAATTAGAGGACAGCTAGCTATATGAAGTAATGATAGTAGTTTTATCGGCCGTACATACTTGTAAACATAGGCATACTAACTAAATTAACAAGCATAGTGTCACACACGCACAAGCCAACATCAAACACATCTCACTCGATGACCGCGAAAATTCGCTGTCAAAACGCTGCAGTGAGGAAACGCGGTAGCAGCAGCGAGCGAAGTGACCTTCGTGCGGCCGTTCGCATGAACGCGATCTACGCTGCGAAAGCAGCGCAGCGCGGACTCTGTACCCGTCGCAGATGGCTTTTAAGACACAGCGGCCTCAGGCTGCCCGGAGTAGAATGCCCCGCCCCCTTTCCTACCCTCCCCCCGAAGACTTGAACTCAACGGAAGACGGCGCGCTTCCTCCCCGCTTTCCGCCGTTGCATGTGTGAGATTTAGCTGTGATCGCCGGCTAAATCACTTTCACTAGCACATACAGCATACGGCGTGCGGCGACGATTTAATCGCCATTTATTTTATACGGAACCTCACGGTGACGCCGACGGCAGAAATGTGCCTGGAATGTCCATATAATTGCCACCACAATAAAAAGTTCGCCCTGTTTTTCTGATTGCTGCCATCTCGCACAACATTACAGAATGCCTGTAGCTGAAGAAATGCAAAAAATAGGAAGGTTATGACCTCTGTCAAAAGAAAGGTGTATGTTACGCACTGTCATGCCATGTTACCATATGGTTACGGACGCGATCGAATTCGAATTATTCACGTGCAGAATGATTGCCAACGCATTCAAATGATAATCATGCATCCGTTTTATTACGATAAAAGTTACATGGGAAATTTCAGGCGCATTTCTGTCGTGGTCGTCGCCGTGATGTGCCGTATAAAGTCCATGGGCGATAATATTGTCGCCGCGCGCCGTATGCTGTATGTACGAGTGAAAGCATGCGAGGATGAGCCCACGATGGCGGCTCAATCTCCGGGGGGGGCAGTGAAGACAGGGGGGGGGGCTCTACTGCGGCGGCTGCTGCGTATGGCGCTGCCGCGCGGGCCCTATCTTGAAAGCGATGTGCGATGGGGACAGAGTGCGCCCAGTGTTGATAGCTTCGTGTGGGCTGTGTTTTCGCCGCTTAGTTAGCGTTGAAGCGAGAGGTAGCACGAAGGTCATATGGCTCGCTGCTGCCGCCGCACTTCGGCACTCCAGCATTTTGACAGTGAGTTTCTGCGTTCATCGAATGAGATGTGTGCATGTTTGTGTCCAAGTTTAGCTAGTAAGCGAATATTTAAAAGTTTACACGGCCGATAAAACTACTATCCTTACTTCGTATAGCTGTCTACTAAATTGCTATCGCAATCGATGCTTCACCTTGCAAGCGAAACTGTGACTTTCTTTATTGCTTCTTTAGTACGTAATTTTAGTGCTCATATAACTAGGAGCGGCGTAAAAATAGTTACCAGAAGATAACGTGAAAAGAATACGACGAGCGCGCGTGCTACCGCCTTGATGGAAAATCCGCAGGCACTGCTACCTGGAGGAGAGATCCTGAATAGCAGCATTGAAAAATAAGTACGTTACCAAACCACCACTCGGCGTGTTAGTACAAGGGTACCAGCCTGTGGGTTTCGGAGGCTGAACACGGTTTGTTGACAAACGGTAGCGCCGCCCCATAGAGGGTTAAATCTTAACGTCGCTCCCTCTGTGAGAATAAAACAAGAAGCTAGAAATGAAATTAATGGACGTGGGGCTGGCACTGACAACTTATATATGCTGCATTACCCCATTGACGAATTTAGCATTGTACGTGCTGCCCTGAGTAGTGACAAAGATCAGTGAACGCAGCTTCGTAAAATCAGCACACTCATCCATCAATAGATATCTTCTTAGAGCTTGGTGAGCTGGAGCGGCTTAAAAGTGATGCACAGAAATGACCAAGCTTCTCGATTTCAGTGGAAATCTGAAATTTGAATGGTGCTTGAAAGCAAGAAAAAGGGCAGGAGGAGGGAGGGAAAACAAGAGGTGAAAGGCAGAGAGGCTAACCAGTTTAAGTGTTTTGGTTGGCTACTCATTGAACCTATAAGCTCCATCAAAGCACTGATAATTTCCTATACTTGCGAACCTTCCGAACAGTGTCTTCTATGCTTGCCTTTGCAATGTACAACTGACGGTGGGGCGAAGTAGCATACTGAACCGTCACTTAAATTTATAAGGGAATAAAATTGCTTTGTCGGGAATACCGGAATATTACCCTCGGGTGTCCTGGCAGCATGACTCATGTTAACTTTTCAGGGTGCCGCAAAAATTATGACCAGTAACACAGCGTTTCAGTAGGTGTTTTACATTGAAGTTATCCCGGGCATTTCTTCTCTCTTTCTCTAAAGCTTAAGTTAGCTTAGTGATAATTAGAATCGGCGACAACGTCAGCGTACTTTCGGCGGATCTGCGGCGCTCTACCTGAGCATTTACTTTGCTGGGTGGGAGAACTAAGAAGAAATTACGGCTGTAATGTAGTGACGATGTCTACGTTCTATGTCTAAAGACCGTGCCTCTTTCTTGGTGAGCTTTTTCCAGTTCGTCCCATTAGCTGCTGAGCCTTTGCTCAGCGGGTGGGGGGAGGCGGGCGCGAGGAGCGTAAATTTGTTAGGAAATGGCAGAGAGGTCGGCCCCTAAAGTGCATTCCTCTAGCCACCGAATTGCACTGGGGAAAAGAAAAGAAGAAAAGAAAGAAGTGACAATGACAACAGAGGGAAGACGCAAAGGGCACTGACGAGCGCACCGGGCAAAAAAAAAAAAAAAAACATCTGGAGTACAATCGAATTCTCTCTGAGAATTACAGTAACTGGAGGAAATATCTGTTGTCTTATCGCCACCTCTACTGAGGCTGGCCTCGTTTCGTTTACCCCTTTACCAGAGCCAATCGCCGTTACCTTCATGGTGGAGCAGCCTTCGCCTTCTTGCGTTACATGGGCGAAATATCCACCCGCCCCCCTTCTTCCTATATTTGCAATGTTGCGCGTTGTCTAAGAAGGAATGGTTGTAGCAGATACCTGTTTAGTCTACTTTATTTTGGCGACTTTTTCTCCTCGCACTTGGAAACTGAGCAAAAGTGATTTGACGAATACGCAACATTTAAGGCTAAGACAGAGTTAGGAGAGATCGGGCGGCCGATGCCAATTACAGCACATATGAGGTGTAAGTCATGACAACTACTGTACGGGACGTTTTCTACCGCTTACATGGCGGATGTGGAGCCGGTGTACTGGTTCCTTGTCGGCCCGATCATCCTTACCGTGGCACTTGTGCACCGTTTGTGACAAAAATACTCATAATTTTGGCATTGGTATGGCTGTGAACCCGGTTTGTGAAGTGTGTCTGTGAGGCTTCGACGAGATGATCGAGCATATGGGCCCCTGTTCACACAACCTTCCCTACGTGAGAGCGTTCTCTCGTTGGTTGGAGTTGGCGCACCCGCTACTCACGATAGCGATCGGCGCGATAACGACACGATCCCTTCTGTGATTTCCAATCGCGGAAGGCACTTATGCGTAAAAGTAGGTTTGTGAATGCAGGTACTAGCTGATCACGTTCAGTTATGTGTGCATGAAATGTTGCTGCGCGCGTTTCTTTTGTACATAGGCAGCAGGAACGTACAGTTCTTGGCTCTTGGTCCTGACCGACCTAACCGAAATTCACAGCGAATGCTTTAAATTACCTATTTCACGGCTCGAATACTACGCTGCTGTTTGGTAGGCAACGGCTGTGCAGCGGATTTGTACATATGCCCTACGGTGTTTTTTCTCATCTCCTTCCTTCTACGTGGTTGAGATTTCCGGCCCTCGGCGGCCGCTTTATGGCGGAGGCGGAATGCGAAAATGTTCTTGTTATCAGGTTTACGGACGGATTAAGAAAAACCTGGTGGTTAAAATCAACGGGTTCCTCCTACTACGACGTTCGTCATAGCGTGATAGCTTCAATGTAGCTATAGTAGTACCGAGTTCAACCCTGGATAACTCTGCATTTTCCTCTATGTCGATCTATCGGTACTTAAAATCCCATCAGTAAATTAGGCAAGAAACTTAGTATGAAATAGGAGCCTTGGCGAATCTCTTGTGCAGTTCGCCAGTTTTCTTGATTTCCTTGATGAAAGTGGCGTTATTTTTTGCGTTTCTCATGCCTTTAGAAAAGCGTTAATGTTTTTGCATAAACCTCGTTTTAACAGTAACTACCTGTACATTTCAAGTTCTCGCGGACGGCCATTTCTAAAACTTCCTTTTCCTCGCTTCTTGATAGTGGTAGCACTTCTTTCCCAGCTGCGCATCTTCCGGACTTGTAGTCGTCTTATACTAAGATGACTTTCTTGGATTTGTTACTGATCAGACCTCTTGAATCAGGAACCACCATGATCACATTACTCCACATTGCCCCTTTTCTACTTCATGGTAGCCAGTACGCTCTTGGTTCGGAATGCATGAAGATTATTAACTGTTGGATTGCGCCGAGTCGAGGTGTGATCGCTCATGAAGCTTTTGATCATCTTAACGTACCTCCTCAATGGTACATAAAACTATCGACGTTATAGACATCTCTTGTAACGGACGAGGTACTCTGTTGTTTTATTTGAAAATGAGTTAACCAACCTCAAGTGAATCGTTACTGAGAAATCTATATCCAGCACCCGTCTTCATAGTTTTAGTGCTTATGCCTTCGTCGTTGGCTCTGAGAGGCTGTTCATGTCCCCTGGGATGACAACTCTGCAGTTAACATCTTGCTCTCGTATTACTTCTTCCATACTGCTGTAAAATCTTCCTGCTAATGGCTTGTTCTATCTTGTGCAGTGTACGCCATGATCACAAGCGTGACTTCAGCCACATCAGCTTCACTTTATTCTGTTGTTCTTGCGGTACAGACTTGCAAGCGTTTCTTTTATGCGCTTCATAGAACGATTCCCACTCTCCCTACCTTTCCCTCTTCGTCTCTCTCTCTCTCTCTAATTGGTAACTTCGCCAGGAAGACGTTAAATAAATCACGGTAGAAATACACCGCCTTGAGGGACTCCGGACTTTACACCGAATGATATGCTTTGTCACACTGTGGCTGCTTGGGATAGTCGGTACATACTCCTCAGGCGAACAGCGCGAAACGACAGAGGACAAGAGTGGTACAAACACCAGCGCTGACTGACAACTCAATTCTTTATTAAGAATTCAGTTGTCACAAGAAGAAGCATGCGACACCATTCGTCAAGTGTGAAGCTGGAGTGGTGTATACGAAGTGCCTCTTCCCTGTGTACACTCCTAGATTGGACAGACTGGTCGTTGTTTAAGCGATCGTTTAAGAGCCCACGCCTGTAGCCTTCGCTCCGGTACGGGCAGCAACTTGGCCTTACACTACAGTGAATGTGATGTGTGCCGTACTAAGGAGCCAAATTTTTCACGGTGCGCGAGCCGCAAACGCTACAATGACTCTTGTGCACGCGAAATCTTTGAGCCTGCTGCTATCGAAGCGAATGGTGCGTCTTGCGTTAGCACTCAGTCTTTGGACCTGAGGCAGAACTAATACATTTTAACAACTGCAATAATACTGGGGAAGTCTAATCGGTGTCTCATTCTTTTTTGGTCATGCACAGTGATGTACTCGTACGTACCTTTGTTTTCTTTAGGTATATATGTATGTTCCTTCCTCAATAAAAAATTCAGTCGTCAGACAGTGCTGGTGTGTATTCCCCTTCTTGTCCTTCGTCTTTTCGCGCTGTTCCTCTATCGAATATGCGTTGTCACACTACACAAATAGAGTCTTTTCAAACAGATTTTCTACGGAAAGTAAAAACGTTCAGCTTAGCCCAGTCCCTGAAAGGATATGAAAAATTTGTTAATGTTGAATGTGTCAAAAGCCCGTGTGCAGCTTGGAAAAGGGCTCTCGGAATTGAGACTCCCCCGAATAAAATAAGTAAAACTCCTTTGTGCCATATATGTAGTTAGAAATATGTTGTTTACAGTATTTGATTAGTTCGACAAAATCTGGCAGTACTGACAGCGATAACAAGGCTTAGCGTTGCGCTTGAACTCCTCGGACTGTGTTCAAGCTATACGTGGGTGCGACATGTTGGTGCAAGGCAACCGTTGCTGGGCAGAGGGGACAGCACCCTGGCAGCTACACCAGGCGTCTCACCCCGCTGGCGTGATGAGCGCTGTTAGTCGTTCAGGTGTCGCACCTCGATGGTGCACGAAATGGGACCGACGGAAAAGCATCGGCGTTAGTCAAATTCCGGTGAACTGTTAGATAACGTTAGCTTGACATTTACTGTTCTGACCAAGGCATACGCACAGCAGCTCAGCAGGAACGCTAGTGTAGCTTACAGTGTGCGTATACACGTGCACAACGCTAATGCTAGCAGCGGAATGCATAGCGCTGCCCTTGCTACGCCACCAACGCGATTGAGCGTACAGTTAACGGTGCGTTCACTTCGCTTCGTCGTTTTTGCAGCCAAGCGCACTTCGCGTCTCTGCGGGCCCTTTAAACCATTGCGCCGTCAGCGTTGGGACTGCACGACAATGGCGACGGCGCCGACTGAGTGAATGCGCCACGAGCGTCCGCATAATTGCTATCGCAGCACCTATGTCGGCGGAACTCATGAGACCTACAGCGCCATATGAACCAGTGGAACATAGAGTTAAGTTTAACGCGCGGCATCATACACCTTCGGGTTGTCTTGAATTGTCCGACTCCTATATGTTATTCATGCTCCCCAAAAAAACTTTTATCAAAGGCGTTTCAATGTTGATAAGTACGTTGTAAATGTTATCTGAGCATTTAACAGTTCCACGAGAACCTATCTTTAATGTCTCGTTGAATTCACTAAACAATTAAGAAATCCACATCAATATTCACATGTCGAGGTACCGTCTATATGCCAGCTCTCCCGGACGCTATAGATGAACTCGGGTGACAATATAGAATTCAACGAATGCATGATCAAAATGAAACATAATCTGTACCAGTGGTTTGCGATGCACTTCGATGCAATGAAAGAGTGTGGAACGATGTTATCAGAGAACAAGGGGGCTTGAGAACCGGGCATAATAGATAAACTGGCAATACATGCCGGTTTTGACGCAAAGTTTCGCCATTCGGTTACTGGGAGTATACGCTAGAGTCAGAAACTGAGTGTATGTACCTATATGTATGCTGCTTCCAATCTCTGACAGTGCATTTGCTGACGTTCAGGCCTTCTGACACTGTGCAGACTCCACTTGTTTATTGGGCTGCAAGTCATCGGGCTGATACCTCTAACGGTAAGCAGACTGCGTTTTAGACCTGTTTATATTATATGTATGCTTGTTGCCTGTCACAACCATGTTAGATGTTCTCACTAGAATGCAATTAGCATAATTACGCACAGTATTATTTCTGCCAAGGTTTGTAAAGGGAAACATCAAATGGAACAGCCCACTCCTTTTCTGCGCCATACATACATACATACATACATACATACATACATACATACATACATACATACATACATACATACATACATACATACATACATACATACATACATACATACATACATACATACATACATACATACATACATACATACATACATACATAAATTCCACACGGCTGGTCTCGGTGATACATAGGCGTCGCGTTATTGAATGCGAAAGCGACGACACGCAATGTGCCAAAGGCACGCTCAACAACCCCAGGGAAATGGCACGAGCTTCTGCAGCCGTTAATGCGTGCGGTCGCAGGGTGCATGTATATACAGCGCAGCACGCACATCCAGACGACACCTTGTCTCGATGGAGTTGTGGACATTTATAATAAGCGTTCTGTGTGTTTTCGAACACGCGTATGAATGAGTCCTGTGGGGATGACTCGTAAAAGAGGAAGAAAGAAATAGTAATGGAGGAGGACTACCCGATTGTCACAAGGTGGCAACACAGGCGCTGTCGTCGACGGTTTGGGAATACGCTAGTGACACGAACATAAACGCCTGGGCGACACCGTGCGTACAGACGCTTTGCAGCTAGCTGGCTGTTGGCGCGAGATAGAAGCCGCCGGGAAGAAGTGCCTTGCTACGCGTACGCCGTCTCGTCAGTACCGTGCAGCGCCCTTTCGCAAACACACGCTTCGTGGCGCAGTTAGGCTCTGCCGTGTCAGTCCCACTTTTAGCATCCTGCGCAAAGCATGGGTCCGTCCTGCTTAATTAAAAAACGCAGGCACATGATACCCTAGGACAACACAGCTAGTTGGGCGAGTTGGTTCAGAATTGTAGGCGTGTGAGTGCGCCTAGGAGACAAGGACGAAAGACAGGACAAGACACACGTAGGGCTACAATGATGCACCAAACTTTGTCGTGAAGTCATTGCTCTGCACTCTTAAATTCGCGCTGCTGCCTGTAGGAAGGACCAGCAGCACCCTAACGCACACTCTGACCTCATTGAACTGCGCGGAACAATTAAAGGCGAGCCAAAGCCCGGGTGGTAGAGCCATGCGTGCGCACACTGCAGTGGGACATCGGTGCCAAGTAGGCAACAAAACGTTGCTGCCTCTCCGTTCTGTATCGCAGAAAACATTTGAACCGCTCTGAACGTGAGGGTGCAACATATACTACAGCTTCACTATATATGTTCGCACATATGAGCCGTATACGAATACGAGACGCGTTGACGTCGCGGATACTGATTTCAGAACCGACGGCGTGATGGCTCTTTTCTTTCTTCGTGAAATACGAACACCAGAATGAGTTATGCTCTGGGCAACTAGGCATTCACCACAAAATTCTATTTTAATGTGGTTGGACTCATAACCAGAAATCTTTAGAAATTGATAGTCATGGGAACACACCGGACACAATAAACAGTTTATATTTGGGACATACGTGCAGTCTGCGTAAGTACTTGCGGCCAGGCCACTGCAATCACATCTCCCTTACGACAGATCGTAACCACGCGCACGTTGTATTTGATGCTGTGCAAAGTGTCCACTAAATTTGGTTTGGACAGAGCAAGCGTAGAGTAGCGCTGGTTGTACATTGCTTGACAGTGCATTGACAGGTACCTCAGCAATAGCACATGACGTAATAAGCTTTCGGCAATTAAAAGAGTGAACGAAGAGTGAAAGGCGAAACTCGTGGGGAATATGCGGCCTTACACACCATGTGCTGGATGCTCGGTCACTGCAGCACGCACCAGCCAACGCTGTAATTTGCAGCAAAATTTTATACTGACGTATAAAATAGTTCTTTGTTCGAAGCAGAGGTTAGTGCGTATCGATGGTTTTCGAGTAACTATTGTGATAGCGAACATCGATGCAGAGCTGTTTCGACGCAATTTTTCAAGGAGAATGCTGCCGCTTCGAAGAAAAAACAACGTTTCTTGCAACATCTAATTTTCATTTGCAGAAAATTTTTATGAAACAGGGTGAAGTAGTTTTAATAGTGTAAGGACTCGCATAGCCTCGCCATGAGCAAAGGCGTTTCTGTTGACGACTGCGCAGCTTTAGCTGGAAACCTACACCATTCTTATAACCGTATTCTGCCACTGCTACACGTCTAGGAAGTAGCCGAGAAGTTGTGCCTCCTTTGCACGACCGAACTGTAAATAAATAAAAAAAGGACAGCTTAATTTCGCCAGAAAGCGAAGACTTACGCTTTTGCAACCATTTGCAAGCAGCCATTTTTTGCAACCATTTTTTCAAGCATTTGCAACCCTCTCAGTGCAGCACGACAAATTTTCGCAGATCACTATTCAAACGAAAGCTCACGCTCAGAAATTGGTAACGGAGGCTTCAAAAGGAAAGAGTAGTCCTTTGTGCCTTTTCTCTTACTTCACTGAATAAAAAGAGACCAAAAGAAACGTCATAGATACGTCAGTATAGTTACAATGGGGACGTAGAAAGCAAGCGTAGGTGCACGTGGAGAGGAGTTACGCAAGCGTTTAGTGCTTTCCAAGTAACGCTAGTAGATGTGAGAAATCGCGAGACGTGGGCCGCTCTCATCTCGGAGAGTGCTGCGGACATCTCTGACGCGGCGTGGCAGCCCACACGTGTTCAGACGACGCAGTGTCGCGCCCGCCTGGTGACCTCACGCAAATGCTGACATTCGCGCGAGAGCTGTGTAGCCGTAACGAGCGAGGCGCGCAGGAAGCGGGAGCAGCGATGCCACCAGCGGCAGCGTGCGATGTGCGCACTGGTCAGGCGGCCGGTTGTCCACGGGGCGCGGTTGACAAATGCGACACCCCGCCACTTACGCGGGGGAGAACCCGGCGCTCGGACACTGGCGAAGAAAGGAGGGAGACGGCGATCATTTAAATTTCATCGCTCAGGTCCCGGGCAATTAGGGCCGGCGCGTTGGCGCCAGCGCCATTCATCATCCGCGCTCGGCTGCAGCCCCGGGGCGTCGGCTGCCGCCGTCGGGCCGACAACCAGCGCGGCCTTCGGCTCCGTCATCCGTCTTGGCCGCGGGCGTCATTACGGCGCTCATCAGGGGCCCCCGCGCTGGGGCCGGAAGCGCGGCCCTCCTTCCTCCGGGAGCAAGGGTTATTTTGGAAGGCGCCTCCTCCGAGACCCCCGCCGCCCTGACGAGGAGACAACGCTGGCGCCTTCTTTTTTCCCGCCGGACAAGCCGCCTCACTTTCAAAGTCTGCGGGCGACTGCACGCCCGAATCCTGGACTAAGCAAGGACACACTGCGCTCCTTCGCTCCGCTACACACCGTGGACTGGGAACGGTGCTTTCGCCAGACAGTGGGCCCTGTCCACAGCTTCGGAAATGCGAAGCGAGTATGGCTTCAAGCCTGAGAATACTGTGAGAAAAGACGTCGCGCACCACGGGGGGCGCCTCGAAGTTACAGACACCCTTATGTACCGCATGTCGGTAAGGTATGGTACGGATGCGTGTTCAGCGAGTTCCCTCTGCGCAAAAAACTGAAAGAGAGACAGAAAAAGTGCTCCAGCAGGAACCAACCTCCCTATTCAGCAAACCTCGTTACCTGGAACTTCTTCATCGCACGGAAACAATCTGTTTAAAAGGTGGGATGGTGAAGTCTATACGAGTAAGAAACCAAGACCGACCAGTTCAATACCATACCCACGTCCTGCCACATACGCCTGCGGTCTGTTACCTCCTTTACTTGAACGCCACTTTGATAATGCTATTGAACAATTACTGCTGTTGACGAAGAGCAGGCCTACCATGTTTCAGAATACCATGACGATGATGACGACATAACCTTGAGCGGATGTTCGCTACGCTTTCCAAGAAAAGAAAGAGGAAATAACTTATAATAACTATTATTTAAATATAGGTAGTACTCACCAACAAGTTACCAGGAAGCAAGGACATTATAGCACGTTTCCATCGCGAACCATGACCTATCCCCTCCCTCCTCGTGTGTACGTGCCGTAAGTTAAAGGTGACAACAAGTTCGCTCTGTGACAGTCCTGAGTATGCGCCTGTATACGCACTTGTATGTGGTCTCTCGTTTGTCCCTCCATATGCAACAATATGTTTGCGCACGTCACTGAGTGACAGCTTTGACTAGGGACGGCGTGCGCATGACTGTGGAGGCCATGCTTTGAAATTCTATAAAGCGCGAGACAGCATGGCGGAACAATTCCTAGGAGATTTCTTGAAATTATTATTATCACTTGTTTTGAAAACATACATACACTAGACAGGAAAGTGAAAGCGAGGAGTAGGCTGGCAATTGCCACCGGAAAGGGCACAATGCCTACCTACTCTTCAGAAAGGAGGAGGATGAAACAGAAATGGAAGATAGAAGAAAAGGAGGGAAAAGGAAAGAAAAAGCAAGATGACAAATCGGAAGGAATTAAGCAGAACACACATGATACAGGCCACACACACTAGAGCCGGTCACTGCAGGTCGCGCCAAAGTTTACTGGAACTACAAGTGCCGTATATATATATATACACACACACACACACACACACACACACACACACACACACACACACACATATATATATATATATATATATATATATATATATATATATATATATATATATATATATATATATATATATATATATATTAGCGCGAACACCTTTGGAAGTGCTCCCTGTTGCTCCGCTCAACACCTAGGTTGGCGATACCAAACGGAAAGACGTTTCTCGCCGCAGGACAGCGCCTTTGGAGTGGGCCCCAGGCTCGTCGCTCCGTCAAAGGAAGACCTGGCGTAAAGCGCACGGTTATACTTCAGATTTGCAACGGGTGGTCGCTCTTTAAGAAGGGGATAAAAACTGCTAGCAACTGGAGCAGTAGTAACGCTCCCGGTTAAAAAAAAAATTATTGAAAGCTTTCACGGCGTATAATCGAGCATCGGTGTGAATGCAGTGCTCGACCAAGACGACAGAGTGTTGGGGAGATTAAGATAGCAGCCCTTGCCGGACGCGGCAATCACGTCGGGAGACAAGCGGGGCACAGCTACCACCCAGCCGGTGATCGCGAGCGGCGAAGCACCGGCACAGCGTGCTCTACAGTGGGCGTCGCGACGGCTGGAGGCGAGATCGCAACTTTTCGTTGCCTCGCCAGCATTGGCCAGAGAAGCCGAGATCGACACAATGATACGTCGAAACGGATAACCTCTCATCGCGAGTGAGGAAGGATATAGGCACCATCAAAGCTACCAGATATCCACGTGGCTGGCCTCAGGCAACCGAACCGTCGAAGATTTTGGAGCTGAGAGCGCGCTGGCCGCCGTTTGGAAATCGGCGGGAAGCCGGGCATTATACAATCGATCATCCCGCGAGTCGAGCTTTCGCTCCGAGCGGGCGAAAATGACTCAGTTCAGTCACCACATCCAGCAGAAGCGGCGGGAGCTGTAGTAGTACGTAGTAGGCCGCTGAGGGAACTCCCGCAGTTATGGCGGCAGCTATGGTCCCGTGTGCAAGAAAGCCCCCCTTCACTCGGCGCACCAGAGTGGGCGAAAGCCGTCGCGCCGTCGTCACGGCACGGACAGAGAAAGGAGAGAGGGCGGCGGAGACGACTTCTAAGCTGAGCGCGGGGACGAGAGTGAATGAAAGGGAAATGGTGGGAGAAGAGGGCGAGAGCGAGTGAAATGCGAGAAGTCCGCGAGGAAGCAAATAAAAGGGAAGGGGACTAATCTAGAAGAATGATTTCGTGACAGCATCTCCCGGAGCTCATTAAACTGACCATCCGTCTCTGTCAGCGGCAGATTCAGACGATAGCGATATATCATCGAATGTGTCGCCGCTGCCCCTCTCACGTCGGCGCTCTCTCCCCAGCCCGCGAGCAGCGCCCACTCGGCCGACGCTGCGTCGCTCTGGTCGCGGCTCGCCGACGCGGCTCCCGCAGCCACGCCGCCGTGGCCATAGCTGTGTATATAACGACGTGCGAGAAACTGTCGCAGCGAAGACAGGAAAGCAAAAACACCAGCCAGGATTTTCGGGAAAGCAAGCGAGGATAGCGACGAAAAGCGAGCTCGCCGCGGACGGAGAAGCCCCCCCCCCCCGTCAATTTCCAGTCTTTCGCGTGATCAACGATGGATGACTGAAGGGACCGTGCGAGCTTGGAGCCATCAAGGGCGCGCATCACTGAGTGACGTGTGGAAGACTGGAAAACTGGAAGATGAAAGATGAGCGAAGTAGGCAGGCAAGAAATGAAGTATGGCGTTCCGCAAAGGATCGGGGGCAAGACGCAAAAGCAAAAATCGCCCTTTCGTTCTGTCTTTAGCTCGAGTTGCTCTCGTTCCTTTCATCGCATGGGCGCGCACTGCAAAGAAGACCGATCGCCCCATGCCCAGCATATGAGACCATTATTTCGGCCCCCAACTTGAGGGTGGGGGGGGGGGGTGCTCATGCCAGTTCCCTTAGGCAGATATCGAAGCTAACTGATGTGCTAAGATGCAGTCAGATCTATTTGCTAAGGAGCACATAGTAGTAGGAGCACATAGTGTTGCTGTCAAAAAAAAAAAAAAAGAAAGAATCGCTTGCTGTCGACTATAATAAAGCTTAGTACATTTCCTTCCCCCTGCGTGGTTTCTGTGCATCACTCTTACTTTCTTGATCATGACATACATTAAGTTATATATGTATTTAATTGCTTGTTCGCTGGCAAGCACATTTTTGCCTGTAAAAATCATCCACACGAGAGGTCACAGGTCACAAAACTTTGATGTGACACTGTTCTTTCAACACACACGCACACACACACACACGCACACACAAACACACACACACACACACACACACACACACACACACACACACACACACACACACACACACACACACACACACACACACACACACACACACACACACACACACACTCGCTCTTTCTCTCCGCGTATTGGAGGTAAAATCAATTGTTTGAACTCTTTGCCCACCCTCCTGGTTTGGCGTGGCTACATCGTTAGGTCATTCAGCATCTTGGCGGGTATATTTGTGAATATATATGTTCGCCTAATGAAAGTACCTGGGAACGGGCTGATATATAAATTACAAGTATGCGCACATCTGTCTTGCGCAAAAAAAAAAAAAAAAATCCTGGATGTAACGTTAGCATATAATGACGGCTCACAGGTATTCCTAAAACACTCCGACCTGTCAATGGAATGGTGAACCATATTGTCACGGTGGCACCGAAAACCGGAGACGAGGACGCGCATTACTAAAACAGCCGGTTTAAACGATCAAGCGTCGAGCCATCTTTGTCTTCGGATCTTCGACACTATTAACTTATTTATTTATTTATTTACTCAGGTACCTCACGGGCTCACTACGAGACGGAGTCCGCGAAAACACCCATCCTTGTCATTGATCGCCCTCATCGAGCAGACGTGGCAATATTTAACGGATTACTTGATTTACCTTATTTTCTATGATCTGGCCATTCGGTATAGGGCACTGGATGTGTGCCCATTGTTGGCCAATCTTCCAGAATGGGTATGTGTCACCGCGGCACAAGTAAATGTTGCTTGATACGCGTTGTACTTTTGTGTGCGTGCACCTGTCATTACTATTCCTTCCTCGACACGCATCATCGCCTTCGTCGTCGTGACATGGCTGCGTAGGCTAGTGCGCATTCGCCTGATTTGGACCTTGCATTTCGGCATAGCTTGTGAGTGATGTAGCGCATAAACATAAAATAGAGAAGCATGAGAAGGTAGGCTACGTCCACAGCCGGTTATTTCAAAATTTCAACTTCCTTGCCCAAACAGCAATAAAGAAAGGAAAAGATAGAAGAAAATAGCAGAAAGCACGATACGCACGAACACCAGCGCACAAAGAATGTCTTTGCGGGAACCAGCACCAAAAGCACCCTCCACTAAATATAGGACGGCCACCCATTGCACAGGAAGCGAGAGAGTCGATACAAGTTTCCTCGTGCACATGGAAGGGCAACACAACCGTGTTATCAGCTCGTTGAAAAGCAAGCACAATGCAAAGAAAACAAAACAGTTATGTCTGCCTATAGGTAGTCTATAAGATTATCTTCCACAAGAATATCGCCCCGGGTACTCACGGCATGCCTCTGTTTATCAGGGCATGACCACAGTCCTAACACTCTGTTCACTATGCACGGACGCCTGCCGATAAACTTGTGACTTTTATGGTGGATAAACATAAGCATTGCGGGATATTACACGTTCCATAGGATGAAAGTAAACGAAACAGTACGGATCGCCGTTAGTTGTAAAGCGTTTAATTGAACGTTCTTTTAGAGCTTTCCTTGACATTGATTCCAACGTGTGCGTTGCAAGCCGCATATTTTTTTGTTTTCTTATTGTTGTTATTCTTGTGGTTGACGAAGGATTAGCTAGTTCTTGGAAACATCTTTGGGATAGCCTAACCTAAAGTGGCCTGCCTGCCCATTGTTCTTCACTTTAACAACAACAACAACGACGACGACGACAACAACAATAAAAACAATAATACTACTCCTAATAATAAAGTGATGGGTAGGGGCAATCGGGGGCCCTAATGAATGGCTTTATATATCTGAAATTTCGCGCTAGAATACATTCGTCTCCCGAAAACTGCAAATTTATTCCGACTGCTATCGCGTTTCAAGGCGTACTGTCATCAGAATCCGAAAGCCGAGTTTTAAAAGCATGATACCTTGGCTGCCGATACTGGCTTCCATACCTTAATATATTACGCCGTTTCTTCGAAAGTAGTGCCTTTTTTATTCTTTTGCATCGAGATCCCGGCAAACAATACACTGTAAAAACATTTACACCCTTAAAAGGGGGGCGGGGGGGGGGAGACAAAGGGGAGAAATAACAGGGAAAGTAGCCAGTGTAAGAACCGGCTACCTAGCCGGTGCTGGGGAAAGGGGTAGAGGGAATAAAAGGAGAAAGATGAAGAAGAGGAAAAAAAATAAAAGAAACCGAAAATGGACACAGTAACGCGATACTACGCGCTACAACACTCAAAGACGGTCGCACAATTCGCATGTCCTTAAACACTTCAGCAAAGCCCTTAAGGCCTTGAGTGCCGAAGCCTGTCTGGACCAATGTCCTAGAGCTTTTTCCCCTGTAAAGGGGCGATTGTCCAGTTTTTCAAGCGCGGACACGAGCACTTTTCTTGGCACTTTGTAAATGGGACAGTCACAAAGGAGGTGCTCAATCGTCTCCTCGCAGCCGCAGGTGTCGCAAGTAGGGCTGTCGGCCATTCCAACGCGGAATGAATGCCACGCCGGGCCACAGGCGGCACAGAAGTGTTGCTTCCGCTCGTGGTAACCCTGGTGGTAGACGGAGTTGCAGACGTGGATCCAATCTGTGGAGACGGGCGTTCGTGAATTCACTGGTGTTCCACATATTCTGCGTAAGCTCGCTGGCGAGGGAGCGAAGACTTGTGGCTGCATCTGTTCGTGACATTGGTATTGGCTTAACATGGGCACCATCGTGGGCCGATCGGGCGGCGTCATCCGCACTGTGATTTACTGAAATTCCGCAGTGACCCGGTATCCACTGGTAGATGATGTTGTGTCCCTTGTTGATTGCGTGATGCTGGAGTAATCGGATGTCTGCGACTAGTTGCACATTTGGTCCGTGGTTGAAAGGGGACATCAGAGACTGGAGAGCTGCCTTTGAGTCACATAAGATGGACCATGAATGTGATGATTTGTGAACAATAAACTCCAGAGCAGCACGAATAGCTGCGAGTTCTGCAACCGTCGATGATGTAATGTGATGCGTCTTGAACTTGAGGGTGACACACTCTGCTGGAATCCCCACTGCTCCAGCTGAACCTTTAGAGGAGACAGAACCGTCCGTGTAAACGTGGATGCGTCCTCTGTGCAATTGTCATGTAGCACTGAAAGCACGGTTTGTTTGAGGGCGAAAGATGACATCTCAGTTTTCTTTTTGATACCGGGTATAACAAGAAGAGCCTGGAGTGGATGGAGGCACTACAGCGGCTGAGATGTTCGTGCTGCAGGCGTGAAGTTTGGCGGTACAGTTCCATGGTTGGCGGCAATAATCTTGCTAAACGCTGAACGAGGTCGAGCGGCAGGAAGGGAGGCGAGATGATGCGATGGAAGTCGGGCGAAGTGCCTCATATGCATCCTTAAAGTGTCGACTTGAAGATACGTATTGATGGGGTGGTCATGCGCGATGGATATTGTTGCTGCCGTGAATGCACTTCTGGGAAGACCAAGGCAAATTCGCAGTGCTTGAGCTTGTACAGAGTGGAGGGCACGGAGGATGGTTTTACCGGTCCCACTCAGTACAGGTAAGCTATTGCGCAGGAGACCGAGGAACAGTGCGTTATAGAGTTGGAGCATCGCGCTCACAGACGGACCCCATGATTTTCTGGCAAGAAATCTGAGCACATGGTTTATCATGACTAATTTCCTTTTTATAGGTAGGAGATATGAGGACTCCAGGAGAGGTCTCGATCTATTATCACTCCTAGAAAGCGGTGCGTCTTCTCGTAGGCAATCGGCTGTCCATTTATTCTAACAGCGCATGGTTTCATTGCTTTGCGCGTAAAAGAGACCATAGAGCACTTCTCAGAGGACACCTCGAGATCCGACGCTGGATCTTCTTTTGTATGCGTCTTGCCTCCCTTAGGTCGTAGATGGACTTGGTGCGCCTCTACCTTCGTTCCGCGCGACGGCGGATTGCTCGAAGCCGCTCCAATTCTGCTTCGAATTCAGAAAACTTAGGAATAGGCCGAAAAGCTCTTGTTGCTTCTTGAGCAGCAGCGTTAATTAGATTCTCGATGTTGCCAGGTAGACAGTCCTGGATCTCTTGGCAATTCTTCTCCATGAGGAACGTGTGTATAGGCCAGTCGATGTGATGAAGAACTGTAGTAGAGTGTGATTTGCGTATGCCGTCGATTTTAACATATGTTGGAACGTGGTCACTACCATGCGTTTCGCTGTCCGTGAACCATTTCACACTGGCACTGAGACATCTTGAAACAACAGTTAAGTCCAGGCAGCTGCTGTATGTCAATCCCCGCAGAAAAGTGGGACTGCCATCATTTAGGCAGCAGAGCTCATGTTCCGACGCGAAGGATAGTACACGTCTTTCTCGACAATCCATCTTTAAGCTTCGCCATAGTGGATGATGCACATTGAAGTCGCCGGTAATAATCCATGGTTCAGATGTCACTGTTAAAATTGCACTTAGTCTTGCGTTGTCAAATTGACTCGAAGGTGAAATATAGGCACCTACGATCGTGAGTGCGACGTTCTTATATTTGATAGTCAAACATACGTACGCATTGTCGTCATCAGGTGCCACTGGGTGTAAAACATACGTGAAGTCGCATTTTATATAAACGATGACTTTGTTGCGGTCGCTACAAGTGGCAGACATGAACGCTTCATATTCTGATAGGTGGATGGCGCTGTCAATGTTTGGTTCACAAATGACGATTATCGAAAATTTGTTCTTAAGAACAGACCGACGAAAGTCCGAAATGCGGGATTTAATGCCTCTGACAGTCCATTGTAAGATACACGCTTCCTTGACCTCTTTAAGGAACGAGTGTAGAGGAGCAGCCATGGTGCTTCTCAAGACTGGACAGTACCGGATTCAGGGCATCCAGTATTTGAAGTGCGCCTCAAGCCGCCGGAGTGCGTATGACGGTCAGTAGTACTCGTAGCGTGCTCATAAGGGCCCTTATCATGGTGACAACTTGTCTGTCGTCGTCTTGGTTGCTGCCAGTAGGTGAAGCATGATTCGGCGAGCGTGCTAGATCTTGTCGCTCCGCTATGATATTGGAAACTTTCTGCTTAGGAGCCTCATTGCTGCTATTGCTAGTTGTATGTGGAAGTGTGTGGACTGTCAGTGGACGCGGTGCATCCTTAGCAATAACAGCGGGTTTCCTAGATCGCCGGCGACGTGAACATCGACGTCACAGCCTATAGCGGCAGCCTCCCTTTGCGAGGAACCATCCCTGACCATTTGCCTCAAGACTTTCGCCTCATTTTTCACATGTGGGCAATTATTTGAAGTTGTATCATGAGAGCCTTGACAATTGGTGCACTTTTGGTTTTCTGCACGACAGGCGTCGGAGCTGTGCGACCCAGAGCATCGTGAACACACAGCAGCATTTGTGCAAACAGCACTAACGTGCCCTATCCTTTGACACTTCCTGTACTGAAGCGGCTTCGGCACAAAAGGCCGTACTATGTGTCTGAAGTGACCGACCTTGACGTGTAACGGCAGGCTGTCTCCTTTGAAAGTTAACTTGACATATTGCGAGTTTCCCAGGCGACGGGCTTGCAATATGGCAATTCGCTCTGTCGCCGGCTTGATGGGTATGTGCAGGTGAGCATCGCTTATGGAATTATCTGCGTCATACACAAGGCCGGCCATAGAGTCATGATCGTCTTGTTTATAGCAGCGTACGTTGAGGCTATTCAGCACCTTAACGTTGCTCAGAATGTCTAGCGCTCTGCGCTCTGTGACATATATAGCGAGGATGTTCTTACGGGCGTTGATCCTTACATCTTTGATCTGACCCGGAACAAGTGCCTCGAGCGATACAGATGTGGCTTGGCGGTTGTTCCTGTTTAGATTGTCACTAGCAGCCACAGGCACAAATAAAATTGTGAGGTCTGATGGCTTTCGCGTCGGGGTCACAGTTGCCTTACTTGTAGAAGGAGATGTCCTGACGAGTCTTCTCTTTGCTTTGTGCTTCACTACGGGCACGAAGTCGCTGTCATCGGAGGTTTCATCACTGAGTAGATCACTGAGTCGCTGAGTAGATCACAGTGTCCTCGCTGTCAGTGTCACACGGGTGACTAGACTGCTTTCTCGGAGCGGCCGCTGTTGATGTAGATGGACCAGGAACCCCTCCAGGAACCCTTGAGAATGTTTCCTTGTTACACTGCTAAAGAACGCCATTATGGTTAGGGCCTTACAACAATTTATAGAGGACGACAACGGAGCTCTAACTAGGCTTTCGATGATAAAAGACGTCGTTGAAAACTATGTAACCATTCTGGCAGCCTTGGGCGCACAGAAATATCCGACAGGCGAGTTTCATATCTCTCCCTGTGAAATCCTCTTGTCGGGCATTTCTGTGCGCCCAAGGCTGTCAGAATGATTACATAGTTTTCAACTACGTCTTTGTCATCGCACGTCTAGTTAGAGTTCCGTTGTCGACATCAATCAATTTTTGTAAGGCTCTAACGGTAAGAGCGTTACAAGTGCGACAAGAAAACACCCTTAAGCGTGTACATTTTTTAGAGTAATATGAAAGTTTCCTTAGACTTTGGCAGTTAAAACTTTGTACACGTTTTGAACTATATCTTTAGCCTAAAGAGAATGTACGTAGAAGGTTCTTCCTGACATGTTGACGCACGCTTCCTCGCACAATTATTCGAGAAAAACAAACGAAAAAAAGAAGCTTTCCCATATAGGCACCGCGCTTGTTTACACCTTGCTGCTGCATAAGGTGCTTATAATCATTCAAAGCTACTGAACTTGTCAGTACCTTCGTATTTCACTTACCGGCTGCATAACAAGAAAGCAGTTGTATATATTGCCAAAGTTGTAAATGTAATATAATGACCCCGGAAAACACTTTCTTCGTGAGGTTTTCGAAGTGCTGAACGGAATAAGATGAAGGGATTTGAGACATAGCGCTTTAATTTTTTCACAACGCTACCAAGGCCGCCGCCCCCACCACCACCACCACCACCACCACCACCACCACCACCACCACCACCACCACCATCATCATCATCATCATCATCATCATCATCATCATCATCATCATCATCATCACCATCATCGTCATCATCATCATCATCAATAACAACAACATCATCATCATCATCATCACCAGTCCATTTTATGTCCACTGCAATACGAAGGCCTCTCCCTGTGATTTCCAAATACCTCTGTCCTGCGCCAACCCATTCCAACTTGCGCCTGCGAATTTCCTCATTTCATCACCCCACCTAGTTTTCTGCCGTCCTCGACTGTGCTTTCCTTCTCTTGGCACCCATTCTGTAACTTTACTTGTCCGCCGGTTATCTATCCTACGCATGATATGGCCTGCCCAGCTCCATTTTCTTTCTCTTAATGTCAACTATAATATCGGCTATCCCCGCTTCCTCTCTGATCGACATGGCTCTATTCTTGTCTCTTAACCTTACGCCTGCAATTCTTCGTTTCATCGCCCTTTGCGCGGTCCTTAACTTCTTCTCGAGCTTCTTTGTCAACCTCCAAGTTTCTGCCCCATATGTTAGCACTGGTAGAATGCATTGATTGTACACCTTTCTTTTAAGTGATAGTGGTAACATCTGGCGATAGTGAGGATCTGGCGATGTCTGCCGTATGCACACCAACCCATTTTTATTCTTCTGTGAATTTCCATCTCATGATCAGCATCCCCTGTGAGCAATTGATTAGGTAAACGTATGTCTTCACGGACTCTAAGGGCTGAGTGGCGATCCTGAACTCTTTTTCCCTTGTCATGCTATTGAGCATTATCTTAGTCATCAGCCCCACTCTTATCTTCTATTAATTATCTTCTATTAATCTTCAACCCCACTCTTACACTTTCTCTGTTGAGCTTCTCAATCATTTATTGTAACTCGTCCCCTGTGTTGCTGAAAAGGACAATGTCATCTGCAAACCGGAGGTTGCTGAGATATTCGCCGTTGATCCTCACTCCGAAGCCTTCCCAGTTTAACAGCTTGAATACTTCTCCCAAGCATGCAGTGAATATCATTGGAGAGAATGTGTCTCCTTCCCTGACCCCTTTCTTTATAGGTATCTTTCTACTTTTCTTGTGGAGAATCAAGGTAGCTATGGAATCGTTGTAGATATTGTTACGGTGCATTTGGACAGGACCGTGCGCGCAAGAGGGAGAAAAAGTGGAAGTGTAGACTGTCTTTTGGATGGTTGGATGGGAAAACTTTGTTGAGAGTCCTGAGATACGTGGGCCTGTGAATAATACAGACCAATAAATTAACAGGAAGCAAGAAGCTCATATTATGTTTCCTCTGAGAACCATGGCCAATCCGCCTCTAGTGGGTACGTGCCAAAATTTGAAGGAAGAAGAAGAAGCTTATATCCGGTTTTCATCTGATTATTTCTTTTTTTCTCCAAACACAAAACGTTTACTTTTAAACTCCAACGCTCAAATTGTTAACTCCCTTGTTATCACTACTATTTTTATGCACCTAATTGAACCACCCGATTCTTGGCCAATCCCCCACTGTTGGTATGTGCCACGCCCACTCACGACAACAACAACAACAACAAAATCCTGCGCGATTACCACTTACTTTTCGCCATGTAAGTAGTTGTAAATACAGTTGTGCGTTGGGCTTCCTCTTCGTAACATTTGATATAAATGCGGGTAACGACTCAGAATGGAGCTTCGCAGTGGCCGCCGCTTCTGTTCTTCACTAAAGTCGCAGGAGACGCTGCCTAGTTCGGCAACGCCTGCGTCGACTGCATCGACTGTCGTAATCACGCATCCGCGTGATCCAGGAACATTCTGCGGCACCGATGGCGCCGAAGTTGACGACTGGCTGGAGATGTATGAGCGGGTGAGCAGCCACAACAAATGGGATCCCACAGTGAAGCTGATGAACATAATTTTTTACTTGGCGGGAACTGCACGAGTGTGGCTTCAAAACCACGAAGAACAACTCCGTAACTGGGATATCTGCAAGCAGAAGCTGCGAGCTTTCTTCGGAAAACCACTGGCTCGGAAGGTCGTCACCAAAAAAGAGTTAGCATCACAAGTTCAGACGTCCACCGAAGGCTATATCGCCTATATACAGGACGTGCTGGCACTCTGCCGCAAGGCCGACGCTGAAATGCTGGAGTTTGAAAAAGTCGGGCATGTCTTAAAAGGTAACGCCGATGGCGCCTTCAGTTTCCTCATTTGTAAGAACTGCACTTCGATTAATGACATGATCACGGAGTGCAAGCGTTTCGAGCAGGTGAAACGCCGTCGTATTTATCAGTCATTTGCACGACTTCCCAATACGGTTGCAACATCTCTTGTGAAGACCGACAGGACTCTCTTTCGCGGCAGCAGCAGCCTTCAGAGCGGCTGACGAAGATTGTGTGCCGTGAACTGGAAGCCATGTGCCCCGCGGCTCTGTACCCAACTCTCAATGATACATGCGCTGTCATGGTTACCCATGTTCAGGCTATTGTGCGCCAAGAATTCGCCAATGTCGGCTTGCAGTGAGTTTGCACCGTGGCCGGTTCCCGGCCAACCGAACGTCTTTCGTTCGTGCATACTCAAAATCAATGGATCCCTCGAGGTTGTCGCAAACATGGCGAAGTGGCGAACACCGGATAACCGACCTATGTTTGGTTCAGTTGTCGCCGCGTTGGTCACGTGGCCCTATACTGTCGTAACCGCTGGTCCTCGATGTCCTTCTCCAACAGCCCTCGTCCAGACGGCGGTTTTCGCAATAGCCAGCCGCAAGCCGAGCCAAACTTGCACGCCACTGACGGTACGACCACATGATGCCGTTGATCACCGTCGTCGAGCAGTCACCAGTCCTGTTCGCCGCAAAGTCATCGCCCGCAGTTCAGGTCACTCCACTCCCGTCGCCCGTCGCCGTCATTGCGACCTGGGTGCATACCTTCGGGAAAATAGAAGATGCAACTCCCGGATGTGACGCTGCATTGCAGACGTCTCCGCCAAGGCCTCTCACCCTACCGACGAGACGCAATGTAGTCGATGTAGAAGTTGACGGTGTATTTGTCCCAGCGCTTGTTGATACTGGAGCCCACATCTCAGTGATAAGCAACCGTCTTCGCTGCCCTTTAAAGAAAGTCCTCACACCTGCCGCATCTCGTTCTATCCGGGTAGCTGATGGAGTAACGCCCATTATCCTTGGCATGTGCCCTGCCCGAATAACTGTTGCTCGTTTGAACACTTCCTTTTCATTCGCTGTTGCTGAACGGTGTTCCCATGACTTGATCTTCGGCCTCAACTTTTATCGAACCATTGAGCACAGACTGACTGCGCTGCTGGCCTCCTCCAAATCGAGCTGCCTATTCACTGCTGTGCTCCAACATTAGCTAAGCCTCTTTATGTTCCGTGGACTTCGTACGGTTGCCGCCTCAAGCCTCCATGTATATGCCTGTGACGTGCTTCTGATCTGTTCTTGATAGTGGCTATGTTCTGACTCCTAATGTGAATGACTCCTGCTACGCACAGTTGTCGTTCATCATGCAATTGTGACTATGGCCGATAACCGTGTATTTGTTCCTGTTTTAAATGTTGACTTATGTACGCAAGTTATTCTGAAATGCATGTCGCTCGACTACGCTTCTCCCATCGACGATTTCGCCATCTCTCTATTAGATGTTCCGTACTCGTCTGCGGCCACCTGCTGTCCGGTCGGTTCCACAACGTCTTATCCCGGCATATTTTCGAAGATGATCGCTCAAGAGCCGCTTTCCGAACAAGCTGCGGATCTTTGTTGTGCCTGCTATCGCGACGTCTTTGAATTTGAAGATCGCCCGCTGGGACAGACGCGTTGTCACCCATAAGATTGACACCGGTGATGCGAGTCCTATCCGCCGAAGACCTTAACGCATGTCTCACGCAGAACGCCACGCTATCCAAGCTGAAGTAGACAAGATGCTAACTAAAAGTGTAATTGAGCACTCTTCAAGTCTTTGGGCATCGCCGCTTGTCTTGGTCAAAAAGAAGGATGGCAGCTGGCGATTTCGTGTCGACTGCCGTCGACTACCGTCACGAAAAAGGATGTGTACCTTCTCGCGCGGATTGATGACGCTTAACGAAGGTGATGCCTTTCGGACTTTGTAATGCCCCAGCAACTTTCGAAAGAATGGACTCTCTCCTTCGGGGCTATAAGTGGTCCAGCTGCTTATGTTGTCTGGACGATGTCATCGTATTTTCCCCTACGTTTGACAGCCACCTCAGTTGCTTCGCCGCTACTCTTGAAGTCTTTAGGGAGGCTGGCTTTAAAAAAACTTCTTCTAAGTGCCATTTCGGACACCGTAAAATTAAAGTTCTTGGCTACCTTGTCAGTGCGGCTTGTATACATGCTCATCCTGATAAGATTCACGTAGTCAAGAACTTTCCTGTACCCTGCTCAGCAAAAGATGTGCGCAGCTTCCTGGGCTTATGCCCCTATTTTCGTCGGTTTGTACAAAATTTTGCGGATATCGCCCGGCCACTGACTGACCTTCTCATGAAGGACACGGCGTTCTTTTGGGACGCGAACAAGCCGACGCAATCGACACCCTCATGCGTTTGTTAACAACGCCTCCGATATTAGGCCACTTTGATCCATCTGCACCAACTCAAGTTCGCACAGAGACCAGTGGCCATGGCAAAGGTGCTATCCTCGCCCTACGCCAAAATGCTCGAGCGTATCATTGCCTACGCCAGTCGCCTCTTGTCCCCTTCAGAGCGCAATTTTTCTATCACCCAGCGCGAGTGCCTCGCTCTGGTGGGGAGAGTGGCTTAATTTCGCCCTTACTTGTTTGGCTGCCCATTTTCTGTCATTATGGAGCACCATGCGCTGTGGTGGCTATCGTCATTGAAGGACACGACTGGCTGCCTTGGTCGCTGGGCACTCAGACTTCAAGAGTATTATTTCGCTGTGATCTACAAGTGCGGTCGCTTACATCTGCATGCCCACTGCTTCTCTCGTCAACACGTCGATCCTCCTGACAACGCCGAACAGGATCCAACACTTCTGGGCATTTCTGACTTTCGTGACATCGTTACTTAGCAGCGAAAGGATTACTCTCTTCGGTCGATCATTGAGCGCTTGACTTCACGACAATCAGATCGCTGAACCAGAATATTTGTGCTCCATGACGACATTATTTATCGACGCAACATCAGCTCTGATGGACCAGATTTACTGCTAGTTGTCCCTCGTCATCTTCGTTCTACTGTTCTTGCTGAACTGCACGACGCACCCACTGCCGGACACCTTCACACCTCCCGTACTTACGACATAGTTCGCTGTCGCTTCTTCTGGCCAGGCTTTTACCGCTCTGTGCGACGTTACGTTGCGGCTTGCGACCCCTGCCAGCGTCGAAAGAGGGCATGTGCGCAACCTGCTGGCCACCTTCATCCAATCAATGTTCCCACGGAGCCTTTCTTCCGTGTGGGCATGGGCCTTCTTTGCCCCTTCCGCACATCTATAAAAGGAAACAAATGGATAGCCATTGCCACAGACTATGCGACGCGCTATGCTATTACGCGTGCCCTGCCCACCAGCTGTGCTACAGATGTAGCAGACTTTTTACTTTAAGATGTGATTCTTCACCATGGCGCCCCAGGCAGCTGCCGACAGATTGTGGCCGCTACTTCCTGTCCCAAATTGTAGAGGACACATTTCGTTCCTGCTGAACCAGAACACTAGATCGCAACCGCATATCACGCACAAACTAACGGACTGACTGAACGACTCATTATCACCCTTACGGAGATGTTGTCTATGTACGTTTAAGCAAACCATCGCGATTGAGACAGCACTACGCCCTACGTGACATCTACGTACAATTGGTCATGTCATGATAGCACGGGTTTCTCACCTTTCTACCTCTTGTTTGGTCACCATCCCACTCTGACTTTTGACACCTTGCTACCTTCTGTGTCGCGACATACCACGGAATACGCCCATGACGCCGTTGGTCAGATCTGTATGGGTCGCTAGATTGCCGGCGATCGACTTACAGTGGCTCAGGCGTCACAAAAGACTCGCTACGACAGTCGCCAGCGGATCCTCCAGTTCTCTCCCCTAAATCTCGTTCTGCTGTGGACTCCAAGTCGCCTTGGCGTGTCAGAAAAACTGCTGTCAGGCTATGCTAGGCCCCACCGGGTATTGCGACAATTAGGTCAATTGAATTACGAAATCGCCCTGTTGAAGACACGCCGTCCTCGTCCCAGCTACGAACTGACGCCGTCCTGCTGTCCCTTTTAAAACCGTACTGTTCGTCTAGTTCGCTATCGTTCTAAGAAGCACCGGGACGGCACTCCATCCTCCGGGGTTTATATTACGGTGGATTTGGACAGGATCGTGCGCGCGAGAGGGAGACGAAGAGGAAGTGGTAGACTGTCTCCTGGAGCTGTTGCCTTTGTACCAGCCTGCGTGATTACCCCTAACTTTTTTCCCTATGCAAACAGTTGTAAATACATTTGTGCATCGGGCTTCCTTTTCGTAACAATATTCTCCAAGATATTCACGTATGCCTCCTGTACTCCTTGATTACGTAATGCCTCTATGACTGCTGGTATTTCTACTGAATCAAATGCCTTTTCACAATCTATGAAACCCATATAGAGAGGTTGATTGTACATTGCAGATTTCTCGATTACCTGATTGATGACCATGGATGTGATCCATTACAAGGTATCCCTTCCTGAAGCCTACCTGTTCTCTTTGTTGACTGAAGTCAAGTGTTGCCTTTATTCTATTTGAAATCACCTTGGTGAATATTTTATACAATACTGGAAGTAAGCTAATGGGCGTATAAGTTTTGAATTCTTTAACGTCTCCCTTTTTGTGGATTAGTATAATGTTGGCATTTTTCCAGTTCTTGGAACCCTCGAGGTCATGAGACATTTCGTATTAAGGGCCGCAAACTTTTCAAGCATGATATCTTCATCTTTGATTAAATCGACTGCCATATTGCATCTTCTCCTGCGGCTTTTCCCCGTTTCATGTCTTGCAAGGCCTTTCTAAGTTCATCGCTCGTTATAGAAGGGACTTCCGTATCATGTTCATTACTACTTCGAATGGAGGTAGCGTGGCTGCTCTGTGTGCTGTACAGGTGAGTATAGAACTTTTCTTCTGTTTTACCATATCATCTAAATTGCTGATGACATTACCTTGCTTATCTTTCAGTGGATACATCTTGGCTAGTCTATGCCAAGTTTCCTTTTCACTGTTTTCATACTGCTCCATTTTTACGGCTTCTTCAGTCTTTCTCACGTTATAATTTCGAGTATCCCTTATTTTCGCCTTGTTGATCAGTTTTGACAGAACTGCGAATTATATCTCATCTCTTGAGTTGGACACTTTCATTCCTTGTCAATTCTTTATTAGGTCCTTTGTTACTCGGGAGCGCTTGCCTACTGGTTGCCTTGGTGCCTTACTTGCCACTTCAATTGCAGCTTCTGAAGCCAGCCTAGTTACAGTTTCGTTCATTGCCCCTATGTCATCTTCATCTCTCTGTTCTAAAGCTCCATATTTGTTTGCAAGTGCCAACCTGAATTGGTCTGTTTTTACCCTTACTGCGTCTAAGTTGGTCTGCTTCTTCTTGACCAATTTTACTTTTTCTCTTCTAATTGAAGTGAATCCTAGCCCTCATTAAGCTATGATCACTGCACTCTACCCTAGCTGACACTTCTACATCCCGCACTATGGTGGGATTTCCAGAAAGTATGAAGTATATTTCATTTCTTGTTCCTTCATTATTGCTTTTCCAGGTCCACTTTCTGTTGCTACGTTTCCTAAAGAAGGCATTCATCATTCGGAGCTTATTCCTTTCCGCGTATTCTACCAGAATCTATCCTCTAGTGTTCCTATATTTGATGCCGTAGTTGCCGACTCCTTGTTCACCAACCTACTTTTCGCCCACTTTTGCATTGAAGTCGCCCATAACTGGAATATTATGAGTTTGCACTTTTCTCATCCCTAATTCGACATCTTCATTAAACTGTTCTGTTTCTTTATCGTCGTGAGTGGAAGTTGGAGCGTAGGCTTGCACTATACATTTATTCTACACCTCCTATTTAGGTTTATTACGGCTGCTGATACCCTCTCATTAATGCTCAAGAATTCGTCGATGTTGCCCGCTATGTCACTATGGATTAGGAATCCTACTCCTTATTGCTTCTTATCTAGATGTACTCTATAGCAGAGGACTTGGTCGTTATTCAGCATTGTATAAGCCTCACCAGTTCTTTAACCTCACTAAAGCCAATATTATCCCATGTAATGGCTGATAGTGTCTGAAAGAGTCCTACTAAGTTAGCTTCACCCGAGATGGTTCGCGTGTTGAACGTTTCTAGTTTCAGTTTCTAGTGGCGGCATATCCGGGTCCGGAGATTCTTAGCGCCCTCTGCTTCGTTGCAGCTCCGACCGCCGCCTTGCTCAAGTGCTCCGCAGCTGCTGGGGACTTAGGGCCATGGGTTAATTTGCAAGAATCATGAGGGAGGTGATGGTCGAATGCTGCACCAAAGATGCCAATTCCTGTTCTGGTGAGTGAATGTCTTTTGCTGAAGCTTAGTAGGCCTCCCTAATTTGGTTGCACCTGGACTAGTATAGCCCCGCTGGCTCGCGGCATTTCATGCCGGTGTCAGGCGCCACTCCAAGCCTGGAGATGTAGTAGGCCTCGGATAAGCTTAACTCGGATCTTCTGTAAGCTCGCGCTGAATACAACAAATATATGTTTGTGTCTATATCAAATGGCCCTAAAAATATGTAGAGTCATTCGGAGACTCAAAGGCAGCCCAGACAGTTTGATCCCTAGCACACTTATTTTCGACAATGTAGAATATACTGACACTTCGCTAGTAAACAGACTTAATTATCATTTTTTTTGCAAGCTGGGGTTACAAATAACATTCGCACGTATGATTCCACGAAAGACTTATATGGTTACGTATGATTTGACTGTACCAACACTGTTTTTCCGCATGCAGGGAAGTTAAAATCTTTATTATAGTTAGGTCTCTGAAAAGAGATAGTGCAGCGGGATATGATGAAATCAAGGCGAAACTAATCATTCGCATTGCTGATATTTTGTGTGCCCTGCTGTGTTATGTATGCAACAACGAGCTGGTTACCGGAATTTTTTCATGGTAGTGTTAAACTAGCCAGAGTAGTTGTTTTGCTTAAAGGTGGATATTCAAACGACCTAAATAGTTACAAGCCAATATCCGTGCCACCCATTTTCTCAAAAGTATTAGAACTAATTATAAATATCAGGTTAACCAAATGTCTGGATCAAAAGCAGGCGCTTGTCGAACATCGGTACGGTTTTCGCAAGATTAAGTCAGCAGAAGGGGCACTACTGAACTTTAAAGAAGTAATACTTAATTTTGAAAAATAAGTTATACACTGCGGGAGTCTTTCTTGATTTCAGAAAAGGTTTCACTTCTATTAAAAATCACATTCTGTTTCAAAAGCTTCCTCTACATGGAATTAAAGGTGTTACTTTAAATCCCATTAATAACTATTTTCAGGTAGATTTCACGTTGTAAATCATAACAGTGGAATTCGTTCAGAGTTGAAGGAAATGAAGTGCGGTGTACCCGAGATGTTCATTTTGGGTCCACTATTTTTTATCAGCTATGTGAATGATATTGTAAATATACCACTTACGCCCAAAATGGTCCTCTACGCCGATGATACCAGTATATCTTTCTTTTTGCCGCAATTTAGCTGAATTAGAAACAGTGGGAAATGATTGGTTACATGAGTTGCTAATTTGGTTGTCTCTCAATCACCTTGAATGGAATATTTCTACAACTAAGTTTATTCTTCCTAAGCCCTGGATCAAACCTGATATCACTGATCTTTTTGTTTCTTTTGATACCTGTGCGATTGAAAGGGTATCGGTATTTAAATTTCTAGGAGTATATTTCGAAGAAAATTTTAATTGGACTTCTCACATAAATAAAGTACATTCTAGCATTTCTAGGTCTAAACCCATGTTTTCTAAAATCAAGCACCTGGTTCCGGCTAGGTTAAAACGTCAATTGCATTAATCATTCATCCATTCTCGTCTAAATTACTGCTTATTGATCAGGGGCATCACAAGCAAAGGAAACTTGGGTAGGCTAACAGTTCTTCAAAAACAAGCTCTCTGCAACTTAAAAAACCTCGAATGGTTCCATCAAGCAGCACAGTTCTTCTAAAAAACTGAAAATTACATGTTCATCAGCCATAATTTCAAGCTGGCTACATACATACACGGTAAAATACAGAAAAATGATTCTGCATTTGTAGACGCGCACTTATCCAATAGCATGATATACGAACTAAAATACAGCCACTTTCAAGTGCCACTCTGCAGAACCAAATATGGAAATAAACAACTTAAGTACCTAATACCTACCTGTTTTAAATCAACATCCGCAAATTCTAATTTGAAGGAATGTATGTTAATGTCTCGTTTCAAAAATCTTGTTAAATCTCATTTGTTGTCATGTACACATGTATAGAGTACGTATGACCTCAAGCACCGTGTGGTTTACGAAATTTGAAAAAAAAAAATTTTTTTTTGTGTTATTAATTGCCATTATTTTTGTTACACCTACATTTTTTTTTTGCGTACGATGCATCCGCTATCTACTGTTTAATTTCTTCTAGAATGTTCACGCTACTGCTCAAAAGTGCATGGGTGGTACGGCTATTGTCAGGCAGTCTTTTCTGCCTTTAGTCGCACTTTCCCCTGACTTTTAATGAGTCGGCAACAATCAAATAAAAATGAAAACGAAAACGAAAGTAAAATGATTGAGTGTTAAGAATGTTCAAAGGAACGAGATGAAAAATAGTTCTACTGGGATTTCTACTGCAAGCAGCATCTCTACAACTAGCCTGACTTCTTTATTTTTCTTTCAAGTGTATTAAGAATCTACAGACAGAATGTTCTGAGTGTACTGAGGTTGTAGCAAGTACACTGAATGAACTAAACGTTTCATGGACTGCTATAGAAATTTGAGGAGCCATTGCGAACTCGAATAAAAGCAGACCTATGCTTACAAACTTGTGTCATATGCAGGGTGCACAAGCTACTACCCACATAGAAGAAAGCGATGTTGTGCACAAGTTTGGTTTTATTGCAATAAAATCATTGCATTTTGCTTTGGGAAACAACATCTAATCCCTTCAAACCAGTCATACCGTAAAAGAGAATGCCCGGCCTTATAAAGCGATGTAAAACGTGTTATAAGTGAGAAATGAGAAATTTGTGCACACATCTTGTCTCAAGATGTCTTCTCTTTCGATATGCACAGCGGAGATAAAATATGTTACTATAAAAAATATGCAATTCGTGAGCTTGAACGAACTCTGCTCTACACGATGTTATAATTAGGGAGTTAGCACTTCGCGTTGCTATGAGCCAAAATTATACTACGTAGAAAGAACCAATCCTTGTGACAAAGTTCAAATTTTGAAGGAATGTAAAATACTTGGACATAAATGTCACGCCACTTTTTTGATCGATGAAGGCTTGGAAAAACATTCCCGACAGAAGTGCTATTAGAAATAACGAAAGAGAACGCATAGATGAGATGTGGGGAAATCAGTGGTTCCTTTTTTCCACCTGTCACATGCGCTACATGCCTACATTTCGTGCACTCTGCGCAGGTCGTACACCAAAATCTTTTCTTGCAATGATCATGTTTTGTACTGCGTGGATATTATATACATACTTCCTTTGGTTATGCTTACTTGCCCGCCTCATGTATATACTCTGCATGCATATTGTATATATTTATATATTTATATGTTTATATATAGTTTATATATTGTGTATATTGTATATATTGTATATATTGTATATATATAGGAGTCATGCCCCCAATTGCTGCATGAACACTTGTCAAGCGTTCCGTTTTAGACATTGCCTTAAACGACAACAATAACAAAGATACATAAACAGTCCAGAATTAGCGTTACATTGGAGATCAACAGAGAGACGAAAATAATAAGAAAAGAAAGAAAGAAAGAAAGAAAGAAAGAAAGGTGCATACGAGAATATTTAATTGCGCTTCTTGGATTCACTTGCACCCGCGGGAATTTGCGGGACGACACTTCTTCAATGCAGTCGTAAATGCAGCTGGAATCCCTCTCAGTTGTCATATTCCTGCAAAAGAAAGAGAGATAGATTTATGTGCAAGTAGATTTGCGAATGTTGGCAGTATTGGGCAAAGCCACATGGAAGGATCTGACAAGTGATTTCAACATTCGATGTAACTTCAACAGATATTCTGATTTTGCAGCTCTTATAGTGTTTCTGAAAAAAAAAAGAACATTCCCTATACAAAGAACGTCTTATGAATGGCTCGTGTCAAGTTCAAAATGAAGCTGTAAACGGAAGCTGTTTTCGTGTAGATTTTTTTTTTATCGTGATGAAACATTTAGTGTAGCGGCTGTTTTGTTTACTCGACAAATGTCGGCGAAAAAAAGTCCCACAATGTCACGACCTTGAGAATGCTGAGGCACGGAAACCAAGTGGTGAAATGCTCTCTATCCATGTTTTAGGGAGCGGAAAATTGGCATTCCCTGTGACAAATGCGGCGTCATGTATTATATCGTATGTTCAGATTAAGGAGACATTTGCAGAGCCTGCCAGTCCGCTCCGACCGTGCCCCATACTGACAACAGGAGCATATTGAATAATAATAATAATAATAATAATAATAATAATAATAATAATAATAATAATAATAATAATAATAATAATAATAATAATAATAATAATAATAATAATAATAATAATAATAATAATAATGCCGTAAAAACAAGCCGAAATGAATCATCACTATGTCTGTCAAGAAACGCTTGCAGAGTCCAAGATACAAAACGTTGACTAAACTTCTTCAAAACTTGCAGGAATGCTGGTCGCCTGTGGACACACTTGGCTAGGCTGGAGCCCGAATGCGAAAGGTGCCACGGGGCGTGCGTGCACAGCAGTGGCTCTTTGGGATTTGCACCAATATAATATGTCTCGCATAAGGTCTGATGCAAGCGCATAGCTTGCGGACAAAGTTCATTCACTTATCATTTGCATATTGGGGCCAGCTGATTCTCTCACTGTGAAAGATTCATAAAACAAAATGTGGCAGAAGCAATCGAAGATGATCGGCACAGTTAGCGATAGCTTTTTTCGGTAACCATCTGCATATCCCCATGTCATCCGTTAATCACAAAACGTAACGAGCGCGTTAGTAAGCACACAAAGTGGCAATCTCGCTGCGAACCACTAAGCCGAATGATGCCATGACGCAGTATACCTTATTGTCATCACTGACCCCTGTTGAAACTCTGTAGCAAGCCCCACTATAGTATCCTGGCTGCAACTTCATTGTAATGGCTGTCCACGAAGCGGCCGTGCTCGACGAGGAGGTGTCTGTTGCGGATGGGGCGCTTTCGCTTTAATATATATTTTAGGCCACGTACCCCTCGTGTCACCTTGGCGCACCCATTCTTGGGGATTGGCCAAGAATGGGCACATACTAATTGATATCACCCACCCAGTGAACCAAGTTGCCTCTTATGGGCCAGACTGCAACCAGCCACAAGCTGCCTACTCGGGCACATGTCCAGGGTCCCACGTTGACTACTCGGCATGACGTTACCCAGCACACACCCAGTGGCCCAAGCTAGTAGGAAACTTGGCTCGCTGGGTATGCGCCGCTGTTTATTGCGCGATATCTTCCAACCATCCAAATTGGTCAAAGTAGCTAAAGAAAGGTATCGCTTTAATTGAAAGTATGTTGCGGAAACTCCATCAGTTCGGTGGCATCGATGTTCAATGGGAACGGGCGGGAAGAATTTCACGCCAGGGATTTGTCCTGGATAAGCTACTGCATACATCACTGCGAACACTTGTAATGTTCGTCAGACTTGGGTGCGTGGGACATGGGAGACAGAGGAACATTAATGTAGGAAAGATGAGAAGATCATACTTTTGTGGGAAGGAAATTATGAGAGAGGCAGCGGAAGATCAAGGAGATGAATGAGGGTGCATTGATGAGGGTGAAATCGCTATACGACGGTGCAGTTTTGCTCTCTTTAAATAGATATGATGTGATACCACTTGACTGAGAACAGCGAGCGAAATCGCCAGGGATTTGCGTTTGCAGCTGTGTCGGATGTAGAGTACAACGAATCAGTTCAAGTGACACGCTGCGGGATGTCAAAATACTGCTGAAAACCAACAGCCAAATGGGACGAAAACAAAGTGAGGCTACACAAGTTATTGCCTGCTGGATGCACATCGTTGCTTATCTTGGACAGAGAAAATGAAGTTGACAGTCACTTTGCCATATGTTAAAGAGGACGAAGGCGAAAGCCTGAGAGCTCACGAGATATTCATTAAATTACTCTGACATTTTCATTCGAATCCATTGTTGCTTCCTATTACTTGTTTTTCAGCACCAAAGGTCGTGGGTTTGCGTGCCTTAATTACTTCTACCTTAATTAAATATATCTTAATTTCTTTCACCCTAATTAACACCAAATGTCAAGGGTTTGACTCCCACCAGAGGTCGAAGGTTCGACTCCCGCCAAACGTCCTGGGTTGGAGCGCCTTAATTAACGACTTCCTCATTATCCTAATTAACTTCGCCTTAATTAACCCCTTTACCACGTCAATTGCAATCCAGCTTGGAGATATGGCCTGTTCGCCCACATCTCCAAGTTCGTTCGCTTGAATTTTGGTGCCATAACGCTGGACAACGGATTTTTCGACCCATGAGCCATCTAAGTATTTCGCCTTAATAAAGGCTGCGAGGTCAACCAGATGAGAGTTTCCGGTTTGCTATTCTGCACAGAGTGCCGAGGGGTTTATTAAGAGGAAGCAAGAGGAATAGATGAAAAAGGAAAGGAAATAAAACATTAATGAGGGCGTTCGCATTACAGAAGTCGTCGGATCGCAATTAGCTATCACAGTAATACTTGCCAATACATCTATGGTGATGAGTCTCGCCAATATTGTACTTAGTATCTCTTCTGAAAGAGGCCGGTCGGACAATTGGTTGAGCCCAACGGTGCTGACCTAGGAAAATCTAAGAAATGGATATTCGATATGGCATCGGCAGAGATTATATCACAGCGCACCGTAAAAGTACGCGTTACGGAGAAGTATAATTGAGCGGCATCTGACGTCCCATCGCGATAGGCCATCTATCCAGCGAAATGTTGGTAGGAGAGCTTATTTTCACTTGCGGCGGCGACAGGAACAAGCGGCGCGGACAAATTTTCGCAGCCTATAGGCTACTTCAACTTTCTCTTAAGTCTAAGTACATGAACATTGGCTAATAAAAGAAAGGCGCAAATTTCACATATACCCAGGGAAAAATAGACAAAACGAGAACATTGCTTTGCAGTCCCATTTAAATGCTGTCATTGCGGCTGGAAGTCGAACCCACAGCCTCCTGCTCAGCAGCACAATGCCGGGGCACCTACCACTCCGCGGCAGTTATTTCTCCTCGTTTATCTTGATCGCCTTCCATGTGACGGACAATTCATAAGAAGCTCAGAACCATGAACTTGGTTGGTTAGTGTGCGTTCATAGAGCGGCGCGACGGGACCAGGGCAAAGGAAAAGAGGTAATACCGCGGGTTTGTCGCTTCCTTTCATCTGTTTGCCCTCGTCGCGCTGCTCCAATCATAGACTTGCACCGATATAGTGGCAATTCCATCGCACTCTTGTGGTTTTGACTGAATTGTAGCTTAATCTGGATCGAAATAGCACATTCGTAGATACGCCTTCCGGACGTAGTTTTTACATAAGCACTTAAGTTAACTTTGGCCGCTAGGCTCACGCGCGTGCTCTTTCTTTATGTCACTCAACGCTGCCTGCAGCATAGACGCAGCGTGCCTCCAACATGGAAAGCACGCTTCAAAATACGGCGCATGGGAACGCGAGCGAAAAAAAAAAGACATCGTCGCTTCTGTATACGCTCGCAGAAGGACGTGCCGAGCTGACGTGTCGCGCTCGGAAGCCCTGTCACCCGCTGACCGCGCGCGCTACTCGTAAACAATGTCGAAAAGGTGCGATGGAGACCCCGCGCCCTCGTGTTGTTTCCCCTCGTTGACTAGCTTTTGCGCGACACGACGAGGCCGAAGCAGCAGCAGTTCAAACACCTCTTTTCTGCGTCAGGCTCGGCAGGCTGCCTACAGCTCGCAACAGCTGGATGACGCAGTTGTTGACAATTCTCCTAAGCTTGCCCACCCATGTCCTCTTTCTTTTTGTCGCGCATTTTGCTCCGCTTCTGTCTTCGTCGTTCTTCGGCTCTCCGGCGACAAACCGGAGCGCACGCGCATGCACGACGCTTTAACGAACCGCGAGCGGACGACCGCCTCGGTGCACGGCGCACGGAGGAAGTTTGTAAACGGACTGGTGACAAACGATGTTGCCGAGATAAACGCGGCGTGACTGACGATCTGTTGCGCGACAGAAGCAGGCCAGCGCAGGAGGTCGAACCCCAGCAGGAAGCTATTTTGGCCCCCGGGGCGCTCACGCTGCTCCGTTGTGCGGCGGCAGCTCCCGCACCACCATCCCGGGGGCCTTGGATCCGCAGCCAACGGGTTCGCTGGTGCAAGACGCGCCGCGGACGTTGACGGATCGACGCGGCGGCGCGTCGAACCGGGACAGCGCCACGGCGTCGCCGCTACAGCGAGAACACCAGCGAGCGAGCGCGTGAACCCGAAAAGTTGCGGTGGCCGGGATTCGTTCGGCCAGCATTACGCGTTGGACAGCTGTTTGACCTTAGGCAGCCTATGTCGCCCTTGGGATTTCTCATTCGGAAACACGAGAGGAGCAGTTTGATTTCGCGTGTCCGTTGACCTCAGTCCACTTAATAGAATACGACGCCAAGAAACCGTGTCAGGAAGTCGGCCCAATGTTTACTGAGAGAAACGTAACGCTGGAGAATGCTGAGCCACTCGTTGCCGTGATGGCATCCTTTGATTTGCGGCTTCCTTTCTTTCTTTCTTTCTTCTTTCTTTCTTTCTTATTTGTTCTTTTGTATGTTTTATAGGTTCTATTAGTTGAAGCGTACACTTTCATGGCCATAAGCTCATGCCTGTGAATCTTGAGAGAAAATGGAACACTGAGATCATAGCTTCTTTCTTTACTACTATAATAAAAATCACAGTCACGAAAACTATTTTTTCCTCAGTTATGGAAAGATGCCGGATTTGCTTAGTCTGCAGACGCTATTACATTAGATTAACTCCCCTATTACTTGTTATGGTGAATTTATTACCCGAGAAATTTTCGCAAATATTTTAGTTTTCAATAGTTGTAAAAACCGGTCACTGTGAATGAATGAACGAATTCTGGGGTTTTACGTGCCAAAACCGCGACTTGATTATGAGGCCCGCCGTAATGAGGGCCTCCGAATCAATTTGGACCACCAGGCGATCTTTAATGCGCCCCCAATGCATGGGGCGCGGGTGTTTTCACATTTCGCCCCCATCGCAGTGCTGCCACCGTGGCCAGGATTCGACCCCGCGCCCTCGGGATTAAGCAGCGACTGGGCGACTCTGGTAGAGAGACTGTCGACAGTTTTTCCCGAGCGATGCCGAACCGAGTGCGTCCCTTCCACCACACCGCACACGCCATCATGGCGCGCCCGGAGGCTTGAAATGGCCGCGCAGTTCAAGCCCTACCATAGCAACCCAGTCGTTGATCGTCGTGCCACTCCCAGTCCACTAGAAACGTGGCACAGCATGCGCGCCGGTTTGGAGCATGTATTTGGCATAGCGATGGAGTTCAATTCCAGCAAATCTATAGCGCCCGAGCATCTGTTCTCGCATGCCATTTGTGTGGCCATTCGAAGAGGAGGTCGGTTTCACCCAAACCTCCCAGCCAATTGGCATTCCATCGCTCTGTAGAAAAGAGCACGTGGTATGAAATCCCAAACCAGTAATTTTCTTTTCCCTCGTGCATATTGCAATTTCTTGCATACTTCAGTTTGACTTCACCTTTCACTTTTGCCATTGTTCTTATTTCTTTTTTATCTGTACTGGGCAGGGATTCACTAGTGCCATGTATCTTATTTAATTGTGCACTAAGTCCCATTTTATAACACATATTGTTTGTCTCTTAAAAAGCCACTAGTGCGAACTATATTAAGTGTTTGACAAGTTAAAGATGTACTTTATCAAATATTTATACACTCCTGTTTAAAACTTTGTTCCACCTCTGAAGCATTAAAATAGGGTCCTACAAAAGTCGATGTCTGTGTTTCAACCTTTTTAAAAGTGCCCGGCAGAAATTTCAGTTAATCAACTAATCGATGAAAAACCGTGCATCGAAAGCGATTAATTGATTAAGGGCTAAAATGATGAATGCTTAATCGTTAATCGAATAAACAAAATAATCGACTATGCCTACTATGGTATTCTGGCTGCTGAGCGTGAGGAAGTAGTGATTTTGACTCATTGTTGCGGAAGCTATATGTTTTCACTGGCGCATAATCAAAAATGCCTGTTGAAAAAGGGCATACGTTAATATGCACGTTAAATGAGTTCTGGGGGTCAAACTTTATTAATCCGGAGCCATGAACCACAACGACCCTACAAAAGCAAGTGTGGCTTAAACGTGACGTTGTAGTCTTAGTTGTCGTCATCATTATTATTATTATTATTATTATTATTATTATTATTATTATTATTATTATTATTATTATTATTATTATTATTATTATTATTATTATTATTATTACTGTTGTTGTTGTTTCAAAAGGCTTGATTTCTATACAACACATTTTCCATAAAACATGCCTATCTCGAATATTCAGAATAATGTAGGCAAGAGAATGACTTGGTTCGCTGATAACTGTCTAAAGGTTAACCCCTCAAAAACCCAACTCGTTTGCTTCAGATCTCTTTTAAAACTAACAGTAATAGATGCACCGATTTTCCTGCGCAGTCGGAACTGTCATTCCTGTCGATGCGTGCCAGCTCGGTAAAATACCTGGGAGTATTCTTCGACAGAGATTTGTCGTGGCATAGTCAACTATCGCACATTTGCGACAAGCTTAGGAGCACTGCGTGGTTATTCTTTCAAATGAAATATATCGTTCCGCTTCAAGTAAAAAGAACTATCGCGCATGCCTTGCTCTACAGCACTCTTCGATATGCGATTACCGTTTTTGCTTTCTGCCCCACCCGATGGCAAAACCGTGGTGATTTTTCGTTATAAAACATACTAAGAAACATAGCCTACAACACTCCTTCAATCACAAATGGTAACATCTTCTCAGCGCTTGGCCTTCCATGCTTCTGGACTCTGTTTACGCAATCTGTGGTGCTAAGGCATTTTTGGTTCAGTGCTTTTAAAGTATGTTACACAGCCCCCTCTCCCGAAGCCTTCGTAGTACTGTTCGTTTTGTAGTTCCACGATCCTCAACAAGATATGGTGAAGTTGTGTTTATGTGCCAAAAATTCAGAACGATTTGCCAAATGAGGCATTTTCCATTACATCAAAAAAGCCATTCAAAGACATGATTTGTTCACTGTAACATGGTTGCTTCAACGTGTGTAAAATATGCTGGTCATCATTTCTAAAATATATAAATCCTAACTGTTAATCATCCTGCATTATCTTGTGATATGTCTATGGTAAAGTAAATATTGCACGCTCGTCCGCTGATTTTGCTGGGCCAAGTTTCTCAAGCCACTGGTGGCTTTGATAGGCCCGTTTCTTGTACTCTGTATTCCTTTGTGCAATGAAAATTATTATTATTATTATTATTATTATTATTATTATTATTATTATTATTATTATTATTATTATTATTATTATTATTATTATTATTATTATTATTATTATTATTATTATTATTATTATTGGAATTCCGTTCTGCACCGTTCCGCAAATTGTACACAACAATCTGTCTTCCTCAACTCGAATACGCGTCGGTCGTTCAGAAAGGGATTTCGAGATCCAACAGTGACATTATAGATCGGGTCCAGAAAAAGTTTCTGAGCGTATATCATCACCGCTTTGCTAAGACAGACACTGTACCTTGTTCGAACACTGTTGGATTATTTCGATTGCCCTTACTCCGCTGCCGACGTAATCACGCTTACCTGCTGTTTCTTTTCAAACTCCTTCACGCTATCCTCACCTGCCCCGAACTCCTCAGTTGTATCACGTTTCGTAACCCGCTCAATATCACCAGAGTACATAGACCGTTCCATGTCCCTGCCTGTCATCACCAACACTCAACCGTCCACAGAATACAAAGTCTTTTTAACGCCTAATTTCATGATGTCGATATTTTTCATAACTCATTGTCGTTGTCATTGTTCTTTTCCTAGCTCTGCGTTGTTATACCATAGTTTCACGTATTGTTTAACTGCCCTTCTCCTCTTTTTTTCTTGTGTATTCACCTTGCACCTTATATGTATACTCTTCTTTTCAAGACTGAACTTTTTGTTTATTGATTTTTTTACTTATATTCCCACGCCGATTTTTCTTTTCTAATATATGCGTGCGCCAGCACTTAGAGCTCATGGTTGTTCCTGGGCACGGTAAATGATTGATTGATTGATTGATTGATTGATTGGGAGCTTATATATTTGTGTGAGCTACAATAAATAATCCACCAATTTCCTAAAAACACAGAAATTACTTATATAACTTGGGTGCACGATTTATTGCATACACGGAAGTTGACCCACGCAGCATTTATACCATTTTCGCAAGCTACGAGATTGAATCGCGAACTCTAAAATAAAAAAAAAATTTTGGGGGTTTTACGTGCCAGAACCACCTTCTGATTATGAGGTATGCCGTAGTGGAGGACTCTGAAAATTTCGACCACCTAGGGTTCTTTAACGTGCACCTAAATCTAACTACACGAGTGTTATCGCATTTCGCCCCCACCCAAATGCGGCCACCGTGGCCGCCGCGAACTCTATTAGGAGAAAGAAAGGACACACTCTGTGCATAGGGTCGGCTATGTGTTCTTTGTGTTTGATTAACTGTAGGCCCGCAGTAATCACCGACAAGATTTCATCACTTTCTGATTTGACGTTTTAAGCTTGCCAGGCTCTGGAAGATATCTGTAGAAGACTTGCGTCGCTCGATATTTCTGGTAGCGTGCAGTCGGGGTAAAGTCACACATCCCGAATGTTTGGCGACAGGCTAGGAATACACCCACCGTGAACTTCGTCCGGCACAGTTCAGAAGAACGAGCGGCGTGCGCAAAACAAAGCACCCATAATTCACGGTTGTCGGTTGAGCTTGAAGCGTTTAATCTTTGGAACTGCGCGACACGACTCGCCCTTCCGGCGGAGAAATGTGGGACCCGAGAAACGTCGGAGCAAGACGTCGCGGACAAATTGCCTTCGCGAAAGGTGCGAAGAAAGGAGGACGGTAGAAATGGAGGCGCGTGTCAGTGCTTGAGGGACAGCTCTGCTTCCAGAGAGCGGCGCTGCCAAGGAAGCCGGAAAAAGGGTTCACATTTCATCCTGCGCGAAAGCTGAAGAGAAACTAAAAATACCCGTCCGACAAGTGACGTCGTTCGATCCCTTCACTCCTCCCCCCCGGGGGGGGGGAGGGGGGAGGGCGGTAGAAAGCGAGAGCACGAAAAAGAGGCGCAGAAATAAAGACGAAAAAAGAAGAATCCATAACGAGCTCGTTGAACGGACGCTACAGCGCGCGCTAAAAATGATCCGCAGTGCCGGCGACGCCAGCGCGTGTCTGGGAAGCCCGGCCGTGGTATATGAAGACAGCCGACAAATCTGCCAGCAATGGTCCCTGGCAGGGCGACGAGTCTCCCAAAGAGTGAGTAGGGCGACGTCGGCGGCGCTAAATTTAAACCTCGCGTGGCGTGCGCGGCATGCGCGCCGCAGAGTCCTGGTGGGCCCGCGCGTTCCCCTGGCGCCCTCCCTGCGTAACAAGTAGTTCGACGCACCACCGCCGCTGCTTCTGGCGGTCGTCGCGAACGCGCCAGGGCGCGCGCGAGCAGTGCCCGATATGCGCGCTGCACTTGAAGGCGGCCGCGCTGTGCGGCCACAAAATGGTCACTTCGAGCTTTCGCTCGGTCTCCCGTGTGTTTCCCGCGTGCTGGGGCTGCTTGGATCTGACTTGCGTGCGCGCGACGACTGCGCACGTCCAAACGCCGCGGACGTCAGTCCCGGTGTCGTCAGCACAGACGCGCGAGGCCCACCGCCTGCGCGCGGGATTAACCGTGGAGGAGACAAGTGCGAGATATGGGAGGCCTATGGAAATGGGCCATACGATTCTGTCCGTATAGCACCGCCTTTGCAAATAGCTTGGCCTGTGGATACATCGCTTGAGCTTTTTTGTCGCACTCATTCAAATGTACACGAACTTCTTGAAAGGCCCACTTGGATTGTCACTAAAACTGATGCCGCGCGTTTTCCTGTTTATTGTTAGAAGTACTGAATGCTGGGCGAGTTGGTATTCCATACTTGTGCACAATGGCGTGAAAAAACAAGGGACAAGAAAAAAAACGCGATACGAGCGCGGGCTGAAGAGGGGTTAACGCCAAAGAAAAGCCACTCGCTAGTATTCCGCATTTGCACCCCTTGTATCACCGCACGAAGAAGGTGGGAAGCCGATTTGGTGTAAATCTCGTCTTTTCGGCAAGAAATAAGTTGGCGCCGCATCTGTGCAGCGTAGAAAGAAAGGTTGAAGACAATGCGCAAAAATTAAGTGAGTGTGATGTTAAGCACCATGACAGGTTGAGTCTGGAAATGGTATAATGTATCACGTTCCCTTGCCCTGCGGGAAGTGGTACATCGGTTAAACCGGACGGTGTTTGAATAAACGTTTAATGGACCACAGAGTTTCGTTGAAAGGGTAGCACTCGTCTAATTTGTGCCTACATTGCAAAGAATGCAAATGCAAATCGTTGCTGCATGAAACTAAGGTGTTGTCAAGGCAGAAGGATAGGATTGTGCTGGAGATTGCTGAACATCCTTTATTCAGAAGTCCGGTGACATGCGCGTTGCGAGGCCGTCTGTGATGCTGCATGAAGTAGAAATTGATTATTTAGCCGCTAATCTTCAAGCGTTTATACGTGGTTGTGCCATGGTACATACTTGTGTTTCTGACAATAAACTACAGTATAGTATGCACTCGCATCGTGTTTTTCATCGTCCACTGTTTATTTTTTCGCAATTTTTCGTCAGTTTTCCCAATTTTTCCCCAAACCGAGGGCACCGTGAAAACTGCCTCCCTCAGCTCTAATGGGATGGACAGCCGCGATCTGTTGAGAATCAAATAACAGAGTTTCTTTGCAATGGGCGACGTATAATAGGAGGCCCATCATACGTGTCACATGTAGTTTTCTTTCGGGGTAAATATGGAATGTATGCCTATGGCAAAAAGCTGTGCGATACTGTTGGAATTCACTCGATGCTGCTGCGCGGCGTTGACAACGAACCGCTGCCTGTAGCGTTCCTTCAGGTTTGCAACACGGCAGATGTCTCAATGCGTATTTCCTTTCTCTTAGTTTCTTTTCCTTTCTTTCTATTCGGTTTGGAATTAATATACTATATGAAACAGCGTTGGCCCTCCGGTGGTCAGACTACTCATGGCAAGAATTTACAAGACAATTAAGTTAATTAAATTCTCATGATTTACGAGCCAAAAACAACGACGCCGCTAGACGCTTGGCTATCTTACACTGCTGACAACGATTGTTCGCGCTGAACTGGCAGCAACAAATCTTTGTGTTGGAGGTTGCTTTCGCAAATCTTTTCTGTTGAGACACTCGTAAGATTGTTTTATCCGTGTACGCTCTTCTCATTACTACTGAAAATGGTTTTGCCCCATCCACTTCACTCCGTCCGACGAAAAACAGCAACACAGTACACGAACACACCCGCCGCTCACAGTGTAGCAGATTTCTGCAAACTTTCCCCGCCGTAACTTCACTTTGGAGCAAAACGACACGGAACGAACACGCAGGATGTTTGCTTGTAGTGGTGTGTCGCCGCGGGATCCTGTCTTCAGACGAAGCGTAGCGCAACGTCACCGATGCTCGCTGCAATCTTTCTTCGCCACATCGCGGCTCAGAACAAACGCACGTGGCACAAATGGTCATCGTAAGCTCGCGATAATATTTGCGGCATGATAGACTACCACAAAGCGTCGGATAATTCACTCTGACGAGGGACAGGCGCACACAGCTGACGGGACTCGGCCCCGTTCGAAGAGGCCATCGTCTCCGTCGGCGGAATCACCGGTCGTCCGGCCCACGACGTCAATATACAGTACGCGCCCATTAGTGGAGGCTCGTGTGCATCCGCCTTAGAGGAGCAAATGTCGCTTTTTTCTAAAGTTGTCCTCGACTATAGTTTCATGACTTGGAAATTAAGTCATTACTTGTTGAGACGTGTATACATACTAAATGATAGAAAGATACGAGTCCAACCAAGAGAGAAGTTCACAGGAAGGTGAAGGCTTGACATGATCAACAATGGTCAAACAAAAAATGTCGTATGGTAGAACAAGGAATGTCGTTGGAGCGATATTCCTTGTTCAACTGCCGTTGAGCGCAGAGGTAAGAGTGTTCACGAAGAGACGGCACGTGCGTTACTAAGTTGAATTTTGGGGTATTACGTGCCAAAACCACGATTTGATTATGAGGCACGCCGTAGTGGGTGACTCCGGAATAATTTTCACCACCGGGGGATCTTTCACGTGCCCCTAATGCACGGGACACGGGCCTTTTTGCATTTCGCCCACGTTGAAATGCGGTCACCGCGGCCGGGATTTGATCCTGCGACTTCGTGCTTAGCAGCGCAACACCATAGCCGCTAAGCCATCGGGATGAATGTGCGTTACTAAATGCGACAACTACCTTAGTCTATATCTTCCTAATCAATGTAAATAGTCATAGAGGTGGTTCAGGAGTACATACCGTAAGTAAGTAACAGGAAAGAACGGACGAATGATTGGTTAGACATGCACGCCAGTACAAATTTATGCGCTGAAGTTCTTTAGCATAACAAGGGAACGAAATATAATGAGACAGCATTGCACGCCGAACATCCGACCACGAATACACGAAATCACATTGAAGCTGAAGTTTCTTTTTAACTGCGCCGAGTGAAAACTGCACTGCAACGTTATCAGAGAAATGCAGAACACCATTAGGTTCATATCTCAGTAGGCCATCCATGCGACCCATCTAGCGTCATGCTAACTATTCGTTGTAAACGTTCATACCACTGAACATGCCTTAAAGCGTTTTACTTTATGATATAGTATATTGGTCGAGACGCTGAGAATAAAAAAAAAGGAAATGTATTTAGACTGCAGCACGCAAGGTGGCTGAATGTCTCCACCTCCCTTTTTTTTAGTTTTTTTTACGAGGGAAACGTCACTCAGCGATACAGTGGGCCGCGGCGGTAAAGGCGCCGTTTTCCATCGTATCGGATAGCCGGCAGGGCTGTCGGCAAGATCATTCGTACTTAGTCGATGCGCTCCTGTCCTCAAGTTCGCCGGCCGCCAACCAATCTTCCTCGCGTCATCACACCTTTACGACCACGCTTTTTGATACGCGGGTAGCACGAGGCTGCGGAGCGTGGAGCGGCCGACAACACGATTTCTTGCTTGCGACGATAAGCGTGGATAATGGCTTGATTTTTGTTTTCGGCGAGTGTAGAAGTCCTCAAAGAAAACGCGCGTCCAAGGCGCCATTATTATCGTGATTACGAGCCAAATGACTCCTTGATCTGCGCTAGCGATAGCGGCTTTCGGCCCTAATGATTCCGAATGATTCGAAGCGGAGCGCATGCACGGCCATTCCGGCGGCGGCGGGCGCCGCCGCCGCATACGCGCGCAGTAAGTAGCTGCGAGCGAGCCGGCACGACGAGCCCGGCGGAGAGTGTCCCGAAACCACACGGCTGTGGGCCCTTCTTCCATTACAACGGGGAAAGTGGCGGCAGGGGCAGCAGAGGACCATTCACGCAGGTGAGGCTAGCAGCAGCCTTCTCCAAGCAGTACGTAAAAGGGACTGCATAATGATAACAATGACAGCAGGCGGAAACATAACGAAACGAACATCTTACCGCGCATAGAGAGAGAGAGAAAGAGAGTGATTGCGGTAACGACTCTTCTTCATGCAGCTAGCATCATTAGTTCCGTGCAGCATAGAGCGAACAAACGGAAATGGCGACGCAACATGTAAGAAGACCACGTGTGTACGAACGAAGACGTGAAGCCATGCTTGCGATTCCTGGTTGAAAGCGCCGGCGCTTTCTTTGCACCAAAGCGGTTCAAAATGCGGCCTCGGCCCTTTAGAATTCATTTAAGAGTATGACACACACATAGGAACTGTTTTCGGGGCCCGCGTTATGTAGTTCCTTGAATCTGTAGCTTGAAGATTAACTCCTCTAACGTCCGAATGAGCGCGTCTAGCGGATGTGCTGGTGCACGGTAGTATACTCGGGCGACTATGTGCTTAGAACACGGGGAGGGTTCGTCTGTCGCCATTGAGGCTACACCGCCGCCATCGGTCGCTGCTTTCGAGAACCGCAGCGCGGGAACTGCAATTTGGCCCCTGGGTGACGCCGGCCATAATGAAAGGTCCCGCGCGGCGGGTAATCGAACACGCCTCCGGCCCATAAAGGAAACGGAGCGGACTTGAGAGGCGACAGAGGGTACGCCGACTGCGCATGTGGAGGCCGGACGTGTGTGCACGGCGCGATGGCCGATTTCGCGGCGCCGCCGCTGACGCCGCGCAGATGCTGAGGGATGACAAATGGCCTTCGGCGTATTCAGCCGTCCGAGGTTGACTTCAGCCGCAAACACTGCATGCCGGCGGATTGCGACAGCGACCCCCTCCGCGCTGCACTGCATGCACCCTTGGCAGACACCTGGGGCTCCAGTCCTGGGTGGCAAGTTGTGCTTGCGCGTTCGTGCGAACTGCAGTTCCAAGCGGCTATAAGAGTAGGTAGCAGTGTGGACCTCAGGAAAATTATATTCTGGGCAGCACCGTGATATGCACTGCAGTTTGCCAGTGGTACCTTCGTTACAGTGACGTCTTCCCGCGTGTACCCGCCGTAGCAGTTCTACATCGCTCAAGTTGCGTATCGGCTGCATTAATACAGCACATTGTTTTCGGCGCCGAGCACTTCGTGCCCGGTTTGTGGATGGTACAGCGGAACGCTTGAGCACTTGGCTATACAATGCCCGACTTCCCACAGCTGTCACTGTGTGCTCCTGAGCAAGTTCCAGCTACTTAATCTTGCTCGAATGGTGCTTAAGGATTTCTTGTTTCCGAATTTGCGTCACACCGAAAGTCGGTCAAGGCTTTGTTGACCCTTTTACGTGGCAGTGGCCTATTAGAAGGACTATAATGATGCCGTCCCATTTTTTTTCAAGCCTTTCTTTCCGCTTTTCTTTGGGTCTTTACTTCACCTTTCCCTTCCCCCTAGTGCAGGGTAGCAAACCGGAGGCCTTAACTCTGGTTAACTTCCCTACCTTTCTCTAATTTGCATCTCTCTCTCTCTCTCTCTCTCTCTCTTGTTTCCGAAAGATCGTGCTTTAGCTCGACATGAGGCTCTCAAAGCATCATTAAAATTTTTCTCATCCTCGGGACTAGACTCTCATCTTTGATAATTGTGCTCTGCATGTGATGTTATGTGTTGTGATGTGGTTTCCTCTGCTTTCTGCCTTTCTTTATCTCCTTGCTCGTATCTTTCTCCCTGTTTTTTTCTCCTTTTCAAGAGGGTGGGCGTGGTATCTCCTTTAGGAGGCAATTACTAGCCGCCTGACGAATAAAGTTGTCTCTCTCTCTCTCCTTCCACTTCTCGTTCTCTCTTTGCGGTGTTTATACAGGTTTACTTGATTAATATAATAATAAATCGTGGCACAGAAACGGCTTAAGTGCAGCATGTGCGATGTCCGTTATGCTCAGGTATTCTTACGGCATTGTGTTTTCTTTCTTAAATCTTTTTCCTTAGTCCATACGCTTGTGAACACTTTCCATCTTCGTATGCTAAAGAATGTGACCAATGTGGGTTCAATCTTTGGTCACACTGCAGAAGCGACACTGACAGTGGGATCACATAAGATTACGGAGGGTTGAAACCCGCGAAAGACCAGACAGCTCTGTTTAAGACTCGTTGAATGAAAGGGAAGATCGCACACGATGCCTCGGTGCGACGGATAACTTTACTATTGGTGCACGGTCAGGAATAGTCGATCGGCAGTGCTCTCTTGCATGCATCACATGAGCGCCAAATGCTTAAAGGGAAGTTGAAGAGTCTGTCCAATTCAATAAGAGGCTCATATACGGATGCGGGAACCTTATAAACCATGCAGGTAGAATTTTTGAGGGGGGGGATTTTTCACTTCGGAACGACGCAATCGTCGGTTAAAATTGCGCTGTAGCTCCGCCCACCATCGAGCGCCGCGCGCTGCTGCTGACTCTGACGATGCGAGCGGAGACTGGAAACCGCGGCGTAGTGACGTCAGCACTGGTGTTCCGTTCCTTCGCAGGCTCCGCGACCGTGCCTGACCATGCTTATTTCTGCGTGCGTGCCGTACTAATCTGCTTCGCTCGACCCTATATACATTCCTTTGTTTGTGTGTATATAGAGTGGTAGTTGACGTGCGCAGCATCAATTGAACTTGTAGGCCTATCATGCCGGCGTTCTGTGCAGCCTACGGTTGCACGAACACCAGCAGCCGCGACGATGTTCCGATGTTCCATTAGTATCCGCAAGACAAGAAGCATTCAGCTAAGTGGGAGGCTGCTGTGAAGCGAAACGACTTCAAGCGCTCAAGAACAACAGTGCTGTGCTATAACCACTTCCGTGACGACGATTACTACCAGAGCTTATCAATAATGAGTGCTTTGGATTCTCCTTCGTGTTAGCACGCTGAACGGAAGGTGCATGTTTATCTCCCACCCTTGACGTAGGTTTCATCGCCAAGCGCCGCGAATTTTCTATTCGCACGTGTGTTGTGAAACAGCCTGCATGCAGCTACCATAACGCAGTGCAAGTGTAAAGCTTGCATGTGTTCGAAAGCCGGCTCACGCCAGGACGCTGCGCTCCCCCTTCTCTCGCACACATAGGGAAACCGACCATCTCACGTAGCCGACGGAATTCGCCGGTTGGCAGTAGTGTGCGGATGGCGCGCTGATGATCGAAGGTTCTATACTACACGTGCTACAACATCCGGTAAACATTTCCCGCGTTTAAACCGCCTGTGTAGATTGCCGACAGCTTTGGGGCAGCGCACAAATGCCGAAGATCGCATCACCGCTTACGTTCTACGAGGAGGCATGCAGGAACATAACAGTACAGTTGTTTGCCCGGAAACGTACTCACTGGATCGCTGAATGCAGCTTAGCAAAAAATATAGTCGCCAAAGAACATTTCCAACACAAGGAGATTCTAACACTTCGCCTTCGTTCGCGTGGAAAGCATTGCTTGCACCAGCATTTGTTGCTTCTTGGAGATGCCGGCTCTTCGCAATCAGCTCGTACATGTAGGGAGTAAAGTATAAACCCCATACAAGTGATCTTGCACTCGTCAAGCGTGGCGATGGCTGTCGCGTTCACTCGTCGCCTACAAGCCGAACTCCACGCGAGCGACGGCTTTGAGCGACGATTTCCCGGTATGAGGGCAGCAATATACGCGCCGAAACTAGCGTGACGCATGCTTTATCAATTTAAGTTGATGTATTTTACTGTAAAGAGGAGCATAAATATTTCTGAAGGTCTTGCACTAGGTTCTTATTCTTCCACGTGTAAAATTCAATAGTTTGCTCGTTCCGTGCGACAAACAGTAGTATTTGAGTTATGTACATCCAGTTCCGGCTTCGCACTATTGGCTAGTCGCTCATAGCACTTCCGGGCGACGAGCGACGAGTTCTAGATTTCTAGAAATGAGCGATAGAGCGACAACACCGAACGATCTGTTCAAGCGACGGCCCGTTTTGTCGCTCGAAGCCGTCGCCCATCGCTGTCGCGCGCAAGATCGCTCTCGTGGGGTTTGGAGTTAACGCCGAACTCCTCAGAGAAACGCAAGCTCTCGAAATTTTCCATGATCGTCTCAGCAAAACAGCAACAAACTACCTTGCACCGTGCTTCATGTGTAGCGGCAGCAGTCGGTCCGGACGAACACCATTGTTGACGTCACAAGGCGCCCGACCAATCACAGGCGGAAACGAGGCGCGTGAGCTGCCGCGAGTCTACTGCTGCACTTTTCGTCGAAATAAAATCTGTTTGCGCTTCTTTTGCTCAATTTCAATGCGATATTCCGATTCAGAGGGTCGAAAACCATGACGTACTGCTCTTCGCTCGTTTTTTCTGGAAAAGCTTTCAGCTTCCCTTTAATCGCAATGAGCCTGGTCAAGAATAAAATGCAACATGTATTGAGCTTCCGAGCTTTGTCAAAGCTAGGTAAAATTCGGCGTATGACTATACTGTGTCGAGCTGGTATAACAGGCGCAAACGTAGCGCTTTCCTTGTTTTTATACACCTAACTCTTGAATCAAAAAGACCACGAGCGATCAATCTCGCGATACCGCTATGCCGTGCGTTTATGGCTATGATATAATCGAATAGTGCTGTTCTATTAATATTCCCGGATCTCTTCACACGCTCTTTTGAGACAGTGGTCACGCCTATAAAATCTACAAGTGAGTTAGTTAAAACGAACGCTCTTTATGATGAGATAGCTGGTCTCCCCACAAGCACTCAGCCAGTTTTTTTTTTTTTATAACACCTCTCGTAAAGGCATTGATACAGTACATCTATGCTATACTTTTCTTTCTGGTTGCGAGACCCCGTTTGCGTTACAGTTTACAAAGGCCCGTTGTAGGGAAGCTGTGACGACGGCCGCCGACGTTGTCTAGCGCGGCAAGCGAAAGATCACATTTGCGATGTTTACGCCTTGCACCGAAGCACGCCAGAGTACTAGCCTACACAACATTTGTTCGCCCCGTCTTAGAATACGCTAACATCATCTGCTTTCCGCACACATCAACTAACATATCAAAACTAGAAAAGATGCAAAGAAAAGCTGTGAGGTTCATTCTTAACAAATACAGGCCCTATGTCTCCCCAAAAACCTCTTAGCTGATGCAGGTCTTAAAACATTATCTGTTAGGGCCAAACAAGCCCGCTTAAAATTCATCTACCAACTAATGCACGGCAGTTATAAGACAGACCGAGCTAAGTACGTTACTTTGTCTACATCACGTCTATCGCGAAAAAAAGCACCCATTTACACTAAACAGGTACAGTGCTCGCAATGACACGTTCAAGTTTTCACTTTTCCCACGTGCGATCAACGAATGGAATCTCCTCCACTCAGACATAGTTTCCTCTCCGTCACCTTCATCTTTCATCAACCTACTAGAGACATCAAATACTGAATACGCCACTTAACACACCCACATATCTTAACTGTAACACTTATTTCTGCGCGTGGAATTTCTCCATTTCAAGCCCCAATCTGGCCACTTCCGCGCGGTTATCTGTTAGCTGTATACCTTCTCTAATCTTACATGGGTCATTCATTCGCTATTTTTAATACAAATTCTAGTAATGCTATATTTGTTACTGAGCGATATCGTTATACCAACCAAAAGTATTGTATTTGACATCGTCATTGGTGATTTCTGCAGTAGTTAAGGAAGCTTGTTCTCTTTTCTTTCTCTTTTACTGTACCATGTAGCATGACCTGTTTGTTTCTTTTTGTAAAACTGTCTAATACAATGCCCACTTGCTTTGGTCTCACTGAGACTGGCAGCATCGCAAATAAATAAATAAATAAATAAATAAATAAATAAATAACCCACAGGCGGCAGCGGTGCCTCTGCATGACACTACAGTCGAAGCTCCAGCCGGGTTTTTCCGAGCTCCTTTCGCTAAGCTTTCGTAGCAGCCGACACAGCTTCTGTCACTTCAGTCTATCAAAGCTTCCCTAGAAAAATCTTTTTATTTATATACATTAAAAAGCTTCACAATTATGTAGTACATGTGAATGGACTCATAATGAAAACCATTTGCGCATGCTTCAGCGAAAATTTTCACAAATGCGACAACGTTGCAGATGATCTCACAGCCAAGAAGCTTTGGCATGCGTATACATAACTGATAGGAAAACGTGGGAGAGGAACTAACCCAAAGAGAATCACCGTATGGAAAGAACATGGCACAACAGCTGTTATGAGGAGAAGAAACGCTTTCATAGCACACCGACAGTTCTGTCAAGGACAAAGCAATTTCCAAAAGCAGCGTGGCGTCTTTCTACCTTATTCCGAGCAGTAATTTCATTATTCAAAGCAGAAGAAGTCTGCAATTGCACGATGATATATAGCCCATACTACGATTATTTGAAGAGCGGTTACCCTGTTATTAATTCAGTTAAAGAGAATGTACCAAGTGCGGAACGAGCGTTTCTTATAAGCCATGACGACCCCCGTTGTCCTGGTGGAAAACAATGCCATGCAGATTCATCGTGATATTACACTGCCCGAGCAGACAAATATTACTTTCGCTCCGAGGACTTTCAGAGACGTGGGATCATCCTATACGGTTGCGATAGTAGCTGTAAATGTAGATGATCATCAGTTAGAAAATAATGGGACAAGGTGTTGTTTAACTTTTATGCCACATGTGTAGGCCTTCAGTAGCAGTGTCTATTGTTTTTAGACGGGTTTGGCTTTCACGTTAGTTCGTTATATGCCTCCGGCAGATAGATATGCGCCCGAGTTCCTCGCGTGCAGAAAAAAAAAAAAGAAGTGAAAAAAAAACTAGCTAAGTCAGTCAATGTTCAAGTAGGCACGTCCGTTTATTTTAATCCTGAATTGAATTCTGGGATTTTACGAGCTACAGAAACCACGATTTGATTATAAGGCATGCCGTAGTGGGGACTCTGGATTGATTTTGATCATCAGGGTATCTTTAACGTGCCCCCAATGCACGGGACCTGGACGTTTTTGTATTTGGGTCCATCGAAGTGCGGTCGCCGCGGTCGGGATTTGATGCCGCGACCTCGTGCTTAATAGCTCAACACCATAGCGGCTAAGCCACCGAGGCGGGTTATTGTTAATTCTGATACTGGTATTGCTTGCGATATCCCTGCAAATCCCACTTTGCGAAGTGTGCACCACGTGAAACACTGCCGACGTATTTTGCCGCTCATTTGAGCGAAGTCTGTCGAAGTTTGCGCTAGACTCCAAGATTGCTCGTATAAACAAACTCGATTTCGGCACCTGATGACTTCATTTTGAGAATTACAGCACCGTTCATTGAATAAATGATTCAAAAAGCTGGCGAGGTATATTTATAACTGAGCTCATCTGCCATTTTGGTCGAAAGTATTGACTTCGACTGCTGCGAGCAACACGTTACCCAAAACAATACAAAGCGAATCAAGACAAAGCCCTCAAAGCAACAACAACATAGAAACAAAGAACAATGGAGTCCGATTGCATACTGCGTCTTCGTTGAAGCATCCTGTATAGCCACGTATACCATTCGAACAAGTCGGTGAAAGTTAAAGGGAAGAAAGATGACACATACTTGTAATTGTAACTGCAAAAGCAGAACGTGTAACCAGCGAAACCAGTAATTGGTTTTCTTTTATTGAAAAGACGATGTCGCAGTTAAGCACTGCACCGCAGTCAGCCTCGATAATGTTCCACGCTGAGAGCAACAAGGTTAGTGCCGAGGCTGCACTCAATAAATCTCGGAATTGGCGTCGTTTAAGGAAGCGATGAGGCCTTATTAGAGTAAATTATTGGCGTAAGTATGCTAATGCTACGTGAAGGATCCGGTTTGTTCTAAACCTGCTCCATTTGCCAGGCAGTCCTAACTCAGCCTGACCAAGCTCGCTTTGCTTAGGAGTTCTGGTGTAATTTATTGCGTGTTGCTCGATGTTTAGAACGATATATAATTTCTTTCTCCATTTCAGCAATCGTTAATATGAAATACATTTTTAAGAGTTAGCCAAATTGCCTCCATTCGCCTTGTTAAACACTTTCAAGTAGAGGAACTACCTACTTTATAAATGTCGTGTCGCGATTGCGCTACAACCGTTAAATATCGGTGCTAGAGAAGGACAATGAAAATGCATGGTAACATAATCGGTCTGGCAGAAACGGTATGGCGTAAATCTATACCCTTTTGTCGTAGGAGCTGAAGGGCTTCTGGAACAGAAGGATTTGCTTCTATTGTCTAATGAAAACTGCCACTACAGCTCTGCTGCGATATTTGAAGGCTACTGGATTGAGTCAGCGACTATGATCCGGACTGAGTGACTGAACGATATCCCCGGTGGACTTTCTCTTCTTCTTTTAATCTTTCCGTCCCATTTTCCCTTTCCCCAGTGTAGGGTAGCCAACCGGGCTCAGTCCTAGTTAACCTCCCTACCTTTCCTTATCATTTGCTCTCTCTCTCTCTCTCTCTGAACGTCTCAGTGCATGTAAACTTCCATCAGGCTAATGGCATGATCGTTATGCGAAAGTTTATTTTGATCGTTATAATAAAATAAGTATCGCCAATATATGGTGACGTCAACTGGCCGCCGCCAAGAAGCCTTTCCAAATTTCACCTTAGTGGCGTGTTCATTTTATGAAGCTATCATAGTATCCGCAAAGAGGTTTAGAGGTGAAACCGCTGCAAAGGATTTCAAAAGCACGAGACATCACTCCGTCTTCCACACCCCCCCCCCCCCCCAATCCCTCCTCCACCTTTCACAAGCCAACGTAATTGCAAGTCAATAAGCCGAAGCTGATAATTAGAGTCTCACTTCACGTCATCGGCTGCAGAGATTCTTGGCACATTCAACGAGGCTTCGCATCTTTTTTTTTTTTTTTTTCGCTGGAAAGGCGGCACTACATACTATAGTCGACTAGCTGCGAAATTCGAAGTCGAAGGGAGGGTTGTACAGGGGTAAGCAGAGAGAAACTGCCGTTATGAGAACCTGGGCAGCGTAGCCAGCTCAGCGATAAGGCTGCCAACATGAATTCATGACATGTCAGTATAAATTACTCCCCTGACACTCCCTTATCTGCTCCCGTGCGTGGCCAAAGTTGAAACCAATCCAACCCCTCCGCGTCTCGGTATATGAACAGACACGGAGGCGCACACACGCTCGGAGCACGCCCTCTAACTATTGCACACGACGGCAGGATAGGAAACCGCGCGCGTAGCTTAAATGATTTTGTTATATCTTTTTTGTCCCCTCGCTGAGGAGAAAAACAGCCCAGGGCATTAATTATCGTGCTCACGTGTGTGTGCAGAACGGAGAGCCGGAAAGCCCCAAGACCATGAGCGCAGAGACGGCCGCGGCTCGCGCGGTGTTATTCTGCGCGGCTGCGTACGGAGCAGAGGTGTCCGGCATCGGCTGCGCCACGTGGCTTGCTGATTGCCAGAAAATGCTGCTGCACTTGGGCGGTGTCCTATAGGAGGTGCTCCTGCCTGTGTCCTGTTCGGGGTTTTGCGTTCCACGACAGCGTGGTAAGAAAGCTAAGCCTGTTCATTGGGCAACCTGTAGAGCTGGCCACTAGCTTCGCGGCTGCGACCGGGCCTCCAGCGCAACTTCAGCGAAAACGCTGTTCCACTTATGCTGGTATATAAAGTGAGAGCCTGCCGCCAAACGTCAAAAAAAAAAAAAAATCTGTGCTTTAACGTTCGAAATTCCCCAGTGGGTTATGGGAAACACCGTAGAGGAGGGCTCCGGATTAGGTTTGACTACCCATGGTTCTTTAGCTTGCCCCCAAAGTGCCGTAGACGAGCATTTTCGCATTCCGCTCCCATCGCAACGCATGCGGCCGCCGCGGCAGGGAAATGAACCCGCGACCTGGTATTCAGTAACAGAGGGCCCTATAACGTAAAACTATTCCAATATGTTTCTATTCCAATTTCCTGTCGTCAAATTTTCGTAACCACCGACGCAAGCACCGGGCGGTCACCCGCAGGGTTGTCTGAACAGACCAATGAAACGCTCTCCTCGTTCATAGGAGGTCACTTTTGTTTGCTTGAAAATCGAATAACATTGCCTACACTGAGCGGCTCGTCTTATCTAATTGGCTTACAAGAGGAGAGGAGCACGCTCAAGTGGAGAGGGATTCGATGGGGCCGAGCCACTGCATTGAAAATCGATAATCGATGAAGAGGGTAGTGTCAGCGTCTGCGATTGGTCCTCTTTCCCTTACTTAGCTTGCGGTGGCTGGTCGAAAATCGCGGCGGCATGCAACGGAAGCTTAAGAATGACGCTAAAACTGACCCTCAGCAAAGAAGCGCTGGCAGAATGAGGTAGTAAGCGTGCCGAAAGTGCTTGAAAACGATACACGGTCACGCAGGAAGTTTTATTATACGCAAATACACCCATGCTCTCCGGCAGGTGCGAGTAGCCAGCGTCTCAGCGATCGGCGGCAGCCATCTTTTTTTCCTTTTGGAACGGGGCAGCCTGCGGCTATTCCAAAAAAAAAATCAGTTTTGTTAGACATATTAATGCATCTTTATCGCGTACACGTCACTTTGACGCGGTGAGTTTGTGCGGTTTGGTGACGTCGCGTGACAGGCAGGCGAAGTGGGTGCAGCCCGAAAACTTTTTACCAATAGCCGAGCGCTAATGGCGAAAAGGGGTCGAATCAGAGATAACTGTTTTTCTTTTTTCCGTCAAATCATGCATAATCGGTGTGTACACATCATATCAGATGGGGAGGTATTGCGCTTTTCGTGAGGTCGCGTGACAGACAAGTGAAGTGGGAGGTGGTCGAAAAAAGTTTTTGACCAATCGCGGAGGGCTGATAGCAGAATTGGAATAGAAAAGTTTGGAATAGTTTTACGTTATAGCGCCCGGAGTCACCGTGGTGGGTTCGTCAAACGTATCTCATTTGGAATGACAGGAAAACCTAACTATGGATTAGAATGCCTCCACTATGCGGTTACAATTAACCACAGTCATAAATACATTCTAGTATGTCTTAAATGCGGAATGGGCTTTCTTTTATTTTTATCCTTTATTATTATTAATATTTTAGTGCGTGTGCTTGCGCGAGAATGTAGGCGGGCTCAAATACTACTTGCTCAGCCCAGTTAAGTTAAGTTGGTCACAAAAGCTTTTAGCTTGTGAATCTAACTAGAAACCATTCTTTCAGGGAAATAAAATGAATTCAATTGAATAATGATACCACTAGTGCTGTAGTGCAGTGCGGTTATCTTTTGTCAGTAGGAAATTTATATCACGCTGAAATGCCTTGGGCTACTTCATCGAATCTATACTTAGCACTTTGAAACGGACTTTACCACGTAACTATAATAATATTTGGGGTTTTATGTGCCAAAACCACTTTCTGATTATGAGGCACGCCGTAGTGGAGGACTCCGGAAATTTTGACCACCTGGGGTTCTTTAACGTGCACCTAAATCTAAGCACACGGGTGTTTTCGCATTTCGCCCCCATCGAAATGCGGCCGCCGTGGCCGGGATTCGATCCCGCGACCTCGTGCTCAGCAGCCCAACACCATAGCCACTGAGCAACCACGGCGGGTTTACCACGTAACTATTTGCTTCGTCTAACGTTTTGTTTTGCTTAGTGTACAGGCAACTTGAAGAGTCAGAAATTCTTTGAGCACTTGTCCTTCTATAGTGGTCCGCGTCGCTTAAGCAACTTAAGACGAGGCTTCAAGGATTTAGTGTGTAGACGAGGTTGTATTCCTAAGGTCGGTTTAGTCGACAGCGTGATGCTTAATTGCGTCGCTTGATCACATTCGGCATGTAGCCGCGCCAAAGAACCCGAAAGGAATAGAAGAAAGAAATCAAGGGCCATATCTTGTATGCATTCTTTCTACGCGATTCTATATATTCAATGTTTGTCATAAAGCCCGCCGAGTGGGCCATCCTGGCGACTGTAGGAGGAACAGGTTTCGTGCGAAACGCTGAAGAAAGGCTGAAATAATATAAAGTGAGAAGAATAGTTTAAGTATACGGCCCCCGGTTAAATGTGTAAATGTTGTTAGGTTTTACAGTTGCATGATGGATACAAAGTTTGCACAAACATTTGCCAAAGAATATGAGACATGCTGAAGTACACGATCAATTCGATAGCCAGATAAGAAGGGAGCGATGTAAACTGATTTCAGCTGCCGGCAGCTCGCATCGAAGAAAGTTTTGAAGAGTTCCACATATCCTTCAGTTGTATATTTAGTTACCAGAGCAGATTAGACGCAATAGAGTGGTGAAAACAGGATATGCCCTTTGTTTTTGAACACGTACACTGTATGTACAAAAAAAAGAAAGAATGAGTAGCAAAATGTCCACAGTACGTTCAGTAAGGTTTGCATGTGCAGTACAGTACAGTACAGTTATACGTACAGTTATACAGTTATACGTACAGTACGTACAGTACAGTTATATTGACCCAATGTATTGTGATGTTTAGTACGTATTGTGGTTGTTATAGAAGCTCTCATAATATTTATTGCTTTGTGGATAATTGCGGGCTAGGCAGGCTCCGCCAACACTAGTAACATTTCGAAAAGTCGCGTAAGTATGCGTCATGAAAAGCCCCCAAAGTCCCTCTTACAAGATGCACTCAGCAGTTAATAGAGACGGAGTTCTTAAGGCTGTCGAACGAACGAACGAACGAACGAACGAACGAACGAACGAGCGAGCGAGCGAGCGAGCGAGCGAACGAGCGAACGAACGAACGAGCGAACGAACGAGCGAACGAACGAACGAGCGAACGAACGAACGAGCGAACGAACGAGCGAACGAACGAACGAGCGAACGAGCGAACGAACGAGCGAACGAACGAGCGAACGAGCGAACGAACGAACGAGCGAACGAACGAGCGAACGAACGAGCGAACGAACGAGCGAACGAACGAACGAGCGAACGAACGAGCGAACGAGCGAACGAGCGAGCGAACGAGCGAACGAACGAGCGAACGAACGAACGAACGAGCGAACGAGCGAACGAGCGAGCGAGCGAGCGAGCGAGCGAGCGAACGAACGAACGAACGAACGAACGAACGAGCGAGCGAACGAGCGAGCGAACGAGCGAGCGAACGAACGAACGAGCGAACGAACGAGCGAGCGAGCGAACGAGCGAACGAACGAACGAACGAACGAACGAGCGAACGAGCGAACGAACGAACGAGCGAACGAGCGAACGAGCGAACGAACGAACGAACGAACGAACGAGCGAACGAACGAGCGAACGAACGAGCGAACGAACGAACGAGCGAACGAACGAGCGAGCGAACGAACGAACGAACGAACGAACGAACGAGCGAACGAACGAGCGAGCAAGCGAACGAGCGAACTTTTAAGAATAAAGAATGATAAAAAAATTGAAGAAAGAAAAATAAAGTAAATAGAATAAAAAACGAGGAAGAAAGAAAGGATAGAAGAATAAAAGAAAACGGGAAAAGTGTGCTTGGAATGATCGAATATTGCGCAGTATGCACACTGCTATGCATGTTCCGCTATGGTGGATATGTAGGGTTAACTTGCAGCAGCTGCATACATGGAGATTGGGAGCATAATTCGTTTTCGGGTTTACTTCTTTTAACTTACGAGTATACACAGTTAATGCGCCGGATCTAGCGGTTGGGAGAGGAACGCAAGCGCTGCAGCACCCTCTCGGATGACCTCTTGACACAAAGAAAGGCTTTAAAACCGTGAAACAGAGTAGTGCTGTGCTGAACATAATTTACCGATAAGTTTCTCGTCAATCAGTGGGTCTCGTACTTTCATAGGTCGGCGATGAAAAAGAAAAGAAAGGTGACACTGTTGCGAAAATAATTTTATTTTTGCATTTTCTTTTATATATACTCGTATCTACTCAGCAGTGTCCGCGACAATGCAAGCTAAACCTAGGCGAGTTAGTACATGTTCACAAAAGAAAGAAAAACGAACACGCGCACACATAAAAGAAAAAAAAATGAACTAAAGAGGAGCACAAGAAACACGACAGAAGCACTTGCTTTGTCGTCTTTCTCGTATTCGTTTCTCTTATCTCTGTCTTTCGACTGATACGTAATTCCGACGGATGATGAGCATTCGCCTATTTTGCCTGCTTTTAAGCATGAAATGTTTTTGCTCTCGTTGTCGGCGACCTCCAAGGGACCTTGAGCCGAAATCCGGGCATTCAAGGCGAGAATGGAACGAGTACATACGGGCATCGTTACAATAATAAGGCAAGATTATCCGGGATATTAGCCAAAACCTACGAAAATACATCCTTTGGCCCGCAACCCTTTGTGTAGGACCACATTACATACGCTAGCTACTGCCCAAACAAGCTACAAAAATATTGCTTCATAGTTCTTCTTAATGTTTGTTCACAATATCCTTCAAGCTATAACTTCTAGTACGCCAAAGTTTTATTTGTCATTTCCAATAGCGGACTTTCAAAAGGCAGATACAGGGCACTATACACTTGATTGTCATCTTTTGGCGCTGCTACAGGGTTGCCTGTGCTCTTTTCAATGTCAGCGGTCCGTGAGCGCCGCGGATGGCTGTTTAGCCTAGACGAGACTTGCAATGAGGTTGTCTGTGACAGGAAACTATTGCGTCCATATGGACTAGTGCGCAGTTTGACGTAGTGCGCTGTAGTGGGGGGTGTGCCGTTGCGAACATGCTCTACACCCATTTTAAGATTGCAGCTAGTATCCTCTCCAACCAATCTGCTTTGACGGTAGCCATTTCATGCTTACACCTACTCTCGATTACGGGCGAGCTAGCATTTTTTTTTTTCTTTTATGATTGACAATGCGTTCCTCCTGGTGCGTTGGTCGATTTCTACGAAGTATCATGGTGTCTGTGGAAGTAATTATTATTTTCATTCTTGTATCTGCAGCCTCACCGATTTCGCGGATCCTGAGAGTGCGGCCCGCTTGGAACAGCCACAATCTCGGGCCTTCCTTTTAGAGGCCACGAACGCCTTCGAAAGACATACACTGCTTGGTGAGGCATCTTCGACATTTCCACCTGTGACCTCCGATGGCGAACTGTGGGTGCGCTGCGCGTGCGAACGCGAGGTGTGCCACTCCGCCGCCGCGCAGGGCTCCTTCGTGAGGAGTGGAAGAGGGGGATCGCACGGAAAAAGTGCACGATGGAGCGAGAAAGGGGGAGGCAGCCGAGTGGAGGAGGGGAGCAAGTCTGACCTGTTGCCGCCCGTGCGCTCGCGAAGCCTACAAATTCCGTTCACGGCGCCCATAAACGCCGGGGCAACAGGCGTCCGCGATTCATTACAACCGCCGCGAAAAGATCTCCCATAAATCCAAAGGTGTCCGCTGATGCAGCGATCGCAATCCACCGGAGTATAGAGACCCCGTGTATAGGCGCCGTCCTCGCGAAGCGCCCACCGTGGGGCCGCACGCACACTGACATAGCCGGCGCGTTTCCGCTGCTGACTGATGCCGCCGTTACGTGCGCCTCCGCGGCGCTTTCTGAGCGCGCTGCTAAGTTTACACTTTTTTCTCGCGTGCACGCGCTCATGTCCGTCCGTGCAGCGCGAAGGCAGCCATCGGGGGCATCGGTGCTGGAGCACGCTGAGAGAGCAGCGCTCACGATGGGGCGGCGCGCGGCGATTGGGCCGGCCGGCCGTTTTCAGTGGAAATTTATTAATCCAATTAACCTTCACACGCTGGCGGGCTCCAAGGCTTCGGGACGCAGCGCACCCAACGGCGGTGGTTAATGACTGCGCCATAAAGAGGAAAATGGCCGATCGTCCCCGCTGATCCGGACCCAGAGAAGATTTACAGCGCGCTAGGGGATAGCATTTCTTCGCTCCTCACCACGCAGCCGTGGGTGCCGCCGCCGCAGATATGTGGACAACATCGAATGAGGGGGTATTCGCCGCACGCGGTGTAATGTACAGCGGAGGCCTCGCCCAGGATCCCTTCGTGCGCGCAGCCTATGCGCTCTTTCAATGGGGCTCCCCGCGATTATTCATTCCCGACGCCCTTCTCGAGCACTTTGAAAAGGACCGTGTGCGATTAATGCGGTACTGCAAACATCGCGAACGCCCTCTTTCTGTTCATCGGTGGCTCTTTCGAGTTGACCTATCGAAAACACTCCGCTGTGGTACGCACATGTATGAGTATGTGAGCGTTTGAATCCATTCGCTGAGGCCGGGTATTGTATAGAAGCCACGCAATAAACTTGCGGCGCGAAAGCGCACGCGTGTTCTCAGCATTGACTGGAAGAATTAGAGGAACGCGTGGTTTAGCTATGCGTTCAGTGAGCGCTAATAATCACCGTTCAACGCCTCCGTATATAACAAGCGCTTCTTTGGAATGTCTGTTCGCGATGTTTTCCTGGGAAACAACTGGCGTATAAGGCCAAACATGCACGGCAGGAGCGCACCATAGTTCGCATGTGTGTATGTGGCGCAGATGTTGCGCAGCGTGCTTCCGCATGTGAACTCATCTACTACAACCTACTTATAGGAATAAACGAATACGTACTACATTTCGGAGTGTGCGACATATATTGTACACTACTTGCATCGGCTCGATTCTAAATGGAGCGTGGGCACTCATTTTTCTTGGTTCTTTTTCGACAGCTTACAGTTTTGATATCCCTATAACCTGTCTTTGTCCTCATGCATACTTTGCGAGGACTTTTTATGTAACACCCGAGTAGAACCCTCGCTTTGAAAAGGTATGAGTACCTTTCTTGGCCGCGTCACAGCCTAAATTCCACGCCTCTGCGAGTTCAGTACTCACGTATAATTATATTACTGTCAAGATAATTTTTTCTCCGCCACACCGGCGGCGTCAGGCAGGTTACTTTCTATCTGCGTAGCATACCTCCTATCCAAGAACAAATTGGCAGGTAGGGAGAAACAAGCAGCAAAAGCATCCCACAAACTTCTGCCGAGAAGATTTACGAAGTTATTCCTTCATAGTGCATACAATATGCCCAACATGTTTTTATACGCCCACTTACGTGAAGGCAGAGAAAATGGATAAGGCCACCAACCGAGAATGTCCAGTCCTGACTGTCATGGCTGACGGAAGTGACCCATCCTTAATGTGCGCTCAGAGTGGACAGCTCCTCGAGTGAGGTCTCTGTCTTCTGACTCCACAGCGCAACGGCGTGAAATGCGGTGTTCGAGTGTAGTTACCACGCCTGATGTCTGTGATTCGCAGTCTACTAAGTCATCCTCGTCACGACGTCTGTCTAGTCCGAAGCGAAGCTGTAAAATATCGCTGTCTTAGCCTCTTCATACAACGGGCCCACCTGCTCCCACACACGTTCTCCACACATCCGCAGAAGCATTCGGGGCCCTTGTGTGGCCCGCTGGCGTCTTTTTACGTGTAGACCACCTCCAGCGTACGCTTTGAAAGACTCGAGGTAAGCGAAAAGAATCAAGAAGAAGCGGTGGGAGATAAATTGAAAGATGAAAACTGAAGCTCTCGAAAGAAAAAAAAAAGAAGGAAGGAAGGGGCCAGAGGAAAAAACGAAGGCGAGAAGAACAGGCGGAATGAAAATGTTACCACTCAGTTCGTGCTCGCCTGTACGGTCGACCGTCCATGCGAGCTGTCACGGCGCGTTTAAATTACAAACCTCGGCGAAGACAAACCGCCGTGAAACGCGCACCTCGTTTTTTTTTCACCCGTCTCCCTCTTTTACGGCTTGTGTATTTTTTTGTTCCTTGTTCTTCGCTTTGGCTGCGCCGTTCTCTCTTGCCCTCGGCGCTTTTCGTGGCCTGGTTATCGACGAGGCTTGCGCAAGTTCGTGGCGATCAATCATACCAGGATTGTTCTTAGCGTTTCGCTCACCCTTCCGGACTTCGCAATGGTCAGAAAGGGGCGCCCTTTGAAACGGGAAGTGCCTCTGCGTTAATAATGTATCCTGTTCGGATGAGCCGCAAGTTGTATAGTATACACCAGCTGCCGTGGTATCGGCACTGGCCTCCGCTTCCTTCGCGGAGCTCTTCCTCCCCCCTCCCCCTTTTTTATTATTATTGTTAAATTCCTAGCGCTCACATGTTCAACTACAGCGTGTGCGGTGTACGCGTCATGAATACACATTTGCTTTCGGGCTCCCCGCTTCGCTATATATGGAAGGGTTATATGCAAAGCTGGAGGTTCCAAGTGTTCCGCAAGCTGTTATTAGAGTGAGCATGCGCAAGGCGGCTGCGGTGAAAACTCTAGCACGGCTTGCTGTAACAACTTGCGGAAAGAAAGGAAAGGCCGAGAGAAGCATATGAATTAGACTTCTGCGTAAAACAATGACCACATTATTGAAAATTAGTGATTTATCCGCAATTCACGGGAACAGATGGGCTAAAGAACTTAAATAAATGTTGATAATAATCATGAGTGTGAGTTAAAATGGATGGAATGGTGCCGATACAAGCAAAGAACATAATGTTTACAATCTCAATACGCGTTTACATGAATGCGACGCTAGTGCATCGCGTTTCGTGTGTATCATGATAATGCGATGCGCCAACGCTTACATGTGGCATACGAAACTTCGTTTGAACATGTCCGTAAAGAGCTCGTGCCTGTCCTTTAGCGAGTGTGCCTCACCTGTGAATGGAAGAGCGCGAACACCACACGTAGTGATTTCGTCTCTTTGCTCCTTGCATGGTGCGACGCGCTAGCGGTTTACATTAATTCACTAGAGTCGGCTTCACCCGCTCAAGCCACCTTGACTGGTGCATTAAGGCTATGGGTCCTTTTAGCGCATCGTAACCGTTTACATGATTGTGATTCGCTACTATGATGGTGCGAAACGCGACTGTTTTATTCATGTAAGCGCGCCTTAAGGAGTACTGACACGAAAGTTTGTCTCATTTTTATTGCTTTGCTTGATAGCCATCGACCAACTATTTACACTATGGAGCCTCAACTCCCGGATAGCTCTACAACGAATTAGGTGGGTTACTTTTTAATACTACCAGGACAAAGCGCGTCCCAAGAGCAACGCGGAATGGGACGTGAAAACAAGAGACTCATCACGTCACCAAAACCTGTTTGTGGTGGTCTCGTGGTAACCGACATCACTGAAATACGAAGTTCATTCAGCACTATAGAAAGGATAAGGGATTAGCGTGTTGTCCTGCGTTTTCAATAGATGCTCACAACTGCATGGAAGGGCTAATTTGGCAGCTTTCGTCGACAAGGTGATTGTAAAGCTTTCACCACCACACCGGACTCAACTGGCTAGCTCTTATTGTTCGTGATGACACGTGACTGTTATCTCCGCTTTTGGTGGCATCCCCCTCTCCCCCCTTCCCCCCCCCTCCCAAACCGCGCTGTGCTTGACAAGCATTTTGAACGGGTCGTATAAACGGCACTATAATTAATTATTTGCGGCACTTTTGATCAATAGAAGCTTTTATAATGTAGTTTTGAAAGCCAGCACCATCAAGAGAGATAGCGAGAGAGAGAGAGTAGAAAAGAAAAAGAACCCGGGACACAATATTTCGTCTCAGTACTCCTTGAGGAACGCACAGAGTGGTGGCTACATGATGAAACTGTCCTCTAACATGCTGCAGGAGACGAAGATCTAGGGGAAGCCTCATAGCCAAGTCATCAGGGCACAAGACAGTGAAGGTGCCGCCTCGCTGGACTCACTTCTACGGGCCAGTTGAGACATCCGCAACGCTGAAACATGTTTTCTCTTTGTATGATTTACTTGTTCCCCACCTTCTAATAAACTACTCGAGGGAAGGACTGTTACATATTGAAAGGCGTATAAACACGCACAAGTAAAGAAAGAAGAATACAATTTAAAACGCACATTTTAAGAAATTCAAGCGCATGCAGAAGATACACTCAAAAGAATTTTTTATGCTTCGAGTGATATAGTTCCAGTGAGTGTCTATATTGGAACAATTTTTCCCAAGCCTCGATTTTTTTTTAAGGAATAAACAAATCACGACCATATGCGTCGGCATCGACTCCGGGCAGCTTAACAGGGCTGGGTTTTCTCAAACAAGGGTAGTCAATATATCTCTGACATGTCTTAAAGATCGGATATGCTCTACGGTCGCTGATGGCGCTCAATACCCTTCGTGGCTATTGGTCGTGGCCGAAGGGACGCAGTGGCGATCAACCGTCGGTAACTGACATTGTCGTAGGTACACTGTGGCAGTCATATACAGTCTTGGGTCAACCGGTGCCGAACGCGCCGCCGTTGCAGACTCGCACTGCGCTTCGCCAGGACTTTTTTCTCTTCACACCACGATGAGAGTGGGGCGCGCAAAGGGCGTTTAGATTGCAAGGTTGTCGCAGCTTCGAGAGGATTACCGGTAGAAAAGAAACAAAGGTGTCCGAAAGGAGAGAGATAAAGAGAGAAACGCGTGTTGTTTGCTACTAGGACGCCGCCATGGGCAAGGCGCAGCCGGATTGGCCAGAGCTCGCGCACCCTATAGGAACGAAGCGGGTCGGAGCGAGCAGTGCCAATATTTACAGGCGTTCACCGATCCGGAGGCTGACCCGAGGTTATTGGTTGCTGCTGCGGACGTGTGCTGGGTGTGAACTCTGGTCCGAGCAATAAGATGCTCTTAGCAGCGGGACAGCGCGCAGCCGTCCGACGCCTCCTCGCTTTTCTCTTCATCAGAATCCCACCGGGTGCGCTGGGTCGGGATCGGGCCGGCCCCGGATTTTCCGGCTGAACGACCGCACTGACGAGACCGAGTGGACAGGGAGCCCTATTGTGCGATGCTCGAGAAGGACTGCCGCTACGAGTCGGACACGCGTCGGGAACTCGAGCGCCGTGTGTTTGCTGGCAATGCCAGTCAGTCAGCGTGTGTGCCTGCGCGCGCCTAGTGTATATTTATACACTGATGCTTAGGAAATCACCTGGAGCGTAAAGAGAGTTGAACAGCCCACTGTGGGAGCAGCGGGTACGAAAGGTTCAACATCGAATGTCGTCCAGGGCTACCGGCAAACTGAGTTGCAGTGACTTCCAATGTGTCTCTGACAGTTGTGGAAGCCAGGTAGGCTTCTATCTGGCTCAAACACGACCGCGTTAACGAAATAGCTGCAAATAGCCACGTGAGTGGGCACCTGTAGCAACCTGCGATTGAAACAAGCAAGCATTATAATCAGGGACTGCCTGTGATGATTTGATCACGCTCGATTTAGGTGTAGTTTATTAGGAGGCACGTGCATTAGTGTTAAAATGCGTTAAAGACAGCCCATGTTTATGATATCATGTGTACGTGTTTTCCATCATACGTATGCAGCATATGTGACGCGGTTAGCGGTATACACTTACCTGTTGACACTGATATTGCTGGAAAAGTATACGGCACATATAAGTATTTGCGAGCTCTTACTCATTGATGCAACGTCAGTCCAATTGAGAGAATTTTCTGCATTGGCTTCCTGTTGCAACACGTGCACTCTCGCGAAAATCGCTCTTGGCCTACTTTGCCTGCCACTAACAGCATAACGAGAACTATTGAATAGCGAGGGCTCAAATATCCAACTCTTAACCCTTCAGCAGAACCATTAGAGAAGATGGAGGGCCTTTCCTAATCGATATCAATGATTTCAGTGTTTCTTTCTAGGAAGGAACTTAAGTTCGAGACAGCCGACTGCCACAACTGAATTTTTTAGACATGCTCAGCTATTTTTGTGCAAGTGCGCTTGGTAGGTAGACATCCATACGCAGAAGCAGGTAAAGGGAACAAGAACACAGTTCCCAACCGCTGGCGTCTAAAGGTGCTTAATCACGGCAACCTTGTTGCGCGTGACCTTCCATTTCTCCTGACACTTCTCTCTAAAGCTGGCTTTCGTTCTTTATTTCCTTTGACCAAAATAAGTTTCCGCATCATGAGCGACAGGATGAAAAACGGCGGCTGCACTAGTAGCAGCCGTCAAGGAAACCGTAGTAGCGGGCGCGCATCGAACGCGCGCGGCTCGGAGCCGAGGCGAGGGGAAGGCGCGCTTTGCGGGTTCAGCTGGTTGCGTCTGTTCTGCGACGCCGCTGCGCTCAAAAGGAGCCCGGGGAACGCAACGCAGCTACGGGCGGCAGGCCGCGTGCCCTATTGCGGCCTATCCATCATGTGCCGCTGGCTCATGTAGCCCGGAGATCTGTTGCGGAGGCGGGGGGCGAGGGAGTCGGGCTGTGACTCCGGCATCGAAAGCTGCCACCGTGGCAGGCCGCGGCAACGACGCCCGAGTTGCGGGGACGCCAGGCTTCGCGGGTCGCGCAGAGCAGAAGTGCGGTCTTCCGCACAGTTCGGAGCACTCGTTGCCGGAATATAGGAATACGTGGTCGAGTGCTGTCCAGCCCGGCCAACATTGTCCCGCTCACTCTTTGCCGTTGGTTTTTACCCTAGTTTGCTGCTGCAATGTTACGGCCCGCAGGCCTGCACGAATTTGCCTATTCCCTACTCTAAGGCTATTCGTAATTCCTGTACATCGGACGCCTTTCTACAAGTTCAACCACCTTGACAGTATTCCACCCATATGAGCGCCATTATTTTGTTGACATGTCTTCCACCTGGCTGTGCGCATCTTATCAAGTGGGCTACTCTTAATACATCGTCGTGCTGTTCGTTTCTTGTTCTTCTTTATTTTATTACATCGTCGTGCTGTTCACTTCTTGCTCTTGTTTTCCATCTTTTGAAAAATTAAATTCTAGGGCTTTACGTGCCAAAACCAGATCTCATTATGAGAAAGCCGCAGCGGGGGCCCGCAATTATCCCCGCGCCGCATGATCTCGGATACAGCGACGGGTGCAATAGATCTGCGATAATGAGCAGGTCACCTGACACATGCACTGTGTGACCGTTGCCTCGGTGTAAGTGTGTAGACGACGTGCGTCATCAAACTTCTCGTTCCTGTTTGACATTTTATAAGCATTTGGGAATCGCAGCTAGTACCTCAAGTCACGTTCCAAGAAGACGTGGCTGTCGCTTCGTTCCGCCATTCTGTTCCGCTAAAATGCATGCCGAAGTATGTCTTCGTCACATTCCATTCCAGATTTAATGAGTGTCACTATCGTTAGCTGCCACCGTTGAATCGAATGGAGCCATCTGACTTTTGCTCTTCACGCTCATGTTGTACTTATAGTATATCACAGTAACAAATGCAAAATAAGTTTAACATATGGAAATATAAGGCTATAGGTGAATTAGTTCTGGAAAATCGGGAAGGCGGATGAGTTTCACGAAAGAGAAAAATTGTCATCCAGCTTAGTGTAACACTCCCTACAAAGCAAACCCATACACATTTCTTAGAAAGACAGCTTCGCACTTGAGGAAAAATTCGTCCTGCTTTCCTTTGTGCTACTCTCACGTGGATGACAATTTTTGTCTTTCACAAATGGCTATACTTCTTTCGCATGTAGGTCCTGTTATTAAACTGATACTTCGTTCTTATATACCGACTGCAGACGGGTAAGAGGAAAACTGAAAGTAACAAATGGAGAAATCAATGAAACGCACTAAAACTTTGTAGCTCTCCGCACAATAGCGAAGGGGCTATTTTCAACAACGTGCTCAGTATCACGACGTGAAGTTCCAAAAACCGGATTCTTCAGCGTATTCGCTGCGTACACCCTCTCTGCACCATAACAAAGCTGGCCAGCTTTAGTTTCCGCGGGCCAGTGCTGCGCTGCAAAGTCGGAGGCGGTCGGTACCGTGCTGTTGGCCCGGACGACGCCATACCGCTTCCTCAGCTCGTGCCACGCCACACATTGGAGACGGGCGACAGCTTTGTCGCGCGACTTGTTCCGTATTACCACTGCTTGTGCCACCCCACGCGCTGCACCGGGCACGTACTACGTCAGCGGGCGCCCAGATCAAAACATGCCCGCTCTGACTGCTGCCTCCGATCAGCGTTGTGATGCTCAAATCGACGCTGAAGTTTGTGCTGTACAAATGATGTGTTTCTGTTCTCTTGTCCGTTTGTCATTTGGCTTGCAAGTTTTGCAACCATTCGTTGTGTGGAGTCGGCCCGTTTACTTATGTGTAAATCGGGCGTTATAAACCAACAGGGTCTTTTACAACTAAAAGGAAACACGTGCAAAGGGCTTCGGAATGTGGCACTTAAACAACAGGAAATGGTTTTTTACTCATTCTATAGGCAGCCAGCATCGCTTGTGGTGGCTGACACACGTACGCACGCACGCAAGCACACACGCACGCACAGCAGAAGCGAAATACAGTAAAGAAGAGCAAAGGAGAGAAAAGGAAGCGCATGATATCCGGATAATCCAGTGATACAATAACTTTTTAGGGAACGGCACTTTTTAGCTGTGTCTGATGTGACTAGTAAACGGGGTAGCATGGCATGACCAGACGTTGCGTCATCAATGACAGCCGCAGGAGCTACTGACGCAAGTGTGGGGCCGACCGAGGGAGATTTACTACCCGGAAATGAAAATTTGGCATAACACCAAGGCGCACGGGAACCAAAAGGCTAACAGAAAGCAGAAGGCTTACGAAAGAGTGTAAACACTCTTTCGTAATGCTCGTGTTTTTTTTCTGCTTTCTATCCTTTTCATTGTACTCCTGACGCTAAAGCGGGTACGCCTGAACACGTGTTGTGCATTACTCGCACTTACAGGAGCTGAATGACATCGTGAGAGTGTAGTTGTGGGAAAAAAAAGCACTGAAATGCAAGAAAAGGAAGAGGAGTGTATGAAGAAAGAAGTAAAAAAAAAACAGGATTGCCTTCTAGCCCACAGCAACAGTGGAGAGCAAAAATAGCATAATTTTGGTGTGTGCCATTATGATAGATATTTGGCAATAAGGACTGTACCTAGAATGAAACGGCAATATGCGCCTTCAGGTTTCAACCTGTGGGCCACCTGTGCCCATATTCACAAAATGTTCTTACGCTAGTGTAGTTTATAAGAACGAAAACGTTTCAATAGCGATAGCGAGCATATTATTAGTGAAGGCCTTCGACCGATCATAACACGTGAGTGCGAACAAAAACCTTTGTGAATTCGGCCTCATGGTGCGCAACAAAGAACGCATTATTCCGCGTGGAGCGATCAGCAGACATGGCACAGCGACAAACGTTTCAGTAGCATGCTTATTACCAAGTCCTAGCGGAGCAGAAAACCACCACGTGTGCATTGGCGAGAACGAATTCGGCTTGCGTTGAACATTTTGCCATTCGCGTTCTCTCGTGCTGTGTTGCGTATCGCAATTACCCGTTGACGTAATTAACAATGTGTTGACATCTAATAAAGTGCCTCAAGTTTTCACCATGGGACTTGAACGGGGGGCAACAAAGAATGTAGGCACTTAAAGAAGTAATTGCCTACACAAGAGGAAAATGAAATGCGCTATGAAAACTAATGAATAAAAAAAAAATGGCCGAGAATGATTGAGTTAGCCAGGCCGACTATATATATATATATATATATATATATATATATATATATATATATATATATATATATATATATAATCTAAACCACAGGGCAATTTGTCTTACCTGCTCCATTAGGAGATAGCGATCGGAGACAATTTTTTTCCTGGCGTGCGTTTTCTCACCCACGTCGTTCAGTGAGCGGCAACACGGGGAAAAACAAGGACGGAGTTTTTTGAACGAGTGCGCTTGCCGACTGCCAAACAGTCTGCGACTTGCGTCAGCCCAGGCGGCGCGCGGCTCGATGCGGCGGGGCCGCTGCGTGCGTGTATGCGTCAGTTCAATCCTGAAGGATCACCGAAGTAATCCGGCTCGCGAGCGAAAATAATAGGAAAACACGAGCTTAGGCAGGCGTGGAGAGTAGAGGGAAAGGGAGAGGGAAAAAAAAGATGAAAGCCTGGAGTACCCGGCGGACCTTTTTCGCATACGTGTAAGCACTGTCGAAGCGGCAGGCAGGGGATGGGGGTTGGACACTTCGGCCTACAGTGTATGTACTTCAGCGCAATGCTGCTCGGCAGCTCGAGTAGACGGGGGAAAACGAATCGGTTGTGGGCGCCGATCTCCGTCTCTGGCGGCGGTCATCGCGACACGGGGAGGAAATATGGCGGCGCGCGTTGTCCCACCAGACGCGCAAGACCATCTTCTCAATCTAGCAGTATTCTAGACATTATACCAGCAGAGATGCGTTGTTATAGTGTGCTGCATCCACTTGCTGCAAAAGGCCATAAAAGCACTGCTGCGATATTTGAAAGGTCCTGGATTGAGTCAGCGTCTGTGATCCGCACTGAGTGACCGACCGATATCCCCAGTAGACTTTTCCTTCTTTTAATCTTTCCGTACCCTTTTACCTTTCCCCAGTGTAGGGTAGCCAACCGGGCTGAGTCCTGGTTAACCTCGCTACCTTTCCTTTATCATTTGCTCTCTCTCTCTCTCTTGGGCGAATAATGGTTTCGATGCTTGGCACCACTGCGCTGCCTTGTAAGTCGAGCGGCCCTGTGCTGCGCAAACAGCAGGCTTTGCAGGCACAAGCCTGACACTGGACGGTTGAGTTTTGCGGGTGTCGAAGGCTGCTCTTATTGGCATGCATCCATGGTGCTTCTGCGAAGCCGACGAATGACACCGGCGACTCAGCGTCTCATCCTTGGCGTGTCGCACGTAACTTGCTTCTTTTGTAACCAACGTTTGAAACAGCCTACGCCGCACGTACCTGTTATGCCGCGCGCATTGGCGACAGTGGCGAGGGCAAACAGAGGAGACCGCGCGGAGCGGCATGCGCGTTGGTACTCCGCGTATTGCATATGCGAGCTGTGGCTTGTCATCGTGTATATACGCCAATGAATCTAGTGCTGCCGTCAAAGCGCACCACTGTTTTGGCACTTAAACATAACGTGTTAATTTTGCTGGTCGATTGAATGACACGCTGTAGTGCCGCCAGCGTCGCTAGGAGTTATAGAAGTGCAATGCCATCTGTTGCCTTGACCTGAGCAGTTCCTGCAACTCACGCAAATTCTACGTCTGTAACTTTCGTTTTCACGTTGGGAACCTTCAAAGTTATTTGCAAGCTATGTGTGCGCTGGTACACAAATTCAGTGGTGCTGTTAGCGGCACCGGGGTAAACGTTCAGCTGGTTATTTATTGGATTATACTTGTTATTACCTCTTTTCAGGTAAAAAAGAGGGGGGGGGCATGGAAGGGAGTATATTTTCTCGAAATAAATAGGTAGTTTTAGAATGCAGACAAAATATTTTTATTCAAGTAACTGTGAGGTATTACGCCTTACCTATAAGTGTAGCTCTACATGTGGCTGTTTTTCAAGTATCTTTTTTTGTCAGCTTTTGAGCATTAGAAATAACTCTCATACCCGCGTCACACGGAGACTTTCCAACGGCTATCGGGTCGATGATTTTCGACATTCTCAAACTGTATCGACTTGAGAGATTTGTATTGTTGCTACATGGCAGACTCGTCGGCCGTTGCTTTCTTTAGTTGTCAGACGCCGAGAGCTTCTGGCACCACCGTCGCAAGCAACAATTCTGCGTCCCCAAAAGTGAACCGGCCTATAAACATGCACAACACCTACAACTTGAGCACGTTTTCGTGGGAAGCCCGCGCACGCATATCTGTGCGGAAAAAATTGAATTCTGGTATTTTACGTGCCAAAATTCCGATATCATTATGAGACGTGCCGTAGTGGGGCACTTAGGATTAATTTTGACTACCTGCGGTTCTTCAGCGCGCACGTAATGCATAGTGCACACAATCGTTTTTGCATTTGGCCTCCATCGAAATGCGATCGCACGCGGCCGGCATTCGAACCCGCGCCCTGGCGGTTAGCTGCGCAACGCCAGAGCCACTACGCCAGCACGGCGGGAATCTTTCACTGTATTCAGCGCACTGTATTCCCGCCAGCACGGCGGGAATACAGCGGGCTGAAGCATATTTTCTTTTCCACGCAATCAAAATGCGACCGCTGTGCTGCAAAATACATAGCGATTCGTTCGCTATAGGCAGTGTATTGCATAACAGGCAGTCAGCAATGTTTCCGCCTGTGCTAGTATTTGTTTTCATCAGGCTCTTGGTCGGCAAAACTTCTATACTGACGTATTTGAATATGCAAAGTAAATACTTGTTTCGTCAGCTCCGTCTGTACTGTCTCATGTAAGGCAAGTACACGTCACTGTGTCAAAGGAGCTGCTTGTATTTCTTGTATTGTCTGTATTCTTCAACATCAGGACGGAATAACAGTGTGTGCAGAGACATGACCACCAAACAAAATATAGCTACTATTTCAGAGGTCTATAACTCTTAAGCTCAATACAGCTTGCCGTAACTTGTACGAAGGGAGACCCCAAAGTAAGAATTTTTTTTATAAATCACATATATTGTTGAAAGTTCCAAACTCTAAACGACTTTATAGAACTCTCCCTGAAATGCAAGGGACTTGTGCCATCGCTTTGTATAAGTGTTCAAAACTGTTCAGCAACTTTTCTTGCCCCGTCCACATCATTAAAGAGCTTTCTTTTAGCTCTAGAGCAGCACTTCAGAGTCTGAGTTTTGCCCTATATCACCGGGCTCATGAGCATCTGGTATATAAGACAAGAGAGGACCACCATCGAGCCATCGATAAAGCGCATGAAATTATGTTTTAGTGGTTGCCTGGACATACCGGCATTGCTAGTAATGACGTCGCCGACGAAGCCGCCCAGTCTACCGATGTAGGAGTCCAACCAGTTTCTTGCCTCTTTCTATTCCCCTTTGCCCCTTCCCCAGTGTACGGTAGCAAACCGGATGCTGTTCTGGTTGACCTCCCTGCCTTTCCTATCCTTGTTTTCGCTCTCTCTCTTTCTCCAACCAATTCCGATCCCCTTGTCCCGACCCGATGCTGCAAGACAACTTCATTTCCTGGCTGAAGCTTTGCCATACAAATATCGGTCTTCTCCCAACCTCCAGAAGTGTCATCTTCATACGCTTGATTCAATCCTAAAGCTACTAGTGGCATCAAAGGTTTTCCATTCTGTGGCAACTATGTTCTGCCGCCTCTGGCTCTGGGTGGCATTTACAAAGGTCTACTCGTTCTGCATCGAAATGGGAGATGCACCAATGTGCGACTCTTGTAGAAAAAAAGAAACTATTGAACAGATTTTGTGTCTCTGTACTCGATAGTACGTCGAGCGTGAGCCTCTCAGGACTGCACGGAACCGGTTGAACTCGAGGGCATTTTCGGAAATGAAGGTTATTAGACAAGTCGACAGGTCTGGTTTACCGTTTCTAGACTCGGTGCGCATCTTCAAGTGTGCGCGAAACTGCGCTCCCTCTCTTCATCCCTGTATCCTATCTGCCTCAGTGCATAAAAGAAAACCGGGTGTGCATCTAATTAGCATCCCTGCTTTTCGTCGCTGTTGTTTTCTCTCTCTTCCCCGCTCTTCCTTTCCTTTAAGGCGTTGTCTCTGCTTCTTAGATCGCTAGGGGCACGATATATACGGGTAGTATGGCGAGAGTGAGGTAGCACTGTTATCCAATTTTTGTCAGCAAGAGCTGCACGCGCAGTGCTGTGGGAGCGGGAGCATTGTCGTAGTGCACGAGCCACACCTGAGCTCTGCAGAACGGGCTCTTTTCCTCGAGCGTAAAAATACTGACTCTGATCTCGCAGTGTAAATTAAAAATTACGAAGCTTATATAGAAAAAAAATTGCCCAAAGATGTAACATAACATGATGGACACACGCTATTTCACTTCGGTAATAGCAAAGTCGATGCAGATAGCGACAGAGAGAGGAAACAAGAGGTGAACAGCTGAGAGGTTATCCAGATAAACTGTCCGGGCGGCTACTCTGCACTGGGGGATGGTGTAACGACAGAAAATATGAGGAGAAAAAAAAAGGATATGGAGAAAGTATGTCCGCATGAACACAGTGAATCATCTCACAGCGACTATATATATATATTTCAATCAGTCTCAAACTTAAAAAAATCAGTAACGCTAATTACAGCTATTCCGGCTGACGTCGTTCGATACCAGAGTCCGAGAATTCTGTTTTTAGTAAGGGGCCGGTTGTCAAGCTTGTCGACCGTGGTGCTGATGCGACACAGGCTAACGAAAAGACTATGCAGTGAGCACACGAAACTTCACACCAGGACACTGTTTGTCCTAGTGATGGAGACGATAGCATAGAACGCGCGCCTATAGTGACATTAGTCGGTATAAACTCTCCGCTTCATTAAGCACGGAAAAAAAATCTAATCACTTTTGGGCACGCCAGCGTATATGTTACAGTATTCGTGACCTAATATGAAAGTAATGTTCAAGAAGGGGACGTAAATTACGCGGTCAAAAGCTACATATAATATGAAAACATATTATATACCTGTCGTGGTAAAAAATGCGCGCGTTTCACGAGACATTTTTGATCCATGCGAGAAAATGTCGCATGGGGCAACCATAGATTCGCAAATCATCTCTTCATGCGTAAACAGTGCCTATACGCGTGCCTATTCCTATACGTATCTAGGGATAAATGCTTAGAGTGAGCAGGGCTGATTCTTGGAAATTATTGGTAATTCTTGGGAAGCAACTGGCACAAGCCCATTTGTTGCGTAAAAACAAGTAGAAATAGCTTAACGTCTTTTGTAGCTTTTCATGCACAGGATGGAGCTGTGCCAACGCCGCTTCTATTATAAATGAATTCCTCTGTCAGAATATAAGTGACGCCATTTGCGGTCCTTAGCGATCCATCTCACAGACTGGAAATGTCACTCTCAAACGGCCGCCGAATGGTTAGTGCTCAAATATTTGCATGCCAGTTTCATTGCTTAAAAGTCGACCTCATTACTATTAGAAAGTGTCCGCTGTACAGACATATTAGTTGTAGCCACATCTCGCTTTGCAGTCAGCATGCACGCAGTTTGTTTTACATTTCAGGCACTTACTGATGCAGGCTATGCTCTGGCATGTAATTATTTGTAGAATTGCGTAGAGTGGGGGGGGGGGGGGGGGGTGTAGCATCGTCGAGGCCTTCGTTCCTGCTACCGAATATTGCTCGGCAGCTGTGTGGCACAGCCACTGGGCTATCTGGCCCAGGTTCACTCGCCTGGTGTGCAACCGTTAGCATTGTCAAGTTGGCTAAATATTTAAATTAATTTGCGCAATTTCACTAATTTCACTAATTCACTGTTTTGTTTGTGCAGGTATCGAATATACTTCAAGAGCGCCATATCAGTTCTACATTCGCGCTGTCCAAGTCTGCGCACCAATGAAAATGCAATAACGGAACTCGTCACCAGCTAACATAAAAAATTAAAAATGAAAGAAAGCACCACTCATTACTTGCTTTTCATGCGGAGTCTCCTGATGACTACTTACATATAGAGAGGGGCCTGATTAATTGAAAGTTCTAACGTGAATATTTTAATCAAACGAGAAATGCATCGTCTTACAACTCCACGGAAGTCCCCATGGGGTCTAGCAGCAGCGCATCAACTGAGTTGTTTAGGCGTGCGTGCGGGAGTGTGTGTCGTGAGAGGGGGGCGGTCTAGTAACCAGTAAGAGGACTTCATTAATTTTGTTTATTCTGAACATACGATAAAAACAACGCATATTTTTGTCTTTAAACACTCACTGAAGAGTTTCTAGCGCTAAACGTGTATTCTGCTCGCAGGTAGACATTGACACTTCCGCCTTGATCTCTTCTCTTAAGCGAAATCTGTGTCATGTTGGCTGCTAAGCACGAGGTCGCGCGATTGAATCCCGGCCACGGCGGCCTCGTTTCGATGGAGACGAAGTGCGAAAGCACCCGTGTACTTAGATTTAGGTGCCCGTTAAGGAACCCCAGGGGGTCCAAATTTCCGGAGTCGCCCACTACGGCGTGCCTCATAATCAGATCGTGATTTTGGCACGTAAAACCCCACAATTTAATTTAATTATTTTACAATTTATGACGCACGTCGATGTCAGGATTTTTGCGCCGAAGTGGTACGGGCCCGGCTGCGAGTGCCACCTGGCGTGGTGGAATAGTGGCTCTGGCGTTGCGCTGCCAAGTCCGAGGGCGCGGAATCAAATCTGGTCGCATTTTGATGGCGGAGAAACACAAAAACGCTCGTGCATACCGTGGAGTGGGTGCACGGTAAAGAGCCCCAGGTGGTCAGAATTAATCCTGAATCCCCCACTACGGTGCGCCTCATAATCATATCCTGGTTCTAGCACCCCGTAAAACCAGAACGTTAAATTAATGATAGAATGGTTCAGTGTTGATCACATAAACTTTAAAAACCATTTATGATAATTTTGCGCTTTGCAAGAAAGAAAGCTTGAGGACGTTGCATCTCAATAGTTTTCGATATTATGAATTAATATGAAGGCAAATAGAAATATCTATAACTCTGAGAAATAAGATGTTCGGAGTGAATATTCCAGGTTCAGTCGCACTTACATTCGGTATCAAGTGGCATTTATTTGTAGGGCCTGCAGGAGCATCGATGCGGAATGTAATGTGGGCAAGCAGACTTTGTCTCTTTTGCTTTTCTTAGATCACGTGTCTTATCGTTAACATCACAAAAGAGATAAGGTGTTATTTTTCTCAAAGCCAGGAATTCAGCTGTTACAAACACAGATGCCGCTGTTCATCATGCACGTCTAAATACTTCTTTCTCTCTCTCACTCTCTCTCTATTTGCGTCCACAACGCATTGTTGATTAATGATACTCATCGTCCTAAAGAAACGCCGCGAATATCGCAGACGTCACACAAGGGATGTATTCCGCCGTCTTGGGTTGTTTACTGTGCTCTAAACATACGAGCGATTTTAAATTCGGCCCCGCCGCAATGCGTCCGCCACGACCGGGATTCGAACATGCGACCTCATGCGCAGCAGCAGCAGCAGTAGTATAATTGCGGTTTGCTCAGAATACGTGCGAACGTTGAATCTTCTTGTTGGTAGCTCCCGTTTTGTTTACTTACGAGTAGAAACACGTGAACGTAAGCTAAGTCAGAGTCGACTATCCCAAAATCACAGAATTGTTACGCAAGAAAAATAAAAAAATAAAATGAAAGAAGAAGATTCCGGAACCACGATACACGCACGAACGCAAGCGCACAAAGATCGTCTCGTCTATGGGCACCTGCACCAAAAGCACAGTCTAGTAACTATATAGGATGGTCACAGGATGGAAGGAGTCCACATAAGTCTCTTCATTTACCGGGTGCTTCAGCGAACACCTTCAAAATTTTTTAAAAATTGCCTTTGACAGGTAGCACATTTCTAGTCAGTGAGCTGGTCTACTCAAAGAGGAGGACATTACTTGCAAAAAAAAAAATGAAATGCATAATTGACTAATTTACAAAAATTCACTAATTTCACTTATTCACAAATTCTAGGTGGGGAGTTCGCAAGGCGGATCGACTTGGAGCGAATTTTCATGATGGCACCAGTTTAAAGATAATAATTCCATAACTTTGTGCAGAAATGCACTGGCTTTTTAGTTACCTTTGTGCTTCAATGCGTAACACGACGTTTTGTCAGGAAAATGGAACGATAGTGCGCATTTTTACCGCAAATTTGACGCCAGCTATCTCGTAAATGGTGTCACTAACACAATTATCTTCAAGTGGATACACCTTGCAGTCTCACCCGCTAGAATTTGTAGATTGCAATATGTGCGATAAGGTAATTAGTTACAAACCTAATTAGCGAATTTTCGTTAATTAATCCATTATGCATTGCAGTTGTTTCTGAAAGTAATTTCCGCCTCTTCAAGTAGACCAGCTCATGGAGCGGAATTGTACTATCTGCCACAGGCAATTTCTAACCATTTTTTAAATTGTTCGCTGAAACACCTTGCATACATATGAGGATAACACCACCGCCAGATCAGCGCGTTAAAGAAGAACCACACTGTAGAAGACAAATTGGTAATGTCACTTATAGGCAGTCCATAAGATAAGTCTTCACACACAAAAAAAAAAAAATCACGAAGGGCTCTTACAGCACGCCTCTGCTCATCAGGACATGACCTTGGTCCAAGCACTTTGCTCAATATGAGAGGACGTCTGTGAAAGGTGTTCAAATGATCACGCAGGCGAAGCCGCTGTTGGTCATATTGAGTACATTCTATGATAATATGCTACTCTGAGGCATCGGAGTTATCACAGTAAGAACAATGTGGGGATGGTCGTCTTTTGAGGTGACACAATAAGTGAGGCATGTAGCCAACATCTAAGCGTAAACAATGTAGAAGCGTGTCAAACGTGCGGCCAATCTTCTGGTTCAGTGAAAACCGCAGAAATGGGCAAATGCTGTATAGGAGTGAACACTTTGCATGTTCACAGAACCAAAGTTGGTGCCGAGTGCGAAGAACATTTTTGGCGTCTGATACGGAAAACGTCATGTTTGTGCTGCAGTAGCTATATATTCTGCCTGCCACCCCACTTATAAAAATTCCAACGTGGCTCGGTAGCCACTGATAACAGATCTCATGACCAGCAAGAGAAGCGGTGGTTAATGTTTTCACAATTTCATGTCATGGAATTGTGTACTTGGAAATAAAATTCCTTTATCACTTCTAGTGCTCCTTTAGAGTCAGAATATGCCATACAATGCTGCCTGCTGTCACTTCCGGCATTAGGTCTTGCAGCTTGCAATATTCAAACAAACAAACAAAAAAGCTCTGCTACTGTAGACGATGTGTTATGTGATAGTCGGTAATTTCTGTCTACTCGATACGCAACAATTTGGAAAGCTGCACTCGAGCTGTCATTTGATGTAGGCCCACCCGTGAATACGAATGTGTAATCCTCCTCAAAACGGTGCATTTGCTGGAGTGTGAGAAGGTTTGCTTCTAAATAGTGCATCGCCGATTTCTTTTCGATTCCTGCGATATTCAACATCACAAAAGGTGTGGTGAGCTGCAAAGGGGGATGGGTACTATCTGGACTCAGAAAATGGTGTTGTAATGCAAGCACGCCTTCATTAGCTCCTAAAGTGTTACCAATTCGCCCACTTCTTTGAAGAAGTTTGCCACAAAGTGGGTGACCATAATGCTTTGTCGATAAGCGAATGAAGTGTCGGAAGAGTTATTGAATGCGAGTAGCTTGAATGGGTGGTTCGTTCGCTTCTGTGATCACAAGGATACTGAGGGTAAACCGAGGATAATACGGAGACTGCAGGCTATCATGTTGTATAGCCTACGTTTACTTGACTGGGATAAACCTTGAGTGACTGGTAATGAATATGCGACGGTTTGCCTCAGAAGAGCTATTTGAAGCTTTAAAAGGTATTCTGTTGTGGGACCCGGTTTCGTGCCTCTGATGTTTCGCAGAATGTGCAATGCCCGATTTACACGCTCTTCAATGTTGGGTATATGAGCTGCCCACGTTAGAATTCAGTCCAGGGAGATATCAAGAAAGCATTGCGTCCGTACAACAGTAATTATGGTCTGATTGATTGAAAACTGAGCTGGTCGTGATGCCATACCCAGAAATTCTGGACATTTGTTCAGTTTACCTTTTTCGCCACCACGGGTCGTATCGATCCTAAAGAATTGAAATTCGCACCATGACGCATGCCATGAGGCACAATTAAAGAAAACACAATAAAAAGAAGCGCGCGCGCACGCACGCACGCACACACACACACACACACACACACACACACACACACACACACACCCACACACACACACACACACACACACACACACCCACACACACACACACACACACACACACACACACACACACACACACACACACACACACACACACACACACACACACACACACACACGCACGCACGCACACACACACACGCACGCACGCACGCAAACACACACACACGCACACGCACGCGCGCACACACACACACACACGCACACGCACACGCACACACACACACACGCACACGCACACGCACACGCACACGCACACGCACACGCACACACACACGCACACGCACACACACACGCACACGCACACACACACGCACACGCACACGCACACGCACACACACTTAATACAGTAGCTTAATACAGAAGCTGTGGCAAGCGCTTCCTGTAGAGCCTTGAAACTTGCTTCATGAGGTTCTTCCCAAACCCACGCGACATCCTTCTTTAGTAGTTCTCGAAGCGTTGCTGTTAGGTTTGACATATTCAGAATAAAGCGAGAGACAAAATGTACAATGCCCAGGATCGTCTTCAGCTCCTTCTGGTTGCTTGGCGTCTGGATTTGCAAGATGTCTTCTAGCCGCTGTGGATCCAAACTCAGCCCGTGACGTGTCAGAACGTGTCCTAGGTACCGGACAGACAGATGCTCGCTTTTCGTTCTGCCCCACACTAGAATATCGTCCATGACAACCACTGCGCCATTGAGGCCTTCTAGTACCCGGTGCATGGCACGCTGAAGTATTTCCGGTGTGGACGAGATTACAAACGGCATGCGTAAAAACCTGTAACGGCCATAGGGAGTGTTGATCGTGCAGATTTTGGAGCTTTCTTCATCTAGCTTTATTTGCCAGAAACCGGAGGCTGCGTCCAAAGTTCTAAAGTACTGCGCGCCACTGATCGAAGGTGCTGTGTCTTCCAAGGTTGGCATTGGATAGTGCTCGCGAAGCAGTGCTCTGTTGAGCTCAGAAGGGTCTAGGCAAATTCGTACCTTCGCTCCTTTAGTGACGACGACCATGTTGCTGGCCCACTCCGTCGGCTCTGTCACTTGCGCGATCACTCCCGATGTCTCCATGCGGTCCAGCTCTGATTTCACCTTGCTTTGCAATGCTATTGGAATCCGCCGTGCTAGTTTCACCGCTCCCTGGGAACCAGGCTTTAGCTTCAGGTGGTAAACTGTACCCTCCAATTGACCTAGGCCCTCGAACACGTTTTCGCAGGGCTTTGCAGCATCGTAAAGCTCTAGTTGCTCGACAGAAGAGACTCTTTGGAGTAAGGCTAACTCTTCAGCAACTGCGCCACTCAAGGTCCCGGCAACTTCGTCTTCCACAACGAAAAAGTCTGTCTGAATCTTGCTTCCTCTCGTTGGAACTTCGATAGGGACTTGTTTCGTTGCTTTCTTCTGGAAGCCAAAGAACGTGTTTAAAACTACGTTACAGTCGTGCGGCTGCTTGTTTGTTATTTTCTGCAACTGGCTGCGCGCGATAATAGAGCAGGTTGCGCCTGTGTCCAGCTTGCAAAAAACTGGTTTTCCTTCTGTCTTAACGGTAGCCGTCCAGCGGTAGTCTTTCCCACGGGCATGCGATACTGTTTCGAACCAGAAATCGCCTAGCGTTTCGCCGTCTTGTGTTTCAATAGATGCTAACTTTCTCTCTTGCTGGTGAAATTTTTTGGGCATCTTCTTGCAGGCTATGGCGAAGTGATTCATTCCGCCGCATTTTCTGCATGTGCGTCCTTTTGCGGGGCAGACATGGCCAGTCTGATGAACCTTTTCGCACTTTGTGCAACGCCGACCATCTCGGCAGCGTAATGGCTTTTGGGGCGTGCCTGTATTTCTTCGCACTGTTCCTTGCCATGTTCTCGCGAGCGGCACATTTCTACAGTCTTTGCAAATGAAGCATTTTCAGAGACGAGCTTTTCTTGCACCTTTTTGTCTCTTATTCCGAGAATAATAGGGCTTCTGAGCATGCGCTCTTCGAGTTCCTCAAGCTCGCAACTTTTTGCTGTTAACTAGTCTTTGTTTGTTTGTTCAACCAGTCAATCTGTTGACCAGTCGAAGCTTTCGCCCTCATTTTGGTCGCGCTGTCCAAAACGAAAGTCGTGAAAGGCTAGGTTTAGTGCGGGCTTGTAAAATGACTGAAATTTAAGTTTCAGGACTTCTACGTCCGACTTTTCATCTGGTGCAAAAACAAAAGTGCTATACGTCTTGGGCGCGTCCTCTCCGATAATCATGAGAAAAGTGGCTGCCTGTAACTCTTTGGGTTGCTGGTTTAGGTACGTTGCCGTTGCGAAGAGCTCGAACTCCTGCCGCCACGTCTTCCAACTTTGCCATACGTCTCCTGCGGTGTCCAGGACTCTCGGCGGTGGCAGTAGCGTGGTGTCTGGGGCGCTGGGCTGCTGGCGCTGTTCCCCGTTCTCCATTCTCGTACTAGTACGGACCTTCGAGCCGTCCTTGCGAACTTACTACCCGTCCGCTTTTCTTTCACCGGCTGAGTACATCGGCCGCAGTCCGACCACTTCTGACACCATGTGGTTTGCACACAATCAAGTGCGTCAAGAAAAGGGCTTTATTGAACGGAACACATACTTATATATACATACTATCAAAGGGGGTGTTACAGCCGACTGAGTGCGCGTGTGCATGACAGTGCATTGCGTCACAATGTTCGCTGATGATTGAGTTATGTATAGAGAAATGGAAAAGAATGGCAAAGATATTGCAATCCTCGCTTACTTTGACGCCATAACTAATTGGTGAAACGAATGGTCCATGGAAATAAACGCTAACGAATGTAAATTTATGCGCGTGACACGGATTACTTGCACTTTATTCATACATGGACCACAATGCCATTAAGATATTACTGTGTGAGACAAACATCAATATTGTCGCCGTACACCACATACGTAGGTAGTGAATTCCAAGCAACAATCCTTCATAGAAAAAACACAACATTTAAAGTGATCAGACCTGGAAATGTACAGCCTAACTTTAAGCCGATGGACATTACACTAGGAAACATAATCTGGGGCCTTCTGATGAGCAGATTCCCGTATGATTATGGAATATTGAATAAAACAGCATAAGTCATAACCTGCTTCGTCGTTTGAACAAAGGGATAGCACTAAGTTTATTTTTCATTGATATTACAATTACAAAGCGGCCGTATCTCCCCAGGAATACCTCGCCGCCGCGAATTGGATTTTTTTTATGTATTAATATGCACGCCACAAAACGAATACCACACAGGGCAAGCATACTCGAAAACTGGTAAAACATGTTTTATACGCTCCGTCCAATACCCAGGAATTCTGGACACATTCTGCGGTACTTCACGGCAATGTACAAGCGTAACTGAATAGGCAAAACTTATATATATATATATATATATATATATATATATATATATATATATATATATATATCAGTATCCGCCGAGGATCATCAAGTTTTAACTGACTACGCCGAGAGGATAGCCCCTTCTAACGACATATGCATTTATGGAACTTAGTGGGAACATTGGTGGTGCATTAAAGCAGTGTTTTGGTCAGGGATGAGCGGCGAATTCACATGAGAGGAGCAAATCGTTTTGCACCCTCCCGGCAGAAGTAAAATTAGGGTTATTCTTTTTTAACCTACACTTCGAGCAGACTCGTGTAGACGAGTTTAGTAGCGGGCATAGGCTATGACTTCGTGTGCTGCACTTGGCTCGCTGGGCTGTAGCCAATCAGAGCAGACTCCGCATCCACTTCTGCACCAGTAGACGAAAAGCGCTTCACTTCGCAATTACTGGCTGCATATATGCCTTTGTCTGAAACTAAACGCCAATATACGAATTTCATTTCATCAACAAATCTAGACAAACTGCATCTAGACAAACTCTTGCCTTTGCTTCGAGTTGTTCACAGTTTTGACTTCGCCCTGCCATCTGCCAGCCGCATGGTTAGCTCAGATAGTGGAGCGGCTGCCTCGGTAAGGCGATGGTCCCGGGTTCGATACCAGGAAGAATTTTTTTTCAACTGCGAGGCTTTTCTTTTGAGGAACCCGTATGGGTTTCCTTTGTAGCAATTACTACGATTGGGTGGGTGTCTCATTTTCCCTTCATTAATTGCAGCTAAATACATCGCGAATGCGCACTGCACGAACGCAATTTCTCAATGGGTATAATACAGCGCGGAGCCTGAAACAGTCCGCACCATCCGTGAGTAGGATAATTTTGTCTTCGTGGAAGACAGCTCAAGTTACTCTGTGACACATGGTCACGCAAGCACTTCGCTACCGTCTTTGCCGCGAATATTTACTATCGTCGCTATATCAGCGCCGACAGCATCAGACAAAATGGCGCCACGCGTTTTCAACGCCAGCATGCTTGTCTGTCGTGTGCGGCCTACACTCATCAAAACCGCAGTGTACAAAGCGTAGTTTTCATGCCACTCTACAGTTATAAGGAATGGCTTCGTGTAGGTAGATGAAGTATCACTTTTTTTTACACCAAGTAAAAAAAGATAGCGACTTCCTATACTAAGTACCCTTCTGTAGCTAGTGTAGGTGAAAAAAAAAATATCCCTATTGACTTCAAGAAGCGCCAAATTTAAACCGTAAAGCGTTTTATTACAGCTGGCGTTGTAGCGGTAACTGCAGAGCAAGTGTCATTAAGTCTGCACGCACAGGGTCTTGAGAGGCAGCAGGGAGGGAGAGGCAGTGTATATGCGTGTGTACATCTTGTGCGTGAGTGAGTGTGTACTTGAACTCGTGTGTGCGTGCGTGTTTATGCCTCCGTATTTGAATCTGCGTGCGCGCGTGTACGCGTGCGCTTCCGTGCGCGTACATTGTTGTGCGCGTGTACATGCATGGACGCGTGTAATTGTGTATGGGGGCGAACATATCTGTTATCTGTGCGTCTCTGTGTGCACGTCTGTGTGAGAGAGAGACAGTGGTGAGAGAGAGATAGAGAAAGTGGTGTATGTGTGTTTGTGTGTATATGTGTGTGTGAGCGAGCGAATATTTGCTTGCTTGCACCTACTCTCGGAGAGAAATGGAATATAGAGTTTATTTGAACCCATATTTATATGCAGGAGACGAGGACGCATGACACTGCCTTTATAACATTATCTCTTTCCGAAAGCGGAACCAGCGCAAAAAAAAAAAATTTTTAAATGCGCCATTCGACTCTGTGAAGGTGGATGACCAGCTAAGCTGTAGCACATCATACAGGGTTATGTATTTATTATTATCATTTGGTTAGGCGTTGCTTTTACCAAAGCCTATGCGTTCCGCATAGGGATGACCGACACCGCAATGTGTGACCACTGCGGCCATGAAGAAGTGATTGGCCATATTTTGTGCGCCAGCCCACAGTACAGTTCACAGAGGGAATCCCTTCGCCACGAACTTGACCAGCTGGACGATCAACCACTCTCGGAAGAAAGGATTCTACACCATCGACAGAACCTAACGTCACAGAAGAAGGCCGTGCAAGTGCTACTGCGCTTCTTGCCTTCTATCAGCCTTTGTGAAGGTCTCTAACTGGAACGCGCTTTGTGTTTGTGTCTCTGTGTGTGGTTTCCTTTTCTCTCTTTTTTTTTAACCCTTCCCTCTCTGTCCTCTTTCTAACCCCGATCTCCCAACCCCAGTGTACGGTAGCAAACCGGAGACTGATAGCTGGTTAACCTCCCTGCCTTTCCTCTTCCTCTCTCTCTTCATCATTTGGTAATGGTGGTGACGATAGTTTTGTGATTACTGTGATATACACTGATTGGTTCGGTTACAACCTTAGACAGAGTCTTGACCCAAGTGAAATCTATACACGACCGTTATTGAGTAGTTTCGTCTCTTGGATGGGTGTGGCACTTCAAACCAAACACGTCTAGCACAAACTGAGTGAACCATTTCTTGTCTGGTTTTGGAATGTCCACGTTGAAGCCTCCAATGATGATCACAGGGTAGCGTCATCAAGGTTAACCCATGCAAAGTGCGTGGTCACGAACTTCTCAATATTACACTTAGGTGTGCCTCGAGATAACAGTGGTTATCAAAATTCCGTCTTTCGTTTCATTAAAACTTCTTTCTGGGCGAGTTGGTGCATACTTGACATGAAAACTGTTTACAGCGCAAACACATGCAACCACAAAGTATAAGGGACAGGACACAAGCGCTGACTGTCAACTAACTTTTATTAACGAAAGACGGGTGCCTTATATAAGGGGAAAGGCAGAAGTGAAGGGGGAAGGGAGTGATACAAGGGAGTGATACGATGCGCATCGATCAACGAACGTGCCGGCAGTCAACGCATTCAGACGCGAAGAAACAAGAAAACGAAAAAAGTAGACAAACACTAACAAAAGGCGAGGGATACTAAGATACAATGAAATCAGTAAGCAGCCGCTTCCAAAAAATGAAGCTCTGCCGCAAAAAGCGATACAGAAGGGGTGCTTACGCACTTGCTGCCATATTTGTGTGTGTAGAACGCTTCCAAACTGAGGCGCGCCGTCGCGTCGGCACTTTTGCCGAGAATCTTCGTCTCTTCCAAACGAGCCTCGCATCCTGTGCATCCAATTACATGCGCGACCAAATGTGCGTACTTGTCCTTTAAGTTGCTTAAATTTCGGGCATGTTCCCCCAAGCGTTCATTAATGCAGCGGCCGGTTTGGCCGACATAAGCCTTGCCACACTTCAAGGGAATGGCATAGACCACTCCTGTGGCACACTTCATGAACGGCTTCTCATGTTTTAGCTGGCAACCTCTTTTTTTAGAGTTGCAGATGCGTGGGCATAACTGTGCCAGCTTGTTGGGTGCCGAAAAAACAACAGAAACACCATGCCTGTTGGCTACCTTCTTAAGACTGTGCGAAGTCTTGTGCAGGTACGGCACAACCAAAGGCCTGTCGGTCTTCCGACGGTCATCTTTTACTCGTGTTCCCAGTTTTAGCTTCTGATAGAGGGTCTCAGCCACTGCAATCAAAACCGAATGGGGGAACCCCGCCGCCACAAGTCGGCTGGCCTGATTTTCAAAACTTGTCTGCATCAGGTGCGGGCACGACTTCTGAAGAGACGATTCCAAACAGTGCGACGCTATAGCTCTTTTTACAGTTTTGGAATGCGCTGAATCATATGGCAGCAAGTCCTTTTTTGCGCGAGGGAAGTAGCCCCAGCAAACGTGCTCTTCATCAAAGGTTAGTCTCAGGTCTAAAAACTGTAAGGCGTTTGCGTCAGGTAGTTCGTGGGTAAAATTTAGCCCAAGTGCATGCTTGTCAAATGCGTTTAAAACTTCACCTACTGTAGAGAGGTAGGTGAAGGCCGTCTGCTTTTTTAAAAGCACTAAAAAGTCATCTACATATCTAAAAACCTTTAAAACGAACCCCCCCAAAAAAGACCTATCTAAAAATCTATCTACCTTTGCTAAAAAAATATCGCAAAGAATTGGAGCCACGCAGGACCCAATGCAGATACCGTTGCGCTGCAAAAAAGGCAGGTTGTCATAAACAATAAAAGTAGATTTGAGGTAAAACTGCAATAACGATATAAAATTATCTACTGACAAGCCTGTTGAATTCCGGAATGACACTTCGCCGTTTGCTTCTACGCATTCTCTAACAGCCAACAAAAGCTGATCTTGAGGCACAGAATAAAACAAGTCTTGTACATCTACGGAAAAGCCAAAGCCAATGTTGTCTGTGCTCTCAAGAAACAGCGCGACATCCGTAGATTTCTTTGTTAAGAACGGATCATCCAAAGCAAGCGTTTTGAGATGCTTTTGCAGAAACCGACTAACGTTTATTTGCCACGAACCTTCTTCACTAACGATAGTCCGGAATGGAATATCTGGTTTGTGGGTCTTGGCTGTAAAAAATGCGTTTAGGCTACTACCTCTGCTATTAGCAATATCCCTCGCAAGTTTGTCAAGATTTAATTCCCTGCAGAAGTTAATAAACTTGGTCTTGACCCTAACGGCACTCTTCTTAATGGGCTCAAAATTCTTATTGATTGCCACTTGCGCTTTTTCATTGAACATTCCCTTTGGTAAAACAACAAACCCTGTCTCTTTGTCTGCTTGAACAAGCATAAGGTTCTTTCTTTTAAACAAAGAAACCACACCATTTAACACATTTCTATGATTCTGCGCGTCAAGAACGTTTGGTGAGCACTTTCGCAGACAGTCTACACCCTCAAGAAGGCAGCGGTCACGGTCCTCTTCATTTCTTGCTTTCATGGCTAATTTCCTGTTCGTTGCAATCAGCTCATGGGCTGAGACACCAGGCTCCAAACCATATTTTGGGCCCTTCTGCAGGAGGATAAGGCTTCTGCAGGATAAGGCACCCGTCTTTCGTTAATAAAAGTTAGTTGACAGTCAGTGCTTGTGTCCTGTCCCTTATACTTTGTGGTTGCATGTGTTTGCGCTGTAAACAGTTTTCATGTCAAGTATGCACCAACTCGCCCAGAAAGAAGTTTTAATGAAGTACCTTTCTTGTTCAGTGGGCCCTTCCTTCTGTGTTCTTCCCTCTTCTTGCATCACTGACCTTTTACTGACCCACATCGTGAACGCTACATGCCGGGCAAGACGCTACGCCTTCTGTATCCGCAAGGGCCTCGTCCCAGATGAAGTAAGTGCTCTCTTTGGCCCTGTAAAACCGTCGTGGGGACACGTTAAAAGACTGTGCAGATTAATGCGGTCAGAACTGTGGCGGCAAGTTCGTCTGTTTCAAGATTGGCTTCGATTGCTTTGCTACGTTGACCACCCCGGATGGCTCGCCGCAAGAAAGCTAGCGTCACTGATGAAAACAGCTGCTCAACTAACGGAGTACCATTGGAGGTGCCTTCTGAACCTGTTGCTGTCTTGTCTAGGCAACAGGGACACTACACAAGGGAGTAAAAGAAGTGTAACCGTCCTTGGAAATGTTTCCCTGCCTGAGAATGTAACACGTCTCCTGCAGAAGGGCCCAAAATATGGTTTGGGGCCTGGTGTCTCAGCCCATGAGCTGATTGCAACGAACAGGAAATTAGCCATGAAAGCAAGAAATGAAGAGGACCGGGACCGCTGCCTTCTTGAGGGTGTAGACTGTCTGCGAAAGTGCTCACCAAACGTGCTTGACGCGCAGAATCATAGAAATGTGTTAAATGGTGTGGTTTCTTTGTTTAAAAGAAAGAACCTTATGCTTGTTCAAGCAGACAAAGAGACAGGGTTTGTTGTTTTACCAAAGGGAATGTTCAATGAAAAAGCGCAAGTGGCAATCAATAAGAATTTTGAGCCCATTAAGAAGAGTGCCGTTAGGGTCAAGACCAAGTTTATTAACTTCTGCAGGGAATTAAATCTTGACAAACTTGCGAGGGATATTGCTAATAGCAGAGGTAGTAGCCTAAACGCATTTTTTACAGCCAAGACCCACAAACCAGATATTCCATTCCGGACTATCGTTAGTGAAGAAGGTTCGTGGCAAATAAACGTTAGTCGGTTTCTGCAAAAGCATCTCAAAACGCTTGCTTTGGATGATCCGTTCTTAACAAAGAAATCTACGGATGTCGCGCTGTTTCTTGAGAGCACAGACAACATTGGCTTTGGCTTTTCCGTAGATGTACAAGACTTGTTTTATTCTGTGCCTCAAGATCAGCTTTTGTTGGCTGTTAGAGAATGCGTAGAAGCAAACGGCGAAGTGTCATTCCGGAATTCAACAGGCTTGTCAGTAGATAATTTTATATCGTTATTGCAGTTTTACCTCAAATCTACTTTTATTGTTTATGACAACCTGCCTTTTTTGCAGCGCAACGGTATCTGCATTGGGTCCTGCGTGGCTCCAATTCTTTGCGATATTTTTTTAGCAAAGGTAGATAGATTTTTAGATAGGTCTTTTTTGGGGGGGTTCGTTTTAAAGGTTTTTAGATATGTAGATGACTTTTTAGTGCTTTTAAAAAAGCAGACGGCCTTCACCTACCTCTCTACAGTAGGTGAAGTTTTAAACGCATTTGACAAGCATGCACTTGGGCTAAATTTTACCCACGAACTACCTGACGCAAACGCCTTACAGTTTTTAGACCTGAGACTAACCTTTGATGAAGAGCACGTTTGCTGGGGCTACTTCCCTCGCGCAAAAAAGGACTTGCTGCCATATGATTCAGCGCATTCCAAAACTGTAAAAAGAGCTATAGCGTCGCACTGTTTGGAATCGTCTCTTCAGAAGTCGTGCCCGCACCTGATGCAGACAAGTTTTGAAAATCAGGCCAGCCGACTTGTGGCGGCGGGGTTCCCCCATTCGGTTTTGATTGCAGTGGCTGAGACCCTCTATCAGAAGCTAAAACTGGGAACACGAGTAAAAGATGACCGTCGGAAGACCGACAGGCCTTTGGTTGTGCCGTACCTGCACAAGACTTCGCACAGTCTTAAGAAGGTAGCCAACAGGCATGGTGTTTCTGTTGTTTTTTCGGCACCCAACAAGCTGGCACAGTTATGCCCACGCATCTGCAACTCTAAAAAAAGAGGTTGCCAGCTAAAACATGAGAAGCCGTTCATGAAGTGTGCCACAGGAGTGGTCTATGCCATTCCCTTGAAGTGTGGCAAGGCTTATGTCGGCCAAACCGGCCGCTGCATTAATGAACGCTTGGGGGAACATGCCCGAAATTTAAGCAACTTAAAGGACAAGTACGCACATTTGGTCGCGCATGTAATTGGATGCACAGGATGCGAGGCTCGTTTGGAAGAGACGAAGATTCTCGGCAAAAGTGCCGACGCGACGGCGCGCCTCAGTTTGGAAGCGTTCTACACACACAAATATGGCAGCAAGTGCGTAAGCACCCCTTCTGTATCGCTTTTTGCGGCAGAGCTTCATTTTTTGGAAGCGGCTGCTTACTGATTTCATTGTATCTTAGTATCCCTCGCCTTTTGTTAGTGTTTGTCTACTTTTTTCGTTTTCTTGTTTCTTCGCGTCTGAATGCGTTGACTGCCGGCACGTTCGTTGATCGATGCGCATCGTATCACTCCCTTGTATCACTCCCTTCCCCCTTCACTTCTGCCTTTCCCCTTATATAAGGCACCCGTCTTTCGTTAATAAAAGTTAGTTGACAGTCAGCGCTTGTGTCCTGTCCCTTATACTTTGTGGTTGCATGTGTTTGCGCTGTAAACAGTTTTCATGTCACGTCTTTCGTTTGTACGGCACAGACATACACACAGTTGGGGGCATTGTCCTCTTGTGAGACAAGATTGTATGTTAAAACTTTTTGTGCGCAAACAAACAGGGACGAAGAAAAGGGGCAACACAAGGACGAGAAAGCGCTCGTCCTTGTGTTGCCCCTATTCTTCGTCCCTGTTTGTTTGCGCACAAAAAGTTTTAAGATGAATCTGTTCCAACTAGGCCGACTCGCAGTTATGGTTAAGATTGTATGGTTGTACATACATTTTCTCCTCTGCATAAATGGCACTGCCTGCTGCTCGTGAGTCCAGCATGCTGGATTCACGCACACTCGTGAGTCCAGCAAACGATTCTAGCATACCCATGGACTTGTAACAATGCATGTTGATTGATTTAGTACATTTATTATTATTATTATTATTATTATTAATAATAATAATATTTGGGGTTTTACGTGCCAAAACCACTTTTTGATTATGAGGCACGCCGTAGTGGAGGACTCCGGAAATTTTGACCACCTGGGGTTCTTTAACGTGCACCTAAATCTAAGCACACGGGTGTTTTCGCATTTCGCCCCCATCGAAATACGGCCGCCGTGGCAGGGATATATTATTATTATTATTATTATTATTATTATTATTATTAAAACTGTCAGCTTGTTTGCAGATGATTCTGTTATATTTAGCAACATTCGAACTGTCTCTGATCAGCTTTTTCTGGAAGAAACTTTGGATAGGTTGGCAGAATGGTGGAATAAATGGGACATGGTTTTAATTATGACAAAACAGTGCAGATGCTTATTACAAATAAGTTACGAAAGCTAGAATACTTGTACAAAAGGAAGGATAATAAGATTAAGAAAGTAGAAAGCTGAATATACTTGGGTATAACTTTAACTTCACGTCTATCCTGGGCGCCTCACATAGACAATATAACCTGTGCAGCCCGAAAAAGATTAGGATTGCTAAAGTTTCAATTAGGTGACTCCACTTCCTCATTAAGATTAAAAGCCTACAAAACGTACGTTAGACCTCCCATATAATATTCGAGTATCGTTTGGGATCCTCACAGAGTGGTAGGTATTGAAAAACTAGAAACAATTCAAAGGTTAGCCGCGCGCTTCATTTATAAGCGCTTCAAACAGCGTGATTCCCCAACCAGTATGCTGGAAACCGCAAACTTCGAACCCCTAACTGATGAAAGAAAAACTGCCAGATTAAATTTCTTTCGCCAGCTTTACTACGGGAAACTAGGAATACAACCGTGCGACTATATTATTAAGGACACATCTCGAATTTCCCGCCATAAACACAGCCAGTATTTAAAACCGATCTTTGCACGAACAAACCTTTTCAAATACTATTTTTTTTCCGAAAACAATCAATGATTGGAATGCCCTGCCTGGAAATTCGCAATGGTTACAACCACCCACTTGATGCATCTTGTTGACTGTAGCCCTTGTATATATTTGTATGTTCGCTTTTTGTTGTATTTACTCACGTAGCCCCCTCCTGCTTGGACAGATGTCCGCAGTATTGTGAAAAAGTATTATTATTATTATTATTATTATTATTATTATTATTATTATTATTATTATTATTATTATTATTATTATTATTATTATTATTATTATTATTATTATTATTCGTGGAGTGCTTGAAGCCTGCTTCGCCTCCGCCGCGGGACGGCCCGGTATTGCAATACATCCGGGATCGACCTACATTTTTGCCCACGGATTCGACAAATGCAGTGCGGGACAGAATTATGCAGCTCCGTTGTAAACGCGCCTGTGACGTCAGCATTGGCGCCCTCAATTCAGCCTTGATGGCACCATCACCATTGCCCCGGCCCCGCGAACCGCTTAGCAGCTGCTAAGCGGTTCGCCTTAGTTATCTTTTTTGCCTCGGCGGCAGCACAATGTCTTGAGGCCAATGACACGCTAAATATGCACTGTCCTTGCGTCGTGCATCTTTTCTGCGGCCAAGCAAGCTTTCGACAGCACACGTTCGCTGCTATATTGATGTTAAAGCTTCAAGCTGATTGCCTTCGAAGCAACGACGTGAATAAAAATCGAAAGTGGGCTGGCTGCAAGGAACATACTCACGGGGCCATATCGTTGATGACAATATCACAAAAGGCTGGGCGCGGTTAGATCGCCCTTACAGACGTTCTTTTTCTGCATCACTTATGCTTTCAAAGAATTTATTTGCAAAATATTTGTTCACGTGGCTATTACAGAAGCATGTTTAACAAAAAGTACTTCGCACATCTAGATGATCTCGAAGACTGGCACCAAACTACTCATTTGCTTTAGCCGCCTAACATCAGTTATTGAAAAGTTAATTACCGCCGTAGCATCGTTTATTACGCAAACAACTGCGCAACATACTCCATATATAGAGGTTACCAATCTGAACAGTCGAATAATAAAATGATGTCACGAATATTTATATGAGTTTAATATATATATTTGGTGCAGTTACAAACAGGCGGTATGCTGATGGGGCTGTATCTTCTTATAGCGCAGGTGTGAAAGCTTGGACAGGTGGCGCAAATCAAGTTCATGAACTTAAAAGCATGTGCCCAATCGCGCACTTGTGCCTTTGCATTAATTTTCCTGCATTATACAAGAAGCACCTCGGCGCTACGGTATATCACACAAGGTGCGCGAGAACATTGTGCGCTCTCCCGATTAGATTTCTGAACGTTCGTGGCATCAGGCTCGGTTTCCTAGCATCATGAGGAATAAAAAAAGGCACCTGGAGGAAAGCATCAGATAAATTTTTCAGTACTTTGTAACAGGTCGGGCAGCATTATGTGCACAGCTCTGTGTAGGCGGCTTGTATTGAGATTATTTGTTGGGGTATTTCTGGGGAATACCCAGTCAGAAAGTAGCCTACGATTATTTGGTGCTCTAATAATTGTAGTTTTTGCGTATAATCGTCAGTGTAGATAGCATTCTTATGGCATTGTTGTCGTAATGAACAGGATTCGGTGCTGATTTTCGATAGTCGCCAAAACTGAATCCGTAGCAGGGAGCTGGCGTACTGCCCCGACCACGCAGAATTAGTGTTGGTAGGTGACAGAAATAATCTGACGTCGGCTCCCGTCGCGTGTCCTTTTCTCTGTTTTCGAGTATTTAAGGCCCTTTAAGCATGGTCGATAAATCAACGCTTATAGGTTGGCTTCCAACGAATAGACTCGAGCGACACGCTCGGAGGTAGTCCAGCAAAATCAGTCGCTCAGCAGGGGGGAGTATCTTGCTTTATACTTTCCGTGTTTTGACCTTTCGTTCGGGCTTGCCGTTCAGAATCGTAGTTCACGCAGCCATCCGCACAGAAGAACACTGAAGCCTAATTCTTAAAGCTTCATTTCAGGCTCTCGCTGTATTATAATGAAGTCTATGATCATTAAACGATACTGTACTTTATTAAAATACGCATTAAAAACTGTCAAAATAACCTCTACGTAAACGTACGTGTTTAGGCGTCCTCTTTTACTATATAATGCTGGTTTAAATAGCATACTCTTCGCGAGGGAATTTCACTTGCGTCCGCGGTGTTCCATTAATTCCTTGTCAGAGGGCCAGGTCTAAAAGAGAGAAAAGTCTGTGACGTGAAATTTATCGCCGTGATAACCTATAGAGGTGCTTGGCACTACGTGGTATACGAAGCTGAACAGAAATAACAACTGCGGAAACAAAAAAAACAATGTGCTTGCTAGCACTTTGACGTGCTATAATACGATAGTTGTGTCCGTTCACTTGAGTCCGTTCCGTTCAGTTTATCAGACGTCAAACATATGTGTGAGCACATGTGTCATCCTGCTCGTGCGCACAGGAATCCCACACGCGCATGCACGCGCGCCTACAACAACAACAACAACAACAACAACAACAACAACAACAACGACGACGACGACGACGACGACGACAACGACCACAACAACAGCAGCAGCAGCACTCTAACTCTAAGGAAGCAGGGTCAGTGCGAATAAAACCATTGTGATTGTGAATCACGTTACATAACTTCGTTACATAAATTGCCATTCATGATTGGTCATCGCGATAGGTTGTCTAGGCTAGCTACTTTCAGAAGCCTAAATTGAATTAGAAGGTTCAGCATCCAATATTCCTGCAGCAATCGCCTGTAACAATGAAGGGCGGGTATAATACAATTCTTCTTGGTCGATTAAGTTCGTTTCTGATCATCCACTGCTCACGACCAGCCACCCCTGGTGACAACGTAGGCGAAGAGCCGCTTGGAATGCTGACGAAGCATGGGAATTGAAAGAAGAATCTGGTTCCATTGTCCCGCCCTTGGTTGCTGACCAGCACACGCCGTGGTGGCTCATAATTAAACCGTGGTTTTGGCACGTAAAACCCCAGAATTTAATTTCATTTTTTCTGACCAGTGCCAAAGACAACAAAGACAGTATATACGGATGCCGAGCAACGAGAGTGGACATACCTATAGCAAATCGAAAGGGAAAAATTCGGCGTAGTCACTGGACTAATTCCTATTATTTTTATTCGCTTAGGACAGGAGAGAAAAGGGAGAGAGAAAGACAGGGAGGTTGGTCAACGCAATGACCGGTTGGTGCACCCTTTATCGGTGTAAGGGGTTAAAGGCATTGAATGATGGTAGACGGAGGGCAGAGACAAGAGAAATAAAAAACGATGTGCTTAGACATGTCGAAACGCGCGACAAGCCTGGAATGTGTCGCTTAGTCATCCGATGTCATCAAGCAGCGAAGTGACGGTTTAAGACGGATGATGAGATGGACTCGCTAAAAGCCCTCGCGTGTAACCCGAAGAGAAACTTAGCTAAACATTGTTTCTTTGAGCCATGACATTGAAGACCGATTTCAAGCGTCCACAGCTTGTCCTATTGACAAGGAGCGTCAACTTGTCAGTACAAATCTTGCAGCCGATCCAGCTTGTAGGCTCAAGGAGCAGAATGTTTCGTTTCGTCAAATGAAATTACCACTAGAGGCATCAAGTGGCAAGGTTCTTTAAAGATTTGTAGCATACTTAGTTCTACGGAAAGTGTTGCTAACTTTCGTAGAAAAAGAAAGCCACCAAAAAAGAAGAACGAAAGAAATAAAACACGAAAGAAATCGGCGCAGGCGAGATGACAGCATCATGAAAAGGGCACTGAAGCTCTGGGCAACAAAAAAGTACGAGGAAGGGAAGGGGGGGATAGAGAAAAAGTTGACGGCCACTTTAGCATACGAGAAAGAGGATGAAGGCGAACGCCCGCGCGCTCACGTGACATTCGCATTCGAATGCGTTGTTACTTCCTATTACTTGTTTTCTTTTTACTTGTTTTTCTCTTATTATTTTTTTCGGTCGCCTAGACATCGCCACTGGTTCTGCGTGGTTACTGGCACGTTACAGCGGTTGTGATCAAGTTTATGAAGACCATTACGGCGCATACGCAGGTTCATTGAATGATGTTTTTTTTTTTATTTTAACACTTTCAGTGACGAGGGTAGCTACAAGGGCTTGTATACAGTATATGGTGCCTTCTACTTTCTTGTAGCGCAGGTAGAATGAGAGGGACAGGCAAAGGCAAATTAGAGAAACACAGCGCTATATCTTTCAATGACAGATTTATTTCCGGCTCTCGAAGGCGTATTTATACTGTTAAAAATATCATAGGACACGTGTACATTGCTCGGCAAAGAACAAAACCGAGAAAACCACATGCACACACTTTTGTGGCCACACTGAATTTTTAGAAGTGTGCCCGTTCAACGCGAACAGAAATAATGGAACACTTTTTTTATTATTGATAAAAAAAATACTGACGCATGCGCTTGCATTTAGTGCCATAACGCCGGACGGTCAAATTTTCGACCCATGAGCCACTTTATTAAACCACTCATAATCGCTGTTGTGCGGTCAATGCCCGGAATTCGCAATGTGACCATCTTGCAGGTGGGGATTCCGTTTCTGTTATAAGGCCAAATGCGTGAGCAAAAGCACAATCGCACTTGTCAGCCAGTTGTAGCTGTGAACAGCAGAGAGAGCCTTGCGTTCTTGTCAAGTGCCGTTGAATAAGGTACACGTGGAAAGCCAACACATGAAATATGGTACGGAAAGGAAGGATTCAAATGTGGTTTTTCGAAGCCCTGCCTCATCTGTGCGACAAGAGCGACAGTATTTCCAATCTTCAAACAGTGTTTGCTACTAAAGTGGCGGTGATAGCCCTAGGCCGATGTTGACTTCGCGGCATCGAAACAGGCGTCACGAGAAACCTGCATTTAGGAAATAATAATTAGCTACTCCAAAACCAAATGTAATTTGGAAGTAGTTGCAGTGCGGTGTCATTACGTTTAACGTAAGATACCTCGACATCATTTGGTTGGGAATGAAGTAATTGGTAATGTAATCTAATTTCACTCGACCGGTACAGTATGCTAGCCCAGAAAACTAGTTTGCGCTTACCTCAAGGTGCACATTGCAGGGTGATTTACTGTACAAAAAGGATATTTCCAAAGCTTGGGCTAGCACGCCGGCTTACTTCGAAACGGAGCGGACTGTGCATAGGTTCGTACATTACATAAAACTGTATCATCGTGCTCATTGGAAAGCATATGCTTTGTGGATTAATAATCTATGCCGCCCATCATCGGAGGAGGGTAGCCTGAAAGCCTCAAAGAGTTGTGTCATAACAGGTCAGAGGGCACCGCCATTGTTTGACTACATGTATAATCATACAATACCTTCATACATCTTGGATTTCAGGCTGAACCTTGCTTTGCGGGTTGGCGTTTCTTAAATCCAGTACTGCCTAGGCTTCTAGCATTTTGTTACTCTGACGAGGTTAGTGTAGCGTCGCAGTGACAAACTGGAGGATGAGCGATGGAAGTCCTGTGACTCACTGGATCCTCGTAAGCCACTCTCACATTCCTGATGTTCTTCGCTCGTGGTCTACGTTCATTCCCACAACAACGACACCCTTTTGCAGCTTTATCCCTCCATCATGGAGGGATCAGCTTGATGTGGCGAAGGATTTGTATGCGCGGATTGCTTGCAAGTCTGCCACTACTTGGAGCAATGTAAATGTCGTCCCTGAGACTGGGGTACCAGAAATGTACGTGCCGTTGCCATGGAAGAACTCGAAGCTCATGGCGTGCATGTACTATTCCCCGGCAATGGAAGTCCAATCAGCTGGTACCATTGCTAAAGCCAGTAAATTCTACGTTACACTTGATGGCATATTGCCCTATTACTCCTGCAAGCTGCATCAGAAAAGTGCACGAAAGAATTGGCCTTGCACCTCTGGAATAGTGTCTCGAGCGTTACAATGTCTAACCCTCCTCCATGGTAGGCTTTCGTCAGGGTCATTCCTCAATTAACAACGTCGTTGATCTCGCAACGCTTGTTAAACAAGAGGAAAGCCACAAGAGCATTTCAAATGCGCGCTTTCGCGACGTGAAAAACTCATATGACAACCCCGTGGCGGCTTGGGTTAGTGGGTACATACTCTATAGGGTAACAACGCAAAAAGACGAAGGGCATCGTTGACAACGTTGCGCACGACGCCATATTCAACTCTCTACAAGCTATCGGAATTGGCGGCCGCGTGGTTCGTTGGCTATGCGACTGTATAATCCGCCGATCGTCTTTTGCTCAAGCAGAAGATGGTCCTACAGCTGAACATTACACGCACTGCGGTGTGCCTCAGGGATTTGTATAAGTACGCACATTGTTCAATGTGACTCTCCCTGGTCAAGCTGAAGTGTTATCAAATACGTTGTCCAATGCGCCCTGTGCCGTTCTCTTCGCTTGTATGTGTGCGTTTATTTGGCGTCTTTATATTTTATAATGTTATCAAATGCGGTTTGCCTTTCGACATATGCAGATGACATTTGTTTTTGGACTACTGCTGCCATTCACCGTCAGATGCGTGGGCGACAGCCGAGGGCAGCAACCCTGACATAAGCCTACCTTCGGAAACAAGGCTTCAGTGTATCCACTGAAAAGTGCTCGTTGATTTCCTTCACACGCTAATGCCATGACGCCATATCCATCCTCCATTACCGGACACATGATGAGTTATGAAAAGTCTCATCGATTTTTGTGTGCAATATAATCGACGAAAACCTTTCGTGGAGTCCCCATTGCGCTTGGTTGAAGAAAGAACTGTCGTCAATTGCCCATGAACTCTGATTAATGTGTAGGAGAAGAAGGAGGACATGTATACGTTTCATGCTTCAGTTATACAGATGTCTATTTCAGGGATCTTTAAGTTTAGCCTTCAAGTGCTGCCCAGTACGTGTAAATCGAATGTTTGCTCATTGGAGAGCTTACAGGGCCAGTCATTGTCCACGTGCTTAGTACTTCCTCGATATGCTTCAACATTCACAACAATCGTGTTTACCAGAGATCATCCCATAGGTCGTCCTGGATTGTCTCAGTGCAGACATTCATCATCTTGCTGCGCTCTCTATCACGACTTGGCCCTCTTGCCTTAACAAAGACATGGAGCTACATTTTTGCAAGTGATCGCAACCGGTTGTCTTCTATCAGCATACACACCAGCAAGGCCTTCATTTCTCTTGTGATCTTTCCAACAGCCCAAGGTAAGCCTAAATATTCCGGAGGCAACAAAGAAGACCGATCATCTAAGAATAGCATTGAAGCAGATGACGCTATATTATTTAACGAGATATGTTGAGGACCTAATCCACATATATATTGATGGGTCGGTCGTTAACTACAATAGGATCAAGTTCGAACTGTCCCTATGGTAGAGACAACTGTGACAGTGCTTGCTGCCCTGCATGCTTCTGTAAGACACTTCCTGCAAGAGAAAACTCGCAAATGGTTCATATCGTGTGGCTATAAGGCAGAGCTTCCGATCTTGCAATTTGCCTCATATCACAGTACTTACGAGTAGTTGATATATAAGATGACAGAGGACCACCATCAAGCTCTCAATAAAGGCCATGAAATCATATTTCCATGGTGGCCTGGATACACCTGCATTGCCAGTACCTCGCCGACGAGGCTGCCCGGTACGCCCATGAAGGAGCCGGTATCGCTCCGAACCCCTTATTCACAACCAACGCTACAAGGAAACTATATTTTGTGGCTAGAGCCTTGACACACGCATATTCGTCTCATGCTAACCGCACAAACTGTCATCTACAAGCAGTTGATCGATCCCTAAAGCTACAAGTGCCAGCAGAGTTTTCACCGCTCTTATGTAATAGTGTAGAGCCGCCGCTGGCTGGGGTTAGCATTTACAAAACCTTACTCATTCTGCAATGCAATAGGTGTGACACGTGTATGTGTGACTCTTAGGGGAACAAAGAAACTATTCAACGACTTTTGTGCATTTGTCCCCGGCACCACGTCGAGCTTGAATATTTCTGGATAGCATTGAACAAGCTGAACGGAAGATCATTTTTACAAACGAAGATTTTTGGACCATGGCAGTGCGCTCCGCTTGTGCAGAAGGTAACGACAGGTTCGGTGCACGCTTTCAATTGTGCTCAGCAATAGGCGCCCTTTCTTTTTTCATACCTACATCCCATTCCTCCAGTGCAGGGTGGCAAACAGGACGTCCGTCTGGTTAACCTCACTATCTTTTCACTCTTCTGATGCTCACCCTCCTTGGCTGTTTAGCCTCATGTGTTCTTCCTGAAAACTAATTTTCTTTTTTGTAGAAAACGTGGGAATTCAATGAGCGACATGCTCTCGTCTGAGTCTCATGCAGAAAGCCACAAGAGTGCTGCCGTGCCCTTTGAAACCAATCAACCGAAGGGACAGCCTATGATATATTTGTGAACATTGAGGTGCACCAATCAACCCTACGTTCATTAACTGTTATGTATTCGTCGTGCCTTTGTGCTTTATGTCTTGAGTTCATGTAGCTTTGTTCCCCGTAGAATTAATCGGTGCTCTGAAAAACGTCTCTAGTGAGAACGTGGACGGAGGAATTTGGGAACCCACCATCCTTTAACAATTTCAATAAAATATTTATCACCGTCAACCATATGTTTACTTTTTTTTTCTTCCCTTTCCCGGCACAGTCAACCTGGCGTTGTCCTGGCCAACTGCCTTGCCTTTAATTTTCCCCTTCGCTATTCACTCCATATTTCTCTCTCTCTCTCTCTTACCTCATGGTTAGTGACAATTTCATTCCCTATATGAAGAGTTACATTATACGAAATTAGCATAGAACGCCGACGCAATGTATCCAGGAGTTACAATCTATTTTTAAAGCCCTATTTTTATTTATTTGGTGGCAGAAAGTCAATGACGAGCAGGGGAAATGAAATCCAAACTTCATTTGATATTCGAACTCAATTTTCAAGCGTGTATGGCTGAGTTACGACTGAAATTCAGGCTCTACGGAGAGATGATGTTCGTTTTGAATCTCGCCTTGAATGATTAGTTGACAGTAGTGTCCTCATCTTCCCCTTGGCGGCTAGAAGCGGGGAATGGCGAACGCTTGGCTATGGCATGCAGCCTGTCTTGAACACCATTGGCCAGAGGTTTGCGCTTCTTGCTCATGCGCCCACCGCACAAGGGGTGGGCTCCGAAGGGAGCCGAACAGAGCCCCGTGCATTAGCGGCACACAAACGTACAACGAGCGCGGGACTTCCAATGCCACGGGAGAACTAAACCGGAACGTCACATACCCTCCAACGTCGCTGAGAAACGTACGGCAGCAAGGAAGCAGTATTTGCAGCACATTCATGCAGTCATTAACTAAACTGAAAGCAACGTTTGCTTCTGGCGTAATTAGCGTTCTCGAATTCATGCAATATGAAATTAGAGACTGCGGCAGAACGTGGAAAGTGCTCAAACTTCGTTTGCGCCATTAACCGCTGAAAGCACAAGCGTTTCTCTTTCGGCGCACTTCCTAACGCACTGAGCAGAGCGCGGGGCTCCACGGAGCGTAAAACAGGTCTTTGTATCTCGAGCTGGCAGCCGTGGCTCGACCTGAGGCTCCGTGGTAGACGGTATGGATGGGTGCTCGCACAGCTACGCTTGAGCCCCTGTCGCGCCCGACAAGTGCATAGCAAGCTCCGCTTCTTTCTTCCCAATTGGTCGTGTTGCCGGTACCTGGGAGCTTAGCTTCTTTTTCTCATCGTCGTTCAATGTTAACCTGCCATGTGACCCACTCAATATGATATACGTCGACCTTTTAGGAGCAATAATGCAACGGATTGCAGCATTAGCAACACCTGCCTACCGGTGTAAAATCTGCATGAACATCAGGATATATCTTTAGCATAACATTGCTCTACGCATTGCCTTGGGACCTGTGAAATAAGCGAGGACAACTAATACGTTTTCGTAAGAGCAGACAAATGTAGTTACTGCTAGCTACTTTAGATGCGCGCGATCAGCGTGGCAGCGACATCCATCTTCCTTTCTGGCCGCTCCAAAGCACGATTCCCTTTTTTTCCCCTCAAAGACTGAGGTGGTGGTTCTTTCAGCGCGTATATCTCCTCCGCAACGCCGGCTGCAGTCAAGAAGGCAGCTAGGTACAGGGAATAAATACATCGGTGGTTCAGCGCTCTCAAAGTGCGCCAGAGGCGTCAAGCGACGCCCGCCAAAGCGTCGCCATCACTCACAGCCGCAGCGTGCATTCCAGCGTCGGCCTATCAGCAGCCATCATGCATATTGCACGACGCCGACCCACCACGCGCCGACAGGCACTCGCGGGCTGCGGTGCCTCCCTGGGGCAAGCGACGACGATGTGTCGACCGCCGGCGCGGCTGCTGCTGCCTACGCGTCCGGGGAAGCGATGTTGTCGGCCTCTTCCGGCGACGCGCACCCCTTTGGCGCGGAGCCATACATCACGACCAGCGCGCGTGGCGAGCCACTTTGCTTGGTGCGGGCGTGAACCTCTTCGGCTGCCCGTTTTTTCGGTGAAATATCGCTCCCCGGAAAGGGTGGGCGCATTTTTCAAGAGGCTCGTGAAATATTCACTCTGTACGAAGTGGTGCGAGCGAACCGCTGCGCAGCTCCCGAACCCCGCCTGTGCAGCCGCGCGGGAGGGGTACGCGCACGATGGGGGGGCACAACGATGCACACAGAAGGGACCGCTTACATAGCGATAGGCAGGGAGGGGTGGAGGAGGGTGGTGGCACCGGGGCATGCGAGACAAACAGCGCGGGAATGAGAACCGTTCCAATGACAAAAGATTTCTATACCATACGTTCCAAGTCCCAACACCACTACGGAACGATGACGTAACCGGCACATTTGGTTTTGAGGCATGTCGGGCGCTTCCTGTGGTATCTACGGACGACGGTTAACTTGATTTTTTTTTCTTTTGATGCGGCCACCGGCTTGGCGTCGCTGCGTGTTTCACAAATCCAGTCAACCAGTTACGAGCAGGCTGTGGGTCCTCGAAGAAAGAGTTGCAATTAAAAAAACAGTTATGGGGCTTTACGTGTCAAAACCACGATCTGCACTCTGTGGCGAGGGCTATTGCGTGTCCGCAGGAATGTGCCATTGAAATTACGTCCCCCCCCCATCTCAATCACTAGACTAGGGCGACTTTTGGAAGAAGGTGTTCCCGGTGGTTCGGGGTGTGGCAGGCGTCCTAATTGCTTTGGCGTGGTCATCTGGAACCATTTCGATGCAGGGCATCACAAGGGGGAGTGCGGCTAAACTCATATTTTGTTGTACCATGAAGCCTGACGGCGCCTTCGAAGAAAGGACACTGTCAGTCGGAGTACAGCCGAGCCGCTTTGCTTGACGCACAATGGATATCTGACGCCATTTCAAGAAAGCACACCGTGAGGCGCAGTCTAATATCAGAACCATAGTAATATGTGCGATGCTGTTTCGTGTTTTTTTTTTTCACTTGACTACATTAACATTTTTTAGACAGCAAACAACAACAACAAAGAACCCTTGGCTCTTGGCTCGGCCCACGGCCCTTTGCATCCACATTTCGGTCGCAAGCGCCGTGGTAGTCTTGTGATCTCCCATTGGACGTATGCAAAAAACACTGGTACAAGCAACAATCGGAGACGGAAGGTAACACTCCATATTGCGAGCTAATATGCTACTTTGACAGCGAATGGCGCATCACACTTTAGCAGAATACATTTAACCTTCGTCACGCCCGGTACTTTGCTGCGTACTTGGTGCACTTTACCGGGAGCAATACTTTAGTTAAATGCTGGCTGTTGTACTTGTCTGCTTGTTTCGTCGCTTCTGACGGCTGGAAAATGAGGGCAGTACAGGAGCCCACGCGTACTAAAACGAGGAGGCCAGAGGACAATTCTCACCGTCAGGTGCCTCTGCCTGGCCCGTCGGACGCCTCCGGAAGATGGAGAGAGCCGCACGCACGCGATCTGCGCGCACAAGGGAGCGATGTCCAAAGAATGGCTTTCCCGCAGCACTTACTCTCCATCCGTCACTATTACGGAGCATCGACGCGGAGCCGCGGCTTGCGCTCAGTACGCGCAGTTCCGTGCAACATACCATGCCGCAGCCATGGCCGATCACGTGGTGGCGTGAACGCATGCCCATTCGGGCAGGCCGTGGCCCTTGCGAGATGCTGCATGCGACGTCTTCGCTGATATAAACGGTTCGTGATGGCGCATCAGCAGATAGCATGGCGTCAGAGTACTTCCCCGTCATTTAGGGTGAGTGCGCCACGTCCTAAAACTGCAGTAAGATGTTTCTTCAAGGAGCAGCGGCAACCGAATCACTGCAAGCAGTGTTCCCTATTGAGATCACCTTCTTGAGAAACCGAACTGCACTGGCCTGTGCCGCGTAGACCCCATCTCCCCTTCAAATGCCTGCAAAACCTCATCGTCGTTTCTCTGATATACAAAATACACACTCTTAGTACTGGTACGCAAACCCGTTGCGTAAAGTGCACCAAAACCTTATCGCATGAGCTGAGTAATCAGGTTGTTTGTGTTGTAAAACCATACCAAATGTTGCTTGTTAGCGAGAACACCTCTTCCAGCTTATGGATTCATCGGTGCTGCACAGAACACACTCTGAAATGCAGGTTTATGGAGGCGGCATGGAGCAGCGGGAGAAAAAAAAAATCGAAGCTTCTGAAAATTTCACAACTACCGGTTGCCCCTACCACCGCCTTCCGCTTGACAGTTTTGTATAGCGTATGTGTACAGTGTCTGGCACGTTGTATGGCGAAAAATAACGAGTGCGATTTAAAAACCGATCGGTCACCCAAAACAGCTTTGGAATCACGGTGGGGCTCATCTTTTAAGAATGGGAAAAAGTGCAGGGTGGGAAGAAGTAAACATACGCTGTTCTGAGGGGAAAGCACTACCAACAGGAAAATAGAGAAAGAGAAAACAATAAGCAGCAAGAAACTTCCCGGGAAGCGTTCAAAAACATTTTTCCGAACTCGAAGAAATTTTAGGATTTATGTGTTGTAAAGAGAACCTACAAGTCTGTGAAAAAGCAATGGCTTCCATGGTCACTGAATGAAGTTTACTAAGTGATGCATAAACCGTAAAAGTATGTAAAACAGTAGCTTGATGGAGGGTAGTACGTAAATGTTCATTTAGGTTTCGGACTGTAGACAACGACTGGATCAAAATGAATCATAAACAAATAACTTTCTCCACTATAAAAACCATTGGGACACTGATCGCGGCTATACAGCACTGTAAGAATACAATGAGTATAGTCTTCTTTAAGGACAATGATTTTTCAGAGCAGCATTTGATGTGAGTTGAATGAGTTTTGGGATTGTGACATGAGGTGAGAGAGTGGTGGCATGTAGAAAAGTAAGAGCCATGTTCAGGAAGAAACAACTGACAGCAAACGATGTTGATGAAATATAACCCCCTGGGCTGTTCCATAGGCCTTTTTGATAAGGCCCTCGAGCCCGGAGTTTCGTTGTACACGTTAAAACAGACGAATGCCCAAAATGACTCGGGCACGTCTCAGCCTGCCAGTTTTATTAATATCACTGCTCTAAGAACGCAAAAGACAAAAGTGAACTGCGCATTAATGCCCGAATAACTTTTTGTCGCAGTCCTGTAGGAACCGAAGGAAGGATCAAGGCTCCTGAGAATACAACAAAATCGGTTGGCTCTATCTGCTCAAAGAGATATTTACGTATCAACCACTTGTCTTGCGATTGGTTACGCTTACTATCTCTGAATCAGTGTCTTCAGACAAGCGAGATATCAGAATGAACGTGTTTTGAAGGTAAAACGTTTTGTAACATGACTCCCAAGGAAAGAAGAGACCGCTCGTTCTCGAATTACGGCGCATGCACGACTCACAGTGAGCAACCCAATGACAAATTTACCCAGTTTGTTCGTGACACCGTCCATCTCATGTTTCTGCTAGTAGGAGAAGCCAAGGACATGCTCGTAGCTCTTTCGATGACATTTACGCATCAATGACTTTTTTCGCATGGATTTAAGGTAGCGCAGTTTTCCCCTCTTTTCTTTCAAATATATGTCTGACAAGACGCATATCGTTCATGAAAGAATGGTACACGCGACCAGAATGAGCTTTGGAGTCGATGCTTCTTTAACGCCGTTATAGAGAAGTACTCCACGTGCATGGGGGGCTCCCAATATATACGTGCTGAACGGTAAGCAAATGGGCTATTCTGTACATTACATTTATTATTCGTGACTCTAGTTCAAGGGCGATTAGGCTTGTGAATGGTACATTGGTTGAAAACAGATTGATGTATGGTGACGAACGAGTTTATTTGTCTCCTGCGTCGCGACTGGCGCAATCCTATACGAGGTATGCGCGGCGCGCCAGAGGCTGGCACGCCGCCCCAGAACGAGTTTGCAGCAGAGCTTACTTGTGCCTTGGAAAGTAACGTGCGGTTTGTGTGAGTAGGGGTCACAAATGTACTTGTTAATTTACATTTGTTTGTTGGTAGCATTGTCAGGCTCCTGTAGGAGTGGGCTACAAGGACGGAAAGGGATATGTTAGGCACAGAATACGATACGACTGAAAATTAAGTCTACCACAGTAGCCCACCAAAAAAGAAAGTAAAGATGAGTAACCCTGAGAATGCGAGACATGTTGGACACATCTTGTTAAGAAACCCTGCTCGAATATACGCTGTGCAGTGATGTTAAGTGATGTTAATCAAGATAGTCGAACATTTTAGCAACAAACGACTTCCCATTCAGTTATTTATTCCCATATTAAAGGGAATTTTGTCCTTTTATGTCATCTTCAATCGACAGGAGCCAAAATATTACAGAATTTCCACTGATGTGGCAGACTTTTCCCTGCCTCTGCTGTTAGCGAGAGGCGGAACTAATAAAACACGAAAGAACACGTGATTACCCAGACGCAACATTATTTATCTAATTTGCTACGACTTACAAGGCACACGGATGACGCCAGAGAGTCAATGCTGATTCGAGCAAGTGAATTACCATGCCGTAAGCAGACCAAAAAGAAAAAGTGGTGGCAGTTAGAATCGCACCCTATCTTTAAGCGCTGTCGGGCAAGGGCGAACAAAATACACGGGCGCACACATCCTCTTCTTTCTGGTCGTCTTTCAATGCGATTAGCATTTATTGGGAACTTCACCAGTTTGCGGTATGTATGTTTGTCTGTATCTAATCTCTATCACGCCAACTCACGTCACTGGTTATGAGCCTCTGGGTAAGTGCCGCTCTTCGATGAACCTCTGTTAAACTAACTTTGGCTGCTGGGTATATGCCACTGAGTATGCCCCGCTTGTTCAATGACAAGACTTGAAAATACTTAAATATTGACGCAGGGCTGGGCGAATCAAACCCGTCTTGTATATATTCAATCTTGTCGGAACATACTAAGACACGCGCGGACTTCAAGGCGGCGTTATATGGCGCAGTGTTTCTGGGGGAAGTGCGAGAGAGGAACTCGGCTGCAGTACACGCCCCATAGATGAAATGTTTTTGGTGGTGGCAATGCGGTGTGTCGCTACATTGCTTCAACGCTAATCGCGTTGGCCTCAACATTCATCCTGAGATAGTTTCTGTCGGAATTTTTTATGTGTGTGGTTCTGTGACACCTTACGGGAGGAGAAATAGAAGAACTGTTGAGTGAGCCAACCTCTCAAAAGCATAGATCAATGTTTGACATCGGCGTGCAGGCCAGAGTTGGCATGTGCAACTTTCAAAAGATGCCGTGCAGTGGAAATCAACATCTGTGGAAAAAGAAAGCGATATTGAATAAATTAGTGTCACAAATCCTTCTTTAATTATGTACCAGCGACAGTTAACAACAACCACCCAAGAACTACGTATGAATTTACCGGTATGTGATTAACCAGCGTCAGGCTTTCAGGCTTCGCTGTGTAGTGCCACAGTTTATACAACTATGTGTGCTGACATTCATAACGTTTGATGTTCCTGTCGATGCAGCAGTTTAAATCAGCAGCTTGTGTCGGAAGCCTTGGGATGCCGTCTGGGTACTTTTGTTCGTGCGCGTTATTCGTCTCTTACACTAGCTAAAATGTAAATTCGCATTACGTTGAGTCATTGGAATACTCCGCAGGATCGTCATTTATGACCTGCTTACACTCTCCGGTGTAACACGGTACCCTGGGTGCGGGCTCTGTCGATATATGTGAAAGCAAGCGTGCGTACTTAAGTTGTTTCCACCACCTTCCTGCTGCCATCGTTCACTTCACAGACACATCTCCATTCAAAACAGCGATCTACCACGCTATCGCTTAACATTTTTTTGACGTGAAAGCAGCGAAACGGCACCTAAATTCCCATTGGCGGCGACGTCACGTGCGCGCCTCGACGGAGCAGAGCGGGTGAAAGGGCACACGTGCTGCAGCGCTGGCGCGCCAGTTGTTGCACGAGGGGAGAGGGAATCGGCGAGAAGGCCATGTCCCCCTCGCTCTCGGAGGCCTTCGTTATCCGTGCGTTCCTTGGCCAAGCAAGCTCGCGCCTGCGTTCTCAGTTCGCCTCCGTAAGCGCTATAAATAAATTAATGTATAAAAAAACAATGTATTCGAAATGAAAAGGCAAGTGGCAGTGAGTTCCGAACCTACTAACCCACGCTCAGAAGTCGAGTGCCTTACCCACTAGGCTAAACCAGCGCCTCCTATGCAGCAGGCCTGTGCACACTGCTTTGTGACATCACGTAACTTGGAACGAAATTTTAATTGCCAAGGCCGGCCGGCGGGACGAATGCGGTGACGTCAAAGTCACCGCATCTTACTCGGGAGCGTCCGCATTAGGTTCTATGGCAGTCGGGCAAGGTAGCATGACGTCCCTGATCGAAGCGCACCGGCCTTGTGCTATTTAGTAGGCGTTCGCCAAGCGTGGGCTCTCTATGCCCGCTAGGCGTTCATACCTCGAAAGACCATTCAAGCGGCGTTCAATTGGACATTAATGCTTTCGCATTCACAACTCATAAGATGTGCTTAAGTGTCCCCTGATTTTCCTTTATATAATTGTCTGAAAATATATGCACATTTTTTTTTTTGCTTTAATATCACTGCTTTCTGTAGTGCCTTCGGGCCTCAAATGTATAATAAATAAATAAATAAATAAATAAATAAATAAATAAATAAATAAATAAATAAATAAATAAATAAATTAATTAAATAAATAAATAAAGCTTGGATCCTTCAACATACAACTGCAGTTCCCAACAAATCTTTTATGACGTGAAGCAACATTGCTGTTTCGGATATGGGTCGAAGTAGCCTTCCCTAACTCATACAGCTATCGCATCGGAATGCCTGACTCACTCATGTACGCTAAGTGCACATGTGAAGATACCATCAATCGTCTCCTGTACCACTGTTCAAGCTTCGACAAACAGCGCCAGACTACAGTGTGCCTTGAATATACTGGATGATCGGCCTTTTGCCTAAACAAAGGTCTTGGACGCCTGGCCTCACAGCTTATCGACCCAGAAAGCCACCGTGCTCTTGTGCAGTCCATAAACGCGACAGGCTTGAGTGTCCGACTGTAAATACACGGTACATTGCTGCTTAAAGGAGCTAGACTCATGTGTTATCCCTCTCTCTCTTTTTTTCACTCCTTCGTCCCACTCGCCACGTATCGGGTGGCAAACTGCACAAAGTCTAGTTAACCTCTCTGGTTTTCCTCCCTTCACTTCATCTTTCTCTCTCTAGATTCACTAATTTCTACAAAGACGGATGGCCTAACGGCCATCCCACCACCTCGGGCTTCCTGATCCGCCACTACTTAACTTCTACTGGGCCACCTCCTATACGGTCTACCTCCAGCCTACTCCTCCGGTCGAACCCACTGGGCCCTCCCGGCCGGGCTGCTCTGATGCTGCTGGGACGACCCTCTACCTTTCTCTCCCCTACCCTCTCTTTCTTTTAATCCCATCTCCCCCACCCTGCTAGCGCTGAACCGTGCTCCCACATGGGTTGCAGAAGATAGTGTCAGCCTTTCTTCCTTTCCCGCAAGAACCACTTCTCTCTCTCTGCCCTTTATTATCATTCAGCGCCGACAGCACCGCCTCTACGATAGGCCTCAAAGAAATAAGACTAACGGCAAGCTTGAAAACGTGCACAATGAATAATACGCTGCAAGGTAACCCCCCACCAAAAAAAAGGAAGAACACTGTAAAAGATAAATGAGAAAGTAGTTACATCCACGTACTTGGTGAAACAAGTTCTAGCGCAGTATATTAAAATAACGACGCTAAGCAATGCGAGAAAAAGAAAGGCAACATTAGACCACGAGCACATTACTCCGCTTTTTGCTCATTACTGTAATGTACGCACAGCATCTGCAAAATATTACGGGACATATCTGAAGTATATTCTGATTTATCCCTTAACATTCTCCCTGGAACACAGCACTAGTATTTTATACTTTGCCATGAAGAGACAGAAAGAAAACCATGAACCATTCCACTCTCTGAAGGTAGTTGACCAGCGAACATGACACGGCGGTGACACAAAATTTTGAGCAAAGGTACGAACTCATTTATTGTCTTCATGGGTGGTCATGGTGACAAAAGGTACGCACACCCATAAATTGTCTTGATCGGCGATCATTATTTCACTCGCAACTGCAATCACATTCTTTGGTAATGTCAAATCGATGCACGTACTCCGCTGGATGGTCGGTTGGGCCGGATCGGTGTATACCATCGCAAGCGATATGTCTGCAACACGAAACGAGTAAATCACTCCCTTTTCGGTCCCGACGCATCGTTATTTTCCAAGTCATTTTACCATCCGGTTCGTGGCCTATCCCCAACAGTGGGATTGTGCCATTGAATAAGGCGCCATCATCATCAACATCCAGATTTAAATCACCGACAACGACAGCGAGGGTAGTGTCATCGCAGCTAATTCACGCATAGTGAGTAGCCATGAACCTTGCGGGACTATGAATCATTGAATTTTTTTGCTTGCTTAAGGGGGTATGAGCCGTTGCTCACGGGGATATGAGCCATTGACGATGACAGTTTTCGACATGCTGTTCCGTATGTTGTATGCGTGATTAGAAAGAATTTAAGCACTGTTCGCTTCCATTTTCTGAGTGCTTGTAGCCTCTGCCTTACGGGGCTATGAGCCATTGCATTTTTTGCTTGCTTACGGGGGGTGTGAGCAATTGATGATGATAGTTCTTGTTCACGGAGAACAAAAATGCACAAAACCATAGCGATATACAGCTTCGCTGTAAAAATCATGAGAAGATAGTGCCGAAATTTGCGTGGCTATATTGTCACGTGGTGGTGACGTTGAAGAACACAGTAGCAAGACTGTGAAAGGCAAAACGAACTTTTATTGGGCGAACCTGTGCCCACAAAAACAGGCTACACTTATAGCATAACGATAGCGGCGAACACGGTCGGCGATCGTCGAAAATCTGATCAGCGGGTCAAGCGCGTCGGCTTTTATACAGCAGTCGTCGAATGTTTCAGACTAATCGTTGGGACCCGCGTGCCTTCCACAAAGTTCTACACCATTCGCGTCAGGCGATGAAATCAGATAACACAAGGTTTTTCGAGAACAGACAGCGGATAGAAGCATCGATAACTTTCCAGAAACTTCGGATACATGCAGGTGCGTCGCGCGCTCTTCGATAACATTTGTTAGGCGGAGAAACGTGGTCGCCCGATAAAGATAAGTACACGTGTCAATATACGTCTGACATGCATGTACTCCGAATGTCTTCAATGATGAATCACAGGTCAAATAAATACAAACAACACAAACGCACAGCGTACAACGTGTCGCAGGCCCCACCACGTCACCCAGTTAAACGTCTATCAATGCGCCACCCGTTGCTTGAGCCAGTTATTAGATCTCGTCGTCGCTATCTATTTCACACCTACTGCGCAGCTTTCAATGGAGACATGCAGGTTTCGTTAATAATAGCCTTGGCGCGACTAACTGTACTTTCTCAGGAACATCGGTCAATTTAGTGATTTTTCCTAACGACGAAACCATAGACATGCAGTACCTTTCGGAATGTGAATGTACTCTACTGAGTGTCAAGGAAAGAAACAATTATCGTAACCAAAATATACAAGCTAGTCTCTGCGGGCTAGTTGTTTTATGCTTAGAACAATTCATGTCTCCAAGGGCATGGTGCACTCTGTTCAATGTAAATCATGAATGCGACGCATTTCGTAGCAGGTGTGCAAATTTCTGCGATCTCGGAACTGTGGTCTTTTGTTGGTGAATACAGGAAAGCTAACTAGAGTGACAGGTTATTATATTTCTGTTGGCAACTTGACTAACGAAACAACTCTTACAAAGTTTTAATGTTGTGTAGCACAACGTTAGCGCAGCAGGTGAAGTACACATGGCGCAAAATTGCAGTAGCCCTGGAAATAGATTGGAGACCCCGTCACCACGCAGTCATGCGTCTAATATTTCTCGCCCTTCCTCTCGGCAGTTCGAAAAGATGTACCATCACCACATTCGCCGTTTCCGTTGGTGCTGAGGAAAAATAAATGATGTTCCTGCTTGTATTCTCTAGTATAACATGGTACCCTGGATGCGCGCCCTGCAACCATGTGGTGAGCGTGCGTGCTTTCTTTGTTTCCGCCGCCAAAGTGTATGTTTTAGGATAAGCTGCGTATAATCGGCGCTATTTTCCACCTTTACACGTTTGCCATTCCAACCTCACTATAGTTGTTTACTATATGCGCCATGTCTATGCAGTCTGCTTGCTTGCGGGCATATATTGCCGGCCTCCTTGCGCCTTCCCTACAAATCTCCTTTCTGCGTCGTGGTGCTCTTAATTCTTTGACTTTCGCAGAGCTGGTCTAAATAAAGGATACTAGCGCAGTGTCGCACTATCACTTATACGTAATGGATGGCACACCTATGCCCTCATTAAGAGCCAAAGCATAAAATTCTATGCGCATCTGGCGTCTCAAGCGCCTCGCATAACGGATAGAGCGCCGTCCAACACAAACAGAGGGAACACTTGAGACAAGATCGCGCTTCTCTAGAATATATATGATCTCTGTTCGTCGGACAAATGGCTTCATTGTTCCCCCGATGTTTGCTTCCCGCTCGCGCGACTGCTCTGTAGAAGCGTCGAATAAAGTATCACCTTTCTTTGTTTTAGTCCCCGTTGCAGAACCCCAGCACGGAGAAACAAAGACGTCCTTCCCAGCGTGAGCCGCCGGCATGAATCACTCATACCAGCACGGCGTCTCTAATTACTGAGATGCGAAAGGAGATAATTAATGGCTGGCTCACAAGTCATTACACACAGCAAGGAAGATTCGAAGCCACGATTGCTCCGGTCCATACAAGGCGCCCAAAGCCCGGTTGTTCTGGGCCTCATCAAAACGCTAATTATAAAACCGTCAGGCGATCGCCACTGGAATGCGTGGCGGTGGCAGTGATTCGCTTTCACTTCTACCGCGAAGCGCCTCACAGCAGTCCTTTCTACCCCTTCCCGGCCACTTCCGCAAAAGCGCTCACGGTGCGCGCACGTATTTGCTCCCATGTATTACACGGGTTAAGCAGAAGATACTCGCCAATGCGAACCGGCAATTTATATCCTCACGCCGTCATGCGGCTCGAAGAAAGGCAAAAACAGCGCCGAAGCCGGGCGCGCGTGCACAATCGCCCCATTGTGTCTCGCGGTAGGGCGCGCACAGAGGAGATTAACTAACCGCCCAACAATGAGGATGGCTCCATCGCGCGACGGCCGACATAAATTACAGATTAGAATAATCTATTACAGTCCGCCGTCGCGTGCACTGCCCGGCTTGCAGTGAATTGTAGCCGGCTGCTCGCCGAGAGGTCGCGCTGCATGAATGGCCGATAAATCCTGACCGAATTTCAGATGCCGCTGCGCTGCGAAGGAGGCATGGTCTTCCGCGCACCCCTCTTTACAGCCAGATCGGTGCAGGCGCTCGTGCGCGCGTGGCCACGCGCGCCTAAGAAATCCCGTATCAACGTGTCCCAGTATACTAGAGTGCATGCGGGGAGCACTGCGGAGCTGTCAGTGCGCGAGCTAAACGTGAATTAGGTGTTACGGATCGACCTCATTCGACTCACTTGTAGAAAAGGAAATAGAGAGCGCTAGTGTATGTGCCCGGCACGTGTTAATGATACGGCCAGCGCAGTCACATGGATTTAGATTAGAGCTCAGTATTAGCCACGCTTTTTTTCTTTTTCATCCTAATTCTTCAAATCGATGGTGCTAATGGTACGCGATAGGATCAAGGTTAGAAGAACGTATCCCTACGAGAGACGCGCACTCCGAATGGCTCGAGGCAATGGCCTGGTAGCTCTTCGCTTTGATTTGGTCACGGTGGTCACAGGTTGGCGCACGATGCATGAGAAATAAAAAAAAAAGAGTGCGTCAAGTAAGGCTACTGTTTGCACATTGTTCGTGCGCGCGCGCGTGTGTGTACATGCGATTTCATATAGATATGGTATACATTACTAAAAAGATATGTCTATAGGCCGCTTCCAGCTAGTAAAACAAAAGGGCGTTGATTTTTGCTAAATGCCATAAAGATAATTGACGGTAGCTTTGGCTCACTCCAGCTTCATCGGTGCGACTACTGTTGGGAGGACCAGCGACCATATGAAACATAACACGAACTGTAGGCTGCAGGCCGAAACTAACCCGGCAGCGTTGTTTCGGTTGCGACCCATATAACGCGAGCGGGCAGCTTTAATCCCGCTTTAGGAGACGCGGAGTGGCGGCGATATCTCCCGCCCGAGGCGGTTCTCTTGTTGGCAGCCAGCAGTTTCCGCGAAGAGCGGTCGTCCATCGAAGGAGGGACAGGCGGCGGCGAGCACGTCCTTGAATCGTCTCTCGCGTGACGCGCCGCCGACACGCACCACGAAGAGGAGGGCGAGCGCTTTCCCGCGCTCTAGCGTGCACCGCCACTGTAAGAAAGATTAATCCGGGCCGGCCGCGCTCGAATTCGTCAGCGGCGCGAGGGCCAGTGCCAGGCCGCGCCGCAGCCACGCGAGATTAATGGCGCCAGGAAATGGTCCCCAACGAGCCGCAGCCGATCGGGGTCATTTGCTCTTCCCTCGGCCGCCGCGCGCGCGGGCGGCTCGCGCAGACAACGCGCGCGATTAATCTTGTCTGCTCATAACTCACTTCCTCATAAACCGTTCCTCTTTCGTCGTCTCCCTCGAGTCCAGCCGCCGCCGCCGATGTGCGGCCTCAGCGAAGCGCCCCCTGCTCTTCCCCAGAAGGGCCACGGCCCGTGCCGGTGGTTCGGGCTCCCAGGACGGCACAGCCGCCAAGCACGCCTCGGGCAACCGACGCCGCCTGGGTCGTTAATCTCTCGTCCATTGTTTCGTCGGCGTGGTGTCGGGCCCTTTCCCGTGCTCGGCCCTCCACGATCTTGCCGTGTCGAACGAGCGTGCCGTACTTGTCGCCACCAAGCTGCTGCTGCTTCTGACACTGCACTCGCGGCCACTGTAGGTATAGCTTTTGACGGAGGGTGGCGCTGGCCTTGAATTTTTATTCGAGTTCACTGCTAGGAATCGATCTTTTGTTTGTTTTACTTTTTGGGATTTTGGAGCGCTTAAATTGTCACTATTCCGGTCTTAAACAGCCGTTTCAATTTACCCTGATGGGACATGGTTTGTTGTTTGTAATGCCCAAGTCCCTTGGAAGCTCATGCCTGGAGGGATATGACATTATTTCCTTTCAATGAATATGTGTTTTCCTTGCTTCCTGCGTAAGCAAACTGGCTCTCAGCCCTTGATTTTAATGCGACCGTCAAGTGAAATTCTTTTGTTGACGTCAATAGCCTCATTAGCCAGTATTTTCCTTCTCCCATTCGTATTCACGATCTTGAGCAAGGGGCTCGAGGTGCACAGATATGGCATGCCTATTAATATTATGTATGCTGTCCGTGGGTGCCTCGGGCCCGAAAAGTATGGCATGTACTGGGGCACTTCGAGTTGCAGTTACCGTTGACCTGCTCGGAGAAAAATGCATGACAGTTCCCCTTTTTTTGTCTCTTTCTTATCACAACCACTATGTCTGCTTGACGATGAAAAGTAGGAGCGTAACATTAACTGTCGTCTGTGTTTACCTATCACTATTCAGACATTTTCACTCAAAGAAACTGAAATATATCTTTTCTGCAACCCCTGGCCCTTGGATGACCATGGGGGACCTAAACTAACAGCATTCAATTTGTAGGAGCATGAAAGCATGCTCCATGGAAAGACCCCTGGTTACCTCTGCCTCTGACCAGAAACATTGTTGTCTAAACGGCAGTCCGACAGTGCGACATTTCTGCAGAATTGACGCATAGCAGCTGTTTAGACTTAATATTTTGTTTCCTGGTGTCTAATTGGCAGCGACCTCATTCCTACCTATCTGAATATGAAAGGTCTTTCAAAGCGCAGTTCTCGTAATGCTCCTCGCCGAATTGCTTGGTCAAGATTAAAAATACTTGTTGAAGAAGCACATCAAAATAACATACTTCCAGCTTAGAAATTTGGATAGCAAAATTATGCAAGATGCCTTCGGCATATTTCAGTCCTTGTCTAAATATGCGGAGTTCGACGCGCAATCACAACGGCGTCGAGCTATCCGCCGGAGGGCATAACGCACATACAGGCTTACTGAACCGATCCTTGATATTATAGCGGCCAGGCGCACCTAAAAGAGGATTCAGTGATTTATTGACACACTCCAGGCTCGTTGCGGCAAATCATTCTAATTCTAATCGGGGTATCCTCGTGAGCGTATTTCAGAAGTCTTTAGGACAGTACGAGGTCTTCGGACACCTCCTCAGCAAGCAGTGCAACCTTTTGGATGTCTTTTGTTCTTCATCAAAGACGTAGCGAGACTGATTTAGCTGAAGATTTTGACGCAAGGGTTAGCAGGCCCAGCATCCTGCACCATCTCTGCACTTCGCTACCGAGATGTGCAAACTGATCCTGTCTCGTCTATGGCAGAGTTGGAGGTTTCGCTCACTGCATACCAATGTTCCTCATCTCCAGGACATGTTGGAGTCATGTATTCCGCATAGTTTTTTCTATATATTTACAACAAAACATGACAAGAAGGTTTAGTCCTTCAAGAATGGAAGACAAGCGGCCTTCTCCCACTTCTGAAGTCTGGCAAGTCTCCATTGGACCCGACATCGTATTGTCCAGCCACACTGGGCAGTTGTGTTGGGAAGGTGATGGAAAAGATGGTCATGACGTACCTTGAATGGTATCTCGAAAGATACAACGTCTATACAGAAACAATGGCTGGCTGTTAACATGGTCTACCATCATTGGACAGTGTGATTGATCTTGTGACCCCGACACAACACAAAAAGGCTTTAAACCACTGACCGCAAACGTCAAAGGAGCATAATGTAACGTTGCTCATCAGGCCACATTGGACACCTTGGAGGGTATATAGGAATTGGCGCTCCCCTTTGCCGTTGGATACGCAACTATTTGTGTGAAATATCTTCCTTTGGTCGTGACTGAAGAGGGGACCAACGTCTTCTGAAACACTTCGCATTGTGTTCTGCAAGGTGAGGTGTACAGCCCTACATTTTTCAGTCTTGCGCCATTCGTCTTTCCGAGTTGCTGATTCCTAAACTTACAGCTATCAATAGATGCCGACGACATTCGTATACGTATGGTCTTCATGTGTAATACGCCTTATTTTATTGAAATGAAAATAAAAGAAAGAGACGTAGTCACCTTATAATGGTGACGGCTACTCCTTTTCGCATCGCCGAAACAACAATATAAAAATATATGCAAGAAAGTGAAAAGAAACCACGTCATAGGGTCTGAAATTCACAGCACACAGTCCTATACATCCATGAACTTATCAATATAAAAGGCAAATGCAAGTTGCACCACAATGAGTTTTTAAACAAAGTCACAAACTCACACAGGCGGCCGTGATGTAGACTGCGATGAGGATATAAACAGATGAGGAATTACTCAGAGTTAAAACAATGCACGCACAGCATATAAAAAGGTGTCACACGTAATGTACAAGCGCTAATAATTACAAATAATAGAAGCAAGTTATAGTAACATCGTGTAACTATTCAGTGCGATATCTAGTATTTGTTAAGGATGCCTGTCTCTTCGTAAAAATGTTCAAGTGCGTTCATTGCTTTTTGCTGTGCTATTTTCGATGGCCACAGACCCAGTAATTTTGCGAGTGCGAAAGGTCGGTGAGGATCAGTGGAGTGTAGCTCTCCGTCTAGCTGCCGTGTTTGCGTCGCGTATATGGGACATTCGAGGTGTAGATGGCGAACATCCTCATCGTCGTGGCCACAGGAGCAATCCGGAGAAGAAGCCCGTTTTATGGGATGTAGTAAAAGTCTGGTGTATGCTCTTCAAATGTGCAGTCGGTGAATTAGTGTCTCGATACTTTTCTAAAGTTCTACATCCAGCTGGTATATGAGTTGAGGGTCCACTTCGTAAAGAATTGATTCCTTAGTATTTTCATTAAACCAGGTTGACATACACAAGTCCTTCCTTAGTACTCTCAATATGCGTTTCCTGTCCATTGTTGATAATGGGATGAGTTGAATTTCTGCATATTTATGGGCCGATCTTGTAATACGCCTTCATATTCGAGTGAGACTACAAAAGACGGTGACGAAGGTATATACGCAGACAAGGGATGCAGCTTCAGTGACCGAATGTTCACGAGCACATTGATGGCATCGTAGGCCCTACGAATGAACGTTCAAACGTTCCCAAACAAAAGAATGCATCGCTTTCCGGGGACCATCCTCGACCAGGACCTATCCAGAAGTCCTCACGCATCACATAGAATATATATATATATATATATATATATATATATATATATATATAACAGACAGCCGGCCATTGTAACAACGAATGATATTAGGACTGTGGTTACAACGGCCGTATGCGCCAAAGACCAGCTAGAGCGCTGTACTACACTCCCATCTGTCTCCCTTCCTGTCTTTCCCTTTTCCCTTTGCCCCGTGTAGGGCAGCGAACCGGACTTATTTCAGAATAGCCTCACTGACTTTCTTCTGTTTCCATCTCTCTCTTGCTCGCAGGTTAACCAGTACCCTACCGTCTACAGCCTGGCAAGCCTTATATGCTTGTTCTACGATTGCGTATCCAGCCGTCTGGGAGGTGATATGTTGCTGCAGTGCTAGAATGATTAAAGTACTGTATATGGCAGTGATTTTATTCTCACGGGCTACCGAGGAATTTTCACCGTGGGCCAGGAATAGGTTTGTCGACAGTCCTGAACATTGCGGGACTGTTCCTGCTATACCCTGCCGGGACAAATATTTGTCCCACAGTTGGCCTGGCGACATCAGGAGCCAGATCTTCTCTCGCAAGTACTGGTATGCCACAAACATATTGAATAACGTGCGGCTTAAAATAACCGAATATTGCAACTTGGCGGTGAATTTATTTCCTGTCTACGTAAGGGAACATTTCAGCGATTATATAATTCACTATCGTGATGAGCTCGTCTAAAGATGACAGCATCAAATAGCTTGTGAAACACATTACAGCTGAGCTGAAAGCAAGGTGAACTTCTTTGTCAATTTTAAGACATAGGAATAGAGGAGATGCTAAGACAGATAGGCTAACCATGTTGCGCCCTAACGGCTACTTTGCACTGGTAGATAGAGATAAGGGGGGGGGGGATAAAAAGGCAGGAAAAAAGGCACACAGAGATGGATGATTGCCACGCCACGCGGCCATGTGCCCAAAACAACGATAGCTGAGCTGTCAACAAGGGAACGATGATGACGACAGCGACGATTAAGGCTCGTATAGACGACGGAACTACGGCTGACACGTCGTAAACAAGAATCGGGTCCCGCGTTTTGACAAATACAGTTTCCTTTAATGGTAACCACTTATGCTAAGGAAACATGCTGATACCTGCAGCAGAATACCTTGAAAATGGATGACGTACGGTTAACAACTATCGCTGCAAAATAAAAAGGAAGAAGAAAGCGCCCGCTTAGCTACACAGAATATGACAAGTCAGGGGGCGCTGTACGGACACGATTATTTCGGAAGATTACGAAGCCTCCTTTTATTAATTAGGGGGAGATTGCCGTCAGTTTCGTATACAGGTCTGTGCGTACAAACTCGTACTTTAATCGAACCATTAATGAGCCCCAGCTGGCCGCAATAGAGTTTAGGCCGTACGATGCCGAGGCACCCCCTTAGCGGTGCGAATGATAGAAATGAAAGCCAGCAGAGCAGGGGAAGCGCTCCCGGCTCGACTCGCTGCTGTCCCAGAACCCGGCGATCAAGGAGTGACCATGGGAGGGCAGCGCCCTTCGCGGACGATGAAAGATGCTCGGTGATTCATGAGCCCGAGGACAGCTCGTGAACTGGACCCCGAAACCACAGGGTTCATTTGTCACGTTCGCTTCCGCGCGCTCGCGTCCGCCCTAGTTTTGCCGAGGACACGGCAACGACTGGGAGGCGCAGGGAGAGGTGGTGGGCGGGGGGCAACTGTAACTGCTCGACCATCATTGTGCCCCGAGCGAGGCTTACATACCGCCACTGCTTCCGCCGTGTATAATGCACGTCGGCTTGAATGCGCGCAGCGTTGCCGGCGAAGCCCCCGAGTGTTCGCCCTACCCCACCTTTTGAAAAAGGGAAATGGCGTGTACGTCGTGCGCTGTGACTTGGAGAACAAATGTTGAAGCGCACGCGGGCCTTATAGGCCTCACTTTGATGCTTTGAAGAGAGGGATAGGGAGGCATAATATGAGGTCGTTTCTAACTGTCACCGGTGAGGCACGACGACCCTTAGCATACGTTCTCTTTTCTGATCTCAGAAAAAATGCAGGTATGTGGAAATCGAATGTGGACGAACGACGCGGGTTTTATAGAACTGACTCCAACTGAAGACGCGAAGACCTTGTGTCAGGCCATACCAAGTCACAACAATGCTTTATCCATTACGTGTGCGTTCAATACCACGGCATGCGTGCTCAGTTGTACATATATATTTACAGCGTCTAGGCGAAAAACAACGTCTTTAAAGACGGTGTTTTACGTCCAGACTTTGTTCGGTACACTCATCTAATCCATTATCTGTTTCTTTCTGCAGTAAATGCGAAGCACAACGTCGCGTTAGCAATGGGCCGGGTATTATGCCAAATGGTTTCCCATGTTTGCCTTCAATGGCACACACATGTGCACCTGGAGAGATTAGCGAAGGCAATTATATTGACCGAAATGACAGTAAGCGAAGAATTATCTAAGCCATGCTATTTCAGTTGACTCGTAAAGCACGTCGATGTGACATCATAACCCCTCCGTCGATATTTTCTATAATAAAGCTACATATGCGCATAGTTTCTGCGAACGGTTTGGTCTGCTCTATAGCTATAGAAAGTCACATTCGTAAAGCTTGATATGCGTTTGGGCTGGGGCAGGACAGACATAAGAACGAAGGAGAGGAGGAGGAGACAAAGGGGAGGAAAGACAGGGAGGTTAGCCAGTGTAAGTACCGGCTGGCTACCCTGTGCTGGGGAAAGGGGTAAAGAGAATAATAGGAGAAAGAAGAAGAGGGAAAAAAATTGAAACCAGAAAATTCACACAGTAACGCGAAACTACGCGCAACAACATTCAAAGGCGGTCGCACAATTCGCATGTCCTTAAAAACTCCAGCAAAGCCCTTAAGGCCTTGAGTGCCGAAGCCCGTCTGGACCAGTGTCCTAGAGCTTTTTCCTCTGTAAAGGGGCGATTGTCCAGTTTTTCGAGCGCGGTCACGAGCACTTTTCTTGGCTCTTTGTAACGGGGACAGTCACAAAGGAGGTGCTCAATCGTCTCCTCGCAGCCGCAGGTGTCACAAGTAGGGTTGTCGGCCATTCCAATGCGGAATGAATAGGAGTTCCTGAATGCCACGCCGAGCCACAGGCGGCACAGAAGTGTCGCTTCCGCTCGTGGTAACCCTGGTGGTAGGCGGAGTTGCAGACGTGGATCCAATCTGTGGAGACGTGCGTTCGTGAATTCACTGGTGTTCCACAGATTCTGCGTAAGCTCGCTGGCGAGGGAGCGAAGACTTGTGGCTGCATCTGTTCTTGACAGTGGTATGGGTATAATCTGGGCACCATCATGGGCCGACCGGACAGCGTCATCCGCACTGTCATTTCCTGAAATTCCGCAGTCAGCCGGTATCCTCTGGTAGATGATGTTGTGTCCCTTGTTGATTGCGTGATGATGGAGTAATCGGATGTGTGCGACTAGTTGCACATTTGGTCCATGGTTGAAAGGGGACATCAGAGATTGCAGAGTTGCCTTTGAGTCACATAAGATGGACCATGAATGTGCTGATTTGTGAACAATAAACTCCAGAGCAGCACGAATAGCTGCGAGTTCTGCAACCGTCGATGATGTAATGTGAGGCGTCTTGAACTTGAGGGTGACACACTCTGCGGGAATCCCCACTGCTCCAGCTGAACCTTTAGAGGAGACAGAACCGTCCGTGTAAACGTGGATGCGTCCTCTGTGCAATTGTCATGTAGCACTGAAAGCACGGTTTGTTTGAGGGCGAAAGTTGACATCTCCGTTTTCTTTTTGATACCGGGAATAACAAGAAGAGCCTGGAGTGGATGGAGGCACCACAGCGGTAGAGATGGTCGTGCTGCAGGCGTGAAGTTTGACGGTAAAGTTCCATGGTTGGCGGCAATAATCTTGCTAAACGCTGAACGAGGTCGAGCGGCAGGAAGGGAGGCGAGATGATGCGATGGAAGTCGGGCGAAGTGCCTCATATGCATCCTCAAAGTGTCGACTTGAAGATACGTATTGATGGGGTGGTCATGCGCGATGGCTATTGTTGCGGTCGTGGATGCACTTCTGGGAAGACCAAGGCAAATTCGCAGAGCTTGAGCTTGTACAGAGTGGAGGGCACGGAGGTTAGTCTTACCGGTCCCACCCAGTAAAGGTAAGCTGTAGCGCTGGAGACCGAGGAACAGTGCCTTTATAGAGTTGGAGCATCGCACTCACAGACGCACCCCATGACTTTCCCGCAAGAATTCTGAGCACGTGGGTTATCATGACTGATTTCCTTCTCAGGTAGGAGATATGAGGACTCCAGGAAAGGTTTTGATCTATTATCACTCCTAGAAAGCGGTGCGTCTTCTCGTAGGCAATTGGCTGTCCATTAATTCTGATAGCGTAAGGTTTCATTGCTTTACCCGTGAAAGCGACTATAGAGCGCTTCTCGTAGGACAGCTCCAGACCTCGCGCTCGAAGATAACCTGATGTTAGCGTGGCCGCTTTTTGAAGTCTGGCGCGCACCTGGGGACTCGTCGCTCCTGATGACCAAATGCATATATCGTCTGCATAGATCGACACATGGACGGATTGCGGAAGGGTATGAGTCAGGTCGATGAGCACCAGGTTAAACAGAGTGGGGCTCAAGACTCCGCCTTGTGGTACGCCATGGTAGTTGTTACGTTGTGATGACGCATCATCCTCTGTTTGCACAAAGAATGACCTGTCCTTCAAGAAGCTGGATATCCACCGAAAAACAAGGCCGCCTAGGACGACATCGCCCAAGGCGTCCAGGATGGCTCGGTGGGTTACGTTGTCATAAGCGCCTTTAACATCCAGGAACATCGCTGCTGACAGTCTCCTGAGGCTTTTTTCGTGCTGAACAGACGAGACAAGCTCTATGACGTTGTCTATAGAAGAGCGTCCGCGTCGAAAGCCTGCCATAGCGTCAGGGCATAACTTGTAGTGCCCTAGATACCACTCTAGACGCGTCAGCACCATCCTCTCCATCACCTTTTCTAGACAATTGGTCAGAGCAATGGGATGATAAGACGCCACGTCTAGCGGTGATTTACCAGGCTTGAGCAGAGGTACAAGGCGGCTGGACTTCCATGCAGCAGGAACTTCTCCTTCACGCCATGAATTATTGTACACGTCTAGAAGTGCATGCCGGGCTGTTTGACCGAGGTTTCCAAGAGATGCGTATATCAACCCGTCAGGCCCTGGCGATGAGGAACGTCTGCACGCTGCCAACGCCGCCTACAATTCCTCGATGGAAAACAGATTGTCCATACGCGAATCCCGCGAGATTGGAACATCACAAGGATCACGTGTAGCGAACGATGGTGGTAGACCAGGAACCTTGAAACAGAAGTCCTCCGCTACGTCGACCTCTCTGCGACCTTGATAGAGAGCCAGGCATTTGAAGGGGTGGCGTTGTTGCGGTGATGTTCGAAGACCACGCACTGTTCTCCATATATGTGACAGGGGTTCATGTGGATCAAGGGAATCACAGAAGGTCTTACATCTTAGAGACTGCAGGGATTTGATCCGACGCTGGATCTTCTTCTATATGCGTCTTGCCTCCCTTAGGTCGTAGATGGACTTGGTGCGCCTCTACCTTCGTTCCGCGCGACGGCGGATTGCTCGAAGCCGCTCCAATTCTGCTTCGAATTCAGAAAACTTAGGAATATTACGCCTAAAAGATCTTGTGGCTTCTTGAGTAGCGGCGTTAATTAGCTTCTCGATGTTGCCACGTAGACAGTCCTGGATCTCTTGGCAATTCTTCTCCATGAGCAACATGTATTTAGGCCAGTCGATGTGATGAAGAACTGTAGTAGAGTGTGACTTGCATATGCCGTCGATATTAACATATGTTGGAACGTGGTCACTACCATGCGTTTCGTTGTCCGTGAACCATTTCACACTGGCACTGAGGCATCTTGAAAGAAAGTTATGTCCAGGCAGCTGCTGTATGTCAATCCCCGCAGAAAAGTGGGACTGCCATCATTTATGCAGCAGAGTACATGGGCCAACGCGAAGGATAGTACACGTCTTCCTCGACAGTCTATCTTTAAGCTTCCCCATAGCGGATGATGCGCATTGAAGTCGCCGGTAATAACTCATGCTCCAGGTGTCGCTGTTAAAATTGCACCTAGTCTTGCGTTGTAAAATCGACTCGAAGGTGAAATGTAGGCACCTACGAGCGTGAGTGCGGCGTTCTTGCATTTTATAGTCAAACATACGTACTGATTGTCTCATCAGGTGCCACTGGGTGTAAAACATATGCGAAATCGCATCTGATATAAACGATAACCTTGATGCGGTCGCTACAGGTGGCAGACATGAAATCTTCATATCCTGATAGGCGGATGGCGCTCTCAACGTTTGGTTCACAAATGACGATTATTGGAAATTTGTTCTTAAACACAAACGGACGAAAGTCCGAAATGCGCGATTTAATACCTCTGACATTCCATTGGAATACAGACGCTTCCTTGACCTCTTTAAGGAACGAGTGTAGAGGAGCAGCCATGGTGCTTCTCAAGACCGGACAGTACCGGATTCAGGGCATCCAGTATTTGAAGTGCGCCTCGAGCCGCCGGAGTGTGTATGGCGGTCAGCAGTACTCGTAGCGTGTTCATAAGGGCCCTTATCATGGTGACAACTTGTTTGTTGTCGTCTTGGTTGCTGCCAGAAGGTGAAGCATGATTCGGCGAGTGTGCTACGTCTTGTCGCTCCGCTGGTGGATCTAGCCGTGGCAACGGCGGCCACTCCTCGCATGAGGCAATGATATTGGAGACTTCCTGCTTAGGATGCTCATTGCTGCTATTGCTAGTTGTATGTGGAAGTTTGGGGACTGTCAGTGGACGCGGCGCATCCTTAGAAATAGCAGTGGGTTTCCTAGATCTCCGGCGACGTGAACGTCGACGCTGCACCTTCGCGGCAGCCTCCCTTTGCGAGGAACCATCCCTGACCATTTGCCTCAAGATTTTCGCCTCATTTTTCACATGTGGGCAATTCTTCGAAGTTGCATCGTGAGAGGCCTGACAATTGGCACACTTTTGGTTTTCTGCACGACAGGCGTCGGAGCTGTGCGACCCAGAGCAGCGTGAGCACACGGCAGCATTTGTACAAATCGCACTAACGTGCCCTATCCTTTGACACTTCCTGCACTGAAGCGGCTTCGGCACAAAAGGCCGTACAATGTGTCGGAAGTGACCGACCCTGACGTCTGACGGTAGGCTGTTTCCTTTGAAAGTTAACTTGACATGGCGACGGGCTTGCAATATGGCAATTCCCTCTGTCGCTTAATGAGTATTAATGAGTATTAATTCCCTTAATGAGTATATGCAGGTCAGCATCGCTTATGGAATTATCTACGTCATACACAACGCCGGCCGTAGAGTCATGATCGTCTTGTTTATAGCAGCGTACGTTGATGCTATCCAGCACCTTAACGTTGCTCAGAATGTCTAGCGCGCTGCGGTTTGTGACATCTATAGCGAGGATGTTCTTACGGGCGTTGATCCTTACATCTTTGATCTGACCCAGAACAAGTGCCTCGAGCGATACAGATGTGGCTTGGCGGTTGATCCGGTTTAGATTGCCGCTAGCACCCACAGGCACAAATAAAATTGTGAGGTCTGATGGCTTTCGCGTCGGGATCACAGTTGCCTTACTTGAACGAAGGTGTATTGCTGTGTTTACGAGGTTAAACACAATGTTTTGTTAGATCAGAAATGCAATTAAAGCTGCACAAATAGCTTTAATACAATGCGGAAATAGCTTTAGGAATAGAATATTACGAACTCGGACATAATGGGCGCATCTAGAGCGCAGTGGGGATATGTGGTGCGCACTATGGTTGACGATCGACACTGTACGTCCTTGTAGAGCATCGCTTCTGTTTGCGCTGAATAACTTTCCTAGTAGATGGAAGAAAAGAATTGCCAGTTAGTAACCCAGACTACAAACACACATATAAGTATGTTCTCATATTTGGTATACTTTCCTTCATCCTTCTTTTTATTTATCACTCCTGTGACGGTGGCCTCATGCAGCAAGTGCCAAAATGCATGAAATTAGCTGAGCGGAGGATACAGTATCGCAACAACTTCGCCCGTTGGCTTTATCCTACCTAGCTCCATAGCACAGAGTGAAATAACAATAAGCAGAAGAAGCTCACATGTGTCGTACACCACGTGAGATAAAGCTGACAACGTTTTGCAAAGGGCTCCGAACTTCTTGTTTCGCAAAATCGCGATTCCGAGCCGCGTCGAGAGATAAACGCCCCTGGATATCACGACAGCAGGTACACATGTGCCCGAGAAGACCCTCGGGCTTCGCGTGAATGTCGGGAGGACGTACAGTATAACAACATCGAGATGCAGAGATAACCGTGGAACTCTCTCCCCACGGTTTCACTATTCGCCAAGCAAAGAGCGGGAATGGTATAGTAGGTGGCCACCGCCGTCGCCGTAGACAGCCACGATACGAGGGACACGTATGTACATACACTTACGGTGGAGGAGCAATTTGCAAACTGTCCCATGCGCCGACGCTCGGCGGCATCATCTGTGCGGTATAAAAATAAAAGAGGAAGGCGAAGCCGCCATATAGGCGAGAGGCCGTGGTCTGAAAGCAGGCAGGGTGTGTGCTGGAAAAAAAGAAAAATTAAACGAATGAAAAGAAGGAGTCGCGTTTTACTGCCCACAATGTTCCCTCTTATCGATGGAAGTGCAGATTAGCCTTTACAACTGCGCGCACGGCTCCGAAATTTACGGCAGTGCTTCATTACGGCCGCGCGCACAGTCTTCCGCAGAGGCGCGCACGCGCGCGGTTTTTCGTTCGTTGCGGCGCCGCGTCGCATGTCGGCCCCCATTTTTTATAGGGCCGCTTGCAACGCAGGCCCGCTGCTCGCGCGTCAAAGTGAAGCGACCGCGGTGTCGTAAACACGTCCAATTAAGACGCATTGCGTCTATAAAACTTGGCCGCGCGCAGGGATGCCCTCCGGGTTAATCCGCGCGGCGAGCTGTCTCGCCTGAAGGCCACTGGCGCCTTCCCCTCCCGCCCGTGCTCCCTTTTGCGTGAAGCTCCTCTTTGCGTCCGAGTTGATAGCGTGCGCGTCGGTCCGCCAAGACTTTCACAGTTTTACAAGCTGCACCAAGGAGCGAGGAAGGTAGGAAAGCAAACCGCTGACGACAAACCAGATATCAGCACGGGGCGGGGGAGTGAATTAGGAATGCTACGCCTAGCCGAGCAATATTTAATTTCCCGTGAAGAAAAATATGTGCAGATACAACGCGAATGCTGGAATCTTTGTGAAACAAGGTTTTAGGCAAGCGAGTAATCAAATGGTATATATAACTCATGCTGACGCGTACAACTGGGTTCATTTTCATCATCTGCAACGCGTAATCTCATGAATTTTTTGTGGTTATCCACCGCAGAGTTATAACGTTGATCCCATGCATTCTTTACGTTTATGCACTGAATCGCTCACGAGCTATGCCGAAATACAAGCATCAAAAAACGCGGGTGCCCCGTGTGAGACGTAGCGTTGTCACGAGGACGAAGGCGATGATTGCCGAGCGAAAAATGGCGACGACACGTGTATGCTCAGATATATCTGTACATTTGAGTATTATATACCTCTTCTGCCATATAGTGACACATGTCACTTCTAGAGGATTGGTTAAGAATGGGAAGACACTCAGTGGCACATAGCGAATAGCTGAATCAAAGAAAATCAAGTAAATCAACGAATACGCTGAATACAATGCGCTTATTTATACCTATGAGCCGACAATATGCAGCAGACAGCAGCCATGTGTTTGGGATCGCACCGCTGGTACGATCTGTTGGGAACTCGGCGCTGACGCCCGTGGTTGTACCTGGGTCGCAAGCCCCAAGGGTAGCGTTGGCCTGGCGGCCTGGGGTACAACTGGAAGCATCCGAAGGTCCCGGCAAAGCATGAGTCGACTGGTAACAACGAAACAACTTGTTTATTTTAACATCGCAAAGAGTTGGCGGTCAGGTTGACCGAAGTAGAGAGACGGGAGAGCACTTCACTCAACAGAAGAAATCGGAGCCCTCCCTTTTGGCGTCCGGGGGAAGCTGTTTTTATACTCTCGCAGTTGAGGGCAAGAAGGAACCCCTCAAAAGACGAGCACGTGAATGTACAATGGGCTAATGGTGACGCACACTGTCGTAGCGATGCCGTAGCACCATGTCGAGCACGATCTCGTAGCACCCTGTCGTAGCGCTGCCGTAGCACCATGTCGAGCACGATCTCGTAGCACCCTGTTGTAACGCTGCCGTAGCACCATGTCGAACACGATCTCGTAGCACCCTGTTGTAGCGCTGCCGGTCGGGCACAATGACTGTAATGAGAGGATGATCCCTGCTTTCGCATCGCCTGGTTCTGGCACAATGACTGGAATGCGAGGGTGATCCTTTGTGGTCGCATCGCCGCAGTCGCGCCTGGAAACACCTGCCGATGAGCGTTGCGGCGACGACGATCGGGCCAAAATGTCTGCCGCCCCGCCGCAGTCGCGCCGGCAAAACCACGTGTCGCAGGCGAAACGCAACAGACCGCCCCGCCGGGGGAAGGAGATCCCGATGGACAGGGGACTGCATCCGCTGTCCGGAGGGATGTCGCTCGATGATGCTCATAACCGAAGTCGGGCGTCCCTCGACGTTTCTTGAGCGCAGCGCACAGAGAAGGCCTCGTTCTCTCGTTCAGGTTCGCACGGGACACTGCAAAGTGACTTCGGGAGAGTTCGCATTTTTGTTCTCGTTCCCGGCAAGCGTTAGAACTACGCTGAAACTCAACCGCTCAGTCAGCAAGCACGGCACAACCCTCACTAAGCCCTGCCAGGCTCTTTCCCCTTTTTATACCACTGCCTAGTTCCTTACAGTAGTCTAGCATCACTCAGAACGCGTCCACAAATTGAAAAATTGCACTAGAAAGCATATCATCACTTTGAAACACTAAACAAAAGCAATATGTTAAAAAAATCCTGCCTCAGGAAGAAAAACATCAGTAACAAACAATTTTGAGGCTGATTCCTACGTTAGGGGCTTCGACTTAAGCCATCGGCGTTACCGTTGAGACTCCCCTTTTTGTAACGCACCTCAAAGGAATATTGTTGTAAAGCGAGGCTCCAGCGCAGGAGGCGGCCATTTTTGGGAGATATGGTCTGCAGCCATTGGAGAGGGCAGTGATCCGTCTCAATGATAAACCTCGAGCCGGCTAGATAGCATGACAATTTCTGAACGGCCCACACGAGACACGCACACTCTTTCTCGGTGGCGCTATACGCCTGCTCACGACTGGACAGCTTACGACTAGCATACAGGACGGGGTGTTCTACTTCTCCATTTTCCCGTTGGCACAGTACAACGCCCATGCCTCGCTCACTAGCATCGCACTGAACAACGAACCCTTTTGTATAGTCTGGCGATCGTAGCACAGGCTGGTTTGTTAGGGCACTCTTTAGGGCGCTAAAAGCTCTTTCCTTTGTCTCGTCCCAGACGACTGTTTGAGGCTCTGTTTTTCTTAGAGCATCCGTCAGGGGAGCCGCGATATCAGAGTACCTAGGGATGTACCTCTGATAGTAGCCGGCGACACCCAAGAACGACCGAATATCGGTCTTGGTGCGCGGTTGCGGAAAGTCTCGCACAGCGGCCACTTTTATTTCAGAGGGGCGGCGACGACCCTGACCAATCACGTGACCGAGGTAGACAACCTCGGCCTGTGCTAACTGGCACTTAGGAGCCTTGACTGTCAAGCCCGCTTCGCGCAGGCGGGTTAGCACTGCCCGCAAGTGTGCCATATGCTCAGACCAGGATGCGGAGAATATCGCTACGTCGTCTAGATACGGTAAAGCGAATTCTTGCTGTCCCCGCAACACTTTATCCATGAGACTTGAAAAACAGTATGGCGCGTTCTTCAAACCAAAACTCAACACTTTAGGACGGAATGTTCCCATTGGTGAAATGAACGCCGCATACCTACTAGCCTCTTCTGTAAGTGGAACCTGCCAATAACCCCTGACAAGATCTAGGGTGGAAATAAACTGAGCGCTACTAACTTTCTCAAGGCGCTCCTCGATGTTAGGGATCGGATAAATTTGATCCTTAGTGATGGAATTAAGCCTGCGGTAGTCGACGCAAGGACGAGGTTCCTTGCCCGGTACCTCAACTAAAATCAAAGGGGAGGTATAATCACTCTCACCTGCCTCAATAACACCGAGCTGTAGCATTTTCTTTACCTCAGCCTCCATAATATCGCTCTGGCGGGGTGACACCCGATACGCCTTGGATCGTACTGGCTCTGGGGAGGTAAGTTCTATATCATGAGTAAGTACAGAAGTCCTACCAGGCCTCTCAGAGAACAGACCTTGAAACTCTTGTAATAGCTGGTGTAGTTCGGTTTTCTGCTCGGGCGACAGCGGTGCTTTACTGATAAGGTCACTAATGACTTGACCGGTGTCTTCCCTGTTCGTCACTGAGCCTAGTCCCGGAAGCTCGACCGGAAGCTCTTCAGGAACGTTTACCATCATGCACACCACTGCTTCCCTTTGTCTATAAGGTTTGAGCAGATTACAGTGGTAAACTTGCTGTGCTTTCCGCTTTCCTGGCAGACTTACCACGTAGTTAACGTCCGACAGTTTCTGAACAATTCGTGCTGGGCCCTCCCACTGCACGTCTAGTTTGTTGTTTAGCGATGTGCGCAATATCATGACCTCATCGCCCACCTCAAAACGACGGGCCCTGGCTGTCCGATCATAATAAACCTTGGCCCTCTGCTGGGCCTTTGTCATTGCGTCACCTGACAACTCCTGTGCCCTTCTTAAGCGTTCGAGGAGCTTAAGCACGTACTCCACCACGACTGGGTCGTCGCCCCTACCTTCCCACGATTCTCGAAGCATGCGAAGCGGAGATCGAAGCGAGCGACCGTACACCAGTTCAGCTGGCGAAAACCCCGTAGCCGCATGCGGCGCGGTCCTTAAAGCAAACATCACCCCAGGCAGACACAGCTCCCAGTCAGTTCGATGTTCAAAACACAACGCTCTCAACACGCGCTTCATGACGGAGTGGAGCTTCTCAACGGAATTCGACTGTGGGTGGTACACTGAGCTGTGTAACAGCTTTACCCCACACCTTTCGAGAAAAGTTGTCGTCAAAGCGCTAGTAAACACTGTGCCCTGATCTGATTGGATTTCCGCAGGGAAACCAACTCGCGCAAATATGGACAGTAGTGCATTAACTATCTCAACTGAGCTGAGTTCTTTAAGCGGCACTGCTTCAGGGAACTTTGTCGCTGGGCAGATCACAGTCAAAATGTGTCTGTACCCCGTGGCTGTTACCGGCAGAGGTCCCACAGTATCAATAACGAGCCGTCTAAAAGGCTCCGTAATGATAGGTACCAATTTCAACGGCGCCCTTGATTTGTCCCCTGGTTTGCCCACCCGCTGACAGGTGTCACATGACCTTACGAAATGGTCTGCGTCCCGAAAACACCCTGGCCAATAGTACTCTTGCAAGAGACGGTCCTTAGTTTTCTTAACTCCTAGGTGTCCGGACCACGAACCCCCGTGTGACAAGCGCAACAGATCCTGACGATAGCATTGAGGCACGATCAGCTGATCGAACTCCACTCCTCTGCGGTCTAGATACTTCCGGTACAGGACTCCACCTCTTTCCACAAAACGCGCAGTTTTCCTGGCGATACCTTCTTTGACATTGCAGCGCACGTTTTCCAGGCTGCCATCCTTTTTTTGCTCGGCTATCAAAGCCGTCCGGCTGACTTTTAGCAACCTATCAAGTCCGTCTGACGTAGGCGCGATGAGCAAATCAGTAGATAGCTCTTCTAACTTTCCCGCGTCGGGCGTTTCCTCTCCAGTATCTGGCGCCTTTAACGTTACAGACTCAAGTTTATTCAGTTCGGGCGTGCTCGGAATATCAGCTTGCTGCGCCTCTGACCCTTTTTCGTTGTTTGATAACGTCGGCCCCGCAACTACCGCCTTTGCAGCGAGCTCCCGAACCTTCGATCTGGTTAAGGCCTGAACACTAGCTTCACCAAACAAAAGCCCCTTCTCGCGCAGGAGGTGATCGGACCTGTTTGAAAATAGGTACGGGTACTGGGGTGGCAGCATAGATGACACTGCCGCCTCCGTCTCAAGCGCTCCGAAAGGTCCTTCAATAAGCACTTTTGCTACCGGCAGACACACGCTATGAGCTTCCACGGCTTGCTTGATCCATGCGCACTCGCCCGTGAACATATGGGGTTCTACGTAAGACGGGTGAACTACATCCATCGTAGCTGCGGAATCGCGAAGCACTCGGCACTCTTTCCCGTTCACGAGGAGGTCTCGCATGTAAGGCTCGAGAAGCTTCATGTTCTCGTCAGTGCTGCCTATTGAAAAAAACACAACTTTTGGTGTTGTTTCCGGACACTGCGCCGAAAAGTGACCCGGCTTCTGGCACGTATAACACAAGCGCGCTCGCCTCATCTCGAACCGCTTTCTGCGTTTGGCTGCCGCCGTCTCTTTACGTTTGGTCGGACTGCTTTCGCTCGCATCCGCACTACGCGTGTCCCCCTTTAATCTCATGGGTGTGAACTTCGGCCTCTCAAACTTCGAGCCAAATTCACCCTTTTGACCGTCCTTAGCTCCGCGAGCCCGACGCGTCACAAACTCCTCGGCTAGCTCAGCGGCTTTAGCCACCGTACAAACGTCTGGCCTATCCAAGACCCAGTATCTCACGTTCTCAGGTAACCGACTATAAAACTGTTCTAGCCCGAAACACTGCAGAACTTTATCGTGGTCACCGAACGCTTTCTCTTCTTTGAGCCACTCCTGCATGTTTGACATAAGCCTATACGCAAACTCTGTATATGACTCACTTCTGCCTTTCTCATTTTCCCGAAACTTCCGACGGAACGCCTCCGCAGACAGCCGGTACTTTTTTAGAAGACTCGATTTCACTGTGTCGAAATCCTCTGCCTCCTCTCTATCCAAGCGAGCGACTACGTCGGCCGCCTCGCCGGGTAACAAAGTGAGCAAGCGCTGTGGCCACGTTTCCCGAGAGAACCCCTGCTTCTCGCACGTTCGCTCAAAGTTAACCAGGAACAAACCAATGTCCTCTCCAAGCTTAAACGGCCGCATCAGGTCAGTCATTTTGAACAATACGCGTTCTCCTGCACCGTGTGCCTGACTTCCATTACGAGCGCGTTCCATCTCTACCTCAAGACGCTTCATTTCCAAAGCGTGTTGACGGTCACGCTCTTGTTGCTCTCGCTCTTTCTGTTCTTTACGTTCACGCTCTTCTTTTTCTTTCTGTTCTTTAAGTTCGCGCTCTTCTTTTTCTTTTTGCTCTTTAAGTTCGCGCTCCTGTCTTTTTGCAGTCTCCCTCTCTTCAATAGTCTCAAGGCATTCCGACAGCTCGTCATCCTCAGCCTCTAACTCAAGAATAGCCTTTAGCAGTTCTGGTTTTCTTAGTTTGTCTGAGACATCCAGACCCAACTCTCTTGCAAGCTCCAACAATTTCGGTTTGCGCAACGACTTCAAATCCATGGCTGCTCTGAATGCTGCTTTCTCTACTGCTTACTATTGTCTTGCCGCAAACTAACCCGGCAGCAACGACAACCACAATTACCAGCTCTGTTTCTAACACTAACAAAAGCCTGGCAAAGCTCAGAAGAAGAAAGTCCCGCACTCACCAAACCTCGCAGGCAGGAATTCCGCGCAGTCGTTCCGCTGCAGGCAACCAGTCATCACACAGGGCTCGTTGCACTGCTCCCGGATCGTCGATGAGCTGCTCAGCATACAGTCAACTGCATCTCTTCGCTGCTGGCCTCCGTTGTCGCGATCTCACCGCTGGCAGACAGTTGTTTGAAGTCGGAGGCGATCTCACCGCTGCCAACCAGATGTTTGGATCGCACCGCTGGTACGATCTGTTGGGAACTCGGCGCTGACGCCCGTGGTTGTACCTGGGTCGCAAGCCCCAAGGGTAGCGTTGGCCTGGCGGCCTGGGGTACAACTGGAAGCATCCGAAGGTCCCGGCAAAGCATGAGTCGACTGGTAACAACGAAACAACTTGTTTATTTTAACATCGCAAAGAGTTGGCGGTCAGGTTGACCGAAGTAGAGAGACGGGAGAGCACTTCACTCAACAGAAGAAATCGGAGCCCTCCCTTTTGGCGTCCGGGGGCAGCTGTTTTTATACTCTCGCAGTTGAGGGCAAGAAGGAACCCCTCAAAAGACGAGCACGTGAATGTACAATGGGCTAATGGTGACGCACACTGTCGTAGCGATGCCGTAGCACCATGTCGAGCACGATCTCGTAGCACCCTGTCGTAGCGCTGCCGTAGCACCATGTCGAGCACGATCTCGTAGCACCCTGTTGTAACGCTGCCGTAGCACCATGTCGAACACGATCTCGTAGCACCCTGTTGTAGCGCTGCCGGTCGGGCACAATGACTGTAATGAGAGGATGATCCCTGCTTTCGCATCGCCTGGTTCTGGCACAATGACTGGAATGCGAGGGTGATCCTTTGTGGTCGCATCGCCGCAGTCGCGCCTGGAAACACCTGCCGATGAGCGTTGCGGCGACGACGATCGGGCCAAAATGTCTGCCGCCCCGCCGCAGTCGCGCCGGCAAAACCACGTGTCGCAGGCGAAACGCAACACATGCCAAACCCTGAAGCCTGAGCAAAGAACGCTTCGATTCAATAGAGAACATTCATAGAAGCTACCAAACCAAGTTGACGTTTCCTTGGGATACAATTCGCGCAAGAGTTGAATATCACTGCGAACTCACAAAGACGCGTGCGGTGGCGCCATCTGTCAGATGAGGCACTTGAATTGTGCAGTGGCATTCCACAAGTGTTCTCACATTTGCATTGTCACTCATGTACTTCTTTTTCCTTGTACTTGACGTAGCATGTGCTTAATCTTAACATATTTCTAAGAATTATAGGCGCGTAATAAGCGCTTTTCTGGAGCGAGCAAGCTCGGTCTTGTGACCTTTGAAAAGTAAATTCAGCGAAAGACATACGTCACCGCATCCGTGGCCGTTACTGCGCAAATGTGAGAAGTCAATGTTTCCATTACACATGAGCGATCGTCTCCTTCTCATCATTCACTTGCGAAATGTGCTCCAAAGGTGTCCACGAAGCGAAGACAGATCACATTCCATCTGTCTTGCAAACGTCAGAAGAGTCGTAGCGAGGGGCGCAGAATGTCATGCATGAGACATTGGATTTTCACTATAAGCTAGGCGACACGCATAGTCCATTTGGTAGTAACATCAAACCGTGCGTCGCCGCGTCGACTCAGCCACGACGACAAACCGAAAGCATTTGACGCTTCTCGTACTAAATGCTCACGAACATTGGTACCCGCTGCACATTCACGTACTGAACGTCGTCCAATGACACCATTTGCGCGCATATATTGCTGCCTGCGTTTTTACAGTACTGTTGTATATATATATATATATATATATATATATATATATATATATATATATATATATATATATATATATATATATATACGCTTTTGAAAAATTAATCTTACAGTACTGATTACAACTAAACGACTATGGGCACCGCTGTTGGATAACAGTGCTGCGGTACGAGTCCGTCTTGACGGTTGCACCAATGACACTCTATATAATCGCTTAGAAGAGCACAGCATTTTGTTTTCATGTGTCATGGCATATGGACATTATTCCGGGAAATCAAGCACTCTTTTCACCCTCTGTACTAAAGCTTCTTGTACTGAAAATTGCAAAGGATTATTACCATTTAACGCGTTTGTTTGATCCCTCGAAGCTTCTAAGAACTCGCGATTCCAAAAACTAAGCGTTACAAAAATTTACTGAACAAACTGAGATTACTACGCTAAAAACATTACACGTCACCCTCCACCTTGTTTTCAAGCTTTGGACTGCTCATCACTACAGGTGGGCAAAGGCACTCATCATGGTCTTCCTCCCTCACAATAACGTTGAAAGATTTGCCTGTTCTTATCTATAAGAAAGTTACCCGCCTTATCTCACCACAAAAAATTTACCCGAACTTCTGCGCCCACACCTTGAAAATCTACCATCCATCTCTTACTTTCAGTTTGCTACAATTTCAAATAAACCATTAATTAACCAGCTTAGTTTACATATGTGATCAACTGCCGTGTCATTACAATTCTTGAAGCGTGCCACATTGCTTTGCTTATAGAGACATTGACTAACCCTAAAGATTAAGCCGATCACCATGCTCGCGAAGCGACCGCCGCATGTGCCTTGCGTTTACCTTACATATATATATATATATATATATATATATATATATATATATATATATATATATATATATTTGTTGTTGCTGTTACTAGCAGAAATGGCAGTATTGAACTTGGGAGTCAGACAAAGAAGCAAGCCACAGCCCAATATTTCCGCAGTCGTGGGTGAGCTGCCTTGCTTTAATACTTAGCTGCATGCATGTGTAATTCACAAAGTCGTCGTGACACGGGCAGTCACGTTTCATCGCCGGGTGCACTGGAGAATAAACATCGTGTACTACACCAATGCGGATATCGTACTGAGATGATCAGTGGTATGATGGAGATAACATGCTACAACCAAGCATGTGGCACTGCACCGTCACCGTGCAAAATGCCAAAAACGACGGAAAAAGCAAAAAAACAAGAACAAGAAAGTCGCTGTAGCACATAATGGAAGGCGGTTTTGTTCTTGTTTTTGTGACGACAAGTAGTCGGACGGTAATGTTAAATTTGTAGGAATACAGAATGCCACTGAAGACGCCGACATGTTACCAAAGCTGAATTGTTCCTGTGTGCATGCCAGGCGTGATGGCTCAGCAACTCGCCTCCTGGCGCCTCGTATCCCTGGCGCCATTTGGGAACGGAAACGGTGTCATCAGCATGCATGAAAAAGCCGAAGGGAATACTGGTCCAGCAATAAGTAAATTTGTTAATAGTATGCAGCTTAACATTATATTTTATAATGTGTAAGGATGATTAACTAGATGAAGTGTGAATGTATTCCATGCTGAGTTGCTGACAGTGTCCTAATGAATTGCTTGAGACGTTTTTTTTAAGCCGAATGTCATCGTAGTTACCGGAATATTAAAACAGACAGCTTGCTGGAATTTGTGATTAGATACTAATCAGCTACATGTTAAGCTTATTCGAGAGAATCAGCGCAACAGCGCGACGTTACAGAGGTTAAGCTAAAACATTTAAATTATTCGTTTATTGTAAAGCCCCTTGACCGCCGTTGCAATGCGCCAGCCGATGCATACAACAAATAAATTTGGGTTGTACTGTAGTCAAGCTTTAGCTATACCAGCGTCATGTTTTTCTTCTGTTTGGTGTTGCCTTCGCAAGGTCGACTAACGCTATTAATTCCTGAAAAGCCTCACACCTCAAGTTCTTGTACCTCTCTAATCAGAACAAGAAAAGGTCCCTTCCAGAATGTTAATTTCGGATAGTGCGTTAAACTTTCGGGAGTGCGTTGAACTGTGGTAATCAGTGGAAGAAACAAGAAACGTCGGAGTGATGCAAAAAAGCCGCCGTAGATGTTTCCACTTACGTTCCTGCTACAGCTCAGAAATCCTAAGTTTAGCTACAGCGAATAACGATAGTCATTCCTGACTGAGGTCAGTTACAAGCGGGCTTCGGCGTACATCTGAGCATTCTGAGTACATATGAGTGTGCTTCAAAGCTTCAGACCTCGAACCCATCACGCATGCGATCTATGCGACTTTTCGGCACTTCAGCAATACGAATCGAGTCTTCTCCATTTAGCCTCACATCGTCAACGTCACCCTCCCTCACCCTCATCTCAAACTTCCGGTCTACCTCCCCCTCACCCTCACCAACTTTCGGAAGTCGATCCTCACACTCACCTCACCACGTGAGTGTGAGGACAGGTGAGGCTGAGGACGCCCTGGTGCGGGTGCCCCTTTCTGCTATCATACATGTAAGTTACTTGCTCGCAGTATTAATGTGATAGCGTTCTTAGTGTACTCCACGCACTTTCTGTGTGCTATCTATCTATCTATCTATCTATCTATCTATCTATCTATCTATCTATCTATCTATCTATCTATCTATCTATCTATCTATCTATCTATCTATCTATCTATCTATCTATCTATCTATCTATCTATCTATCCATTTTCCCGCCTACCTGTGTCCCTGGGTAGTCCATGATCGAATGGGTAGCGCAACTGGCTGCTATGCTGAGGGAACAGGGTTACAGTGTAAAAATCTTTACACTATCAAGGGTGTTGTCGCACTGGTAACACTCTTACCGTTAGGGCATTACAAAAATTTATAGAAGCCGACAACGGACCTCTAACTAGAGGTGCGATCACAAAAGACGTAGTTGAAAACTATGTAATAAGTCTGACAGTCTTGGGCACACAGAAATATCCGACAAGAAAATTTTACAAGGAGAGATATGAAACTCTCCTACCGGATATTTCTGGGCGCCAAAGGCGGTCACAATGATTACATAGTTTTCAACAACGTCTTTTGTCATCGCATGTCTAGTTAGAGCTTCGTTTTCGTCCTATATAAATTTTTGTAAGGCCCTAGAGGTAAGGGTGTTACCAGTGCGACAAGAAAGCAATCTTAAGTTTCTAAACATTTTTTACACCCGCCGTGGTTGCTCAGTGGCTATGGTGTTGGGCTGCTGAGCACGAGGTCGCGGGATCGAATCCCGGCCACGGCGGCCGCATTTCGATGGGGGCGAAATGCGAAAACACCCGTGTGCTTAGATTTAGGTGCACGTTAAAGAACCCCAGGTGGTCAAAATTTGCGGAGTCCTCCACTACGGCGTGCCTCATAATCAGAAAGTGGTTTTGGCACGTAAAACCCCAAATATTATTATAAACATTTTTTACAGCGATCCAACCGTCGGAACAACTTAGGTCACTGAACATGTGACAATTTGTACATATGCGCCGCTATTCAACGAAGCTCTTCTACGCCAGCATGGGCCACTGTAGGTGCGGGACTGGGCAGGTGCCGCTTTTCTAAGAAACTCTTTGACGCCAACTTTGAGCAGGGGGAATGTGCCACTCGGTCTGTGCCGCTCTCAGTGAACGTCATCGACGCCAACTTGGGTAACAATAGGTATGTGTTGTTAGGAATGTGCCGCTCTATAATGACGAAAAAGATCCCTTGCGTTCCTCCGATGTTGAGCGGAAGCACGCCCACGCCACAAGGGTTCCCCAAGGAGAGCAACCCAACGATTTAGCAGGGAGGAGGAGGAAAGAGAAAAGAAGAAGGCAGGGAGGTTAACCAGAATAACGTCCGGTTGGCTACCCTACACCGGGGGAATGGGAAAGGGGAAAGCAAAGATCACAGGGAGAGAGAGGAGGGAAGGAAAGAATCAAATTGTGGCAAGTTCGCTGACGCGTGCGGTTTTACAGAAATTGCCTTAATAGTCACAGGTGGTCGCACAAACCCGTCGTCCTTAAGAAACACAAAAGTGCCTTCACCGCTTTATGGGCCGATGGGCGATGGGGGCGGTGTTCCAGCAGCACCTGCACAGAAAGCGGCCGATTGTCCAGTTTTTGGAAAGCTTTGGCAAGTTCTTGTCGCTCTAGAGCATATCTTGGACAGTGGCACAGCAGGTGGTCGATGTTTTCTTCGGTGCCACAGACCTCGCATGCTGCACTGTCAGTCACCCCAATTAATGTAGAGTATGCCTTTGTGAAGGCCACTCCTAACCAAAGGCGACAGAGAAGCGTAGCTTCACGTCGAGGAAGTCCGGGTGGAGGTCGGAGCTGCAGGGAGGGGTTTAGTCGATGTAGTCGTGTAAGTCGTAAGTTTTGCGAGTTCCAGTCGGTCACTGTGAGGCTACGTGCCAGGTGTCGAAGCTGCCTTGCAGCGTCAGTCCTCGAAAGCGGAATCGGAATGCTGTGCTCTTCTTGATGAGCTGTGCGAGCAGCGTTATCGGCGGACTCATTGCCACTGATTCCACAGTGGCCAGGTACCCACTGAAAAACGACTTCGTGGCCTTTTTGTTGGACATCGTGGTGAAGTTTCACGACTTCGTATGTCAATTGGTCATGACATCCGTGTCGGAGAACTGACTGCGTGCACTGTAATGCCGGTTTTGAATCACAGAACACAGCCCATTTTCTGGGTCTTTCCGAATCAATGAATTCCAGTGCTCGACGCAGGGCTGTTAGTTCTGCCGCCGTTGAGGTCGTGACATGCGATGTCCTGAACCGCAGTGCCATTCCTCGCGTTGGTATAACCACGGCACCACCAGAACTGCACGACGTAGTCGATCCGTCGGTATAGATGTGCACGTGGTTGCTGTACTTTTCATGCAGAAGAAGTAAGCTCAGCTGTTTTAGAGCAGGGGCCGGTAGATCTGTCTTCTTCTGTAGTCCTGGAATCGTTATCTCAACTTGTGGACGGCTCAAACACCACGGAGGAAACGCTGGCTTGGCCGCAGGTGCGTACCCTGAGGTAAACGACGCACGATGTGCACTGACAATACCGCTAAATGTCGAGCAGGGCCTTGCAGCAGTGAGGCTCGCCAAGTGGTGGGAAGGGGTCCTAGCATAATGCCTGAGATGCATACGCATTGTCTCAACGGCAATGTGCGTCGTGATCGGGTAATCCTGCGCTAGGGCAATGGTTTCAGCCGTTGATGCACTGCGTGGTAAGCCAAGACATATCTTAAGGGCTTGGGCTTGAATACTCTGAATCGTACGCAGGTTAGTCTTGCAGGTGTTGGATATTGCAGGCAGGCTGTATCGCAGGAATCCAACGAACAACGCCATGTACAACTGTAACATAGCGTGTATAGATGCTCCCCAACTTTTTCCTGCAAGGAACCTGAACAGGTGACAGATAGCAGTCAGCCGCTTTTTCACGTAATTGACGTGCGGAGTCCAAGACAGGTCTCTGTCAATTACGACTCCCAAGAACGTGTGGCTTCTGCTGTATGGTATAAGTTGTCCGTTAATAGATACGCCGTAACCAGACATTGGCTTCCTCGTGAATGCCACCATTGCGCACTTTCCGCATGAAATTTCAAGTCCTTGTTGACGAAGGTAGCAAGATGTCATTGTGGCTGCCTTCTGAAGCCGAGCACGAAGCTGAAGTCGTGTCACACCTGATGCCCAAATGCAGATGTCGTCCGCATAGATGGAAAGTCGTACGGTGCTTGGCAGGTTGTAAACTAATCCACTGAGGGTGAGATTGAAAAGAGTCGGGCTAAGCACTCCTCCTTGAGGGACTCCTCGGCTACCGTAATGCTCGGACGTCGGGCCATTTTCTGTGTGCATGTAGAATGGTCTCCTCTGTAAGTAGTTGCACACCCACATATACATCTTACCACCAAGTCCGACGGCTTCCAATGTGCTAAGGATGGCTTCATGGGTGACATTATCATAAGCTCCTTTAACGTCTAGAAACAGAGCAGCAGATAGTCGCTTACAGGCCTTTTGGTGTTGCACAAATGTTATCAAGTCAACAACGCTGTCTATTGACGAACGGCCCCGTCTGAATCCGGCCATAGCTTGTGGATAGATTTCATAGTACTCTAAGTACCATTCCAGACGTGTTAAAACCATTCTTTCCATAGTTTTTCCGACACAGCTGGCAAGTGCGATCGGACGGTATGAGGAAATGTCCAAAGGCGACTTGCCAGCTTTGAGAAGTGGAATGAGGCGAGTTGACTTCCACTCTTGCGGAACCGTACCCGTCTGCCAGGAGTCGTTGTATAGGAGCAAGAGTGCTTTCCGAGCTTGGTCTCCTAGGTTACACAGGGCACGGTATGTAATGCCGTCAGGTCCTGGCGCTGAAGAACGCCTGCACAAAGCCAGCGCAGCTTCCAGTTCTTCCATAGAAAAAGGGCATTCCATGCGGGGATCGCGTGAGAACAGTGGGTCGTCGAGCGTTCCCGTACCCGTTCCATCGGAATTTGCCTCGCCAGCAATCTTTCTGCAGAAAGATTCAGCGACGTCAATATCTCTACATTGTAGATAAAGTGCCAAAGATTTAAACGGGTGGCGCTGACCAGAGGTTGTGCGAAGGCCACGAACAGTCCTCCATATAAGCGACAAAGGTTTTCGCGGATCCAGGGACTCGCAAAAGGATGCCCATTGTCGCGAAGCCAGCTTGTTCATGTGACGCTGTATTTTCTTTTGTGTTCGTCTAGCCAATCTCAAATCATGATTTGACTTCGTGCGTCTATATCTTCGCTCCGCACGACGGCGAATGGCGCGAAGTTTTGCTAGTTCAATGTCGAAATCGGTGCGGGAAGAACTCCTCGAAAGCAGATGCGTGGTTGTTTGTATGGCATCCTTTATCGCGCCCTGTAGGTTATAAGAGGTGCCGTCACGACAACAGTCTTCCATTATTATTTTGTATTTAGGCCAATCGGTGCACTGGACGGTTCTGGAAGACTTGGAACTAGTCAAACCTTCGATCTTCAAATAGGTTGGGATGTGGTCGCTACCCCGTGGTTCTAAATCGGAAAACCAGTGCACTCTTCTCGAAAGCGACCGTGACACGAAGGTTAGGTCCAAGCAGCTGCTATACGCTGATCCACGCAGATAAGTGGGGCTACCATCGTTTGACAAGCAAAATTCCCGTTCAGAAGCAAAGGACACCAACGTTCTGCCTCTAGAGTTAACTTTGGAGCTTCCCCATAGATAATGGTGGGCGTTAAAGTCACCAGTGAGCACCCACGGCTCTGGAGTCGATGTCAAAATTCCCCGTAGGCGCTCACAATCTAGACGGCTTGCTGGAGATATATAGGCGCCAAGAATTGTAAACGTGAGCTTTTTCTTCTTCACTGTTAAGCAAACGTATTGATTTGCTTCGTCAGGAGGCACTGGGTGATGTACATAAGTCAAGTCACGGCGTATAAACACAACAACCTTGCTGCACTCTCCGTAGGTAGAGGACATAAAGCACTCATACCCGGACAGTCTGATGGGAGCTGACAGGTTGGGCTCGCAAATCACGATAATGGGGAACTGGTGCGTAAAGACAAACTGTCTAAAGTCGGACATGCGTGACTTAAGCCCTCTGGCGTTCCACTGCAAGACAGATGCATGCTTGACCTCCTCTTGAAACGACGGCATCTCTCGTGCCATGGTTTTACCCTAGAGCCGCAAGCACCGGACTCAAGGTGTCCAGCACCTGCAGTGCGCTCTGTGCCGACGGGGTTTTCATGCTGCTCAGTAGAATGCGCATGGCGTCCATAAGTGACTTCAGCATCACTATGACTTGGCGATCCTCAGTCGTCGTCCCATCCGCGGTTCGTGAGGTCATTGTGGGCGGCGCACTTTGGTGTGACTCCGAGGCAGGTTGTGCTCTTGGAAGTGTAGGCCACTCTTCAGGAGGTGAGCGTGTTGCCGCAGTCTTCGTTTTCGCAGTATCTGTTTTTGTGGAAGTCGGCGTTGATACGGTAGCCGCTTTGCCGGAAGATGGCGTATATCTTTCAGTAGACGTAACTCTTCGTGCTGCTCTTCGGGGCCGATGTCGTCGTCGCCTGAGAGTAGCGGCAGCCTCTTTGTGTGTTGAATGGTCCCGTACCATACGTTTGAGTACTGCTCGCTCGTTTCTCACCCGCGGGCAATCATTGGATGAGGCCTCATGAGTACCATGGCAGTTAGGGCACTTTAACACAGTTGCGCGGCAGGCATCTGCTGAATGGGATTCGGCACACCGTGGGCACACGAGGTTATTCCTACAGACACCTTTTACGTGTCCCATCTTGCAGCATTTGTAGCATTGCAGGGGCTTCGGTATGTATGGGCGGACTGGATGGCGGACGTGGCCAACTTTGACATGTGAGGGAAGGCTGTCTCCATCAAACCACAGCTTCAGGCAACGGGTGTTGCCAAGTCTTGTGATGTGCGTGATAAGAGTGCCTTCTGTAGTTGGCTTTATTAATATTGGTAAGTCGTCGGTTGGTATAGAAATATCAACATCATAAATGACGCCGATAGTCCCATTGCAGCCAGTAGGTATCATGGATCGCACCTGTACTTTGTCGATCTCCGTTACGTGCCGCAGGTTTTGCAGTGCACTACGGTGTAGAACATCTACTGCAAGGACATTCTTCCGTGCGTTTATTCTCACGTCCTTTATCTCATTTGGCGCGACTCCCTCAAGAAACGCAGAAAGGACTTGCCTGTTTAGGAGTCGCAGATTTGACACTGGGTCCACAGGCATGAAGAGCATAGTGTGCGGCCAGCGCTGTGATGTTGTCTTCACGGTAGAGACACTTGGCGACGATGACCTCCGCAGCAGTCTTCTTTTTGTGGTTCGGCTCATGACAAGCGTGAAACCGTCGTCCGACGAGTCGACGCTGTCCGAGTACAACTCGGTTGCCTCGCTGTCCGTGTCACTTGACGCATTTCCGCGTTTCCTGGACGCGACCGCACGTGATGGCTTGGCTCCAGGAAGGTCTTCGAGGGCTTCTTCGTCCATAGCCACAACACGGGAGCGGCAGCTCCCAGATTTTGGAAATAAACAAAGCGAGACAAAGGTACAAGCGTTCTATGATAGAAACACTTCGTCGTCGATTTAGCAGGCTGCGCCACAAAGGCACTGGATATGTGCCGCTTTTCCATGGACGCCTTTCGCGCCAACGCTTTAGCGAGCTGCGCCATGAATGAACTGGGTATGTGCCCTTCTTCAATGAACATCTCGCCAACTTAGGTCGCTGAGTATGGGACACTGAGTGTGCGATAAGCGAGGGAAACAATGCTCTACGTTCGCAGGCAGCGGTGCGCCACGATTCTCGTGTCGGGGGCCAAGCGCGGATTTCTCGGCAGTATGTTCAGACAGAAGCGCTAGAGAGGAGCCCGGTTGCCGCATGACACGTTTTGCAGCGCTTGCACGAACCGGTGCGCCGTGCATTTCGCCGGCCATGCGCAGGCTTCGCAGTGGCGGCGCTAGATGGCGCCGAGTGTTCTTAGAGAACCGCGAAAGAGGAATCCCACTGAGTACACGCGTCGTACATAACTCGTTTCGGCGGTGGCAATTAGCTGTGCTGCTATGTTGATTCTATGCTCAACGCATTTCCGCTGACAACCAGGGTGAGATGGGTTCAGCTGAATTTGTTTAGAGGAGAAATTAGTCCGCGCCTCTTTTGCCATATACTATTCAGATGTGGGTGCATTACGCCAAGGCCATAGCGCAGCCTCCACTATAAGGGCAGCTCTAGCCTTTCGACAAGCCTCTGGCCTTGACAAATGGCTTTAGAAATATTGTAACGAAGTGGACTAGTGTACACTTACTTTCTTCTTTTGATCATCATCCCTTATCACTCCCTTTCTTCCCCATGTCCCTTCTCCAATGTAGAGTAGCAGGCCAGAGCAAGCTATAGCTCAGGCCAACCTGTCATTCTTTTTGTAAATAAGTATCCTCCCTCTCTCAGATATAGCAGGCCGTACTCGCCTTCTAGGTCCATGTAATTAATCGCGCAACATGTTTCTGACGTGCTGACGTGTCTGTGTTTGTGTGCGCATGTGTGTATGTGTGAAAGAGAATATTGGCCGAGTCACCGAACTGTTTTGCCGGCAAGGCAAGTATCGTTTGACGGTCACCTCAAGGCTAAAGATATACAGACGCTCGTTATTAAATTCACTGAACCGACGCACGGATGTTCCAATACAAGGTTAAGAGAGACAGAATCGGGGCCGCATTTTACATCTATCATGGCGTAGATATTTTAAATGGAACAGAACCAAACTGACCAACAACCGACGTACCTCATGAGCATTATAAGACGAAGGCATGCTTTCGAGGGGGTGATCCCCTTATTACTGGACAACATCGATGGTGCCTCAATGGCGCCGTGTATCAGAGCCTGTAAGTACGTACACCTGCCAAAAAGTAATTAATGAGATAGCGATAACAAAAACGTTCAGGGGCCGAAAGACAAATCATATCGTTAGTAAGGGCTTTCTGTCGTTGGCCTGCCGGCCTTCTTTATTAATATGGCGAGCATCACGATTGCCTAACATTAGTTTTTACGGAAAATTATAGTGTAAAAATTTTTTACGCACACGGGCTCAGAATCTTTCATCATTGTTAAGTGGGATAGCTGAAACGTGGTTTGGCTTTCGTGTTCTCAATTGTTTCAACGACGCTTGGAGTGAATGGGGAAAGTGCCTCGAGCGGCCAGTCGCGCAGCAATATTGCGTGCATTTTCGGGCTTCCTTCACGCTCTGAAAACCACTTTTATGTAGGACGTATTGAGCAACAGAAAGCTGTATCGGGAGTTTTTCGTGTTGCTCTACAAGTTTCTCATTCGCACGTTTCATGTAATTGTAATAATTTAGAAGGTGATTAATTAACGAAGTCTAATCATTTAATTAGGCGGAATGGAAAAAATAATCTGAGTATCTCCAAGCGACGCAAACAACATTACCTTGGTTCGGTCCTGCTACATGGCATTTGCTTCTTTTTAAAGTTTGGCTCAAGTTACGTGAAACACCATGTATGTCTCTGTAAAACATACATACCAGTTAACAGAAGGGAGTATGATATTAAACAGTTTCATTTGCTTCTGCAACATAGTTGTTGGTTGAGAACGTTGACAAATCGCGAGGAGGGTAGTAAAATTAGCGCTTGTGCGATGAAAACCAAACCTTGGCCCGCATAATGTAGCGATTCGTACCGCTCGATTCTATGTCACTCTGTTCGTACACCGTCCACGGACGGCTGATCGCGTTGATAGCGGGCGGAGAGTCGGTATGACTTCTCACGAAGCGCGACAAGAAATGACATTGGAATAGAATGGTTTCATTATCCCGGCCCTTCACTGCCATTCTAACTTGTGTCCCCTCCGGCAATGTGCACTTCGGAGCTAACCTCTGACGCTAACTGCTGTGTTATCACACAACATTCACACTTGGTACTTTGTGCAAGGTCTTGGGCCCTACACTCTCTGTGAGTGGTAGGTTATGCGCATGTATTTCAGAGGATACAACAGGCAATACACTGTAGCGGATGAAGACGAACATCGCGTACGTTTAAAAATAATTCTTGAGAAAAGCCTCCATTGTAAGGTCCTGCTGATGTCGCATTAAATAACTACAGCGTCAGAGGAATCGTCGAAGTCTGCTGATTTTTGTCCTGACTCCACTTTTTCCTCAGAACGGAAAAAAAAAGTCACCACCCCTTTCAGTTCGTGAAGATGGTCGAATAGCGAAGCTGTGTTAGTTGCACCGAGTGTTACACCATGCAAGTCAAACTGCGCAAGTAGTCTGTATTGTAAATCTTATGTTTCACCATTCTATTCACCTCATTTTCCCTTTTGCGTGCTTTGCATGGTGAGCATGCTTTTAGAAGCGTTTTTTTTTTTTCTGCCGTTGTCCCAGTTTTTTTGTTTGGCTTTGTTTTGTTTTGTTTTTGCGCGTGAGGTTTGTGTCTGTGTGTTGCCGCGCTTACTTATTTTGCGTGTGCAAGTTATATCCCAGCTATATATATATATATATATATATATATATATAGCTGGGATAGAATGTGTGGAACCACTAATCCAAAGCTCCGTATATTGGACGCAAGGCCCACCACTGGAGAAGCAGGTGCTGAAATCGTTTTGACGATTGACGTCTTTGTATTTCTTAATGAGGTTACACACGCGTTCGGCTGCGACGGAGAGAACGACGCCATTGACGGTATGCCCGAAGTCCGTCGACGTCGCTTACGTTCGATGCCTCGAGTTTGTTCGGTGGCCTGGTTAGCAGCGTCCACCCGGCATTGCCGCTTGCGATTCTTCAAAATTAAATTGCTTCAGAATTAAATCTGTCCATTACGTAAGACAATGAATGGCTCACGCCCCCTTAAGCAGTGGCTCAAGCCCCCGTCAACGCGGCCTCTCCATTACGACGACAGTAGCGAAATTCTACGCTGGAGTGACGAGCGGCGACGGAGCCAGCTGTGGAAGAAGACAGCGACGACGAACGCGGGAGCAGTGGCACGATCGTGCAACGAGCCAGCTCTGGAAGTAGACGACGCTCGATCCACTGCTGATGACGATAGTTTTAGTGAACTCCGAGAGCGACGGCAGAGGGTCTGCATAAACAGCTTCCCTGTAAAAAGTGATTCATTGATATCATTACCAGATAATTTAGCTGCAGTGTGTGCTGTCGAAGCATGTATGTGCCCTTATACAGATCGGTGAAAACAATCCTCGTTTCTTTCTACTTTCCCCTAAACCATCTACGCTGTCTGTCACAAGACATGCGTAATTACGGCACGAAGTGGCCATGAAAGTGAGCTAGCGTACCTAAATATGTAGCTGAAAGCATTTCTGGGTTGTGACCAGTTAACTAAGCTAAAGTACGCTTCCCAATTACATAAGAAGCGCAATTATACATTAACCGTGAGGAAGTGTTACAAGCGATCACGCCAACCTTGACTGCAAAAGTGTTACAGTTTGCCGAATTTTCTTCGTGAATAAACCACATTATGACTGTCACAAGCACCATTGTTGCCTAAAAATTTTAACACTATCACACGTGCGTTGACCCGCAAGTCAGTACGAGTGTTCTCCAAGTACAAGTGCTCTCCGGCAGGCTCTTTCGCAAGACGTAGTTAATACCGTCCTGCCTCTGGGCACTGTAGCTACCGCTTTATGTTTCTTTCCTGGAAAGCCGCCAAGAGCTTATTGCAGAGCAACACTTTAAGTGGGACATAATTGAACATGCGCCTATTGATACCGATACAAATGTTACTGTTAGTCTTGCTCACTGTTTCGCATCACAGTCGTGACTGCGTGTGAATAAAAAAACAAGAAAATTCAAGTACCGCTATATACTAATGCTCAGATAGCTTTCTTTGTCTTTTCAACAGCTTTGAACCAGCAAGCATGCATGACGTTAGTTATTAGTATCCGTGCGCGCAGCGCCCCCCGTTGTTCAGGCTAGACTAAACGTATAGACTGAAAAGAATGTATAATCTGAGGAATTTATTTGTTGCAGTGACAACAATATGACTGCGGGATTCTTGCAGCGTTGCTTCACATATTTGCCAAAGGAAGAAAAAATCACGTTAGAGTTCAGTATCCACAGTTGCTTACGGTGCTGAAACTTTTCTTTTCTTTTCCTCAGAGGTGATCGCACTTGCACCGCGAAACAGAAAACAAATGAAAGAAACAGAATTAGAAACCTGTGTAGTATCGATTCTGTTGGGAATTAAAATTAGCGTTTTTTTTTTATTCTTCGTTTTGAACCCCTAAACGCTGCTGCACTAAGCCCTGTAATAATCGTTGTTGCAGGTGCGTACTTTGACCGCTTAGAACCAGAATTACCGCAGTAATCATCTGCCGATGGCTGTCGATGGCAATACGATTAGCAATCGAGCAATGTCGCGACAAACCATATTTATGAAGCCAAGAGGTAAACAGGGGCTAGAGGTAAATTGCTTTGCTGTAATATCAGCAGTTCTGATTCTGGGACTACCGTTGCTTTGGCTAAATGCGACAAAATACGGTGTCCGCCCATGTTGCTACGGCACTCGCTTGCCAAGGTCGCCATGAGCGTGGCGGCATGACGATGACTGTATGACAATGGCGACTATGGAATGACGAATAAAGAATGACTTCGATGGAATGAGAAAGGCGGTATGGCGAAAACGGCTTGACGACAATGAGATCACCATTCTTTAAGGATGACGATGGTATAACAAGAACAACGGGACGACACCGAAATGAGGACAATTGGATGACGACGAATGTATGAAGATGATGGTGGGATGAGGACGGTATGACGACAACCAGATGACGAACCTGGAATTACGGCGATGACATGGCGATGACGGCATTGCAACGGATGCAAAATCTCGAGTGTCCGACGGCGCAATCATCACGATGGCATGTCAACAGTGGAATAACCATGATTGAATGACGACAGCGTAATTGCGATAGAACGACGAAAGAATGACATGGACGGGAAGAAGGCGGTGATATGACGATGATGGAATGACGATAATGTAATGAGGATACTGAAGGGATGACGATGGTGAAACGACAGTGGGACGACAACATGACTATGGTATGACAATGACTAGGTGACGAGAATAGCGTGACGACGACTATATGATGAAAATCGGATGTTGAAGTTAAAATCACGACGATTGGATGTCCATGACGGCATCATGACGGTGTTAACACAAAGAACGCATGACGACGACTCTATGATGGCGGCGCAGTGACGACGATTTCATGACAAGGGTATGAGAACAATGCGAGGACGACGAGTGTGGGAAGGGATTCGCGTGACGATGGCTGTATGACGAAACCTGTCGTACAACGATGGCGTGACGATGACGGCATGACGAGAGTCGGATGACGAGGCTGGAATTATGACGATGCAACAACAACGACGGCATGATGTCGACAGCACTACAACGGATGTATGACTGTGACTGTCTGACGACGACGAAATGACGACGATGACATAACCATGGCAGCATAATCAGGATTGAATGACAACAGCATAAGTGCGATATAACGACGAAGAAAGATTGACGGCGATGGAACGACGAAGGCGGTATGATGACGATGGCATAACGACGATGGTATAGGGAGAGTTGGATGACAAAGTTAGAATTACCACGATGGAACGACGACCACGGCATCAGGACCATGGTATGACGACGAGCGCGTGACGACAGTGTATCACGAAGCATGTACTTCAATGGGGTGGCGACGTTGGCATGACGAAGCTGGAATGACTACCTTGCAAAGGGACCTGACGGCATCACCACCCCGCGCCTTTACTTAGTGGAGCACTATTAGAAAACTTGGCCCACTGGGACGGTGTAGAAGACGTCACGACAACGGCATGACGAGAGCAAGATCACGCATCTGGAATGACGACGATGGAACGACCACGACAGGATCATGACCGCGAGCACATTGCTAGTAGCAAAAGCTGGTAGGCAATTTGGACCACTGGTCAGCGTAAGATAGATAGATAGATAGATAGATAGATAGATAGATAGATAGATAGATAGATAGATAGATAGATAGATAGATAGATAGATAGATAGATAGATAGATAGATAGATAGATAGATAGATAGATAGATAGATACCTCAAGACCGAGGGAGAGAAAAGAAGTAAAAGACAGAGAGGCTAACCAGACTAACTGTACGGTTGGCTACCCATAAAGTGCCTGAATTATCCTAAGTGGTGGTAGTGAAAATGTTACTAGAAGCGGGGCTAGCCTGGCCGACGTGTGGAAATTGCCCAGCCTGGCTCTCGACGAAGTGTGTGCGAACCAGGATGCTATTTCTCTAGCTCAGCTGTTTTCTCCTGATTTCTGTGTACATATTTGAAGAGCAGCCATGGCTTTTTTTAAATATGCAAAGAATGCTTGGCAAAGAATATGCAAGAATGAAAATATGCAATGAAAGTACGCAAGGAATGCTAACCGCAATAAAAAAAAAAAACTCAGTGCCCTTCCACTTTGTGAAGAAGCATGACAAGAGAAGCCGCGGGGTCGTCCCGGCATTGCACAATCTTGGGTGTTCGGCCCACGTATGGGGAGTGCTTAACGTCTGCTTCACCTCCGCCACGGGTCGGCCCGGCATGGCACTATCTTCGGGATCGGCCTACTTATGGGGCGTTTTGTGTCTACACGCGGACATGATCTTGGGGGAACTTCACAGCTTCGCTGTAAAAAACACCAGGAGAACCGCAAAAAAAAATAAAGTACTGTTAAAGCATGCTCACCACGCGAAGCACGCAAAAGCGAAAATGAGTTGAAAGAATGTTGAAACCAAAGATTTGCAATCTAGACAGCTTGCGGAGTTTGACTTGCATGGTGTAACACTCGGCGCAACTAACACAGCTTCACTGTTCGACCATCTTCACGGACTGGAAGGGGCGGTAATATTTTTTTCTTTTGTTAAGTGTTGGCGGTGACAACTAATTCGGAGCCCTCCAGTAACGCGTCTCTCACAGCCCTCAGTCTTGCTTTGATGCTTAGAAACGCCATCAAAAACTCGTGTTGTGATGCGCTACACTTGAAATACAGCAGGGGCATTAGCGCCTTGTCATACCAAACAGCCAAGCGGTTAGTCATGCTAGTGAGCGTTCTTAATCATAGTCATGCAGCAAGTCCGAAATACGCTTGTGTGGCTGGACTTGCGTGCTTGGGCGCCTAAGAGTGTTTCTCGCGTTCATTCGCGTCGGTGCGCACATGAGTGTGTGAGGGCTATTTTAGATGCTGAAGGACGTTCACCCCTTCCGTTGTAGGCGAACACGGCAGTCATTCGGCTACGCGTTCCCGCGCGCACGAAGCGTCGACGTACCACGACTCGCTGTCGTATGTGCGCAGGCCCGGGGGCGGCTCGGCGCATACCGACCGCTCTCGCTTGACGCCAGATGCGAATGCCGCCATGCATGTGAGCAAGCGCCAGCATCCATGCCTCACCGCCTTCATCATATCATCTCGCGCACGCGCAAAGCAAGACCGGCAAGTCTGAGTGACGATAGATGTCTGTCGTCTGCTCGGCAAAGGGCTTGCCCCCGGTTTCTATAAAGTATTTTTTTTGTACGTGTTTTCTTATCTGGTCGCAGTCGTAAATGAGACGAAGGAAAAGACCCTGGCTCCTGGCTCGTAGAGGGGCCGCCGGTCGAGACTGAAAGTGAATGAACACGACTCACGATGATGCCACCTGAGAGAGAGCCCAACGCTGAGTGAGAAGGAAAAAAATAAAGGATGGGAGAGTGGCGCTTTGCAACTCTCGTCAGATGGCATCACGCAATGCTCGAGTGATGATGCGCTTCAGGAGAACAAAAAAAAAAAAAAAACAGATGCTGACGCTGGAAAGGAGGGGAACGTGCATCGAATGGCACATTCCTTTAAAGGGGTAAATAAAAAGAAAGGAACAAGGAAAAGGACGAAAGAAATAGAATCACGAGCAAGCCCCTCAGCGCTACTCACGGGAAGGAACATGCCGCGGAACCGCAACGTCAAAAAACGCGCGCTGGCGCGCACGCCGTCGACTTCAAAGAGAACGCCGCGCGAGCTGGCGGTGCTGAGGGACTGCGGAACTCGGTATTACGAATGCATCTTTCTCGTCCTGGGAGGCATTCGGCGGCGATGTGAGGGGGCCGGCGCAGGAAATGAGTGAGGAAGCGGAGGACGGAAGCGGCGCGCGCCCTCTGAATGAAGCGCGCCACGTAAAGAGCGATACGGCCATGTGCGAGGATGTAATTGAGCACTGGAAACAAAATTGCAAGGGCAAAAACTACTAAGAAATATACAAAGTGAAACGCGACAGTTTTCTTCTTTATATACGCGCTTTATACAGGACTAAGAAGAGTGAAAACTAGATGAGAGAAGAAGGAGGGGGGGGGGGGGTTATGAAGGAAGAGGGCTTCCACAGGCACAACGCTTGTTAACGGAAACGAACGCCGTGCTTTCAAGGCTTGAGCCCCGGCGTTCTTTGTGCGCTAATTGCGGCCATATGCGCACCGCCAAGAATTCTGCGGACTCTCGAATATATCTGTTTGCTTCTGTTCCATGGGCTCCTTCTTTTCCTTGGCGTTCTCTTCGCTCGCAAAGCAGTATTCTGGATTATAGACTGAATTTATTTACGGTACCCGCGCACAACAGCACGGAAAAGGTATAGCTATGCGTGCTTGAGGAGCGTATACATGCGTAGCTCGCACATGCTACTGTAAAGGCCCAATCACACTTGCCAGAAGTTGTCAAGGTTGCGCCCATGTGACCCTCGAATAGTGGTACATCATACGGAAAGACAGGTGTGCCAGTAAGGATACAAGTAGCCAGAACGGATAGGACAACATAAATTCCTCATTTATGTTCGGCTTCTTGTTCTACTAGTGTTCGTTTTTGTACGCGTGCCCTTCCCGTGCCTCGAATCTCTACCAACTTGCTCCATTTTGAGTCGTTCTTGCATGGTGGTAGCTGCTGGCTTCGATGTTGGTTGGCCAAGACTGCCATCATCATGCATTTACGGCCGCACTCGAACAGGCAGGCGTGCGCTTCTGCGCGTCGCGCGCGATGGTAGTGGCTTGGCGATCTTTTACTCCAGCCGTTGTTTTTGGCTCGCGAACATTATGCTGACTTGCGCCTCGACAAGGTCCAGTGGACATGAATGGAAAACGGCGTTTTCCAATCGATGTCGAAGCTATAGGAGCAGCCACCGGGAGTCGCATGTGCAATCGTGAACCAAACGGGATGCAAATAAATCGTAATCATCACCAGCAGCATCATCAGCGTCGTCGTCGTCGACGTCATCATCGTCATCATCATCACCACTACGATCACCACCGGTCGCTCCACCATTCCGTAGAACTAACTAGTGGGTCTGCAATGTTCGGCTATGTCACAGCCGTAACAATTCGCAACCCAGTGATACACAAATACCTATGTTCATTTATTTGTGTCAGGAAAAGCAAACCTCTGCTGTATTACCGGACGTGCATTCGACGACTTACCAGGAAGTGAGGATATATATATATGTATATATATACTTCTGGCTCCAGCCCGGCTCTCTCATGGGCGGGAAAGATTCGCGTGCGTTTCGCAGGCTGAAACTGAACACCACAGTAATTTTTGCTTTACCATCGCCGATATACAGACGTCTCAGCTACCTTGCACTTGGTGCTGCTCTCAACAGGGGCTTCGTTTGTTTCATGCGGTCAAGCTTCTCTAAGCGTTCGTACACTGCAGGAAAGACTAGTCCCGGCTTCGCCATATAGAATGCATATGGACTACACTGTCTTCGAGAGCAGCTTCTAAGGATCCACTCCTTCGATTACACACACACACACACACACACACACACACACACACACACACACACACACACACACACACACACACACACACACACACACACACACACACACACACACACACACACACACACACACACACACACACACACACACACACACACACACACACACACACACACATGCTTCTAAGCCTCGCGTTAACGCTCACGCCGATCGCTGCCAAAAGTCGCACCGGCAGGCAAATTTAGCAAAGGTCCAGGTGCGCATACATGCCCGTCGGGTGCCGCCACGACGGCGTGCGTGTTACAAGGAGAACACGCAGCAACGAGCGAAGAGGTGCGAAGCGGCAGGAGGAAAAACGCGTCTTCCCACGTGCTTGTATCGAGCACCGCACGTCTAGGCGACGTTTCGGTGCCGCTTCAGCGACGACGTGCGGCGCTGGGAGACGCGCGAATCGTGTGCGTGCCACCCAACGAGACGCTGTCGTGACGAGGCTCACGGCGGCGCCACAAGAGGCTACCGCAAGGGCGCGCGCATAACCATCGCCTTGACGCGTTTCCTCTGATGGGGCAGCGCGGCGGGCCCATAGTAGCTAGAGCATGACGAAAGCGTGCAATCTCTCTCTTACTGCCGCATTTGCTGATAATGGCTCCTGAAACCGTGTCTGTTGGCAGAGAACGCAGTTACCACGTGCGATGAAACTAGTGAGATTGTGCAGACATGTTCGAAATTGTATTAACTTCAACAGGCCAACAAACTCACTCATTTGGCCAGTGCATTAAGCTCAGAGTCAACCACGAGTCTGAGTCGGAGTGTAGACTACGGGGTGAGAGTCTGAGTCAATGTGAGTCTCAGTGGGAGTTTTATTCTGAGTAAGTCGACGTGAGTCCGCGTTGGCATGGCGTGTGTGTGAGCGATTCGAGGTGAGGAAAAGTGAGCGCGAGTCAGAGTGAGGCCTTGTGAATCGGAGCTCCTGTAGGTTTCAGCGAGTTTAAGAGAGAGAGAGAGAGAAAGGCAAATGAAAGACAGGGAGGTTAACCAGATATTATCTCCGGTCGGCTACCCTGTACTGGGGGAGGGACAAGGAGATGCAATAGGTGAGAAAGAAAGAAGGATAAAAAAAGGAAAAAAAACCTAAGCACACACACGCACGTACACACGAACTATTTCTGTGGGCACTATCACGCAGGCCGTAAAGGTGTTCCTAGTCTTACGCAGTGTCACCGTACAGTCCTACGTCACACAGTGTACAGTCACAATTTGTCAGAAAGTCCCGTGTCTTTCAAGTATCGCAGCATGCAGCGCCTTCATAGCGGATCGCGCTGATGTTCGCGTAGGCCAGGTTCCAAGGATCTTGTTTTCTGTCATTGGGCGCTTGTCCAGTTTGTCTAAGGTGGCTGAGAGGACTGCTCTTTGTGGGTTAAAACGAGAGCACTGATAAAGAAGATGCTCGATCGTTTCGTTGCACCCGCAGAAGTCACATAGTGGGCTGTTGGCCATTCCGATAAGGAAAGAGTAGGCATTTGAAAATGCTACTCCAAGCCATAGACGGACAAGAAGGGTGCAGTCACGTCGTGGAAGCTCGGGCGGAATATGGAGCTGTAAATTAGGGTCCAGGGTATGGAGGCGTGCACTTGTGAAATCGGATGAATTCCATTGGGCTAATGTCAGGTCACGCGCAAGTGCGGAAAGTTTTTTTCGCTGCGTCGGCTCTCGAAAGAGGAATGGCAACGCAGTTGACGCCGTCATGGGCAGATCGGGCAGCTGCGTCTGCTCGATCATTGCCATGTATGCCACAGTGACTAGGCAACCACTGATATATTATATCGTGTCCTTCGTCAACTAGTCGATGGCGGACTTTTCTGATCTCTGCGACGAGCTGCTCATGTGATCCATGGCGCAGTGCTGAGAATACACTCTGTAGGGCTGCCTTGGAATCACAGAAGACTGACCATGCATGGGATGGTTCCTCCTTAATGAAATGAAGAGCCGCACGCAGGGCTACCAGTTCAGCAGCCGCCGTTGATGATACATGTGACTTCTTTAGCTGTATTTTGACGGATCTTGTTGGTATCACCACAGCGGCAGCTGCGCTTGCAGATGTGACTGAACCATCGATGTAAACGTGTACGCGGCCACTGTGTACCTCATGTAAAAGTTCTAATGTGGCCTGCTTAAGGGCAAACGACGGCTTGTTGGCTTTCTTCATGATTCCTGGGATGGTGAGGCGTATGTCAGGTCTGTGCAGGCACCATAAAGGTGAGGATGGTCTTGCTGTAGGCATGTAGTCTGATGGCAATGAGGTACGATTGGCATCAATTATACGACTGAAAGTGGTGTGTGGCCTTTCTGCGTGTAGAGCGGCAAGATGGTGAGAAGGTAATCGGGCAACGTGCCGAATATGCGCCCTGAGAGCGTCAGTTGCCAAGTACGTTGATATTGGATGATCTCGAGCTATGACAATCGTTGCCGTTGTAGACGCACACCTCGGAAGACCGAGACACGTCCTTAGGGCTTGAGCTTGTAGCCCCTGGAGTACACGCAGGTTTGTTTTGCAGATGTTCCCAAGCACAGGGAGGCTGTATCTTGCGAAACCGAGGAACAAGGGGTTATAAAGCTGCAGCATTGACCGCACCGAAGTGCCCCATGACTTTCCGCCGAGAAATTTAAGGAGATGTATTATTGTCAATAATCTCTTCTTCAGGTATGAAACATGCGGGCTCCATGATAGGTCGCGGTCCATAATTACCCCTAAAAAGCGGTGTTTCCGTGCATTTGCTACTGCTTGCCCATTGACCTTTACAGTGTAACGCTTCATTTCCTTCCGAGTGAAGGTAACAAGGCAGCATTTCTCTGAAGACATCTCTAAGCTTTGTTTTCGCAAGTACATTGATGTTAGCGTAGCTGCCTTTTGTAGCCGTGCTCGTACCTGCAGTCCTGTCACAGCAGACGCCCAAATGCAGATATCGTCGGCATATATTGATACCTGAACTGTGTTGGGCAAGCATCAGACTAGGCCAACGAGCACTAGGTTGAATAGCGTCGGGCTCAACACTCCGCCTTGCGGAGTTTAAGTAGGAATGAATAACATGCGGCCTCATGTTCTTTGTGTGCCCGGAATCTGAATATATATATACATATATATATAAATGGGGTCGGAAAGGCAGGGAGGTTAACCGGAAGAGATTCCGGTTTACTACCCTGCACTGGGAGAAGGGTAAGGGGAATGAAAGACGGAAAGAACAGGCAGAGAGAGAAAGGAAAGGCACGAAAAAAAATAGCCAGGAGGTTGGGAACGTCCGTGAGAACTATAGCTTCTCTAACAGGCCACTCGGACACAAAAATTTCAAGTGTGCCTTGACCGACTTGTGGTGTGAAGACTATATACATACCGGCGTTCCAGGACGGTCAGCTCCGAAAGCTGCCAGTCGTCAAGACGGGCCAGCGCGGTCGCGAGCGGCTGCCTGTGTGCACTGTATCGGGGACAAAGGCAAAGACCGTGTTCAGTAGTTTCTTCGCTGCCGCAGTGATCACACGCAGCCCTGTCTTCCCTTTTGATGCGGAAAGCAAATGATCTTGTAAAAGCGATGCCAAGCCACAGTCGTTAAGTGCCGCTGTTTCGGGCCGGGAGAGTCCAGGTGGAGGACGAAGTCGAAGACAGGGGTCCAGTCGATGCAGACGTGTGTGTTGGGAACTGGGTGTGTTCCACAAAGATTATGTAGCATCATTTGCAAACACTCAAAGTTTCGCTCTTGCATCTGTTCTTGACAGCGGGATTGGTTCCTGCATGTCGTCTTCATGAGTAGATCGAGCAGCTTCATCGGTGTAACGTTACACCGACGTGTTACACCGAAGCTCCCTACAAGGCCTACGTAATATAACTGAGATCGACAATGTAAAGGTGCGATGAATGATCTCTACAGGTGGCGATAGTACGGTGGGCATCATTTATGGCGTCGACGTCGCCATCCCGAATGGTGACTTGCCAATACTAAAGGAACCAACGACAGAAAGCACGTTCATTACAAAGATTTCCAGACTGGGAAACGCGCGCTGTGTGAAGCTTTTGTTTGAAAGTGACAACCTTCCTCCCACGTAAAAGTAGGACATGTCCGCCATGCATTACGGCTATTCGTTCCGAAGCCGTTCCAGTGCTTCAAGTGTTGCAAGATTGGCCACATGAAGGGTGTCTGTATGAACAATGTCTTGTGCCCGTGGTGCTCCGCGTCCCATTCATAAGACACCTGCCGCACATTTGTTCTATAGTGCCCTAACTGCAGTGGTGCTCACAAGGTCTTATCAAAAGATTGCCCGCGGGTGCGGAAGCAATTCACGATTCTCTAACGAATTGTGCGGGACAATTCAAGGCATCGAGAGGCATGCCGCTTTTCGGCGACGTCGGCATCGACATCGAAAACGTTCATGAAAAACCGCAGCTGCAGATAGTGACACGCCATTTCCCATCAGAAGGGTTGCCACATCAACGCATAGCACTAACAAGACGGGTACTAGGAAAAGAAACAATGCGGAAAGACTCGCCCGTCCTAAAGAATGGCCTAAGCTACCGAAGGCACAACGCGCTGCTGAGTTACCTCAAAACGCACCGACCTCTACCGCTTCGGCAACTGTTGAAGCGACGTTGGCTGATGATCGCCAGGTCGTCGACATTTTGTGGTTTCTCATGAATGCCATTCGCGTTATACTTAACAACATGAAACCTTCGTCTGCGCAAAGCGCACTACATACAGGTGCTGGACACCTGAAGTCCAGTACTTGCAGCCCTTGGTTGAAATCAGGGCTCGCCAGAAGTTGTCGTTTTTAACGCTGCGATATTTCTGTGGAATGCCAGAGGACTTAAGTAACACATATCAGACTTTCGGCAGTTTGTGTTCATGAATCAGTTCCCTGTAATAGTCACCTGCGAGCCCTTATCAGCTCACGTCAGACTATCAGGGTATGAGTGCTTCAAGTCCGCCACACACGGAGAATGCAGCAAAATCATCGTTTTCATACGACCTGATCTTAAGTGTGTACATGATCCAGTGACACCTGACCATGAAAACCAAAAAGGCAAGCTCACTTTCACATTAGTTGGAGTTGACATGTCGCCCTCAAGTCGGCTGGACTGCGAGCGGTTAGGGCAAACCACGACAGCGACTCCGCAGCCTTGGGTGATAACCGAAGGTTTTAGTGCCCACCACTATCTCTGGGGACACTAGAAGATAAACAGGAGGGGCAGAAGATTAGTGTCATTTGCCTCCGAACAAGAAGTGTTTGTTAAACGACAGCCCCGCCTTTCTGAGTGGAACTGTCTGCAGTAGCTGCCTGGACCTCAACTTTGTTTCACGCTCCTTCGCAAGAAAGGTCAGGTGTTTTTCCGGTATAGAAACGTGGGGAAGTGACCACCTTCCCACTTATCTTAGGATTGAAGGGCTGACGGTCTCCAAGTTAGCCGGCTTCATCCTATGCATCGACTAGATTATGTTCCAATTAATTATCGAAGACAGCTGTCGTAATGGCTTGTCCTTTAGCCTAGAAGACACTATGAAGGGTGCCCTAGAGGCTGCTACGCATTCGCTTCCGAGAATATATACACGCACCGAATACGACATTGAGCTGGAGAAGCTTCGTACAATTTGTCGCCGTGCAGAGCGAAAATACAGGCATACAAAGTCTGTACGTGTCTTGAACTGGGCCAGAAGAACTCAAAAGAGAATTCAGCGTCGCATAGACAAACTTGCATCGCAAAGATGGATGTCGTTCTGCGAGTCTTTGGATCCAAAAAAAAAAAAACCTTTGTCTTGCCTATGGAGAACTGTTCGTGGTCTCAGTAGAACCCCTCAGCAGCGCCACCCTTTCAAGTCTTTGGCCCTTCACCAACACTGCTGAGAGATTGACGTTGTTGACGATTTCTTCAGGAGGATTGCTGGCGAAACTAGATCCGCTGGAGCATCGACGGTCGACCACTTATCGATTTCACGCGACTCCCGCATGGAAAATCCTTTCACTTTGGACGAACTCGAAGCTGCACGTGCCATGTGGAAGCGTTCATCATCGCCAGGACATGGCGGTATAACCTACCGTGCCCTATGTAATCTCGGCGAAGAGGCTCGGAAAGTGCTCCTCATCCTATTTAATAGTCCTGGAAGACAGGTACGCTTGCCCAGGAATGGAAGAAGTCGCCTAGTTCCCCTGCTAAAGCCTGGCAAGTCGCCTGTATACATTGCATCATACCGACCTATTGTGCTTGCCAGTTGCATCGAAAAGTTAATACAGATGATGGTTCTAGCACGGCTAGGAATGGTACTTTGAACATTACCAGGTATCTTCAGACGCAAGGGTCGGTTTCAGGCGTGGGCGTCCATAGACAACGTTATCGACTTGATGACGTACGTCGAGCACCAGAAGTCCTTAAAGCGATTATCTGCTGCCCTGTTTCTTGATGTGAAAGGATCATACGATAACGTAACACACGAAGCGATTTTCAGCATCTTAGAGGCAGTAGGACTTGGCGGCAAGATCTATTTCTGGATTGGTAGCTGCCTACAAAAGAGATCATTTTTCATACTTACCGAGGATGGCCCAACCTCCCAGCATTACAGTAAACGGGGGGGGGGGGGGGTCTCAGGGCGGAGTACTGAGCCCAATGCTCTTCAATCTAACACTCATTGGACTCGTCGACATCCTTCCATGCACCGTTAGGCGCTCCATCTATGGCGACGACATTTGTATTTGGACGTCGGGTGTGACGCGACTTCAGCTTCGCGCGCGGCTTCAGAAGGCAGGCACTTTAACACCACCCTACCTTCGAGAACAAGGACTTCAAATATTGCGTGAACAGTGTGAAGTGGTGGAATTCACAAGGAAACCAATGTCTCCATACTTGATATCCGTTAACGGACAGCTGATCTTGTACAGCCCAAGTCACAGATCTTTGTGGGCGGTCATTGACAGAAATCTCTCCTCGACCCGTCATGTGAATTATGTGAGAGAACGACTGACAGGAATTTGCCATATGTTGAAGTTCCTAGCAGAAAAAACCTGGGGAGTGTCAATAAAATCTATCTTGCAACTGTACAGGGTCCTCTTTATTGGATTCCGGCGGTATAGCCTACCGGTCAACTCCAACACCTGTAGAACTAACCTGAACACAATCAAAGGCATCGAAGCGCAAACCCTCAAGATATGCCTTGGTCTACCGTGGAGCGCGTCAACTACAGAAGTTATTGCAGTCGCTCAAGATTACACTATTAGAATGCACATTACCATAGAAAAAATGCGTGTGCACATAAGACACTTAGCCCGGACCCCTACCAACGACCTCGCAAGTATCCCAGTAGAAAGGCCCCACATGACATTCAGTGCAACGGTCTTCACTCACCGTGCCTCTCTCAGGTCAAGTTACGCACCTACAGCAAGCCTTTCGATTCCTCCATGGTGTGTGAGCCGTACTCAAGTAAACCTAACAATCCGAAAACTTCAGAAAAAGCCGGTCTTACCGCCATCTGCATTCAAGTAACTTAGTTTACTCTCCTCGTACGAGAAATACAGCAAGTGCGCACCCGTCTATACTGATGGCTCAACTATACATCAACCAGTTCCGGTGGATCTGTAGTTATATCAGCAAGGAGAATAACCCAACGGTTCCAGATTTCCCATGCCACTACGTCTGCAGCTGCAGAGCTCGCTGCTCTCCGTGGTGCGCTTCATGCGGTAAATACTCAAAGTCCTCCAAGATAGGCAGTCCTCTGCGATTCAAGACCGACTTTAGAATGTGTACAGTCGTTTCTCCGACATGGAACTCCCGATCAGCTGACGTGCGAAATCATCGAACTTATCCAACGCTTGAGAGGGAAAGGCCATGATATGTCTTTTCAATGTCTACCAGGCCATTGCGAGATCATTGGAAATGATAACGCAGATAAGGCAGCTCGGACGTCAAACAAAGAAGTCCGCTGCGTCCCCATTCCTCTCTCAAGAACAGACGCTGCGAGGCAACTTCGTATTCTAGCTCGCACGCTTCCTTTATCTGAGTGGAATACCACACATACAAGGCGCACCAGAAGGCACAGACTAAACCCTTCGCTGCAACTCGGACCTCCAGCCGGACTGCACCGACGCGAAGGGTCTCTTCTGTGTTGGTTATGGCTGGGAGTTGCCTTCACGAAAGGTTATTCTGCATTAAATGAAATGGCTGACAGTCCTTCGTGTGATGTCTGCGGTTGCGAGGGGAATATAAGCCCCATATTGTGCCGCTGTCCTCAATTTGAAGAACAAAGACAATCTATGTCCAACGCATTCAGGAAACTAGATGACCGTCCTCTGAGTGAACAAACAATACTAGAACACCATCTCCAGCGATCGTCGGCTCAGAAGGCAGTGAAGGCACTTTTGTGCTTTCTGAGAACGTCTGGCTTGTGCGAGCGCCTTTGACTCTGCCCGTCTCCATACCCTCTATCTCTTCCCCTTCTCCATTCCCTCAGCGTAGGGTAACCAACCGGACTCTTGTATGGCTAACATCCATGCCTTCCTTATATCCCCCCTCTCTCTCTCTCTTCATCGGCGTGTTCGTTGCCCATTACTTTACAGTGGCTAGTGAGCCACTGAAATGTGACGTCGTGTCCTCAATTGCTTGACGAGGCGATGAAGGAGGTCTCGGATTTCTAGAAGTAGTTGTTCTAAGCGTCCACGGTATAAGGCGGAAAGCCAGCAAATTAGAGCTGCTCATTCATTTTACACAGCGCCAAAAAACACGCGGACAAGTGAGAGCACAGAACCAGCGCTGTATTTTTCTGAGCGTGAAAGAAGCCCGCGAATACGCGCAAAGTGCCTCGAGCGGCCAGTCACTCGGCAATGTTGGGGGTATTCGCGGGCTTCTTTCACGCTCGGAAAAACACTTTTATGTAGCACGTATTGAGCAACAGAAAGCTGTATCGGGAGTTTTTCATCTTGCTCTACAATTTTTATTGACAATTTTTCGTCTAATTAAAATAATTGAGAAGTTGACTAGTTAATGAAGACTAATTATATAATTAGGAGAAATGCAAAAGATAATCTGGGTATCTCCAAGCGACGGTAAATAACATTACATTGGTTCGGTCCAGCTACGTGGCATTTCTATATTTTTAACGTTTGGCTCAAGTTACGTGAAACACTGTATGTAGGGACACAGTGTGGTGCAAATTGTCCTCGCCTTTTATCTCTATCTGTTCGTGTGTATAAGACTGTATGCAGTAGACCTTTTACCCTATCACTTCGTTTCTTCTTTTTTATTGTTATTCTTACTACTACTATGGGAAAAAGAGTACCCGTCACCATTATATGGTGACTACTTCTCTTTCTTTTATTTTGAATTAATTAAAAAGAAGACACAAAGACGACAGGCCACAAAGGCTGATATAAAGCAATGACAAAAGGTACAGTGCGCCAGTAAGAACGGAACAGACACGTGGGAACAGAAAAAAAAACAGACGCAGGCTGCACTAATTACAACAGAACGTAAAAAGAAAAAAATAATAAAAAAAAGGGTTTGGCCCCTCGCAAAGAAGAAAAATCCCAGCAGAAACCATCTCAGCATGACTGACAACGTTATGTCATTAGCACTGAAGCAATATGTAGCGACAGACCTATTGCCACCGCCGAAATTCGTCATGTTTGAGGCATGTACAGCAGCAGACAGACAGATAGATAGATAGATAGATAGATAGATAGATAGATAGATAGATAGATAGATAGATAGATAGATAGATAGATAGATAGATAGATAGATAGATAGATAGATAGATAGATAGATAGATAGATAGATAGATAGATAGATAGATACCTGAAGACAGAGGGGGAGAAAAGAAGAAGTGAAAGATAGAAAGCTTAACCAGACTAACTGTACGGTTGGCTACCCATAAAGTGCTAGAAGTACCCTAGGTTGCGGTGGTGATAATGTTAGTACAAGCAGGGCTAATCTGGCCGACGTGCGGCAATTGCTCAGCCTGGCTCGCGACCAAGTGTGTGCGAGCCAGGACGCCATTTCTCTAGCTCAGCTGTTTTCTCCTGATTTCTGTGTACATATTTGAGGAGCCGCCGTGGCTCGCGACATGGATGCAAGTTGACGTCCTTGTGCCTCTGCCAGGGATGGCAACTTCACTGGTGGCTACGTCTAGGAAGCGGGACGCCCTCCATAGCGGCACCGACAGCGCCGACACCAGTGTCTTCTTTCCAATGACACCTCCAAGCTTGTGCGAAGCCGCAAGGCGAAACGAAGACACACCACCAGGTCATGTTTTCAAGCACACCAACGGTAGGGCCAACTCGGAATACCGCAGTCAGTACAATTCTATTTGTACCAGAACTCGCTACCGACAACCTGAGGCGACTCAACAGTATGCCTCAGTGCAACTTGAAGCGGTGGGGACAAAGCAAGCCTGAGACGTTAGTCAACTAACGAAAGAAAAAAATATCAGTGCCCTTCCACTATGTGAAGAAAGATGACCAGCGAAGCTATGTATGTGGGGACATGATGGCGAACTGCACCTCCGCAGCGGGTCGGTCCGGCATTGCACTATTTTCGGGATCAGCCTACGCATGGGGAGTGCTTAACGCCTGCTTCAGCTCTGCCGCGGGTCGGCCCGTCATTGCACTATCGTCGGGATCGGCCCACGTATGGGGAGTGCTTAATGCCTGCTTCAGCTCCGCCGCGGGTCGGCCCGTCATTGCACTATCTTCGGTATCGGCCCATGTATGGGGAGTACTTAACGCCTGCTTCAGCTCTGCCGCGGGTCGGCCCGTCATTGCACTATTTTCGCGATCGGCCCACGTATGGGGAGTGCTTAACGCCTGCTTCACCTCCGCAGCGGGTCGGTCCGGCATTGCACTATTTTCGGGATCGGCCCACGTATGGGGAGTTCTTAACGCCTGCTTAACATCCGCCGCGGGTTGAACCGGCATTTCACTGTCTCCGGGATCGGCCCACGTGTGGGGAGTTTTTTGCTTACGACACGAAAATTTCCTTGGACGGTATAGGTATACAGCTTCGCTGTAAAAAATGTGTTGGCTATTGACGTCGCACATGAGAATGCGCTGTGTACTTTAAGTAAACTTACAGAACTTGTAGGCATGAAGGTCCGCTCGTATATCCCTTTGGAGAGTGGTTCCACTACTGGTGTCATCTACGACATGGACGTCTCCATCTCAAGCGCTGACGCCGATTCTAGTGAAGCCAGCCATTGATGGCGTCACCATAACCCATTTTCCTCGCGTCGGGACGTCCCGCTGTGAGAACATAATTTTCAAGGGTGATTCTCTCCTTTCGTAAGTCAAAGCGGGCCACTTTAGGCACCCTGTACGACCATATATATCAAGGCCACTCCAATGCCCCTATTGTATGAGGCTGGGACAGTGCGCGTTGTGTGCGAGCACGCGAGAGTTCGCTCGCGCTGCGCGGAGCCCCATGCTGCAGGCTCCTGTGAGTCACGGTTCTCAAGTGCCCCAGTTGCATCGGGTCCCATGATGCTACCTCAAAGGACTGCCCCAAAATGAAGAAGAAAAGGGTGTTCTTGAAGCAGATGGCAAGAGACTGTTGGTCTCCTCGGGAAGCTGGCGCGGCCATTAGAAAGCGACGCTCCCGACGCCGTGGACTTCAAAGAACGCCGATACCTCTGTGAAGAGTACACTACATCCGACAATCCCTCCTCCTCTACCCGATAGGCCTAGCGGAATCCAATCTAAATCTGACAACGAGGTCATGGCGGAGAGCAGTACAGCTTGGTCCACACTACTAAAGCCACAGCCGATGCCACAGCCGAAGCCAAGTCACGTGACAAGCGCATCGCTGTAGAGTGCGCAGCGCGGTTTCCTGACAAATTGCCCGAAGACCGGCAAGTGGTTATGGTGCTCCGGTCTCTGATGAATACCTTTCGAATGCTCTTGAATAACCTGCATACTCTGTCAGCGCAAAGTGCAATGCAAGTGCTGGATGCTCTCAATTCAGTGCTTGGAAGTCTTGAGAAAGTATCATGGCTCACCCGTAGCATTCTATTCGCACTGAAGTAAAAAAGGCCGCGGTTTATTTTGACGGTATACTGCCCAGTGCCGCAACGTACTTCTAACCATAGCCCCTTGGTCTTCCCTGGTGACTTCAACGCGCATCACCAGATATGGGGAAGCACCAAGATTAGCTTGAGGCAACAGAATAACGGCAGCCCTTTGTATCGGCGCGGCACTTGCTCGGACTTGACTGAAATGAAGGCGCTTTGCTGCCCACACACACAGTGTTCACTCTCTCCAGCTTTCCTCTTTCTATTACCATCTCCCTTCCCCCAGTATAGGGCAGCAAACCCGACGCTCATTTGGTTGACCTCCCTGCCATTCTTCTCTTTGCTTTCTATCTCTCTCCCTCTGAGCGTCTCTTTCCGCGTCAAATATCTCAACATGTGTCAATCAGTTTTGTACCTCACCGAAATGCCAGGAGAACGCGCGACATTTCCTTGCGCCCTATCCGCAGTTGTTCCGGTAAGACTAACTGTTTGGCACGTTCGTGAAAAAACACTCTTCTTTCCATGCTGTCCAGAAGTATCCTCCGTTCAGGACAGAAGTGTTCGCAAGACCAGATCAAATGTTTTATGTCGCCCGCATCATATACATCTCCGTGCAAGATGGAGAAGCAGCACCGCTGACTTTGAACAACCATGCTGGAGTGTAGGCCGATCCTATTCTTACTCTGTATATAGGAGGGTGGCTTCCATGCGGTTAAGTCTCTTTGCAACACAGGGCTGATGCGCTGGTCTATAAAGCGAACAAAAGTGACAACGAGTTGTCTCTTTAGGAAATGGGTGATGAACTGGAGCTCTCAACTGTTGGCTGCCTTGAACGTGGTTCATTAGCGAGGATATCCGTTTTTTCGTTGCCATTGACACAAATATGCGGAGGTATCCACTGAAACGTTTTTTCATCCCTTTTCGGCGATTTCTTTAAGTGAAGCCAGTGACTGATGTCAGAACTTGTTTGGAGACACGCCACGAGATAGTTACTGAATTACAGACTTCGAGTTTGAGAGTACTGTGACTTTTTGTGAAGGCTAGTTATCCAGTTTGCCAAAAGCAGCAGCAATAGCGGCGCTATGTGCCATTCACGACTCCAAATAATCGCTTGCCAACTAGTGGCCACGCGGAGAACCAGCCGATACAGCGTCAAGCTTTGTGCGAAAGAAGGACTATCAGCTCATGCCCTGAATGCCACGTAGTTCTCAAACAGTCGTGACGCCGCGGCGCACAAGTCCGAAAAAAAAAAGGCACTGGATGTCGAAAGACTTTTGCTGTGTACCATTATGCATGTTATCACCGTGGAGAGACAGCACCTGACAGAAGCAGATGACGCGCCTCGGGGAGCGACATGTAGAAGAAAGTTCGGCATTGGGCAAAGACGAATGACACTGTGCTGGCTTGTTCGATACATTTCCCTCGGAATGACTTTTTTCTTGGTGAGGACACCATTGCTTTCTTTTTATATATTTTAAAATCATGTGGGCGTTTCATATCACGGAGTTTACTTTGGTTTAGGCAGGCGCTTTAGTAAATTTTATTTATGTACGCTTCAGCGTATTTGGTTATTTTAGTTTTCTGCTCCAGCGTTAGTATTACTAATGCTTTTAAGCAGCAGGAATATTCTCGCTAATATACTTTTGTCGACAGGCACGGTAGCAGGAATGATAACTAACTCGGAAGGTCTTAAGTGGATCATTACACGTTATATGCCGCGAAGTTACGTATCGTTTTGACAGCATAATTTAATTTAGCTGTGTAAGGAGAGGAAGGGAGGGGGGGAAGCAGATGCTGTTTTCTCGTTCAACGGGGTTAGTTCTCTGTTTGTTCGTTTGAAAAAAAAATTTTGAAGCAACTGCAAAAAGCGCTCCTTTGAGCTTTGGAGCATTCGATCTGCGCACAGTGACGCTATAGTTTGCTTTCCGACACTGCATGTGCACACAGCGAAATTCCATTACATCGGGATCAAATCACTTGCATGTCTACGTATTTACAATAATAAAAATAACTGTACTAAAAATAGAACCTGCGCTAAATTTCGAAAACCTGTTGGAGGAAACGCCAACTTGGTCCGATCGGTTGTTATTCCCTTCTCACGTTTCAATGGAGTTTGCGGGTGCCTGTTGTGTTCCCAAGTTCGTGCCCTACCTCCAACAATGCGTACTGCAAGCACGAACAAGCGCCAGTCATCGTACGCAAATGACCTTATCGCACGGCTCAGCTAACTAAAAAGAAAGGCACACCCCGACTCACAAACAGAACTCTCATTTGTTTTTTCTCTCCAGATACACTGACCAGGTAATTTACAGTATTTAGCCCCGTTCGAGCAGTCCATAATATGCGTATTTAGCTGCTAAAAGCCCGACAAACGTTACTGCCAATATACAGGGTGTTGTTCTAGACCACGCAGATATTTTATAAAAAAAGGAATGAGCGCAGTGAACGTGGCGTTGTTGCAGACGAGTTCCTAGGTGAGGAGGACATGCTCGTACTTTTCCGCTAATAATGTGAGCTTCAGTAGAATAATCAACAAAAAAGCATTAATTAGCTTTTTAGTAGTGCCTTGGGGGCAGTTGACTAAGTGGCAAATTTGGAGGCAGTCAGATTTTATTGCACAGTCATTTTTAAGGATCCCAGACATCGCACCTAATTCCATAACGGATTCCAAAGCTCAATCGAGGCAATATTAAGACCGCGCGCGTCCCGCGGCAACACCCCGTAAAGAAGTACGGGGCGAGGGTTGAATGACGGCGTGTCGCGGCAAATCCTGACCAAGCACGCAGCCGCACTTGCTTGCTATGAGACATGTGCCGTATCAGTAGCTGCCGCAACTCGCAATTAGGTGCAAGATATTTAAAACATATGAGGGTGCATTAAAATGTGACTGCCTTCAAACTCGCTATTCAGACAACTTCCCTTGAGGCACTAATAAAAAGTTAATTAATTAATTTTTAATTAGCCTTCTGATGTTAAGGTTATTAGCGGCTAAGTATGTCCACCTCGCCTAGGAACTCGTCTGCAAAAACGCCTCGTTCGCTGCGCTCATAGCCTTCTTTTATAAAAAATCTGTAGAGTTGAAAAAAAATTGCAGGGCCGCTTAGGATCTCTCTTATGAGGTGAACGGCGTAAGCCTAGCCTTCCTGCTCATATCAATCGCCTCTTTCTCTTAGCCGCTTCTCTTTCTCATCTTTCTTTTAGGCCTTACTGCTCACTACTAAGCATTTTCAGTCATTTATAATCAACTGTGGCAAGTACAAGCCGTCGTTAGACATGTTGGTCATATCATAGTCATTAGTACTGATTACAAGTCATTTCAGTCACTATCAGTCATTACTGGTCATTACTAATCATTTTTAGTCATTTCTAATGATTTGTAGTCGTTACAAGTTGTCGTTAGACATATTGGTCGTTTCGTAGTCATTAGTAGTCGCTACAAGTCATTTCAGTCAATATTAGTCCTTACTGATCACTGCTAAGCATGTTTAGTCATTTGTAATCAATTGTGGTCATTACAAGCCGTCGTTAGACATATTGGTCATACCCTAGTCATCAGTAGTCATCATAAGTCATTTCAGTCATTATCAGTCATTGCTGGTCATTACTAAGCATTTTTAGTCATTTCTAATCAATTGTAATCGTTATAATTCGTTGTTAGACATATTGGTCATTTCGTAGTCATTACTATTCCTTACAAGTCACTTCAGGCATTATGAGTAATTACTGCTCACTATTAAGCATTCTTAGTCATTTATAATCAATTGTGGTCATTACAAGCCGTCGTTAGACAAATTGGTCATTTCGGAGTCATTAGTAGTCATTATTGTCGTTACTAGTCATTATTAACCTCTACCAATATATTATAACGTTATCATTCACTTAACTGTCACTATCAATCATTTTTCATTCTTTAATCTGTCTTTTATCTTTCTTCATATGGCGTGATGACGCTTCGGCGGTCACTGCGGTGGTCAGGTCTGCTGACACAAACTTCACCATGAGCCTAGAAAGGCTTTCGCCTTAAAAAACACCCTGTATATTGGGGATGCTTTCTGATACAGTGCAATAGGAGTCGCAGTGCGGAGTTGCTCACATGAAGGGCGAAAGCAGTCAAGCATTATACCTGTAGCAGTGGAGCAACGAACCCGCCGTGGTTGCTCAGTGGCTATGGTGTTGGGCTGCTGAGCACGAGATCGCGGGATCGAATGCCAGCCACGGCGGCCGTATTTCGATGGAGGCGAAATGCGAAAACACCCTTAGACTTACGTGCACGTTAAAGAACCCCAGGTGGTCGAAATTTCCGGAGTCCTCCACTATGGCGTGCCTCGTAATCAGAAATTGGTTTTGGCACGTAAAACCACATAATTAAAAACAAATTAGTGGAGCAACGCTGCGGACCATTGCCTGGACCTTTCGGAGACGCCCGCTACACACAAACACTTCCCTTCTTAAACCTATTTAAGGCTACTTCTTTTTTTTTAAATGTACTGCCTGGCTCGCTAGGCAAGCCGGACGTTTGCATGCACGGTGCAACTTGTTCCGCGGTTTAATCGCTGAAATCCTCGAGACCGATCAAAATAACGTGATCGGAAGCAGGGACCCTTTCGGCTTTGACGAAACACCTCGATTCGACTTCACAAACGAGAAGCTTGGGCACAACACCTAGCAAAAAAGCCGCCATGACCCTGAATGTCGTAGCCGTCTTTGCTTATTTGGATAATGTTCGTCGCGTCCATAGCCAGGACCACTTGGACAGAGGCAGTCATCGAAGGTAGTACACCGCAGTCCAAGTATACACTATAGTAGCTTAGCAGCGGCGTGTGCTGCGCAAGGAAAGCAGGACACTCTAATATAAGGTGTGCTGCTGCAGATGGATATCATGAAAATGAAATGCTATGCACAATGCATGACGCAAGTATACAATACACAGAAAACACACCACAACACTCAATAAAATAAAGTATCTCATATCGTAGGTTAGAAGTGCCGTCGTTGGGCGAGATGCACAGGCAATGTTAGCCCACGACTCATGTACGTGTCGTAGCTCAAGAGATGACAGTCTTTGATGAACATTCAATGAGGACATTAGAGCTGTTCTTTGTAATGTAAACAGCCTGCAAGTCAGATTAGGTGGGCTATGTCTAACTATACTTTGCGAGCAGGGCACTGTGGTAATCTTATCCGTTTAAACGTCATAAAGGAACCCTGAGGGATAAGGGCGCCGCCCAAATTGGAGGGCTCCGTACTAACTACAGCCACCTGAGATGCTTTAACGTGCATCTAAATGAATGTGCACGAGCGTTCTTGCATTCCACCCCGATCCGAATACGGCTGCCATAGCCGGTAACCGAACCCAAGACCTCGTGCTTAGCGGTAGAAGGCCATAGCCACTGAGCCACCGCGGCAGCCCGCAGCTACACACTCAGACATCGATCATGAACGTAGGGTCATAAATATTTGCACACTAACTGTGGTTCTTACCACTGAACCACGGTTCTTACCACTGAAACCTCAGCAGTGACGCAGGCATTACGTAATCAGGGTGTAGACGAGACGCATGCAAAAATACTGAAAGATATATATAGCGGCTCCACAGCCACCGTAGTCCTCCATAAAGAAAGCAACAAAATCCCAATAAAGAAGGGCGTCAGGCAGGGAGATACGATCTCTCCAACGCTATTCGCAGCGTGTTTACAGGAGGAATTGGGAAGAATTGGGGATAAGAGTTAATGGAGAATACCTTAGTGACTTGCGATTCGCCGATGATATTGCCTTGCTTAGTAACTCGGGGGACCAATTTCGATGCATGCTCACTGACCTGGACAGGCAAAGCAGAAGGGTGGGTCTAAAAATTAATTTGCAGAAAACTAAAGTAATGTTTAACCGTCTCGGAAGAGAACAGCCGTTTACGATAGGTAGCGAGACACGGGAAGTGGTAAGAGAATAAATACATCTACTTAGGGCACATAGTGACCGCGGATCCGGATCATGAGGCTGAAATAATCAGAAGAATAAGAATGGGCTGGGGTGCGTTTGGCAGGCATTCTCAGATCATGAACAGCAGGTTGCCATTATCCCTCAAGAGAAAAGTGTATAACAGCTGTGTCTTACCAGTACTCATCTATGGGGCAGAAACCTGGAGACTTACGAAAAGGGTGCTACTTAAATTGAGGACGACGGAACGAGCTATGGAAACAAGAATGATGGGTGTAACGTTAGGGGGGGTGGGGATAAGAAGAGAGCAGATTGGGTGAGGGAACAAACGTGAGTCAATGACATCTGGTACTTGAAATCAAGAAAAAAAATTGGCATGGGCAGGGCATGTAATGAGGAGGGAAGATAACCGATGGCCAATAAGGGTTACGGACTGGATTCCAAGAGAAGGGAAGCGTAGCAGGGGGCGGCAGAAAGTTAGGTGGCCGGATAAGATTAAGAAGTTTGCAGGGACAACATGGCCACAATTAGCACATGACCGGGGTAGTTGGAGAAGTATGGGAAAGGCCTTTGCCCTGCAGTGGGCGTAGCCAGGCTGATGATAATGATGATAATAACGATGACGACGATGATGATGATGATGTGGTTCTTAGCATGCGTCATAAGTGTGTTTTTGTTTTATCTCATCCCGCGTGTTCCTTGCTTTCCCTTTCCTGAAAAGTGTATCTATGTTTTCAAATAATAATAATAATAATAATAATAATAATAATAATATCTCATTGGAAGGCGGTCACGTGTGAAATGGTACTTTTAAGTCGTGTCTTGGCGCATAGCTATTGCATCCTTCATGAAGGGCGAGACTCCGATGATATTTCAAGCAATTTACTCCTTCCCGTTTTTTGCAGTGAAATGACTCGCCCTCGAAAAATGTGTACGCGCAGTGTTCATGGCGCAATGTACATAATGTGTGGAAAATCAGTTAACTTTCGCAAAGACACGCCGTGCGAGAAGTGATGCGTGGCCTCTTATACGTAAAACGTGAAAATATGGCAGGGAACAAGATTTGTGCCGAATTTTGCAAAAGGTCGTCTATGTTGACGTTCAACGACCGACAAAAGATGCCACTCTTATTTTCGTCCCCTTTCTGTTTACGAGACCTCAAACATCATTTATCAATGGCGGTTCCTTAATTTTCGTTGAACTGTGAAGCTCTTTCAAAGGGGTTTCTTCTTTTTAGCTTTGAGGTAGTTTTGGGTGGACGACTATTTTTCCTTTCATCCATTGGAACTGCAAGTCCGCAGGTGGGCAATGGTCACTTCACGGAAATGCCTTGCTTCCATCTCATCGCTGCTCAGTCGAGTTTCTCTCGGCTGCGTTCGACAGTCCGTGGGAAGTAATTTGCTTTTGCAACACTCCCCCCTCCGAATCTCATGACACATCAACACTGCCTAAGTGGCTGGACTGGGCGATACGCGTCCTCTGCGGGATGCTAACTGTAAAGCGGACTAACGCGGTAGCCTAGCTGCCAGGGAGGGTATGAGATGCACACTGAAGGCGCGCACCGCGCAAGGCTCGGACAGGCATGTCGTGCGTGCAGCTGCGGCTGTCAGGAGCGACGTACCGAAACGTCGGCTTCTTCGACGTCGCTCTGACGACCCAACGGAGGCGCTGCGCCGGGGTCACCGGTCATCGCCTGCCAAACGGGACCTTGTCAAAATACGCTCTGGCGGCGGAGCACCGCCTATTTTTAGTCCTTTCGTGTCAGCAGCATTGCGAGACGGTCCTGAACGGCACTTCCTCTCCCCTTTTTCTCACCGTGTCACAGTGTGCGGGAAAGTACCACTACTGGCCTACCACCGATACCACCTTTGCTACCCGTATTACTGTGATCTATGGTGCTTGCGTCGTAATGCGAGGAAGATGTCTATATTTCGCAGTTCTAAAATCGTGAACGCACACTTGCACACGCTGTTCCTGCGGTGGGGAGCGAATTTCACGGCGTTTTACTAGTACATTTAATGTTGTGGGGTTTAACGTCCCGAAACTGCAGCACAGTGGTTCAAGATGGACGTCATGGTGGAGGGCTCCCGATTAATGTTGACGAGCTGTGATCCTTCAAAGTGCATCTGAATCTAAGTACGCGAGTGTTTTTGCATTCCTCCTTACGAGCCCTCCGAATAGCCGACTGGGCCTTCACTGGTAGTATGCTAGGTATCACGATTATTCGGTGCCTGTTCTCATGCTTCAGCGCTTGAGAGCAGGCGCCGACCAACGGTGATGGAAAAAAATGACGTCAGCACAGGCTCAAGCCGACAGTTTGTGCGAGACAGAAATAGGGAAAGAAAAGAGTATAGCTTTTGGGAACACAGGAGTATTCAATATGATGCATAGGTCTCTATCACGGTTCTGAAATCCTGGCGTCAGTCCTCTGTGAAGACAGTCTGATTGATACTGCTTTGCTTCTGCCTTCTTACCGTGGAGCCGCCGCTATGGCAGCAAAATATTTTCCACCCTCGTCAAGAATGTGCCTGCCCTTTTCTTGTGCCGTTGTTCTTTCAATCTTTTCCTCTTTGGTATACCATGAACGCAAAACGGGCTGGCAGAAGAGCAGGAAGAAATAGAGGAGCGGAGACGACGACACGAAAGCCGTTCATCGCTCCATCTATAGAGCCGCAGCAGCACCAGCTTGTCTACGGCCGGCAGCCGTCCTTGCCCAAGGGCCCATCCTCGGCACGGATGTTGTCCGCGGTGCAAAGTGCTTCCAGCCCGGCTGCAGACCCGAGGAACATCGCCGCCCTCCGCTGGCGTCCGCTGCTGACGGACGTGCCGACATAAAAGTGACCCGCTGAAAACGACCGGGGAGGGTTGCGCAGCGCCGGCCCATCTTGTTTGCTCGCCGCTGGAAAAAGGAGGAGACCGAGTGCGCGGCGGAGCCAGCAACGCTTCGCAACTGCATGAGGCGACGACGGGTGAAGTTTGCAGGTAGCCTAGAATTGAGCGAGGGCCAGCGCAGAGCGGTTAGATGAGGGGGGTCGAGCGCTGGAGCTCCGCAGCGCCCATGAAAAGCACCCAGGGCGCCTCGTAAATTACGCGTCGGCAAACGCAAATGGAGCACTCGGCGCAGGGCCTTCGATTTCCTTCTTATCTTTTCTAGTCGCATTTATTATCCGCGCTTAATGACACCATTAAGACAGGTGCCGTAAAATCAGGCCCTCGCGCGAGGACCACCCAGCAGGCCTGGGTGCGCGGCAGATAATTTTCGGGTGCGAGCCGCGCCGGCTCCACTGCGAGGTGAGGAGCCGAGCCGTTGTCCACCGCCGCCAGCCCCGCGGGGGGTCCGGGGCCCCCGCTATCCCGCACTCCGCGCTAGGTGCCGCGCATGCGTATAGGCCCGGTTCCGTGCATCGCTGGGCAGTGTGCGAGCCGGGTAGCCTGTCCTTAGCCATCCCGAAACGACCCCGCACAAGCCACGGCGTAGTTGCGCAGATTAACCCTAGTCACTGCGGAACTCGGGCTGGAGTGTAGCATATATAAAGAAAATGACGCTTTTACGCCTTATGTGAGCGTAAGATCAGCATAGTCTGGTGGCCTAGCGTGATATTTATCTACGTTCGTTGGTGTTTGCGTTGTTTTCAACGCTTTTCGTTTTCACATGCAGTGCGGTGTCTATTATTATTGTTTGTTTTGAAAACATATATAAATTTGACAGGAGGCTGGCAATTGCCATAGGAAGGGGCACAACGCCTGCCTACTCTTCAGAAAGGAGGTGACAGAAACACAGAAATGAAAGATAGGAAAGAGGTGAGGAGAGAGGAAAGAAAGAGCAACAGGACAAATCTCAAAGAGTAAAGTAGAACATACAGTACAGGTCACACACTGTAGGGCCGGTCCCTGAAGGTTACGCTACTACGGAATGTTAAATAGAAGAAATAGTGTCTGAGCTACAAACGTGAACCTAACTTAGTTTATTCTAGAAAAGTAAGTTTCTACACTTTCTCCCGTTTCACGCGCTGTGTTGCCATCAAACGGGAAAGACGAATCAGCCAAATAATTTTATTTATTTATTTATTTATTTATTTATTTTACGTACTTACTCGCTTCATTACTCACTTATTGACTTGCCTAATTATTTACTTACTTACGCACCTACTTAATTATTTACTTACTTACGTACTTACTTAATTATTTGCTTGCTTGCTTGCTTACTTGCTTGCTTGGATTTGGCACCTTCAAGACGCGTATGCATTACAGAAATGAGCGGTTGCCTCATAAAGAACAAAATGGAAATAAATACAATATAAGCTTAACAGGTAGCTTAGCAAATGCGTGTCATCAAGTTTGAAGCATCTGGAATGGCAATTACGCAGCCAGAAAGCTGGTTCTAGCTGATACTCACGCGGGTAGAAAATGAGTCATGATGTAAGTTTGTATGACAAGCCAGCAATTCAACCAGCCTGGCATGGAATGTAAAAAGCAGCCTCAAATAGTTTTTCGAGTAGTAGTGGGCTCTAATTGCACATCTCGTAAAAAAAAAAAAGCAAATACTAGTGTACTTGTGCCGTGGTCAACGACCGGAGTTTAATCGGCGTAACGAAATTTGAAGCATAACCAGCGTAGTCGGCTCTGCGAAGGACCAGCCGCGATGACTAGGTGTTTGGACAGCGTGTGCGATTGACCAGACGTTTCAGACCGCAGCGAAGGACATCGGAAACGATCTGAGGGCCATCGATGCGATGAAATTGAGAGCAGAGCCCATACAGTCGGTTCGGTGAAAAACCGAGCATGATAACTCGGTGTTCGGACACTACGTGCCATTGACCAGACGTCCTAGACCGAAGCGAAGGAGGCCGCAACGCCTATATTGCGCTGCACGGAACTAGAGAGAATCGGACGCAGTGTGCTCCGTTCCTCGCTCGCCGGCAGCTGCGCTGGCGACCACCGCGGAGAGCCCACGAGGGCGAGCACTGCTGTCGCTGCCAAGCGGGGCTCTTGGCGCGAAGAGTGGCCTGCGCGTGCTCCTAATTACGAGCCAAGAAAAGAGTGAGCGATGGAGAGGCCTGTTTTTCGAGAACACGTCGTCATACGTCTTCCGCCCGGGGAGGCGGTGCTGATTCCGGCGACGGTGTCCACTCTTGCACAGCCGCCCACAGCGTGCGCGAGAGGGCGGGGTAACGACTGTGATGACTCTTCGGTCACCACTTGTAACCACATATCCTTGTTCAACTATTGGGGCTCCTCGCCTTGAGCGCGTGCTTCCTTCCTGCTTTCACCACTGACAGATGTGCAAAGCTTGTGCATTTCATACTTACAGTATACGTACTCACAAAGAGGGAGGACGCACTCACTCTAGCATGTTTTATACATATTGTTACTAACAACTTATAGGTAGCGAAAACCAAAAACAAAGAATGGCGGCTGCCGCGAGGGAGCAGCAACAATGTTTCTATGATAGGCATTACACGGCAGTGTGTGTATTAACGACGGGAGTCTTTCTCACGTCAGACTGCACGGCACCTTGGAGGGAGGGCGCGTAGTGCATTCAAAACAGCCGCCCGAGTATATACGCAGTACACAGAGCGGGCCTGCGTGCCGCCGGCACGCACGCTATGGTTTGCATGCTGTCGCGCCTCATAGCTGCATCAAAGACACCCGTCCGGCCTTCTGTCCCCGCTCACAAGGGCCGCGGAACGAAAGAAAATCATTCACTGCCTTCGACTTCGATTCCCTGAGAGCCGATGTCAGCGCGCGATCCGCTTCAGCGCGTGCCTTTGTGCGTTGCCTCGCTCTACCCTGTGCGAAAGAACGCACGCTCAGCGATTCTCCCACTCGAGAACAGCGCACGTATAACGTTTTGCGGTGCGTCAAAGAGGGCGAGAAGGGGAAGATGTGGGGTAATCTTGTATCACGCCGTAGCCTGCGAGAGGGACCCATCGGACAGCCCCTGCTACTTGTAACGCAACTTGAAAGTTCCATTCTGCGCTTGCGCTGGTGCCGCTCGAGCGATCAAGTGATCTCGTGGACCAGTGGTGACGGAACAAAACGCCAATCGCCGGCTGCTCTGGCGTTATTTTCACCCAAGGCTGCTCGCAGACTGCAGCAATGGCCGTCCGCCCATGCCTTCCAGCCTGGTGCCGACGGTTATTATTGCAACGCTGTTGAGCGGTGGCCGTTGACGGCATTGATGTATGTGCGTGCGTGTACGACGGCTGGACGTTAGAATACAGGGACCTCTCTTCCGGCGGCAAGTCAAAGCCAGTTCTTTCAAAGAGGGTGCACAGTAGTCCTGTTCCGCAGGCACAGTCTGACTGCACCTTGTGGACGGTTGCGAAACCATATCTTGATTTAACGACGTGTGCTTTGAGGCGTCGGCTGAGTTTTCACCCGCTGCGCACTGCTGCACCGTACTTCTGCAGAATGCAAGCCGGCATGCTATGAGACGACAGAGAAGGTAAATATTTCGCGAGTCCTATTTGAACGCAGGCGCTGTTAAATTCTGGGGTTTTACGTGCCAGAACCAGGGTATGATTATGAGGCACACCGTAGTGGGGGGGACTCCGGATTAATTTTGACCACCTGGGGCTCTTTAAGGTGCACCCACTCCACGGTATGCACGGGCGTTTTTGCATTCCGCCCTCAGTGGAATGCGCCCGCCTGCCAGGAATCGAATCTGCGGCACAGCTCGCGTTAAGGCGGAATAGACAGCTTGAATAAAGACTGGAATGAAGCGCCTGGTGCAAATAAATTTTCCTGCGGTTGATAATCTACTCCAGAGTGCATTCAAAGTTTAAAGTAAGAGACCTACGAGGGAAAAAAAACAGGAGCATGCTTAGCGAATAAACTACAGCGCGAGTGAAAAATGGCTGCAGTGGCTTTATAAAGATCAAATATGATCCCTTTTTAATGTGGATCCCAGTCAAGAGTGTCCATAACTGCGAGAAGGCATTTAGGAATCCCAGGTTGAAGGCTGATGCATTTTGTAACGACATTTTACGGAGGCATAATTTGAAACAGGTACCCGTCATAAGATTCCAGTGCTAGGCAGACATGACTTCACTACTGTTCCGTTTCAGTTCCTCAATTGCATCATGCGCCCTTAAATTACAAATAATTAGTGAATCAGTTGAACTAGCTGCCTGGATACACTGACTTGTCTCGAAAGTATTCAGGTAATCCTCCTGAATATGTCAATTACACTGTGCGCTCCAAGCCACATTTAAAAAATCTGTTCCGACTAACAAAAACAAAAGGGCAGAAAAGTTATGGCTAAAAAGGGCAGCTTTAAAAAAAAATGGATGACAGTCTGCGTGCCTACGCGTGAGTGCCATGTTATCGCGGAAGCGAGCATTGCACGGGCCACTATACTTTGTTTCTCAATCGGACGAGCGGATGTCATTTTCCGTCAAATACTTTTCTCTCATGCCATTCCCGTGCCGCGTTTCCTGTGATAGGTTTACCGGCCAGCATCGTCTTCATTGCCGTGCGTGCCAGGTCGCAGTTTTTGCGCGGCCTTCTAAATTTACACGCTACATCTTACGCATGCCCCCTGCAAAGCTCGTTCTTTCTTTTTTACCTTTTTTACCTTGTGCCTCTGCTTTCTTTCCCTTCCGCCCATAATACCATTCGGCGGCGAGCGAGGCGTGCACCCTTGCCTCTTAGCGTGCTTTTCGTGATCCCTAAATAGACTTTGAACACGCAGCAACGAGCACTTTGTACATGGGTTTCCGACGGCGCGTCCACACATGTGCGCGGCTGCATGTCTGAGTGCGCGGCGTTTCCACGCACCCTGTGGCTCTTTGGGAGCGAGTGGCTTCGCCTAATAGACCACGCTGCCGTCGGCAAACAGGCCTCATGCCACCACTCCATTCCTGCGAGAAACACACACACGCACACGCACACACAAAAAAATGCGCCGAAACGCAGCAAAAAGAAACATTGGACAGAAAAACGAAAACCACGCCAACTTTGAGAACAAGGGCGAAGCAAAAAAAATTAAATAAATAAATAACGTGTCGAGAAACAGGACTCTGAGGAAACCAAAAGAAATGCATGAAGGAAGAAAACATGTATACTGCATAGCCACTGTTTGTAAAACTCCAGAGAGCCATGCATGCGTGTTTTGCTTCGGTTTAGTGGCTGCGTGAGTACGTCTCTTCTTCCGTCGCCGAGCGGTGTGCGTTCACTCGCGGGTAAACGGAACGGCGCAGAGACGGACGCCCCACGCCTCGCGTGTCTAGCTGACATTGTGCCCTCGATCACTGTCTTTCACGAAGATCGTGACACGAGGCTGTCTCTTCGGTGCCCTCCTCACAATGTATGGGACCTTTGCTACGACCCGAGGAAAAACTGCAGTCATGTCTCTTCGCTATCCGTGGTTGCCGGCACAGAGGCGTCCGGCTAAGCGAATGAAGACGTCCACCTACAGCCAGCATCTGCTAAAATTTAGTGTTAAAATGTTTTTGAATTTCTCGAGGTGCTTTCTATATCCCAGAGGCCTGAGCAAAGAAGAAAATTAGCAGAACTTTGGCGTGAGCACCTCTCAATATGTTATGAAGGTCATCACTACATTTATACCGATGGCTTCTGTAACATCTGATTCCTCTTCGAGGTGTCTGGGTACGATCTTAACGGTTTCGTCCAGGCTCGGTAATCGGACGTCTACTGCTGCCGCGGAGCTCACTACACTTCGTGCGGCTTTCGCCTACGTTCCAGACCACCAAGCAGGTCGATAGGTGCTCTTCAGCAGCTCTCGGGCAGCAGTTTTTCCCACAACGTCGCCATGGACAAAACATTCCTCGATACATAAACGGTCAGTGGCACGCAGTCTGCATCCAAACACTGTGCTTCAATATTTAGCCGCCCACTGCGACATAAGGGCCAACGTTCAGTCTGTGTGACAGACTGAATGAAGTGCTACGAAGAGCATTATGAGCAATACGCAAGCTCCACCTTCAATTGCTCATCATCATCATCATCATCAGCCTAGTTACGCCCACTGCAGGGCAAAGTATGTAGCATTTGGGTATACTTGGTTATCTGCTAGGTCCCCTATTGAAATGGTAAGTGTTACGTCTCAACACCACAAAGGCGTCAGTTAGACGTTTGCCACGAGGCAAACCAACCCTCCCCCCCCCCCCCCCATCCATCAGCGCCTATCCTGAGGTCAACGCAGCGTGGATACCGATTGTTGACGGGTCCACAAATGGCCACACCACTACCTGACGGCCTGAACTAGTGATGAGGCGGGCCAACATCAAATGCTACCGAAGAACGACGGCGACCATGGGTTCGCAGGTTGCTATCCTGCCACATATTCCATACCATCGCACCTCGGAGGCGGGGTTACTGTGGAGTGTTGCGATAGCATGGACATGGTATTGCAACGGATTCGACGATTGTGAGTTGCTGCTAGACAGTCTTCAGATTCCCTAGCCGATTTGCCTATGGAAGACGACGGTATTAAAAGCGGAGACTTTTCGTGCAGTAGAGCCGAGAGTCCCGATGTGAACTGGGACGTTTAACTTCCTCCTGCATGGAGTGAGCATGTGTAACTCAGCCAATGAATCCTTTTTCCTTGATACCTACTACCGGACGTATTCATCGATGGGCTTGATGGATTCCTTGCCCTAACGCCCAGCCTAAGCCGCAACACAAGTCAAACAGCCGCTCAAAAAACGTTCATGTCTAGGTCGCTCGAAACACTGCCCGATACGTTTAGTTGTAGCACACCTCTAGAGCGAAAAAAGTTGTGACATGGTAACTTGTTCTTACGCCTCTCAGAGTAATCTGGGGCCTAATTCACGAAGATTTTCGTTCGTAAGAGCAGTTTGCCATTGGCCGACAGTTAGTATAAAAATCCGACCAACGTCACTCTGAGAGCTTAAACTCGAAAGAACAACCAGCGAACGGCTTGTAAAATGACTGCAGCGGTATTTTGAAGGAAATAACTTGCCATCACTTTCTTTATCATGGCACACCTTCATGATTAGAGCAACTATGGACATTTGCGTTCACGGATCGTGTGCACCAATTATTTCGTGCGACCTTTCTAGTGCAGACCGCGTGATCTGAAAAGGGTGAGCTGAAAGATATTTTCTCGCGATGCTCTTTTCTTATGACCTAGAGAGGTCTCTCGCCCCCGGCTTCAACCGGTCTCCTTATTTCTTTCCACTCTCACCGCGCCCAGAGCGCCCACAAAGAGGTGCCGCGGCGGTGAATGCGTGCCTTTGTGGCGCGGCCATCCTTACGGAGGAGGTGCGGCATGCCGAGGCTCGTACTCTATTTTGGAAGCGAGACCGATTCTCCAGAGGCGCCGCAGCGCTGCGGATTATCCTGCCTCGACGAAGAGAAAGGTCGCGGCATCCCTCGGGCGGGTTCGTAGGGCTGCTCACCCCCCTCCACCCTCATATCCCGTGTAACCTTTATGCATCGGCGGAAGGATTACAAGCAGCGGCCCTCAAGCGTTCCAATCGGCGGAGCGGCTTCCGACACCTTTTCCGTCGGCAAGCTCAGCAGCGGCTCACGAGGGTGGTGCCTGCATGCGCCGAGAGCACGCCGCATTGTCGCGGGGCAAAATCGTCGCCCCGCGACGCCTTTGTCGGCTCCGCACCGACGCCTCCGAGAACACTGTCAGGCCGGAATCCTTTCTGGTCCAGCCCTGTGGCTCGGCCCGCGAGGCACCCTTGTTGTGCGCTATATAGCCGCCGGCGGTTCCGCCCGCCGGTTCCTCCAGTCACCGTTGAGGCGCGACTTGTTTGCGGGGGGGCGACATACAAGGAGCTGCTGACCCGAGCCTTGTAATTTTCGTGTCGCCTACGATACGGCGCACAATATAGAGGTGCTCAGACGTCTCTAAACGGTACACGCGATTAGGTTTACACTTGGCTAAACGCCCCGGCGCCCGAACCCTGCCAAAAAAGAAGCGATGCGCGCACTCCTACTTCGCTCGCCTTTGCGGCACTCTATCGATGCTTTTTTACGGCGGTGCCGCACTCGCAGAGAGAGCTTTCGGTCGAGTGACCCTGGATGCGGTCTCGAAGCTTAGTTGTGCTTTTGTTCGTCGGTATTCGCATTATGCGTTCCAGCAGCCGGTTTCGGTTGAACACAGATGATGCCAATCTATGATGAAGCCGGCTTCGCATGTGTGCGTAAAGCCGCATGCATTTGTCGAAAGATTCAGCCCGAAACATTTGCGCAAAGGATGCGGAGCTTTCTGGTTGACCAAGTCGGATTGCATTGTGGAAGACGAAGGTTTAAGAGATGGTGGCCCTTCCCACGCTCCGACACTACCCTTACTGCCGACTGCCGCTATGAGGCGCTGCATATGCGTGCCAGCGTGATTTACTAACAGCGGTAAGAAGAGTTCTGAAGACTGGGGCGGTGCTTCGTAGCAGTGAGTCTTGCTGTTTTTCTCACTGGATATATACAACTACGTAGCTCAGCGCACTTATCATAACTCTTGAGAGAGATTGTAGCCGACATGGCTACAAGCTTGCATTGACAAAGCAAGCACTTTTAGGGAAAGCCTTTGGGATTGCACCATGTGTCGCAATGAAGAGCTAACCACCCAGTCATGTTCCATCTACACTGCTTTACTAGCACGTTTTGCTGCCTTCAATCTTTGTTACATTGAAGACACTATACCAGTTTTTTTTTTTAGAAGCGTGAGCATTTTTAAAAAATTGCCTCTGGCAGATAGAATATTTGTAACCCTTGATCTAAATTACTTGATGCGGTGGCCATTACTTCTACGAGAAAAAAATACATTCAATTGAATAATTAACGTAATTACGCTGATTAACTTTTAAATTATTTACATTAAGGCACATATTTAAATCTACCAATTATTGCCGGTGAGATCGCAAGGCGTATCCACTTGGAACGAATTATATGGACTGCACCAGTTCCGAGATATTAATTTTCAAAGGGTCCGACGAAATTAATTGGCGTTCCAGTTACTTCTTTTTCAGAAAACGCTGTTTTATGCATTGAAGCACAAAAGTAAATGGAACACCAATGCATTTCGTTGCACCAACGCAATTCTAACCCTACATTTCAATGCGCGCGGAGCGTAGATACCGACGCACAAAGTCCCATCCATGATCTAAGAATAGCCACACGCACGTAAAAGAAGATCCATCGCCGAATGGACAAACTGGAGTGTCAACAGTGGGCAAAATTTTGTGAATCCCTAGACCCCTGAAAACCTCTCTCTCACATATGGAGAACCGTGTGAGGCTTACGTGTACTTCCTGAACAACGCGTGCCATTCAGAGGTCTGGCGTTTTTCCAATGCCGAGAGGACATCGAGGTAGCGGAAGGTTTCTGCAGGAAAATTGCAGGTCAATCATTATACACAGGCTCCCTTGGTACGGATAGCATCATGCCGCATTCACAGGATTCATGTATGGACCTGGCTTTCACCACCGAGGAGCTAGATACGGCTCTTGCATTGTGTAAACGGTCGTCGTCGCCTGGACCAGATGGCATATCATACCGCATCTTGTGCCATCTGGATGAGTGAGCGCGAAATGCGTTGCTAGATATATTCAATGAATCCTGGCGGGATGTAAACGTTTCTCAAGAATGAAAAACACCCGCTGTGGTTGCTCAGTGGCTATGGTGTTGGGCTGCTGAGCACAAGGTCGCGGGATCGAATCCCGGCCACGGCGGCCGCATTTCGATGGGGGCGAAATGCGAAAACACCCGTGGTACTTAGATTTAGGCGCACGTTAAAGAACCCCAGGTGGTTGAAATTTCCGGAGTCCTCCACTACGGCGTGCCTCATAATCAGAAAGTGGTTTTGGCACGTAAAACCTCATTATTAAAAAATATAGTAAAGAATGGAAAACAAGCCGTCTGGTACTACTCCTTAAACGCAGCAGGTCACCACTAGAGCTCACGTCATATCGGCCCATTGCGCTGGCTAATTGCGTAGGGAAAGTGATGGAACGCATGATCCTTGCCAGATAGGAGTGTTACCAGAAACGCTACAAAGTTTATACAAACGCTATGGCCGGTTTTCTACTTCTCCGCTGCTCCATTGATAATGTCATCGATCTGGTCACTTACGTCCAACACCAAAAGAGATGTAAACGGTTATCCGTTGCCATGTTTCTGGACGCAAAAGGTACTTATGCAATGTTGCTCATGGTGCTATACTTGATGGTCTTGGTGGGTGAGTTTACCGGTGAACCCGCAACTACTTACACATGAGGTGTTTTTATGTGCAGACTGATGGCGGTCCTACCTCTCAACACTACAAACACCATGGTGTTCCCCAAGGTGGCGTCTTGAGCCCCAAACTATTCAGTCTTGTCCTTGTTGGTTTCGTGGAACGCATACGAAGTGTTGTCCACATATCAATGTACGCCGATGACATATGCGTGATGACATCAGGTGTAACACGTCCTCAGGTGCGCGCGAGGCTTCAAAAAGCCGCGACTTCAACATCGGCGTATCTTGGCGAACAAGGTCTCCAGATTTCACCTGAGAAATGTGCGCTGGTCGCGTTTACATGGAAGTCACTGACGTCCTACGCCATATTTATCAATGGGAAAAATCTATGTTACGCCAGAACGCACAGATTCTTAGAGATGATCATTGATGGTGACCTTAGCTGGAGTCCCCATGTGGCCTACCGGAAGAAACGCCTAACGACCATTTCGCACCTTTTCAAATTTCTTGGAGGGAAAACGTGGGGTACGTCAGTACACACGATGTCGCAACTCTCCAGAAAGCTGTTTCTCGGATATCTGCGGTACAGCTTACCTGTACTGAGCAATACCTGCAGAAGTAACATCCGCACAATCGAGAGTGCACAGGCACTCTCGACTGTACACCACGCATTCCATCTGGACTATCCTGAATCGAGACAACTGTTCTCTGCCGACTATAGCTAGGGGTGTCTTTCACGAATGCATTTGCTTGCTTTATCGGAATGACTGACAGTGCTACCTGTGATAGTTGCGGCATCGAGGAAACAATCGAATATATCCTCTGTCATTGTCATCGCTACAGCTCCCAGAGACAGTCGCTCGTGACGACGTTGGCACGCCTCTATGACTAGCGGTTTTCTGAGCAGACAATGTTAGAGTGCCGGCTGATGCGATCTTCACACCAGAAGGCGGTGAAGGCGCTACTGAGGTTTGTCCGGTCAAACGACTTGCTTGAACGACTGTGACACTCCTGCGTTCCTTTATGTGTGTGTTTTTCTCAATTTTACCCTCTCCCACTCTTTTCATGAGCGTGCATTTTTTAAAGATATTTCTGACCCCTTCTCCAGTGCAGTGTAGCAAACTGGATATCTATCCTCCGGTTAACCTCCCTGCCTTTCTCATCTCTTCTATATATATATATATATATATATATATATATACATTTCAATGCAGGGTTAGAATTGTGATATCTACTACAGGCAATTTTTAAAAATTGTGGACCTTCTAAAAAAACAACCCCGTAGACCTTCTGAAAGACACCTTTTTTTTTTGTAGGGCGCTTGACGGATACAAATTAAACGGACAAGCGTGCTGTTGAAGTATTCATAACTCCGTATGCGTAAAAATGAATCAATATATGAAAAGAACCAAAGTTGAGGCGATATGCTATGGCGTAGATTCATTCGCACATAAATTGCAACTATACTTAACTAAATGTCAAGCAAGCATTTATGCATAAGCATGCTAAGCAATACGTCAGCGCAACGTTTGCACTCGCGCAGCAGTCGCTGTCCGACGGCGCTTTTCTTGCGACTAAGAAAAATTGAGGGAGTGGTCTCTGATTATACAAAGATGCAACGCCGACTCTGCAATGATAATGATATAGCGGACCAACCATCTCATGCGCTCGACTTACACTTATGCAACTTCTTATTTTATTATTAGCCATCACAACATATGCCTCACTGCTCAGCGTTTGGAGATGACTAGAGCGAAGCACCATGCACAAATTCTTCAATAATCTTGCTCTCACCGCGTTCTGAACGGTCTAGCAGTGCACGGCCAGTGGTCGCGCACTGCTAGACATTGTCGCTGAGTTGATATTGGCACGCAAGTTCATCTTTAAGACTATGCAGTAAGAACAGCACGCGCAGCCCCTAACTCACTGCTCTGGCGAGACTTTCTGTGACACTGCTGCCAAAGCTGCGGAGCCAGTATATAGTGTACTCATGTATATATACAGACTTACTCGAAACAATCTCAAACGGATCGTCATTTCTAAGATATTGAATGAACAACTTCCTGCTATTCCTTGTCTATATAAGAAGTTTTCGGAAAATGTATGCACTGATAGTTGCAATTTTGTCGTGCCCATACGTAAATTTAGAAAGGAACATCGTGCGAACCAAAGCCAACATATAGGGAACGTGGCGGCGCCCATTCCTCTTGCCGCACCATGAACTCGATGTCGTTAGTCAGCTGTGGATTACACAAAGTACAAATGAATACTGCAATAAGATTTCACTTTCTCAACTATTACTACGATTGGAAAAGTTCTTGCGATTCTAAGCCTCTTTATTTATGACTGCACCGTGGTTTGTACCGTCCGTATATAAGCCTATCGAGGCGCGGCGCCATTTAAAGGACCCCTCACCAGGCCCCATAGCAAATTTTGGTTATACGCTGGAAGCTACTACGTGCCTTCTAAGGAGCGTTCAGCCGCACGAATTTTTCAAATTGGTTCATTAATGACCAACATAGGAATAGTTCAGTACCGCGAACCCATGATTTCAGGAGGCGAGCGTCACTGCAAAGAAAGACACTCTCTCCACTTTCTAGCCTCCGGAAGCTAAATTCCTTCCCTGCGTTCTCCCATACCGGACCTCGAGGATCGCGTGATGCACAAGTCACGGGCCCCGCCTTCATATTTTTTTCTCTCTCGCTTTCTTGCTGCGCGACACACTTCGGCGTACGGTGTCGCGCGCGAGCTGTGCACGAGAATGCCTGACTAGCGGTATAAGTCAGTGCCACACGAACACTGAGGCAGACACAAGCGGATCACAGAGCATGATCGCGCGCTGGAACACGGTAGAAAATGGCATAGTTTCGGTGTCAGCGCGCGCGACTGCATGACGTGGGAAGAAGCAGACGAAACGGAAGTACATTTCTCTTGCTGCGGTGCCAAGTAAAAGCAAATACGCGCAGACATTCGGTTTGTGTGATTTATTATTTCGTTAAACCTTAATTCATCTATCTATGCAACAGATTACACAAATAACAGATGTTGCTTTGAATAATTCTCGAAGTCACGAATCACTAAGAGCGACGTCACAGCAAAGACACATGTAAAGCGCACTAGCACGCATACGTCATCCCTCCGGCTTGGAGCGCGACGTGAGAAGAAGGGCAAATGGCGTTCGATTTGAAATTTCAGCTCTTCCCGCGGCGCGTAGCGATGTAAAACTTAGCAGACACGATCGTTAGCGCATATTGTATGCCCGGCGCTTGTCAGCTAAATATGGCCGCGCCTGGTGAGGGGCCCTTTAAAGGACGCGTCGTGAGTACCGGGATGTTCAAACATGCAAGTTGTTTTTTCGTCTCAGAGCAGCCAGACCAGAAGAAAGTTAAAACTTGCTTATCACCACTAACTAGCTTATCACCACTAAGTACCTTATTTTGCTTGCTGCAGTCGGAAAGAGGCAAAACCATTCAAACGCTCCTAAATTGCGAAAAGTTCAATTTCTTCGCCGTGGTTGCGCGGTAGGCGTAGAAGACGAAACAGATGATGGCACTGATCTGATTCGGGCTGGCGATATAGTGCATGTGCAGACCGCTCCGCCTTCATAGCTTTCCGTGCAGTCTCACAGAAATTTGTTGCCAGACGTAGAACGCGAGAACAGTTTACTCAGAGATGTTGTTGCAGCATCTACCGAAGCTAAAAGAGCTTTGAAACAGCCCTCACTGAGCATTGGCCGCTGCTGATTGTTTTTCTCGCTTTGCAACTGTCGTCCATAGTTTCGTAGTTCCGTTTTTTCCAATGACTGCGCCCCATATACACAAGGCGATCCTGAACAGTCGCCAAGGTGTCAAATGAAAAAAATGCCTCCTTCTCTTGTGGCCTTTCCTTCATTGCAGCGGCCGTAATCGCTGTAGAAAGGACAGAATGACGAGCCGTTGCCAGCCATTGCGACAGGTCTCGCTCGGAAGCAGTCTGTCTCGCCCAGGGTTTTCTGGTAGATGGCGCAAACGCACTCTACAGCACACCCTTTCCGGGCTCCAGAAAAGTGTGTATCTGAGAGCTGCACGCCAAACCGTGATAGGATCTGGGGCCCTTACTGAGCTGGCAGTCGTCTATCATTCTTGGTATTGTCACCTCCATTTAGAGAGAGAGAAACGTAGTCATTCAATTTCGACTACACTGACGCGCTTTTTCCACAACAGCTCATGAGCCAAAATTTCATATCGCTCATGAGAAGACGACGAAGTGATCGTATCGCTGAGTGTTTGTTCTCCGTCGCCAGTATATTTCTGGTAATTCTCGCTTTCTTCTAATGAACACTGTTCCCTGCTCGATGGCAAAGGAAATGGAGCCACCGCACTCGCACCTGATGAAGCGGCGCCCGCGTCGGTAGCCTCAAGGAAGCGGAACAGCTTCTCAAGTGACAGCGCGGCTACCCTGATAGACTCGACCGAGAGCGACGACAGCTCCGACGACGACTACGTGACTGTCCTGAGTCAGAAAGCAAAGCGGCGGATGCTTAGGGCCTCTGTGGACACGTGTACTATGAGGATTCCGCAGAGTTCGCCGAAGTACACCACCCTTTTCTTACCTGTGCTACCATCCGACAACATGAGTTTCCTCAACATGCAAGTTGCATCGGTTGAACTCGATAGACTATTGCCAAATGGCATTGAGAACGTCCGAGTCAACCCTCGGAAGAATGTTGTCGCGGTAGACGTCGCCCAAGCGTCGGCGTTCGATTCTCTGCGAGCTGTCACTGTCCTCGGTGGCATGAACGTCCGTACCATCATCCCGATGAGAAGAAAGGCTACTACAGGCGTCATATATGACATTGATGCAGCCATCTCAGGCGAGGATTTACCACTTTTGATAAAGCCTGCCAATCATGGGACCCACATACTGCAGGTGGCCCGTCTCGGAAATTCCAGATGCGTGAAAATTGTCTTTAAACGTGAATGCCTTCCATCGCATGCGAAGGTTGGTCGTTTCCGACATGCTGTCCGGCCCTTTGTTCCCAAGCCGCTTCAGTGCAGAAACTGCCAGAAATTCGGTCACGTGAGCGCCGTCTGTGGAAAGTCTGCTATATGTTCCCGCTGTGCAGCACAACACTCTGCAGGCACCTGCCAGGCAAAAACTTATAAGTGTCCGAACTCTCAAGGGCCCCGCGATGCCTCATCAAAGGAATGTCCCCAGAGTTAAGCAAGAACTCTCCATCTTGAAGAAAATGGTGAGGGACCGGTCGACGCATCGTGAAGCAGCCGCTGACGTCAGGCGACGTCGTTCTCGTCGCAGACGCTCATCAAGAAATTCTGTTCTCCGCACAAAGAATACGCGTGCCGCAAAGCCTCTTGCTGTTGAATCTGCTCCAACCCCAGTGCAGAATGTGTCCAAACCGCGTATAGATAACGGAGCAGCTGAAAAGAATGCCATGGATGAAGAATGGCCACTACTGCCAAGGATAAGCCCCGTGGAAAAACCCCACCAAGGAGAGGCACCATAATGCTCCACCCCTCACCCAGATGAGCTGACAGAGCATGACCGCCGAATTGTAACAATGCTCAAGTCTTTGATAAATGCGATTCGCACGCTTGTGGGCAACTCGAATACGCTAACAGCTCGAAGCGCAGTGCAAGTGTTGGATGCCCTGAGCCCGGTGCTCGCAAATCTTGCGTAAGCACAATGGCTCTTCCACTGCCTTCACTCCGTGATGAAGTGCGTAGCGCGACGATTTTCCAGTGGAATGCCAGAGGACTTAAATCACGGATTTCGTGTTTCCGCGGATACGTTTTTACGAACCGATTTCCTGTAGTGGTAATATGTGAACCGAACGTGTCAAAAGCGCTAAGACTCTCTGGATACGAAGCCTTTATGGCATCGACGTACGGGCAATATAGCAAAGTAATTGTTTGCATCCGTACAGAACTAACTTACATTCCCCACTCGGTGCAGCCTCATGATGGAAACCAATACGCGTGTCTCCACATTACAAAGAATAAATTGGCCTTCACCCTTATCAGCGCCTACATCTCCCCATATAGTCGGTTCGACTGCGACCGACTGCGAGACATCCTGACGGCGACTTCTGGACTCTGGATTATCACGGGAGATTTTAATGCTCATCAATGGCTTGGGGAAGCTCCACAATTGATTCCAGGGGCCGAAAATTTGTGAAATTTGCTTCCGACCATGAACTGAGCATTATGAACGATGGCAGTCCGACGTACTTGCGTGGTTCGAACTATAGCAGTTACTTAGATTTGACTTTGGTTTCACAGCAACTTGGTCAAATTGTTCGATGGTTCTCTGACATTGAGACTCATGGCAGTGACCATATTCCCACCTACTTAAGAATCACTGGATTTGGAAGCTTCTCCTTTTCTATTTCCCGACAAGTATATATAAGGTAGTCAACATATAAGACAAAGGTGGAAGAGGCATACAAAGAAGGATTTACCGGCACCATTGAGAACCTTATTACAAGTGTACTGGAATCGTCTAAGTACACATTTACATCCGCTAAGAAAACGTACGGATTTCGACATGGAACTTGAGCGACTTCGAACAATTCGCAGAAGAACCGGGAGGGGATACAGGCGCACCAAATCAATTCATGACCTTAGAGTCGCTCGACGTATACAGAAGAAAATCCCACGTCGTATGGACAGGCTGGAGGAACAACGGTGGAAGACGTTCTGTGAATCACTTGACCACCGCAAGCCACTGTCTATCATATGGAGGATGGTGCGCGGCCTTGGCTCGTCTCCACAGCAACGACACCTATTCTCAGCCCTAGCCCTCCATCAAGGCCGCTCGCAGGTCTATATAGCCGAAGATTTCTGTGTCAAGATTGCGGGCAGTGTGGTCACCATTAATAGCGAAATTTTGGGTGAGGTTCCTGCGACGCGCTTCCCAGGATTGAATGTGTCCTTCTCACTTGAGGAATTGGACGCTGCTCTGGCCACATGCAGGCGCTCATTGTCGCCAGGACTAGACGGCATCACCTACGCTGCTTTATGCCACCTAGGTGAAGATGGTCGAAGCAGACTTCTGGAATGTTATAACCAGTCATGGAATGATGTCGTCGTTCCTGAGCGGTGGAAGTCCAGCCGCTTGATACCACTCCTGAAGCCAGGAAAGTCGCCACTTGACCTAGCGTCCTACCGACCCATTGCGCTGTCCAGCTGTGTTGGGAAGGACAGGGAAAGAATGATTCTCACCCGCCTAGAGTGGTATCTTGAGCGCTACAACGTATACCCAGAGGCCATGGCTGGGTTTAGAAGAGGCCATTCCTCTATTGACAACGTCATCGACTTTGTCACGTCTCTACACCAAGAAAAATACCACAAGCGTATATCGGTTGCACTATTCCTCGATGTGAAAAGCGCCTATGATAATGTAACGCATGAAGCCATCCTTGATGCCCTGGAAATTGGTGCACGCATGTTTCGGTGGATTCGGAGGTATCTATTCAAAAGATCCTTCTTTGTGCATAGTGCAGATGGCCGAACCATTGACCATTACACTTGCCGTTGCGTCCCTCAGGGTGGGTTTCTTAGCCCCACTTTATTCAACCTTGCAATCCTTGGACTTGCCGATATTCTACCACATACAGTTAATATTTCCATATATGCTGACGACATATGCATATGGGCCTCGGCAGCTACACGTCTCTAGGTGCGTGCACGGCTCCAAAAAGCAGTGACCCTAACATAATCGTACCTGCGTGCTCAAGGCCTCAGCATTTCGACCGAGAAGTGCGCCTTAGTCGCTTTTACCCACAAGCCCATGACCTGGTACCCCATTTCTATTCACCGCCAACCAATTTCCTACGCAAAAACTCACCGATTCCTAGGCGTTATTATCGACAGAGACCTTTCATGGAGCCCCCCCATCTCATACTTGAAGAGGAGGCTTACTTCTATCTCCCATATACTAAGCTTTCTTGCCGGTAAAACGTGGGGCACATCCGTGGCATCTATGCTTCAACTATACAGGACGCTCTTGCTAGGATACTTGCGCTATAGCACACCAGTGCTGTCCAATGCTAAGAAAACTAATATCGATGACCTACAAAGCATTCAAGGCCAAGCCCTTCGAACATGTCTGGGGCTACCTCGAAATGCTTCAACCGTGGCAACAATTGCCACCTCGAGAGACCACCCAATAATGACCTATATAGCTATTGTTGCGTTTCGCCTGCGACACGTGGTTTTGCCGGCGCGACTGCGGCGGGGCGGCAGACATTTTGGCCCGATCGTCGTCGCCGCAACGCTCATCGGCAGGTGTTTCCAGGCGCGACTGCGGCGATGCGACCGCAAAGGATCACCCTCTCATTCCAGTCATTGTGCCCGAACCAGGCGATGCGAAAGCAGGGATCATCCTCTCATTACAGTCATTGTGCCCGACCGGCAGCGCTACGACAGGGTGCTACGAGATTGTGCTCGACATGGTGCTACGGCAGCGCTACGACAGTGTGCGTCACCATTAGCCCATTGTACATTCACGTGCTCGTCTTTTGAGGGGTTCCTTCTTGCCCTCAACTGCGAGAGTATAAAAACAGCTGCCCCCGGACGCCAAAAAGAGGGCTCCGATTTCTTCTGTTGAGTGAAGTGCTCTCCCGTCTCTCTACTTCGGTCAAACCTGACCGCCAACTCTTTGCGATGTTAAAATAAACAAGTTGTTTCGTTGTTACCAGTCGACTCATGCTTTGCCGGGACCTTCGGATGCTTCCAGTTGTACCCCAGGCCGCCAGGCCAACGCTACCCTTGGGGCTTGCGACCCAGGTACAACCACGGGCGTCAGCGCCGAGTTCCCAACAGATCGTACCAGCGGTGCGATCCAAACACTATCGACGCACTCCGGGCGCATGTTCGCCATATATCCAGAGTCCCTGACCACCATCTCGCTCGCTTGCCTGAGAAAAGACCCAAGGCAGCGTTCTCCAGATCAATTGCGGCTAACCGGCTGTTCCAGGAATAGCGAAGAAAGCTAGCCTGACCACCGTGGCTCTCAAGCAGATCACATTGGAACTTTTGCATTGTTCATACGGTAACCGAATCCATGTTTACACGGATGGTTCCGTCTCGGAAAATTCTACGGGCGCCGTTGTTCTACCATCTCAATCGGTAGTCATCAAGTTTAAGACTTCACACGTAACGACATCTACAGGTTCCGAACTGGCCGCTCTTTGCGCTGCTGTCGAATGTATTGAAAAAGAACCGCCTAACAAATGGGCAATATTTTGTGATTCGAAAGCAGCCCTCCAGAGCTTGCGAAGTTTGCGACGTGGTAATTATGAACAGCTGATGTCACAAATCAACGAAACTTGCCATTGCGCTTCTGAACGAGGACATGATGTCCTATTTCAGTGGCTGCCGGGACATCGTGGCGTCGTTGGTAATCACCTCGCCGATGACGCTGCCCGACGTGCCCAGGCTGGTTCACCGACACTCCTTATACCTTTATCGAGAGTCGACGCTGTAAGAGAGCTTCGCAATCTCGCTCGTGCGATCACGTTAAGTTACTGGCATACCCCACATAACTCTTAGTGTCGTTTATACAGCCTTAACCCATCACTGAAACTTAAATTACCAGCGAACCTTCCACGACGTGACGCAACACTGCTGTGTCGGCTGTGGGTAGGAGCAGCATTCACCAACTCCTACAGCTATCGTATTGGAATGGTGGATTCACCAATGTGCGCTAAGTGCAAGTGTGAAGAGACCATCAGTCATCTTCTGTGTCACTGTTCTCGCTTCGATAATCAACGTGGGACTCTCCAGTGTTCCTTGAATAGACTGGATGACAGTTCATTTACACAAGCGGAGATCTTGGGAGCCTGGCCTCACAGTTTATTAGCCCAGAAAGCAGTTCGAGCGCTTTTTCACTACCTGAAGGCAGCAGACTTGAGTGCCCGACTATAGACATCCTACACCTAAGTTTCTATCTATCTATCTATCTATCTATCTATCTATCTATCTATCTATCTATCTATCTATCTATCTATCTATCTATCTATCTATCTATCTATCTATCTATCTATCTCTATCTATCTATCTATCTATCTATCTATCTATCTATCTATCTATCTATCTATCTATCTATCTATCTATCTATCTATCTATCTATCTATCTATCTATCTATCTATCTCCCATTCACCTCCCCACGCGTAGGGTAGCAAACTGGACTCAGTCTGGTTAACCTCCCTGCCTTTCCTTCTTCCCTTCTCTCTCTCTCTCTCTCTCTCATATCGCTCATCTTGAACTACAAACAACAACTCGGAAGAAAGCGGCACCTATTTTGTTTTATTTGCTTATCTAGTCGTCCTTCCCTTGATGAGGTTCACTAGAAATGCGGTTTGAAGCTGTCACGAGCCATGTCACGGAGCGACTCTCTCTCTCGTCTGAGTGTGCTTCAGTGAATAAAGTCAGACAAAGCTCTGCCCACTTTCCTCATTTTTTCCACATTTCTAAACGACTCGTAATAACGAAACTCGGGTTCACGCCGCTAGGTGCCTACGAAATGGGCGTTTTAAGCGTAGCAATCACCAACAAAGATGGCAAAACAAACGCGCCCAAGTGGCGGTGGTGTTGGTATTGCAGCAGGCGGGGTTAGCTTGGCATACATAGCCGGCAGTTGTTCTGCTGGAGCCTCCTAGGAGTTGAGATCGTGGGCGTATCACCAGATGTGGATGAGCACCGCGTCTCGCAGGAAGGCAATCAGCAGTCGTCCTGATTGCCATGGGCCCTCCGGGCAAAACGACGTCTTCAAAGGCCCATGCGCAAGACCATTCCTTTGCATCGCTTTTCTTTCTGGGTAGAATGGGGTCATAGCCAAATGAAATGTTCAATGTCGCCGATATCACCACAGAAGACGCAGAGCGGGAAAGCGCGTCGTCCAGTCTTAAATAACCAAGTCAGGGTGTACGCGGAGTCGGTTTTGATGCGGTATACAGCAGCGTCGCTTCCTCGCGAGTAAGTTCATGGATCACGCAGGCTTGGTGTGGAGTCTTGTGGATCGTCAAAGTTATTGCAGGTCGGATCATTAGAGTTCCGAAAAATGTTTGGCAAAACAGACCCATGTGACAGCCGCTTAGCACTTACCACATATATGCCATTGTTTGCGGTGAGTTCTATTTGCATAATTAAGGTAGTCAAACACGCTCTCTTGCTTAGCTTGACAACGACAGACGCAGAGAGGTGCTGTAGGAAGACAGGCCTCTGGTTGAAAAGTGCATTGTATTAACGAATGCCACGTTTGTTTGCCCGTCGAAAAGTCCGTCTTGTTTGCGCAACATATATATAGTAGCTACCATTCCGCAACGACTGCCATGTTGTTTACGCTGCCGTACACACACACACACACACACACACACACACACACATATATATATATATATATATATATATATATATATATATTAAAGCTATTGCAAACTGTTTCTATTCAATTTCTGCAGACAGCCCGCCCCACGATTGGTCAAATATTGTTCTGGCTACCTCACTTCGACGGTATGTCATGCGCCGGCACGCGACGTCACGAAAACTGCGAAAACCCTCCATCTGCTTAAGACCAGTGCACACTGTTCAAGCATGACAAGAACAAACAAAAGAAAAATAATTATTTTCGATTCCACACCTTTTTGACCATTAGCCCTTCGCTATTGGTCAAAATTTTTTGGGCTACGCGGACTTTCGATCACGCGACGTTACAAAACCGCGAGAACTCACGACATCAAAGTGGCATGTATGCATTAAAGAAGCATGAATGTGCCGTACAAAACGGAATTTTATTTCGGTATAGAAGGAAACTACCTGGTTCCCAAAGGACTAGAAGGTGGCTATACCCACCGATCGCTCTGGCACGAGGTACTAGAGCTGCCGGGGAGAACTTATTTATTTGTGTGTAATATATTTTTTCCTTTTTTTTTACCTGGCAGTACAACGTTGTCGCGGCCTTTCGGCACGTATACGACATCACTCTGCCAACTCTTGTTCGCTGAGGGTCCGTTATAACGGCCTTTTTAACCTTGCGTTGCACTTCGCCGCCATTTTCAACCAGCGACCACTAGCTGTAGGCATGGGCAAGCGCACCAATTGTAAGCGCAGGCACCAATCTGTTCATCTGGTTATCTACTTTCACTGCGCTAGCTCGGCCCTACCGAAACACTCTCCACTTCTGCGTGCTCCTTTCCTCTTGTCAGCCAATTAGATAAGAAAAACCTGTCAAGGTAGGCAATGCTATTCGCTTTGAAAGCAAGCAGAAGCGACCTCCTATAAATGAGGAAAGCGTTTAATTGAGCGTTCAAACAACGCTGCGAGCCACCGTCCGATACTTGCATCGGCGATTACGTAAATTTGACGCCAGGATATTGGGATAAAAACAGATTGCAATAGTTTTACGTTATAGTGGCCCAATCATTTCTTTTCTAGGGCGACGTTTTGAAGGAATATAATTTTATTGCGGGCTTCCTTTGATCGTATATGTACACTGTAAACGAAAATAAACCCACCTTGTAGTTTTTAACAGGTGATGTACCCTAAAACCTCCCCATGCTTGAATATATATATACTCCGATGTATGGGAGCAATACAGCGGAATTCCCTCGTTTCACTCTGTTGGCTAGCTGTGGGAACATTAAGGCGACATGACGTGATTTTACTCAGCCTCAAAGTCTTGTTCTCCTGTAAAAACTCCGCACAGGGAGCTTTAAAAAACTCCCGCCGCCGAAACATGTTGGTCGCGTGGCGCTTCCCATGAGGCTGTGCGCCGCGCCAGCGACTGGCCGCGTTCGGCGGAGTCGGCAGTGCTCATGGCTGACGGTTTGTTTAAATCTGTGAAGTGGCTTTCCGTGAACGCTTTTCGCCAATTTGTTTCTCGTATTTCCTTCCAGAATGTGTTATAGGCGTGCCTGAAGCTCACTGTATCTCCGCTTCAAGTACGTTGGCTGTAATCACTTTGCTGACAGCGATGAATGCCAGACCTGTGACTGACTGTGTTTTCGTGCTGCGTGACCGTGGCTTGTGTTCTTCAGCACATCAAATGCGACTTTTATGTCTTTGTGAATACACGCTGACAACGTCCGGTGTAATGGTTGTATGAACTGAGTAGCAATGGCAACAGCGGCCACTGTTCGAGCGACGGCGTCCGTGCGAGCCGTACATGAATGGCATATTCCAAGTTCGTTGCGGTGCTGTGTTATCAGTGAGAAAGACTGGAGTGCAAACAACTGTTTTTATGTATCTGTGCACGGATGTTCCTTCCCAAGAAAAACGGTGGGACATAAGTATGCGTAGTGTAAATAAAGCTTCCTACTGAGCGATGTGAATCGAATTGTTATCGCGCACTTCTGTTTTGATCACGTCGTTGCTTCCGATATTGCATTAACATTATGCTTTATCCCAGACACTGATTATGAGCATGCCTGCATGCTTAGAGTGCGAGGGTTCGTTCGACAGATGAGCGATGTAGCTCCTTTGCACAACCGAGAGAGGTTGCTTGGGCGCTGAGCAAGTAGTGCGGTCTAAAAAATGTATGACTATGCACTTTTCAGTGTTACGTCGGCTGTTACGGGTCACGCCCACGCGTAATAAATTCTCGCTACGCTACCACTATTTCGCACAAACTTGATTGTGCCGTGAAGCAGATGCATTTACATTTTTCTTGCTTACTGTAACTTGCGCACTACTTTTTGGCCGCAAACGCCGGCATGTGCGAAGTCGCTTCAGCACTCACAGAAATGGCATGCTAATTGTGAAAAATTATGACATTAACTTTTTTCTCACTATTATGAATTAACAGTTTTGTGTTGATTAAGATAGTCTGTTAATTTCAGAGAGGCAGATCTCGTATGAGCAAGCACGTGAGTCGATGATTCTGAAAAAAACATAGCTGCTCGCTAGGCGGTGTCGAGGTAAGCCGTATCGTGGCTTTGTATATACGGGCAATGTTGCTTCTTGTGTGTCGAGTGTACGTTTGATGTCTTTCAAAGTTCTGCATTGGGCGTTTCTGAAATCTTTATGTATGTCATGATTTATGGGCTTTCATTGACATGTTTGGTTGAATTTGACGCGGACTTGTGTATATATCTCCAAATTTCACAGTAGCCTTCGCATATAAAAATCTTCACGCAAACTAACACGATACTTCTTTTTATACTCCCGTTGCACCTCGAAAAAACTCCGTTTAATGCAAAGTAAAAAATAAAAAAAGAACAGAAAAAAAACTCCCATGGTTCCACGTAAGAATTCCGCTCGCGCGGAGTAAAACTTCTACTCCGATCATACGGAGTATAATAAACTCCCAACCGGGGAGTCGCTATAGAGGACAAGCATTATGCTCCCACCTGGGAGTTATTTCCGTTCACAGTGTACGATATTACAGATAGCATGAACGAGTCAGGTATAAGACGCCGAGCACAAAATTTGTGTAAGGCTGCTACGATAGGCTAGAAAAGTGAAACATTAAATCCAGATCTCCCGGTGGCGAAAAGCTCATAAAGAAGGGGCGATACACCAGCACAACGCAGCGCTTCAAAAGCGGCTGTCGAGGTATCAAGGGAAATCGAAGGATAGAGTTGCAAGTGGGCGGCTATCCAGAGCTGTGCTTCCTGCGTTCGTGAAAAGTTGTGCTAGTTGTCAGGCTTATTGTGCTAGTTGCACCTTTAATGCCGTCATGGGACCACAGTTGACAAAAAAAAACTGATCTAGAAGCTGGCTGGCTGCAGCATATGCTGCTTTTCGAGTAATATTTAAAGGTGCTTTGTAGTTGAATTGTTTACACTACCCAAATGATAGATATAGCTGTGACCAAAGTTATAACTGCACGGGACGGGTCTGCAAGGTATCGCACAGGCTCAGTCGCAAAACAATGAGCAGTGATCGTCGGATACAACGAGACGGCTTGCCAGTCTTTGCTGTATACCACCTCACTGACACAACTCGACTCTTTCCTAGACGCAGATGGCCGGCATCTTATAGAGGAAATATGCATCATCGACTGCACGGTGCATGTACGCAGTAGCAGGGCTATACACGAAACAAATTACCCAACTGGCCTTACAAACCAAGTCTTCTTCACTGCCGTTGGCACTCTCCGCGCACCGCCACATTGTACAGGCGAGCGCATCAAGACGTCGTTGAGTGCTGCTGCGCCTTTGCGCATGCCGCCTTGCCGTTGGTCGCGGCACCAGCAGCACCGTGAAGAGTCAGCGCTTGTACGGAGGCGTTCCCGCTATATTGCGTTCCGCGGCTACACGCGGATGCACCCGCCGGGACCCGCCAGCAAGGGCTGGCCCAAATGGCTGCGGGTAATGGGCATCGCTAACGATGTTTTAATGCATTTGCTCAGGAATTTTGGACTGCCCTCAGGCAAACCGCTGCCTTCCTCATCACCTCTCTTCTCTTTTTGCTCGCAGTGGCAGCGAGCCTTTATTATTCCGAAGAGAATTTTTCTCCTCCGGAATTTCTGCTGAGCATTTTGTATATGCCTCCTCGGACCCCCCTTCTCCTTTGCTTCGCCCAACATCGTCCTTCGGGGCAGCGTATACACGCCCCGACCACGAGAGTGAGTTTGTGTCCAGCGCTGTCGTTATTACATCTCTCTTCCTGCCTCTCGATTACGTCTGCGTGTTAGTAAGTACGAGATGGCCGTCCCAGCTGGCCTTACCGTAAGCCGTGGACTGAGCCGAGGCTAATTCTCGCTCGCTACCTATCACTATTTTTACACCCTTCCTATACAACAATCTTGAGCCGGCAGCAACAGAAACATGCCGCGACAATTTAATCGCTGAGTCGGGCATACAGCGCCTGCTCTCATGTTCTGTCACTGGAGGTTGGCTTCGCTCGAGTGTATTAGAAATTTGGCTATTTCACGTTTTCTTTTTTCATTTCTGCCTCCGGGCCCCGGGGCAGTGCTACAGAGCAGTACTGTTAGTACAGTAGAGAAGTTCTTCAGGCTACCTTTCAAACTTTAAAAACTTGAGGCGACGCTACAAGGTAAACAGAACTACTATTTAATTTCAGCGGTTTCGACCGGTTGACATGCCAAAACCGCTGAAACGCAGCGGTCTATATATATATATATATATATATATATATATATATATATATATATATATATATATATATATATATATATGTTGACAGTGAGTAAACACAAAGACAATAGAAACGTGATCTACTTTAATACAATGCAATATAATGCGCTAATTGTGACAGGTAGTTCTGAATGGTACAGTCCAAGACAGACACAATTCATGCACAGTACAGGAATAAAGCGCATGGCGACTTGATGCCGCATGACCAGACTTCATTTTCCTCGCGCCACGCACACCAGCAAGCCGCAGGTTTCAAACTCGTAAATTTAAATAAATAACGTAGTGATTACTTAATACACTTGACATAGAAAGGATACTACACGCAAGCATTTCAAACCACATAAAAATAACTGAAACTGCGTGATAACGCCCACTGTGCAAGGAAGACTACGCAGTTTCGATGACGATGCACATGTAGAAGGTTACGCAAGAAACAATGGGGAAAATAACACAAATTAAGGATTGAAAAATGAAAGAGTTGCCGCTTTTCTATACATATGAATTGTTTTACGGCTGAAAGCTCAACTTTGACCTGCTCGCTGTATACCCCTGATTCCGGTGCGCAGATGCCATCAACATGCATGCCTATAGGGTCAATAACTATGACTCCTATAAAGACCGCAGTGAGAGAACTTCAAATAGAGAGAGAGAGGGAAGTCATAAGGAAAATGCCATTTCAAATAGAAAACCCTATACATTTATAGGACTCAATCTACTACCCCTAAGGAAGGAAGGAAGGAAGGAAGGAAAGAGCGGAGAAGGAAAGGCAGGGAGGTTAACCTAACTTCTGCACTACAATATGGGATGAGAGAAAGTTGGTCCATCCTCAGTCATTTATATGGCAGTGAGCTATACTAGTCCTATCCTTATCTCGTCGAACTTGTGGCCGCCAATTCCGCCAGCTCGTAAGGCGTGAGAAATGACGTGAAGAGCAATATGTGCTCATCTCACGTCTAGAAATAGTGCCGCCAAGCGCGGAAATACTTCAGCGTATAATGTCCTGGCGTCGACGAGCGCTGGCACGCAGCCAACAAAGTCTCCCACGTTTCCACGGAAAAAGAGAACATCCATGCGCATCTTGTGAACAAGTGTAGCAGAGTGGGATGTTGGGCCCGCTACGCTTGTGCCGAAATATTGATACACAGCGCGGCACTGCGATGTGTTCTGTAAAGCTAATATTGCTGTATAGGAATCCGGAGGCACCACTAAGTTACGGGACCTTGCTAAGTAAAGACCCCAGTTCTTATTATCGTGCTGCATGGCTGCCTTTAACATAAAATTGAAAAGTTTGATAAAAATATCCCCACACACGCGAAGGTATCGCCGCCTGTGCGTTGTTACGGAGGAAGCTTATGCCGAACGACTGAGCCGGCTGTAGTACCACGAGCCGAAGAGCGGTGTGACGGCCGCCTGCCGCTCCGAAAGTCAACAAATGGAGCAAGGGCGCCGTGACACCGCCTCGCGGCGGCTTTCTCGAACACCACGTGTATACAGATTTCGCTGTTGCCCCATGGGGGTGACGAAACGGAGGAGCGATCTGCTTTCCGATGACAGGGACGGCAGGAGAAGCCAGGGGACATCGCTCTTAATTTAGCGGCCACGTTGATGAGTCACATGGCGCTCACAAGCGAGGCGCCTTGGTGCAGCGGTGCCAAGGAAGGCGGCGAGTGGCAGACGCACGCCGTCCGCCTGACAGCCGTCCCTCACGGCCGCTCCTCAAAGCGACGCCTTGTGCGCGTTCGCCCAAGAGCGAGCGAGACACACTCGGCGGGCCGCGCTATTTCGAGCCAGTTTTATGGCGACAGCAATTAGGCTCTACTCAGAGCCATCGCGACGGTCATTTGGACTGCGAGCCCGACCTGGCAGCCGCTCGGCGGGACGTCGCCTGATGTATGGCCGCCTCGGCGCATCCAACAGCAGCAGCCCGCGTCGCCGTCTCAGTGCGCTGACTCGGCGGTCGCCGAGAAGAAGCGGTCCCTTTGGAAGAGACGAACAAGGGGCTTACTCCAGCAGAATTTCTCACAGCGGTTGCGCGGCTCTTGGGCAACGAGAGTAATGCCGCTCTCAACCAGCCGGTCGCAACACACGTATCTTTATGCAACTTCCACGTGCGTCAGGCCGACTGCCGTGCTATTGTCCGCTTCTGCAACGGCAAGAACGAGCAAGCCTAGAAAATGGTCGGTAAAGGCGCGGGCTACTCAACTGCTGATCGGAGTCAGCAGCCAGTTGGCGGTATACCTATACAGCGGGGCACAGGCTTCGCTAATTGCTCTGCCGCACTGCTTTGCCATCTGTCCCCTGCGCGTGTACTGACATCGCAGATGGAGAGAGAGAGAGCAAATGATAAACGAAAGGTAGGGAAGTTAACCAGGACTGAGCCCGGTTGGCTACCCTACAATGGGAAAAGGGAAAAGGGGACGGAAAGATTAAAGGAAGAAGAGAAAGTTCACTGGGAATATCGTTCGGTCACTCAGTCCGGATCAGAGACGCTGACTCACTCCGGCAGCTTTCAAATATTGCAGCAGCACTTTTGTGGCCTTTTGTAGCTGCGATATGCGAGGCCATGGTCCCAAGATCTTGTTCAAGGTGAACGGCTTTCTATCTAACTGATTTAGAGCTGTGCAGAGGTCATGTCTTTCATTTTCAAAAGATGAGCAGTAGCACAGTAGATGTTCTATGGTTTCCTCGACACCGCAGGCATTGCACTCGGTGCTATCAGCCATTCCAATCAAAAACATATATGCATTGTGAATGCGACGCCCAAGCGTAAGCGGCACATCATTGTTTCCTCATTACGCGGAAGCCCTGGTAACAGCCGCAGTTGCATAGATGGATCGAGGGAATGCAATCGATGTTGGGTGAATTCAGGTGTGTGCCACGTGTCCAATGTCATACGGTGCGCTAGCTTGCTGAAGTCTTGGCCTGCGTCAGTCCGCGATAAAGGTGGAAACGTCTGTGGCGCGTACCACGCATATTTATTGTGCATCTTTAAACTACGGCATTCCGGGTGACAGTGCGACCACTAATATGCCCCTCTACAAGGCCGCTCGACGCGCTGTTGCCCGGTATACTGTGTTAACGTTAGCCATGGTATTCAAATAATAAAGAGATTAAAAAATCAGTGTGCAAGATACGATTGTAAGACCTACGGTGTTCGGTCGTCAGAGGTCGCACGACCGAACATCGTCGGTCTTAAAACCATATCTCACACCGTGTTTTTTAAATGTTTTTCGTTGAATACCTTGGCTAACTTTAGCTGCACCCTATACAGCGTGCCCCAGCCAACTTGAGCCAAGCATTAAAGAAATAATAGGCGACCCTAATCTTTGAGTTATGTGTCTTTTAGTGGGATTCGCACCTCGCCGTTGATTTTCTTTAGGTTAAGCGAGCGAACGTATTTCCCCTGGCACGATATGCGGGCGAGGAGCCAAGAAAGCGGAGGAGGAGACGCAGTGCGCGCCACCTGGGGTGCGTAGCGGCCCATGAAGCGCATGTTACGCGCCTTCTCCGATGCCGACATCAGAACATGTAACGAGCGCGTGCGCGTAGTTGTCAAGTAGTTGTTGCGAGCAAGCGAGCGAGCGAGCAGGTTTGCGCGTGGAGAGGAGAAGCGAGAGAAAAGGGAGTGACGTCACATCCGCTCTGCTATACTCGCGGACAACTTTCCGTAGCTATGAAGGAAAGCTACGGGGGCAAAGCTTCTGCACATGTGTTACCGCGCCAAGTAGTCCGCCAGTGTTTGGCAGTGCTTTTGGTTGCTCGGAACAGACGGTGGATCGACACAGCTTCCACGTGATACGGTTTCGCGTTTGCCCAGACGCGGAAGGGAAAAGCCGCAAAATAAGTAAACTTTTACATTAAGTGGTGTGTTTTGTCTCATTTAACTCTTGCTAATAAGGTATGTATGTTTTCTCTTCCCCAGCTGAAATTAACATAGATGAAGACGCGGGACTCTTTTTCAGAAGCGTTCTCACTTGTGCGCGCATTGCTTCCGTGGCTTTCCCTTCATAGCCACAGAAAGTCGTCTGCGACCATAGACAGATGTTCAGTCTGTGCTGGCCACTGTTTTACATTAATTAAGCGGTTAAATATCATTACATCTTCTTGTATGGGATGTCATTCTGCTTTCTACTTCCGGGTTTCCCGAAATTTCGCCGAAGTCGTGCTGACGTGGCGGGTCTCTTAAATTCTACGATTCTTTGCACTTGTGTGCGGTAATAAGTGATTTCTAATTCATTCTAATCATTCCACACACTTCAGTAATCGTCAACTTGTAACAATACGTATGCTCTGATATCATATCTGTAATGAAACCCATGAGTTTTGTACTCTACTACATTTTTTTTGTTTCTTTATTATTTATTTTGAATTTTGTCCCCAGACATCTCAGGAGGTGAACCGGAAGTGCTGCGCAAGAAACAAGAATGTCACTGGATACTCGTGCCACTAAAAATATGCAAATACCACGTAGCTGGACAGAATCAAGGTAATGTTGTTTGCCGTCGCTTGGAGATACTCAGTTTTTTTTTCATGCTGCCTAATGAGGTCATTAGTCTTAATTAATTAATCAACTTGTCAAATATTATAATTTGATTAAAAGTGTCAATGAGAAAATTGAAACACATGAAGCACAGAGCAACATGAAAAACTCCCGATACAGCGTTCTGTTGCTCGATGAGTACTACATAAAAATGTTTTTCCGAGAATGAAAGAAGCCCGCGAATGCACGCAAAGTGCCTCGAGAGGCCAGTCGTGAGGTAATTTTAGACAGAAAAAGTAAATTTTCACAGTCGGATTGCGGCCGTGCTTGTTACCCTTTGCACGCTAGAGCGCAGCGCAATAGCATTTACGCAAGCGCCCCATCACGTGTTTCTTTTTCTTTATTTCGTGGGCTTTTGTTCTTTCTCGGCAAGAGCAACCATGCAAAGTTTAGCGCTAAAAAAAAGGAATGCGTGAATCCGAGGTTATTTGAGGCACTCTATACCTTTATATCTGACATGTTTGAGATTCAAGCAATAATGAAGAACTTGACCGAATGAGAACAAGTAGTACATTAATATTCAGCGGTGAAAATGATACTGGTTGTAAATACGCACGATTACCGCTAATATGCAGTTTGCGTGATTTCCCTAGAGCTCTTGCATTATCTTTAAATTTTGGTCCAAGCTGGTTGTGACACCTGGTATATTATACTTTACACAGTATAATGGGGTTCAACAGCGCAGCCGGGACAATTAAAAGATTATGTCCAAGACAAAACATGTAAGAAATTAGCGTGTACCTAAGCAAGATATGGTCGATTTTCCAACCAGCTTTCTATGATTGCCAACAAACACTGGCGGCCAGCAAGTAACAGAAATGGTTCACGAGCATGGCTGAACAAGGCAGGCAAATTCCGGCTGCGAAGATTGAGGATGAGGCTTGGAATCGGGCGGCACCTCCACAGAACAATTCATATAGATAACAGAGTGCCAAGAGGACCCAAATGGTCCCGGCTAAACACGAGCTCTGATCTCGCTGCCAGCGGCGGCCCAGAAGCACATCTTCATTACACATGAAGCACTGACTTGTCCAAAGATTCATATGCATTGTGCGGACTACTATGCCATATGATAGCGCACTGGCAATCTTTATTGGCAGTTCCTGTTTTTCAAGGAGCTAACTATACAAAGAAGAGGATTGAAAAAGCGGGGTATCTTCATATATACTGACCTCCGTCGTCTCGTCAGGAGCGGGCGTTCGAGACCATCCTCCCGCCGTGCGGGTCCGCGAAGCCGCACGTGCATGAGGCGCGCGAAGAAGAACACCCATTCACGCGGGCGGCCCGTTTGACGGCCCCTTGCATGCAAGCGCCGGGCTCGCACACCGCGTATTTTCACGGCTTCCGCGCCGGACGAGAGCCCGCGGCGCTGGCAATGTTTGGGCGTTGAGGCCGACGAGATTTACTGGCCGATCTTCAGCAAGCGGGAGATGAGTCAATAAACAGCGGACAGGGTTTTCGCATTCGGTCGACGGGCCGTCTTTTACCAGAAGCCGCTCATCGCCGGCGAGAGGGAAGCGTTTCGTGTCCCTTACGGGCGCTAGCTGTTCTTGTGCGTTGCGCTCCCCGCTCCTTGCGCGATTCGATCGCGCAAGCACAGTTAACCCGTTTGTCTCGCCGTTTTTGCGATACGCCCGCAGAGCCATTTGTATCCAAGATGACCCCCCTCGTCTGCGTATTATCATATAGGACCACATAGAATAGTTCACTCCGGAAAGAGCCTCGGGACATGCGTGCCTGTTCCCAGCGGAGATTTAGATGTATACCTGTGTGCGTGCGTGCGTGCGTGTGTGTGGGCGGGGGTGGGGGTTGCGGAAATGGTTTTAATCGTGCAGTTATAATGACACGTCGACAATGCGACGTTGGAGCGGAAGGTTGTAGTAGCACACTGGTCTGATAGAAGGCTTTCAGCTCATAATGCTCATCAATGCTCAAACAAGGTGAAACTCGAATACGTAAATTCTGGATACATGGGATGTCGAAGTTTATACAGGCACCGCGCGTGCAGATATGCCCGAACAGTTCAGCGCTCTTTCTTCGTGGTAGGTGAGTTATGAGACGCCGATAGCTCAACGCACACTGCAGTCATTAAAATCATATATTGTGCTTAAAAGATTACCTTTCAAGTGCTTATGGCAAGAAGAGCGCCGTCAAATCGCAGTAATTGAAATAGCCACAACTACGACAATTGTAGGTATTTTAGAAAACGCCATGATTTTCTTTTTCGTCTTTTTTCCCGCTGTGATAGCGCAGAGTTTATCCAAATCATTACGTTTATAGCAGACACTGTAGAGTGAAATAGTCGGTTTGTATAGGAGACAGTGAAGACCGAGCCGACTCACGGCCGCACAGCAGGAGCTATAGTGCCGGTTCCGCGATCGCCATCGTTGTCATTGACGTTTTGATCCATCACGTATAGCATCGCGTTATGTCGGAGTTACAGCAGTTTACGATCCTGCTCTCCATTTTACAACGCTATGACCTTTTTTATTTATTTTTGTAGTCCCATACAAGCTTTAACATTTACTGCATTTACTCTCATTTACTGTGCGGGCGAATAAACGGACGTGTTATCTGTCATGACTCTTAATTCCACGCGACATGTGTGCCCAGTCGGGCGAAGGACGTTATCGAATCTCCGCGCCAAGAACTTGACAGAGATAGAAAGAAAAGGACAAGCAGAAACTAAAGCCCCGCAGGCATGGTTCCTCCAATTTCAGTGGGACGTTTCGAGTGGATATATTTGTCTCCTTAATTTTAAATGCATATCTTCTTACAGAACGCTTCGCGCGTCATTCCGCCTTCGTCTCGTGTGAGAAGTGCTCACGAAGAAGGGAGGAAACGCCAGGTCAAGGACTGACGCAAAGGACAACGGATTTGCAGCGAAACACGGCCATTACTTCTCGTTTCTTTGTTGGTTCCAGTCTGTGGACGCCACGTTCCTCTCTAGGCACGCGGGACCGCAACGCCTGTTCCGATACGGTGCGTAAGGGAGCCAAGTCAGCAGCAGCCAACATGAGCCCCGTGCGTGGCAGGCTGGTTTCACCAGCAGGGACAACAGTGCCACCCCGGGGCGTGAGCTGCGGCGTCTGCTTCGAGGCCCGCAGGGCGGCCCAGCACCCCGCGGAAGCCCGCGCAGGAGCCAGGGTGGCGGGAAAGGGGGAGGGGGGGCATTCCCAGAAGGGCAGCAAGCAGGAGTTGTGGCGGCGGCGGAAGGCGCGGGGGTGATATTTATCGGCACCGGGGATCGGGAGCCCATGTGTGGCGTGTAAAAAGGGGGCGAGCGGACCCAGATTTATGCGGGTGTTCGCGGAGCGGCAGATGAAAGGACGCCGGCCTGGGGGCCGCCTGGTTTATGTCCGGCGGGTCTCCACTGCCGCCGCGAAAACCCTGCGCCGCCGCCGCCGCTTGCACGCGTTGTCGGCCGGCTTTTACGGCTTCCAGGAGCCCCGGCTGCAACAGCGCGCGTACGCCGAATGAGTGGCCGCTTGTGCGGCCGTCAGGAACGCGAGCTTCGCGTCCACCCCCGCCGCTTCTCCGTGGCCGACGCCGCTAAATCAAATCGGTCTAATTGAACGCGAGACGAGCGGCGCGCGCCTGCGCGAGTACACCGGCGCTGGACTCTTTCAAGCCGCCTCGGCCCTCCTGGATCTCGCCGCGTATTTGGCCAAGTGGCCCGAACGTCTAGAACGAGCCGCTGCCTCGCAGATAAAGTTCGCACGAGCATAGGCTTCGTCACTCTCGGCTGCCGTCGCACGCTTGGCCGCCTAGCGAAGACGACCTTTTCACGCGCCGAACACGATGTATGCGAAGGAAAATTATGGTGGGAATTTGTGGCCTTTTATGGCTAAAGGTCCAGAGAAATCGTGGTTAGGCCTTAGTGGTTACGGTAGCGCCGCTGAGTAACGTGAGACCCTCAGCGACATGCCGCGGAAGATCCAAAAGGCGTCAAGTTTGAGCGCCAGGAGTTCGGCATGTAAGGCTGACGCCACACTCTGCTGCGTGCAGAGAGTTTTAAACCCCGGTTTTATGACACGTTTGCACGTTTACTGGCGCACCGGTACCGCACTAGTTAGCCAATGTTCATAGCCAGCACACACTTTCTCCGTCACAACAGTGATCCAGTCCCTCTTTCCTTCTCCAAAATAAAGTGAAATAAAAGTGAAGGAAAAGTCAAAGAAAGGTTTCCATTGATAACCTTTCCCGTGTGCAATCTCAAGCGGCGTTCAGCATAATGAAAGCGTGATAGCTATGCGCGCAATATGCGCTATGCGCTATGGGACCTCATATTGTGTTTCAGATTAGTCAAACACAGTAACGATATGTGAAGCAATAAATTGAAAATTAAGCACCTCAATTATACAAATAACTTGTTACTCAAGAAAAAAGTACAACTACTCTAACCTTCTTCGTTACTTGATAAAAGTGATTTGGCTCAGGGGCACTGTGTTGTACACCGTCATATGCAAACAAGATAAGCCAGAGAAACCCAGCATAGCTCTTACAGCATGTCATTTTCTTGTTCACTAAATTTTTTTATTGTGATGATTCTGTCAGCTGCACGTATAGACTACTGCCACACCACAAGTGTTGCTATATACATAACAGTAGCAGAAGCAACAGTAGCAGTAGTAGTAGTAGTAGTAGTAGTAGTAGTAGTAGTAGTAGTAGTAGTAGTAGTAGTAGCAGTAGTAGTAGTAGTAGTAGCAGTAGTAGTAGTAGTAGTAGTAGTAGTAGTAGTAGTAGTAGTAGTAGTAGTAGTAGCAGCAGCAGTAGTAGTAGTAGTAGTAGTAGTAGCAGCAGCAGCAGCAGCAGCAGCAGCAGCAGCAGCGACGCATTTCCTTCGGCGTCCCACAAGGAAGTGTTCTATCTCCCTTGCTTTTTAGCGTTGCCATGACTAGCCTTCCAGACGCACTGAAAGTACGTTGGACCGTAGTATAAATGTCCATCTACGTGATGACGTCTGCATTTGGATCTCAGGGTACCAACACAAACGTTTCGCTCGTATTGGCCTCGAGCTCCACCACTGGAAAAGCTGGCGCCACCGTCGGCGTGACGTGCTAGGAGGGATCACGTGGACATAGCGGCCGCTTCGGCTGCTTCGGGAGCGCCGAAGCGAGCTGAAAACGAGAGTTTAAATTCCCTCGTAGGCTGCGGTCTTCATTTAGTGGCGAGATTTCCCCGCTTCGAGTGTCTCCTTTACAACGCTTCAAAGCACTACAATAGGTAGTGGCTGCCTTTGAAGGCGCGCAACATGGTAGGCTACTGCTCGGTGCCGCAGTGCCGGACGTACGTAACGGAGGCCGATGTCAGCCTTCTTCACACGTAGGCGCAGGATAAGAAGCCGCGTGAAGCTTGGCTCGCGAACCATAAAACCGGCAAACAGTCATCGGCCACAACTCGAGTATCCAGCAAGCACAGACGCGAGGAAGATTTCTGCTACGGTGCCGTGTCTGTGATGTTCGGAAAACGCGCACTGAGGTCGACGCTCGCCCGAGTCCGTTGCCCGAGTAATGTCACGACGGTTTGGTCTATGAACTTGTCGATGCTATAGATACTGACAAGTTCAGTGGAGTGGAAAGGGAGCGGTAAGAAGCACATTAAAAAGAAACCATGGCATATGGTCATGTTTGTGTTATGAATTAGTGCACTGGATTACAAAAAAGGAGCGGCGGGAAATCGCACGCTGAGAACACCGATAAGCATACAGTGTGACGCAACTCTAGAAATAATATTGAAAGGTAAAAGAATTTAGAATTAAAAAAAAGATTGAATCGTCGCGACGGCACGTACATCACAGTCCCCGTAGGCGTCGAAGTCTCTACAATGAAATTATTTTTTGAACAGCTCTGATAGCGCCCACGCAACAATGGTTGCTTGTATACTGTCAAACGCTCATATTCTGCGGCCTAAAGCTCATGGCACAGTGCGAAAACGGGCACGCGGCGAAAGCGAAACAGTGCGCGGACAAGCATGCAGACGCGCAGTCGGTCGCTGCGAATCTGTGCGATCGCTGCATTGAGGCTTCATTCTATTACACTCCATTTAGTTATGCAAACACTATAAGAACATATTTCACGTAGTTTGCTCTCAGCGTTTACCTACCTTTAACGCAAGAAGCCGGTTCAGGAGACTCCATCGCGGCGACCGCGCGCAATGGCGTTAACTGTACGTATTCGGTAAAGAGATAGCGTCTGTAAACGATTGTGCTCTTTCAGTTTGCCCAAGATTATTATTTAGACAGTAAAAAGCTTCTCTCGTCTCGAAAGTACTTACAGAAATGTCCGGAAGAGCTCGCGCGTGGTGTTTTCAGTGAGCGCTGACAGCAAAACCTATGAGGAGCGCGCCACGTGATCCCTCATACTACGCCAGCGAGCCGCTTCCGATAGATGGCGACTCCGTAACTCCTCGCCGCCAATAGCCCAAGACGCAATCTCCATCATGGAATGCCACTTATAGACGCTTGACCTACCTTTATCAGCAAAAAATCTGCCTTCATGCTTTTCCCTGGAGTGAGGCGGAAGTCAACATGCCTGACGCTGAATATCAGAGGCCATCCAATTCGTGGAACAACTAGTGTTCGTTTCCTAGGTGTCCCCATCGACAGCAAGATACTGTAGCGAATCGCGGTTGAAAGTGTTGTGGTTGCATCAATGCAAAGAATAAACGCACTTTGTCTCACAGGAGGTGCACGGTGGGGAGACAGTCTTATGTCTATGCTTAAACTTAACGCGGCTCTCATAACAAGCCGCACTCTCTATCAGCTGCCGCTGATATCACCATCACCAAGTCAATTCGACCGCTTGGAGGCGGTGCACAGAAAGGGACTTCACTTGGAAATGGGATTTCCTCGGGCGGCTTCAAGCAAGAAAGTTACAACTGAAGCGGAGCCTCTTCCACCTTGCGTTTTGGCCTCTCAGGTCTCGTTAACTTAGCTATTAAGGCTGGGCGAGTCCCTTCCGGCAAGGCGCTTCTCCGGCAACAACTCGCTCTCATATCCATGCGGCGCTGAACACCTTCCGATTTTTAGGATTGGAATATGGCCTAAACCGAGTCGTCTCGACCCGCCATGGTCTTTTGCGGACGTTACGTGCAGCCTCACTGTACCCCAGGTACCGGCGAAACGCACCATTCCAACTGCCGTACTGGACCACATCAGCACAGCGTATCAAAGCCGCCTAGAAATGTATACAGACGGGTCGGTGCGTGCACAAACAGATAGCTGCGCGGCGACATTCTGCACACTCTCCCTTCATGTGACATGGTGTGGCCGCCTGGATTGCGCAGTTTCGTCTACAACGGTAGAAAGCGCTGCAATTACCGTGGCGTTACGAAAACTACGGGCCTATTCTGCACGAGATGTCGTGGTGCTGACGGACTCAAAGTCAGCGTTACAACGATTACATCGTGGCCTATCTCGAGAGCAGTTTAGAAGGCAACTTCTGGCACTGATTAACGATCTAATGAGCAAAGGGATTCAACGCAAAATTTCAATGGATCACATCCCACGTAGGAATTGAAAGAAATGAAAAAGCTGAAGCTCTATCACGCCTAGCGCTGACATGTGCCCCAAGGGTGAGAGTGCCAGACATTTTCCAGAACTTTAAGGATGCAATCCGGAATCACTTTAGGGCGAGCCACAATACTCATATCAAGCCTGTATGGTGCATGGATTTACTCGCGCACAAGCGACGCTGTTGTAAAGCATCAGAACCGACTCCGCGTACACCCCACCCCGGCTTGGTTATTCGAGACTGGACATAGCGCTTCCCCGCTCTGTGCCTTCTGTGGTGATATCGGCGACATCGAACATTTCATTTGGTTATGCCATCAATTCGGCAAAGAAAGAAAAGCGATGGTCTACAGCCTGCAAAAGAATGATCTTTCGCAAAGAATTAACCTTTGAAGGCGTCGTTTTCCCCGAAGGGACCGTGGAAATCAGCAAGAGAGTGCAACGACTGACGAGTGCCTTCCTGCAAGACACAGTTCTCATCGACACCTAGTGACACGCCCCTGATCTATGATGATGGTGGTGGGGGTGGGGGTGGTGAGTTGTAGCAACCAGCGGGTTCAGCCTCTGCTCTCAACTCACAGGAGGGTCAGGTGGAACAATTGCCGGCTCTGTACGCCAGGCTAACCTGCTGCAGCACCACCACCGCCACCATCATCACCACCGCAACCACCACTTAGAAGTAGTAGTAATTGGGTGTTAATAGAAATAAATACATAAATAAATAAATAAATAAATAAATAAATAAATAAATAAGAGGAAAGTAAAGAAATTATTGCGGACCGCACAGTAGCCGTCTAGTGCAGTCTCCTGACACCTGAACGGGGGTCAGCAGTGGCGGGGGTTGGGGGGAGGGGCCGGGTAGAATAAGGACAGGGAGAGAGGATCAAGTAAAGAAGGGAGCTATTTACATATCTGCAACAGAGAGACTAAGTAAAAGTTATCCAAATTGTCGCGTACACAGTTGAAGTAGACGTTCAAGAAAGTCCGTGTTGAACGCATCACGGAACGCGTGATCCGTACCGTGATGCGTTTTTTTTTTTTTTTTTTTGCGCATTTGACGCCGTTTTGAGCAAATTAAGTGTTTGCTGTGGGACGCAAATGCAGCTTTGTACCAAAGTGTAGTCTCAGTATGTTTGCTATTCTGCAAATCTTTGTAATCCCATAAAACTTGCTTCAGGTGGCGTGAAAATTTCTCATCGGCAGAGAGAGAGAGAGAGAGAGAGAGAGAGAGAGAGAGAGAAAGAAAGCCCTATCTATATCTTATCGCTTGATAGACTTGATCTTAGCCGTATAACTATCATTTGTCATCATATAACACAGGAGTACTGCATATATTGGTGGTCACGCTACAAGATTTAGCGGTGGCTGAGGCGTTCTTCTACTAATGTCAAAGCCTGCAGGTCCGATGCAAGAATGTAGAACGCTATTTTTCTTGCCAGATAGGTTGCGGCGCATGCGCACATTTATTCCCTGTGTGCTTTGATTCACTTTTGAACCTGATAATCTTCCATAGTCCTAGTGCATAAATGACGTTGTCTGCCAACTATGTGCCACCGTTTTTTACCATGCCTGCTTTTTTCTCAGGTAAGGATTGATTATATGCGACCAACATCTGTGGCGCGGACGTCTGTGCGCGTAGGACTTCGTAATACTGATACCCACGGAGCTAAATAAAAAAAAAAATAATTTTGGGGTTTCATGTACCAAAACTGCGAACTGATTATTGGGGACGCCGATAGTGGATGGTTCCGGATTAATTTTCACCCCTTGAGGTTTTTGTCACGTGCATCTAAAGAGTGCACGAATGTTCTTGCATTCTGCCTCCATGTAAATGTGGCTACCGCGAGCGACGTCGAACCTGTGACCTCGAGCTCAGCAGCGGAGCGCCACAGCCACTGATCTACAGCTTTGGGCTTCCGCGAGGCTATTACTTCAATTCTGTTATTTGTGGGGCTGCCACACAAAGCAGCACTTAGTTGCCAAAATTCACAGGATTTCGAAGCGAAATATTAACAAAAATATTTTTTCCCAGAACCGTCATATGAACGGTGAGAAGGTTAGGTCTGTGTTGTATATATATATATATATATATATATATATATATATATATATATATGTATGTATATTGCAATGACTGCAATTTAAATGCCTGTTTTGCAAAAAAAAAAACGTTTATGATGAAGCGTTCTGGCGACCGAGCTAGCGCGTCTTCACTCAAAAGTTACCCGCCGTTGTTGCTCAGTGGTTATGGTGTTGGGCTGCTGAGCATGGAGGTCACGGGATTGAATCCCGGCCACGGCGGCCGCATTTCGATGGGGGGCCAAGTGCGAAAACACCCATGTACTTAGATTTACGGGCACGTTAAAGAACCCCAGGCGGGCAAAATTTCGGGCGTCCTCCACTTCGGTGTGCCTTATAATCAGAAAGTGGTTTTGGCACGTAAAACCCCATAACTTTATTTTTCACTCAAAGTGACGTGGCCGCGATCTAGATGAACTCAGTAATGGCGTTTCGCATTTCAAATTTCGCGGTGAAATGAAGAGGGGAAAAAAAAAAGTGGACGACTACAGTAGACAGCGCTTAGATTTGCTACTACTATAGCTTTCTTAGCGAAGAAATACTGGCTATATTCATAACTGGCTACAACATCAACGCGCTACAACAGAAAATACTGGCTACAACATCAACAGGAAAGGTGGCATTGAGTAATTGAGGCAACAACGATGTGACCTGGGTAGGTCGGATTCAAGTGGAACGCCAACAAAAATCACTAAGATAGGGTCAAAACACAGACTGCATGGCTGAGTGCGAATCGCCTGCTGCCTGACAGTTCGCGCCTCTTTTTCGCTTTCTGTGCAAAAAACGCGACAGCTGAATATGTTATGTTACAAGCACTGTGAAATGAATGCATTAGCTGCCAGAAAATCATCCCAATCACAGTGAAGAGACACTGCCAGCTGCAGCCCTGTCATCTCTAGGTCGATATGCCTTGCGGCCGGATATCTTCTCCACTTTCGTTTGAATATTTCGAGCAACCTGGCCAGGAAAGACCATCCTTCGTGTGCAGGAAGCTCATAGGCTGTACTGCTACATTTTCCGAAAACTATTAGACTCTGTTACCGCCTATTGCTGTGTATGCTCATGGGCATGTCTTCATTTGCCATCTCTCTTTTGTCTCTCTTCCTCCTTTACTTTCCTTTCTGCTAATTTTTCCTGCATTCAGAAGAAGAAACAGTAGCCAACAAAGTGTATTTCTGGTTGACCTCACTACCCTTCTTTCCCACTTTTTCTCTCAACCGTTCCTCTCTCAACCAGCCTTGAAATTGGCACTAACCGGTTACAATTCGCAAATTGCAATATGGGCTGTAAGGTAATTAAGAAGTTAATTAGTTATTTTTCGACGATTAGTTCACTATTTGTTTCGATTAGTCTAGAAGTAATGTCCGCCTTTTTGAATGTAGCTCAATGAACGCATAATGCTAGCTGCCACAAGTTATTTTTAAAATATCTGTGAAACTTGAATATGATCACTCTGTTTATCACGCACAAGCAAAAGGGTCTCAGCTTATGAAGAAAGACATGATCACATATGACTGAACAATGAATTAACATCCCCAGCTAGTTATGCACATGATAAACCATCAGTTTGCACCATGTAGCTTGGTACAGTTCGAACCATATATGCAATACGCCGGCCGCATTGCAGGCGTTTCAGGAGTAATGACCATAGCCAAAAACTGAATTGTCTTACATTAGTATAACCCACTGCGCGACTGTGTTCTCTAAATTTATCCGACCAGACAACCGCTGGCAACAACTAGCACCTTGTCAAGCAGATTAAATTCCGAGGTATGGATTTACTTTACATGTCCGGAAGGAGCTCTTGTAAGGTAAAACATATTTATTGTCACCTCCTTTATATATTGCGGTCAGACATTCTTCATTTTTCACTTCACTATCCCTAATTTGCGTGTTTTAAGAACAATGGTAATGCTTCGCACCTAGAGAGTTATGACATCATATAGATTGCACGCTCGTCATGTGCCCTGCACTTACGATACCATTGAAGGAAGCGCGAAAGATAACTGTTCCCATGCCGAGTACCACCGCGTTCGATTCGGCAGCACGTTTTGCTCGAAGTCTAACTGACCCAAAACGGGGCTCGGGCCGTGCCTGCAGCCTCAGCGAGTCGACAGCGAAAATGTCTCGCTCCACCGTAGCGAACGGCAGCTTCCCATGAAGTTCACTATACACAGCAAGATAATTCGCAGGACCAAAGCCATGGAAGGCCCTGTCAGCCTTCGTACCCATGATAACAGAAGAATCCTGCAACGGAACGCGGGGACCACAATACGGAGACACGTGTATACCCGCTCCTCAGTCCTCGGGAGGGCGACAAACCGCATCGAGAGCCTCAAACAACAGCGGAAGCGCGTAATGGCGACTCGTAAATGACCGCGGCTCCTCCCCAAGAGCGGTATACGTAAAAGCGCGTTGCGCGCACGGGACGCTCGCGAAGCAGGAAACGAGCGTCGCGCACCCATAACCCCCGGCGTAGTCGCGGCAATCGCGCTCAGAGGTTCCAGACAAGTCGGCCGGCACGCAGTTACCGCAGGTTTACCTTGGCGTAAAGATACCCGCAGGCCCCGTGGCGAGAAACGCGCTCGTCGCGCCCGCGGCGCGCTGAGAGCGCGCGCAGGGCCCCGCAACAAATGGCCGAAAGCAAGCAAGCGGTGCCTCGAAACATCGGAAAAAAGAAGAGCTGCGCCGAGGAGCTGGCGCCTCCTATCTTTTTTATATCGGCCTTCCGCCCGGGAGTCCAGAACATTCCGGGGTGTGCCGTACAAGTTTATTGCTCCGCTGGGATTGGCTGCCGACGTTTGCCGGCGCCAGTTTTCTCTGCGGAGCGAGAGCCTCCCTCCTCCTTTAAAAGTCCACGGGACGGACACAAAACGCATTCCGCACTCTTCGCCCCGCACTCCCCGAGGGCTTTACCGCACCGTTTTACGCTGCCTTTTGCAGCACGCGCGCTCTAGCTGCAGCGACAACGCTCGCCGCTTGCTTGCCTGTTCGCTCATGGTTGCTCCCAGTCGCCCTTCGCCGCCGTTCACTTTATTCGCACTTTCGCTTTCGCACGCCCGTGGCCGTTCACCACTGGCGCAGCATCCCTCGGCCGCCTTTGAGCTGGGGCCCTCAAAAGCAGTTTATGGCGCTGAAAGAGCCGCGCGCAAACACGGGAAGTCGCTATCAGGCCAATGCGAGAAGACGCGCGAACACGGCGTTTCAGCGCGGCGGCCTTTGTCAAAACGAGCGGCAGCGCGGTGCCGTCTTTTCAGGCCATGCTCGTCCGCGCGGGCGAAGGCGACGAGCTCCCCATCGCGACTTGATCGAAATGCGAAACCTGCCCTCCCACCCGCCCACTCTGCGCCACTTATGCCTTACACACGAAGCGTGCTGGGAAGGCGAAGGCGCATTCGCTCTGGCTATGGCGGACGTCGACGCCTCGGGCCATTTCTTGATGTTCTCCGAGAGATTCGGTGTTCCTCGCGCGAGCTAAGACGAACACACGTCATGTGGGCATCATCGCGGAACGCTCAATGTGAACCTCGTTTGCAGATGTTCTTTATTTGCGCCCTACCTACAAGGAGCAAATTTGCTCTCATCCGAAGACGAAAATGTTGCTTGTTTGCGCCCCTAATTCTGGCGTTTCTTTTTCGCTTTAGATTGAAGCAGCGATGAGAAGCAAGTCAAAGGAGAGAGGTAGAGAAATAAGAAAATGCAGGGAGGTTAAACATGGTCAAGCTCTGTTCGTAACCCTAACGTGGTAAAGGGGAGAGAAAGATAAGAAGGAGAGTCGCCGTCGAGAAAGTGCCAGAAATGCCTAAAGGGCGCGAAATTGGTCGTACTTGTACAGCTATCCGTGATTTATCAAACTTTTATCATTGCTTTTTTGCGTTCTTGTCCGCGAAACCAATTGCAATGTATTTGCTGACGAGGATAAACCTTGTTTCCTGCTTCTTCGCTAATCGACAGCGCTGCCGCTACTGCGGAGGTTTCGAAACCATTTATATATGCTGCGTGGGTACATTTCTCTTGTATATCGGGATCAATCACTGTCACATCCCATCCGAGTACAGCGACAATTGCGCTTAGTAAAAGAAGGTTGGCTAGTCAATTAGTATATTACCTGATTTTTTGTGTACAGGAAGGTATCGTTACCGTGTTGTTTCTGTTTACCCATACTTGAGTAACTGGATTATGAAGTTACTTAATGCAAACATTTCGTGTGCCATACCACTTCTACACTGATGTCACTAAAATGTCACTTAGCCTAAAAGGCTTGAACTGCCAAGGAAATAATAAGGATAAAAAAACTAACAAGTAAAACTACTGTTCTTTTTTTCCTACTTTTTCCCCTTTCATTACGGTTTGCTGTGCATGTACTATAGTTGTATATGTACTATATATATAGAGAGAGAGAGGAAAGGGGAAAGGCAGGGAGGTTAACCAGAGGGGCAGATCCGGTTTGCTACTCTACGCTGAGGAAAGAAGGGAGGGGGAGGTAAAGTGATAAAAAAGTAGAGATAAAGAAAGAAATGAGCACAGACGTACAAAGCAAAAATCATGGGATTCTTATAGCTAAGCGGTCATGCCTTGAAAACGTACCAGTTTCAATTCTGAATTTGCAAAATGTTCGCTAAAGTAATTGACATAAAGGACAATTGACCCTTTTCGTTAGGTAAACAGTAAATAAGTGATAGCGCGCTATTTGCGATGTCCACCGGCGTGGATATTGTGCCATCACAAAAATTGTACCTTTTGATTATTACTTCACTACCTTTTTAAAGAATTACTTAAACCTTCGCAGAAACACGCTGCACACTGCCATGAAGAGCTCACCTGCACCTCAGTCACCGAGAATGGGAAAGGGATTGCATCTCAATTCAGCTAACCGAGCTTAATTACAAATTTTAACTTCTAAGTGCATTCTAAAGGCACGTGGATAAATACGCCAAGAAGCAAGCCTTGTGCTTTTAATCCATTCCGTCATACATGAGAAGCTCTGGAAATGCAAAGATGGGCCACCTGACGCAGAGAGTCCGATTTCGACGGTCAGGAATAACGATTCCCCAGAACTTCATTGTTGCCACATGCTTGCTAGTAAACTGTTTGGCGCCACCAATGATGTTTCCGCGCGATCTCTGCGTAATTAAAGAGCTGACCAAGGAAAATATGACCCTACAGTCCTCAACAGCTCCATGCTCTTGTGCACGTCAGGCGATTCTGAGTAGGGCATGGCGGATATTTTTCGGGACTGCCAGTTCTCTTGGAGGAGGCGTGGTTATTGCGTGGAGTCAACATCTCAAAGCAACTCACACACAATGATAGACACCATTGCGGAGGCTTCGGTTTAATTTAAACCACCTGTGATGTGGTTCATTAACGTGCACTCAAAGCATGGTACGATAGGCTACTGCGTTTGAACTCCATCAAAATGCAACCACCGTTGCGGGGCATCGAACTCGCGACCTCATGCTCAGCAGTAGAATGCCATAGCCTCGCAGTCACCCGAGACAGATAGCTGCATTCCTACGCGCTTTCAGACAGGCGAGCAGCCAACAGACATATCGCTACACATGTTTCCGGAAGAGAGTGGTGCTGCAAGACTCGAAGTGGAACGGCTCCTCCTTGCGTTTCTTGAGATATCTTTCTATTCAGCCCAGTGGTAAAACTGTTTCCCGTGCGTGAGGCTCGTATACTGCTGAAAGTTAGTTCAGAGTGTATGTCCGAGTAAGACGAGAGGGGAAAATGTGCCCAGTAACCCTGTCATGCTCTTTCTAGCTCAAAACCTTTACATCACCAATTATATCTTCAGGGGCAGCTAGCTTGTGTCCTCCAAGCACGTCGCTCTATCTGTGTTACGCTACGTTCCGCCTCCGAATTCACAGTGCGGAAAGTCGTTGGCCGGTAGCTTCCAGTACTTTCCACGGATGACCGCACGCTGACTGGGAGCCGTCCACGTCCGCACAGCTCGGGCCGACAGGGACGGTCGGCCTGTCGAAATTGACACTCGCCGGGCCGCCAGGAGTGCATGTGTGCCAAGGCCGCTTTCCTGCTTAAGCTTGTCCCCTTCATTTTTGCCTTTGACGCCTAGAAGGCAACCGAAGTCGTCCACGCAACCATGCGTGGCACGCAATACACATTCATTCACCGACTGACTGCTGTTTCGCACAACGCACACACACACAAACACGCAAGCACCAAGCTCTTGACTGGCTTTATACGAGGAGCGCTTTTTGTTCCGCGTGGCGGACAACGCAGAGACGAATCGCGCTCTCTTTTCATCCATTGTGGACGAAAACAACTCGCTAACGCAAAGAAACTCGGCTGATTGATCGACGGCGCGTCGACTTGGCCAATCGCACGAATCCGTCTCGCTCGGCGGGCAAATCGTTCACCGCTTTCTTTTCAAGGCGAGCTGTGCTGGCCCAGTCGCTCATCGTTGTGACGAGTATTCGAGAACACGCAGGCGTGAAAGAGTTAGCACCGACGTGGCCTTGGAAGTCGTTTCTCAATTCGCGAGCGCCAGATTTTGTTAGTCATTGTACGGCGGCGGGAACGATGGACAGAACGCGGGGAGTCAGTCGTGCGCACGATGCTAAGAAGCCAGCAGGCAAGCCACGTCCGCGGATTGAAGGCGACGTGACCGGTAGACGACTTAAAGGTATACGTGCGCACGCGCGCGTCTTGACAATGCTGTCAGCAAACTTGCACTCTTTTTATCAATCCCCACTCTGCGCCCAGTAGCAGGCTGAGTTAGTGAACTGTGAAGGAAAAACTCCCGCTCTTCAAACAACCTGAGAGCATACTGGCAGCCGTACGTGTGGGAAGGACAGCCAATCGGAAGTGTGCTCAAGAATAACATTGGAAGGCCCTATGGCTTTCTTAGTGCCTCGAGAGATTCAGGCCGAACATTAGTCGCCAAACGCACGGTTTGAACGTCCTTCATTTGGAATAACGCCCGTTCTCAAATGGTAATTGTTTGCCTGTGTATCTTCTTCATCGCAGACAAAAGCGTATTCGGGATAGTCCAGAACAACCCTCGCATGGCCGTCGTGGGCAGCGGGGCGAGTCAAAAGTGGGACGCGAATAATGAACGTAATTCAGCGGGTGACCTTGCGAGACGAGGAGAACGAGAGCTTGCCACGTGGAGAGGATGAAACCTAAAACAACGCTGCCCAAGTACAGGAAGACATCTAGAGACAATATTTTTATCCAAAACCGCAAATTAACCACCCCAAAAGTTGGGACTCAACGTGAGCGCCTGATGATATAGCTACCTCCTGATAGCTACACAAGAGTCAGGGGCATCGCACACGGAGATAGCGTCTGGTGTTACTACCTTTGTTCTTACCACTGTTGCCCATGACAATGTGTTAGAAGGCAGCAAGCCTGAAACAGATCTAAGGCTTACCCGTGTACCTCAGACATGATCACACTCAAAATTAGGCGGGTTGTTTTCGGAGGTTGCGGTTTCGGGTCGCACCGCCTGTTAAGCTGTACCTTCTTCCACTTTCAGCGATTTTTTTAATGTTTAGAATACGATGGTTGACGCCAAATTTGATCCCCCCTTTAATTTATGATAGGTACTTCAGGAAGTTCTTATATGTTTCTTTGGATGTACGTAAGTCGTGATTTGGTTGAACAAACAAACAAACAAACAAACAAATAAATAAATAAATAAAATTTTAGCTCGAGTGTTCAAATACCCGATTGTTTGGTCCATGGCGAAGGCTTTGAAAACAAACAAACAAACAAACAAACAAACAAACAAACAAACAAACAAATAAATAAATAAATAAAATTTTAGCTCGAGTGTCCAAATACCCGATTGTTTGGTCCATGGCGAAGGCTTTGAACGATCGGAGTTCGAACTATGCACGCTTGCACGCAATTGTTTCCTGGTACTTCGAGCTTCCTTTTGCTCACAAGTAAGATTTGCGCAGTGCCGCAGCACACCATCACGATAAGTTCTGGCAACACTGCGCAGCGATTGTTATGTAAGATTCGCAATATGGCGAGAATGTTTCAAAGAGCTTCCTCAACTGCAGTGACAAAGGCAATATCTTTTTATCATTCCAACGCCCAATGCACATCTCGCCTGAGCCCTATTGTCAATTGCTATTCAACTTACGATATAAATGAGAAACGCTGTGACTATACAACCAGATTGGATAAAGGCTGTTCGCATCATGCCGGCACAACTTCCACTTCCGAGGAAACACCTCACTGTTTCGCATACGGCTTTTGTTTTCCGCACGGAGCTAAAAACTACTCTATAGATAACAGCCAGCTTAGATTCTGCAGATGCTATGCCGCTTAAGTTCGTGCAGGGTTACACAGCTGCAAGAGACGAAGTACGAGGGCGAATCAGAAAACCTTTGGTCCCTGTTTTTTTTTAGCTAAATGACGGCTGTAAATACGTACGAAGAAAACATGTAAGTTCCCAGCGGTGGACATTTCTTCGTCTAACCCGGCCTTATCCGCCGGTAGCTCCGCGGCATGGCGCTACTGCTAGTTGTTGAAGATGGCGGTTGTGCTTCACACGTCTATGGTAACACGCCCACGGCGTACGAGCAACAAAGTGTGATTCGTTTTCTGTGGAACAAGGGACGAACACCCATCGAAATCCACAGGGAAATGCAACCCACGTATGGGGAAAGGTGTCCCGCTTTGAAAAGTGTGAGGTGGGGGTGCTGCGAATTCGCAAAAGATGCCCCTGGCTGACGACAGGGGCACCTCAAATTGAGTGCTGCGATTGAACAAATGTCTGAACCGTGTGGGGACTGTGTGCAAAAATAGTGTACGTTACATAGAATAGCAGGTATATTTTTAATTACCTGTATTTAGCTTATTTTGCTAATGAAAAATGGGGGAGAAGACTTTATGATTCGTCCTCGTACAAAGCTGCAATATACTATACCTATACAATTGAGCAATATCCTTAGAGCTGACCCCGTCATGCCTTGGTGATGAACGCCGGTTCGTGTCAGCCACACTTACTGCGAGCGCTTCTACCGAATGAAGTGTAAAGGCTGTTTGGATCCGACTGCTGGTACGATCTGTTGGGAACTCGGCGCTGACGCCCGTGGTTGTACCTGGGTCGCAAGCCCCAAGGGTAGCGTTGGCCTGGCGGCCTGGGGTACAACTGCAAGCATCCGAAGGTCCCGGCAAAGCATGAGTCGACAGGTAACAACGAAACAACTTGTTTATTTTAACATCGCAAAGAGTTGGCGGTCAGGTTTGACCGAAGTAGAGAGACGGGAGAGCACTTCACTCAACGGAAGAAATCGGAGCCCTCCCCTGGCGTCCGGGGGCAGCTGTTCTTATACTCTCGCAGTTGAGGGCAAGAAGGAACCCCTCAAAAGACGAGCACGTGAATGTACAATGGGCTAATGGTGACGCACTCTGTCGTAGCGATGCCGTAGCACCATGTCGTGGCGCTGCGCACGATCTCGTAGCACCTGGTCGTGGCGCTGCGCAGCACACTGTCGTGGCGCTGCGCAGCACACTGTCGTGGCGCTGCCGGTCGGACACAATGACTGTAACGAGAAGATGGTCCCTGCTTTGGCATCGCCTGTTTCGGGCACAATGACTGGAACGAGATCCCTGCTTTGGCATCGCCTGTTTCGGGCCCAATAACTGGAATGAGATCCCTGCTTTGGCATCGCCTGTTTCGGGCACAATGACTGGAACGAAATCCCTAGGCGGTCGCATCGCCGCAGACGCGCCTGGAAACACCTGGCGATGAGTGTTGCGGTGACGACGATCGGGCCAAAATGTCCGCCGCCCCGCCGCCGTCGCGCCGGCAAAACCACGTGTCGCAGGCGAAACGCAACAGACCGCCCCGCCGGGGAAAGGAGATCCCGATGGACAGGGGACTGCATCCGCTGTCCGGAGGGATGTCGCTCGATGATGCTCATAACCGAAGTCGGGCGTCCCTTGACGTTTCTTGAGCGCAGCGCACAGAGAAGGCCTCGTTCTCTCGTTCAGGTTCGCACGGGACACTGCAAAGTGACTTCGGGAGAGTTCACATTTTTGTTCTCGTTCCCGGCAAGCGTTAGAACTACGCTGAAAACTCAACCGCTCAGTCAGCAAGCACGGCACAACCCTCACTAAGCCCTGCCAGGCTCTTTCCCCTTTTTATACCACTGCCTAGTTCCTTACAGTAGTCTAGCATCACTCAGAACGCGTCCACAAATTGAAAAATTGCACTAGAAAGCATATCATCACTTTGAAACACTAAACAAAAGCAATATGTTAAAAAAAATCCTGCCTCAGGAAGAAAAACATCAGTAACAAACAATTTTGAGGCTGATTCCTACGTTAGGGGCTTCGACTTAAGCCATCGGCGTTACCGTTGAGACTCCCCTTTTTGTAACGCACCTCAAAGGAATATTGTTGTAAAGCGAGGCTCCAGCGCAGGAGGCGGCCATTTTTGGGAGAGATGGTCTGCAGCCATTGGAGAGGGCAGTGATCTGTCTCAATGATAAACCTCGAGCCGGCTAGATAGCATGACAATTTCTGAACGGCCCACACGAGACATGCACACTCTTTCTCGGTGGCGCTATACGCCTGCTCACGACTGGTCAGCTTACGACTAGCATACAGGACGGGGTGTTCTACTTCTCCATTTTCCCGTTGGCACAGTACAACGCCCATGCCTCGCTCACTAGCATCGCACTGAACAATGAACCCTTTTGTATAGTCTGGCGATCGTAGCACAGGCTGGCTTGTTAGGGCACTCTTTAGGGCGCTAAAAGCTCTTTCCTTTGTCTCGTCCCAGACGACTGTTTGAGGCTCTGTCTTTCTTAGAGCATCCGTCAGGGGAGCCGCGATATCAGAGTATCTAGGGATGTACCTCTGATAGTAGCCGGCGACACCTAAGAACGACCGAATATCGGTCTTTGTGCGCGGTTGCGGAAAGTCTCGCACAGCGGCCACTTTTATTTCAGAGGGGCGGCGACGACCCTGACCAATCACGTGACCGAGGTAGACAACCTCGGCCTGTGCTAACTGGCACTTAGGAGCCTTTACTGTCAAGCCTGCTTCGCGCAGGCGGGTTAGCACTGCCCGCAAGTGTGTCATATGCTCAGACCAGGATGCGGAGAATATCGCTACGTCGTCTAGATACGGTAAAGCGAATTCTTGCTGTCCCCGCAACACTTTATCCATGAGACTTGAAAAACAGTATGGCGCGTTCTTCAAACCAAAACTCAACACTTTAGGACGGAATGTTCCCATTGGTGAAATGAACGCCGCATACCTACTAGCCTCTTCTGTAAGTGGAACCTGCCAATAACCCCTGACAAGATCTAGGGTGGAAATAAACTGAGCGCTACTAACTTTCTCAAGGCGCTCCTCGATGTTAGGGATCGGATAAATTTGATCCTTAGTGATGGAATTAAGCCTGCGGTAGTCGACGCAAGGACGAGGTTCCTTGCCCGGTACCTCAACTAAAATCAAAGGGGAGGTATAATCACTCTCACCTGCCTCAATAACACCGAGCTGTAGCATTTTCTTTACCTCAGCCTCCATAATATCGCTCTGGCGGGGTGACACCCGATACGCCTTGGATCGTACTGGCTCTGTGGAGGTAAGTTCTATATCATGAGTAAGTACAGAAGTCCTACCAGGCCTCTCAGAGAACAGACCTTGAAACTCTTGTAATAGCTGGTGTAGTTCGGTTTTCTGCTCAGGCGACAGCGGTGCTTTACTGATAAGGTCACTAATGACTTGACCGGTGTCTTCCCTGTTCGTCACTGAGCCTAGTCCCGGAAGCTCGACCGGAAGCTCTTCAGGAACGTTTACCATCATGCACACCACTGCTTCCCTTTGTCTATAAGGTTTGAGCAGATTACAGTGGTAAACTTGCTGTGCTTTCCGCTTTCCTGGCAGACTTACCACGTAGTTAACGTCCGACAGTTTCTGAACAATTCGCGCTGGGCCCTCCCACTGCACGTCTAGTTTGTTGTTTAGCGATGTGCGCAATATCATGACCTCATCGCTAACCTCAAAACGACGGGCCCTGGCTGTCCGATCATAATAAACCTTGGCCCTCTGCTGGGCCTTTGTCATTGCTTCACCTGACAACTCCTGTGCCCTTCTTAAGCGTTCGAGGAGCTTAAGCACGTACTCCACCACGACTGGGTCGTCGCCCCTACCTTCCCATGATTCTCGAAGCATGCGAAGCGGAGATCGAAGCGAGCGACCGTACACCAGTTCAGCTGGCGAAAACCCCGTAGCCGCATGCGGCGCGGTCCTTAAAGCAAACATCACCCCAGGCAGACACAGCTCCCAGTCAGTTTGATGTTCAAAACACAAGGCTCTCAACACGCGCTTCATGACGGAGTGGAGCTTCTCAACGGAATTCGACTGTGGGTGGTACACTGAGCTGTGTAGCAGCTTTACCCCACACCTTTCGAGAAAAGTTGTCGTCAAAGCGCTAGTAAACACTGTGCCCTGATCTGATTGAATTTCTGCAGGAAAACCAACTCGCGCAAATATGGACAGTAGTGCATTACCTATCTCAACTGAGCTGAGTTCTTTAAGCGGCACTGCTTCAGGGAACTTTGTCGCTGGGCAGATCACAGTCAAAATGTGTCTGTACCCCGTGGCTGTTACCGGCAGAGGTCCCACAGTATCAATAACGAGCCGTCTAAAAGGCTCCGTAATGATAGGTACCAATTTCAACGGCGCCCTCGATTTGTCCCCTGGTTTGCCCACCCGCTGACAAGTGTCACATGTCCTCACGAAATGGTCTGCGTCCCGAAAACACCCTGGCCAATAGTACTCTTGCAAGAGACGGTCCTTAGTTTTCTTAACTCCTAGGTGTCCGGACCACGAACCCCCATGTGACAAGCGCAACAGATCCTGACGATAGCATTGAGGCACGACCAGCTGATCGAACTCCACTCCTCTGCGGTCTAGATACTTCCGGTACAGGACTCCACCTCTTTCCACAAAACGCGCAGTTTTCCTGGCGATACCTTCTTTGACATTGCAGCGCACGTTTTCCAGGCTGCCATCCTTTTTTTGCTCGGCTATCAAAGCCGTCCGGCTGACTTTTAGCAACCTATCAAGTCCGTCTGACGTAGGCGCGATGAGCAAATCAGTAGATAGCTCTTCTAACTTTCCCGCGTCGGGCGTTTCCTCTCCAGTATCTGGCGCCTTTAACGTTACAGACTCTAGTTTATTCAGTTCGGGCGTGCTCGGCATATCAGCTTGCTGCGCCTCTGACCCTTTTTCGTTGTTTGATAACGTCGGCCCCGCAACTACCGCCTTTGCAGCGAGCTCCCGAACCTTCGATCTGGTTAAGGCCTGAACACTAGCTTCACCAAACAAAAGCCCCTTCTCGCGCAGGAGGTGATCGGACCTGTTTGAAAATAGGTACGGGTACTGGGGTGGCAGCATAGATGACACTGCCGCCTCTGTCTCAAGCGCTCCGAAAGGTCCTTCAATAAGCACTTTTGCTACTGGCAGACACACGCTATGAGCTTCCACGGCTTGCTTGATCCACGCGCACTCGCCCGTGAACATATGGGGTTCTACGTAAGACGGGTGAACTACATCCATCGTAGCTGCGGAATCGCGAAGCACTCGGCACTCTTTCCCGTTTACGAGGAGGTCTCGCATGTAAGGCTCAAGAAGCTTCATGTTCTCGTCAGTGCTGCCTACTGAAAAAAACACAACTTTTGGTGTTGTTTCCGGACACTGCGCCGAAAAGTGACCCGGCTTCTGGCACGTATAACAAACGCCCGCTCGCCTCATCTCGAACCGCTTTCTGCGTTCGGCTTCGGCTGCCGTCTCTTTACGTTTGGTCGGATTGCTTTCACTCGCATCCTCACTACGCGTGTCCCTCTTTAATCTCATGGGCGTGAACCTTGGCCTCTCAGACTTGGAGCCAAATTCACCCTTTTGACCGTCCTTAGCTCCGCGAGCTCGACGCGTCACAAACTCCTCGGCTAGCTCAGCGGCTCTAGCCACCGTACTCACGTCTGGCCTATCCAAGACCCAGTATCGCACGTTCTCCGGTAACCGACTATAAAACTGTTCTAGCCCGAAACACTGCAGAACTTTATCGTGGTCACCAAACGCTTTCTCTTCTTTGAGCCACTCCTGCATGTTCGACATAAGCCTATACGCAAACTCTGTATATGACTCACTTTTGCCTTTCTCATTTTCCCGAAACTTCCGACGGAACGCTTCCGCAGACAGCCGGTACTTTTTTAGCAGACTCGATTTTACTTTGTCGAAATCCTCTGCCTCCTCTCTATCCAAGCGAGCGACTACGTCGGCCGCCTCGCCGGGTAACAAAGTGAGCAAGCGCTGTGGCCACGTTTCCCGAGAGAACCCCTGCTTCTCGCACGTTCGCTCAAAGTTAACCAGGAACAAACCAATGTCCTCTCCAAGCTTAAACGGCCGCATCAGGTCAGTCATTTTGAACAATACGCGTTCTCCTGCACCGTGTGCCTGACTTCCATTACGAGCGCGTTCCATCTCTATCTCGAGACGCTTCATTTCCAAAGCGTGTTGACGGTCACGCTCTTCTTTTTTCTCTTGTTGCTCTCGCTCTTTCTGTTCTTTACGTTCGCGCTCTTCTCTTTTTGCAGTCTCCCTCTCTTCAATAGTCTCAAGGCATTCCGACAGCTCGTCATCCTCAGCCTCTAACTCAAGAATAGCCTTTATCAGTTCTGGTTTTCTGAGTTTGTCTGAGACATCCAGACCCAACTCTCTTGCAAGCTCCAACAATTTCGGTTTGCGCAACGACTTCAAATCCATGGCTGCTCTGAATGCTGCTTTCTCTACTGTTTACTATTGTCTTGCCGCAAACTAACCCGGCAGCAACGACAACCACAATTACCAGCTCTGTTTCTGACACTAACAAAAGCCTGGCAAAGCTCAGAAGAAGAAAGTCCCGCACTCACCAAACCTCGCAGGCAGGAATTCCGCGCAGTCGTTCCGCTGCAGGCAACCAGTCGTCACACAGGGCTCGTTGCACTGCTCCCGGATCGTCGTTGAGCTGCTCAGCATACTGTCAACTGCATCTCTTTGCTGCTGGCCTCCGTTGTCGTGATCTCGCCGCTGGCAGACAGTTGTTTGAAGTCGTAGGCGATCTCACCGCTGGCAACCAGATGTTTGGATCCGACTGCTGGTACGATCTGTTGGGAACTCGGCGCTGACGCCCGTGGTTGTACCTGGGTCGCAAGCCCCAAGGGTAGCGTTGGCCTGGCGGCCTGGGGTACAACTGCAAGCATCCGAAGGTCCCGGCAAAGCATGAGTCGACAGGTAACAACGAAACAACTTGTTTATTTTAACATCGCAAAGAGTTGGCGGTCAGGTTTGACCGAAGTAGAGAGACGGGAGAGCACTTCACTCAACGGAAGAAATCGGAGCCCTCCCCTGGCGTCCGGGGGCAGCTGTTCTTATACTCTCGCAGTTGAGGGCAAGAAGGAACCCCTCAAAAGACGAGCACGTGAATGTACAATGGGCTAATGGTGACGCACTCTGTCGTAGCGATGCCGTAGCACCATGTCGTGGCGCTGCGCACGATCTCGTAGCACCTGGTCGTGGCGCTGCGCAGCACACTGTCGTGGCGCTGCGCAGCACACTGTCGTGGCGCTGCCGGTCGGACACAATGACTGTAACGAGAAGATGGTCCCTGCTTTGGCATCGCCTGTTTCGGGCACAATGACTGGAACGAGATCCCTGCTTTGGCATCGCCTGTTTCGGGCCCAATAACTGGAATGAGATCCCTGCTTTGGCATCGCCTGTTTCGGGCACAATGACTGGAACGAAATCCCTAGGCGGTCGCATCGCCGCAGACGCGCCTGGAAACACCTGGCGATGAGTGTTGCGGTGACGACGATCGGGCCAAAATGTCCGCCGCCCCGCCGCCGTCGCGCCGGCAAAACCACGTGTCGCAGGCGAAACGCAACAAGGCATAAACAGGTGCCTGAGATGCGCCAGAGTGACGAATGACATTACCTGGTGAAATCCCGGCACCATTTTTTTTTTCACAAGAGCAGCCTGCAGCCTTTTTTGTCAACGCCTTCCAGGGGCTTCTTTCAGTGGAATGATAATTAAAGAGGTGGCAGTGCGTATATTGAGGCCAGAGGGCCGGTAATACCAGAACACGTTTTACATTGACGCGTTGCGATGTTACGTACGTAAATGTCGTAATTCGAGAAAAAACAGCTGCGCAACGTGGACGCAGCGAACGTAGAGCACACCTTTACAAGAAACCATTCGTTACCTCCTCCCACGACTGTTTGAGTGCACAGCCGTGAGCCCGCACGAGCAGGCCGTACATTGCTACAGCATATCCATCGTTTCTTTGCATGAACGCTTCTCCATAGCAGCGCTGCTTCAAAATCTTACACTGCTTGTTCCTGTGTGGCTTGCTCTTGGCAAATTCTCGCCCATTCTTCCTGCCAGTAATCCTTGTGAGCACGCACCAGCGTGTTGTAATGCCATTTGCACATGTTCCCCAACTAGCCTAACCGAAATCTACACTAGAAGTAGAAGTAAAAGAAAAAAAAAAATGTTGACATCATTTCATCATTCTTTATGCGAAACTACAAAAATAAGGCCCAGTGCAAGCATATCGTTTAATTCTACTTTAAGTATATTCCCATTGCTAAAAGCCTTAGCTCCAAGCAAGGATTATTGCAAGTGAGTTGTCAGTGATAGCACGCTCTTACACTTGTTATAATAGCACCAGATCGTATGTTTCTGCCAGGACGTTGTGTGCTCACTGGTCGCTTGATTCTTGCGATAGGCACTATTGGCATTAGCAAACATAACAAGACGCTCTCAACACACGATGTCTATTCGAGCAAATATACATGTACACGATGTACGTGTCTTTAAACAAGGAAGCTCGAACAAATCTTCCTGGGTGAGGAAGAGAACAGTAAGAACAACGACAAATATATCCATGATTAAAAGCACGGCCTAGCAAAGCATGATTTCCCCAAAACATTGTTCACAAAGTGTCCTAGTATGTACAGGAGAGAAATGGTACATATATACCCTGCCGAGGTCCATGTCATCAATGAAAACATGGAGACCGAAAAAAAAAAATGTTGTTTCAGCTAAAATGCCTCTTGCGTCATTCTGGGGTTGAGGTAACGTGCCCTGCCCTTACTAATGAACCATACAGGAGAAGATCACGAGAAACCTAATATAAAGTTGTTCCTGGCATGGGTAAGCGGAACGACAATAGTGAAGTATTGTGTCTCGCGGTGCATTTCCACGAGCTCCACGTTCTCCAAACACGGAAGTTGCCGTGATCGTCTGCCATTCCGGCTGTGCCAAAGCTTGAGGGTGCGCGATTCACTGACTACCGCTACTGCCTCGCTAGTGGGTTTCTCGTTTTCGAAGTTGAATTTTCTCTTTGTAAACTTCAACGCCACCGGCACCATTCATATTAATCATGTCCGAAAAGAAAACAAAAACGCCCACTCGGTAGCCATAAGAGCATTTGGAGGGCAGACCACGACGGTAGTGACTCAGTGCAGTATAGGATCAATGCCGTCGTGTAGCACAGAAGCAGCGCAGCCGCGACGTTTGCGAAACGCCATGTAGGTGGTGGCACTGACTCCTGCAATAAGAAAGAAGGAGAAAGAACGATTAAAGAAGAAATTAAACGAGAAAAAGAGACGTTTCAATGCTGCACGAAGCCTGCTCAAAACAGAAGCGTGGAAGCAAAAAGAAAAAAAAAAAAGCAACGTAACAATCTCCAGCATACCTTACGCCACCAGAGCGACGAAAACACCGATGCATTAAGGGTGATTTACGAGCCACTAAATTTCTCGAGTGTGGAATGCATGACGCGTTCTGGTTGTCGCTCTCCGTGCTGCGGTGTTTGTGCATCGTGTTTGCTTCACTTCTTTTTTTGATGCTGTTGTGTTTGCATCTGTCGTCGGGCGCCAATTGAGTGCGCCTCACACTTCTGACTCGGTCCGCTCGGCGCTCCCGCAGCTGTAATTCCTCGATGCCTGCCGCGCTCAGCAACGTCATGCTGGGCCGCCGAAAAGCGGGGAGAAGGGGGGGGGGGGTCAGAACCGAACTTGGTCTTCCGCTCGGTCTCGTAACTCCGTCGCGCTCTCTCCGGCCGTTTATTTACCCGCCTGACGCAGTCTCTCTTCCGATTCTACACGGCTCCTCGCCCGGCGCTCTCTGCTTCGCACCACCGTAAATCTCCATCGTTATCAGTTAGCGCCGTTTATGCATTCGCCCCCACGCTCTGCGCCGCAGCAGCAGCAGCGACCAGACGCTTTTAGCTCCCGCGAGCAGGCACGCAACTCATTCCCCAGCCACCACCGGATGTCCCCGCAGCCGTAGTCGCTTTCTTCCTCTGCAGGCCCTAAATCGTTGCACGGTATAGTAGTCGGCGGCCGGGCTGCGACGACTGCGCTGGCTGCCTTGGGGACCCAGCGTATGTAGTAGACTTCGGGGAAAAGGAGCCGAGGTGTCATTTGAAAGTCCGCGCTGCTGCTCCCGTTGATAACTTCTTTTCCGAGAGTGCCAAACGGGCAGCCCCAGCATCGTGTGTGTGTGTGTCTCCGCTGCGCTCGCGATACGCGGCGCGGTATATCTTTCCTCGCTTCCAGGCTGTAAATCAGCCACTTCAAGAATGACGGGTGGCTTCTCCCCGAAGGAGAAGCAAAAATGCGCGGCCGCAGCTGAGCGGAGGAGCGTTTCGTCATGCGTGGTTATAATTTGCTTGCGTTTAACGACGGGTCCCTGGCCTCGCAAGCGCTCGTAAATCATGCGAGAAGAAGGCTGCTCTTCCGCTCGAAAGTTGCGTGGCGAGGGTGTTAACGAGCGCGGGCTGTTCGTCATCCCGCGCAAAACCAATCACGATGTAACCGGGACGGAAAGACGGTCGGCGACTTTCCACTGAATACCGCGATGAGAACGGACAAGGCCCTGAAGCAAGCCATTGCGATCGTCTTGGTTCGTCGCTATAGCTTCTGGCTTCCTCGTATTTATCACCCTTTCCTTTTAGTCGCTGTCAGACTTAACCAGAACACGCATGCGATAATTCATGCTGCCTTATTTAGATGTAGCCTATGAAAATTGAACATTCGTGGTTTAAGAACACGCGGGAGCTAGGCACTTGCAGAGCACTGTCACTAGCAAACATTTTTCTCCATAAAATACAGAAACAATGTAGCGTTAAGTAGTATTCGAAATAACTCTGTTAGTGACTGTACCAACAAATTGGCAAAGACATCGTTGCATGCCCCGCGCCGATAGGGCATACACAATCAGCACTACGAGCTTCGAATCTTTGAAATGTAAAGGGAACTGGCGACGTTTGTCCCATGATCTAGCGCAGGAGCAGCTGCGTACGGTAAGCAAATGAAAAAGCGCTTCCGTCGGTCGGTATTTCACTTGGTCACTTTTGTGTCTCCCCGCCGATGCTCACGACGGCCGCTGGAGGTGTTTCGTTCGCGCTTAGCGTCACCCAGCGCACGTCGCGTTGTCGACAGTATATACGCGTCGAGCACGAATAATAGACACGAACTCTGCGGAAATGAGGCGCCCGTTGACGGCGCGGCATGCGAGGCACGATCTCGAGCCGGCCGGCTGACAGGCGCTGTGAATTCGGGTGCCCTCCTCTCTGCGGCGGCCGGCCGGTTCTTTCGCGGCCGTTTTTTTTCTTCTTTTAATTGATGCCTTGTTGCGAGCGGAGGCGCTGCAGACAGCCGCGAGCAGCGCGGCGTCTGCTGGCGTCAAAGGCAGGAAACAGTTGTTCTGCGTCAGGAGAGCAGCCAAAGACAAATTGCTCCCTTGTTTTGCTCGCGCGCTCGGCGCCGCCGCCACATAAAGACGAAGGGCTCGCAGTCACACACACACACCCTGCACGCCGCCGCCATACATGCTTGGCACGCCTGTCGGTTTCTCTCGCCCAGCTTGCTCGGCGGCATGCTGCGTTCATCGAACGCGTGATCAATTCTCGAGCTGGCGGCTGAAGTATAGACACGTGCGGAGGACGAAAGTTTAGCCAACGGACGCTTAATCCGGACGTGTTGCGTGCTCGAATTGTGAACGCGTTCGAGACAGATTTGTGAATGCTGTAATGCGAGTGCCTCTTTACGTAAACGCTGACACGCTGTTACTCCCAGCCGCTCCCTCCTCCTGCAGCGATTTATGAGAGCCAAATGATCGGAAGGCCGGCCAGCTGGCATTTCTTATTGTCTGTAGAACAGAGGAAAGAGAGATATGTATAGTACCTAGCATGTATTATGGGTTCATATTAAGGGCGGAGTGAAGAGAAATTCAGGTGGCCTTTCTTCTGCTGCCGCAATTCATGCTGCATCGAGCTTTTCACAACGAGGGTGCGGTGACCACCCCGTCTCTGTGCCAACCCAGTGTTTACAACTTTGCCCCTGTCGGTGTTACTCTGACACATTCAGGGAGTTTTTACGACAGGGGCACTGCAGGACGACGGCCTCATGCGACGCGAGCCGAGAACTGATTTTGGCGAACACAAGCGGCTCTCCTTCTTTGACGCGTGTCCTGAAAAAACAGCGGCAAATCCTAGGCGAAAAGAAGAAAGGAGGCGAGGGCAAACGCCACGCCGACGAAGACAATTCCGACACCAGACGGGCCGCGTTTCTCATGCTCGGCTCTGCCTGAGTCACCCACGACGAACAACGACAGCGGTGGCGGCATGCTCTGCGGGAGGGGAGGCCCCGCCGGGCACAGTTGTCGCGCACGGATGCACTGCTCCGCGAGGGGCGACACTTTTACGGTGACGACTGCTGACGCGTTTAGGTGCCAACGGGACTGCCGACGACAGCTAAGCAGGCAGCACGTCTCTCGGCGCGCAGACCGAGAAGGAGCCGCGACAGCTGTGCCCGCCTGCCGAGTGATAAGGACGGTTCTTCCTGGCTCTGCGTCCTCCGCCGTGGGGCGCCGACCCAAGCGGGCGCCGGAGCGCCGCGCGTGCGACGCAAGACAACGAAGGGGCGCCGCGCTGTGCGCGCCGTCTCGCAGTCTCACCGTTTGGGGAAGATGCTGGTGCGATATGGCATGGAAAACGCGGCTCACCATCTGCGAGCTTCTGGGATGAAATACACAAATTGGAGAGTTCAAGAGGGTGCGGTAACTACTGGAAGAACGCTGGTTGCCGTTAAGCAGTACCTACCAAGCAGGGGTACGGTAGTAGTTGCACGGAAGCTCCAGCAGAGGCACCGCTGTAGATGGTGTGCCTTGCGTTATGCTGTTCAATTAGTAGGCTGTCGAACCGAAGGCTTTCTATTATTAGTGCTACGACTCACTTTTCATCGCAACACTACTACAGCGAAAGGAAGGCATTTTGTTCTTTCGTTGTTAGGCTCGCCACGTATACATCACCTATCTTTAAAGGGACACTAAAGCCAAACAATAAATCAGTTCAGACTAATGAAGCATTGTTTGAGAACCCTGCAGGCAGTCATTTCAATAAAATAGTTTGATTATTAGATGAGAAAATGAAGGTTCAAGTATCAGTATTTGAATTTCGCGCCGAAACCCCAGCGCCGTTACGTCAGCGCGACGTCAGGGATTCCAAAGTATGTTTTCGCATTTGGGCCGCTTTGGCTGAATAAGGGTTCCTGAAACTTGCTATGTTTAATATTTGGTTCGTTTAGAACACAACGTAGTCAATCTCTACCACTATATATACTTAGTAGGCCCTAGAAGATGCCATTAAAATCCAAGACGTCACAGCCCCCAGGTGCGGGAACTCAAGTAGGCGTCGCCACTGTTGCGTACTCCAGGGTAGCGTACCGTACTGCTGCCGAGAAGTAGCGGCGCCTGCCTATCGAAGCTCGACCGACATTGCTTATTGGGTAGCGTGGGTTGTCGGCGGGCTGCAGGCATCCGGTAGATCATGGCGACCAAGCAGGGGCGAGACGATTTGCTAGTGCGAAACTTGCACTGTTTATTCAAAGGTAGTTGAAAGAAAATAAGGAAAGCATTAAGTATGAAGTCTCAAGTAAGAAGTATATCAAAGTACATATCGGAGCCCCTTAAATAGCTCTCTACAAGTGTGGGCGGGATCTTGCTTCCATCGATGACACGTGACAGGCACGGAGAGAGGGCCCCTCCTCCTGCAATACCAAGCACGGGGAGGAGAGGTCGATCCTCTCATCGACGAACCCGGGGAGAAGGTCGGGTGAATGACCTCTCCGGTGCACGTGGGCTCTGGTTCAGAGAAGGTCGAGTGAATGACATCTCCGGTGCACGTGGGCTCCGGCTCAGGAGTGAGGGTGAATGACCTGTCGCCACGTGGTGTCAGACGCCAACCCTAACACCACCCGTACTTCGTTCTTGCGCTTTTTCTGGCTCACCAAACGCCTTATCGTTGTAAGAGTGGTGTTTTTGGTGTTGTAGAGCGGTAATTTACTGATGCAGAAGAAATCATTTTTCACTTTAGTGTCCCTTTAACGATGAGAGGATACCCACCGCGCTCGCTCATCGGTCATGGAGGTCGCCTGCTGTGCATAACACTGCGCTCAACTTGTGTAGCCCCTTTGAAGGTATTCTTATTGGTATAAGATTCCAAAAAACAAAACTCCAGGCACCAGTTAGTCTTTCGTTCCCTGAACTCAATTACTGCGATCGGCAGTCTAGTGGTGCCTCGGACTCCCGCGTCGTCAGGTGCGTTGTCCAGTCCGAGTAATATGCACGAGCGGACACTGCCGTAGTGCTGGAAATCAATGTGCTTGTAGTAGTCGCGTGCTGTTACGAACGGCCTGCAAGGGTACCGACCTACGAAATTTTCCTAGCCAGCTACAGCTGCGGAGGTGGCGAGCTTCCCAGAAGCGACCTTGGAACCCTTCCCCACCTGCTGTGGCGACTCGTATTGTAGGGACGACGATGTGCCGCTACAACACCTCCTCGGCGCCGCTATGAATAGACGCGGTCGGCGGACGAAGTATTGTTAGTGGATTCGCCGCCGCCGCCACGGGCTGCTTGGAGCGGGGGAATTCCTGGAAAGAGATATTTCGTAGCTGTGGTCTCACGGGTGCCAGAAGTCGTCGGTCAATGGACAGACGCGGCGGCCACTGACTACGGGGTCAGTTCTTGGATCAAGAGGCGCCTGCTCGGGTCAAGACCCCTGCCTGCAAGAAACCCACTCACCTCGGTGTGTTCAGTGAAGAACACACCGAGGTGAGTGGGTAAACCTGGGAACCTGTGCGGAAGTGAGTGTGTAAACCCTCCCCCTCAAAAGTCGCCGACGACGACGACTTTGGACGCTCCCCTCGGTCGAAGGTGGAACGGCCGTTTTCCCTCATCTAGGGATCTAGGGAGGACAGAGTGTATTTAAGGAGCCATTGGCGGCTCCTCAGTGTGCATTCCTCTTTCAGTCATGTTAGACTGATGAACTGTAACGTTCTCCATGTTCATTCTGTAAATAAATCCCATATTCCTCGTTCTCGATGGGTACAAGTCTCTCCCTTCAACAACGTCCTCAGCGTGGATAAGTTGGATGACGGCATGGGCCAGCTACCATCTATCTCATACCCGACCCCAACCATTACAGTGCCCGATACAGCGTAAACAGCGTGGCGTTCATGTGATTTATTTGCCGAATAATTTTCCGAACCTACATTGTATCTAAAGTGATTATTCGCTATAGCCGAGCAGGATTCATCACTATATTACATACATCCTGTTTGTTTCGCACAAGTAAACGCCCAGTGAATTTCTCGACACAGTTAATTTTACTAATTTTGGACGCTCTCGGATGTGGGAAGACAATTTAACAATGCAACTGTTTTCGCTCGTCTAAAGCAGTCGTTCGATACAATGTTCGTCTTAAGTATTGTATCGTACGTTCGATACAATGCTCGGTTCTCGGCCAATTACCCGAACCAGATGTACTGTTCGAAGTACAAAAAATACCGACGATTACGTTACTTCCTAATGCGAAATTTGAGCGCAGCAAATAAGCTGTTTCACCTTTTCGATAGATTGAGGCAAAGAAATGAGGAATGTCACCTTTCCGCACAGATTGCATGCATGAAGAACACAGTCTGAATTGACACAAGTCCGAGTTGGGAAACGCACACCGGAGATTCTCACGGCACGTATCCGGAAGCGGTTTCACGTCATTTTGGAACCAGAGCCGATCACACACTGAACACAAACTTCCAAACGGATTGTCTGTAAACTGTCGCCGGAAAGCATTTGTTGCACCCTGACTGTTTGCGAGCCTTTGTTTGCGTTTGGCCTCGGCCTCGGCCGCGCGAACGGTAGCGTCTTCTCTGCGACGGCGATGAGCTTCTGCTTCAGCCTCGCTTACTGCTGGTTGCTCTCGACGGCGGCGATGAGCCTCCGCTTCGGCGGCGCGAACTGCAGGGTCTTCTCGGCGGCGGCGATGAGCTTCTGCTTCAGCCTCGCTTACTGCTGGTTGCTCTCGACGGCGGCGATGAGCCTCCGCTTCGGCGGCGCGAACGGCAGGGTCTTCTCGGCGGCGGCGCTTAGCCTCTGCTTCGGCGACGCGTACTCCTGGATCATCTCGACGGCGGCGACGGTAAGCTTCTGCTTCGGCGGCACGCACCTCTGGATTCTGACGGCGACGGCGCTGGGCCCCTGCTCTGGCAGCTCGTTTAGCAGCAGCAGCAGCAGCAGCAGACGGAGGACTTCCATCGGTCGTCTCGCTCATGGCTCAGAAAGAACTGGCAGATAATTTCGCAGTGGCGAACGGCAGCGGCAATTTCGGCTCGGGCGGTGCACATATACAGCTCCGCCGCCACCGATCTGGCTCTCTGATTGCCACCGCACAGGGCGAACGGCAGCGGCAATTTCGGCTCGGGCGGTGCACATATACAGATCCGCCGCCACCGATCTGGCTCTCTGATTGCCACCGCACAGGGGTTGCATTGGAGGAGGAGCGAAGAAAGGAATTAAGTTCGAGCCGGCGCTTTGACAACCGGAGACTCGCAGGAAGAGGGGGGAGGGGGGGGCGTGTACACCCAGCGGCAAACGATGGGGGCAGAAGCGCGCGCAGCAAGCGGACAACACGATAAAGGGAGGAGGGAAGAGATAGCAGCGACTGACTGATGCCGCTGACGCCGATAGTGAGTCAACCCCAGCTGCGGAGTTGGTTTCAGGGACAACGCCGCCGATGCCGACACAAACAATATGATACCCTCGCTTCCGCAGCGCTAAGAACCAGGTCTAGCCGTGGGAAGGTGGTCACGTATTCGTCGACGTGCCGGGGCCTACGTGAAATAACCGGCGCGTCGGCAACTGAAGAGCACCCTATCCGCCACACAAGAACAGGGGGGGGGGACCCTTTCCTCCTCTTTCTGCATGGCGGCGACGGTGTTCTATGCAGTCACGTTATCTTGACTCTCTAGCGGCGTCAGCGGCATCCAGCGGTATCAGTCGGTCGCTGCTAGCGCTGGGGGGATGAAAGGGGGGCGGAGCTGGTTACGAGGCCGACGACAACGCCGACGACGACGCGAAACCCAGGAACGGACGCCAAAGAGCTGCGCTCTAAAACATTATGCTATGTTGGGCGCCACGTGCGGAAGCCAGGAGGACTACACGTGCAGGTGCGACAAGAGCCACAGGCGAGGCCTGCGGCATGTCGTCTTCTACATTGCCGGCGCACACTAATCATCGCCTGATTCGGGCGCTGCGGCGCACGATGGATGGATGTGTGTTGTTTAGTGGCGCAAGGGCCAGCTGTGGCCAAAGAGCGCCATGACTGATAATGATGTGTTAAGCGCTGATTGGTGAGTTACGATGATGGGGTGTAACATGGCTGTAAAGTGACCTAAAATAATCGTTATCGTAGAAGCATAAAACCATATATAGGTATAAAATTATGACAGTGATACGTGGAGTGGTCTCTGGGTATAGCACGAATGACAAGTGATCATGAGACTAAAATGCATGAATATGGAAATAGCACATATGTCTCCTTAAGGCCTTTGAGCCCAAAAGCTGGGAGGCAGGTGCTTTCTTTTAATGCAGCTACCGCAGCAGAAACCTTTGTTAAGAGGCTGTGCTACGGATTTCCTGGGGCTATAATATGAAAACTATGTACAGCTTTTAAAAATTGAAACAGTGATTGATGTTCAAAGAGAGGTTCTATACCTATAATCATTTGAGGATGAAGTGGAATTTGTTGCCGGTGTGGTAATGGAAAATGCTTTTTCCTATTTGCGTCTAATTCCCTGCATTGCATTAGGATGTGAAGCACGGCTGCGGCGCACGAGGGCCGGTCTTTTGTATAACCGCGCACATAAAGCGCTGTTTTATGGCACCTGCCATTCGATTCGGTAAACAGTTGCTCCGAGAATGGCAAATGTTTATTGCAGTTTGCTTCAGTGTTTTCACAGCAAGCGATACTCATTGGTGGTTGTGCCCATGCATGTGCACTTCGTCTCAGTTTGCTTGCTGAATTTTCTTCGATAAACCAGGTTAAGAAGTTATGAAGATGGTGGTGGTGAACTTGTTCGCAAGAACAAAATGCTGAAAATCTGACATTCAAGGCTATCGCATAATGAATCATTTGCTTTTTCAACATGCATTGAACCAACCTGGTTGAACGCAGTCAAGTTTTTGTGTACGTACGCAAGGAGCTCACGCAAGTCCAACAAACAGCTAGTGCCACCTCACGAGGACAATCAATACTAACTTGTGGGTGAACTGCGCTAGGACGGGACAAGAAAGGAAACAAACACAACGTGGTTAGTCGGGGAATGCGACTCATTCCCCGACTAACCAACTGTGCATACGCGGCATTATATATGCTCTGTGTATTTAAAATAAATCGTATGTCGATAGTCTGCGCTCGTGTTTGTTTCCTTTCTGGGCCCACAGGTTAACCACAGGTTACCTGCATTGCCTTTGACCCACAGGTTAACATGCACTAACAAGCCCAGCTAAAGACCCTTCTACAATCAATACGTACAAGTGCCTCTGTAAACTCTCGTTTACATTGACACGGACCTAAGTTTCTCCTTCAAATCTAATTGACCAACAGATAATAAAATACATAATCATGGTGACACCCGGCCTTTTAATTACTTCCGGTGGCTTTAACGTTCGTCATCCACTTTGGGCAAGGCTCAGGACAAATTCTAGAAGCATGCTTTTTGGCTGATGTTGCTGCAAAACATGGATTGTGTGTTTTGAGCGATGGTGGTCAAACTTATCTCCGAGAGACTATTTACAGCAGCTGCTTGAATCTAACCTTTGTGTCACAAAGGCTAAATTCCAATGGTTCTTAAATATTGAAACTCACGGCAGCTATTCCAACGTACCTTACCATAAGGGGTCTAGGTGTTTCAATCTGCCCAGTGACCTCAAGACAGATTGACTGGCGACTTCCCGTGCAGGACAGGTGTAGTGATGTTTATCGCGGCCCCTTTGTAGACATGATCGCGCCATCAATGCACGCTTATTCGCATTCATTTACATAATATAAATGACGCATTGATCTTTATTTATAATTGGCGAGGCTTTGGGCTATCCACTGGAGAGCCGAGAGACGGAATATAGGCGCAAAATATTATTTATGACCGCAGCTAGGAAAGCCAGGTGCACACAGAAGAAAATACAGCGTCCGATGAACAAGCTTAAAAGTCTACGATGGACGAGCTTCTATGAGTCACTGGACCGTTGCAAGCTATTACCCGCTGTGTGAATTGGCGCCTTCACTGTGCAGGCTCTGCGCATCAAAGCCGTCGAGAGTTTGACGTGGCTTGTGATTTTTGCGCAAATATTTCTGGTGATGTTGTTCTTGTGACTGACCTGTCGCACGAGATCAGAGTATGGAAGTATGATCCGTGTACTGCAGCAGGACGGCTATTTCGCGCTTTGCTAAGAACACTCGGCGCCAGGCTAGCGTCGCCGCCGCGAAGCCTGCGCGTGGCCTACGAAATGCATGGCACGCCGGTGCTTGCGAATGCTGAGAAACGCGTCATGCGTCAACCGAGCTCCTCTCTCACGCTTCTTACTGGACACGCTGCACCGTCTGGTGGCACTGCCGGTAAGTCCGTGCGTGGCCTCCAAGACGAGGAGCGTGGCGCACCGCTGCCTGCGAATGCTGAGAATTGTTTCCTCGTTTGGCGCACACTCAGTGGCACATACTCAGTGACCCTAGTTGGCGAGTTCAATGAAGAGCAGCACATACCCAGTGCAGTTGTGGCGCAGCCTGCTAATGCACCGGGTTGCTGTCCTCCAGAAAAGTTTGTGAGGTTAGTTCAATTCCGCTCAACATCGGAGAAATCTAAGGCATCTTTTACGTCATTGTAGAGCGGCATATTTCCAGTGGTACATACCTAGTCACCCCACTTGGCGTAAAAAGAGGTTAATTGAAGAGCGTCATACCCCTGCTGGCACATATCCAGTGAACCATGTTTGAAATAAAAATCTCATTTGGGTGGCACGTATACCCAGTACTCCCAGTCGGCGCCAAGGAGTTTCTTCGAACAGCGATACCTACCCTGTTCCGCGTCTGTATGGGCATAAAGGAGGTTTGTTTAAGAGCGGCACGTATGTGCACGTTGTCACGTACTCAGTGACCCAAGTTGGTCCGATGGTTGATTTCGGACCCTGTTACCTCAGCACAGCAGCCCGATGCGCTACTCATTTGACCACACACCAGCCAGTTACCCAGGTAGGCGGGATAACGGTCAGATACAAACATTCAAACATAGATACTTAGATACAAACATAGATAGATAAACAGACAAATAGATAGCCACCAGAAAGTGCGTGAAGTATCCTAAGAATGCTAGCGCATTAAAATGACATTAAGCAAAAAACCTTGTTGCTACACTTTTATCGATTGTTTTGGATCGGACTGCTGGTACGATCTGTTGGGAACTCGGCGCTGACGCCCGTGGTTGTACCTGGGTCGCAAGCCCCAAGGGTAGCGTTGGCCTGGCGGCCTGGGGTACAACTGGAAGCATCCGAAGGTCCCGGCAAAGCATGAGTCGACTGGTAACAACGAAACAACTTGTTTATTTTAACATCGCAAAGAGTTGGCGGTCAGGTTTGACCGTAGTAGAGAGACGGGAGAGCACTTTACTCAACAGAAGAAATCGGAGCCCTCCTTTTGGCGTCCGGGGGCAGCTGTTTTTATACTCTCGCAGTTGAGGGCAAGAAGGAACCCCTCAAAAGACGAGCACGTGAATGTACAATGGGCTAATGGTGACGCACACTGTCGTAGCGATGCCGTAGCACCATGTCGAGCACGATCTCGTAGCACCCTGTCGTGGCGCTGCCGGTCGGACACAATGACTGTAATGAGAGGATGGTCCCTAGGCGGTCGCATCGCCGCAGTCGCGCCTGGAAACACCTGGCGATGAGTGTTGCGGCGACGACGATCGGGCCAAAATGTCTGCCGCCCCGCCGCAGTCGCGCCGGCAAAACCACGTGTCGCAGGCGAAACGCAACACGATGAATGGCGCAGACCAGCACCTAAGCAAGTGAGCGCACCGTATGACATTGCAGAAGGGGCACACACCTGACTTCACTAACCATCGGCTGCATTCACTCGACCATTCTGTCAATTGTGCCTGCTACCTGGTCTTCCCCGAAGTGAAGAAAATGTACTGTGTCGCTTACGCCTGGACGTTGCATTTATCAATGCCTACTCATTTTTGATTGGAATGACCGATTACGCCGAGTGCAACCTCTGCAGCAGTGGCGAAGAAGCTACAGAACAACTTTTGTGCTAATGTCTGTCCTTTGAATACCACCAGGCTTGACTTCCGCACAGCTTTAAGCCAGATAGACAGAACAACTTTCTCGTTGGATAAGATCTCTGGACCGTACGGTCTCGTAAATACCAGCTGCAGTAGAACACAGAAGCGCTCCTGTGGTTCTGTGGCCTGCTGCAGCTACGTCGGCTACATCAACAGTAAACTTTTTTCCTTATCTCATTCTTTTCATCCCCTTTCCGTGTTTTCCCTCTCAGTGAAGGGTACGAAACAAAGTGAAAATCCCCGTGCAAAAACCGAGCTGTCAGGTTCGTACGGAAGGAGAGAGTTGCAAGCTACTGAAAAGTGAGTTATGTTGCGAATCACTTTATGCACAGCGCAGAAAACTGACACTGAAACGTCTATATTTCGTATTTAACAGTAAGACTGGCATAAACACGGAAACTTATGTATAAATGAACCGCATTTTGTCTTAACGCATAATGATCATGATTGCAATATCCTAGAGTACCAGACCAAGACTAACATGTGTGCTAACTAAGTTTCCGCCGAACAGTAAACCAGTGCAGCAGATTGACTGAGAAACAAGTGCATTGTGTAAACGAAGATGTATTCTATTCGTTACTGGTTACCCTCTGCTCTGCATGACGTTCTTGGGCACAGCGGGATAATCTTTGAATAAGCAAAATATGTAAAGGAACGGCCACCTGTGGTTGCATATTTAAGTGGTTATGCCGCTGATCACAATGTCGCCGGTCGTACATCAGGTCTGTTTTAGGCTTGTAGCGCAGCTCAGAAAGAGCAAAAAAGGAAGGAGGTAGGGGTAATCAAAGGGAACGGAAAACAGAGTGAGCGCTAACTTCCAACTGATGGTTTATTTCGTGACACAAGACTACTTATACACTCGGCAAACCATGTGACATCAAGAGATTACAAAGAACGAAGCAACAAAACCGATAGTAACCAAGCGGCAACCTATTCAGACGGCCTGTGGCTGCACTCGGAGATACGCCAATTCACTGCTTGATAATGATAATGATGGTGAGCTTGCACATGCATGGCCCAGACCAATGATAGCCTTTGCTTCGATGATTTCTCTTGTGAGCTGATTACGACTATGACCTAGAATGACGCATTCCTCTAAGACAGGTTCGCAACCACAGGTTTTGCAGTGCTGCGCAAGAAACCCCCCAGCTGTAATACAATTCCTGGCATTGTAAAAATGTTCGCGCAGCCTCTCATTCAGACATCGGCCAGTTTAACCAACGTAACGTTTTCCACACTTGAGTGGAAAACAATGAAAAACACAATGTGCGCAATTAATGAACTTATTTTTGTGGTTCTTATCACAGGAAAGAGGAGCTACCTTATTCGGATTAGTGAGCTTGCAAATCCTCATGAGCTTGTTAGCGGCAGAAAACACTACACGAACATTCATTCGCTGGGCGATTTTCTTAAGATTATGCGAGATGGTGTGAATATAAGGGATGATGCTTGTCCTACCCCGAGTAGTTGCAGGATTATCTGCTTGCTGGTTGTCTTTTCTACACTCTCTTAGAATTCGTTCTGCTATTGACACTTGCAGGGACACGGGATAACCAGCCTGCGAAAGCCGTTCGCACTGAGAGGCAAAGCTGAAGGAAACACTATGGTGGCACGACTTTTTCAAAGCATTATTAAGGCAAAGGTTAGCAATGCCTCTCTTGACCAACTTAGAATGGGCAGAATGAAACGGAAGAAGTGGTTAGTTAGCACGAGGTTCATAGTACCAACACGTATGAATATCCGAACAAGCTAAGCGCAGATCCAAAAACCGGATCGTATGATCCTGTGGGAGCTCGTAGGACGCGTCAAGGGGCGCAAGGCATTCTTTGACTATTGGCACTACCGAGGCAACCTCGGTCTCAAGGTCAGCCGGAGGACACTGAACACAAAACAAAATATCGTCCACATAATGAAATATTTTAAAAATGTTAGTCTGATAAAGGTTCACTGACATGGCGACGTGTAGGCGAGCTAAAAATAAATCACTGAGGAGCGGGGCAATGCACGAACCAATGCATACTGCGTTTTTCTGCAAAAAGATGCTGTCATTCCATGTAATTAACGTTGATGACAAATAAAAGCTTACGCTAAACGCAGGAATGGGCGCCTAAGAGCTGCGCTCTCAAAAAGAAAAAAAAAACAAGAAGCATGACTGAAAAAAAAGTTACTCGCTGTAAAGTTACTGTGCAGTAACCGTCTCATCGGCTATCGGCAGTCAGCGAACTTCTCTAAGCTGCCCTTTTCCACAAACGCGGGCGCGGTGAGCGGAAGAGCGTCGCCCTTTCCCTTCTGTTTTCGACAGTGCCATCCGCGTATAGTTCTTACTCGGTTTCGAGGCTATTTGCCACGCTTTCGCTGTGTTCCCGCTCATGTTGCTCACGATAGCCATCACTTGATTTAGACAATGCACTTGCTTGTCAGTCAGCTTGCTCCACTACTTTACAGTTGGTACAAAACGTAATTAGCATACATGCCCGTCTTCGCTTCAGACTCGTGGATCTTGCAGTCATGATCAGTACGGTGGGAAATATCAGGAGGTTCTTTAAGATTTTTCGGCTTTCCTTCTGATTAAAGTGACGTAGCTCTCTCAATCTCCTTTTCTCTCACTCTGATTTGCACAAATGCCGAAATAGACACCTGGCATAAGCCTGATCCTTGTGCGATAGAAAAATCCAAGGAACGCACATAGCATACGGTCCCTATGAAATTAACGAGACGAATAAAGGTACTCCATAGTGAAGCTCGAAAACTACCGCAACTCGAGCTAAATATGGAACAATAATTTACTTTCGCATAAAAGGAATTGCCATCAGTCCATTAGGTGCGTGAGTACAGGTATCACACTAAGGTGGACAATAGGGGTTGTCAAATTTTCATAGGGGGTAATTTATTGACTGATACGCATATGTTTATGTAAGGAAGTGTCCCCGAGTATTACGAAAATTGTGCCCTTCTTCAGTCGAAATCGAGGTCGCTTGCAAAAAGACAAGCGTAGGAATTAAGGACAGGGCACCGCAAACGGCGCGAGAGTCCCGCAGAGGGGGATAGGGGGATAGAGGGGGGGAGGAGCGGTCGCGAGCGGCTGCAACGAGAGACGTCCACCCGCGCAACCTTCAAACAATTAACCCGACGGTAAATCACGCCGTCCGCCCGAGGACAAGCGCCGATTAATTCGCGCCGGCGAAGGATCAATTACAGTCTGAGAGGGGTCCCGGCTGCAGGAAACGCGGAAGTCACGACCTTCCAGGCGAAGCTCATTACCGCGAGGAAGACACCCAGCCGAGAGGCCCTTAACCGGGTGCTGGGACGCCTCTCTTTCTACTGTACGTGTTTTATTTTTTGCTCTGCACCTCATTCTCTCCGCCTCCCCCTTCTTCGGCGGGTATGTATATGCAGGCCATTCATTTCACGTATATCTATGGCATCCTCGCCGCGGTAGCCCGCAATGTTTGCTGCGAGCGAGCCACCGGCGTGTAGGGAACAGCGCGGGCCCTTGGCTGCTTGCGTTGTCGCGTCGTGTGTCATGCACGCTCGTCGGCTGCGGTAACAAGCTTCCCGCCATTAGGCGAAGCCCGCCGGCCGTACAACGCATGCGCGTGTGGATGGACACTGCGGCACAGTTATGGGGCACTGCACACCCGCGCAGCTGCAGGTTGCACCGTGGTGCGCCCGCGGGGGGAGTTCGCTTGATGGTGGGAGTCTAATTAAAAACTCCCTCCTAGAGAGACTGGGCCCCCGCGCTCCGCCGCGTGCATTCATCTGCTTTCTTTGCGGCCGCAGCGTGTGCTCGTTCTGTCCCATTTAGATAAGCAAGCGCGACGATGACGACCCAGTGCCTATGAAGCCGCCACACGAGGAGTATGCGCGTGATTGTTCGTTTAGCTTTGCGTCGCGAAGAGCACCGAACGCAAGACAAGAAGGCGAGGTGGTACCCACCGGCATTAAGTTGGGAAAGGTAAAAAAAAAAGGAAGGAAGAAAATAATTAACAATAATAATAAAGAAAGACGAGCATGTGCACCAAGCAGGAGCAGAGTTCCCTGCGCTGCGGAAACGTTCAATTCAGTTTTAATAACTCATGTACCAGGGTAATGGCACGGCGTTAACGAGAAGTGTCGCAGCAGACTGCGCATACACGTAATTTGCCATGCAATTTTATTTAATCGTTATAATAGGTATGCTTCACTGCCCTTGTTTCAGGCTAAATGACCTACGATAAATGTTTGAACAATATTTTAGTCACGTGTGCAAGAAAACAAAACAAAATAGTTTTTGTATATAGTACTGTCAGCTTTCGTTTGTCACCAAGTCGACCAAAACTGTGATGATGCAGAAACGAAAAAAAAGAGCATTTCGTTATTTTAAGGTAAAGTTAACCGCTATGGAAGAAGTTTGCCATGAGGTCATGAATTAATTAAGGAGCACAATGCATTTCTCCGAATATGACGTTCAGGTAATCTGGACATTTTGTCTTAGGCCATCTGTTGGACTTCACCGCACTGCTCCAGCGTAACTCAATGGGCAGCATTAAAAAAAAAAGAAAAGACAGAGATCTTTAACGAGATCACCCGAATTTTCACAACTTTCAGATAGCAGCAGCGAGAGGGTGCCAATAACACAAGCCTCCGCAGAATTCACGGAATTTGATTTGGGATTAGAGCGCCTTCGAGCAATCTGACGTCGTGCTGAACGAAGTTGTAGCACTAGTAAAGGCACAGACGTACGAAGTCAATCGCCGACATCGAAAGAGCTAGAGGCTTAGGAAAGAAGATACAACGCGGTTTTGACAAGCTCGCGATACAGCGTTGAATGGCCTGCTGCAAGACGCTGGACCGCCGCAAACCTCTTTTTCACTTATGGAGGACGGTGCGAGGCCTCCTAATGTTTCCCGTTGAGTGGTCCCCATTGAGGGCTTTAGCCGTCTTCCAACCCCGACCAGATATTGTTGTGGCATAATATTTCTGCGCGAGACTATCCAGCCAAGTGACAGCTGGATGACAGCTCCCACCAATACTACCAGCTTCCATCAGTCATCCGCCACTGCGTGATCTCCATATGAACATCCCATATTCCATCCAAGAACTGAAGGCGGCACTTGCTTTGTGCCGACGTACACCATCAACCGATCTGATGCCATTTTATACATAGCCCTGCGCAGGTGCCAGGTGAATTCTTTGATCTCTACGACCCTGGCGAGATGTCATGGTTCCTAGAGGCTAGAGGCTGGAAGGCTGGTCGTATAGTTCCACTTCATAAGCCTGGAAAGACCCCTTTGGAACTTTCATCATACCACACAATCGCGTTGGCCGGCTGTGTTGGCAAGATGGTGGGGGGGGGGGGGGGGAGGATGATCCTTGTACGGCTGCAGTGGTATCTTAATTACTAAGATGTCTATCGAGGCGCCATTGAACGTTCTCGGCGTGGCCGTTCTTCTATTGACAATGTCATCGACCAAATAATGTACGTAAAGTACTAAAAAAAGCTGTAAGCGTATCTACACTGCTTTATTCCTCGAAGTTAAGGGAACGTACGACAACTTCACACACGTAGCTATCGTCGAAGCTCCGTAAGCGGCAGGCGTGTGTTGTCGGATGTTTTCGCTGGATATAGATATCTCGCCCTGAGATCTTTCTTTGTTGGCACCGAGGATGGTCCTTCTACCGTACATTACAGCTGCGGCGGTGTCCTCCAATGTGGTGTGCTCAGCCGTACGCTGTTTAATATAACGCTTGTTAGTCTACTTGATCACTTTCAACCTGCAGTTGAACTAGCGATGTATGCGGCTACTATCTGCATTTGGGTGATCGATTTAACGCGCCTGCAGGCGCGAGCAAGGCTCCAGAAAGCTGTAACTGAGACGACTATCTTCGCAGTCAATGTCTCGGAGTATCATCTCAGAAATGGACACTTGCGGCATTTACGTGTAAGTCCCTATGTCATATTACAATATGTCAGTCAATGGGCAAGCTATACAGTATCCGAGGACACACAAATTTTCCAGTCTGAGTCTGGCCAATCATACCATGCTTTTTCACACGTCTGTCCGTCCTTCTGCCTTCTGCCGTCTGGGTCGCGTGGTGCGTGCCGCTCGTGTACGTATATACACACACACGACATAATTTGAACTTTAGAAAATATGGCACTAAAACCAGCATCAGGGTTTGTAACTGTTTTGAAGCTGTAAAAATTCAGAATCGTGGGGTTTAACCTCCTGAAACAACACAGTCGTTTATGCCTCGTAAGGGACATCGTCGTGGGGGATCCCGGATTTTACCTTGGCCTCACGAAGTTCCTTAACGTACACCAAAGCACGGTACAAAGGCGTTCTTGAAATCCACCCCCACCGGAACGCGGCCGCCGTGGCCGGAAATTGAGTCCGCGACCTCGTGCTGAGCAGCGCAACGCCATATATCCACTGACCCACGGCAATGGATGAAACTATAAAATAAAGCCGCTTTTTCTTTTCTTCCAATGCCATGAGCAGAAAACAGGAACACGTGCACGTGTTTGGTAATTGTCCAATGTCCGGGTGCTTTAGCTCGGACTTGCGCGTTTACAAACTTCAGAGCATGACGTAAATCTCCTCAACGAGCCACATAAAATTTATTATTTTCCCCTCTGGCCACCGCCGTGCCTCAGGTCATTCGGGCTAGAGCAGTCTCACCAAATTTCGTGCAACGTTTCGAGGCGCTGAGGGGGACACAAAACCGAGCGTCAGTTTATAACAAGCCGACTTCAGGAAGCTGTTTCTAAGCAAACGCAATCGCGATTGATGACAGAACGTCATAGTTGAGAGACAAAAGCAGCCATAGTTCAGGCCAGTGAAGACTAGTTTTTACTAGCACGACGCGTACATATGGGATTTGATTGTTGCGTGTTTTTTTAGCATTGTCGATTAAGACCTTCAGTGTAGCGGCAGCAGCTTCTCGCGTTCAGCTTTTGGTTAGCTGTCATTAGCTCCGCCGTATGTATACATTGCTGCACGTTTTCAGAGTAACTGAGTGCGGTGTGCCACGCATGGTTAACAGCGCCAGCTGCTCAACCACCAGAACCGTGGTGTCTTGATGTCCAAAGAAGTTTTGATTAAACCAAAGCAAGCCGCAGCGAGTTGATGCCAGGTCGGCGCCCTCTTCTTTTCTCTGAAGAGGAAAAAAACAAAGAAAAGGAAAAGTGTTATACTTCATGCTTCCTTGAAGTGAAGTGGCTTCTGAAAGTTCTCCTAATCTCGAAAAAAAAAGGAAAAAAAATACTGTGCCGCAGTGCATAATCACAAAGGAAAAGGTTGCACGCTACATGACTGCGTCACGAAACGCTGAAAACAAAACGAACACCTGCAGCTCTGAGCGTATACCTGTTAAGTGGAAACAGCGCGGAACTAATGGTCTCCTGGAAAGATTAAGTGCCGAGACTGCGGCGCGTCCACTGCTTCAAGTGGATGGCGCGAAAGAGACGCGCAGGCTCGTTTACCCGGGCAGTGATCTGTGCGTGTTGCAGCAGAGAGAGATATTAATTCTGCTTGGGTTCCTTTTCTAAAGCGGAACTGCTCGCGCAAGTGCGACTATCAAAGTCCTGGCATAAAGATTATGTCTGAAACATCCACGACGTTGCATCTCTATACTGTTTCTCCTTGACGGCTCGACATTGCGCCCTAGTGCGTGATTATATATCCATTTTTTTTCTTGAAGGTTTAAAAGGTGGACCACTGCCGCGAATGCCGAATGTTTTCCGTATACTAATTCTTATTGAACAGATACTTTTTCTATTATTTAAACTTTATTTTGATAATGTCCTGTTCACCTGTTTTCGATTGGCCTTAGCAGTCATACGTACGTGACAAGGGCAGGGGTGTAATCACTTAATTTGTTTGTTTCTTTTAAAAGATTAAATTTAATTGTGGAGTTTTACGTGTCAAAAACACAACTGATCATGAGGCAGCACGCCGTAGTACAGGGCTCCGGAAATTTGGACCAGCTCTGGTTCTTTAACGTGCACCTAAATCTGCAAAAGGGACGCACAGGCTCGTTTACCCCGGCAGTGATATGTGCGTGTTGCAGCAGAGAGAGATATTAATGCGTAGAAGTGCTTCTTAGAAGTACTTCTCCCATCGCTCCCATCGAAATGAGGCCGCCGTGGCCGCGATTTGGTCCTGCGACCTCCCTATGCTTAGCAGCCCAACACCATATACACTAAGCAACCACACACACACACACACACACACACACACACACACACACACACACACACACACACACACACACACACACACACACACACACACACACACACACACACACACACACACACACACACACACACACACACACACACACACACACACACACACACACACACACACACACACACACACACACACACACACACACACACACACACACACACACACACACACACACACACACACACACACACACACACACACACACACACACACACACACACACACACACACACACACACACACACACACACACACACACACACACACACACACACACACACACACACACACACACACACACACACACACACACACACACACACACACACACACACACACACACACACACACACACACACACACACACACACACACACACACACACACACACACACACACACACACACACACACACACACACACACACACACACACACACACACACACACACACACACACACACACACACACACACACACACACACACACACACACACACACACACACACACACACACACACACACACACACACACACACACACACACACACACACACACACACACACACACACACACACACACACACACACACACACACACACACACACACACACACACACACACACACACACACACACACACACACACACACACACACACACACACACACACACACACACACACACACACGCGCGCGCGCGCGCACGCACGCACGCACGCACGCACGCACGCACGCACGCACGCACGCACGTTAAGGGTGACGTCGATGTCATTTGTTTAAGAGGTGCTTGACAGGTATTCACACAGTATAGGGCACTAGATGCCATCAGAGACCAAAAGCGCAGCCTTGGACAGATCGCGATGATGAAAAGCAGCACTGGGCAAAACTGCTCAGCCAAGCTGGTAGTAGAGGGAACATGTATTGTCTTGACAAGTTCTTTGGAGAAAGAGAGAGAAACGATATTGAAAAGGCAGGGATGTCAATTGGAAGATAAATATACGGTTTGCTGCAGCAATGCATAAAGTTAGGGGAGTTGAAAACTTCACATAATTCAATATTTTCACTCTAATGTACAGTAATTCGTTTTTCTGCTCTATAATCGCGGAGGGTAAGTGGAGACGGAAAGATAGAAAAGAAAGCGGAGAATGAAATCATGTGTAAGCTTTCCTAGATATTTAAAATAGTTTGAGTGACCTATTCAGAAATCCACATACGACACGCCGGAAGTTAACTGCAAGATTTCATCATTCGCACGCCTCTTGGCCGCATTGGCGTCATGTAGGCTAAATTTTGTCGCCTTTGTGAAGTTTTGTCGCTTGACCTTTCTTTATCTTCATGCGTGTCGCTCATTGTTTAGTCAGAGTTTAGACCTTATTTTTTGTATACTTTATATTTTGTGCATTTGTTTCGCACTATCGCGTTCAGATATTCTTATGATTAACTCGGCTTGCTCTTATTTCGCTATGTTTGTGTCAAAAGATTGGGAAGGTCGCCAGTGCTGTTGCGCGACATCGCTAAAGTTGAAAACGTAACAACAAAAACGATGATGACGACAAATTAGGGCTTAAAAGCATGAGCATAGTCTGACCTGATCGTGACACATTCGAAAACTTTTTCGCCTTTGACATTATGGCTGAAATTAAGAAATTGTAGTGCTTCGTCGAACTCGGCTGCCTCAACTTGACATTTCGCGCGTGCCGTGTGACACTAATAGTGGGGCTTGGCTAGGAGGGATCGAAGTGTGTAGAAAATTTGAGAGGCAATGAGCAGGGAATAGGCGTGATTCTCACATTTTTGGATGAATGAAATCAGAACCCTAGAATTTTTTTCAATTACTGAAATGACCAGTTCTCCGTAGTGTCAGTGCGGTCAGTGTTCCCACTTATATGAACAAAACGGTTCTGAGAGATTTGTAAAAAATAATCACATGCTGTATATGAACTCATAATAGCAAGCATATTGTTTTTTCAAAGCTACTAGAACACACTTGTTCATGGTGCTTGTTGGCCACGGCCCCAACAGCTTCTCTAAAGTGAAAAGCCTGTGATATGAAGTCATTAGTGCCGATTTCAATCGGTCTTGTGTATCACGATCAGAGCATTAGATGGAATAAGATGGAACATTGGGAGAGTTGGTAAAGTCTCATCGTAGCTACAGCGCGACAGACACGGACAAAAGGAATAGAAGGGGACACCGTATTGTGTCCCCTGCCAATCATTTTGTCCGCGTCTGTCGCGCTGTAGCTACCATGAAGCAACTTCACCCACCTGGCCACAATCAAACTGTTCAGCGGATCTAGTTATGTTCAAAATGCCTATCACTTTGATATTTCATGATTTGATTATAGATGGTATGATGTGTGCAAAATATCATAAGAATCATGCAGAGATTAGCAATATATAGCGTTTCAATTTTAATTCGAATAAAGCATTGATTGGTCCACCTGCAGGAAGCATAATTTCGTACGCTGGTTGTTGCTGAATGCTGGCAGCCACTTGTGACACCAGAAACTGCGGCCCTCCCGCATGCATCGTCTTCTATGCGCACGTTCGCAAGATCTCGCTGAGCCGCAGGCACAATGCGCAGACAGTGATCCTAATTCAGAGCATTTTCCGAGTCTTCCAAGCAGCTGTAGTGAATGCTCAAGGAGCTAGTGGTCTAATTTTGGCTAACACGACACTGATGCCATGAAAACGCTGACGCCAACGATCGGCCGATTCCATGGAAGACAGCGCCGCTGAAGTATCCTTTTTTCGAACTACTCCGACAACGATGGTCACACGATCGACAAGTGCATGAAGGGAGTCGTAACCGCTGCTTCTGCAGTTTCGATGTTGGCCGGTTCGCCGACGAAGCGGCCAAAAGTTGTTTACCGATCGTCGTCCGGCTGGTCTATAGCTAATCAGCCGCTGTGCAAAGATTTCGTACGCAGAAGAACCAAACCGTTGATGCCAACGCTAGTCTTTACTTCACATAAGCTCAAAATACATTTCAGCAAGCTTTTGCAACCCATGTACAAACATGTTTGCCAAAAACTTATTCATTCCTCGTCGGAACAGCCAACAGCGGCTCATGATGCAACGGCTGAAAACATGAGATTTACCTGAAATACCCAGAATAGTGGTGCACCAGTTTGTTGCCATTCGTGCACGATACCTAGCGCCCGATAACAAAAATGAGACGCACCACACAAACACAAAGCAATGACTTCAACTGATCGGGTCGCTAAAGGAATTTCTTGTACCCGCCTTGGTGGCTTAGCGGCTATGGTGTTGTGCTGCTAAGCACGAAGCCGCGGTATGAAAGCCCGGCCGTGGCGGCCGCACTTTGATGGGGGGCGAAATGCAAGAACGCCCTTGTCCCGTGCATTGGGGGCCCGTTGAAGATCCTCAGGTTGTCCAAATTAATCCGGAGTCCCCCACTATGGCACGTCTCATAACCAAATTGTGTTTTTGACACGTAACGCCCCAGAATTCAAAGAATTTGTTATAAACATTTTCACAGCTTTCATAAACGTATTAAGCGAGAGAAAACAAAAATTCCTCGCATCCAATGCATTCGCCCTCGAATTGAAGTCTATGGCAGATAGTTTCCCGTCCTGTACAAACACCACATTGTTGACGTAAGATTTAAGGCTGAGTGTCCGAAATTTCTTTCACGGGGATTTCGTGCTTCAAAAGCTCTTGCGGTCGGCTATGCATATGCGCGATGGAAGCAACTGCTGACCGAGAGAAGCGCAAGAAAAGTACATCGAAGGTATAAAAGGAAGAAAAGGAAGCTAACGCAGAGATTGCATGAGCCTTGTGAGAGGCGACATTTGCCTTCCTGCTATCAAATGTCAAAGTATCTGAATGTTTTGCCAGAGAAAGCGTCGCTTGGTGCTTGTCCACACGTTGGGTGTGTTCATGTTTTGGCGTCCGCTGCACGTTTGCGTAGTGTCCACAACGTCGACTGTTTCTGCCACCCGGATATACGTTCTTTACGAGGCAGCTAACAATGTTATGAAACAATCGATAACGGCCACTGAAAGCGCACATGACACAAGGGAGTGTTCTGTAAGCAATAACACATGTAGCCATAAACAGCACAAGGAAGTACAATGAATAAAGGAAGACAATCGCAAAGGGGTTGTTTGCCGACGGTCCGTGATCGCCTGTCACCGCCTTCATTGTCTTCAGACACGCGCATTGCTTCTGATGAGCAGCAGTGTGTCAATACCTGGACTCTACCGCCGCTGAGCACAGAGCACTGTATACATACCTATACGGCAGTGATGCACCTGGCGGCTCCTTTCGTACATCATCGAGGTGAACAAATTTCATATGTAACTGTCTGTCCACGGAACAGAGACGTCAACAAAAGAGTAGCACTCTGGATTTATTTGTTAACGTTGGGCTGATGTTTACCGAGTGAGAGCTAGCTGGACATGCGGCTTGGGGCATAGCGTGGAGTTGAAACGTTTGCTGATGGGCGTAATGCGAAGTTTGTGGGTTCGGTTCCCACCGGCGACAAGTTATATTTCTTCCACTTTGTTTTTCTCCTCCTTCCCCCCCCCCCTTCGTTATTTTCTACATTTCAATTTCAACCCCAGCTAATTACTCCTTTGATTTCCTTGTTTCATTGCCTGCTGGCCTAAAAAAGAAAATGAGCCTCTCTGTTTCCCTTCTCATGGTTTTCCCATAGAAAGAAGTTTAAGCGCTGAAAGCTGCCACTCTGCAGTTGCTGACAACCCAAAAAACTTCGCCAGAAAGCACATCGCTACATTCCACGATCAACAGAAATAGTGGTCATGCGATTGCAACTGCCGGTTACGTGTGATAATTTTTCTTCGGTTACTGTGCGAGTCACGAGACAGCGAGACCTCGACATGGCAAGCCTGCAAAATTCAAGCTAGACTTCTACAAGATTTTACCGAGAAACGCACAACCAGTTTCGTGAAATTCTTAAGAATAAATTAGTTAGTGCAATGTCGCTTCTATGGAGAGTATTAAATACGGAGCGTCACTCACGGCATAATTTACGCAAGATATTACGAGTCTGTATGCAAACCATAAAAACATATTTTGCATTGAAGAATATGACAATAAGAAGGGAAGAGACACAGTCTATGTTCAGCACAATCATCAGGTGACCCTTTCCCTTATTATTCCATCTTTGCAGCACAAGTACTCGTCTTCGAAATAGCGCTCTTTCTACCTTTGTTTGTTGGACTAAATACAATAGCAACTCTGTTCGCCATCCCTCGATGCAGTATCAGACAAAAGCGAGGAGCGTAATAGTATTTTGGGGATTGACTACTGATGTTCTGAGCACCATAAATACGCCATATGGCGACGTCATGCACCATACCAGAGGTTCCCGGATTGATGTGACCACCTGCTCCTTAATCTGCCGTCAAATTTTCAATTCATTGCCGCATTAGTATACTGTCCCCATCACGATGCGGCCGCTGCCACCAAGAATCGAACCCGCTACATGGTGCGCAATAGACTCACAAATAAGGAGATAATGTTGCCTGTACTACTGCGGCTGTCTCCGAAGAGGGGGTGACCCCCTGCATAGAGTGCGCGGAGCTGTCTGTGCTGTGCTTTCATTGTATGTTCTTCCATTCTACATTTCGCTTATCACATTGAAGAACTTAATTGGTTCTCGAAACGTGAATGCGCTCGAGTAGCCGGCTGTTGTCGGAGGGATCAACCTCTCATTTTTGAAACAGTTCTCTATAGCCTCGTGAATATGCTTGGGAAAAGGCCGATCTCACCTTTTGCGACGATGAGATCGGCAGTGGGCTGGCTCGCATTTATGTGCATTCATGATGAGTTCAGAGCGAACGAAAGTTGCAAGGATTTGGTCGCTCTCTACAGCTAGATCATTGCATAACAAAAACCCATGGTTGTTGAAGGCTTACTTTATTTACACATGCTACTAAAGAGCATCATAAGCTATGAGATAGAAAGTTCCTATGACAATGGCAAAGACAGGCTTTCGCAGTTGCAATAAGGCTAACAAGGCTTGTTCTTTTGCATTCTTCATGCCTACGTGCTAGCATAAGAATGATAAGAGAAAGAAATGTTACTAGGGAAATGCCACTCAAATTCGGCGCATTCTTACCTGTTTCGTCCTTCTTGTAGCCATTTCATTTTTGTTCTTGCTTTTCTGTGTGTGTGTTGTGTGTGTGTCTGTGTGTGTGCGTGCGTGTGCATGTGCGTGCGTGTGTGTGTGTGTGTGTGTTTGTGTGTGTGTGTGGCATTCTCAAAAGCGACAGAAATTTGAAGCAACTGCCCGTTGTATGAGCAATAACTCGCGTCCGTTCAGCCCCCAGCCATTGTCTGGCGGTAACAGGTGCACCTGAGAGGAGTGCCAACAGAAGTCCTCATTCGTCAGCGACTACTGCTTAGCTCGGCGCTTCTCCTTCGTGGCAGCTTCAACTCGCCGGTCTCGCCAGGTGTGAATGGGAAAACAAGCCAGGCAGGGTTCATTCAGTTATTACAAATGCGGTTGCAATATTTACTTAGAATTTTTAGGCTAAGACACGTGTCTTCTTGCCACGTAATCTGTGCGGAACGTCTGTACTGAGCCCAGCTCCAATTAGATGGTCTGTGCTACACAATATACACTAAGCTCCATAGCTGTGGTCAAGTTAAACAAGAGGTATTGTGATTATCTCTCTGTTGATTCAACGCTTGCTTTTGTGTTATCAATATAAAGACCTAAATAAAGAATAAAACTAGCAAATATTTTTACTGCTGTTTCACCTTTCAACACGAAGTATACTTTGCAGGCCGAAGAAGTATTTACGGCTAATTCTAAACGTTAGTACTAATTAGCAGTACATTTGGTGTCGTAAGGACCGCGCTATTATTGGTGAAAATTGCCATGTATTCGCGGTTAAGCTTCTCAGGAAAAAACTGTCGCCGAATGTCTCTTCGCCATAAATGCAAAAATAAAGAAAGGGAGGGGGCGTGCACACCAACCAGGTTTAAAGACGTCGCTGCTCCGTTCCCTAGTGAGAGCCATTGGCGGCCTTCCTTCCGCATGCTGCTTTTGCTGCGTATGCGACCAGGAAAGAGGGCGAGGAGGTGTTGCTGGCGGGCGCCACTATCGTCGGTGCGTGGTGGTGGATGTCGCCGCATATGTTGTTCACGTGCGCCGCGTGGGCCTTGCGCTAACGATGGTTGGCCGCCCCTAGCACCGCCGCCGCGAGCCTGTATCGCTTATGGTCATCCCAGGGGCGGAAATAATTGCCCGAGTCGTTTGGGCTCGCAGGATCCGTGCACGCGTGAGAGAACCCACGGAACAGGAAGGAGCCTGGCGAGGTGCAAAGGAACGAGCAACAAAAGGCTTTCCAAGACAAGAGCGATTCGAGTGGAAAGGAAGGATGGATGGTTTTTTGCGCCTTGCTCGAGCTGGGCCGCCGAAGTTGGGCGAGGCTGTGTGTGTGTCCGCTCAGCAACTCGCCGTGGCTGCGCTTCGGGGCTCCCGGGACGTAAAGGTGGGGAGGAGGTTAGATAAAGTGCTCAAAGGAAATAAGGGGAACGTGCACGGGGTTCAGCACTCCTAATTGCGTGTAAATGATTAACGAGAGTTGATGCGCTCGCGTTCTGCTATCCTCCCTCGAGAGGTCCAGACGTGCAGGAAGTGGTTCCATGAAGGTGGTTAAGCGGAGCAGCGCGATTCAATAGAAGAAGCGTGTGGTGGCATAGAAGCGCGCGGAGCGCTTTGTTAAGTAGCGGAACCTCTCCGGCGAAGCGATGATGATGCTGGCCTCCGTCGTCGTCTTCTTCCCGCATCTTTCCTTTTTCTTTTTCGCTCTTCTAAGGGCGGGAAAAGCGTCAAAGGAGCGTGCGCAAATTCATTATATGAGCTGTCTCATGTAGTGGCCATTGTCCTGTCTGAAACCTGTATTCAATCTCTGAGCCTCGCAGTTCGCAAGCTCCTCAGTTGGCGTATATGGGTTATGTTCGTTTCCGTCTCTCTCCGTCTTGATTATATTGTGTTAGTCACGAAAAAAGAATTTAGCCGCCACACAGCGCCTCTCAACGGCAAGGTGTCCATAGGATTTACGACTTGCTCTGGCTTCATCAAAGTGATGGCCACACGCTTGTTCCCGATTAGTAAGTGCCACGTACGCTTCTTTTATTTTCTTAGCCAGTTTAATTTACACGACAACCGTAGCACTGCGCCTGTGCAATTGATTTAGTGGCCTCCAAGGAAGGTAATCTCTGAACACATTAAGTCGCCATTATGGCTACACGTTCTTCCACAGATAGAATATGTAGTGCCATGCACAGTGAGCAGCGGCACGGACGCGACACGCTGTCACATCTGTCCAGGCCGATAAAAGTAGACCAAGGTGTTTTATTCGGAAGCATTCCAAGATGGGAGAAGGAGGGAGGGGGGCTTAACGCTTTACTAGTGGTGGTGGTAGTCAGTTGCAGCAACAGGCGGGTTTAGCCTGGCGATCAAGGCCGGCAATTGTTCCACCCGAGCGTCTCTTATAGGATCGCTGTGGGGTTTCACCACATGTCCATCAGACCCGTCTCTATTAAGAATGCGATAAGGAGGCGTGCAGTTTCTTTGCGAGCCATAAGTGGTCCTTCGGCGAACACAAGGTGTTGCAGGCACGTATGCGGAAGGTCCTTTTGTTGCAGATTTTCTAGGAGAGTGTCCATTTCATCTTGGAATTTCGGGCACGACCACAGAAAGGGTTCAATGTCTTCTGTCTCGTCGCATGTTGGACAGTTCGGATAATTGATACGCCCCGTCTTAAATAACCATGCTGGTGTACTAGCAGATCCTGTCCTTATTCGATATAGAAGTGCGGCTTCTTCTTGACGCAATCTCTTGGTTACGCATGGCATATGTGGTGGAACACAGAGTGACCCAAAGTGATTTCTAATGTCAAATTTTTTAGCTTGATCTCTCTTTGAGTTCTTGACTTTGGGAGGATGATGGAGCGCTTCGCATACAAGAGCATCAGCTTTTTCTTTGCCAGCAATGCCAATGTGGGAGGGAATCCACTGAAACTTTCCTGTGAAGCCTTTGTTGCCGAGTTCTTTCATGAGCGTTAGTGATTTGCACGGGAACTTGGTGGACGATAGACCAAGCTAGAGTTGTTGCAACGCGGCTTTTGAGTCCGTAAGGAGAACCACATTCTGTGGAGGCAATGTCTTTAGCTTGCACAGAGCAGCAGCTATTGCCACGCTTTCCACAACTGTCGAGGAATCTATACAGTCCAGACGGCCAGATCACGCTTATCTCAGAGAGGGAATGCAGAATGCAGCTGTGCAGCGATTTTCGTCTACTTTCACAGAGCCATCTGTGTATACTTGGAGGTGATTCGGGTAAGTCGTGTTCAGGTGTTCCAGATCTAGTGACTTGGTTTCCGCAGCTGGAATGCAGCTCTTTGACTGCAGTCGTGGTACACTTAAGTTGCATGTGATATCCTCGAATGTCCACTGTGGGTCTACCTTTTCCCTGTCTCGAGCAGCGTAATACTAAGAATCGATACATGTTCAGTGCTGCAAAAGAATGTGAGCGCGGCCTGTTACCTACACATTTTAAGAGGGCTTTGCTGGGCGAAGACTTGTTGCGGCGGGATTATCGCCTCCAAAGCATGCGAAGAAGAAGATGGGTTCACGTGTAGGTAGCGCTAGACTAGGACATGCTAGCGCGCTCCACCTGAGCGGCCGCGGCATCCGCAGCTCCCGAGATCACTCTGCACCCATGGCTGGCTGGCCTAAATTAACCGTGACTACCGCGGCTACCTCATCGCGCCTACTCCCACAGATTCACTCAAACATAGTAAGTCTATAGCTGGGTAGTGAGAGTGTGGGAAGCCTGAAGTCGCAGAAGGTGTGACTCAGCTTCGTAGAGCACTTTGTTCGATTCCGGCTTAAGGACTCCCAAGCACAGCCGAAGACCTTTTCAGTGCATGGTTTCTAAGCACTCGTATTGGTTATCTGAGGGTGACATCAGAAGTAGCTGGTATAGGATCCGACTTATAACCAACGTGGGGTGTAGCCGTAGCATCGACGTCAGGTGGGTATTCCAACGTATGCCAGCGACTCGCTTGATCACATGAAGCCTCTGTGATGATGACGCCACAACGTGGTCCACAGCGCGGCGGCGCCAGAGCAGCTTGTGGTTGACGGTAATGCCAAGAAGTCGGATGTTGGTTACTTGTCGAATCGGGTAACCGTTCAAATTTGGCTTCAAGCGTGTAAGTTTTCTTTTAATTCCATGAAATACTGTGAATGATGATTTCTGTGCTGATAGTGATAAGTCAAGAATTGTCAAGTGGCCCTGAATGGCATTTACGGCTCCCTGGGCTATTCTTGCGAGGTGATGATGTTGGTAGCTGGAGAGCCATATTGTAGAGAAGTGACGCAGCCGTTAGATATCAGACGTATCAGCTCACCCGGGAGACGAAGATGAATGGGAATGAGCTCTGACAGGAGCAAGTCCAAATTCACAGGTACGACGACGAGAGTAGCATTTGAACAACTAGGTTTATTCACTTGGTATCTGCCGTAAGTTGAAACTTTGCAAAAATCTACAAACATAACAATGTCATACCCGTCGTCGTCGGCCTGCCTGACCGGCCTGGTCTCCCGTGGTGAAGTTGCGCCGTCCGCTGCTGTCTACTTGCTCACCTCTCAAAAACTACTCGAACTATTCCTTAAATAAGTTTACACAGCATCTAAGGGACACATTTCTCCACCAATGGGCTATTGCGTTACTCCGACCAATCAGGCAGGTTGACATCATCCAATAAGCGGCAGAGTTCAAGGGGCCAAGAAATGGTCGCGTCAACACTCCGTATACAAAAGCACTCTGACCATAACTAATCAGCTTTTGACAGCCGAGCGTGGGACGAGGACGCGTCATGTGCACGTGTGACGTTAGGTGCGGCGGCGGCGGCAGCACATGCCCGCGGCGCCGTCGCGGTTATTTGTGTACAAAGGTTTCCCCCCGCATCGAGGAGCCCACAAAGTTCCCGGAAAGAAAGCAAAGAGGCCCGCGGTATACACTCTTCGCGACAATATGCTGATATGATCGGCATATATAAACTTCTTCATGGGTGTTTGATGTTTTAGTATTCTTGGTAGACTCGCCATGGCGATGGTAAATACTAAGGGAGACCAAACGCTCCTCTTGGTGCGCTGCGAAATTTACAGATTTCGTCGCTCAAAGTGTCGCCAAGACGAACTATGATGCGGCGATCATTGAGAAACGTATGAATGAAGTGCAGGAGATGACCCGTGATGCCTATAGCTTGTAACTTGCTGATGATCGCTACTTGAGGGACGTATTCGTAAGCCTTGGAGACATCCATAAAAACAGCAAGTGTCGACAGGCCGTCTGAATTATAATGTTGTATGTGACTTAGCAGGTCCAGTATATTGTCTTGGGCACTTAGACGCTGCCGAAACCCAGTCATGCACGGCGATAGCATCCGACACTGCTCGAGGTACCAAGTGAGTCTTCTGCACGCCACCTTCTCCATTAGATTCGCTGCACAGGAGGTCAACGATACCGGTCTGTAAGAGTCCAGAGCAGCCGGATTTTTTTCCAGACTTCAGAACCAATACCACCCATGCTACCTTCCAAAAATGTTAATATACCCTCTTGCCCCACGCTTCGTTAAAATGTTTCATCATGTCCCGTCGTCTCTCACTTAGTAGGTTAGTCAGCGTATGATTGCTGATAAGGTCAGGTCCCACCACACGGCGATGTCGGAGGCTGCTCATAGCTAGTTCCAACTCTCAGTGTGAAAGCCGCATCCATCAGAGACGACGATAGCGGTGGAGGAGGGTTGGTTGTGCCTGTTGACCTGCCGGAAGAGTATACTTGAGCAAAGGCATTCGCAAGACAAGCGAGCGGCTCGCCTGATTTCAATGCTAGGGCTTCAAATGGCTGGATTGGTCGAACGTTTTCAGCAAGGTTATTAAAGAGCCACCATATCCTTGGTACTGGCGAGAAGACCGAGAGACTTGCACATAATGCTACCCATTGCTGTCCATTGGCTCTTCTTAGTTTCTTTTTGTAGCGGAGAATCACTGCGTTAATTGTGTCATATATCGTCTTCATTGGCAGGTCGCCCTTCGTCCTCATAAGCGTTCGTTCCGCTCTTCCACGGGCAGCGCGCAGATTTTTGAGCTTTGTGTCCGGAGCTGGGAAGTGGTCGGGTAGCTTCAGCTCAGCGGTAGCTAATTTCTTGCTACACAGCCTATCCGCGAACAAGTCTCCAAAACATTCGCTTAGACCGTCCCTGTACGTGTCCCAATGCGTCGCAGGACAGGATAATCGGCCGGTGGTTCGCAATCCAGCAATGTTAACGAAAAAGAGGAAATGGTCGCTGCCCATACTATCTTGACTCGTCGTTGATGATGCAAGAATGTCCGCTGACTGTAATGTCAAGTCAATGACACTGTAAGAGGCCGGCGGTCGGGAAAATCTCGGCTGTCTGTCATTCGCCACACAGAGTCCCCCAGTATTTATAGCATTGACAATGTTTTTCCACGAGCATGAATCACCAGAGAGTATGTCATCTCAGAGAGTATGGTGCGAGTTAAAGTCCCTCCATATAATCATCGGAGCATGGCAGCGGCTGCAGAGGTCTCTTATGATTCATCCCATCACAACCTTTTGACGAGAGCTCACATATACGGACGCCAGGCTGAGGCTTCGGTTTCCCAAACACACTTGCACAGCAGTAACCTCCAAAGCACTTCTGCAAAGGTCTTGACCTCATAGGACGAAATGTGGCATTTCAAGTCTGACATATAGCCTGGCACTGCCATTCGGAAATGTCGGAATACTTTGGTTTACATGTGCGACATAACCAGCAATTGATCTGGAACTTGGAAGGCCAGCCTCGGACAATTGCCCAATATTGACACAGACATGTCACGTAAGAAAAGCGACAGTATGACACGCAAGACCCGCACAGTTCCATTGCATAAGAAGCTTTACCAGTATTACTGTTTTCGTGTCGAGCTTGCACCTTTATGACAGCAACGTGCGGAGTAGAGCTACAGAATGCAGCAGCCAAATACTACACAAGCGTGTTTTCTGGTGGACAAGTCTTGCAAAGTGCAGTACCTCAATGAAGGGGTTTAGATCGTTTTCCCCCCGCGTAGTAGTCATGGTAGTACCTGTCAGTGCGGAGTTTCTGCACCGAAGCACCGCGTTCCTCACATTGCGCAAACATGCCCCCAGTTGTCATTTGTCAGTGCGCCAGCCGAGGAGTTCCAGTGAAACGCTAATCGCATGGAGGGCAGGTCTACAAGGCGAGACCCCTCCATGGTCCAGATGCAAGATCAACGTGTGTACTGCAGCGTGTGCGGCGCACGCTGCAGTTCAACGCCGGAGGAGCCCAGACGCGGTGCTGCGTGTGTAGGCGGCCGAAACTAAGCGACATCGCGCGAAGCGGACGGACATTGGGCCTGCCGTTAGCATGCCGCAGTACAAGAGCGCGAGGCCGACAAGATTCTTTTGTTCTAGCCGATGCTGCTCGCGTTCATCGAGTCCTCTCTGCATATGTGCGTGCGCATGTCACACCACGCGTGTTTACTTAGCCAGCTCATGGGAACTGCAATTCGCACGGCCAGTAAGGATATACGAGCCTTACTTCCTGTAATATTCTAGGATGTTGATATCGCATTCATTGCTTCGCCTTATAGGGACATTGTGATCTTTTAAATAAATCAACCAATAAAATTGTCCAACGCCCAGATTTGAACAGATGACGTCTAGCATAGAAGTCCGATAACGTAAACGTTACGCCATGGATGCTTTACTCCCATAACGGCAAACCTCATAATCGGATCGCAGTTTTGACATGTTAAATAACGGAAATTATGTAAAATTAATTAACTCGCCGTTATGCGTCACATGTGGGCCGATCCCGAAAAGAGTACAGTCTCAAAATGTGTGCCGATCGCGAAGATAGTGCAATAAAAAATTTACGAGTCCGACGCTTCTTCTACTCTCTCCACGTGAGTGACGCGATAAAGTGCGGTTCGCAGTGACTCCGCCCCTATCTCACTCCCAATTCCCTCAGGAAGACTTTGTATTTCGTCTACTTTTATTACTGTTATATGTACGTAACGAGCCCCTGGCGCATCGTAGAGGCACTGGCTACTCATTTGCACCTACGTGAAATAATAGAAAAGGAACATTTTGGGAAGAACAAAGTCATAGCAAATACAAAAACACTCACGAATGAGTTCCCGCTAGTGCTTCATAAGTCGTGACATAAAGCATACTAGTTCACAATGTAAGTTCACAAGCAAAAAGACATGCCCACTGCAGTCCATGTGAAAAAAAGAAGTCGCCGTTTCGCCCGAAAGGCGAAGCGTCGACTGCGATAGCAAATTAGCGTACAGCTATACGAAGTAAGGATAGTGGTTTTATCGGCCGTGTAAACTTGTAAACATAGACACACTAAATTAACAAGCATGGTGTCACGCGCGCACAAGCAAACATGAACTCATCTCACTCGAAGACCGCGGAAACTCCCTGTCAAAGCGCTGTAGTGGGGAAGCGCAGCAGCGGCAGCAGCGAACGGACTGACCTTCGTGCTGCGTCTGTAAGGAAGCGCGCGTGACGGAAGACGGCGCGTTTCCTTCCCACTTTCCTCCCTTGCGTGCGCTGCCTTCCTTCCCTAATCCTCGCACGCTTTCACTCGCACGTACAGCATACGGCGGGCGGCGACGATTTTATCACCCTTGGACTGCACACGCAACCTCACGGGGACGGCGACGGCAGATATGCGCTGGAAGTGTCCATATAATGGATATCGCAATAAAAATAAAGAAAGAAAAACCTGGACAGCCCCCTAGGATATGCACCATAACGTAAGAACATACAATGAAGATGCAAGATCCCATCTCTGGGATCAATGGCTCTGTGTTGCCACAAACATCAATGCACATGTCTGAATAAGTGTAAATAGGAGTCATAAAAAATCCGCCATCTTCCAATTTAAAAAAAAATCTTCCTTTGGACCTTCTCCCCTTTAATGTACCGTGTAGTAACCTGCCCGAACAAAAACAAATGAAAAACAAAAGCGATGATGTAAACGTTAAGTATATCCGACAAAGGCTTACAGAAATGCGCGCAGATCTGGCACATAAAAACTTTATTTTTTCATTTCAAACACCAAATTAACGCTCTCAAGGCGACAATCGTTTGATAGGGATATCGGAGAACGTCGCTTAGCGTATAGTTGAAAAATTGTGAATAATGGTGCACAAAAATCTCGAGCCATGTTAACGTACGCTTTCCACCCAATGTTGATGAGATGCCACATTCTTTGGAATAAAGAAAAAAAAACTCCATAAAGCCGGACTCGAACCAGCGCCCTATGGATTACCGCTCCGCATCTACAGTCACCGCTCTACCAACTGAGCTATCGATGGAACATAACGTCACATTCCAAAGACGCTACATCAAATATATTGACACGTGTACTTATATCTATCGGGCGACCACGTTTCGCCGCCTAACAAATCTTATCGCACAGCGTGGGACGCGCCTGCATGTATCCGAAGTTTCTGGAAAGTTATCGATGCTTCTATCCGCTGTATGTTGTCGCCGAACCTTGTGTTATCTGATTTCATCGCGTGACGCGAATGGTGTAGAACTTCGTGGAAAGCACGCGGGTCCCAACGATTAGTCTGGAACGTTCGATGACTGCTGTATAAAAGCCGACGCGCTGGACCCGCTGATCAGATTTTCGACGATCGCCGACTATGTTCGCCGCTATAGTTGTGCTTTAAGTGTAGCCTGTCTTTGTGGGCACAGGTTCGCCCAATAAAAGATAGTTTTGTCTTTCACAGTATTGCTACTGTGTTCTTTAACGTCACTACCACGTGACAATATCAAAGCTCGTGCTTTGCTTTATTCCAATTCGCAACATTAATTTGTTTTACAACTGTTTCGGTATATTGTCCATGCAGAAAGGTCACAAAGACGATGTATGATGTTTGTCGAGGGTAAAAATGGTTAAAAAATGCAAACAGAGAGAAGTGCGAAACATACGTAAATACATTGAATGCTACTATGCTCTATCTATCACAGTGGCACATATCTAGTGGTCCAAGAATTGGGGAGGACAAATAAAGGAAATATAAAAAATATCGAAAAATCAAAGAAGTCTTTGAAAATCCTGCACTGTTTCATTAAAAGGCCTGTGCGCTTTTGAAATATATATCATGTCACATTATAGTTTGTACAAGTTTTATGTCGGTAAAATTAAGTTTGATTAAGCAGTACATAGGTGCGCTCATTCGTCCTGCTTTGTCGGTCAGCATGAAATGATTGTGGAGGCTGGTGATAATTAATATATGTACAGTCGACCAAAAAAGTTTACGGACCAAGAGATCTGACACAAAGCTGAATATCTCCTCATTCTCAAAACACAGCCTGTTATTCCCACTTTTAGCCTTTTGTGGCATATGCGAACAACATTGTGATGCACAATTTTACTGGCTGCTTTTAAAGGCTGCTCGTATATTTTGAATTTTCTGAGATACCGTGGTCCGTAAACTTTTTTGGTCGACTGTACAAGGTGTCCCAACTATCATACACCAAGATTTAAAATATGCAAATGCCATGTAGCTGAATAGAAGCAAGGTAATCTTTGCCGTCGCTTCAGATACTCAGAGTATTTATTTCTCATTCCGCCTAAATTAGCCTTGATTGATTAATCAACTCCTCAAATATTATATTTAGCTGGAAAATGTCAATGAGAAAATTGTAGAGCAACATGAAAAACTCCCGATACAGCTTTCTGATGCTTAATGCGTGCTACACAGAAGTGTTTTTCCGAGCGTGAAAGAAGCCCGCGAACACAAAGTGCCTCGAGCTGCCCTTCGTGCGGCAATTTTGCGTGCATTCGCGGGCTTCCTTCACGCTCAGGAAAAACACTTTTATGTAGCACGCATTAAGCATCAGAAAGCTGTATCGGAAGTTTTCCATGTTGCTCTACAATTTTCTCATTGGCCCTTTCCATCTAATTATAACATCCGGGAAGGTGATTAATTAATCAAGACTAATTATCTAATCCGGTGGAATGAAAAAAAAAATATCCTCTGGGCATCTCCAATTGACGGCAAACAACATTACATTGGTGCTACCAGCTACATGGCATTTGCATATTTTTTGAAAATCTTGGTGCATGATAGTTGGGGCACCCTGTTGTTGCGTTTCGCCTGCGACACGTGGTTTTGCCGGCGCGACGGCGGCGGGGCGGCGGACATTTTGGCCCGATCGTCGTCACCGCAACACTCATCGCCAGGTGTTTCCAGGCGCGTCTGCGGCGATGCGACCGCCTAGGGATTTCGTTCCAGTCATTGTGCCCGAAACAGGCGATGCCAAAGCAGGGATCTCATTCCAGTTATTGGGCCCGAAACAGGCGATGCCAAAGCAGGGATCTCGTTCCAGTCATTGTGCCCGAAACAGGCGATGCCAAAGCAGGGACCATCTTCTCGTTACAGTCATTGTGTCCGACCGGCAGCGCCACGACAGTGTGCTGCGCAGCGCCACGACCAGGTGCTACGAGATCGTGCGCAGCGCCACGACATGGTGCTACGGCATCGCTACGACAGTGTGCGTCACCATTAGCCCATTGTACATTCACGTGCTCGTCTTTTGAGGGGTTCCTTCTTGCCCTCAACTGCGAGAGTATAAAAACAGCTGCCCCCGGACGCCAGAGGAGGGCTCCGATTTCTTCCGTGGAGTGAAGTGCTCTCCCGTCTCTCTACTTCGGTCAAACCTGACCACCAACTCTTTGCGATGTTAAAATAAACAAGTTGTTTCGTTGTTACCTGTCGACTCATGCTTTGCCGGGACCTTCGGATGCTTGCAGTTGTACCCCAGGCCGCCAGGCCAACGCTACCCTTGGGGCTTGCGACCCAGGTACAACCACGGGCGTCAGCGCCGAGTTCCCAACAGATCGTACCAGCAGCCCGATCCAAACATCTGGTTGCCAGCGGTGAGATCGCCTACGACTTCAAACAACTGTCTGCCAGCGGCGAGATCACGACAACGGAGGCCAGCAGCAAAGAGATGCAGTTGACAGTATGCTGAGCAGCTCAACGACGATCCGGGAGCAGTGCAACGAGCCCTGTGTGACGACTGGTTGCCTGCAGCGGAACGACTGCGCGGAATTCCTGCCTGCGAGGTTTGGTGAGTGCGGGACTTTCTTCTTCTGAGCGTTGCCAGGCTTTTTGTTAGTGTCAGAAACAGAGCTGGTAATTGTGGTTGTCGTTGCTGCCGGGTTAGTTTGCGGCAAGACAATAGTAAGCAGTAGAGAAAGCAGCATTCAGAGCAGCCATGGATTTGAAGTCGTTGCGCAAACCGAAATTGTTGGAGCTTGCAAGAGAGTTGGGTCTGGATGTCTCAGACAAACTCAGAAAACCAGAACTGATAAAGGCTATTCTTGAGTTAGAGGCTGAGGATGACGAGCTGTCGGAATGCCTTGAGACTATTGAAGAGAGGGAGACTGCAAAAAGAGAAGAGCGCGAACGTAAAGAACAGAAAGAGCGAGAGCAACAAGAGAAAAAAGAAGAGCGTGACCGTCAACACGCTTTGGAAATGAAGCGTCTCGAGATAGAGATGGAACGCGCTCGTAATGGAAGTCAGGCACACGGTGCAGGAGAACGCGTATTGTTCAAAATGACTGACCTGATGCGGCCGTTTAAGCTTGGAGAGGACATTGGTTTGTTCCTGGTTAACTTTGAGCGAACGTGCGAGAAGCAGGGGTTCTCTCGGGAAACGTGGCCACAGCGCTTGCTCACTTTGTTACCCGGCGAGGCGGCCGACGTAGTCGCTCGCTTGGATAGAGAGGAAGCAGAGGATTTCGACAAAGTAAAATCGAGTCTGCTAAAAAAGTACCGGCTGTCTGCGGAGGCGTTCCGTCGGAAGTTTCGGGAAAATGAGAAAGGCAAAAGTGAGTCATATACAGAGTTTGCGTATAAGCTTATGTCGAACATGCAGGAGTGGCTCAAAGAAGAGAAAGCGTTTGGGGACCACGATAAAGTTCTGCAGTGTTTCGGGCTAGAACAGTTTTATAGTCGGTTACCGGAGAACGTGCGATACTGGGTCTTGGATAGGCCAGACGTGAGTACGGTGGCTAGAGCCGCTGAGCTAGCCGAGGAGTTTGTGACGCGTCGAGCTCGCGGAGCTAAGGACGGTCAAAAGGGTGAATTTGGCTCCAAGTCTGAGAGGCCAAGGTTCACGCCCATGAGATTTAAGGGGGACACGCGTAGTGAGGATGCGAGTGAAAGCAGTCCGACCAAACGTAAAGAGACGGCGGCAGCCAAACGCAGAAAGCGGTTCGAGATGAGGCGAGCGGGCGTTTGTTATACGTGCCAGAAGCCGGGTCACTTTTCGGCGCAGTGTCCGGAAACAACACCAAAAGTTGTGTTTTTTTCAATAGGCAGCACTGACGAGAACATGAAGCTTCTTGAGCCTTACATGCGAGACCTCCTCGTAAACGGGAAAGAGTGCCGAGTGCTTCGCGATTCCGCAGCTACGATGGATGTAGTTCACCCGTCTTACGTAGAACCCCATATGTTCACGGGCGAGTGCGCGTGGATCAAGCAAGCCGTGGAAGCTCATAGCGTGTGTCTGCCGGTAGCAAAAGTGCTTATTGAAGGACCTTTCGGAGCGCTTGAGACGGAGGCGGCAGTGTCATCTATGCTGCCATCCCAGTACCCGTACCTATTTTCAAACAGGTCCGATCACCTCCTGCGCGAGAAGGGGCTTTTGTTTGGTGATGCTAGTGTTCAGGCCTTAACCAGATCGAAGGTTCGGGAGCTCGCTGCAAAGGCGGTAGTTGCGGGGCCGACGTTATCAAACAACGAAAAAGGGTCAGAGGCGCAGCAAGCTGATATTCAGAGCACGCCCGAACAGAATAAAATTGAGTCTGTAGCGTTGAAGGCGCCAGATACTGGAGAGGAAAATCCCGACGCGGGAAAGTTAGAAGAGCTATCTACTGATTTGCTCATCGCGCCTACGTCAGACGGACTTGATAGGTTGCTAAAAGTCAGCCGGACGGCTTTGATGGCCGAGCAAAAAAAGGATGGCAGCCTGGAAAACGTGCGCTGCAATGTCAAAGAAGGTATCGCCAGGAAAACTGCGCGTTTTGTGGAAAGAGGTGGAGTCCTGTACCGGAAGTATCTAGACCGCCGAGGAGTGGAGTTCGATCAGCTGGTCGTGCCTCAATGCTATCGTCAGGATCTGTTGCGCTTGTCACATGGGGGTTCGTGGTCCGGACACCTAGGAGTTAAGAAAACTAAGGACCGTCTCTTGCAAGAGTACTATTGGCCAGGGTGTTTTCGGGACGCAGACCATTTCGTGAGGACATGTGACACTTGTCAGCGGGTGGGCAAACCAGGGGACAAATCGAGGGCGCCGTTGAAATTGGTACCTATCATTACGGAGCCTTTTAGACGGCTCGTTATTGATACAGTGGGACCTCTGCCGGTAACAGCCACGGGGTACAGACACATTTTGACTGTGATCTGCCCAGCGACAAAGTTCCCTGAAGCAGTGCCGCTTAAAGAACTCAGCTCAGTTGAGATAGTTAATGCACTACTGTCCATATTTGCGCGAGTTGGTTTTCCTGCAGAAATTCAATCAGATCAGGGCACAGTGTTTACTAGCGCTTTGACGACAACTTTTCTCGAAAGGTGTGGGGTAAAGCTGCTACACAGCTCAGTGTACCACCCACAGTCGAATTCCGTTGAGAAGCTCCACTCCGTCATGAAGCGCGTGTTGAGAGCGTTGTGTTTTGAACATCAAACTGACTGGGAGCTGTGTCTGCCTGGGGTGATGTTTGCTTTAAGGACCGCGCCGCATGCGGCTACGGGGTTTTCGCCAGCTGAACTGGTGTACGGTCGCTCGCTTCGATCTCCGCTTCGCATGCTTCGAGAATCATGGGAAGGTAGGGGCGACGACCCAGTCGTGGTGGAGTACGTGCTTAAGCTCCTCGAACGCTTAAGAAGGGCACAGGAGTTGTCAGGTGAAGCAATGACAAAGGCCCAGCAGAGGGCCAAGGTTTATTATGATCGGACAGCCAGGGCCCGTCGTTTTGAGGTTGGCGATGAGGTCATGATATTGCGCACATCGCTAAACAACAAACTAGACGTGCAGTGGGAGGGCCCAGCGCGAATTGTTCAGAAACTGTCGGACGTTAACTACGTGGTAAGTCTGCCAGGAAAGCGGAAAGCACAGCAAGTTTACCACTGTAATCTGCTCAAACCTTATAGACAAAGGGAAGCAGTGGTGTGCATGATGGTAAACGTTCCTGAAGAGCTTCCGGTCGAGCTTCCGGGACTAGGCTCAGTGACGAACAGGGAAGACACCGGTCAAGTCATTAGTGACCTTATCAGTAAAGCACCGCTGTCGCCTGAGCAGAAAACCGAACTACACCAGCTATTACAAGAGTTTCAAGGTCTGTTCTCTGAGAGGCCTGGTAGGACTTCTGTACTTACTCATGATATAGAACTTACCTCCCCAGAGCCAGTACGATCCAAGGCGTATCGGGTGTCACCCCGCCAGAGCGATATTATGGAGGCTGAGGTAAAGAAAATGCTACAGCTCGGTGTTATTGAGGCAGGTGAGAGTGATTATACCTCCCCTTTGATTTTAGTTGAGGTACCGGGCAAGGAACCTCGTCCTTGCGTCGACTACCGCAGGCTTAATTCCATCACTAAGGATCAAATTTATCCGATCCCTAACATCGAGGAGCGCCTTGAGAAAGTTAGTAGCGCTCAGTTTATTTCCACCCTAGATCTTGTCAGGGGTTATTGGCAGGTTCCACTTACAGAAGAGGCTAGTAGGTATGCGGCGTTCATTTCACCAATGGGAACATTCCGTCCTAAAGTGTTGAGTTTTGGTTTGAAGAACGCGCCATATTGTTTTTCAAGTCTCATGGATAAAGTGTTGCGGGGACAGCAAGAATTCGCTTTACCGTATCTAGACGACGTAGCGATATTCTCCGCATCCTGGTCTGAGCATATGACACACTTGCGGGCAGTGCTAACCCGCCTGCGCGAAGCAGGCTTGACAGTAAAGGCTCCTAAGTGCCAGTTAGCACAGGCCGAGGTTGTCTACCTCGGTCACGTGATTGGTCAGGGTCGTCGCCGCCCCTCTGAAATAAAAGTGGCCGCTGTGCGAGACTTTCCGCAACCGCGCACAAAGACCGATATTCGGTCGTTCTTAGGTGTCGCCGGCTACTATCAGAGGTACATCCCTAGGTACTCTGATATCGCGGCTCCCCTGACGGATGCTCTAAGAAAGACAGAGCCTCAAACAGTCGTCTGGGACGAGACAAAGGAAAGAGCTTTTAGCGCCCTAAAGAGTGCCCTAACAAGCCAGCCTGTGCTACGATCGCCAGACTATACAAAAGGTTTCATTGTTCAGTGCGATGCTAGTGAGCGAGGCATGGGCGTTGTACTGTGCCAACGGGAAAATGGAGAAGTAGAACACCCCGTTCTGTATGCTAGTCGTAAGCTGACCAATCGTGAGCAGGCGTATAGCGCCACCGAGAAAGAGTGTGCGTGTCTCGTGTGGGCCGTTCAGAAATTGTCATGCTATCTAGCCGGCTCGAGGTTTATCATTGAGACGGATCACTGCCCTCTCCAATGGCTGCAGACCATCTCTCCCAAAAATGGCCGCCTCCTGCGCTGGAGCCTCGCTTTACAACAATATTCCTTTGAGGTGCGTTACAAAAAGGGGAGTCTCAACGGTAACGCCGATGGCTTAAGTCGAAGCCCCTAACGTAGGAATCAGCCTCAAAATTGTTTGTTGCTGATGTTTTTCTTCCTGAGGCAGGATTTTTTTAACATATTGCTTTTGTTTAGTGTTTCAAAGTGATGATATGCTTTCTAGTGCAATTTTTCAATTTGTGGACGCGTTCTGAGTGATGCTAGACTACTGTAAGGAACTAGGCAGTGGTATAAAAAGGGGAAAGAGCCTGGCAGGGCTTAGTGAGGGTTGTGCCGTGCTTGCTGACTGAGCGGTTGAGTTTTCAGCGTAGTTCTAACGCTTGCCGGGAACGAGAACAAAAATGTGAACTCTCCCGAAGTCACTTTGCAGTGTCCCGTGCGAACCTGAACGAGAGAACGAGGCCTTCTCTGTGCGCTGCGCTCAAGAAACGTCAAGGGACGCCCGACTTCGGTTAGGAGCATCATCGAGCGACATCCCTCCGGACAGCGGATGCAGTCCCCTGTCCATCGGGATCTCCTTTCCCCGGCGGGGCGGTCTGTTGCGTTTCGCCTGCGACACGTGGTTTTGCCGGCGCGACGGCGGCGGGGCGGCGGACATTTTGGCCCGATCGTCGTCACCGCAACACTCATCGCCAGGTGTTTCCAGGCGCGTCTGCGGCGATGCGACCGCCTAGGGATTTCGTTCCAGTCATTGTGCCCGAAACAGGCGATGCCAAAGCAGGGATCTCATTCCAGTTATTGGGCCCGAAACAGGCGATGCCAAAGCAGGGATCTCGTTCCAGTCATTGTGCCCGAAACAGGCGATGCCAAAGCAGGGACCATCTTCTCGTTACAGTCATTGTGTCCGACCGGCAGCGCCACGACAGTGTGCTGCGCAGCGCCACGACCAGGTGCTACGAGATCGTGCGCAGCGCCACGACATGGTGCTACGGCATCGCTACGACAGTGTGCGTCACCATTAGCCCATTGTACATTCACGTGCTCGTCTTTTGAGGGGTTCCTTCTTGCCCTCAACTGCGAGAGTATAAAAACAGCTGCCCCCGGACGCCAGAGGAGGGCTCCGATTTCTTCCGTGGAGTGAAGTGCTCTCCCGTCTCTCTACTTCGGTCAAACCTGACCACCAACTCTTTGCGATGTTAAAATAAACAAGTTGTTTCGTTGTTACCTGTCGACTCATGCTTTGCCGGGACCTTCGGATGCTTGCAGTTGTACCCCAGGCCGCCAGGCCAACGCTACCCTTGGGGCTTGCGACCCAGGTACAACCACGGGCGTCAGCGCCGAGTTCCCAACAGATCGTACCAGCAGCCCGATCCAAACACTGTATATTCGTAAACGTATCGCGCGAAATACGGACAGACTAACATAGACGAAACGGCGGTTAGCTAGCCGAAGAAAGCTTCACCTTAAGAGCAGCAGAATTGGCGCCCCATCTATGCTGTCTTGCATCGTTCGTGATGCAGTAAGTTCAATCAATAAAGCAGGAAATTTTCTGTAACGGCGGCCCAAATCGTCACTCGGGTGTGGCTTCAAAAAGAGTCAGTGGCTGAACTCTTGCCACTGATGTCAGGGAGCTAGAGAGGAGCGCTGGCTTGCCTACTTATACATATATTGCAATGCATTATGCACTGCGAACAACTGTAATGTCCTGGTGGCATGTCCAGCCTAGCTTTCTGTTATGCTCTCTACCATGGCTCCCCTCCTTCTTTGTATTTTTTGTAACGCGCTTCCTCCTATTTTCTCGTCTAGCTGTTTGCGCTGAATGGGCGCGGCACCGTGCGGACAGGTCAGCCAGAAAATGCTACTCGCGCGAGAACGAACCGTGCCCGCCGGCCATACAGAACATGCCGACGTCGCGAACTCCGGTGGTGATCGCGGGCAATGCGTGCCATAGAAATGTGTCGGCCCCTTCTCTGCAGCTGGGGAAAAGCACGACAGGCCCATTTCTGCGCCGAGCGCTCGCGGTGACATCGGCGTTGCGAGAGGGCACAGGCGCCGCGCTGTGCTTAGTGCTAGGGCTAGTGCGCAGTTTGAACTGCACCTATGTGTTGCGCCACGAAGCTTGAATTGACCGGACACTAGTTGGGTGGGCCTGTCAGGCTAGTCGGTAATCCTGTCGATCTTACTCCATAACTAATTCACCAACGTCAGGTAATGCTGTATACGGCGCAACGCTCTGCAGAATATCAAAGAGCGCCGATAAACTAAATGCATCGTCATGTATAGCCCGCCTTCAGCGGAGGCGAAACCAGTCGGCGATTTGGTGCTTTATAAGCCGACAGAATCTGACATTCTTAAGGCCCCACTCGGGTTGCGCGTATTTGCAGAGGGTTCATCGCTCCTCCAGCTGCCTTCAGTTGTTGCTGCCCAACTGTCGCAGCTCGCCACGTTCACACCTCTTGCCGCGCCGCGCATGACGGCTCCCCGCTGTCGGGTCTGTCGTCGCCGGTGGTCGTCCGAACGTACCCGCACGCAGCTGGGACGAATAATTGTCAGCGACGCATTGGCGGCTGCGATTTATCGCTCGCGCGGCGCCCGGTCCCTCTGCCGAGACTGGGGCCCCGCTCGGGAGAAGGTGAGCGGGTAGTCGGCGCCTCCTCCGGCCCGCGAGACAAAGCGAAGCCGCCGGTATCTGATCGCGCGGGGAACAACGTGAAACAGACGTGGATGGCTGCTCGCCGCCTCGCTTCGCTTGTCACCTCGGCAGCTGGATTTGTCTTCCTGGCCCGCAGCCCTGCCGCCGACAAAGGGAAAGCTGGAGCGCGCCCGCGGCGCGATTAGCGCGCGGTGGCCGCCATAGCTGTTGCTGCGACCGGAGAGATTCTTGCCTGGAAGCTGGACTACACACACGGGCGTATCGCACGGTAGTGACGCAGCGAAACGTGCACGCCTAGCTATGCTTGGCTACGCGCCGGCACACCGCGACGCGTGGATGTGTACACAGCGGACCGGTGCGGCTGGCTGTGTCCGCGCGCGCAGGTTCAGGGTGCGCGCTATAAACGGAGCCAGCTTAAGGCGAGAGACAGTAAATGAGAGGAGAAAGTATGTCCAAGCCATGTAGAACCTCCCGTTCTTCGCCATTGTACATAGATAATTGCGCGTGTGCAGTGCGTAGCAGTGGTAGCAAACAGGGAGACACCGGTTTTCGCAACTCCCATCTGCCCTTACTCTTTTTTTTTTTCGCTCTCTTTGTCCCATACGCCAGATTTCTTAGATAGGATGAGCATACCCACTGTTTCGCAATGCTGAGCAATGTTCTCTGGCTTTAGGGCGCATGCCTCTGTACCGCTGTGGCGATAGAGAACGTACGAAGGTCGCGCGGCAAGTAATGGAAAACATGCATTCGCTAGTCCGTTTCGTACCGCTCCTCTGTTCCTCGTCGATATTCCCTTTGTCTTGAGAACAACGCCAGCCTACAGCCCACATCTACGTATCTTTGCGGAAGGGGAACGACGTGGCACACGAAATAAGTTTTCGGGGTGCGCGAGGTCGGTTGAGTGGGGGAGCGGCGCGAGCCGCCGTCAGTGCTGCAAAGGGTGCCCGAAAGTGCTTTCTCGCCGTTTGAAGGATTGCCTGCGCGGCAATACAGCGGCGTCCAATGATGATGGAGTGACGTAGGAGGACCTCGCATCAGCTGAGACTACGGAGGCCCAGCGGGCTCTCAAGACGGATCCCCACAGGCCGCTACGCAGCGTCTCGTCTCTCGCGAGAAGCACCAAGTGTTGGCGGCGGAGAAGGCAGCGCAACACTCGGCGCTATAGCGCCCCGCGGCCATGCACTCCTGATCGCACACATCCATGCGAAGGCGCCGCTGTGTTCATAAACCTCGAAATGGCGTGCGCCAAAGCCCAGCGATCGCTTCTGCATGCGGAGGCACAGCGCGACTCACGCCGCGTGAAAAATGGCTCGGGCGCCGCATGGCCACCGGAGGCGGTGACTTCGGCGCGAGCTTACGCATATGGTAGTGTCTGTTGTTGCAGGCGAAGTGGAGCCCTTCAAGGAAATTGGTGAGTATGTACTGGGTGAACTCTCGATTATTACATTTTTTTATTGTATGTTCGTTACTGACAATTAAATGCGCGAAACAGCAGAGGATGGCATTAGTCATCTTCCTGCCTTTTGAGACATTCCAGTGCGCCTATTCTATTACGAGAACGAAGCTTCAAATTAGGAGATTACTTGATCGTCACACGCAGTAATAAATCGTCCGTAAAACCGTGCAGTGGAACATGCACTGCGTAAGCAGGGCTAGGTGCGCTTTACAGCGTTTGCTGTTTGGCTATCATGCCGAGTGCGTGTGCATGCTCCGATATTTTCTAGATCGCCTAAGTGATGTTCCGCTCGACCTTACAGGTTTTGGCCAGGGCCTCGTTTCTAAGTCATTTTAAGAAAGGGGGGGGGGGGGAACCTTCGTTTACTTTTTTTCTCTCTTTTTCGTTTTCTTGTTTTTTCTTGTGAACCATCACCGGTGCCGCTTTTCCAGATTTTTGCTATGCATCCATAAAATTATATGCAGTACCAAACACTTGATACGTTCTTACCGCATAGCGGGTACGTAGTCTTGAAGAGATATAACTATGCAACACACGAAAACTTGGTGCTTTCTTCAACCGCCTTGAGGCAGCCTTAATTTAAGCTAAAGATGTCCACTAGTACATCGTGCTTCCATTTCATACATTATTTAAATTTTCAAATTAAATTCTGGGATTTTACGCGCCAGACCCATGATATGAATATGAAGCAGGCCGTAATTAGGTGCTCCGGATTAATTTTGACCGCCTAGGGTTCTTTAACCTGCATATCCAACGCACGGTACAGGGACGTTCTTGCATTTCGCCTCCATAGAAATGCGGCCGCGTTTACATTAATTGCATCCAGCTTTCCTTGCAATGCATTTTGGCCGGAGCAGATGTATGCAGCAGTAAAGTGTCTGAAGCTATGTGATTGTTCATGCAACAAAGAATTCTTGGGACGATCACAGGTGAGTGAAGCTCGGGGTTGGCCAAGATTCAAACACGTATGCGATTGAAGAGAACGATTCATGTTTAAAAAATAACACCACGAATAGTCGACAAAACGACGATGTGACTCCTTGCAGATTACAGAATGAAATATTTTCTTTTTCCCCTCGTGCTAGGAAAGTGCTGGGTTCTTTTGAGGTACTGCCTTAGTGACCTGTATATTACCCTTAGTGGTTTTACATTGCTTATTGTCGCACCTTTCAGCGCAAGAAAACACTTCTCCCGATGCTCCAATATTGGTGTGCGTGAGAAGTATGTGGAGGAGCGTGGATTAAAGTGACGGCACCCCAAGGAAGGATACTCAAATGAGGCAAAGCAAGTAGGAGGGGAAAGGGGCGAAATTAAAAGTACGCCCAGTTCACTGCAAAAGTAAACAGACAAAAGAACAGGCCTAGGAGCACCTAGCTGATCACTTGAAGGCACCGACGCGCACTACGGACTCCAGTAATGACAGCACGGACAATATAACGCGTTACATCAAGCATACCCACAAATGAGGGAAAGGAGAAGGACCTTTTAACCCTGTCGGTATTCAATTTTTCCCCAAAATTTACAACAACTCGCATACCTCCCTGCGACGTTTAATCTCGCTGTGTCCTTCCCCTCCCCCTCCCCTCCCCCCACACTTTTTTTTTCATTACCTGATTCTTAAGAGTGGTGATTTCCGAGTATCGACGACACCGATCGGGGATTAAGGGTAACCGTCGTTTGCTCACATACAAAAAAAAAAAAAAAAAGACGCATTCCATCAACCTGAATAGTCGTGAAAGTAAAGGTGCTTTGCACTGTGCGTGACAGCCAAATAAGAAGCCGCAGAGTTTAAATTATACAGTCCGCTTCCATAACTCTGGGAGCTCGAGCTACACACTTCCGCAGCACACAGTCCTAAGTGTGCCGAATGATGATTGAAAAGTCTTTCGCGATACCCACCGTGCTCATCGGAACTGCAAAGAAAAGGAGCCGCTGCTGAGGCCTGTGTATCCCAGGAACTGCGTGGATGTAAGAGAGTAGGAGGCGCCAACGAATGCTCACCAAGAGGCAATAACGCGGTAAGGGTTGTGGAGTGACGGCGGGGAGCAGGAGCCGGGAGATATCTGCGCTGCTCAACAACACGGCGCTCATCCCCGACACGCACGGGGCGCAATTTCAAAGCGCGAACGCGCTCATCCATTCTTCTCGGGCGCCACAGAGTCAGCCCGCGGTGGACCATTGCTCTTGGCGGCGGCCGCGCCCAGTTCGCCGAAAGCGTTGACGACGCTGACAGAGCGGGGGACCGAGCGCGAAGAAGCGCGGCAGTAGTACACCGTGGGCCGCCAGCCGTGTATACGCGGCTCGCTTGGGTGATAGATCATCGCGCGGGATGGGCCTGCAGAGAACCCCATGCCTGACTTCTCAATTTCGCCACCGCGCCCGCCTACGAGTCCTTCGCGGCAGCGCGAGGATTCCGAGCAGCGCGTTCGCGCGAGCCAGAAGGTTTGCGGGCCGCGGGAAGGAGAGGCGCTGAAGGAGAGATGAGGTGGGTGGACAAGTGTGTACGCGCACGAATGTCGCCTATGACGAATGGCCAATAAACGAACGCGCTAAGCTTGTGTTTTCAAAGTAGGAGCCCGCGAAGAATTGAAGCGATGGAAATCTCTACCGCCAGCGTTACTCACGCACAGGCACGGATGGGCCTTTTGGGAGTCACTGTGTGCAGGAGCAGGCAACTCCATGCACCCTTCGAGACGGCATGGAGATGCACTACCTCATAAGACGACTGTCCTGTACGACGTCCACGCTTTCTTTTCTCGTTTAAACCACGACCGACATGTGGAGCTCTACATCACCGTTATAGATACAAACAATCAGGACTGCAGACTTCTTCAGTTGCAGATAAGTTCGGTTTGCGAAGTAGTTTTTACACAATGTCAATACCATGAAGCGTTCTTCATAAAGGACACATGCTGTTTACATCCCGCAGGTTGTAACGATACGAGGAAAGCGCATCCCACCGAAGTATCGATGTCATAAACGTTCACTTTTTCCGAGCTTTAAAGTGGCTTGCATGATTTGCTGCTTGGAGTCAGCCGGTAACATTGCGTTCTCATATTGCCCGCAACTCCACGTTCGACGCATCTCACATGCAAGCGTGCAGTGTATGCGCCTATTCACCTGTCTTGATTGCCTCCTGTTCGTCATTTCTGCTTCTAGCCACAGCGCAGTCGCTGGAAGGGATTTTCTTCCTTCACGCGTCGTGATCACGCCTGCATTCGCATATTAACTGTGCGATAATAATCTATCTGAAGAAATAGTAGCGGCCTGGCCCAGCCAGTGGGAGGCCATTGATAATCGCGGACAGGCACCGGCTCTGTGAAAATGTCGCGGGTGATCGATTGGCGGTGCCCAACCAGGAAGGGAGCCAGGCACAAGCGATTTATCTTGCACGCGCATGTTCAACTCTCGCCCTCGCGCGAGCTGTAGCGATCGGGGACCTGCGTATGTATACATAAACAAGAGGTGCCGCAGCGCGCGTAACGTAACGTTCCCGCCGGTCGTTTCCGCTTATCACTTGCCAGTTTCATTTGTATACAGCGCGAGGCGAGGCCAGACAACAACAGCAGAAACGACTTGGCCGTGGCTCGCAACCAGTCCACGTACACGCGTTCCCACGTGCTGCACGGCTCCGTCCGTAGAACACCGCAGAAAAGATCATTACAAGCGCTGCGCGCCGTCTCCTCTTCGTAATTGTAATTGCAAAATACCGCGCGGTCCTTTTGATAGAGACGTTGGAACAGAGTCGAGACAACAGGCCGAGATAGGAAGCTCCATACATCATTGCCAAGAATGTAACTGGGTTAGCGGCGGAGGCGGCCCGCTCGCGCTCCAGCCTATACACCTCCGCGGGCCACACGTGCAGCGCACGCACACGGTTGTTGTACACGAGGTGTGCGCGGCCTCCGCGTGGCGCGAGAATGGAGCTCGCATGCAGCACACTCGCGCGGAGCTGTTGTTTTGCCAGCCCATGTGTCGGGCCGCGGTGATGGGAAGTTCATTATGGCAGCCGCCTCTGACACGGACCTATAGCCACCCGTCTGGATGTCAAAAAAGAAAGAAAGAAAGAAAGCGCTCGTTCTAGGGGTATCCGTGTGTTCGTACGAAAGAAGCTAGTTTTCTCTCATTCTCGAACGATGGTTTCTGATTATGTCTTCTGAAAAGCAGCTCAAAATTGAAGGGCCAAAGGAACCTGATAGTTCTGGGACAGGACCATGGTGTAAAGAGTCAAGTGAAAACGAGTCACTTTTTTCTCAACTGAATGTGTAGTTCCCCTGATTCAAGCTGCAGACTAATATATTGTGAGACCACGGGCTCCTAGATGTGTTGAAGTTATATTGGTCAAATTTACCTACGGCTCTTTTAAGACGTGCGTGCCGAGTTCGTTATACGTTTCACACTTGACAGGACACCGCGGTAGAAGAGGACAGAAGATAACTTTTGATACCGTAGGTCACTGGCTGAAATTCGGCGTATACTGTGAAAGTGTGGAAACGTTCTTTCACTCTTTCGCCTTGATGTTAACTACACTATGGACTTCATTTTTAAAATTTATCGCGCAAGTTTCGCGTCTTATTTCTGTGAAGCGGCGGACGAGAACATAATTCACATGTTTTTGGGCTGCTCCCTACATAATCCACTCAGAGGCAACAGCTACGCTACAAACTTATCGCTCTGAGTAATGACCGATTATCACTTGAGACATTCCTCGGACCATGGCCAACTGTTTGCCTTGAAAGGACAGATTTCGTTGCACTAAAATACTTCTTCATTAGTATGGACATGTTCTCAAAATATTAGGGACGATTTTATCTGGCGTTGGTTGTCTCGATTTTTTTTCGCTCTTGTATCAGTTAGTGCTTGCACGCACTAAAGTGTCCTCTGTATTATATTTTTTTATATTATTCTTTTAATTTCTTAGATCATCATGCTCCTTTATATTTTCCGTGTGAATAGAATGAGAATAGCCGGAGGGCTTACTACTTCCGACCTCTCCAATTAAACCCAATTTAAACTTACGGGGCATGCTCAAACTCAACTTCGCCGAAGACAAATGACTACGACGAACTCCTCCGTCAATTGTGCGTCATGCCATGCGACAAAACCCAGCAACTGGCGCCACAGTAACAGCGACGACAATGCCAGAATAAAGTGTTCCCACCGAACGAGGAAGTCACGCGTGAATCACGAATGCTTACGGAAGTTTTCTCGGGGCATTCGAAGCGATAACACGCCTCCTCGCATTCCTAATTTCTTTTGTTTTGTTTCCATGCTTACAGAACGGCTGAATGCGTATAACCGAAGAAGATATCACCGGGATTGATAACCAGACGGCACGATGGCACGAGGAGAAAAGGTTGTGGCAGCACTCAAGAAGAGGTCAAGTTAAAAAATCAGACAAACACAAAGTGGGGTGATGAGCAAGCATAATATTAAGCATGGCCACAAGCTCCTTTTCAGCTATTTTAATATTAGGCGAGTGGGCAATCGTCGTACTATAGATCCAACTTACCTACAAATTTTCGTACTACTCAGAGCGACATAGTTGAAATGGGACATTTGCACAATGTAGAAATAACGTGACCACTTATGCCAGGCCATTTTGGAATATTTCAGTTTTAGATGTCATTTGTAAAATGGGGTCACGTTTACTCATGAATTAATTAGTTACATTGATCTCTACTTTTTCTTTCTCTCTCTCTCTTTTCATTGGGTCGGGCTAACACAAGCGCAATAAACATGGTTAACAACTTCAGAAGCTACTGCTCTAGAATCATACCTCAGCAAACAATGTAAAAAAAGCGAGAAAAAAATGAAGCGCCCACGCTTAAGTAAAGTATTTTTTCGACTTCCCAGCATGCTTGCGCTAACAAGTATTCGTAAACGGCAACTCATGAATCCATCACAGAAGTAAGAAGGTCAAACGTCAAACAGCGCGTCAAGGAACAACGCGCGGTGCACCTCTGCATCGGCAAAAAATAGTCACAGAGCTGTCACATAAGACGGTGCCGACGTTTTATTACGCTGCAAGAAAGACCAGAACCACTCATATATTCGCATACCACATTGTTTAGGCCGCACGCAGCAAAACAAGAGAATTCGGAAGCATCAACTGTAGACTGTGCAGCGTATCGGGGCTTTCTCGTGCTAGTCGAGTGTATGTGACCCAAAGAAATATGATGCACCGGCAGCTTGTTGCTATAGAGAAATGTTGCACTCGAGACGAGTAGATCGAATCAGAATTTATTTGTTGTGCCGGAATGTGAACATTCAGATCGGAGGTTTGGATGACCTGGCTCGCCGGCGAGGACAAGGAGGCCCAAGTGGCGCTCCTCGCCAAGCACGGCGGGCTTTCCTTTCACAATAAACGCATTTTTCAATTCAATTCACCTATGAAGGATTGTATATCTGACATCAACATGCCTAGAAAGAAGAGGAACTAGAGAAGGTCCAGCGCCTTACTTCTAGGTTTATATTTAATAAATACCGCCGTTTTCACTCTCCGACTGAATTATGCAAACTTGCAAAGCTTCCACCTCTGCAAAAACATACGGAGTATGAAAGGCTTAAATTCCTGTTCTTAGTAATTCATAACCATGTCATAATAAAATACGACAAGTACTTCCAAATCAAGAGACAGGAAACATCACGGCACAAACACTGTATGTATATACCTCCTCCCACAGTGCACAATGACTGCTTCAGGTATAGTTTTTTTTCCCAGGGCAATTCAGCAGTGGAACTCTTTGCCTGACTCAATTGTACTCAATTGTCCAAATAAAATCAGTTAATGCATTCTTGGAAGCAATACATTGTCTTATGTACCCTGATACACCCTGATGTTCTGTAGTAATTTTGCGACATAATAAGTCAAAATGTGCTCTGTAATTATATTGTTAATGTGTTTGATATTAGCAGTGCTACTTCATTTTTTTTATTGCATTGTTCAATCGCACTAATGCACTTCTCTGTTTATGTATGTTACATCAACTCCTGTAATAGCCCGTCATGGGCTGACAGTATCAATCAATAAATAAAATAAATAAATAAATTGATGCAACCGAAGCGGGCATATATTCCATTTTAAGTAAACTGAAAATTTCTTCTGTATGTGATCGTAATGGTATCAATAACACTATACTGAAAAATAGCCGCCAAAGCCTCTGTAGTATTCTGACGGCCCTTTTTTCACAATCCCTCGCGACAGGCACTATCCCTGATGATTGGAGAATAGCCAACGTAGCACCCTTTTTCAAGTCAGGCGACCGTTCTTCACCATGCAACTACAGACCTATTTCGCTAACAAGTACCATGTGCAAGGTCATGGAACACGTCATTCACTCCAAAATTTCCAAATACTTAAGAAGCCACAACGTAATATACCAGTATCAGACCATTTTCCGAAAGGGCTACTCTTGTGAAACACAACTTGCAGGGTTTGTTCATGACCTACACTCATCCGCTGACACTGGTTTACAAGTAGATGCAGTTTTTCTAGATTTCTCAAAAGCTTTTGATCGCGTTCCACACCACAGATTACTTCTCAAACTTGCATGCCTAAACATTCGCCCTAACGTCCTCGCATGGGTTAAAGCTTTTCTTTCCTCCAGGCTCCAGTTTACTTCCGCTAACAACTACAATTCTTCTTTTGACCACGTTACTTCCGGTGTCCCCCAGGGCAGCGTGCTAGGTCCTTTACTTTTCTTAATATATATTAACGATCTTCCTTCTTGCGTAACGTCACGGGTTCCTCTGTTTGCCTATGATGTCGTAATTTACCGCACAATTTCCTCTGATATCGATAGCCAATGCTTGCAATCTGACCTTGTTGCAATTACCTTATGGTGCTCCAAATGGCTAATGTCGCTTAATATCTCTAAAACCAAGTTAATGACATTTAACGGCCGAAAGTCTCGAATTGACAACACTTACTTCATTAACAACAGCACGATTGAGTCTTCCACTTCCTACAAATATGTTGGCCTTCATTTCCAGTCTGACCTAACGTGGCATCACCATATCAATTTAACCCTGGCAGAGGCTAACCGCACTCTTGGAATACTTAAACGAACCCTCAAGCAAGCGCTACCATTCCCACGAAAACAGGCATATATCCCAATCATTCGCTCGAAAATTGAATATGCTGCGGCAATTTGGGATCCCCATCAAATATATCTAGCCTCTAACCTTGAAGCCCTGCAGAACCGTGCTGCTCGATTTATTTTTTCAGATTGTTCAACATTCACCAGCGTTACATCTTTAAAGAAACGTGCCGATTTGCAATCCTTGAGCCTTCGTCGAAAACATTCTCGCTTATCACTATTTCATGAAATTTTCCACCGCTCCTCACTTCGTGATGATATACCCGCCGTGGTTGCTCAGTGGCTATGGTGTTGGGCTGCTGAGCACGAGGTCGCGGGATCGGATCCCGGCCACGGCGGCCGCATTTCGATGGGGGCGAAATGCGAAAACACCCGTGTGCTTAGATTTAGGTGCACGTTAAAGAACCCCAGGTGGTCAAAATTTCCGGAGTCCTCCACTATGGCGTGCCTCATAATCAGAAAGTGGTTTTGGCACGTAAAACCCCAAATATTATTATTATTATTCACTTCGTGATGATTTTTTTCGGTCACCGCCGATTATCTTTCCTCGCCGCGATCACGCTAATGAAGTGAAAGGCATTTTGTGTCGGTCATCAACTTTCGCTCAATCCTTCGTACCACGCACTATCATCGATTGTAACGATTTACCCTCTGTTACGTTTCGCCTACGACGCGCGGTATAGCCGGCGCGGATGCAGCGGACGCCGGGGCTTCGTTCAAAGCGGCAGACATTTTGGCCCGTTCGGCGCCGCCGATACGCCTCCCCGCCAAGCGCGTCCAGGCATGTTCCAATGCCACGTGTCTTCGTGTGTGCGCGTGTGTGTGTGTGTGCATGTTGGTGCCCACGCTTGCCAAAGCGCGGCAGCCGGGGAGAGGAGCTCCCCCAACTGTGAAGCGAGGAGGTCTGACGGCGCCGGCCCGGCGGATGCGTCACCTACTCATCCCAACGTGCCCAAGCGGCGCCGGCCCGGCGGATGCGTCACCTACTCGTCCCAACGTGCCCGAGCGGCGACGTCACGTGCGCGTCTATAGAGGCGTTCCTTCTTGCCCTCAACTGCGAGGGTATAAAAGCAGCTGCCCCCGGACGCCGAAAAAGGCTCCGATTTCTTCTGTTGAGTAACGTGCTCTCCCGTCTCTCCACTTCGGTCGACCTGACCGCCCGCTCTTTGCGATGCTAGAATAAACAAGTTGTTCTGTTACCTGTCGACTCATGCTTTGCTCGGACCTTCGGATGCTTCCAGTTGTGCCCCAGGCCGCCAGGCCAACGCTACCCTTGGGGCTTGCGACCCAGGTGCAACAACGGGTGTCAGCGCCGAGGTTCCAACACCTCATACATAGCCATGGAAACTGACATAGCCAAATTTAAGGAAATAATTTGCACTACTGTGACGTGCTGCTAAAAATGTTGTTTTATCATTAAGTGTGTTTCCCTGATATTTTTGATGCTTTGTGAGTTGTTGCTTGCTCCTGATGTTTTTATGTACGATGTTTTGTTTTTTGCTGTTTTTTTTGTTTTTTGGTTCAATGTGATAACTACACTGCCTTGTTGAGCGGTAAAAATCTCTTGTAAATGTTTATTTTATGTATGCTGTACCTGAATGTACACTTGTGCTTCTTCTTGTAGCCTCCCGCCCCCCTTTATGTAGTACCCTCCTTCGAGGGCCATTTAAGGGTATTGTAAATAAATAAATAAAATAAATAAATTCAATTTGTTGTGGGAGCGAGTTAAATAACAATGAGTAAAAAGACAGCGCCAAGCTGCGCGCCCCATATATGAGCGCTTAAGTTGCGAAAATTGTCGTGCCTCATTAAAGGAACTCGTACGAGATGGAGGGCATCCATGCAGAGACGCGAATGCGTCAGTAGAAATGTGCACGAATTAAATCCCCTGTGTTCGGTACATCGCGGACGTGCTCAAAGTCAGCTTACTTGAATTAGCCGCGACACGCAGCGCAGGGCGTGATACAGCCGTTGGGCTATACAAGACGAATTCGACGAAATCTCTCCAAAGCGTTTGCGTGCGCTAGAGCTTCTTCCCGTGGCTTTCCCAACCTTTCAAGTGGCGTCATGCACGTGCCTTGTGTTGCGCATCCTATTCGCGTCGTTAAAGCTTCATCGTCGCGACAGTGGCATCCATATTTTATCACAGGAACCGGCGCGGCTCATAGGGAAGAGCTGAAAGGCTCCAGTGCCTGCCGATTATGATCATGTATTATTAATCTCTCGACTTGGTACGACATGTCCGACGCTTGTCGCATGCAGCTGTAAATCTGAGCTGACTGAAATTTTTCGGCGCGACTAATTCCCCAAAACGTCCGCGCAATCTACGCGTAACAAATTTTCCCAGAGGCCTGCCTTTGATTCCGCCTACTTTTGTAAATGATTTACGCATCCAAGGCAGTCGCGAATTCGGCCTCGGCTGCATTTTACGGGCTATCGCTCGTAGCCGTCCCCGTGGCTGCTGAAGGATAGTTTGTTCGGCCTGTTCGCAAGATTTACGGACAACGTGCGACGACGGAAGCAATCAGCGCGGAATTCCGCCGCGTGCGACGCGATAGAAGCTGGACCAGCGATGGACAGGCGATACCGGCCCGAGGAGACTCCGCCGAAGGAGACCGGTCCATTAGGGACGGAGAGATTGTGTTCGCGGATAACGCGCCTGGCGCTGTGTGCACATTCCTGCCCGTGTTCGGAGGGCCGCTGGCGTTCATCGCCGCGGCTGGTATACGAGCGCACATACACGATGATATATCAAAGCGGCAGTGAATGAATGCCGCTGCTGCTCCCCTCTCCTGGAAAAGCCTTGTCATGTGAACGTGGTCAGGGAGTATATATCAATGCAGCGGAGCCAGAAACCTCAGTGGAGCTGATCTGAGGAGTGAAATGAAATTTCGCGATGGATCCCTGATACGGATTCTACTTAGGCCCTGGTAGGTCCCTGCAATATGTTGCGTCAAAAAAAGAAAACATGTAAAGCACTGACAAGGAAGAAATAAATAATAAAAAAAGCATCTGACGAGTAAAAGAAATAGTCATCTTGTGCTAAAGTCACGCGTGCGAAGAAAAATATTTTTTTATAGTGATCACTTCATGGTTATGCCTGCCCCTCAGATTTTATCCTTTCCGCACACGGGCGCAACTTCATTTATAGGCCAAGTAACTTCTCAACCTTGCTGCATTATATAGATTAAGTTACACACGTGAAGCTGTATGCGCCTTTATTCTTTGAGCCATAGTGCCAACTTTAGCACTGTTACACGCATCTTATTCCCACGAAGCTGAACACCAATGTATCAGTGTGACAGCTCGGAGTCGCAAAGTCTGCGTGTCTCGGACTGACTCGTTCAGCGTTTGATTGTCTTGTGATAGCTCAAGTCTACCTATAAAGGTATCACGTGATCTCACTGTCTGTGCCACTCCTAATTGTCACCACAGGTTCCCCCTTTTTCTCATCTTTCATTTCCCTATGAGTAGAGCTGCAGACTAGATTACTTTCACCCGCGGGTCGACTTCTTTGCCCTTCCTCGATAGTCGCCGTATACTGAAGTGGTCATCGCATCGCGACAACCATCCGCTTCAGGAAAAACTTCTTCAGAGAACCGCGAGAGTCGGCGTCACAGTGAGGACGATACACAGACGGTATAGTTCCGCAATGTACCACTCCCTCCAGGCAGACTTAAACCATCCCCCTTATTAACTGACTAGCGGGGTGATGCTGCAACTCCATAGTCTTGAAAAGAAGCAAGGGCGTTCAAATACTCGAGATTTCCAATGCAAGTCCGAACGTTCTTGCTACTAGAAAAGCTGATAATTTACATTTCTGTATTTTCGAGCTCCCGGAGCGCAGTACGATTACTACTACAATTTCCACATGGCAAACGTCGTCGCAAACGACTATTTTATGGCAGCCACAACTGTTTGATGTTTGCTGTTGCATCAAAGCCGATTTTTAAGGGGCATATTTTTCCCATTTTTGCTGTAGTTTATTAATAAACACCAACAAAAAATACAGTCAGAAACACTGAGTTCGAGTAAAAGCGCATTTTATACTACCGAAGGCACTGCTGCTGTGAATAATTTTTTGAGCACATATACGAAGCTCATTTCTCGCACGATAGCTATCACATGACCTGTCAGAAAAGGTCTCGACTTTGGTCTGCGTACGAACATTTATTCTCGTCCGCCGCTCCCAGTTTCATCGGCGTTCTTCTGCTTGAATTCATCAATCAAGAAGCTCCCAACCAACACTCAATCTTCTGCGAATTCGAGGCAGCCCTCCAGAGCTTACTCTCTACACAACGCCCTGGATCCCATGGTCTTGTCGCGGGCATAGGAAAATTCACCACAGGCGATTCAGAAAATATACCAAATCTTCTTTCAGTGGCTACTAAGCCACTGCGGTGTCATTCAAAATCACCGAGCAGTTGCATCCACCCGACTTCCCTAATACAATGCCAACCAATGTTACTCTTCTTCCTTTTTCTTTTTTTTTCGAGCTGATCCAGAGAGTAAGTTTTCTGTGCTTGCACGCAAGCTTGCATTGCGTAAGTTATATTTGGTTGATTTCCCAAGGCAGCGTCTCAATTCTCCCTTGGACGCAAGCTACTGCTCCGCCTCTCGTAAGCATTACCACGGCAAGATTTAACCTTCGTATGTCGTCTAATACTTGCAGTAGCATGATCGAATGCCCACTCCTGTCGCATAGAAATAGCCGATTGATTTTAGTCGCACTTTTTTTTTTCGTTTTATTAGAGGGCTGGCGACACCATAATCATGGCATGGGGCTTCAATTTCTCTGAAGTGCAACAAATCATAATTATATCCTTTTTTAATGAGACAACTTGAAAAACCAAGTAGAGCCCTGCCAAGTAGACTGCGGCTTTAGGTGTATTAAGTATAGGCGTCTTCGTTACATAACAGAAATCGCACGTGGTGGCCCCGTGAACACTGCCATCTGGCGGTCCCCACTGTGAAAGCCCGTCCCAGTAAATGAACTCGCAGCCGGAAGAGTTGCTGAAATCTGTCGATTTTCTTTCCTCTCGTTCTGCTTTTATTTATTCCAGTTCTAAAATATGTGCTGTGACTTCTTATAAGTACTTAGGTATTAGCTTGTCCAGTAAGCTTGCTTGGTCTTCCCACATTTGCAGTATTAGCAATGATGCCAGTCGTGTACTATGCTACCTGCGCCGTAATCTACGTCTTGTTCCCCCTTCAGTAATACTACGAGTACATTTGCACTATGTAACGCGAAATGCGAAGGTTGTGGAATCGTTCCCCACCTGCGGCAAGTTGTTCTTTCATCCACTTTCATTTCCGTTAATTTATCGTTTCTTTATTTCATTTATTACGCACAAGTAATTTTCCCTATGTTGTTCTTGGTGTCAGTGTTTGTTGGCTTCTTATGATATGACTAGTATATTTAACACTTTTTCGACCCAAACAGGAATACACATGCTCAGTGTGAGATTCATATCAATTTCACCTGGCAACAGCAATGGAATCTACACAGAATCATGCAGCAAGGTTCATTCACTCCGACTACTCTTACCACACTAGCGTCACTAAACTTAAGTCATCTCTGAACCTTCCAACCCTCGAGCACCGCTGCAAAACAGCAAGACTTTGCCTCTTTTACAAGTTTTATCACTCGCTGCTTCACTAGACCGAGATCACGCCTGCGCATCGCACTTCATCCCGTCATTAGCCATTCAAAGTGTGTTTATCCCTGTCCAGCTCGCACCACCGCTCATCTTAACTCTTTCTTCGTTCAAGCAGCGAAAGAAGGGAATCATCGACCTACTGAAGCGGTGCACCACTCCAGTCATTCATCCTTCAAGGCATTCATTGAAAATATAACCTAGATATGCCCACCCCTCATGTAAAAGGGGGGTATTTGAGGTACGAATCAATAAAAAGAAATATAGCCGCTTTGTTTGTGTATCTCTTAATTTCCTCGCTTTTATTCATTTTCACTCTATAGTTTTGTTTTCTTAGGTATTGTCTTTGGATAACCGGCCCCTCAATGCCGTACTACGTAGTTTCGGAGCAATTGAACAACAATAACAAGGCTAATGCATGATCGTGCACGTTAGATGAAATCAGAAAACGCTTTACCGCACTGTGAACTAAGTGGCCCGTGGAGTGAGGATGCGATCACATGAGCATGTTCTGTATTTCAACTGTGAATCTGTTCGCGGAATCTCAAAAGATAGCCTGCTCCCCACAACCGCTCATTGCCAGATACTTTTTTACCCAATTTGATGAAGAAAATCGCGGAAGAAATGAATAAATCGCGGCAGTTTTTATATCAACAAGATAGTGTTAAGGAGCCCGTGTCGCAGAAAATCCGCAGTCGGCGTCCGGCGTCCCGCCTCGGCGTCCAGTGCCGGCGTCGGAGGTCGTCTCGGCAAGAATATTTTCGAGCCACTCATACCCAGGTCATACATGAGACGCAAGGAATTTACTGAACTAACTGAATTTCTCAAGCTAAAATACGTGAAAACATCGTAAACTACGAAATACACACAATCTACAGATGTGATAGCTCTCGGATTGTAATTTGACTAAACAAGAAAACATAATTCTGTTACGCGAAAACTGAAAGAAACCCCTTTCCCAGCGTTTATACAATTCACAGACCGGCCACGGCGTCCGCCATTTGCGCAAACCGGCGCGTCTCTGCCTCCGGGGCCACGGAGCGGCGCGCTCGGTTCCTTGCAGTACCTCCAGCTGGCACCCGCCTTCGCCGCATCGCAACCTACGCAAGAGGGCGTGTTTCTACCACAAAGCCCGCCTTCGTGCATAGTGTTTCCCGGTAAACATTACGGTTACATAAGCTCCAGTTGCCGGGAAGCGTGAGAAGCAGTTAGGGATTTTTGTAAGTTATCGCGTTCCACTCTTAAATGCGAAGTTAAGCGTCCTCCAAATTTTTATTTTACTTCCGTGTGTTACAGATTGCCCAATACACTGAAAGGGAGCGCCACAAAAGCGTGATTCGACGAAAGCAAGGTCAAGAAAAGTATACAAGATCCACAGTAAGAAAAGTCACCGACGATTATGATGCTACCTAATGCGAAATTTGAGCGCAGCTGTATACGTCTTTTCATTTCGTGATATATTGGCTGGCGCGGACACTCTGTCTCGTGCGGCACGTGGCAAACGGAGCCAAGTGTGGCACGACTGCCTCGCTAATCTGGAGATCGCCAAAGGCGGCGCGTGGGTGACGCGTGGGCGCTTTTCACAGTAGCCACCGCAACAGACCTCCGCTCATGCAGAGCTTTGTTTCTATACATGGTATCAGTCGCGCCATCAGTGAACACACGACGCGCGCTACTTTGGCGCCACCTGGAAGCCATCGTCGGCGCAAAGCCCGTCTTGCGCGGCACTAAGCTATTTTTCTCACGCTTTCGCCATGCCCTCCTCCTCCGCTTTCCTCCTCGCGCTGTATTCGCTATCGAAGTCTTTCACCTGCGCTCCGCGTTCGCTCTTTCATCCTTCGCTTTGCTCGTTCGCACGGTTACAAGGACGCCGAGGGAGGACGCCGAGGGACGACGCCGATGCTCGCCACAGGAACGGGCGCCTAAGAGCTACGCACTAAAAAGCAGATTTTTGGATATCTAAACGAGCAGAGTATGTACCGCAAGCACCCTGAAAGCACTTCGGCGGCCAATATTTTGTTTGTAGTTCGCGCTGGCATAAAATCTTTGTCAACCTGCAAGGTTGAGCAATCTCTGGCACAACGTCAGCGCTTCTCCGACCAACCAAAGAGTTGTCCGGAGACACGGGCGCCTTTTCCTCACCCTCGGCGACCTACTCTCTGACTGATGGCTCCGTCGCCGTAGCAGTCCCCTCATCCTCCCTTCGACACTACTACCTCCTCATTCTATCAGCGGAGAAATTCAAGCCGCCGATCACGAAAACAGTGGATAGAGATAACAAAGCTATTTTAAAAATGGAAAGCACGCCACTACATATTCCCGCCGTGAGCAGGACTAGAAGCACGTCTTCAGAACGTATCCATTGATTCAGCGCTGGCGTCGTGAAAAGCAGAGAAAATAGATTATCTCTTCGCAGTTGCTGTCTATTCAACGTTTTTTTACGCTTTCTTGGCTGAGACATGTCATTGAAGTTTAGGAGCAAAAGAAAATGGAGAAGACGTACCTTCCACAAATTCGTTTCGCGACATCGGAGCTCATTTACAATCAGCTATATGGTGTACTTAAGGCTTAAGTGGATGTAGCACGGATGAGCTTGATTGATTGATTGATTTATTTATTTATTTATTTATTTATTTATTTATTTATTTATTTCGCTGATGGGCTTTAAGGTCTCCAAGTGGAAAGGAACTTCTTAAGGGGAAAGGTCTGAAAGCTGAAACATCACTACGGATTCTTTCTATCGAGAGAAGCCGTAGTGGAGGGTCCCAGATTATTCTGACCCCGTGATGTTCTTTAACGCAGACCAAGCGTAAAAAAATTCAGCCTCACTAAATATAAGAAGTGAAATGAGAATCACGGAGACTTGGCCAAATGGTAGATATGACAATCATTGCGATTTAGTTTGTTTACAAGTATGCAGCGTAACGCTACACTGCTTGGTTGCTGTAATTAAGTGTACAGGCAACGGAATGGTATAGTAAGCTCTCCCCGCGGACCACATGGTTCTGTTCACTGAAAGGAACGATCGAGCAGAGAGCGATTGAAGGGGCTGATCCCACTACCTTTGCCTGCTGACACCGTCGACTACACGAAGGGAAACCCAGAGTCAAGACAGTCACGGCCTGCCAAGCGGGCGCCGCAACTTCGAGCCGTGCGCACCCGTCAATTCGCTCCTTTCGACGAGGAATCGCGCAGATGCGCCGCCGTATGCGTTTGACATGCGCGGCTCATGTGTACCATCGCCGGTGACGTGACCTTAATGGAGTGGACGCGGACATGCTTTGCGGCGGCGGCATCGGCCATAATGACGCCCAAACTAGACGCATATTGACGTAGTAAAAGCTGCCATCATTCACCGCGAGCGACGAGATTGGCCGCGGACTTGATTTACCTCGGGCCGTTATCAGCATCGGAATCAAGCCCATTTTTGCGACCGTAACCGAAGGCTTTTGGAACCTTGCCGCCTTCTGTGCGAGGACTGCCGCCGCGGGCGACGTAAATTACATCACGCGTGCGCTGCCCACAAATATGCCCGCTCCATTGGCGCTGCAGCTTTAATGCCCTTCATTCATCGACCGCACGAGCGTGACGGCGTCGCCGCTGCAGATGCTCGATGCATATGCAGGCCGCCGTAGAAGCTGTTCATTCCGCATCTGAAGGAACTCTCGAACCGGTTCTCTTTTTCTTATTTGCTCAGTATTTCTTTCTTTTCGTCAACTGTCTTCGGTTTCCTTTTGTTATTAGGTTGGCACCGCTTTTTTTTTTTCTCTCTCTCTGGCGGCGTTTCTTTTTTACTTGTCACACATGTACTAGCGACAAGCGGAGACAGGCACGATGTATATACGGCCGGAAAAGGCATGCAGCGCGCGGTGGAAAACTGAAACGCTGTTGTTATTCCAAAGGCAGACGGGTCGTACAGGAAACGAAGAGGTCGTCATATTTCACGCGGCCCGTGCATGTGTAATGCGGCGCGAGTTTTTCTCTTTCCTGCTCCTTTTTTAAGCTGTTTACATGCACCGCACATCCGCTCGCGATGATCTATGCGACGAAGGTCCCTCGTGACGTCGAAGGCACGGATACACTGTGCGACAAGTGCGGCGCGTTCGGACGACGATGTAATGAACGCGTATGACGCGCTACACGGAAAGCAGACGAGCAAGAAATGCGCACCTTTTCGCCTGCAGATTTGAAGTCTTCGCAGCGAGAGCTCCACGGAGTGCCTCATGCGCGCTCCTCATGAGAGCTCCTCCTCATGCGCGTACCACTTTTGTGAGCGCGTATGAGTATCTTCTGCTCAAAAGCACTTTGCAAATAACGCACGTGCGCTTTGTATACCCCCGCGCAACAGCCCAGGAGGACGGGTTCTCGCACTCAGATTGGAAGGTGCTGCTACATCACTGACTAAAGCCCTTTCCCTTTCAGCCTGGTAGCGCCATCTGTCGAGAAATCCAATGGGAGATGCGCGGGGAACTGCGTCAACAACCCAGAGGGCCTCTTTTCTTCCTGTTCATCCTCATTTCTTCAATTTTTATTTTCCTACCGACTAATCCGTGATGTGTTTGAACGCAGGGTTAAGAAAATTCGCATCACACAGACACACAAAGAGAAAAAGAAAGGAAGAACAAGAAAGAATACACACAAGTGCTAACTATCAAGAAAGGCTTGTTTTCAGTCTCGTATTTATACAGCACCGGGTATATTGCCACTTGGCATCAGCGAACCTCTTGGTTAGGAAAATTAAGTCCTTATCTGAAGCACTCCTTATCACAGAGGAGTGCTTACGCAACCAGAACCAAACTGCAATCTTGGCTCTGCTTCTGTTAGTTGACGTGCGAGCTTTTCATTGCTCCCGCTGACAAAAGCACACTCGAGGCAAAAAAGCGGCTCACAGCCGCATGATGTACAACGAAGGACGAGCTCCATAGGTCGCCGCGTAGTTCTTACGTTCTCTTAAACAGTCATTCATTGCCACGTCCACTTTGTCTTACATACTCTTTACCACACGCTAACATAATGCAATATACGAGGGGCTCATTTAACGAAGCTGTTCATTCCTATATTCTGTTTGCAATTGGCCAGCCTTTTTCCCTAATATGTCAAAAATCATGATTAGCTGTCGCCTGATCTTAGCGCAATTCTCATTAAAGATGCTTTGCGTTTCTTGTTACAAATGTGTTCCGTGTGAATTTTTATTCTCCCTCCGCAGTACTTGACAAATGCTTTCGAGGCTCAGAAAAGGCGTCTTTGGCTTCGGCGTGTGAGACTCCAAGGCATATCCACTTTAAAAGAATTGTGTGGATGGCACCGCTTACGAGATATGCGCCGTCAAACTTGCGGTAAAAATGCACTGTCATTCAACTTACTTTCTTAACAAAATGAAGTTTCATGCATTGAAGTACAAAAGTAACTCGATACTGCAGTTGAATATTCTGGACATCTTGAAGCTTGCCACTAAATGCTTTCATTAACTTTTTGTTTGCAAAAAGTCGGTCAGCAATCTACGAAATTCCAGGTGAATTATTAAATTATGACATGTTCGCAAGTATCCATCTACCCTGGTTGCGCAGAGTGTCAGCGTCCTTGAGCCTTTCACAAGAGCGTTTTTTTTCATCATCCCCCCAGGTCTTAATAGGCAAATGAAATAAACAGAATTCAACTCAATGCAATGCTCAAGGCACTGTGCTTGCGAACTGAAGATGCGTTAGATATGTGTATTATCCAGAATGCGCGAAGCAACGTAGTCTTATATAGTACTTTTTGCGATCATGTAGCCACCATGTGTAGCCACCAAAAACAATAATAACTGATTATGCGTGTGCCCTTCCTCGTGTATCGATCGGCCCAATTATTTATTGGTTCATCCTCTGGAACTGAACATGTATTCATTCATTTATTTCTTCATTCATTGCAGAGACGTAGACCAGACGTGTTCATGCAGTCGCTGTCATTTTAGTTATACAAGCTTCTTTTAAATAAACAGCAGACAGTAAAGATACCTCTTTGTTATTTCGACTGGTTATTCTGTATAAAGCGCTACTTTGCGAAATTGTAACCCATAGGCGATTGTTTTTTTCTTGCCGTTCGATACGGAAATTATCTACGACCTGCGTATACATCGAGTACAGTGTGATGTCCTAGCGAAATTTCTCCGTCTCGGCTGGAAACATTCGGTACCATGCTCCTCGTGCCGACACATTTGGCGCGGTAGCAGAACGGCTGCTGGCGTTCGCGTCTGTTTTTCGCTAACGCTGATCGCGCTTGACACATGTTTTAACTGCTCGCCTTTAGCGCGCCAGTCGTTTCCTGGCCGGCGGTAAAGCGAGCCAGGGGCTGCGCCGCCGACTGTTGACGAATAAAAGTCTTCTATTTTCGGCGCACTCGGCGCGGCTGCCTCTCAACGACGACTGATTTATGTCGAGCGTCGCGTTGGCCCGGCCGTTCTGCGGCGCCGTGCTGCCGCGTGTGTGGACCTCGGCTCATTCGTGCTAAAAGTCGAGACCCTCTCCTGTCCCTTGCCCCGGCCCGGCCTCCATTTTCCTTTAGTGCGAAGAGACAGATTGTTGCACGAGCTTTGCAACGTCATTCTTGAAGAATAGTGGTTTTGTGCCCAGCTATCGACGCGAGTGCTGCTTTAGAGATGTAAGCTTTAGTTGGTTGCGCTTGTTTTTCGCTGTTGCGAGGTGGTGATGGCATGTCCGCAGTAGAAAATCAGAGAGAGAAAAAAAATGAGAGTTTGGCGACCCCTTAAAGGGCCCGCTCACCAGGTCTGGCCATCTTGAGCTGAGATTGAGCTGAGCCGACCGTGTCTGCAAAGTTTTACATCGCTGCGCGCCGCGAAAAGATCTGAAATTTCAAACCAAACGCCGTTTCCCTTCTCCTCGCTGCCGCCGCGCACCAAGCCGGAGGATGACGTACACGTGCTAGTACGCCTACGTACACGTGTTTGCCCTGCGACGTCGCTCGTGATGACACGTGACTTCGAGAATTATTCAAGGCAACGTCTGTTATTTGTGTAATATGTTGCCTGAGTGAATGAATTAGAGCTTAGAGAAATAATGAAACACACAAACCGAATGTATTCATGTTTTTTTTGTTTTACTTCGCACCGCATCAAGAGAGATGTACTTCCGTTTCGTCTGCTTGTCCCCACGTCATGCAGTCGCGCGCGCGCACACCGAGACTATGTCATTTCCTACCGTGTTCCAGCGCGGGATCATGCTCTGTGATCCGCTTGCGTCTGCCTGTCTGCCTCAGTATTCGTGTAGCACTGAATTATACCGCTAGTCAGGTGTCCTCGTGCACAGCGCGCAAAATTGGGTGCTGTGCGATACGAGACAAACACAACAGCTCGCGGGCGACACCGTCAGCGGAAGTGCGCCGCAGCGCATAAAGGCGAGGAAAAAAATAAGAAGGCGGATCGCGTGATGTTTGCGTCATGCGATCCTCGAGGTTCGGTATGTATGGGAGAACGCAAGGAAGGAGTTCCGCCTGCGGAGGCTAGACAGGGCGAGGGGGAGAGTGTCTCGCTTGGCAGTGGAGCTCGCCTCCTGAAATCATCGGTTCGCGGCACTGAAATATTTCTATCTCGGCGATGAATGAGCCGATTTGAAAAATTTTTGCGGCAGAACACTCCCTGGAGGACACGTAACAACTTCCAGCGTACAACCAAAATTTGCTATGGGGCCTGGTGAGGAGCCCTTTAAATAACTGAAAAACTGCCTGTGGCAGTAGACGTGATCGCCACTGCCTTGGGGACCCCCTTATTGACTTGAATTATCGCGCTATTGGCATAAACCGAAATGAGAAGAAATAAAAATAAACCAGAATATTTTCCTCATGTTCCCAGGTTGACTAGTGTTACTATGTATGACGAAGACGTGATTCGGACTTGGGAACGCAGTTCTTGCGGATATAGCTTGTTTAGCAACCGGCTGTGTGCCACATTCATCCTACTCCCCCGCGTCAACCCCTCTCCCAAACGCCGTGTTTCGCGCATTTCCCCTATGCTTTGTTTGGCTTTATTTAGTTGCTGCAATAAATTTACACCCTCAGTTCTTCCGATTCTCTTGCTCACTGCACGGCGAGGGCTTCCACTGTAGTTGCCTTGATGGCTTTAGGTAACCTTTGAGGATTTGTTGGCCGGTGTTATACTCTCATATTAAGTGACGCGTGCGGATGTGACAGGATGTTGCACATCCGCCGCCATTTTCATGACTAGCGCTCGCTAACACTCCCAGCGCTAGGGTTTCTGCTCGAATACCCAAGAAAGTGGACAGGAGGAAACAGACATTTACTCTTTACATAATCCGCAAGTGCGCTTTTTTACACTGCATGTTTGCCTAACTAATGGTGGCGCCGGTCATCGTTCAATCGTTCGAGATAGGAAAGAGGAAACAACGTAAGTGGTGGAACAAGGAAAAAAAGCAAGCTATAGAAGAGCGTAAGCAGGCGTCTAGGGATCATCGAGCAGCCAAAATGTTGGGATTACACGAAGAGGTGCTCCTTAGATGGAACAAATGCCGAGAAAAGAAAAGGGTGGCGAGCGAGCTTGTGCAAGAGCAAATTGAATGCGTAAGTGAACCGTTGTGTGCATAACATTCGCAAAAGAAACAAAGGCACCCCAAAAAGATTCTGGAACCATATAAGAGCACTCAGAGCTCTAACTAAAAATTAGCAAGCGGCTATAAGGGAAGAAGACGGTAACATCTAGGAAGGAGACGATGCGCTGCGGTACAGCACAGACGTTATTAGGGATAACTTCGGCACCAAACAAACCCTAATTCAGACTAAAACAGATCCAGCAAGAACAGAGAAACCTGAGCTATCAACATTTAGCATAGAAGGATTTTATTGAAAAAAAAACACAAGAAAATGTCCTTAATAACGCGGCAGCAGGACCCGATGAAATCCCATCAGAGCTAATCAAAAATTGGAGGACGCTTAAGCTTCGCCTTCAAGAGTGGAACGCGACAGCGTTCCCGTCGACCCGCCAAGGGGTGTAAGACAATGGGCTACGGCGCAGCGACTACGCGCCCGGCATCGGACGCGGTGAGCGTCGAGCAACGCAGCGTTCGGCGCGACAACGAAATGTGCGCCTGAGCAAGCGACGCACGCCTGAGCCTTAGAAACAGCTCGTTTCTAAGGCAACACCGCGTTCACTAGAGGCGCTTTTGTACCGCTTTGAAGCATCGAACTCGTGGCTCAGTGGTAACGTCTCCGTCTCACACTCCGGAGACCCTGGTTCGATTCCCACCCAGCCCATCTTGGAAGTTGCTTTTTACTTATGAAGTGCCTGCCGTGATTTATCGCTCACGGCCAACGCCGCGGACGCCGACGCCGACACCGACACCGACGCCGACGACACCGGCTTTTCTGCGACACGAGTTCCTTAACGCTATCGCGTTAAAAACCTCGGTCCAAAGAGCAACCCACTGGTGACTGATGCTATAGAGCAAGGGATTAGAACGAAGAAAATTCCGGTAGGATGGCGTCAAAGCAAGATGATCGTCATCTACAAAGGCAAAGGTGATAAGGGTAAGACGAGCTCGTACAGGCCAGTTACGGTAACGTCAGTGATATATAGAATAGCAAAGCAAGCCATAAAATTGGAACTGTCGAAGTGGGCGGACAAAAATGATGTACATGGGGACTGCAGAATTGGTTCAGGCCACGCAGACGCTTTGAGGATAATATGTTTGTACTAACTCAGTGCCTATAGATTTCAGTAGCTCAGAATAGACCTTTATCGATAGCATTTGTAGAGAGAGAGAGACAGAGAGAGATGAAAGGGGAAAGGCAGGGAGGTTCACCAGAGGGGAATATCCGGTTTGCTACTCTACGCCGGCGAAAGAGGGGAGGGGGTGGTAAAGTGATAACAAGGTAGATATTAAAGGAGCCTATCACAACGTGGACAGGGAATGGTTATGGGATATTCTTAACGACGAAGGCATAGAGGACGATTTTAGGGAACTGCTGAGTGAAGTAGATATAGAGACAACCGAGTACAAGCTGTATAGGAAGGTCGGAAAGGTAATGAAGTGGTGGGAATTCACCAAGGACTGAAGCAAGGATGTCCTCCATCTCCATTGTTGTTCGCGCTTTATGTACCTTCTCCCTCCTACCCGCTCTTTCTTTCAATCCCATGTCCCCCACCCTGCCGGCGCAGAGCCGTGCTCCCGCATGGGTTGCAGAAGATAGTGCCAGCCTTTCCTCCTTTCCCACAAGAACCACTTCTCTTCTCTTATGTTAACGGCATAGGAAGACGACTGGAAAACAGCGAATTAGGGTTTGATTTATCATACATGCGTAATGGACAAACGGCGCAACAGAAGCTCCCTGGACTGACGTATGGGACGACATCGGTCTACTAGCGGACAATAAAAGAAATTTACAGACACTTGCGAATATCTGTGGCAATGCAGCGACAAATCTAGGCCTCAAGCTTAGCACAGAGAAATTAGGAATTATGATCTTTAATGAAGAGACGAGTAAATACGTGGTGTTAATTTAACGGCAAGTCATACCCATAGTCAAGCAGCATAAGCAATATAAATACCTCGGCGTATGCAAAACGAAGGAAACACTTCTCAAGCCCTTACCAAGAGACTCTGAAAATAAATGGGAAGCGGAATGCACCAGTTGCGAGACATAGAAATTTGGGGCCTGTTGTGCCCGGCGGTGCTTCAGAGCCGGGGATCCCACCCCGGCGACATGCAGTTGTCACCCCTCATCATTTGCTGTTGTACCTGTCGGCCCTTCAGAGCGGGGGATGCCACCCCGGCGACATGCAGTTGTCACCCCTCATCATTTGCTGTTCTACCCGGCGGCCCTTCAGAGTGGGGCATGCCACCCCGGCGACATGCAGTTGTCACCCCTCATCATTTGTAGTTGTACCCGGCGGCCCCTCAGAGCGGGGGATGCCACCCCGGCGACATGCTGTTGTCATCCCTCATCATTTGCTGGTATCCGTCGGCCCTTAAGACCGGGGATGCAACCCTGGCGACATGCAGTTGACACCCCTCATTATTTGCTGTAGTACCCGGCGGCCCTTCAGAGCGGGGGATGCCACCCCGGCGACATACAGTTGACAACCCTCATCATTTGCTGTTGTGCCCGGCGGTGCCTCAGAGCCGGGGATCCCACCCCGGCGACATACAATTGTCACCCCTCATCATTTGCTGTTGTACCCGGCGGCCCTTCAGAGCGGGGGTTGCCACCCCGGCGACATGCATTTGTCACGCCTCATCATTTGCTGTTGTACCCGGCGGTACTTCAGAGCGGGGATGCCACCCCGGAGACATGCAGTTGTCACCCCTCATCGTTCACTTCGATGCGGCTCGCTTGTGGTGCCCGACGGTGCTTCAGAGCGGGGGGATGCCACGCCGGTGACGTGCAGTTGTCACGCCTCATCATGTACTTCAAGGCAGCTCGCTTGAAGATAGTAACGTCGTCTCTCTTGAGCGCGATGAAGAGCCCATCAAGGCCGTTATGGTCGGCCGTTCACCACGCGACAAATACCCGGTCACGGATGAAGCAATTATGGGAAACGAGCCGACAGTCTCGTCAAATGGGATGTTGAACGTCCTCGCCGGAGGTGAGGTCCGTGCAAAGCTACTATTCTTCACACCTGTCAGCCGCACAAATTGGCACGACCACACCGAAGACGGAGACAGCGCACCATGCCAGTTCCCCTGTTTGTGCCCAGTGATTTTAGTGTGTTTCGACAAAACTCCCGTCGGAGGGAAAGGGCAACAAACCTCTGGGTTGCTGGGACCTGAGGTCATCGGTCTTCTGACACCGGATTGGTGGAAGCGACTGAACAATGACGACGCACGGCATAAAAAGCGTATGCAGATGGCTGTGAGAGAAAAAGAGAGGAGGGGGATGCTCGGAAACAGTGGGACACTCGAACATGCAAAGACGCTACCATATTGTGCTCCGATAGTTGGAGCCGTACTGTAAAACTCAACCATGTACTTTTTTTAATATAATCCTTTTTTTCATTCTCTTAAACGTCGCTCGGAACCCTTTGTCCCGGCACCTGGCACGGCACCATCCATGGAAACTTCGTTGGTCGCACGGATCCCCCTACTTCACAACAGGCCACAATAAATATGAGTTGGTGCGTGGAATCTGGAAAGGAGTAATGGGGCCACTGCTAACGTTCGTAAATGCCATTATATACTTGACATCGGATATCTTGTAGGGGTTGGAGAGAGAGAGAGAGAGAGAGAGCAAATGATAAATGAAAGGTAGGGAGGTTAACCAGGACTGAGCCCGGTTGGCTACCCTACACTGGGGAAAGGGACAAAGGGGGCGGAAGTTAAGCAAAGATCGGTAGGCCGGTTGGCTTTGAGACAGTGCAGGGTCACATGTGTTGGACTTCTTTTGAAGTCAGAGAAGCACAGAGCAAAATTGGTTTTGAAGAATGACTCAGAAACAGATAAATATAAACGGGCGGCTAAAGTGCACATGTATCTGTACCTGAAAAGCGTGGACGCAGAATAAAGGAAGAGGTCAAGAAAATTGGCAGCCAAGTACAGGGTAATTTAAACTGTATATAGACAACCAGGAGTCATCAGAAAGAAAGGGAGAGAAGCAGAGGCAGTTAGTTCGATGCAAAGAATGGAAACAAAAAAGTATCATGTATATTTCCAAGAATGAGAAGAAAGAAATGAGATCGGAAAATCTGTACGATAGCACGAAGGTGCAGTGCCTTGCTATCTGAGGCTCGAGATGGTTGCCTAAGGACAAAAACATACCGGAGAAAATATTCGGAACTAGATGAGGCATGTACGTGCAGCAGCGACAATCCAGAGACTACTCAGCACATCCTAGTGGATTGTGAAGGGATTCGCCCAGTGAGGACTGTAGGTAACGAACACCTTCCAGAAGCGCTTGGGTTTAACGTGGACGGAAGCGGCAACCGGTAAGCAATCGACATATGCTAGAGACGTTTAGGGTATTGGTGGGAAAAAAAGCAGGAAAGAGGTTGATACAACCGGACCTCTGACAGTCATAGCTGTGACACACGGTAGATTTTGAAGGGAAGAAAATATTAAGGAGATTTACACATAACCGCTACATAAAAGACATGTATAGCATACCTGATTAACTCAATGAGGCCAGGCGACTATTCGTCACCGCCCTGTTGCAAAGGGGATGCCATTAAATCGCCATCATCATCATCATCATCATCATCATCATCATCATCATCATCATTGTGAATACGATTTGCTAGCTGCATGAGGGCTGGGCCTTGTCTCTTGCGCGTGATTTCATCACGAGGCGACGTCTACAGTTACGATGCCACAAGAAAACTGCACGTATACTGTGTTTGCAAAATGTTTTTACATTTAATTTAAAATTAACGGTTAATTTGGCTATACGCTTTCTTTGGCCTATGTCTGTCTGCTTCATTTGGTTGTTGCAAAAATTTGGTACGCAACACGACAGAAGCCGACGCTCAAGGACATTCGTGCTACGTTATGTTTCACTCAGTAAATGGGAAAATTTTGAAGATTTGTTCCATTTATTTAGTAGAACCTATATGTAGAACGAGATTGAGAGGGTACAAAATCGTCCGTGACGCCATGGTTAGAATAGTAGGCCTGAAGACTCGTGATTTGGTTCGATCCATGTCTACCTGGGGGGCTTACATGTGATTTTACTCCGCAAAGTAGTTATACCCTTCTTACCGGGCCGCGAGCGTCTAATTTACGTTGTAGTGTAAGTCTCAAAGTGCCGTTTACACTCCTCTCATGGGCAGGCGAAGATAAATACGGGGATATATATATATATATATATATATATATATATATATATATATATATATATATATATATATATATATATAGAAACTTTATTAGAGCGGCACAGATTTGAAGGAGGGGTGGTCAGAGCCTTTCAGTCCAGGGCCCCACTGGCCTCTGCCGCCTGTCGGACCTGGCTAATTAAAGACTTTTGTCTTGCCAGGTCGTAGCGGGCGAGGTGTGCTTCTCACTTCCCCATTGTGTTACTGTTATTTGGACTATGAGGGTTACATGTAGTTACATGTAACCCTCATAGTCCCTCAGTTACATGTAATGAGTTACATGTAGTAGGTACGTCGAGTGACGTATCGAAATACGCAAATAAGATTTCGCATAGGGAGAGCTGAAACGCTGAAAACTAGCGTTTTAACGCTCGAAGTTAGTTGAAAAATCATCTATGGTGACAATTAATTTTTCAATACGGCTTATTTCATGCCCAAGGGGAGCGCCGTCGTTCGCTGCGCGGACTTCAGCGCAGCAGTCACTCTCAGCGTTCCCCTCACAAGGGCAGCTCTTCCAGGTAATAGATGTCAATCAAGGAACTGCCGTCTTTAAAAGTCATCATCATCATCTTGGTGTGGTCATCGTAGTCGTGTTCATGCCATTATATTCGTCGTCGTCTTATTTTGCCGCAGTCGTTCATGTAGTCTTCACTGAAGTCGTTGATGTCCTGTCGTCGTAATCATCATGCTGTTTTGCGCAGTAAACGAATTACGGATGGAAAGGTGTCCATGAACTTTTTTTTTACCTGAGGTCGTAACGTGCGTAATGAACCAAAGCGCAACGGAAACAAACAAACAAATAAATAAATACCAGTATTAGCTGACTTCCCACTGACAACTGGTGTTGATACTAAGAAAAAAAGCAAACAAGAACAGGGGGCGGAGGGAGGAAGAGAGATTGCTTACATGAAATCTCATTTGAGATGGTATCGGAAGGCTACTTGGTTGTTTGAAGAAGAAGAAGAAACTTTATTAAAGAATAGTCCGGCAGTTTTTGCTGTGGTGGCCTCAGGTGGCGGTTCGAAGTCCTTGGACTCGGAGCAAAAAAAGATTTCTATTTGTGTAGATCCTGTGAGCCATTCTGCCATGTCGGCAATAATAAAACGGTAATTGGAGACGTGTGTTTCATTTAAAATTGCCATACGAAGTCCACGCACTGTTCTCACGATATCTGATCACCTCAGTGCTTGAAACGTCCATCAGTTCATTTTTTTAATTTCTTTTTTCATTTGTCCGCCGCGATGCTGTAACACTTATGGAGAACCATGTCGCTTCAAAAAGCTCTTTCTGAGCGTTTGTATGAACCTGCGCTCAGAAATATATAGTACTTTGAACTTCTACAGGACACACACCCCTCACCATGGCAAGAGGCCTGGTACCGTGCGCAGCACTGTCCGCAAAACACTAATCTTCCCCCTCTCCACCCAAGAAAAAAATATCACTCAAAGTTGGTCTGTTAATTTCATAAGTCCATGATGGAACACATTCTACATCGGCACTCAATCTACCTGAGGTTAGGAGAGAAATAAAAATTGTTCACAGATAGAGTTACCGCCCGATCCTCTGGCTATGATCACAGGTCGCTGGTCGTGGGCCACTGAGATCGCCCGTTTTGAAAGGAGCATGGTTGAGGAAAATTTATTTGGCGTTCAATAACCTAGAAGAGGAAGCGCACGGATACGAAGACAGGGAGACATGAAACACTGTAGCTGCTCTTGCTTCGCCCCCCAGTCGAGCACTTCAGTCTGTAATCTCTTCTAGAGCTCCAAAGCGGATTGGCTGTTTTTGTCCTAGAGGCACCCGATTATCATCGCCCACACCTTTAGAGAGGACTGGCTTTCGGAGATGGTTACAGTGCGGCCCTCAGGGCTAATTAACAACCGCTTGAGTTCATACAAGTCACTCTCACGACGGCGTGTATTCCCATTTGACTCGCGATGTAGCAGTCGGTTCCGTGAGTCATACGTGATATACTTGCTATAAACATGTATTGATGTATATTTTGTGCCGTGAAGGTATATAGGTTTGTTCCCTTTGTCAGCTCCGCAGCTCCTCAACAACCATTTACATTGCTGGACGTAGCCAGGGGCGCTATGACGTAAAGCTATTCCCAACTTTTCTATTCCAATTCTCCAATAAGCCCTTCGTGATCGGTCAAACTTTTTTGGACCACCCCTTTACCTCTCTGTCACACGACGTCATGAAAACCGCGATAGTTCCCCATCTGATATGACGTGTACACACTGATGACGCACGATTTGACCGAACAAAAGAAAAATAGTTATTTCTGATTCGACGCCTTTTTGCCATTAGCCCTCAGCTATTGGTCAAAACCTTGCCGGACGTACAATAATGTTGTATCCATCCATCCATCCATCCATCCATCCACCCACTTCATCTGCCTGTCACACAACATCAAAAAACCGCAAAAACTCACCGCGTCAAAGTGACGTGTACGCTTTAAAGAGGAATTGATATACCGAACAAAAATGAATTTTCTTCTGAATAGCCGCAGGCTGCACCGTTGCCGATAGGAATAACAGATGGCTGCCGCCTATCGTTCAGCCACTGGCTACTCGCACTTGCCGGAGAACATGCATTTATTTGCGTATAAGAAAACTTTTTGCATGGCCGTGTAGTGTTTTTGAGCACTTTTGGCACGTTTACGACTTCGCTCTGCCAACTCTTCTTTGCTGAGGAGCTATTTTAGCGTTATTCTTAGCTTCCGTTGCATGCCGCCAGGATTTCCCACCAGCAACCGCAAGCTAAGTAAGGGAAAGTGGACCAATCGCAGGCGCCGGCAGCAACCTCTTCGTCCGGTTATCAATTTTCTGTGCAGTAGCTCGGCCCCGTCGAATCCCTCTCCACCTGAGCGTACTCCTCGCCCTTTGTCAGCCAGTTAGATAAGACAAGCTGCCCAGTGCAGGCAATGTTACTCGTTTTTAAAGCAAACAAAAGTGACTTTCTATGAACGAGGAGAGCGTTTGATTGGTCTGTTCAGACCGCCTTGCGGGTCACTGCCCGATGCTTGCGTTGGCGGTTAAGCAAATTTGACGTCACGAGATTGGAATAAAAACATACTGGAATGGTTTTACGTTATAGAGCCCCTGAACAACTAAATCAATAATGCACTTCTGAAGACGGCCAGGTCGGTTGAACCGTCTCCATTTACTGAAGGATTCCGAGGCAGGGCATTGGCTCCGAAGAGACAAAGAAGACGGTCTCAGGGTTGTAACCGCATCGTTACTGAGCATGCAAGCATATGGTTCTCCGCTCTCCACCGACCACCGACCGATTCTCCACCGACCGCGCCTCGCGTTCGGCCTTGAGCAGGTAGCGATAGGGCTACCACACACTAAATTCCCCACACTTTTTCTGTGCTGGCTGCTCTCTTGCACGATTGGTCGGTGCCGGGTATGGTGTAACCCAGTACCGGATACAATGCAAAGCAAGGGGGCACGTGCCGACAGGGGATCTATGTAAACGCAAACGCCAGACCCAACACAAAAACGCCTTTGTCGTCCCGCCGTCGTCCTCATCTCGTCACCTTCATTTCCATCGTCGTCATTTCTCTATCGTCATTCCTTCATTGTCATGCCATAGTCACCACTCTTCGTCTTGACTATGTCGGCATCACTGCGTCGTCGACCCTCTGCTGTTGTCATTGAATAGACGTCATGCAATGGTGACCATGCATTCGCCGTGATACCTTCATTGTGATTTCGTCGCCTTCATTTCATCTTCGTCATTACTTCATTGTCATGCCATTGTCGTCACTCTAGCGTCGTCAGACCTTCGTCGTAAGTCCATTGTCGTCATTCCGTTGTTGACATGCTTTTGTCATGCCGTCGTCGTGATTGCGTCATAGTCCCGAAGTCGCCGTCGTTCCGTCGTCGTCCCTCTGGCCTTGTCATTCAGCCGGCGTGAAGACATCGTTGTCACTGCATCGTCGTCATTCCGTTGTTGTCACGCCACCCTCGTAATACTGTCGTCATCTAACCGTTGTCATTCCATCGTCGTCATGTGAGGTATGCGCATGTTGGAGTACCCCAAGTTCTACAATACTCTGGCCGAATTCACAGAGCTCTTCTTTTGAAATTACTGTTTGCCATATTGGCCCTACCGGCTTTGCTAATAATATGCCCATGATTTTGATTGACAAGCATCTGCACTTCCGTATAGTACATGCGTAAGAGCTTTCATTGTGAATATGGGCCTTGGGAAGAAATTCTTAAAGACGAACAACTTTTGACGCAAGAAAAATCTTACGAAAAAAGCAGCTTCACAAACCTCAAAACGCTTGTAAAGCTTGCAATGCCCACAGCTGTAAAAACAATCGCTGTAGTCGACAAGAGACGAGCATTCTAATGGTTCCACAGATTCGAACTATCGCACTTGCGCCAAAATTATGCTCAAGCAGATTCGCAACACGACCGTTGAAAGCTGTCGACGTGAGTAGGAAATTATGTGATAGGGAAGCAGCGGCCTTTCGAACGTCATGACGCCGGTGTGCGCAGGTTGAGCTACAGCTGGCAAGCCATGGAACCCGCTATCGCAGGCGATTGGGTGGGAGGTCACGATTGATAGTTGAGGGTGACGGGTGCTTTCTTGTTGCGGACGCGCTTTGATAGGCCATCTGAAAGCGCGCTGCGTGCTTTTAACGTATTGACCTAAACATGCACTTTATAATTCTTTCTGTGCTGGAAAGATTGTTATGGTTTCATCTGGTGCTTAGTGTCCGGCAAGTTATATTTGTCAAGGGTTTCCATAGCCTAGCATGCTTTTATTGCTCGCGAAGGCGCGCTACGTGGTGTCGCAGTATCTAGAAATGTGGTGTCCCTCCATGAAGATCGCCAAAGCTCGTCAGTGAATTAACCTGGGCGCTTATTCACAAAAAGATATCTTATGATAGAATTGTTTGTAAGGTGAAATTTCAGCCAATCCGCATGCTGAGCACATATTTAGCGAAAGCGGCTGGTCAATGGCAAAGCGCAATAACCACCGCAAGACTTTATGAATTTGGCCCCAAAACCTGTTGCCGCTGGACAAGGTGCGGTATTTTATGCTCCAATAGTCTCAGTCCGCCATTATATCACAGCGTCTATGCGTCGGAAAATAATTTGCAATTCCTTAATACATGTGCCCGCGCTTTGTCATGTTGCTTACGAATTCGTGATCTACATGCATACGAACGGGTGGCAATTCTGTTTAGGATGAGAAACGGGACGTCTCTTTGGTAGCACATGAAAAGGAAAATGCGAATAAAATCTTATACGAGTGATGCGGTTATGGCACGGATAGTTCGAAAGCTCAGAACGATACGATAGAACACACAAATGCGCGCGTCATCCCGCAGCCAATTTTTTTGGATAGAGAGCGTACGAGTATTCTTCCATGTGAATAACCGCTTGTAAGTGGACAGCACCAGTCGGGTTAATTTATGCCACTTGGTCCTACTAGAAAAGAGAAAACGCATTGAAGCTTTCGTGATGCATTTTATTGGTAAGTTGTGTTGTATCACAAAGCAGCCTATAGGCTCTAATGCAGAGATCATGATCTGACATCGAATTCTCATGGGTTCCATCTTGTGGAACCCATGCCTCGATGCCTCAATAGACAAGAGCAAACATGGCTTCACCGTATAATACTCAACGTGGCCTACACGGACTACTTAAAGTGAATAATTCAACTGACGGACTCACCAGTGTGCTCCATGCATAACACCCCTCAGTTAACGCTCCGGCAGCAAGCTATCTTTTCTTCCCGCTTCATTGCCCTCTTATTTTCTTTTTTGCTTCTTTTTCGTAAACTTTAGGTGCAGGTTAAAGAAACCCAAGTGGTCCAAATTTCCGGAGTCCCCACTACGGCGTGCCTCATAATCAGAAAGTGGTTTTGGCATGTAAAACCCCATAATTTTTTTTTCGTAAACTTGAAATGAACAGAACAGTTAATTTCCCAAATGTTTTCTCTGGCGTCATTGTCTGTTCGCTTCACATTGTTGTAACTAACGCTCACTTGCATGCCATACCCGGAGGAAGCTATATTAAATAGGCGCGGGGGGGGGGGGGGGCTTGACGCACCACCCAAATATTTGTAATGATCCTCTCGGCAGACGTGTAAACATTCTCTTTCAGTATTAGTTGATTCACAATGAAAAGGCCCATCGGTACGGGACCTGAAAAATGTGTGCGCGTAGAGTTTAGGCGCGTATACTGTGACGGAGCCTGTGATGTTTGTTTGGAATATCTTCGCGCTTTCTCAGCCACGTCCATTGTAAGCGTCATCACGGCGCTGCACCCATACATGCCACCCGCGCACGAGCGGGCTCCACGCGGAGTATACGAACGCTTATCGCAGAACGCGTGTAAGTACAGGCACCGAGCCCGCGAGGCAACCCGTGCCATGTCGCTGTACACCGGTAGCTGGTTGTCACGCAGCGGAGGCCGTCACCGGCATCGTTTGACGTTGAGAAAGCACCGGGCGTGAAGCGAGACGCCGTTCTGACACACTACGTGATTGTTTGGGAAACAGCGATTGGGCCGGTATCTGTGTCAATAATTGCCGGCGACCTACGAGACACGCTCCGACGCCCCTGTCGCTCGTTCGACACCCGACAAAAGCGGCAGCGACGGGACTTTGTTTTCTTTCTCTGTTTCCTGCTTGGCGAAGCATCATAAATCTGTCTGCGTATAACTGGTATGCTGCTGGGTCACGGTTCGGGTCAATGCTACCTGTCGATATTTGCCAAACTGCGTCTTATTTCTTGCGCGCCCTCCATTCATCCTGAGTGGCTGACAGACGACGCGGAGCTCGTATTTGCATACAAGAAAGCCTTACCAGAGTTCGTAGACTACGACGCTAAGAGAACGCGCCCGGTCTACGAGAGTATATACGTTTTGCGAGGGAAGCCTACCGATGGCGGTTTTCGTTGACCAGAAAAAAGAACAATGAACTTTCGATGCGCACGTTGTCTTCGGCCACTCAAGATGTGAGTGAAGGCAATCAATCAATCAATCAACATCCGTGCTGATGATGCTGCAGTTTCATACCCCAGTAAAAACAACTTAATTCTCTGACAGGTCACAGAAGTTGAAGTGAAATAAGGGGTGCTATAACGCAGAGCTATAACACAGAAGTATTTCTAATCGATTTCGGTCATTAGACCCTCCCCCCCCACCCCCCCCCACACGGTTGGCAAAAAAAATCTGCAGTACCCCATTTCGCCTGTCTTTCACACGACACCACGAGAACTGCGAACCGTCTTAAATAACGTACTCACACTGATTGTGCATGATCAGGCCGAGTTTAAAGAAAAAAACGTATTTCCGATTCTACACCTTTTTCGCCAATAGTCCTCCGCTATTGGTCAAAGATTTTTGGGCTGCATCCACTTCGCCAGTCTGTAACGATACGCCACAACACCTCGAAAACTCACAACGCTAAAGTGAAGTGTACGCACTAAAGATGCATTAATATGCTGAACGAAACTGAATAGAATTGAATTCTGGCCTTGTAGGTGTCAAAACGATCATTTGCTTATGAGGAACGCTGTAGTCGGGCACTCCGGTATAATTACAACCACCAGAGTATCTTTAACGTAGCCCCAAGGCACGGGACATGGGCGTTTTTTGCATTTCGTCCCCATTGTAATGCGTCCGCCGCGACGGGATTTGATCCCGCGACCTCGTAGTAAGCAGCGTAAAACCATACCTGCTGAGCTACCACTGCGGGTTATCGAACAAAACAGATTTTTTCTTTAGAATAGCTGGGGAATTCCCCGTTGAGAAAAGAATAGAAGATGGCTGCCCGTTGATAGCTCTGGTACTGGATAATAGGAGTTGCCGGTGAGCATAGATTTCTCTGCGCATAATAAAACCTTCTTCGTGGATTTATAACGTTGTCGAGCCGACATACGACATCGCTCTGCCAACTCTTCATTTTTGAGGAACAGTTCTCCCATAATTTTTAACTTCGCGTTGCATGCCAACGCCATTTTCAACCAGGGATTGCAAGCTAAGCAAGGGGAAGCGGACCAATCGCAGACGCCGGCACTGGTATCCTCACCAGGTTATCTACTTTAAACTGCCGCAGCTCGGCCCCACCGAAACCATTTCCACTTTTGTGGGTTTGTCACCTCTTGTCACCCATTTAGATTTAAAAAAAACGTCAGGGTAAGCAATGCCATTCGCTTTGAAAGTAAACAAAAGCGATCTACAAACGAGGAGATCTTTTGATTGGGCTGTTCAAACAATGCTGCATGTCAGCGCCCGAAAAAGATATCGAGACCGCAAAGAGAGCTAAGTACCGTTAGGAGCGTATCAAAAGATAATTCCTAAGCTTTTTCTTGAGACTGTAAGCAGACCTGCATTCCTGTATCATGTTAGCGATTTGTCGATTATTTAGAAAATGAGGTACTAAATAAGCGAGTGTCTGAGTACGATATTTGGTTGTAAACATAGATGTTCTAAGTCGGTTATGCCTGAGGGGATATTGTGAGTTGTCAGGTGACGAAGATGTGGACAGGGTATTTGGGTCATGCAGAATTTTCCTATGTGTGTACATAACAAGCCTTAATTGGAATATATTATGTATTGCGAATATGCAATAAAGGGAAAATGAGACATCCACCCGTTCGTAGCAATTGCTACGAACGATGGAACAAGTGTTTAGCTTGGAAAAGAATGGTCCTGTGTGGTCACTTCGTTTAAGGTTCTCTATTCAACGCACAGCTCTTTTTCTATAGGATTGTTAACATACCTAAATTTGTCTCAGTAGTTGTACCCCAAATTAGTAGACACTAGTGTATATGTGAATGAACACGGGCATAGTATAACTGTAGTTTTAACCATCTTGGCACCAAGGTTCTGAAATTATACAATATAGAAATTGACTTGCATATAGTTGCATGGATCTTGTTCACATGTGGTGTCCGGCTCAAGTTCTCTTCAAAGACGACACATAGAAATTTGTAAGTAGGAAGCCGTTCGATAGCACAATTTTTAAATCTAATACAAGTACTATAGTCACCAGGCTTGTTACGGCTTTTAAAAACACTATACTTAGTTTTTATACATTTAGTTGAAGTTGATTAGTATGCAACCAGTTTGATAGTTTATTGAACCATATATTAGTTGCATTTTGAAGTTCAAGTTAAGTGTTTATCTGTAAAAAAAATACTTGTGTCGTCTGCATAGAGAATTATGTCAGGGGTTCACGGTATGGCTCACAATATCATTTATATAAATAAAGAATAATGGTGCAAGGATGAAGCCTTGTGGTACGCCATATTTTATCAGCTGTAATTGGGAACTGTAACCATTTAGACTAGTAAATTGCACCCTGCCGGATAAATAACTGCGTATCAAATTTAATACCAAACCTCTAAGACTGTAGTCTGGGAGTTTGCGAAACAAAATGGGATGCTTAATAGAATCAAACGCCTTTTTAAAGTCTAGAAATAATCCAAGAATGTATTGCTTATCATCAACATTAATAACTAACTTTTCTTTAATATCCAAGAGTACCGTTTCGGTTGATTTCTTTTCACGGAAGCCAAATTGTTACCTGGAAAGCATTTGGTGGTCGCCAAGAAACTTCATTAATCGCGATTTTAGTGTATATTCTAACACTTTCGAAAATAAAGGTAGCACAAATATAGGCCGATAGTTATTCCAGTCATTGTGAGAGCCACCTTCGTGCATGACTACTGCTTTAGCTATCTTCATACTTTAAGGAAAGGTACCGTGGCTAAAGCTTTATTGCAGATATGCTGCAGTGGGTCGCATAGTAATTCAGCAACATGTTTAATTGGATCAGCCCTAAAGTTATCATAACCAGCGGCAGTACTTTTATTTAACGATTTCAGGTATGTAACTGTTTCTAATTCACTACACGGAGTCAAGAAAATTGATTTCGCGCAGGAAGAAGAAGTGTATGCTTCACAGTCATTTGTTGCATGACTTATCTGACCTGCTGCACCTGAAGTTCGGAAATGATTGTTGGATATGTCCGCTAGATTGGCTTCAGTGAACTCAACGCCGTTAATCGTCAGTGCCGTAGGAGGGCTATCCTTTGTTTTCCCTATGAGCAGACATGCGACTTCCAAGCTTTCCTGGGTTTACAGCAGACCCCAGCGAACCTTGCCTGACAATATTGAATACGAGCTCTCTTCAAGTCTGAGTTTAATTGTTGCGAACGTTTTTGTATTCATGTAATAGAGATACGTCTCTTATTCTAATGAAGTTATGGTATAGGCGTTCGTGTTGTACACTTCTGTCTGCACGCCTTACCCTTTATCTCTTTCTCTAATTCTGTTGTAAATATCTCTGTTAATCCATGGTTTCCTGGACTTGCTGTGCCTTTTATAATATTGGAGTGAAAAGGCAGCATCATAGCAGCTCTTTACATGTTGTTGGAACAAATCATACGATACACTAGGGTTTTCTGCTCACTGTACATATCATTCCAGTCAATACATTCAATACTAGGATGAAATGTAGACAAGGCATTGGTATTGGAAAAGCTATATGCAACAGGAGCATCATTAGCATTTTTTTTATTTCTTTGCCGCAGCAAAAAAAAAGGTAATAATAAGTGATCGCTCAATTCAGTTGTTAGCACACCGGCATTGACGTGACTTCTATCATGGTTACTTATACATAGGTCTAGTAGAGTTTCACTTACAAGTGTTATTCTAGTAAGCAATACTATTAAGTTTGCGTACGCGAAATACTCAATGACATCTAAAAATTGTATACTTTGTGGGCTAAGTAATAGCATGTGAATATTAAAATCACCAACAAGGACAATAGGCAAATTCCTTAAGGACGCATATTCACAAACCATAGCTATAAATCCAAAAAATTCTTGAGCATCCCTTGATGAGGGGCGATAAACGGAGACAATCAGAGATGTTACACATTTAACGGCAATAGATTCATAATGCGAGCAAACCCAACGAAATTCGGGAAGCACCTCATATAACACATCATCTTTCATATATAGTGACACTCCACCACCCTATACGATTGGGTCTATACACACCTTCATGTTTTTATCCTACGAAAATTACTCATCGGACGCAAATAAGTACCAGGTCTCAGTGAAGGCCAAAAAATGAAACGTATAATCTAATGGATGAAGCAGTACATCAGTTTGTTTCTCAGTCGGCGTGTGTTCAAATAGAAAATCGACATCCTGTCCTGAGTCTTAAAAGAGAGGCACCGCAAAAAAAATTTAAAAGATTCAGCATCATGATATATGACTTCATGGAAGATAGCCACCGACGTGCACACGCTGCGGTGAGAACTTAACCGTCCTACATGTCCTCATTCAATGTCCCGAACTTCACCGAGAACGAGTAGCTCATTTTAAGGAACTTTTTAACTTTAAAAGAGTGCTTAATTATCTTGCTCAAGCTAACTTTCTAAATATCATCTCATTCTATGCTAACCACCAGATTGTGCCTCACAGGTGAGGTACAATCTGATGCACAAAAGTATGTCTGAGCTCTCTTGCACTTCTTGCGTGAGCAAGAATTGTACAGCAAGGGACTCGGTCAATCCGCAACAATTTACTATGTGCGCCTATAACCAATGCATATAAGAGTTTATATTTCTGTTCATAATTATTTTAGAATTCATTCACTAGTATTTATAGATTTGTCTTACGTGTAGGCCTCTATACACTCTATTTTAAGTCATAGCACCAAACCCACAATTTTACTAAACGAAAACACATGTCCTGGCACTCTTTGGCCTTAGATGCCCTTGCGCCAATAAACTCCAATCATCATCATCATAGAAGATAGCCGTAGCAGAAAGACTAGCAATTGAAATAATGCAAGTAATAAAGGAAAAGAAGCCATTCAGCGAATCTTATCAAAGTCGCTTTCGCTGTCGATGCGCAGTGCTCGATCACCAAGCACCTTGCGCACAAAAAACTTCCCGTTTTTGTACAATGCAAACTGAAAGTGATACTCCTCAGCCTTTGCCTTCATTAGTCAGAGAAGTTTTTTGTTCTGTTCAGGAACTTTGCCAGTTCTTGGGGGCAGTCTATGCACGCCTTCGACTTCGGAGCTAGTCAATCCAGGAAGGGTATGCTTAATTGCTAAATTATTCAGCTTCCCGAGCAAATTTTCATTCTGGGTGACAGGTAAGCCATGAAATTCAATATTTCGTCGTCAGCTGTATTACTTTAGGGCATTAACTTCCTTTTGATACTCAAGAACGTTCATGTTGGTGTTAGATGTCCCGACAGAATCTGGCCACTTTTTAATGGCTACTATTTCAGTTGATTGTTTTTGCATTTCAGCAAGCACCGAATCATAATGATCAGAAAAATGCTGAACAGACTGCTCCAATTTGTCCATTGCAGTCTTTAATACCATTAGTGCATCCACCTTGCTTTGTATGTCAGGTATTTGGGCCAGCTTCTTTTTTTTTATTATTGATATGATATAAGGAGATGTTGACGCACAATTTAAGGCGCCGGCTACTCCTTATCTCTTGAATGGTTCCATCATACAACATACAGGGTACAAGAATACATATGAAATAACCTTTTCACGGAAGCACCAGGACTTATCACACAACGTTTTCACAGAAAGTCTATGACATAATAAGCACATGGTGCATACAATATACAAGGTAAATGTCTCCACAGTTATGTAGATAAAAGTCTCAAAAATACAAATGATATTGTCGCCTAATGATACAGTCTCTAGTTAGCGGGTGATACATTCACCGTGCAAACGCACTATCACGTATAGTCACAGCAAAACAGTCAACATAACGTAATTCACAAATACATGCATATATGCAGCGACAATGAAATGAAAGGAACAATAAAAGCGTTAATAACATCCAACAATGCCGCTGTCTTCAAGAAAAGTCTTTAGTGCTCTTAAAGCGCTCTTCTGCAAAGACGTTGTTGGCCAAGGACCCAAGAGTTTCTTTAAACTGAAAGGTCTGCGATCTAATTTAATTAAGGCTGATTTAAGTCGGCATCTTGGTGTGTCGTGACGTAAGGGCCAGCTTCTTATTAATTTCAAGAAGTATTTTCTCGTAGGTGAATTTATGCTCGCCGGTGTGGCTTTTTTGACCACGTGCCCTTCGGGCCGCCAAAACAAGGCATGTCTGGAGCTTCCATGGTTTCTTTGCGGCATCGTGTTTTTTCAGGGTCGTATTACTCACACCCCAGCATGCTCCCACGTGATAGCCATCTTTGCATTTAGAGCAGGTTGGATATGTACAACTCTATAGGAGTGGCTCAAAAACTAAGCAGGCGTCGGACTCGGACATATCGAACAGAGCAAAAAGAAAAGACTCACAGCAACAGTGGTCACTGAAAGGAAGCTAGAATGATCACCAACAGGAGGAAGCCATTGTAACAGCGGTGGTGGCAGTGGCGGACAACGACAATTTTAGTGAGGTGTAGATACAGTGTACATTTACCTGCAAAGTCAGACGATAGGAGTTAGTCATGAGCCGACTCTTTCCGTCGCCACCACCCCTGAGCAAATGGTCCTCCGGTGCCTGGATACCGCGTTTTGTAGAAGCGTCTAGGTGACATGGTCACGTTGGGGGCGCTTTCGATTCTTGAAACGGCTCCCGGATTCTTGATATGGCGTTGAAGAAGTGCAAGGGGCAGCAGGCGCCGATCGGTAACCACATTTGGGCAGTAACTGCAAAGTCAGACGATAGGAGTTAGTCACGAGATGTCTGTTTCCGCCGCCATCACCGCTGAGCACAAACATGATTAGCCACAACATGACTCGTGCGGCGATAATTTGCTCCGTTCATGAGATGCATTTTATTCCACAACATCACGCTTCTTCGAGAAGTATACGTGATTTTCGTATGAATGAGGGTGTATGATTTTATTCACCATATTTTTTTTTGATGTAGCAATACCACGGGCACGGACACTATGTCTGTTCGACTTAGCGCTGAATCGAAACTATGAGCTATAGAACAAGAGGCTAGGGCTAACAGCATGGTACACGAAAAGGAATTGTCCAACAGCAACGAGTTTTAATTATTATAGATGTTTCGGCGTTTTTTCGTTGTTTCGTCTCCCACGGAGAATTATAGCTTCACAAGTGGAAAATCATCATTCGCAGCCTTATGGGCGAGTGAAAACTGATTATAAATAATAACAGAAGTGCTCACAATACCTCAAGGAAAAACTTGAAGCTTGTCAGGAATGGACACCATACTTTCATCTTCTGCCACCCGATAAGGTGTCATGACAAGAATCATAATTCAGCCTACGCCACGCATGGAGAAACACAGCTAGCCTATCAGACAGTAAGCAGTAGTTTGCAGCACAGCATGAACGTTACTGCCTTCCAGAGGAGCACACGCCCAATATAATTATGCATTAAAACTGCTCAATTGACTGAGATGATGAATCAGAGCGCGCCTCAGAGATGACTGCCCGCGCCATCCTCAGCTATCAGTTGTGACCTCTGTTGAATTAATCCGGCGAAACAGCACGTTCCATCGCTTACCTCCGTCAGCTCGAGTCGAGCAGAAATACAAAATTATGTTCGTAGGACTGCTACCTGAGTATCGTAGAAATTTCTCCTTACGTTGACAGCTGCGACGACTTACGTTCACTATGGGCACAATTATTCAAGTTCGCATCTGAGCTGTCGCTACATACACGCCTATTACTCGACTACATCACTCGTCTTTGTAGCGGCGGGCATCGCATGCTGGCTAATTTTACGAACGGTTTTAGCTTTGTGAATACAGTTTTTCGTAAGATCTTTTTTACACCACAATTTTTTTCGTAAGATTGTTTAGTAAATTCCGCCCATGATCCACAATAGTCATTCTACTTTTGACGAAAGAAGCACGGCTACATCCGATTTATGTGTGTGACGGAAAGGAACAAACGAGCATCAAGAGGTCACCAATAAAAGCAGTGGCAATACAAGACTGTCAAGCGGGGAGCTTCCTGCATGGAAGCGATTTTCGCAATCAAGGAGTGGCTTTTAACATCGCAACCGCGCTTATCACCTTGCTTCATTGCCTACGTAATTAGAGAATATAAGTATATAATTGCAGGCCTGTAGCGCGGTTACATTACTCGGTATAATTGTAGCTTGTGAACATGTCGAGGGCTTGAAGGGCATGAGTCTGTCCGACGTTTATTAAAGAGATGAAAGACTCGTGAAAGTCCTTTTTTTTTAGTTTCTAAAAATTAGGAACTTTTTTTTGGTAGAGCACGAGCTGCTTGTAGCTGCTGGCCACCTTTTGCAGCCTTTATCGAACTGGCATTTTTGCCCGAAGGGGGCTGTACCAAAGACTACGGTATACAGGGATGCCTAGAAAGACGGAAGGGGGGAGGGGAAGGAGAGGGCGCGCACTGGGTCATTAAAACGGCCTTAGTGATGTTTTCCCTTGAATAGAGTGTAATACATTCTTGCCCTTCGGCCATGCAATTATATATCTAGACTCGAAATTAATCTTTATGTCAAAACCTCATGCAAAACGCTCAGAGAAAACCGCAAGAGGACACCCTGAGGCACGTCAATAATTGGTGAGAGCACGAAACGGGAAGGCTATCTAGTCTGGAGGGCACTTTGACACTGCTTACATTGGGCGCTGGCAGTACCATGCAACAAATGAAAAGGAAAAGCAAAGAATGGAAGAAAGTTCTTGCTATAGCTAATAAGGGAAAAAAGGAACGCCTGTCATGTATACATGAGCACAAATGTTCGCTTCGTTATTTTGTTGTTATTGATCATCATGACCTAGATCAGCCGATTTGATTAGAAGAACTAAAGAACGCGCTTGTATCGTGCCGCCAGAGGACAGCGGCTGGACCTCACGGGGTCACATATGCTGCACTGAAAAACCTGAGTACCGTGGCCACAAAAACTTTGTTAAAATTAGTGAACGATGCGTGGATATCGGAATGTCTTCCTTCTTCCTGGAAAATTGCATGAGTGGTTCCGATGCTAAAACCGGGTAAAACTCCTTTATCGCTAGATTCTTTCCACCTTATGAGTCTGACAAGTTGCCTGTGTAAACTTATGAAAAAAAAATGATAGACGCTAAGCTGCAGTGGTGGACAGAATGCACCAACGCGCTACCCGAAAATATGGCGGGCTTCCGCAGGCGCCGATGTACGATGGATGCTGTTTTAGATCTTGTTACATATGTAGATGATGAGAGGAGCTGTGGAAGAATCACTATTGCAGTGTTTCTAGACATGAAGCGCGCATTTGACACAGCCAGCCACACTCAGGTACTCCATGGGGTAATTCAGTTGGGCATAGTTGGCCGAACACTGACATGGATTGCGGATTTCTTAAGAGACAGGAAAATCTTTATTGAAACTGCTGATGGCAAAAGCACAGAGCATAAAGTGAATCAAGGTATTCCGCAGGGTAGTGTACTCAGTTCATTTTTATTTAACTGTTTTATGGCTAAATTACACCATATCCTGCCTGCTACTTTGAATTATTCACTATACGCAGACGATTTGTGCATATGGCTCGAGTATTCAAGCCGTTCAGCAAAAGCTACAAGCTGGCCTAATTCTAATTAATTATTTTTGAGAAGCAGAGGTATGATTATTTCACATGAGAAAACTGCTGTACTTCCTCTTACAAGGAAATGCCTCAAGAGATTCCAGCTCGTGCTCGACTTTCAGCGTCTGCAACGGGTGCGACAACACAATTTCTTGGGTATCATCATAGACAGACGGCTATCATGGGCTCCCCAAATAAAAGCATTAGAGGAGAAAGTCAACTCCCTAATCAACATTCTGCGCCGATTTGCTGGAGTGAGATGGGGTAGCTCAACGTCTTCCTTATTACGCATTCACTCGGCAATTATTAGACAAAGAATAGCATACCATACTCTGCTCCTGTGCTACATGGAATATCCTGTAATCTAGAGCAAACAATTCAAAGATTGCTGGCCAGAAGCCTTCGCATATGTATTGGTGCTCCGCGCGCATCTGCCAGCGCTTTGGTAGTAGTAACGCCAACCAACTTTTCGTGCACCAAGATTTACGGAAACTTGTCGTCACTTTTTTTCGTTTGACTACACAACACGCTAATCATCCATTATGCCCAGACCTTCAGTATAGAACCGCTGCACGCTTACACGAAGAAATACGACGGTGCAAAAATTTGCTGCCTGCTTACGAATACTGGCCTGCTTGCGCAACTCATCACTCATGGCGACTAGCAATTCCAGGAACAGTCACTTCAATTCCTGGAGTAGGTCGCAAATGTGATATGCCCGTAGTTGCGATAAAGCAATCGACTTCATCACATCTTTACACTAAGTGCGTAGATCGCATTTACATGTGTACCGATGGATCATGCTGGAAACGAAGCTCTACATCTGCGTTTTATATACCTGCATACCAAGAGAAAAATACCTTATAAGCTTTGCCATTTTACAACGTCCACAACTGCAGAATTTTACGCAATACTTTCTGCTTTACGTTACATATGTAAGCAGTAAGAACCACTTCGTTGGGTAATTCTGAGTGACTCACAAGCCTCCTTGCTGTGCCTAAAAGAAATCAGCTTAAGAAAAGCAAACAGCACGTTGACATACGAAATACGGAAGACATATACGCCGTAGCGAAAGATCTACGACACGACATAACTTTCCAGTGGACTCCAAGTCACTATGAAATCATGGGAAACATAACATCTGATCACATGACAGGTGCAGCACATCAAGATAATGAATTATCACTACTTGCTCTAGCGGAGAGTGATGCGCGATGTATATTGAATAAACTATGCGGTAGATTAATTGTCCAAGGAAACTTGGTTTATAAATGATGCACAGAACTCTCAATTACATTTCATTTCATTTCATTTATTATACCCTCAAGACCTGTGAAGGCTTTACAAGAGGGGAGTGGGTTACAGTTAAATTCAAAGAGTAAGTATTACAAGAGAAAAAAATTCAACATAAAGATACAATTGGACAAATAATTCAGTAGGAATACAATAAGTTATTACAAAAGATATTACAAAAAAAGGACAAGATATACAAGTACATGAAACCGCATTCAAGCAATATAGATCCTGCAATGTAATTCAATATTCCTTTTAAATTTAGTCGATCTGTTGAAAAAACAGTTCATAGGCTTCGACTAGGGACTGCCTATACTAAAAGCTTCCTGTATAGGATAAGAAAAACTAACGGTGCTACATGCTCATGTGATGAGGCTGAAGAAGACATAGAACACCTTCTTCTACACTGTAAAAATCACCATTCTGCCTGCAAGAATCTCTCGAAAAAACTACATGGCTTGGATAGACGGCCATTACCCTCAGGAAAAATTTTAGGTCCATGGCCAACAGAAAAACTTCAAACCATCGCTGCGCGCGGCTTAGTAAAATTTTTCGAGGAATCAAGAATATTACAAAAATACTAAGTCATACAATAGTTATAGCTCGCATTGTTATGATTAGCAGGTACCTTTAATTACATGTTGACTGTGTCTTCATGTTCATGTAGCATTTGTATTTGTTGCATTTAGAGTGCGGCATTCAAGTGCCCAACATTTCCTGTGTGAATATATTTCTTTTTCTGAACATTTATGCTGTGTGAACTCACGTGTTGCGTGTGAACATTTCGGTTTTGCGAGTATTTATGCTATGTGGACTGTTCTCTTGCGCGAACATTTATTTATATTGCAGTATGTGAATGATCGTTCACGTGTTTATTTGTCCAGTTGGGTGAGTGGGTGGGTTAGGTTTGGGGAGAGGTTGGTGACATAGACACCCACCTCTCCTTAAATGCATCTAATACAAAAAAAAAAGAACTTCCTGTACTGGTATAGTGCACCTTTTTGGCTTACTGTCTTTCTTTTATTTCGTTCACATACAGTTCAGCGCAAAACGCTTTCTGTTAACAACTTCGTTCAGCAAGCACTGTAAACAGACGCCCTTAGATTTCTATCTGTCGCTATTGCACGAGATATGCAAACTACGCTGGTGCGCATGTCGGCTTCCCAATTATCATTCACGGATAACATGACCGTAATGACCAGTCCACTTCCATGCGTCACGGGCGCTGGCAATTATGGTATATATCATTCTTACAGGCTCAGAATATAATGCCGGCAGTACACGGAACATGCGGCAAAATCGTTTACAGTTTACGAATGCCGTTAAGCTCTACACACTCGTCAACATGCGACAGTGGCACGGCCACCTGTCGAAACCGCGCAGCAGTGCTCGAGGCATCAGTACAACTGTGGAGCATTCACACACACATATATCATCAGTTTGATTTATGGGCAGCAGCGTAAGTTCGCATACGACACTTGTTAAGGGGAGTTCAGTGGAAGCATATGGGGCATGTAATATGATTAATACAAGGGTCCTTAAACGGGCATGCGGATTCTGGAGGAGTACTAATAACGATGCTTTTCACCACGCCTGACCTCACAGGCTTTGAACAGGCGTCGTCGAACAAGATACATGACCGTGCGCCACACGGCAAAATTATCCGTTCTGGAGGACGCGTCGACCTCCTGACGCACTATATATATATATATATATATATATATATATATATATATATATATATATATATATATATATGATAGAATCAGCAGGTGTCCCGTGCACAGTAACGAGACCTCGAAAAATAAACCCGAACGCTCGCTCGCGAGGAGTTACGCACACCGCGGTGGCGAGCACGAACACGACCGCCACTGCCGCGCGACACAGGCGATGACGGCAGCGTGTGCCAGGTGCCGCCCAGCTAGGCTCGCCCATATGCGCCATAAACGTTATTACGGAGTTCGAAGAAGGCAGGGGTGGTCGCACTTAGAATGCACCGGCAATGGGCTAAAGGACAGGAAGGGCGGGGAGTCTGCAGCTGCATCGTCCCCGAGGCACACCACATGCATGCAGGGAGAGCCAGCAGTGCTGCGACGCCGCGTGCATATGCTACATAGGCGTGAGCCGGGTACACATGCGGCATTCTCGGCTGGCGGCGAAAACCGCGAACACGTGCTGCCATGGCTTTCCGACGCAGTTCCGGATTGCCGTATATCTTCCGTTATAACGATAAGGCGTGCGGATATGCGATATCACTGTTCGCTTGCGATGATAACGATGCAGACCGACTCAGCGCATACCATATTCTCTTCGACATACTCAATGGGAGCAACTATTTGTGCGTATCTTCATTTTTCGGAGACGTGGTATTCGGTTTCGTTGCTGAACGCTTCCATAAAAGAGTTCTCCTTGTGATCGTTGATCCTGATATTATAGCGCTCTATGGTCAAGTGATGACGTCGTGCAAGTATCTGTTGCCAAGAGGGATTACAGAATGCAATTGATCCACGGGAGTTAAAGAGAATTGCATATGAAAGTGTAGTGCAGTAAAGTATAGCGGAGTTGTGTGGTGAAACGGCCAAAAGCTGCCAAAACGCGGTATTGGACGCGCACCAAGCTCGCAACGCACGCCGGGAGCAGTGGCGGAATGGCGCACGCCAGATTTATGGGCCCAAATGAGGAAGGGGGTCGGCGCAACCCGTGTGGTCTCGCGCTCCCATGTACCGATAAATTAGGCAACCCTGTAATCGGGAGGCATTACAGCAATAAAGCCCACGTCGCCCGCAGCATCAGCAGCAGCGGTGCGCGGGGGGTGGCCACCTCCAAATGAAAACGAGCCACGTCGTGCAGCAGCCCCATAAAACTGCCGCGGGTGGCCGGCCCCGGTCGGGCCGCCGCAGAAACACACAGCGGGGCGCGACGTGCGTGCGTGCGTGCGGTGTGGGCTTTTCTCGGCGCGCAGACATCTTTAAATCTTAATGGGTCCTCAGCGGCTGTGCTTGTTAGCAGGGGCGCCTGCGGGCGGCCATCGTGGGCCGACAATGAGCACCTCCCACCCCTCCTTGAGATCCTTATTCCGGCCGTTTTCTCCGCGCGCTATCTTTTAGCACTCCGGCATTATCAAAAACATCGCGGACACGTCGCCTCGTAATTTAGGGGCCGCGCCGCACGGGGCTCGCTCGGACCGCGTGCGCGCGAGCTTCCTCTCTGCATATCCTGGGCGCGCATCGGATGCGGGGCATATAAAACACTGCTCTCCCCGACCGACCCGCCCTCTCTTCCCGCCAACTCGTGCCATCCGCCTGGGAACGCGAGTGTGTGCGTCTCCAAGCGGCGCGCACAGCGCGAGAGCTGATGCGCTTCGAATATTTATAGCCTCATTTCATAGCCCATCCACAGCCGTGCCGGACGGCCCTCCGCATAGCCGCTGCGATGCGCTGCCCTTCTCGAGACGTTTGGCGATCGCTTCGTGGGGGAGATAGATACACTCTTGCTAGGAGATCGGAAATCGGCAGGTGTTGCCGGCTCCCGCTTGAGGTTATATAAGTTCAGCTCCAAGAGATGGCGCGTGGGGGCAAAGAAAGCGATAAAACGCAGGAAGGGCAGCATTAGCAAGGCCCACGCCGAGAGAAGAATGGCTCGTCGTCCTTCTTCAACTGAGCGGAGCACTCAGCGCCGTGATCGCTTTTACAGAGCTATAGAGATGGCGAGGAGGGAACTGCCCAGGACGGCTTGCTACGGCGCTCGCAATGGCTGGTGCGGTATATGCCCGTCGCCAGCGAGTGAGCAGGCGAATGCTGAGGAGCTCACCCGCTGCGATAATCTATGGCGTCCGTCGGCCGCAATATTTGTGCGCTATAACGGATATATGCACGGACAGGATGCGTAGATGGGGTACCAGGCACGTCGTCGAAGTGATTAGCCAACAAACATCGCGACTGACTTCCATGGGTTCTGAACTTTAGAAGGAGAGCGAATGCATGCAGCAAAGTGAATGCTGCATTTGGTGCCCGAGTCCCGTCAGCACGCTAATACCGGGGACAGGGCATTGGGACCAGAAACCGCAAGCAAAACACAGCAGGTGTTAAAACTTCTTGAAGTTACTTGTCGTGGCATCATAGAGCATTGAGGCAAGAAAAAGACGGGGAGGGGTACTAGCTTACATTGTAGCGCCTCGTTCATCACTGCGATCACTGCGTGCCAACGCAAACAATCGTTAGAGGTGGTCGCTGTAAGTTCCCCGACCTCTCGTTGATGCAGCTGTAAGTGGGCATTTTCTGACTTTTTGGCTTTTTAAATACGTTATCGATGGTTAAGGGTGTGTCGAAGCGCCCGTTCTTCCTCCAAGTGGACATGATAAGGCAGCGTCGTGCTATTTTTTTTTTTTTTTTTTTGTGATGACCACCTTTAGAGGCGACATTACGATGTTAAGCAACGCAGAACTTGCTTTCGTCTTCTTCTCCAGAGTCCCTGATATGACTCAATCGCTCCCAAGGCATAGCAAATTGAGTCGCAAATTTGTAGTCGTGAAAAAAAATGCCGGGGCCGGGAGATGAAACCAACTCAGTCCGTTTGCAAACATGGCAAACTGCGAAAGCCCTTCTTTTTTCTCGAAAAACGGACGCGATTCTGACGCTTCTCGGAAAACTAGAAAACTGTAGGCATTCGCTTTGCCTAGCTCAGTCGAAAGATAGGAGGATTGAGGTAGCGCGTAGAAGGTGCACCGGAGAGCAAGGCGACCATTGGCAGTTGGCAGAACACATTCTCAACTGCATACAGGGAAACATTTGTTTTTATGGTCAACTGTTTGTTCCAATAAAGTGGTGTGTACTCTGTGCAGTTCGTTTATGACGAGCAAAAAGAAGAAAAAGGTAGAAGAAGCAAGTTCACAAGAACAACCACACAAAGCTATACGATATCAAGATAGTACAAAGTGTAAGGTCAGAGTTTACAGTCGTTAAGGAGAAAAAGATAAAGTTAGTCATTAAGCTCTCCATGCTATTATGCACGGCTTCTCCGGGTCACCTCCCCCGCCCTTTGTTAGTTTTCTACTGGGCAAAGTCGGTGGCATGGTGTAATGATGGAAATAGAGATATTAACTGTATGCAGGCGAGCAACCAATATCACTCTGAATGAGTTATTTATTTATTTATTTATTTATTTATAGAACCAAAACACTATGTCTTTGCTGTACAGAACCCAGCTCACGATGACTGTTGACGCTAATGCGTTAAGCATTGAATCAATATAGGACTCAACGCATTGCCACCGTCGAAACGAGTTATGTATAAGGCGTGTACTGTAGCGGGCTCATCTGTCGCGCTTTTTTCTGGACACGCTGCGCCATCTAATGGCGCTGCCCAGAAGTCCGCGCGTGGCCTCTGAAACGTGAAGCCTGGCGCCAATGGCTGAGAACGCTGATAATTACCTCGCTTTCCGCCCACCTGCAGTCGCGCATACACCGACAACCGAGTTTGCGAGAGGCTAATTTAATAGCGACACAAGCCCAGTGCATTCATGGCGCAGCTCGCTAAAGCATTGGCGCGAAAGAAGTTAATGAAAAACGGCACATACCTTGTGCATTTGTGGCGCAGCCTGCTAAAGCATCAGGGGCGCTATAACGTAAAACTATTCCAAACTTTTCTATTCCAATTCTGCAATCAGCCCTCCGCGATTGGTCAAAAACATTTTTGGACCACCCCCACTTCACCTGTCTGTCACGCGACGTCACGAAAACCGTGATATATCCCCATCAGATATGACCTGTACACACTGATTATGGATGATTTGACTGAATAATAAAAAATAGTTATTTCTGATTCGACGCCTTTTTGCCATTAGCCCTCGGCTATTGGTTTTCGGGCTGCGCCGACTTCACCTGCCACTCACGCGACGTCACAAAACCGCAAGAACTCACCGCGTTAAAGTGACGTGTACGCGTTAAAGATGCAATGATATGCCGAACAAAAATGAATTTTTTCCTGAATAGCCGCAGGCTGCCCCCTTCCGAAAGGAACAAAAGATGGCTGCCGCCAATCGCTCAGGCACTGGCTACTCGCACCTGCCGGAGAGCATGGGTTTATTTGCGTGTAATAAAATTTTTGCGTGTAGTGTAGTGTTTTCGAGCACTTTCGGCACGTTTACGACCTTGTTCTGCCACTTTTCTTTGCTGAGGATTCATTTTAGCATCATTGTTAAGCTTCCGTTCCATGCCGCCGCGATTTTCGACGAGCCACCGCAAGCTAAATAAGGGAAAGCGGACCTATCGCAGACGCCGGCACCACCCTCGTCATCTGGTTCATGATTTTCAGTGCAGTGGCTCGGCCCCATCGAATCCCTCTCCACTTGAGCGTGATCTTCGCCTCTTGTAAGCCAATTAGATAAGACAAGCCGCTTTTATGTAGGCAATGTTATTCGTTTTTCAGGCAAACAAAAGTGACATCCGGAACCGAAGCTCGAATCTAGCAAAACGACGACAACAAGACAAAAGACTCATGAAAATCGCGCTAAACACGAGTTCAAACTTGAGAAAACGACCACCATCTTGACTGTTTTGACAGTTTTCACTGCGTTGAACTGGCTTTCATGAATGGCTTTCGTCGCCGCCCTTCAGCTCTGGACAGCATCTCAGACCTTGTGTCAGCGCTCGAATTTGCTAAAGGAAACAAGCATTTCGCTTGCATGCTCTTCCAAGACATACAGCAAGCTTTCGACTCGGTTCCGGACAAGGCGATTATTCTCGCTCTTGCAACCGCGGGGATTTCGGGTCGTCTCTCCGCTTTGTGCACCATTTTCTATCGGAGCGCTGGATGATAGTGCGTGTCGGAGGAATAAAAAGTAAATCCCGAGACGTGAAGTATGCTGTCCCACAGGGCAGCGTTTTATCGCCGCTTCTGTTTAACACCGTGCTCGCCGCGCTTCCAAGTCGTTTGCCTCGGGACAGTGGCTTCCCTGTGAGCATAGCTGTCTACGCAGATGACATTGCTCTGTTGATAAGCGGCCCTTCGCACTTTGGTCCACGGCTTCGTGCAGGCTTGCAGAGAGCTCTAAACGCGACTTCGGAGTACTTGGGTGAAGTTGGTCTGCACATATCATATGATAAGTCAGCTGCAATAGCATATCACCCGAAATAACGCGCTGGTTGAACAATGAGCCGACTGTACCTTGACGAAACTGGGTGCGACATATAAGCTGGGTGCGACAACGCCCTTATTTGAGGTTAATTGTGGATGATAGCATCTCTTGGCGTCGTGCCGTTAAATTTGTATGATGCAAATTGCACTCCCTCATTAAGTATGCGGCCGCCTTGACTGCTAGAGATGCTTGCTGCGACCAAACAACGGCTCTCCAGGTGTACCAGTCATCTGTACTCTCAGACATATTGTATGCGTTACCAGTCCTGAACCTACCGCCCAATTTCATTGCCCAACTGGAACGAGATCATCGCGTTGTCCTTCGACTAATGCTTGGATTACCTCGTGAGGCGCAATCTGTAGCATTACTTACTGAAGCGCACCAGTTACCCCTGAGGCTGCAAGCAGACCAGAGAGCTATGTATCATATGGGGCATGTGCACCGCTCATCGAATGGTCAATCGCTCCTTGATCGTCTCATTCACCGCCTGTTATCTCGCATGGGAAAAATGGCGACATTATTTCTGAACATCGCTGACGTTTCTGAACATGCTGCTTCAGTTACGCCTCCGCCTCTCAAAGATGTCACCAAACACGTATTCCCCATTTACCTCACAATCGCTGACATACACAAAAAAATCTGATATGCCTGTTTTGGCAATATTCCCATTGACTCAGTCTCACATGTTCGAAAGGTTTCCAGATTATCTTCAAGTATTCACAGATGCATCTGTACACAGCCACGGTCAAGGCGCCTCTGCAGCTTTTTTCTGCCCTTCTACTCAAGTACGGCGTATCTTTCAAATACCTCATCCAACTTCTTTAATAACTGCGGAGCTAGCAGCGATTAATGTTGCACTGAGATACGTGCAAGAGGAGTTAACTACACCGAAGATTGCCATCTTTACGGACTCCCGCGCTGCCCTTAGCAGGTTACAACGCCGTGAGATTGACTGCCTAGTTGTGCGCAGCATTACTGACTTTGCAAACAAAATTTCATCACGTGGGGTGTGGATGGATGGAAGCAACTTCATTGTAACTCCGGCAAAGTTTAACAACCCGGGCTCCGGTCTCCCATGAGGGGACTTCGAGGCCTTGCCTCGTCGCCACTTCACGGGCCCGCTGGACTGCCCACTCTTGTGTCTTGAGGTTGGAGCTGCGCAGAGCGACGGTCCACTTCGACGCAAGAGCCTCCGTAGCTACTGCCATTTTAGCTGATATAACAGGACGCTCCTACAACATGTGCGAGAGCGTGGGGTATCTCTCGTTGCTAAATGGATACCTTCACACGTAGGAATCGCCGGAAATGAAGAGGCTGATCGACTGGCTTCAACTTGTGCCCGTAACAAACTGTGCCTGCCCTGAAATTTTGTGAAAGCTTGATGACGCTCGTCTGCTGATTCGTCGCTGCCTACTCAAGCAGCATCCAGATCAGCGCGTCGCAAATGGAATGTTCCTGCCCCGTGTTCGCGGTTGAAGCTTGCCTCGTCGCGCTATAGAGCGCAACTATACTCAAGCTGCGGGTTGGCTGTATCAACGTGTGCGAACGTTTAAACAGACAAGGACGTGTGACCAGTCCATCGTATACGTCTTGCGGTTGCTGCGAGACACTTCAGCCCCTGATATTGGAGTGTTGCTAGGGTTGGCGTCTGGCACCACGTGTTGAAAGGAATTTCAACCGACCATCTCACCCTGCCTCGTCGAAAGGAGGCGTGACTTCGCCTGCTATTATTGTCGTGCCGCTACACGTGCAGAAAGAACTTTCTCTCACCCGACCTTCTTCCACAAGGCCTCGTCGAAATGAAGCGTGACTTTCTAATTCGCCCTGATCGTTTCGAGTGTCTGCCTGTCTGCCGGAAGCCCCGCAGTGTGCAGGCCTCTTTTGTATGTGTATGTGTGTGTGGGTGTGCGAGTTTAGAGAGACCCTTTTCTCGAATTGGACCTAGAGGAGAACTTCCACGAACCCGCAACGCGCAGAAGAGGCGGACAGGCGTCTACAATTCCAAGAGGTGGGACGACTTCTTCCTTTCAGCAGGCTCGGTATAACCAGAGGAGAAGGGGCCCTCTTTGTGTGCCGGTCACGTGATGTCGACGGAAGCAAGATCCCGCCCACGATTTTAGAGAGCCTATTTAAGGGGCTCCGAAATGTAATTTTAATCACTTCATGCCCTTCTCATTTTCTTTCATCTACCTTTGAATAAACCGTGCAAGTTTCGCACTAGAAATCGTCTCGCCCTTGCTTGGTCACCATGGGCTACCAGATGCCTGCAGCCCGCGATTCGGTCGAGCTTCGATAGGCAGGCGCCGCTACTACTCGGCAGTAGTACGATACGCTACCCTGGATTACGCAACAGTGTCCCGCTTTCAGTGCGCAGCGCATGTTGCTAGTGAGGGACTATCATCTTGGCCAGCGGTGTACGACACTCGACAAATGTTGGTACCCGAGTGGTTGTGCGTCTCAACGTGATCAGGCACATCGCGCTCTATATAATTACTTTTCTAGAATTAACTAACTTAGGTTCACGTTTGTAGCTCAGACACTATTATTTCTATTTAACATTTCGTGGTATCGTGACCTTCAGTCACCGGCCTTTCTGTGTGTGACCTGTACTGTGTGTTCTACTTTATTCTTTTAGATTTGCCTTGTTGCTCTTTCTTTCCTCTTTCCCCTCCTTCCTATCTTCCATTTCTGTGTTTCTGTCACCTTCTTTCTGAAGAGTAGGCAGGCGTTGTGCCCCTTCCCGTGGCTTTTGCCAGCTTGCTTTCCTGTCAAATGTATACGTTTTCAAAGTAATCAGAATGAAATGAAGACAGACGTACTTCGGCGCGGGCGCTCGCATGGCGGGCGACAGGAAAGAAGAGAGGGACGTAATGCAGGAGATCGCAGGAATATAATCTTGTCTGCTTCTCTCCTTTACAATTTATATACATTGTTATAATATAACAAATGTCTTGTGGCATTTGTTAGAAGACCGCCGCCTTGTCTCGTGGTCTGTGGCAGAACAAACATTGAGCTATTGTTGTTGTTTACCCACCGTTATACACATTTTTGCCCATAAAGGGCTGCGGTGAATTGTTTGGGAAGTGGCGGGGGTGAAAAGATAAGGGAAACAGTGATGGGGGAGACTTTATGATCTGCATCATGGGGTGCGATGCTTTCGCTGGTACCCTCGATATGAAGGAGCCTGGTCCCAGTGGCTGGAGCCCAAGGCTCACCCAAGGATTCGTACAGTGACCGCCAGAGCTCATTGGAGGTCGCAGCACTCCTTTGTCTCGGTATAGCGCCCAGGTCTGTAGGGAGGTTCGTCGTCATTCCGTTGGGAGCGAAGCAAGGGCCCTTTGCCTGGGGCCGGAAAACAACGGGCAGTCCCAGTTTAAGTGTTGGAGGTTCGCCAAGGTGTTGCAGGGGATGCAGGTACACGCACGCGAACGTTCCAGGCCACGAAGGTTTTCTTTTCTGCGAAAAGTGTGCACGAGGAAGGGAGTAAGGAGGGCAGAAGGGAGAAGCAGAACCTGCTGCCGACAAGTATCAGCCTGGGAGGGAAGGGGAGGAGTGTCCATGGGGTTGGATGTAGTGAAGAGATAGCTGCGCCGGTTGCGCTTGGCTTCGGCTATTGCTTCCATGGGATCGTACCACTGAGTGTGTACTTACGTGTCTTCAGGTACGTTGTTCACTAATTGCTCGGGCGGTTTCGACTGCGCGGATAGTAGTGTGGCGCGCGCTAGTCGATGGGCCCGTTCATTTCCTGGTATACCCTTGTGGCCGGGGATCCAGTGTAACTGAATATTATGACCTTGGTCCCGCAGACGACGCACGAGGAGGCGGATTCGTTGGACCATAGCAGTGGTTGTATAAATGTCCTTACAAGCTATAAAGGCATTTTGAGAGTGCGTAAACACTCTGCAGTGGTGCTTTGCATCTCTTGGAAATTTATTAACAGTGTGTTCATATGCTTGGCAAAATCTAGGATGGCATACAGTTCTGCCGTAGAGCTGTGAACGACATGTCTCGTGAGGTGGAGTTTACTGCCCCGTTCGGTTGCTTCCACATTTGTCCACGCCGTAGTGAACATTGGCTCCTCCTCTTTTCCTCCCATAAAAGCATCCACATAGACTATATGGCACCTGTCAGAGTGGTCGTTGCTCTCGCGTAGTTGGTGCGTATATTTCTCATGGCGTTTGGCGTGGGTCTGTCTCCTTGCCAGTTGATCTTGTCCTATGTTCGTCGGCAGTGGCTTGGGTTCCGTAATTGGTACGTGCTCCCAAGGGGGAGATAAGCGTGGAAGCGCAGGAAGGTTCAGCGAACGCCACTACGATATTATGCTTCTCTTTCCACTTAGGCTTAGCTCCCGCTTAGCTATTTTTATTTGCGCTCAGTACAGCTATGACAGAGATTATACTCTGTCATAGGCAAGTATAATTGCCAATGCTTGTACACGACATGCTTGAGAAGTTCTATTTAATGAAGATATACCTTAATGCGAAGAAAAAAAAGAAACAAAGACTGCACAAGAGAAGAAATATAGTGGCCGAATAAGCCAAGTGTAACTGAACAGAGCATGAACGACACAAGAAAGATGAATAAGATTACCCGCATGCACCACCGATTCCGGCGGTGCACTTTTCGCAATGTAGCCTGCAACATTTTCGGCCCATAGATCAGCACCGTGCACAAGCCGGTTCATGAAATTTGAAAGGAGCAACAAGAGCAGGAAAATAAGCCACAAAGCCACTGAGCGGCTGATGCTTCTTCGGTGAAATATTATTATGCGAAGCATATTACTAGAGCTCAACCCAGCTCCTCAGGCGCGGCGGTGTCGCCTTCAAGGCTGACCACGTGACACCGTGACGTCACGACAGAGGAGAAACGGGGCTCCAACTCGCGCCGTCGGTCGCGGCGTCGCGGCGGTATATAAGCAGCTGCGCTTGTTTCTAGGTGGCTTTGGCTCAACTCTTGCAAGATGGGCTGGGTGGGAATCGAACCAGGGTCTCCGGAGTGTGAGACGGAGACGCTACCACTGAGCCACGAGTACGACGCTTCAAAGCGGTACAAAAGCGCCTCTAGTGAATGCGGTGTTGCCTTAGAAACGAGCTGTTTCTAAGGCTCAGGCGTGCGTCGCTTGCTCAGGCGCACATTTCGTTGCCGCGCCGAACGCTGCGTTGCTCGACGCTCACCGCGTCCAATGCGGGGCGCGTAGTCGCTGCGCCGTAGTCCATTGTCTTACACCCCTTGGCGGGTCGACGGGAACGCTGTCGCGTTCCACTCTTGAAGGCGAAGCAGAGTAACGCATGAGTTGTTTCTTCGTCTAGCCGAACCAAATATAGCCAAGCAACAGCAGTTCACCAGGCTAAACAGTGGTTCAACAACTAAAATAAAGGCTAGTATGCTTCGCAGCCTGGACTTAACCTTAGCTAAGCCACAGCCATATTTTTTTCTGTTTTCTTCGAAGAGTCATGGCTATTTCGAGGCTTTGTGCGGTTGTCCACAGAGAACAGACATCCTGCGGGTTACCTATATGTTAAAGATCACGCACATTATCATGTGTGGTTTTGATGTGCTCTGCAGCGCCCCCTACCACTACGTATAGGCAGCAAAGAACAGCGGCACGAGCCACATGTCCGACAGCGCGTTCCCAGCCGCACGAGTGCCACAGAATAGGCCGCGCTTTCCCAAATGCCTCAACATGCGACTAATGTCATCAAGCCGGTGACGCTAGTTTTCAACGCAGCAGTACGTTTCAGCGCACCTTCAGTGAATATGGCCGAGACATGTGAAAGTGAAGCCAAGAAACCACGGGTTGACGAAGGCAGGACGTCCACCTATGAGCTAAGCGAAGAACAGATAGACTGTGACGTTATGCCATTCTTTTTGGTAACGTAGAAGCGACCTGAGGGAATGACAATTGTTTTTCGACCCTCACAGAAAGGCTGCAACTTCTGGCAAGTGAATCCAAACTGCGTTGGATCAGAAATTGTTTCCGCACTCAAAGAAAAGGGGCAGCCATTCGGCGTGAATAGAGGTGGAAGTCTCCCTGTCAGCATTACTTCCGTCTCATCTGCAAGACAGCTATTGTGGATGAGTGAAGTGGCTGGTTTGGGTGCCAAGTCATTTATTCCGGCATTTTATATAAAAAATGTTGGCAAGATACGCCATGTCCCAGTTCAATACAGGGAAGAACAACTGGTTGACTTCCTCAAGGATTATGGCGTGACATCTGACCGAAGTGAGGCGCGCTATAGAATCGCCGAGAAGACGGAGCGATATAATCACGCCCTCTGAGAACCATTATTCTCCATTTCAGAGAAGACAAACCAATGCCGCAAGGAGTGCACGTGGGTTTCACGAGTCATCTTGTAGCAGATCACCATGGTCCTGCACTGAGATGCTACAACAGCCAGAGATTTGGAGATTCAGAGACCAACTGCCGCAGTCAACCTTCTCAGCAGCGCCATCTGCAATTGACACATCAACCTTATCAAACATCTCAGCGACTACTTCAGCATTCGCCCCAACCAGATCAGTCATCCCACCGTCCATCCCAGTCGTCAGCTCTTCAGCGACCTGCTCTGATCACACATGGAGCTTCAGCGTCGTTTGATGATTACGCGTCTATACCCGTGGCACAGATGGTCCTGCCCATGCTATTCACAGCTCTGCGTGCTATTCTCAGTGCCATTTAACAGGCAAACAACCTGCCAGAAGTAAAAGCATTGCTGTCTATGGAGTCGTTGGTGCTTCCACAACCACCACGGCAGGCTTAGGATGAATAATCGTTACAACAGTGTTTTCATATTTCAGTGGAATGCTGCCTTTGTAGTAAGTCAGCTGGTTTGCGCAAACTAGTTCAACATAATTTTCCTGTTTTATTTGTACAGGAGGCAGGCGTACGAGATGACTTTCGTCTTTCAAACTATGTGATTTATAAATAATCGTGCATTGCTTGGAAATAGCAAAGCGATGTTATGCTTGAGAAAAGACCTGCCGTCTTATTTAAAAAATTAAATTATAGGGTTTTACGTGCCAAAACCACTTTCTGATTATGAGGCACGCCGTTGTGGGGGACTCCGGAAATTTTGACCACTTGGGGTTCTTTAACGTGCACCTAAATCTAAGTACACGGGTGTTTTCGCATTTCGCCCCCATCGAAATGCGGCCGGCATGGCCGGGATTCTATCCCGCGACCTCGTGCTCAGCAGCCCAACACCACAGCCACTGAGCAACCACGGCGGGTCCGTCTTATTTAATATAGTCGAGCGATTTAGATATACCGGAGTTAATACCATGCAAGATATATTTTAGAAATACATGCGTCACAGTCATAAATATTTATCTACAAGGTTCTAGCAAAATATCTTAGACAGCTCGGTGAATGCGATTGTTATTGCACAATCATATATGCTGGTTTGTGGGGACTTCAACGCACATAACGTCATCTGGGGCAGTGAACCTAATGATTCCCGCGGAAGCGTTATTGATTGCGCAGCATAAAAATATAATCTGACCGTCTTAAATGACACCTCTCTAACATCTTTGCGGAGGTTTCGCTACTCCAGTTGTATAAATGTTACGCTATGCTCACGTGACCTTCTTGATGACGTTGAATGTTCAGCGGACATAGAAACGCACGGCACTGATCATTTTCCGGTTCTGGTAAAACATCCTCTCATATGGCGTGAAGGGGCCCGGCGCTACTCAAAATATACTAATTGGCAACATTTTCGTCTCTATTTACCTGACTCATTGGGCGAATATCCGAACTTTCAAATTTTGCAGATATATTTTGTGAGTCTTACAAGATCTGCACAAAGCAAGTCATTATCCCAAATGAATATGCTGCAGTTGACGGGGAATACGAATGTTTAAGAGAACTTAGAATACGAGCAGAACGTGCTTACTGTCTAAGCGGAAAACTGAATGACTACAAGATGGCGCAGAAAGTTCAGTCAACTTCGCGCAGACGCTTACAGAAACTATAATAGATACGAGACGATGGCGGGAATACTGCATGCGCCGTCGTTGTCTCCCTTCACTCTAGCTGCCAGGATATAGTCAGTTGTCCGATCTTTTAGTGATTCAGCGACCCAGAGTCATCCTTTCCGAGCCCTTGCCGTAGCTCGAAAAGTTCCGCAAACATCTGTTCCTGACGAATTCTGTCAACTTATATCCAGACCAGGAATTCCATTTACTAGCCTACAATTTGCAAGTTCCACAGCACTAGCAGAATAGGTTTGTGAGTGCTTTATGTCACAACACCATCAACTTGACTTTCAGTTTTGTTTAGATGAATTGAAATGTGCTCTTACGTTATCCCGAACGGAGACAACTGCAGGCCCAGACGGCATTACGTATGTGATTTTAGAGAACCTCGGTACAGAAGGTAGAATGGCTCTTCTGGAGATATTTAATGATATCTCGAAAAGAGAGTCTCTTCCAGATTCATGAAAATTTGCTCATGTAATTCCAGTACTGAAACCAGTAAAGTTTCATTTGGTCTTGATTCCAACCGACCCGTCAGTCTCACAAGCTGTTTTTTGTAAACTAATGGAGAAGATGGTAGACAGTTGGCTGCAACGATTGTGTGAACGCACAAATGTGCTTTCGAACTGCATGGCAGGTTTTCGACAAAAGCGGTGTACAATGGCTGCAGTCTTAGACGTTGTCACATGCGTCGAACATGAACGAATTAATGTGTGGAAATGTGAAAATAGCAGTATTCTAAGACATTTAAAGAGCATTAGACATTGTATGTCAGGTACACATCCTTGCTGGTATGTTAGAGCTTGGCCTACATGGCCGAATACTGCGATGGATATGAAATTTCTTCAGCGAAAGAAAACCCGCCATGGTAGCTCAGTGGCTATGGTGTTGGGCTGCTGAGCTCGAGGTCGCGGGATCGAATCCCGGCCGCGGCGGCCGCATTTCGACGGGGGTGAAATGCGGAAACGCCTGTGACTTAGCTTTAGGTGCACGTTAATAAAGCCCAGGTTGTCCAAATTCCTAGAGTCCCCCCACTGCGGCGTGCCTCACAATCAGAAAGTGGTTTTGGCACGTAAAACCCCACAATTAAATTTTTTAAGCGAAAGAAGAATGTTTATGGAAACAATTGAAGGAGAGAGCAAATATCACATCAACCCGCAGGGCGTTCAGCAGGGCAGTGTTCTCAGTCCGTCTTTATTCAACTGTGCCATGGCAGCCTTACCATAAAACTACCATCTGGCCTACAGTATTATCTGTACGCAGATGACATCTGCATGTGGGCCTCTGGATCTCATACACAAGATTCGAACAACGCTGCAAGAGGGTCTTGATACTATCGACACCTTTTTTAAAAGAAAGAGGCATGAGTCTCTATAAGCATAGACAGTCGTACTGCCTTTCACTAGAGGACAGCTGAATAATTTCAAGCTTACGCTTGATGGGAAAACTTTGATACTCGCGAAAGGGCCCAAATTTCTTGGAGTTATTCTTGACTGCCATTTGCCATCGGCATCACACATCCCCGCAATTGAGAAACAGACCAAGGGCCCTACAACGTGAAACTATTCCAATGTGTTGTTTTTTTCGATCTAGTGACGTCAAACTTATGTAACCACCGACGCAAGCATCGGGCGGTAACCCGCAGCGTTGTTTGAAAACCCGAAAGAAACGTGCGTCTCGTGTATATGTTGTCACTTTCTTTTGCTTTCAAAGCGAATGGCATTGTCTACATCGGGCACTTTTCTTGTCTAATTGGCTAAGAAGGGGGGAAGAGGACGCTATAGTGGAGAGAGTTTCGATGGGGCCCAGGCAACACAGTGAAAGTAGATAACTGGACGAGGAGGGTGATGCCGGCGTCTGCGATTGGTCCGCCTCCCCTTACTTGGCTTCTGGAGACTAGTCGAAAACCGAGGCGGCGTGCAACGGAAGAGTAAAAATGACGCTAAAACGGATCTTCACCAAAGTAGAATTGGCAGAGCAATGTCGTATACGTGCCGAAAGGTCTCGATAACGTTATACTAACACGCAAAATCTCTTATTATGCGCAAATAAATTCATGCTCCCCGACAGCTACTAGTAGCCAGTGCCACAGTGATCGGCGGGTGTATCGTCAGGTCACGCATGCGCTCCTGGAATTGTCCCTTCCGATTAGACTGATCAACGAAGCGCGTGTCTGTTATCGGGCAGTCAACCAAAGCTATATATACCTGTAATCATTCATGAATAAAACACACTTCTTGTTCTTGTTGTTTACATGCTGTGTGGTCGTTACTGCTCACCGGAACAGCGGCCAGCCATCTTCTGTTCCTTTCGGAACGGGGCAGTCTCCGGCTATTCAGAAAAAGTTTCGGTTTTGTTCGGCATATTAATGCGTCATTCACGCGTACACCTCCCTTTGACGCGGTGAGCTTTCGCGGTTTTGTGACATCGCTTGACAGACAGGCAAACTGGGAGCCACCCGAAAAAGTTTGATCTATAGTAATTAGGTCAAACGATGCTTTTTTTGCTAATGGTGAAAAAGACGTCTAATCAGAAATTATTTTTCTTTCGCTCGGTCTAATCATGCATAATCAGCGTGCACATATCAGATGGGGTGTTTTCGCGGTTTTCGTGAAGTCGCGTGACAGACAGAGGCAGTGGGTGGTGGCTCGAAAATTTTTGGACCGATCGAGTCGCGTACGAAGTTGAACTTCAGGTAAGGTTTGCACGCTGCTAGATTCAGGCGCACAAACGCAAGGAAATGCTTGCTATAAATGAAGTCACAGCAGCGACAAGCAGACATCATGTGTACGGAACTGCTCGAGCGCACGACGGTACGCGCCGCGACGTCAGCAGTCTTTCAGCACGCCGCGATGTACGAACTGCTCGAGCGCACGATCGTACGCGCCCGATGGCAGCGGTTTTTCGACATGCCGCGAAACGGCGGGCCTCCTGCAATCTTAGTTGACTGCATGCATAGGCAAGTAGTTATGCCTGCACTGTAGTAGCGGTCATCTGTCCCTTTAGCAACTGATAAATAACTGATGCAATGCATGTGAGCTCGCGGTAACGTACGTGCGAACCGCGCAGCAGCACGAGCTCGTGCGCTGCTCGCTTGATGTAGCTTTTAATGACAGCGCTCGAACATCGATGCGCTGCAGTCAATACTAACTTGCTGCGCATCCTCAACGTGCTGGCTTGAGGTCAAGGATGAGCACATTTAACTCTCTAACCTGTGCTGCACGTAGTGGGGTAGTGAATTGTCACCGAATCAGCCCGACCATTTGTGATAATTTGCACACACCATGGTCACTTCACAACTTCGCACCGGTCGAATTGTTGTCACTGTGGCCGGGTCTCGAATCATGAATCACCAGTTATGTCTGCTGCTATGTCGGTCTGCTGTCGGCACTGTAGGTGCAATAGACCGAATTTTAGAACGCAGATAATCAAGCAAGCTTCAAGACAGGCGAAGCAGTCAGCATGGCGCGAAGTTTCGCTTACCCAACGCGACGAACAGCAGCTATCCAGAGCGCCCGACGCCCCGCTTCGTGAGGCCTTGGAGGAAAACGGTAGAATCTGATTTGGGGATTCAGGCCTTCTTGCTCATGGCAGCCCACGACGCAGAAGTAACGACGGTGACGCTTTTTCGAGGCTGAGCTAGGTCGCCGATTCCTTCTGCATGCTTCCAGCAAGCATTACGTCCCAGGGCACACGGAGAGTCCGCTTTCGTTAAACTATAGGCTGCGGCGAACTCGCAGCGTGGTCGGCGTCGTCTCTGAGAAGTGACGAGCTTTTTCGCACTCGCAACAGGGCAGTAAAAAGCGCGAACCGACGCAAAGCTCGGGCTAGAAACGTGCTTCTCCACAGCCAGGGCTCAGTACTACCCAAGCTGGTACTACCCAGATAACGTTTCGCGCGCCGCCACCAGGCGCCGCTACTATACCTCAAACTCCAGCGCAAGACGCCCATACAGACGGCTCATGTTATAAAAATTCCTCGGCTTCAGCATTTGTCATTCCTCCTTTCGCGCTAGTGCAAACATTTAAATTATCCCTAGAGACACCTTCTACCATGACAGAACTGTTTGCAATCCTGTGTGCTTTGCATTTCATAACACCAGAAAAGCATTCGCAAAAATGGGTTATTTTTAGCGATTCGCAAGCCGCTCTCGCATCACTACAAAGCAATAAGAAAAATTCTTTGAACACTTTGCTATTCTATGAGAGGCTCAAAGAACACACAAAAGCAAGGGCAATGAATCGCGTAATTGCATTTCAGTGGATACTCGGGCACTGCAATATTCCTGGTAACACTGCAGCGGCCGCAGCTGCGAATTGGGCGCACATTAACGCAGAGATAATCAATCTTCCTCTTTCGCTCAGTGAAGTCAGTCTGCTCCTGAGAAAGATATCCTGTCGCCTCCGCAAAACTACCTGCTTTGATAAGCAATCTAAGAACTCGGAGTTATACTTTATAGACCCATGTATAAGCTTCTCAATGCCATGAAATCTGAGAGAAAACAGAAAATTCGAAACATTAGTGCACCGCCTGCGGCTTAGTGCTGTATTTACGCGACACTCTTCATACAGGATAAAACGTGCGTCTAGTCCGCAGCGTTCTTGTGGCCATCCAGGCGAAGAAGTGCATCATCTCCTCGAGTGCACTAGATAGGATTGACAACGAAGGGTATCGCAGGCAAATTGGTTAATTTTAAACAGAAGACCATTAACTCTAAAAAAAAAAAAAGATACTTGTTCCATGGCCAACAGCGGGCCTTCAGAAAAGAGCGCTTCTTGCTTTGAAAATGTTTTTCGAGGGCACAAACATTTTCGGGAAATATTAAATTTCAGTTTATTCTAATATGCTAAATGAGTTATATAAATGGTGTTCTGAGTTCAAAATTGATTGTTGTGGTGATCGTGGTTTTTACGCTATGTGTAATTACGTTCTGTGCATTGCAGTGTAATTACTTGTGCTCTGTGTTTGGTTATTCCAAATATTTGACTTTATATGTGCTATGTTCACTGAAATCATGCAGAATACTTTGTGATTCATGTACTGTTGGGCTGTATAGCTTTTCTAAATCTGTTTTTTTACCGAGTGCCATATTTTGTGACATTAATCTCTCTTTTTGCGCATATTTGTTTCCTTCGCTGAAGGACACGGAGTAGCCGGTGCCACCATAAAGGCACCGGCCTCTCTTATTCATTTCAATAAAGGAAGGCACAAAAAGTGAAAAACAAATAAACAAACGCGGTCATGTGAATCATAAAGGCCGCGTCGGCTTCGCGCGCCCTCTTCCATCAGCCCAGCAGCGGGGCGACGACGAGCGAGTAATCAGGCAGCACGGCCTTCACGCCTGTCCCGCAAGCATCGGCCACATTTATCACGCGTGCACGACCCTGTCATGCTGCAACCTGCAACCACCACACCTGCACGCCGCATACCCTGGCAGCCGTCTCGTCTATATAGGATGGCGTACAACCTGCAGGTATTACGTGTCACATGTGCTATAAATGATCGTGCTGCGTATTGCCGTCGTACTCGGGAGGCTCGCTATGCCGCAGAGGTAGTGAAGCACCCTCCAGCGGTGTCGCAGTAGTAACCTAGGTACATTCTGATCCGGATTATGTCATACAAGTTGTGAACGTCAGCAAAGTGATTAAAACGAGTGCACACGTCTAAGGTATATTCCAAGTTGGTTAGACTACGCAATATCGCCCAAAAGAGGTTTACCGAGAACGACAGCGCCCGGGACTATTTCTTCCTTCATGGGGTGCATTTGTTTTCAACTCACAAATTGACGCGATCTGCGCCTGAGACTATTCTGGCGGGTGGTTTTCCGTTCAAATTTTATTTTTTCCAGGACAAAAAGTGGACTGAAGGGCAACCTAGCTGGGTAAAAAAGCTGTCCCAACAGCTTGACTAACGAAGGCCAAGGGTCCATTGTATGGCAGTACTGCTATGTAATGAACCCTTGGCCTTTGTTAGTCAAGCGGTCGCGACAGCTTACAAAAATGCATGGCATTCGCAATTCGAGATCAGTTTTAGCGCGAAATCCAAAGAAAAATGCATCGAGAAAAATAAATCTACAACAATAATACCGAGACACAAACACAATAATCAATATCACGCGACAAATTACCAGCATCCTGCAATAAAAGCTTAAAGGGAAAGAACTGCTTTACCCATAACAGTTTTTGGAAAGTCTGAACAATGAACAGTGCAAGATCACGAAATTATATGTTTAAGTTCGGCGTTAACAAACTGAATAAAAATACAAAAAAAAAAACTGCGTGAAGTACTGAGCACAATGCAATTGACCCCCCATTTCTGATGAAAGTAGTAGTTCAGTACTTCATTATGATAAAAAAAAAGTGTCCGGAGATGCGGCTTAAAACTCAGCTCCCTGTAACACCACCAGATGGTGTTACCGTCCGTGCACCACTACGCCCGCAATCCCCCAGTATCGTGGAAGTTTTGACGCGTCGCGGTCGCGGCAACGACGACGGAGGCATGACAACGGCTGCATGATCACGAATGAATGATGACAGCATAAATACTATGGAATGACGACGACGGGGGTACGATTAAGGCGGTAGGACGACAATGGGATGACGTTTCTCAAATGTTGAGGATGGCACGACGACAGTGTGATGACGACAGCATGTCGAAAGTCGGATGCCAAAGCTGAAATAACCACGACGACATCACGACGACGATATGACAAGGATTGTATGACGACGATGGCATGACAACGGCGACGGTGCCTCGCTCGGCGAGCTGTTGCGCACCTGGCTGCGTGCGCCAGTGTACGTTTAGAAAACCGGCGAGCACTCGAGCATCGGAGAAGAGCGTAGTAGTTTAAACGAGAACGCTATAAAACATCCTTTCCACACTAAAATGCACGCCATGGAGGAAGCAGGAACTTCAGACCCCCAAGCGATTCGCCGAGCTCGAGTGCGGGATTAGCACGCCTACAACCCTCACCACAGCTACCGCTCAAACATTCGCGTTACACACTCGTAACTGCCCTGTCAGTTTTATATAGACTAGCTGTGTGTTCACATTTGGGAAGTACTGTTGATATACTACGCTCTAAGGAAGGTCTGTACCTTGTAATTGCTGCAATAACATGGTACGTTCCATATATCTGAGTTTCGCGTACACTTTTAGAAAGCGCGGGCTGTTCCAGAAAATGACATGTCGTTACCGTCGGGCACAAGCAACAGAGGGGTTATTGAAGCGGTGCTCTAACAACGTATTAATTGACGTAAAAAATTGTGACGTATTCACACGAAAAGCAAGTTGATTCGATACCCTTTGCTTGCATCAGCTGCTTACGCGATTACAACTACACTTCAATGCATTTTCCTCAACGGGATCTCCAGCAATGCATGTGCCTACGATGAAAAAATCTAGAACTTCCAGCCACTTGCGGTTCTTTTCCTTCTTTTTTTCAACAAAAGGTGCGAAACAAAAGCCCGCCACCAGTCTGTCGTCCCGAGCGGGCCATCTGGTTTACAAAAATCAACAGCGACGATGCTCCAACCGGTGGGTTTCTCTCGTCAGGTTCGCTGCCACCTCGAGCGATGGAATCGGAGAATAGCGGGCGTCGGAGAAAAGACCGCCGGAGACGGCCGCGCGCCTGAGGTGCCCTCACGGCGTGTGGGGGAGCGGACCCGCCTCTTTCGGCAAGCGCCCTCCAATCGGGCTTTCGAAGGCGTGGTCCTGACCAGTGACGTCGACGACGCGATGAGTTCTGGGATATGCTAATGAGTGTGAGCCCCCCATCCGGCACCTCTTTGCAGCGCTTGCGCGCCCCCCTTTATTATTTTATCGGTCTACGCGCCGAATAACGCGGTGGGAGCAGCTACTGCAGCGTCGGCGCAAGATACAAGCGGCGCGTCAAGCACGCAAAAGCGGGGAGAGAGCGGCATTTCCCCTCAGCCGCTTTGCGAGCCTCGCCGGTGGAGGGCGCACACCAACCGCGAGGCTCTGCCGGGGTGAGCGGCTTTTCTCGTTTTTCCGCTGCCGGGATTAAGCGCCAGATCCGAACACGCGCAGAGCGGTCGAGCAGCTGCTGGCGTCCCTCTCTCGGCGATGCTGGTTGTACGCCCATCGGACGATTCCATGGGACGCTGCGGGGTCCGTGATCTCAAGGGGCTGTAGGAGGCCCTGCGGGTAATATGGCGCGAGGATTCGCGACAATGGTCAAGCTTTTCATTTCAGGGCACTGTAGAAGAGCGGAGTCGCGAGAGAAGCCATACCTGGCATTTCGGACTGCGTAAAAAGGTCGCGTGGTGATTTGCAAACCGAAGCCTGGGCCATTAAGATGTCAGCGCGCGATAGCTTGTTTCGCAAAGTTTACAATAAGAATAATAATAGGGCGAAAAGAACGAAACCAACATAAAGAAGACAGAAACATAAGCTCCGCATTGGCATTGCATTCGCTTGTACTAAAGTCGGACAGCTGCATTCTGCCATATTTTATCGCAACCAAGGGCAATTCGTTGACACTTGTCGCCAGTGAGTACGCAACTGTAAGCGATGTGTTCTCCATTCTTGTACACGCCGGCTACATTTTGCCACACTGTCGTTCTTGCGGCTGCGGCCTTGCGTTTGATAGGACTTGTGGTCTGAAAAAACACGGCATTTGAGCAGGTGCGAAAAATGTGAAGCTCATACAACCCAGCCAAAGTGCGAGATGACATCAGCAAGCTGTCTGTCTTCGGTTTTGTATTATTTTGCCTTTTGAACTTTCTTGTCGGTTTTCTATCATGCTATTAAATGCGCAACTTTAACAAATCTTAGCTGCCAGTTACCATTTTGTCTGTGCTTCTTTCCGTGTACCGTTCGTGAGAACTTGTCGATCCCAAATGAACCGGCACGATCCATTTGTCGCCGCCTACAAGGAAAGGAGCGGAATCAACGACTGCAAAAACTTGAAAGAACCAAGCAACTTCTTCGGAAATAAACATCGTTAACCAATATTCACGGAAGGAAACGTTATCAGGGACTTGACTCTTACAGAATGCAGTAGTCAGTACGATGAGATCTCGTTCGTTTGACAAAGTAGAGTTCGATCAAGATGATGGGCATGAACATCTTCGAACTGATCGTGGTCAGAAACTTGCAAGAAAATATATATGTCTGGTCCTGACAGTTTGAATACATGTATGACACACTCTAAAAGAGCGAGTATGTGGAAACCCCACATAAACAATACGGAAAAGAAGCATGTGAGAGGGATCGAGGAATTTTTCAGGCGCTAGAGGTTTGGTATGATTGCTAGTAGATGTCTCGTTGAAGCTGAAAGCTTCTAGACGACAATGGGGTTCCTTGAAGCCTGCCTAACAGTGGTCGCTTTCCTGTTTAAACCTCTCATTGATGTTTTAAGAGCGCATTGTACAGAATGCTCCTTGAAACACAATCTGCACATGCAGGTGCACATGCGTGCTCTGCGGAACGACGAAAGTGCTGAAATGAAGGTTCACTCGGTGGTTTCACAAATTTGGTCCGTTAAGGCAACATGGCTAACACAACCTAACTCTAAGACGGAGGAAGTAATCGGAGACAATGGAAATTACAGGTTCACGTTGTGCTATATACGCGGCCATGGTGTACCACTCTGGCTGTGTTTGTCGACCGGAGCTGGAATACCGGCCCAGCTCAGACCACGCACACGACCATTCTGCAGAGGGCTCATTTTACAAGGGCCCATTTGGCGCTCAGCAAACCAGCCACTAGCTTTTATTTTGCTTAGGATTCGCTCTCCTTTTGACAGAAATACGGCACAGGACGAATGAAGCTAAGAAACCGGACCCGTATTCACAAACAGCTCTTACGCTAGAATTTTTCGTAAAAGCAAATTCCAGAATATCTTGACGATGGACATATTAGCGAAGGAAACCAGCCAATGGCAGCGAGCACATATGTACAAAAAATGTTTGTGAATTCGGCCCCAGGATCCAAACATACAAAAATGTTTCGTTCGTAAGGGTTCTTTACCATTGGCCGATCGCCTTCGCTTATTTGGTGTCCAGCATCACGATTGGCTGACATTTTCTCTTACGAACAATACTATCAAAGGGGGTTTTTGCGAATACGAGCCCAGGACCACCCTACTAAAACGGGACGTCTGGTCGCCATAAGCATGTGTTCAAAAGGAAAGTTTGAGGTGATTTGGCAGCTTAGTGACAATAGACAGAGCTATTGCAAAAAGGCATTAGAATGGCAATTTACTTTGGTGGCAAGAGCAGAGATCGGATCTATAGAAAGGCAGGGAGGGTGATCAGAGGTATGTAGTTCTGGGCCTATATTCACAAAAAGCTCTTACGCTGGAGTTTTTATTAAGAGAAAACTTGGAGGCGACTGAATAATGGCAAAGAACACTTGCGAACGAATAGCTTTGAGAACTCGGCACCTGGTCGGTAAGAAGAAACAAGTTTGCCTAAGAGTAGGCATAAATACAATATTTAGAAAGACATTTCAGGACCGTGAAGCTGTGAGATAACCAATATATATGGTAAAATGGAAGAAACTCACCGAAGACAGCGCCCATACAAGAAGTGGACATAAATGAGAGAAGATATTATGCTCATTATCTGGGGCCGAATTCACAAAGCTTTTTGTTCGTAAATGCTGCTTGCCGTTATTAGACGGCAAAAAAAAAAAACGCTACGAGGTTTTGCGTGCCAAAACCACTTTCTGGTTATGAGGCCCGCCGTAGTGGGGGGACTCTGGAAATTTTGACCACCTGGGGTTCATTAACGTGCACCTAAATCTAAGTACACGGGTGTTTCCGCATTTCGCCCGCATCGAAATGCTGCCGCTGTGGCTGGGATTCGATCCCGCGACCTCGTGCTTAGCAGCCCAACACAGTCACTAAGCAACCACGGCGGGTGTTCTTAGCCGGCAGCTTTCGGTAATAATAGATGCCACATAACGTTTGGCTAGCTTATGCTCTTGCGAACACTTCTATGGCAATAACTTCTTGGTGAATACGGGCCCTGAAGTTCCTGTGCCGACAATATTAGAATGAGGAAGTTGTATAATTAAGATAAAGAAAGCACGTGTCAAAACAGGCACTAATTCTAAGCTGCTGAAGGAGTCAGTATTGAGCGATCGTTTGAGAATATTATATTCCTTAACAAGGGCCCCGGATTCACAAAGCTTTTACTTCGTAAAGGCTGTTTGCCATTGTCCAGCCGCCTTCGCTAATAACATGGCCACCATCACCGTTGACTGACACCAGCGCTTAAAATAGTCTGTAACAACTTAATACGGCTCCAGGTCCGTCAGTCCTGCCGAGTGCCTCAGTATACCGCGAAAAGAGAGAGGCTCGCAGAAAATAAATTGAAAATTTTCTCGAGATTGCACGGCTAGAGGAAAGGATGAATGTGATGTTTATTTATACAATGACAATAAAGCTTGGACCAGCATTGCTAAAGTCACATGCGAGTTGTTCCTGTCGCGTGAATTTTCTTTAGCATATATACATATATACGTCGTTCTGTTGCTCTCATGAAAAATGTGTTTAGAGAAATGATCTGCTTTATGGCGCACTTGCTTTTAAGCAAGAAAATGCGCGTATCGTATACTCTTGGTCGAAACTGTCTGCCATCTGCGCATATTCCGTTTCAACAATCGACGAGCTTAACAGATTTGAAAATGAAGCAAACATAGACGGCATTGTGCACGTGCCCTTCATAAATCGTACTAGAGAAATTATTTCTGGCCACCGAATTATGCAGTGTAACATACTAAACACAAGAATTAAAAAAAAATTATGGTGTTTTTCCCGCGACCTCGTGCTCAGCAGCCTAACACCATAGCCACTGAGCAACCACGGCGGGTTAAACACAAGGATCTATAAAGGGATTGATCACTGTACTTTGCGTGTCCGGCCCTTATACGTTTGTTTCCTTGGCCCTGATAACTACGTTAACTCATTTCTAAAGTTAATTAATAATGTCTAGAAAGCGCTTTCTGTTATCTGTTGCCATTTAAAAAAAAATGGCAATAAGGTACCTGCTGGACTTAGTGCAAGATGCCTTAAACATTTCGCCATATTCACACGTTTAAAAGGGTGGAAGCACCCGCACACTGACTGCCTCAGCCCGTACTCCCATTTCACTCTGTGTAATCAAATACGCGCATCCTGATTTTAATACCAGTGATGACTAGTGCCGCGTAAACATATTCAACAGGTTTTAAGTTGCACGCAGCTGCCTAAGTTCGTTACACGATTGCGATGTGTCCTTCGTATACTTTAACATTTTAGTTGGAACCACACGTCGCAAGTGGGTTGAGTATTTCTGCAATTAACGTGTCGGAAGCTTAATATCGAGGGAACAGCACGCAAGGCTTACGGCTATTGAAGAAACGACGTTTATTTTCCCACAATAACATCGAGACTAAATACGTTTGGCTATGCACGCCGTTTGAATCCTGGGGACGCCAAACAATAGCCCATAATGTGTACCATACAGAGCGTTGAACTGGCCCGAGCAAACTATCTATAGTATAGTTTTATTTCGTGCAGCTATAAGATCAGTTCCAACCTTATAGAAGCTGTTACTCTCTGCGAACAATGTCGTGCTAATAACAACTAGATAATTTTTTACTGGAACTTTAAATTAAAGACCGACAACCAATATTTACTGCACTCGTTTTCTTTTCTACAGCGAAGCTGTATATATCTATAGATGCGTGTCTTTTTTGTGTTTCATTCATTCATTCATTCATTCATTCATTCATTCATTCATTCATTCACAATACTTTATTAAGAGTCCTGAAGCCCGGTCTTTTGAGACCGAGGCGGGCCGCGTCCACGTCGGCACCGTCAGGCCGAGCCTTATGGCGCCATCGCGGACCCTCTGGACAGCCCGTAGTTGATCTTGATATGAAGAGCTTGATATAATCGTGTGCCAGTAAAGCCATTGTTCTTCGGGGTCGGCGAGAGTCGGGGGACAGCCCGCCAGCATGTGTCTGATGTCACTGATCACACGTTACATTCTTTCCTAATTTCTTATTCGGAGTGAATTTCATTTACGAAATACGGAGTGGGGTACGTCCCGGTTTGCAGTAAGCGTAGCGGGACTGCCTGAGCCCTGTTCAACTTTACGTGTGGCAGTGGGAATTACCTACGGCCCAAGTAGTCATATCATAAGAAGCCAACAAACACTGAACACAAAGGACAACATAGGGGAAATTACTTGTGCTTGATAAATGAAATAAAGATGCGATAAATCAATGGAAATGGAAGTGAATGAAAAAACAACTTGCCGCAAACTCGGACGCGTCAGTTTCTCTCTCTTATACCGACGCTGTCATTCCCCTAAGCTCGATGTTCGTGACTGCGAAGAAGTTAGGCGCTGGCGTTCTTCTTTGCAAGAACGCAACATTTATAAAAAATCACGTATCCAAGTAATTATTAAGGTTATTTAGTAAGCCTTTTCTGAGCAACGTAGTTGATTATAGTGACCCTGCACTGATTTACACGTCAGTGTTTTACAAAAGCAATGTGACTTTCGCGTATTATTCGTCATCGTCGTGCATTCATTATGCCATCATGCCTTCATCGTCTCGCCTTCGTTTTCCACCCTTTCTTGTCATAATATTCATCATGGTCGGTATCGTCTGTGTTGTTGTCGCATCATAGCCGTCATCGACATCGCAGTCAGCGTTCTTTTCATTGTCCACTTTCTCGTTCTCGTGGCGTCGTGTTGCAATCATGTTCGTGCCATCGCAGTTGTCGTCTTCGGAACAGCCGCAGCTCCTTGGGGTGCTCCTTGAGCGTTGATTCCAGTGGCCCTCAACTTGAGCTTGTACGTGCTTTACACGCCATGATATACGCTCTCAAAAATGGATTTTTGGTTTAGTTCAGCTAGCAAGCTCTGTATCTATATGTCGATTCGTTTGTATCACGCAGTTTTTCGCATAGCTCCTTCGTACAATGTCAGACATGCGTAACCGGAAATTGAAATTCTACCATTGCCTTCATTTTACGGTTAGTTATGTTTAGTGTGTTATATTTTTATTATAAATCAGATAGAATTCGCAGAACTGTCAAAGCTGATCAACAAGGTGAAAATAAGGGATATTCGAAATTATAACGTGAGAAAGACTGAAGAAGCCGTAAAAAATGGACGCAGCCTGAAATCAGTGAGAAGGAAACTTGGCGTTGTACAAACCAGGGTGCATGCACTGAAAGATAAGCAGGGTAATATCATCAGCAATCTCGAAGGTATAGTAACCGCAGCGGAAGAATTCTATACTGACCTGTATAGTACCCAGAGGAGCCAGGATGCCTCCATTCGAAGCAGTAATGAACAGGATACAGAAACTCCTCCTATAACTAGCGACGAGGTCAGAAGGGCCTTGCAAGACATAAAACGGGGAAGAGCAGCAGAAGAAGATTGAATAACAGGCGATTTGATCAAAGATGGAGGAGACATAATGCTTGGAAAACTGGCGGCTCTTTATACGATGTGTCTATTGACTGCAAGGGTCCAAGAAAACTGGAAGAATGCAAGCATTATACTAATCCACAAAAAACGGACACCTTAAAGAATGGAAAAATTATAGGCCCATTAGTTTACTCCCAGTATTATATAAAACATTCACCAAGATAATTTGCAATAGAATACGGACAACACTGGACTTTAGCCAAGCAAGGGAACAGGCTGGCTTCAGGAAGGGATACTCTACAATGGATAACAGCCATGTTATTAATCAAGTAATCATGAAATTCGCAGAGTACAATCAGCCTCTCTATGTGGCTTTCATAGATTACGAAAAGGCATTTGATTCAGTAGAGATACCAGCCGTAATCAGAGGCATTACGTAATCAAGAAGTACAGGTCGCTTACCTAAATATCTTGGAAAATATCTACAGAGATTCCACAGCTAACTTAATTCTGCACAAGAAAATTAGGAAGATACCTATAAGTAAAGGGGTCACTCAAGGAGCCACATCTCTCCGAAGCTGTTCACTGCGGGCTTCGAAGAAGTATTCAAGCTATTAAACTGGGAAGGCCTTTGATTAAGGATTGACGGCGAATATCTCAGCAACCTTCGGTTTGCCGATGACATTCTTATATTCAGCAATACTGCAGACGAGTTACAACAAATGATTGAGGATCCTAACAGAGAGAGTGCAAGAGTGGGGTTGAAGATTAATACGCACAAGACAAAGATAATGATGAATAGCCGGGCAAGGGAACAAGAGTTCAGGATCGCCAGTCAGCCTCTAGAGTCTGTAACGGAGTGCGTTTACCTAGGTCAACTAATCGCAGGGAACCCTGGCCATCAGAAGGAAATTCATAAAAGGATAAAAATCGGTTGGATCGCATACGGCAGACATTGTCAGTTTCTGACTGGAAGATTACCATTATCATTGAAAAGGAAGGTGTGCAATCAGTGCATTTTACCGGTGCTGACATATGGGGCAGAGACTTGGAGACTCACAAAAAAGCTTGAGATCAAGTTAAGGACCGGGCCAAGAGCGATGGAACGAAGAATGCTAGGCATAACTTTAAGAGGCAGAAACAGAGCGGTTTGGATCAGAGAGCAAACGGGTGTAGCCGATATCCTGATTGCCATTACGAGAAAAAAATTACAGGGTCTCTTAAGATTTCTCTTAAGAGGGGAACGGCGAAAGCCTACTCTTCCTCGTCTTATCATTCGCCTCTTTCTCTTTGCCTTGTCTCTTTCTCTTCTTTCTTTTATTCATTACTGCTCACTACTAAGCATTTTTAGTCATTTGTAATCAATTCTGCGCATTACAAGCCGTCGTTAGATGTGTTGGTCATATCATAGTCATCAGTAGTCATTACAAGTCATTTCAGTCATTATTAGTCATTACTGGTCATTATTAAGCGTTTTAGTAATTTCTAATGAATTGTAGTCGTTACAATACATTTTTTTATTTATTTTATTTATACATACTGCAGCGCAATTTGCGCTATAGCAGGAGTGGGTTAAGAAAAGGTGCAGAAAATACATTGGAGTATACAGCGGTAGACACAAGTGAACATTTTTAAAGAGCACTGATGAAAGGAAAATACACAAATAAACACAATTGAACACTTTTACAATAAGAGCACTGATGAAAGAAAAATACACAAGAAGTTATATAAATGCTGTCAGACATGGGTGAGCACGATTATGCATCTGGGATGGCGGTTGCAAAAATTTGGGATGAGCATGAGCGAATGGACCCAGGTAATGAATTCCAGACTTCGATTGAGCGGGGAAAAAAGCTGAATTTGAACATGTTAGTACGTGAGTAGTACGGTATCAAGTTTAGGTCATGATGTCTTCTCGTTGATGATCCCGGCGCGAAGTGAATGTAATTATCATGTGAGAGCCTAACTAAAGAATTGACAATGCAATGCAAGAATTTTAATGATTCGACACGGCGACGAGAAGAGAGCGTGTTCAGGTTCAAGGAAGAAAGCGTTGAAGAGGGCGAAAAGTCGCGATCGCAACGATGACATATAAATCGCACAGCTTTTTTCTGTATAGCTTCTAGTTTATTAATCTCTAACTGCTTATGCGGGCTCCAAACTACAGTGGCATAATCAAGAACAGGGCGGATTAGAGATTTATACATTAGTAACTTTGTGTCTTTAGGAGATCGGGTTAGCGTTCGCCTCAAGTAACCTAATTTTTTTAGTGCTTTACTGCATATGTAATCAATGTGTTTGGACCATGACATGTTATGCGTAAAAATGACACCAAGATACTTATACTCAGAAACCTTATCTACAGCACGGCCATTGAACGAGTAACTGAAAAGGGAGGGGGAAGATTTGTTGCAGAAAGACATCAGAATGGTTTTATTGAAATTAATGTTCATTTGCCAAGTGTTACACCAATCGCAAAATCTAGAAAACGACATCGTGAGACATATTAGTCATTTCGTAGTCATTACTAGTCATTACAAGTCATTTCAGTCATTATTAGTTATTATTACTCACTAGTAAGCATATTTATTTATTTGTAATCAATTGCGGTCATTACAAGCCGTCGTTACAGCTATTGGTCATTTCGTAGTAATTAGTAGTCATTACAAGTCATTTGAGTCATTATTAGTCGTTACTGCTCACTTGTAAGCATTTTTAGTCATCTGTAATCAATTGTGGTCATTACAAGCCGTCTTTATATATATTGGCCATGTCCTAGTCACTAGTAGTCATTACAAGTCGTTGGTAGTCCATTTTAGTCATTACTATTCATTACTAGACATTTCTAGTCATTTCTAATCATTTGTGGTCATTACAAGCCGCCGTTAGACATATTGGTCATTTCGGAGTCATTACTAGTCATTACAAGTCATTAGAAGTCATTATTAGTCATTACTAGTCAATATTAACATCTACCAATCTCTGTTATAACGTTATCATTCACTAACTGTCACTATCAATCATTTCTTATTCTTTAATCTGTCTTTAATCTGTCATCATATGGCGTGATGACGCTTCGGCGGTCAGGTCTCCTGACAAAAACTTCACCATGAGCCTAGAAAGGATTAAAAATGGAGCTGGGCAAGTCATTTAATGCGCAGGTTAGATAACCGTTGGAACATTAGGGTTACAGCATGGTTACCAAGAGAAGGGAAGCGCAGTCGAGGACGGCAGAAGGCTAGGTGGAGCGATGAAATTAGGAAATTCGCGGGCGCTATGTTGGAATCGGTTGGCGCAGGGCAGAGGTTATTGGAGATTGCAGGGAAAGGCCTTCGTCCTGCAGTAGACATAAAAGATGATGATGATGATGATGATGATGATGATTGCATTTTAGCTAATTGGTCGATTATGCATCTCAGTTTTTTGCGCAAGTAATGTCCGCCTCTTCGGGTACACCAGCTCATGAAGTAGAATTGCGCTATCTACCACAGGTGATTTTTTAAAACATTTGAAAGTGTTGGCTGAAACTCCCTGTATATTCTTAACGAATACACAAGCTGTGCGCTTGACGAAGAGAACGAAGCGCTAACACCAACTGCCCAAATCGTCAGCAACAGCTTGTACGACGTCCTTTCGGTCTATGTTGTTGTTTATTAAATGATGAGCTCTGGGAAAACAGTTTTCGAAGGGTTTCGATCATATGGAGAGGCTCTCGTCAGAGATAGTCACGCTTTAAATACACGCACAGGAGCGCAGTTTTCTCCATTCTTAGGGACCCTGGACTGAGGGTTCCTCCCACACTGCTCTCGCCATTCAAATATTATTAATAAAGATGTTTTACTCTCTCCGTTGCGGCGTTTCTTGATGTCAGTGAGGCGATATTTCCACGATGTGGCAAGCGGATGACGAGCGGTGGCTGTATGCGCAAAGAAAACGACAGCACCACTCTGGCGCTGAGACGTTGATAGCCACTTATTGAAGAAACTGTCAACTCTGCAAATCAGGGACCTTATTAAGTTCAGTGTTTGATGGAAGCCCGTCTGGTCGGGATAGAACATGGTGAAAAGGTTGACAAAACCCGGGGCACTGCGCTGACCAAAGTAAAATTTAAAAGAAGACGTTACGGCTCTCACACGGGAGCCTTTTTCACAGGTAAAAAAGTTTCGGCTCCGTGTGGGAACCAAAACGTCTTCTTTTCGTTAAATTTTTTTTTTTTTTGGTCGGCGTAGTGCCCCGGGTTTTGTCTACCTTTTCACCAGGGACCGTATTAAAAAAGTTTTTCGTTCGTAAGTGCTTTTTGCCATCGGTCTTCGCTAATAATGCATACAGCATCAGGATTGGCTGAATTTTTCTCTTACTGTTCCAGTGTAAGAGTTTTAGTATAGGGAAACAAGAAGTTGTTATCTGGCAATTTATTGCTGTGAGTTAGTGGAACGCCTTTCTGGCAAAATAATACAGCGAGCCGCATATATACCGAAACTAACAATAAGTTCCTGAGATGGCACATAGACGTGTCCGAGCGCGAAGCGATTAAAAGGAATTGGAAGCCGCGCAATGGCAGCGGCGGTACATCAGACGACAGAGCGACTGGTAAAACATCTCGATTTTTTGCGATAACGTAAAATTCTGTGCCATAATGTAATGGCAGAGAAGTTCATTTACTCGCAGAAAATCGTGTTGTATTGGCAGTCGCTCATGACATAACGTAAACTTCTGTGTCATGACGGCATGACGGATCCATCTCCTGGTGTACCGGAACCGAAACTAGCTCATATAGGGCGAGTCATCACAGCGAATTATTCATGCGCCTCACAGTGTTCATGGTGGAAAAACAGTGCAAAAGTTAGGAGATGGACGCAGGAAGATACTCAACGACACAGACACATGATTCATAGGAACTCGCTCATCGGTGAGTCTTAGTTAATTTTCCACAATTCTTCCTAAAATTTCGAGGGCTCTGCCTTTCATTTAGTGCAAAAAAGTGACATGCCGAAAATTTTATGCCATCACTGTTTAATGGACATCCGGTTCGGGCGTGCCATTGCCACGAGTGTGCACACACCATACCGTGAATCGCTCACGCGCGCACCCGGGCGCGAACATTCTCAGAAATGATTTATCAGAGGCGCAGCCACTCATCTATCGTGCACCATTCATGGACAATGTCTCACAGAGAAAGCACCCGCTCGCCTCCGCCTTTGAACAAACAGTGAGTCGCTCAATGCACCGCTCCAGCTCACCTTGAAAAAGAAATGAAGAAATAATTAAAAGATCGTCCCTAGTGCAAGCGAATAAAACGAGTCGACCCTAACTTCCACATCAGAGTGCTTTGATTTGCAGTCGAAGCACTCGGTCGTCTAAGGATGTGCTCAACAGCTTTGATTCGCAATAGGCGCTACCCGTCCTTTCCCTCTATTTCTTGACGTCCTGCCACGCGGACTGCTTTCCCCCGTCAGACGGGGGCTCCTGCATGACGTCCATTCAGGTGGATCGAAGCTGACAGTAACGAGAAACGGGATTTCGCGTGAACACAATGGCTAATAACGACGTCAAACATGCGGTGCCACTGCTTTAAATGCTTCCCACAATGAAGGTTGCGACGAGTCGACGGGAGCCGTCCGCGTGGACGCTCCCGCCCTCCTGCCGTCAGTCATCGCGCGCGCATCAGAACTCGAAAGCGAAACAATAGCCGCCCTGGGGAATTGCAAAAAAGAACAGTGGGCCTTCCGGGGCGATAAGTATGTGCGTTCCGCACCGGGAACCCGCACACAACACAAGGCGGCGACGCACAATGAAGGAGCGCGCGCGCAACACGCTGTTGGGCTTCGCACACGAATAGAAGCCAAGCCTGTTCGGCTAGCTCCTTTTGTTTAGGCCAACAAAAGCGAGTCACGCGAAAGGCTCGGAAGAGCGTACGAACAGACGCAGCTATACGCGCACCCCGAGGTCCGCGACGCGTCTTCCCAGGCTACCAGAAGCTTGGCTGCGGCAGAGCGAGTTGGCGTGCAGGTACAATAACAGGGCGCGCAAAAACGCCGTTCCCTCCTTCCGTCGCCGCATGGGTGTCGGTCGGCCCACGCAGCGAGGGGAACAAACAAGAGCCGCTTCATTTGGCGCCTTCGCGCTCTCGCTGGGGGAGAAGACGGACGCGGCGTGACGCCCCGCTGCGACCGTTTGAGAGCTGTCAAAAGTTCCGCGCGCGGGGAGGCAAAACTGTTTCGTTCAATTTGAAGTGATTTGAGTGCCGCAATCGCCGCTGGAGGTCCACCCCTCTTGCGCTCCGTTCCCACGTCTTGACGGCTTCTTTCTGGCGCGAGGTGCGCGCTCTTCTCGTGTCGGCCGTTTTTGTTTCTCTCGGCGGCAGCGCGAGGCGTCTGCCGCTTCAGTTGTCGTCGTCGCGAGTGCCACGTGTCCCGCAGTGCAACTCTCGGCGCGTGACGACGCTTTGCATCAGGCGCCCGCGCGCGCCTCGTCGATGGCCGCGGGGCAACAGTGAAAAGAAGAAAGCACGGAAGGAGAGAAAAAGAACGCATTGTCATGAAAACAGAAGGGCGGCCAAAAGGAAAACCTGGAAGCGGAGAGCGACGGCGGCTGCTAGCGAGAAACTACGGTGCAGCCGGGAATGACTGGAAACTGACGACCTGCGGGAAAGCGTGTTTTACGCGTGTTTTACGCGTTTCACATGCAAATGCGCCGGATCGGCCCCCGCACGCCAACGGCGACGACGAAGGCAACACGCGAGCCGGCGCTTACGCAGAAACGTGTGCGGCTGACATCTTAGACAGCTTGAATGGAAGCGGTGGCGGAGCCGCGGCGTCCGGGTACCAAATTGCGCTCGGGCCCTTTCATAAACGTCTCGCCAAAGCCTCTCCTAACTCGCTTTTCTCTCTCTTCTCTTGGCCGTCTATCTGTGTGTGGATGTCGCACGTTCCTCTTCTTTTTCGAAGCGTGTTTGCGTAGCGACTGACAGGAGCGCTTTGGAGGTGCGCTGTCGGCAAGTGAAGCTGCTCAAACGATCTTTCGAAATTGCCCGGGAAGGTAACGCAAACACTCGTCGTCAGAAGAGACCGTTCCCTGGTGAAAAGAGCGTGTGGGCAGCGCAGCAGGAGAGAGAAATGGGCAAGAAAGGACAGCTTCAAAAGCACCATGCGGTGCATATAAGCTGCTTTTGCGCCTCTGCGCACGCTTTCCTTTTTGTTTATACCAGCTGTCAGAAAAGGCACCCTAGCATTAAACTATTCTATTTATTTATTTATTTATTTATTTATTTATTTATTTATTTATTTATATTGCTTGTTTTCTTTGTCACTTCCTTCAAGTTAGGCTTACTTTAGTCCGCATCGGGGAGACATGTAAGTGGCGCATCATAAGTAAAAAATATATTGTTTTATTCCCTTATTCACAAATGATTTAAGTATGCTGCCCATGAAAAATTATTGTACTACCATGCTTGTGGTTAGGGTGTTGAGCTCTGAACCACAAGTATGCAGTTTTAACAAGCATCTGTAATTTTCATTTACATTGTCTAAACACGACATGCCGCGAACAATGTCGAAAAAAAAAAAATGCTAGCGCCGTCTCTTCAGGCTAAACGGCCGCTTCAGATTGAAACTATCGTTTCAGAATGCAAGGTTTGACTACGAGAGCCCAATAGATTTTTACTTCGCCGAGGACCAAAATTTTCTACAGTCAAGCGTTTTCATAAGAGTGAATCAATGGGCGCTATAACGTAAAACTATTCCAAACTTTTCTATTCCGTTTCTGCAATCAGCCCTCCGCTATTGGTCAAAAACTTTTTTAGACCACCCCCACTTCACTTGTCTGTCACACGAAGTCGCGAAAACCGCGACAGCTCCCCTTCTCATATGTCATGTACAGACTGATTATGCATGATTTGACCAAGCAAAAGAAAAATAGTTATTTCTGATTAGACGCCTTTTCGCCGTTAGCCCTCTGCAATTGGTCAAAAAATTTCGGGCTGCACCCACTTCACCTGCCTGTTGTGCGACGTCACAAAACCGCAAAAATTCACCGCGTGAAAGTGACGTGTAGGCGTGAAGAATGCAATAATATGCCGAACAAAACTGAATTTTCCTCTGAATACCCGCAGGCTGCCCCGTTCCGAAAGGAATAAAAGATAGCTGCCACCTGTCGCTCAGGCACTGGCTATCTCGCACCAGCCGGAGAGCATGGGTATATTTGCGTGCAATAAAGCTTCTTGCGTGGCCCTGTAACGCTTTGGAACACTTTCGGCACGCTTACAACCTCGCTCTGCCAACTCTTTTTTTGACAAGGATCCGTCTTAGCTGCAATCTTAACCTTCCGTTGCATGCCGCCGCGATTTTCGACGAGCCAGCGCAAGCTAGTAAGGGAAAGTGGACCAATCGCAGACGCCGGTACCACTCTCTTCATCGGGTTATCGATTTTCAGTGCACTTGCTCGGCCCCATCGAATGCCTCTCCACTTGAGCGTGCTCTTCGCCTCTTGTCAGCCAATTAGTCAAGACAAGCCGCTCAGTCTAGGCAATGTTATTCGTTTTTAAAGCAAACAAAAGTGACCTCCTATAAACCAGGAGAGCATTTGATTGGTATTTTCAGACAATGCTGCGGGTAACCGCCCGGTGCTTGCGTCGGCGCTTACGCAAATTTGACGTCAGGGCTGCAATTTTGGAGCGATGCCTTATGCCTTATTCTATGTTATTCTTATGATCCACCACACTCGGCCGCCTGATCCCGTTGATAATGTGGGCAGGCCGTCACTCTGACCACTGGCCAAGCGCGAAAAGCCTGAAAAAGCATAGAATGAGAAAAGGCATCACTACAAAATACCGGCCCAGGAGATTGGAATAAAGACATATTGGAATAGTTTTACGTTATACGGCCCAATGTGTGCGTTTTGATATTTCTAAATTTTAGCATTAGCTTGATTGACACTATCAGATGACAAATGAGTATAACAAATACAGTTTCACCTGGAACATGATGACTTATGGCTACAGTGGGTGTCAGCGGATTAGTTATAACGTTTGTTGTTGGGTACAAAATATAGGCCGTCCAGAACGTTCATGCTGTTATTGCAGTGAATGATTAAACGGAACACGGCATAATGGCATAACGCTGTTATGGCCTACTAGTTGCACAAAGTTGGAAGGATTATCCTCACGTCAGCTATTAGCTTCACTATTCCTGCTAATTTCTTTAATACGTGCCTGTATGAAGAAGCGCGAACATATATGAATGACAGAAAGGGCGACTTTAGGCGCTCAAAGAATTTTTGTTCTTTGTTTTTTAACAACGGGGTAAGTGCGCCAACAACCACAAAAGAGGTACGCGTATGTGCAGTTGTGATGGAGGAGCGACCTTTCTGAAAGCTGTGTCCAGAATTGGTGCCACAAATTCCCTGGTGGAGACTCTCCTCTTCAAGAAGAACTGTCGGGCCACCGTCGGCTGTTGACGACGAGATAAGCTGGACAGTCGAAATAAGTCGTGCGCACTACACAACACGAGAGACAGCTGAACCATCGGATGCATTAAAATCCGCGGTCCATATGAGCTGCAAAGCGTAAGCACCAGACCAGTCGAAAGAGGGCAACCTGCTGCACTATATACATGCATATCCATATGACTCCCTGCTCATGAGCAGAGAGCAAGCTCTTGATAGAGAAACGGGTAGTAATTAGAAATAAAAAAATAGGTGTCATTCAACGATTCAAGAAGCAACATCGGCTTAGAGACATGTGACCTGCGTATAAGAAATTCGCCCAAAGACAATCTTCACAAACAAACTGTGTTAGTTTGCGTTTGGTGGCATTGCAAGGGAATTAGTTACCGTTGAAACGCTTATATATGAACGCGACAGTGCCTTATCGCATTTCTAGCGCATCGTATACAACCACGTAAACAGTAGGCGACGAGCTAGCAAGGCGAATCACATTGACGTGTCACACGAGAGCAGATCGAGAATGGCATGAGTTGTCTGACTCGGTGCATACCGCGCCCCGCGTCAAGGGGGAGATAGGAAAAGCGAGTCATGCGGCGTTCCTGTGCTCTCCACCACTCACCGGGAAAATGCACTCGCCGGAAATAGGTTTCAGCTGGAGTTACTACTGGATGTGTTCGGCAATCACTTACAGTAACTCGCACACTATTAAGTAATGCGCTGGGGAGAAGGTAGCTCTCCAGTGTCTGCTTTCCCGTTTCAACCACGGACCCAACGTGCAATTAGTCGCAGACATCCGACTACTCCACCATCACGCAGTCTACAAGGGGCACAACATCATCTACCAGGCGATACCGGGTCACTATGGAATTTCGGGAAAACACAGTGCCGATGACGCTGCCCGATCGGCCCACGATGGTGCCCATATTACACCAGTACCATTGTTTAGAACAGACGCAGCCACGAGTCTTCGCTCCCTCGCACGGCAGCTTACGCAGACTTTGTGGAAGACCAGTGAATTCACGAACGCACGCCTCCGCAGATTGGATCCCCGTCTACAACTTTGTCTTTCACCAAGGTTACCACGAGCGGAAGCAACACTTCTGTGCCGCCTGTGGCTCGGTGTGGCATTCACGAGCTCCTATTCCTTCCGCATTGGAATGGTCAACAGCACTACTTGCGACACCTTCGGCTGCGAGGAGACAATCGAGCACCTCCTCTGTGACTGTCCCCGTCACAATGTGTCAAGAAAAGTGCTCGCGACCACGCTCGAAAAACGGGACAATCACCCCTTCACAGAAGAAAAAAAGTTCTAGAACACTGGTCCAGACGGGTTTCGGCACTCAAGGCCTTAAGGGCCCTGTTTAAATTTTTAAGGGCTTGTGAATTGTGCCACTGCCTTTGAATGTTGTAGCGCGTAGCATCGCGTTACTGTGTGAATTTTTCTTAATCTTTTTCTCTTCTTTCTCCTTGTATTTCCTTTAACCCTTTCCCCAGTACAGGGTAGCCAGCCAGTACTTACACTGGCTAACCTCCCTGTCTTTGCTCCCCTTTTGTATCTCTCTAGGGCGATGCGCTGCTGTCGCATTCATGTTTAAAATGCGTTAAGAGCAATGACACCGTCTATTAAGGTATGTACTGTACTCAAGTGGATGCGTTCAGTGTAGCAGTTAAGGAGAATTCGGCATTGTCACTGCGGCGGCGAGGAGACCATCGAACACGTGCTCTGCCACTGTCTTCAATACAGCGCGCACCGGCTGTCACTAGCGACCACGTTGGCACGCCTTGACGACAGGCCACTTTCAGAACAGTCAGTTTTGGAATGCCGACGTGAACGGTCGTCGCAGCAAAAGTCGGTCAAGGCTTTGTTGACTTTTCTACGTGACAGTGGCCTATTAGAAAGACTATATAAGGACCCCATTTCATCCCTTTTCATATTTTTTTCTCACGCTTTTATTTTTGTCACGCTCTTCTTTCCGTCTTTACTTTCCCTTTCCCTTCCCCTAGTGCAGGGTAGCAAACCGGAGGTTTTAAGTCTGGTTAACCTCCCTGCCTTTCTCTCATTTGCATCTCTCTCTCTCGGCATTGTCGATTTGGAAGAGCTTCATTTTTCATCACGACAACGCTCGACCACCCGCATCCTTGACCAAGTTGTAAAACGTTGCTACAGCTTAGGTGGTACCAGTTTGGGTCACTCACCGACTTTCCCCAGACACCGCCCTTTCTGAGGACTCACCCGATTCTTCCATACACTACAACATTCTCTTAATTGCGGAAACTCCCTGGTCTTTTATAGCCTAGTCTATCATTTTCAGTTTCTTTTCAGCAGAAATCTCAAGAACTTTGAAAGAAACAATCATGCAAACTCTGAGCAGGTTGCGAAGCATCGCACAGAAACACTGCTGAATAAACAACCCTTCTCATTTGAGGTGCCCTTCAATGGAACGAACTTTCGAGATGACCAATAGAATCGCACTTTTGGCGTGGCCGTAAGTATCCATTAACGTTGCGGGGCTTTGCCACGAAACGTTAACTACTTTGTCGGCACGTAGTAGTGCGCACTTTGTATGTATGATGATAGCCGGACGATAGAATGCTTTCATTCACATCCCTGGAAATGAAAGAAAGAATGATATCTTAACAATATTGCGTATCGCAACTTCTATAGGTCATCTTTATTTAATACAGCTGCCAGAAATACTGAAGCAGTAGGTCATAGCGCATGCTTTCAATTCGAAGGCTCAAGTGTTGACTTCTGTGTTGACGGAGCTTATAGGGTTCTGCAGCCACGGACAAGCTTGTCAATGGAAACCGTTTTAATAAGCGACTACAGAGTTGTCATCACCACCCTGATGACCATTTGCGCTAAGTACCGAAATAGATTCGGTCCTGCCGGAAAGCCATCCCGTGACATGGACGGTTATCCCTGGGTATACAGCAGTTGCTCATAACGTATGTCTCAGGTGATTCAACAGTTTTGTGCTAATGTTGTCACCGTGTTTCAGACGCTGCTGTAGGTTACATAAAAGTGACACAGTAGAAGTGAGTTGTAGCTTTATCAGAAGAGAGAGCCCTTCAGTTCTTATCGAGCGAGAAAGCAGGACAACTATAGTTGTAAGAACAAGCGGCCGCAAGGTGAGGTTCAAATAACGTTTGGAGAGCTGTCCTCTGGCTTCCTATAATAGCTATAATAGTGCGTCAAGTGCTGAGCTCGAGGTCATGGGCTTGATTTTTCAAATACAATTGCGCATTTGAATTTAGGCACAAGTTGAAGAAAGCCGGGTGGCCAAATTTATCAGGAGCTTTCCGCTTCCCCCGCTGCACTTCCTTTTTCAGGGATGCATCAAAAAAGGAGACCAAGAAAAGGAAGAGGCTTGGTTCGGACATACGTAAAGGTCGTTGCTGCGCTGCCCGTTTTGTTAATTTTCTTGTTTCTGTTTTTTTTTTTCATAATCACAACACTCCTCATTCATTCTAGCAGGCTCAAACATGGCCACCCGAGCACGTACGGTGCTTGTTTTGTCCATTGTCAAATGTAAAATTAAGGCATGTTCAATGTGTAGTGCTTATTTGTATATCGTGCTCACTTGCACGCAGCGAGCATTGTTGCTCTGCAACGTTGACCTCTCTCATGCGACTTATTTATCATACTTCAAATTAAAAAAAAAGTGCGGCTGAACGCGAAGCTGTCCGCGCTGAAAAAGGTGGCAGTAATAATGCAGCGCAAGCGGCCTAACGCGAATCATCACACTAGTCTACATTCTAAATGTGGCTATTCAGCAGCAGAAAATGATTGCTTTTCATTTTGCACCATTCTCTTCTTTTTTATTCTGGAGGCACAACGGTGGTACATTTGCGACTGTGAGCGGCTCGTTTACGCATTCTGCTTTAGTGGCTATGCTTAGTAGGTTGCTCAGTGGCTATGGTGTTGGACTGTTCAACATGGAGGTCGCAGGATCGAATCCCGGCCACGCCGGCCGCATTTCGATTAGGGCGAAATGCGAAAACACCCGTGTGCTTAGATTTAGGTGCTCGTTGAAGAACTCCAGGCGGTGCAAATTATTCTGCAGTCCCCCCACTGCGGCGTGCCTCATAATCAGATCGTAGTTTCGGCACGTAAAACCGACAATTTTTTAGAACAAGGTGATCCGAGGCGTTCGATATTTTGTTAGTCACAACCATACAAATAACCGGCAGTGAAGCCAGTGGGGAAATTCCCCCAGCGTAGGGTAGCCAACTAGACCCTTGACTCGTTAACATCCCTGCCTTCCTATATTCTGCTCTAATTTTCTTTATTCTTGTATAATTTTCTTTTTATATATACATTTTTCTGTCCCTGTGGCACCTGCTGTAATTATACTTTACAGCGTTGCTTGTTCCCCATGCTACCACCACCTAATTCTGTATTAAAACACTGTTTTTTTTTTCTTCCCGACGAAGACTTTTCCGCGTCGCATGTTCCACACACTACTATACCACACTTTTGCATTCAAAGCTCTGTTTTTTTTTCTTTTCTTCTTCTTTTTATCCAGTTTTCTTTTGTTTTTGTTATTGCTGACAAACACAACCTTTGTATGATGCAGCCTGCTACTGTTGCCACAATTGTACTAACCCCCAATTGTTTCTTTTAGGAGGTCCCTTTTTTACTTGAGTACCTCCGATTGTCCAATTATACTTCACATGTTCATACTACTGTTTGTACTACTGATGAAGATAAATTTAACTTCAACTTGAACTCTCTCTCTCATTTTCACTCACCTTACGCACGATGAAGTTACGCACGATGAGGATTCACACGGCCGTGGCGTGGCGTATCAATTTTGCCGCAACATGCCATCAATCAAGCTTCGTCACGCCCTTCGTCACGGGGCATTTCCGTCTGACGTAATAGGTGGGCTGCCTTTCCTGCACTACCGGTGCGCTCGATTTTAGTATTGCCTGGATGGAGCCTTGAAATTCAACGGTGAATAACTCGAATCAGGTGCCACTTTCAAGTTTGTTTTTAAATTGGGGATGGCTGTGAAATGACTGCCTCCAAACTTACCATATAAACAACTGCCACCAAAGGTCGAATAAAATATTAACAAATGCTCATTACACATTATTACGTTATTAGCGGCAAAGTATGTCCACTCAGCCCTAAAACATCTGCAAGAACGCCACGTGCTCTACGCTCACAGCCGTTTTATTAAAAAAAAGATTGTATAGTCTGAAAAAGCGCTCTACATACATACATACATACATACATACATACATACATACATACATACATGCATACATACATACATACATACATACATACATACATACATACATACATACATACATACATACATACATACATACATACATACATACATACATACATACATACCTTGCTTTTAGCAGCGTGTACATTTGCGCTGGTTGGTACATCTTGTCAGCTTTTCTGAGCAGCCCGAATTTATTTATTTATTTATTTATTTATTTATTTATTTATTTATTTATTTATTTGTTTGTTTGTTTATTTACTAATGCTCTAGATCTTGCAGAAATGGAGCAGACGACGCACTTTCTATCTGAGTCTCTCGACAATAATCTATTTATTACAGAACAGAACAGAAATCTGAATGCCAGCATTACTTTAAAGATATACGTCCCCAAAGTCTGCTAAAAATGCATTGGCAAACGTCCCAAACTGCTAGAGACAGGCAGCTGGAATGACTATATTGTAGCACATTTTAAGGAAGGATATTAGTCGTCCTATTCGTGGGATTCCTGCAAGTGAACAAGACTGCAAGTTCGCAATGTCCATGTATCGGAAAGGGCATAATTGCAAGGTTAATTAGTGGATATTTTTAATCAGGTACTCGTCGTGTAAGAGATGTCCGCTTAATCCACCTGAACAAGCCGAATTTATCTGTATGCTCCAGGCGATTCCTGGAAGAATATCCTTAAACGAAAGCACACACAAAGTAAAAGAAATAATAATTAAAAGAAAACAGTACATATGTATGCAGAGGAGAGACCGATGGTTCCAATAGTGGAAGTAACAAATGTATCCAGAACACCCGAATAATTATGCGAGTTCGTTCCCACCTTTCCAGAGCGCACACGCACCAACAGAGATTCCAAACGCACTCGCGTGCAAGATATACACGTCTGCCTCCAGAACATCGATGAAAAATCGCCACAGCGCGTGCACCGCGTACGGCGCTAATTCATACGCGCGCGCAGGGCAGCTGCGCGCCGAGCGCCAAACTGATTGCGGCTGTCTCCCGGCGGCTGACGCGAAGAAAGCGTCGAAGGGCGCGCGAGGATGCATCGCGGTGGCGTCAGGCGGCGGACAGCCCGCATGCACACAGGCGCTGCCGCTGCGTGCGTGCGTGGGCTTCCCCGGGTTTGAAAAACGAAGCGGGTCAGGCGCGGGTCAACTTGATGCGCGGCCGGCCACTAATGCTGCGCTGGTTCCCGCGCGCTGTGCACGTGTGTGTGTGTGCGCTCACCGCAGCCGCCCGTATGCGACTCTCCGCGGGAGAGGCTCGGCTGTCACGGGCCACGCGCGCACCGCGGCGGGAAGGAAAGATGACGGGGGTTAAGCAGGGTGCGCGCAGCGAGACATTCGTTTCTCTCGGCGGCGGGCCGACACGCTCCCCGCCGAGCCCGGTGGCAGGCGAGCGCCAGCCGTGGACCGGGCCGCCCCGTCCCCACGCAGCGGGTCCCGCGCGCGCGCGTTGTGCACGTCACGCGGCGCACTCGGGGCCGCTCGAAGACGGACGCCACCGCGGAACAGCGTCCGACCAGCGTGGGTGGTGGACTACCGCGCGTAGTGCCGCGGGCTTCGCATGGGGGCTGAGCGGAGCTGAAAGGTCAAGCGGCGGCGCGCACATGCAAGCTTTGGCGTCGTATATGAATGCATGTGCACTGCCCCAGCGTATTCTGGCACAACTACTGCGCTGGCGTTTATTTTGGCATGCGCAAAGTTTCATCGTACCACGTATGCAGCGGTAGCGCATAGTAAATGATAGCGCCGTAGTGTAGGTGTCGACTCACTACGCGGCTTCTTCGAAGCATGTGGAATTGTTCTTAGCAAGCATGTAGCTTCTGAGCGGCAGGCCGCATCGTTCAAACACCTGCATCACTTCACACCGCCGCATCGTACACCGCGATTCGGGTCGATTGGCTACTTCTACGCAGGATACCACTGCCAATATTGGCGGCAAGGAGTTACGAAGTCTCCATCTATCGGAAGCGCTTCGCTGGCGTTGTATGAGGGATCACGCGGCGCGCTCCTCATAGGTCTTGCTGTCAGAGCTCACTGAAAACACCCCGCGGGAGCTCTCCCGGACATTTATCTAAGTACTTTCGAAACGAGAGAAGTTTTTTAATGTCTGAATAATAATCTTGGGCAAACTGAAAGCACAGAATTGTTTACAGACGCTATCTCTTTACCGAATACGTACTGTGAATGCCACTGCGCGCGGTCGCCGCGATGCAATCTCCCGAACCGACTTCTTGCGGGAAAGGTAGGCAAACGCTGAGAGCAAACTATGTGAAATATGTTCTTATAGTGTTTGTATAACTAAATGGATCGTAATAGAATGAAGCCTTAATGCAGCGATCGCACAGGTTCGCACCGACCGACTGCGCGTCTGCATGCTTGTCCGCGCATTGTTTCGCTTTCGCCGCGTGCGCGTTTTCGCACCGTGCCATGAGCTTTAGGCCGCCGAACATGAGGATTTGACAGAACACAAGCAACCATTGCTGCGTGGGTGCTATCAGAGCTGTCCAAAAATAATTTCATTGTAGAGACTTCGACGCCTATATATGGGGACTGTGATCTGCTGTCGCAACGATTTATTCTTTTTTTTTTCTTCTAAATTCTTGGACGTTTCAATATTATTTCTCGAGTTGCGCCGCACTATATGTTTATCGGTGTTCTCAGCATACGATTTCCCACTGCTTCTTTTTTTGTAATCCAGTGCATTAATTCATAACACAAACATGACCATATGCCATGCTTTTTTTTATGTGCTTCTTACCGCTCCATTTCCACTCCAGTGAACTTGCCAGTATCTATAGCATCGACAAGTTCATAGACCAAACCGTCATGACATTAGTCGGGCAGCGGACTCGGGCGAGCGTCTCAGTGCGCGTTTTCCGAACATCGCAGACCCGGAGCCGCAGCAAAAATGTTCCTCGCGTCTGTGCTTGCTGCATACCCAGTTGTAGCCGATGACTGTTTGCCGTTTTTATGTTTCGCGAGCCAAGCTTCACGCATCTTCTTGTCCTGCGGCTATGTATGAATAAGGCTGACACCGGGGTCCGTTGCGTACGTCCGGCACTGCGGCACCGAGCAGTAGCCTGCCATGTTGCGCGCCTTCAAAGGCAGCCACTACCTATTAGTGCTTTCAATCGTTGTAAAGGAGACACTCGAAGCGTGAAAATCTCGCCACTAAATGAGCACCGCAGCGTACGAGGGAATTTATACTCGCTTTCAGCTCGCTTCGGCGCTCCCGAAGCAGCCGACGCGGCCGCTATGTCCACGTGATCCCTAATAGCACGTCACGCCGACAGTGGCGCCAGCATTTCCAGTGGTGGAGCTCGAGTCCAATACCCGCCAAGTGGCCAAGGCAGTGAACCAGAGGTGCTCAAGGGTATGAACGAAACATTTACCTAGTCACATTTTGCAGTGAAGTGTAACCATCCCGTCGTCTGCAGGCACAGATCAGGCTAAAAGGCCAGTGGCAGAAACGCTGAAGCGCCAAGTATCCACCGCACACAGTATTGAGACATGACGCTACACGATAGCTCCCGCGCAAGTCCGAATGTCGCCGAAAGTAGGGACCGAAATTCAGTATGTGGCCCAATGGAGCTGTTTTCGGCCCCGAGGACCTGGCGAGCACAGCTCGTCTTCCGTGCAGGAACGTCACAGGTTTCTACTTGGAAGACGGTTCGGGCGGTGCAGTGGAATTTTGTTTCTTTAGTGCTTGGCTTAAAGGGACAGTAAAGAGATACAGTATATATATTCGTTTAGACTGAAAAAGATATTCTTTGAAAGCTCTATTTTCGTTAATTTCGGTCCAATAGGATGAATATTAGAAGACAAATTGTAGGTCAGATCTCTCTCTATCTCTCTCTCTCCCTCTTTAATTTCGCACCGAAACCTCCGGGCCGGCACGTCGGAGTGACGGCAAATTATTTCAAAGTGTTGTTCTTTTCTTCTTCAAATTTGGGTTGTGCAGGCTCAGTAAAATGTTCTTGAAACTGGTTAAGTTTAGTCTTTGGCCCCTATAGAATACAATGTATACAATACAATGCAATATCTAGTAAATTTTTACCTATAAAAAATGAACAAGGCCCCTGCAGACGCCGCCCATACCTATGACGTCATGAGGACCTAGTGCGGGAGCCTAGGTCCAATGCGGCCTCGCCGTCCCTCTTTTGTTTTCCCCTCTTTTCCGGCTTACAAACACACTTCTCACGGTAAGAGTGCCATGGCATTTTAGTATTGTAGAAGGGTGGTTTACTAATACCGCTGAAATACGTTTTCCTATTTATTGTCCGTTTAAGGAGAGCTGCCACGGTTCGCTTTCTTGCAGGTGGCGTCGCAGTGGACACCGAAACCTCCGATGTATAACTGTCGGGGCATTGTGTAAGCAAATGGCCGGAGTTGAAACTTCGAAACAAAGAAGGTGAGCACTGGGTCTTGACAGCACTGCGATGTTGCTGCTTTGTGTCACAAGATACGTGCAAGCGATCAATGCGGCAATGTGTGTTGCGTATACTAGAGGCGGCAGATATACGGGCGCTGTAGTAAGACGTAGCATTATCCGCCTGATTTCCTTTCTTCCATGGGGTCGGTAACACGTTGGCGCCACGCCATGGACGACAGGTTATGTATACCCCACATATTGGTATATGCAGAACCGCTGATATAGCCTAACGCTGAGAAAGATTACTGAGCCCACCGCGTAGTTGAAAACCTGATTACGTCCGCCGCTTCCTGCGCGCCAATCTCATTTCTTTCCAGGTGCATAATCTGACACCAGAACTATCCCCAGAGAAAGTTGACCAAGAACGATTCGCGAAGAAAAAAACCTCGAGCTAGTAAATTTAATAGAACACACCTTATCGCTTTACGGCAGCCAGTCAGAGCTTTCTTGTAGTTCCTTTACAATTTATTAATTGGAAAATCGAGACGAAGAGCAAACCATTGCGTTGCGATAAGCTAATCGGGAAGTTGGGTTGCCCAGCGTGTGAGGTAATCGGGAAGTTGGGCTGCCGACTAATTTAATTCCGAATGGCGAAGTTGCCTCGCAGTGCAGGAATGCACTGACAGTAATTGGCGTTAATAAACACGCGCAATCCTCACGTGCGTATCGGCTGCCATGCAGAAGGCTCGAGCGAAAGAAGAGCCAGATTACGTTTTCAAAATCTTGTAGCACCACACGAGTGTGCACTCGCAAAGAGCGGCACAACAAGCATGCGATCCTGGCTCGTATCAGCCGCCGCAGAAGCAGAAAAATTGCAAACAGACCTGAGGTTTTTTTTCCTGCAGGTAAGGAGCTTTTACGCTTGCCACACTATACGAGAAGACAAGAAATAAAATGTCAGAAGCGAAAGAATCAGGGGGAACATAAAACGACAGCAGCTCATGCGTTGCGCAAGAACATTATTGGATTTCGAACGGGAGCGTGGTAAGCGAATGGTCCTCCAATTAGTGCGCCACTAGCGCCGATTTATCGACTAATTACTGAGTGGTGCTGCCTCCTCTCTTTAATTTTAATGGAGAATACGTTAACCTCGTTTCTATTATTATTCCCCTCCCCCATCATGCTCGCGCATGGACCAAGGCTCAGATAGTGCAGTCTCTGCGCTGTCGTATCACAAAAAGTAAAACAGCGGTCCCTTCGGCAGCCGTTGCTGCCTCGTTTCCTTTTTCATATAGGAAGGGTAGGGGAGAGCACTGCACGGCCTCGGGCTTACCCGAAAGCCAGGCTCGAGTTCGGCCCGGCTAAGCAAGATTTGGCGTGGACCCCGGTCCGGGCTCAGCCTAGGAGCTTCCGGCTCTGGTGGAGCAAAGTGTTCATTCAGGCCCGTAATGTAAGCCCGGGGATGCCATTGTCAATTTCACGAAACAGTAGACAATAAATATTGCCGCCCATACCGAAGCGATTAAACTAGCAATTAGTGTATGTACTACGTTAACTTAGTCTATGGAAAAAATGGTACCAGCGGCCACCGGCGCGCCCGTCTGCGCTCCACTTGAGGTCAGCTTTGCGCTCAGCCGTTCAAATGCAGGTGGCGTGGCGACCTTGACAGTGGCCCAGCCTGTCCACAAGGGGAAGCGCATTGGCCAGGAGGGGAGGGGTGGCGAAGGAGAAATTTATAGAGTGGCAAGACGCCACATATTCGGAAGAAAATGACGACGAGTTAGATATTTTCATTTCGACGGCGTTGCAGAGATGGGATACCTGCTTTAATAAAATTATGGGGTTTTACGTGGCAAAGCCACTTTCCAATTAGGAGGCACGCCGCAGTGGGGGACTCCGGAAATTTGGACCACCTGGGGTTCTTTAACGTGCACCTAAATCTAAGCACACGGGTGTTTTCGCATTTCGCCCCCATCGCAATGCGACACACACACACACACACACACACACACACACACACACACACACACACACACACACACACACACACACACACACACACACACACACACACACACACACACACACACACGCACGCACACACGCACACACGCACGCACGCACGCACGCACACAAAGTAAGCCCGCGAAATATAACAAACATCACGTGACGGGGCGCTTATCGCATGACGGTGCAAATGCGCTGTCGCGGGCCAATCTCGCTGCAGCCGCCCTTGTTCTTCCATCTCTCGCTTGACAGCAGCACAATAATAGTGCGCAAGTGCCCCGTCACGTGGTATTTTTTTATATTTCACGGGCTTTCTTTGGAACGCAGAAAAAAGGACCACGTGAGATATATCGTGTTGGAAACAATTTATTGAGAGGTTTCTCAAGGTGCTCTACAACATTGCGTATCACACTTCGGCTCTGCAGCGAATACTTAAAAAGTTAATTAATTAAACATACCTAATCTGTTAGTTAAGGGGAAAATAATATAACACAGCCTGAGTAACTCTAGGCCAGTGCCAACATTATGCATTCGGTTCAACTCGGGTCCGGAGTACCTTTAATTTTTAAAGCTTTGGCTCAGGTTATGTGGCACAACCTGTATAAGCCTGTCTCGTGCACTGAGGCAAGAACCACAACAAGCCTAGTGCTCGCAGTTGGTCGATGTTGTCATCGTGTCAGGGCTAATGCCTTGACATAATTTTGGAAGAGGTCTGGTTTTTTGCTTGGCCACTGACGTAAAACGCCTTATCACAACTGGGGGATTCTTTGGCAAGAGGATTTGCGGTATACTTAGTACTGTCTCTCCCTCAGCACCGCAAAAGCCACAGCGCCACCAGTGAATAACGACATAGAAATGGCCTATACGAAATATTTCTGGTTTTCGAGCGCGCATGATGGCTCACGTGAGTTTGTGAATCCCGATCTACAACAGCAGTTCGAATTCACGACTCTGAGCTTCGCAACGTTTTGCCTGCGTTTGGAGACAACTAAATATTGTGCTTACAGAAATTGTTGCTAAAGGTTTGCATGAACTGGATCTGTCGCTGGCGCAGTTGTAGTAAATGTTTATTTCATAGTCTTACATGTGCAGAATCCCTGAAAGGTGTTATTTAAAAACACGTAGCACGGGGTCGGCTTCCCTTCACTGGCCTGGACGTCTGATTTCTGAGCCTTGTTGGATAGATCGACTTAAGTCCATTCAGGCCCCTGAAGCCTCATTTACAGAACACGCCGTAAGAACATACGTCACACGTACCTCCCTCCGGCCGAACCACACTGGGACATCACCGCGTACTGCAAGAATACACACGGTGCGAACGGGCTATTTTGTATAGCCTGGGAAACGATGTCGTGACCTTGACGTCAGTGGAATATGCGGCTCCTTGTATAACTGCGCGCGCTGCTCTCGGTCGCCCGAAGCACATCACGCACGGCACGGCGTGATGGTGGATTGAGGCGTCGTTAAAGTCGCTATGCGGTCTACTTTATTGCCGCCCTAGGCTTGCTCTTGTTGGTCGTTGAGCGGAGGCGTGAGGAGCGGAGTCGGGTAGCCCGTGAAGTGTCGGGAGGAGACGCTGCTAGGAAGTTGTCTCCTCGTGTGTTGAGGGCGCCTTTTCCTGGTGGGGGCCGGTTTCTGGTTCGCCGCTTCACATGCGCCAGCCGCAGCAGCAGTGGCGGCGGTGGTGGGTGCTGCAGCGTGCGAAGAATTTATGGACGCCGCATGCTTTACCGAACGTAGGCCGTTTCGCCGAAAGAGCGACAGAAGCAGGAGCTCGTGGCGGAAGCAGCAGTAGCATCGCTATACATATAACATGGTGGCCAAGCGAAGAGAGAGAGAGAGAGATGCGGAAGGGGGTGGGGGCAAAAAAAAAAAAATTCCATGGGCGATGCGCCACCACCACCGCTACCACTTACAGCAGTAGCAGCAGCAGGAGGAGCAGCAAAAACGGCAGCGGTAGGGCAGGCTGTAAATCTCGAAGTTGTTAACGTGTCCCGCGTAATGGCCACCGCTGCCGCCTCCGCCGCCGAGGGCCGGGGCCCGAATTTCGAGGCTCGGAGTAGATCACGTGTTGCCCGTTCTTCCAGTATTTTCCTGCACTCGGCCTCCCTCTTTTCGGCGGCCTCTTTCCTCCTCTGTGTGATACCTCCGCTGAAGAGCACGGCGAAGTTTTTTTGCGGCAAGAACGTTTATATGGTTTCACTAATTCGGTGCAGCACCGATATGAGGGCATCAGCCCGCTGATCTATATGGGAGGCCCAAGAAGTTCTGATACCGAAGCACTTACTCTGAAACTACTGCCGCCTAATCAACACTGAACTAAGTACGGTGATAGGTATCGATGCGTGTGATATGCAAGATTACTTTGCGTAGAAAAGTGATCAGCTTGCTTAACCAATGTATCGACAGTAGCACCGTAATGCGAATCACCCAGATATATCCTATACAGCGGACTTGGTTGTTCCATGCAGCTTGGGTAACCTTAACGCAGTAGGGTGTTTTCGGTGCACGAAAAATGTAGTTCGACATTCATTCCTCATTTACATCTAATTTCTTGTTCATGTTCTTGTTCATCTAGTTCATGTTCGATTGCACATGAGAGGGGTTCCCCATGTTCCCTGGATATAACTGAGACGCTCTTTTTTCTATGTAGTGTAATTCCGCTGCACAGAACTAGCGGCAAGACGGCGCCATGTACGAACGCTTCGCCTCTCTTTGGCAGCAGTCGTCGTTCCGCGCCTTCTCACGGAGAGAGAGCGTATAAAACCCCGCTTTATGATCGCGTATTTTTTATAGAGGGTAATAATAAAATATATTTATAACGGCGACCGTAAATACGTCGGGGCCGGATAAAAGGTACATAAACCTGCTTGGCACGAACAGCCATCATTTGCGCCGTTACGGCCTGAGGAGGTGCGGCCCCGTCGCCGAGGTGCATTCTTCGCGTCGTCTTCGCGAGTATATATACACAGACTTAGGGCGGCCGGGAAATAGGAGGACTACACCCTTCCTCCTCTTCCTTTTGCTACACCCCCTCCCACCTCGTCCTTCCTTCCGTAACGCTCTACGCCGCGAAGTGAGACAAGGCTCTACTGCTGCCGCTCGAAGACAAAAGGAACACCTCGCCCAGTCGTATCGCCTGGAGCACAAATTCGCCGTGACAGCCGCACGCATACGCTCAACAAAGGAGGGACAGCCTCGCACTCCAAAGCGCCTTTTTCCTAAAGAGCTGCATCGATGGCGCCGTCGTGGTCCCCCTCCCTTCCCTGTTGCGTTTTTACGGGAGATTTAGAGCTCGCTGCATGCGCTGATGCGCGTACATCGTCCGGACCGAGCCCGTCTACCAGCTGTTGCGCGGTGTGGGAAGAAGGCACGTGGTAAAAGAAGGGGGCCTCGCGGAACGTGCGGTGGCCGCGCCCGATGTGTGTTTGACACTCGCGTCGTCGGCAATGCCGGTGTCGCGAAGCGCGGAAGAGATGCCGGCCGCCTGTGTTTCAGTATGCGAGGCAGTTAATGGCATCACCAATGCGATGTTTCATCTTGACCTCGCCCGACCGCTGGGAAAAGCCAAGGTATCCAGAGCCAAGGCAAATGTGACACGGTGATTGTTTTTGCTTACGTGAACTACGCTTGACTGGCCTTGGATATCTGAAAACTTGCATGAGCACATAATATCTACTGTGCCGTAGTTGCATAATATGAGTATAGAAATAAAAAGAAAACTGAAAAATAAGGCGTAATGAAGACAAGTGACGTCAATAAGCTTGAACTACAGTAAGGGCCATAAACAAAACTTTATTAGATAAATAGTAATAAAATAGGAGCTTAGTTAAACACATCCTGGCTGATCAAATGACGTTACGCTAACTGCTGTCACGTTATACAACAAACTCGGATAAAGGAAGTATGATCGAGGAACTGAATTTCAGTTGCTCATGCATTTTTTAAAGAGTTATAAGGCGTGATCTAAAGCGTTAAGTTGACTGTCACTAACAGGAACTGAAATTCGATCTTTATTTATTTTTTTTAATTTTGTAAACTGGCTTTACCAATTGCTAAACCGACGCGCTTAAGTTTTATACAGTGCTATACGAGGGATAAAGCAAACATTGGGGTCCAGCACGTTCAGCATCGCTCCGCCTTCGACGATTTCATCCCGCCATACTGCGGACAAATTTTTTATTGTAGTTCAAAGTGAAAATGGGAAAACTAAATAAGAAGAAGCAAGGTCTGGAGACCCTAAACAAAATACAAGGTCGCAGGGAGGTTTAATTAAGCAGGCTGGACACATTTGGCTATTCGGCAATAGAAAAAGGGAGAAAAAATAGTAAAAGAAGGACGTCGTGGTTCAGTCACGAACGGTACAGAGGCTGGCGGATTTCAAGAAACTCAGCAGAGCGGGGTATTACCGAGAAAAGCACATGGTTTTCTTTTCTGCACTGGCGAACAGGAACAGACAGAAATAATTGTTTTGAAAGACAGGGATTCACCTAGGGGGAGGGCTGGGGGGGGGGGGGGTGAACACTAGCATCAACAACAACACCACAAGAAAAGTAAAGTAGCCTTTACGTGACACGACTGGGAATTCGGTTGGGCCTCATAGGGTCGGAGAAGGTCACTTTGATATAAACGCTAGAGAACCGAGTGGAAAATGTGCCGGCGGATTGGACCAATTCGTCTTCAAAGGGACAGATGACCCATGATCGCTTCGTGTAGGGGCGGAATCAGCCGTCAGATTGAGAGAGAGAGAGAGAAGGTAAAGGAAAGACAGGGAGATTAGCCAGAGGTTATCTCCGGTGGGCAAAGGGATGCGAAAAAGAATTAAAGAAAAATGCACATACACATATACACGATACAGAACTGTTCCTGTGGGCACTGTCACGCAGTCTGCGAAGGCGTTCCTAGTGTTACGCAGTGTCGCCGTCCAATCCTACGTCACACAGTGTGCAGTAACAATTTGTCACAAAGTCTCGCTTCTTTTAAATAACGCAGCAGTGCCTTCATAGCGGATCGCGCTGATGTTCGCTTTAGGCCGATTTCCCAGGATTTTGTTTTCCGTTAGTGGGCACTTGTCCAGTTTGTCTAGGGTGGCTGAGAGGACTGCTCTTTGCGGGTTGAAACGAGGGCACTCACAAAGAAGGTGTGCGATTTTTTGTTGCACCTGCAGAAGCCACAAAGTGGGCTGTTGGTCATTCTGATAAGAAAGGAGTACGCATTTGACAATGCTACTCCAAGCCATAGACGGACTAGAAGGGTGCAGTTACGGCGTGGAAGGTTGGGCGGAATACGGCGCAGTACATTAGGGTCCAGGGTATGAAGGCGTGCACTTGTGAATTCGGATGAATTCCATTGAGTTAATGTTAATTCACGCGCACTTTCGGAAAGTTTTTTTCTCTGCGTCGGCTCTCGGAAGAGGAATGGCAACGCAGTTGACGCCGTCACGGGCAGATCGGGCAGCTGCGTCTGCTCGATCATTGCCACGTATGCCACAGTGACTAGGCAACCACTGATATATTATATCGTGTCCTTCGTCAACTATGTGATGGTGGACATCTCTGATCTCTGCGACGAGCTGCTCATGTGATGCATGGGGCAGTGCTGAGACTCTGTAGGGTTGCCTTGGAGTCACAGAAGATTGACCATGCCGGTTCCATATGTCGGTTCCAGCGTTAGTCGTCCTGACTCGTCCCTTATCACGTTTAAACAAACCAGATTTCACAATCTGACAGCAATTGGCATCTCGCGTCGGGACAGACCGCCCCATCCTTGCGGAAAAAAGCGGACAAAGTTATTGTGGCACTCTCAACAGTTTATTCTATAACGACGTCGTAAAATATACGGGAATTCGGTACCTGCATGCGCGGCTGTGTCGATCTAAAATGGAAAAGGCAAATAAAAGGCGCCAATGTCGATGATACACGCCTCACGAAACCGCATCTCTTTGGAAAAGAGGAAAACAAAAGGGTGACTGACGCACCCCTACTCCTTTTCTGTGCGTATGTGCGCGTCTGTGTGCGTGTGGAATGAAACAAAGCGAATATTAAAACGCTGCTCTCTCTCTCTCTCCACGCTGGCCCAACTCTACTAGTTCCGTAATCACATCTATTCGAGGTAAAGCGATTAAATCAGCCCGTTGACCAGGCCTACACCTGGCCATTCGCTAAACGCTACGATCTAGCATTTACATGAACCCGGCCACCAGTGTCCATATGCCGATGAGGCAACTCGACCGGGAGGTGTACGAGTTCACGTAAACCTTATTCGAATCCGGAAGCCAGGTCACGGGCGGTGTAGTAGGAATACTACTTTGGTGATTCTGAAATTCAGCCATATTGTGGAAATTGGCACATTGTCAGCTCTGATTCGCTCACAGTGCTGCTACACCTCTCTGATTGGTTCAAAACTCAAACATGTCGGAATTAGACGACATGATGTAATTTGATACTGGCCAGCCTAGCATTCAACGTACTGAGTTTCTGTTCGCGCTGTGACCTCCGAGATCGCGGCAATGCATTTACCGCTTTCAAAGTCCTCCTAGGTGCATGTCAAAATACCTTTTGTTCTTCTTTCTTTTTTTTAAAGACAGATGGTGCTCATCTGACTATAAAAACAATGAAGAAGGATCAGTGGGATATATTATGTCGGGATCTAACGCAAAAAAGAAAAATTGATGACGGTCTTTTCGCAACCACAGGCATTGCAGGCAATGCTTACATTAGTCATTCCGTTCAGGAGGAGGGAAAGCAGGAGGTGAAAGGCAGGGAGGTTAACCGAATTAAGTGTCCAGTTGGCTACTCTGCACTGGAGGATTAGGTAAGGGCAGAAAAGATGAGAAAACAAGAGAAGATTAAAAAAAAAAGGACGCACATTCTATAGTTGTTCAATGAGTCCCGTTTCTTTTAAAAAGCACACTCGCTTTTAAAGCATTTCGATCCGACGTCAGATGCGACCAGGGTTCAAGAATTCTGGCTTCCGTAAGGGGACGTTGTCAATCTTGTCGAGCGTGGTGGTGAGGGCTTTTCCTTGGGCATTGAAATGACAACAATGACACAGAAGGTGCGCTATCATCTCTTTGCACCCGCAAACTTCATATTCCGGAATTGTGGCCATTCCGATGAGGTAAGAGTACGAAACGAGTCAAACCTACTCCAAACCATAGGTAAGCCATGTGGAAGGCGGAGCTTCAGACCAGGAGCCAGGGAACAAATGCGCTGGTGTTTAGAGTACGCCCAATTCCATTAGGCCAACGTAAGCTCACGAGAAAGCGCACGGATCTTTCCGACTGCGTCTGTTCTTGACATCGTGATAGCGACCCAATCCCTACTGTTATGTGAAGATCGAGTGGCTGCGTCAGCTTACTCGTTTCCAAGGATACCACAATGACTTGGCAGCCATTGAAATGCGACGTCATGTCGTTACTCAACTGCCCGATGGTAAATTTCTCGTGTGTCTGCGACAAGTCGTTTGTGCATTCCACGGCGTATTGCGGAGAGCAAGCCCTGGAGGGCGACCTTGGAATCGCAGAAGATGGACCATTTCTGGGGCGTTTCCTGATTGATCAATTGAAATGCTGCAAGTAGAGCTGCAAGTTCGACAGCCATCGTTGATGTCAAGTGCGATGTCCTGGCTTTTATCCCTGTAGATTTTACTGGGACAAATACTGCAACTGCTGAACTACAGTGCATGACCGACCCATTGGTGTAAACATGTAAACGGTCACTGTGGACTTCATGTAGTAGTAATAATGCTGCTTGCTTCAATGCTGCTGACGGCATTTGTGCCTTCTTCTTGATACCTGGAATGGTAAGTCGTACTAGAGGTGAATGCAGATACCACAGTGACAACGAAGGCCATGCTGCTTAGAAGTAATTCGATGGTAGCGATACTCCATGAGTATTCACGAGACGGCTGAAACTCGTATGAGGCCTAGTCGTTGTCAGGCAAGCAAGATGGGGAAATGTGTCCTTGCGACATGTAGAATGTGCACTCGTAGAGCGTCGACTGCAATGTATGTTATTATAGGGCGGTCACGCGCGATGGCGATTGTGGCTGCTGTGGATGCACAATTAGGGAGGCGGATGAACGTCCTTAGAACATGGGCTTGTATACTCTTAAGTGCGCGAAGGTTCGTTTTACTTGGGCTTCCCAGCACGGGCAGGCTGTATCTTAGGAAGCCCATAAGTAATGCATGGTACAGATACAATATCGATTGCACAGATGCGCCCCAAGACTTTCCGGTGACAAATTTAAATCTATGGGCTATCGCAGTCACCCTCTTCTTCATGTATGAAATACGGCGCATCCGAGACAAATCACGATCGATGATGATTCCAAGGAAACGGTGCTTTGTTTCGTAAGCAATTACTTGTCCACTTATGCGTACTCAACTACTTGTCCACTTATGCGTTTTTGACCTGTACTCACGTACGGGGCAGAAACCTGGAGGGTTACGAAAAGGGTTCTACATAAATTGAGGACGAGGCAACGAGCTATGGAAAGAAGAATGATGGGTGTAACGCTAAGGGATAAGAAAAAAGCAGATTGGGTGAGGGAACAAACGCGAGTTAAGGACATCTTAGTTGAAATCAAGAAAAATAAATGGGGGCATGGGCAGGACATGTAATGAGGAGGGAAGATAACCGATGGTCATTAAGGGTTACGGACTGGATTCCAAGGGAAGGGAAGCATAGCAGGGGTCGGTAGAAAGTTAGTGGATGAGATTAAGAAGTTTGCAGGGACGACATGGCCACAATTAGTACATGATCGGGGTAGTTGGAGAAGTATAGGAGAGGCCTTTGCCCTGCAATGAGCGTAACCAGGCTGATGATAATGATGATAATAATTATGCGTATAGCATATGTAGGCATGGTTCTGCGTGTAAATGCGACTAATCTGCACTTTTCTGAGGACAATTCTGGGCCTTTCATAACCAGGTAGGAATACGTTTGCGTGACAGCCTTCTGCAGTCTCGCTCGTATCCGCGTACGTGTCATGCCGGACGCTCAGATGCAGATATCATCTGCAGAGATGAATGTCTGGCCGATCCTTGGCAATGATTCAACGAGGCCTAATGGTACTTCGTTGAAGAGCTTAGGGCTTGACACACCGCCTTGAGGCACACTTTTTCTGGTTAGATGGTGGGCTGTCGTTCCATCCTCGGTATAAGCAGGAAGAAATATCTATATTCCAAAGAGCTATGAATCTAGCGAAGTGCACAGCCACAAATGCCCACATCAGTCAAAGCCTCAAGTATTCCTTGGTGTGCTCAATTATCATATGCGCCTTTGACATCAAGAAACATCGCCACTGTTAATCGCTTGATGCTATTTTCATGTTGAATAGACGTTGCTAAATCAAGCACGTTATCGACGGATGACCGACCGCGCCGGAAGCCCGCCATTGCATGCGGATATCCCTTATTATGTTCTAAGTACCATTCAAGGCGCACCAATACCATCCTTTCCATTAGTCGCCCTACGCAAATGGCAAGAGTGATGGGATGGTACTATACCAAATTTGATGGGGATTTAGAACTTTTATGCAAAGGCACAACGCTGCTCACCTTCCACTCGCAAGGAAGCACTCCTTCGCGTCAGCATTCGTTGTACCTCTCCAAGAGTACACTGCAGGCTTTTTTGGCAAAAGTTTCCTAGTGCCTTGTGTGTCTCTCCTTCGGGTCCAAGCGATGATGATTTCCCACAAGTCGATGGCGCAACTTCTAGCTCCTCTATAGAAAACATAAGATCCATGCTCGAGTCTGGGATGCTACAACATCGCGTGATGTTGATACAAGCAGTGACGGCAAGCCAGCAATTCTTGCACAGAAGTCCTCAGCAACTTCGACCTCATGTCGTCTTTTATGCAGGGAAAGATGCTTTAAAGGGTGGCGCTGTTGCGGAGACGATTGTAGCTGACGCTGAATTCTCCATATATGAGACAGAGGCTTACGAGGTTCGAAGGACTAACAAAAGAATTTCTACCTATGAGATTGTAACGTATCAATGCGGCGCTTAATTTTCTTTTGAATCCGCCGCGCCTCCCTCAGATCATGAATACATTTCGTACGCCTGTATCTTCTTTCTGCTCGTCGGCGAATCACTCGTAGCCTTTCCAATTCATCTCCGTATTCTGTATACTTTGGAGAAGGCCTAAACGTGAGCATAGCCTCTTGCATTGTATTTCGATTCTGGTTCTCCAGGAATGACGGGTGGCAGTCTTGACATTCGTCTTACATTAGCGATCGGAACTTCTTCCAGTCTGTTCTATGGAGGGCAGTAGGTAGAAACTTGGTCACTCCCTTGAACTTCAACTAGGTAGGAACGTGATCACTTCCGTCGGTTTCTTTGTCCCAGAACCACTTTACACTGTTTAGAAGACACCTAGAGACCACAGTAGAGTCCAGACAACTGCTGTAGGTAAGTCCCCGTAAATATGTCGGGCTGCCGTCATTGAGACAACAAAGCTCTTGGTATGAAGCAAATACCACTAGTTTTCTTCCCTTCCAACCATGACCTAGATAGAAGAGTTGCATCGCATTCGAATAGAGACTTAAATAACTACGACGATGTCTCTAATTCATAAAACGCGAGAAATCGCATGAACAAGTTTTTGCTTTCAAAGCTGCTTCATAACGACAAAATACGAGCGAGCCGTGCATATGCAGGGAACATTCTGTATACATGTAAAGGTGACGCCGTCGAAACAGAATCTGTGCATCAGTATTCATGATGTACCGTCCTTGGCGGGAAACTATTTCATCACCTGTGCGAAAGCGCAGAGCATGTCAGCGATGTGGACATGAACAGACCAAAACGAATATGGGGCGGCTTGTGACAGCTATAGATAGCACAGTAGGTGGCAATAAATTTGCTATACCGTCTGAAGACGCTGTTCGTCTTGTGGCTCGGCTCTGCAACTTAAAGGTTTTTCTAAAGCTAGAATACCTTATTTATGGCATGACAAGGGCAGCAAGAGTGGACAAGACAGCTCTCTAATAGGAGAATTGTGAGCTGCCCAGCAAAGAGAGAAATGAAAAGCGGCCGTTCCAGTCCCATCCTCTTCACAGTCGGCGGCACAGTCGCGATCAAAACGCCAGATTGCGCGAAACCGCTGAAGCAGAGCCCCCCACCCTGCCGAAACTTCGGTCTCTGCGCTCTTCAACCCCCCCCCCCCCCCCCACCCCGGCTCCTTTCCCTCTCGGAGGTTGAGGTTGGTCTGCGCAGACGAAAACCTGGCGTCCCTCTGCCGCCGTTGTTCTAACGGGGCTCGCCGCTCCAAAATGTCCGATCTCGTGTGGGACTCGCTCCATCACCTTTTTCGGGCTCCGTGGCGGCTGCGGCCGTTTCAAATGGCGCGTGCGCGCACAGACAGCACGGCGGCTGGAGCTGCTCGCAAGAAATCAGCCTGATACGCATCGGCCCGGCGCAGCGGTACGCCTCTTGTCGCACCCAGCCGGAGGCCTGGCTCTTGTAACGGGCTCCGCCTGAAACAAGCCAGGTTCAGTTCCACCCGCTGCCGCATCCCACCTCCTTCGCTTGGCTTTTCCTGCCCCCCCCTCCCTCCCTCAATACCCGTGTTCTTTGTTCGCACGCTTGCAACGCGCAAACTTCTCACAGCTGCGCCTCGTCTCCATTTTCCAGTGCTTGCTCACTTTCTCTCGACTCCGACATCCCCCTCTCATCTTCTTTTTTTTTCTAGCTCACGAGTGTTGCCCGCTGAAGGTGTATGATTCATTCCTCCGCATACGGTGAAGTCGCCTCTCTTAAAATTCTCGAGCTAGACGAAACGGGGTCTGCGCTCTCCTAGCGCATACGTCGACCTGGAACCTTGCAGTGTCCTTCCGTCTTGATGATCTAATTGCGTAATTAAAACGAGCGGCACGTACGTGTGTACAGTCCAAGAAGTAAACAATCACAGTTTTGCATCAATGATGTGTTACACTTTCATAGACCGTGTTCATTTCATCATCTTCATCATCATCATCAGCCTGGTTACGCCCACTGCATGGCAAAGGCCTCTCCCATACTTCTCCAACAACCCCGGTCATGTACTAATTGTGGCCATGTCGTCCCTCCAAACTTCTTAATCTCATCCGCCCACCTAACTTTCTGCCGCCCCCTCCTACGCTTCCCTTTCCTTGGAATCCAGTCAGTAACCCTTAATGACCATCGGTTATCTTCCCTCCTCATTACATGTCCTGTCCATGCCCCATTTCTTTTTCTTGATTTCAACTAAGATGCCATTAACTCGCGTTTGTTCCCTCACCCAATCTGCTTTTTTCTTATCCCTTAGCGTTACACCCATCATTCTTCTTTCCATAGCTCGTTGCCTCGTCCTCAATTTATGTAGAACCCTTTTCGTAACCCTCCAGGTTTCTGCCCCGTAAGTGAGTACTGGTAAGAAGCAGTTATTATACACTTCCCTCTTGAGGGATAATGGCAACCTGCTGTTCCTGATCTGAGAATGCCTGCCAAACGCACCCCAGCCCATTCTTATTCTTCTGATTATTTCCGTCTCATGATCCGGATCCGCCGTCACTACCTGCCCTAAGTAGATGTATTCCCTTACCACTTCCAGTGCCTCGCTACCTATCGTAAACTGCTGCTCTCTTCCGAGACTGTTAAACATTACTTTAGTTTTCTGCAGATTAATTTTTAGACCCCCCCCCCCCCCCACTCGACTTTGCCTCTCCAGGTCAGTGATCATGCATTGCAGTGTGTCCCCTGAGTTATTAAGCAAGACAATATCACCAGCGAATCGCAAGTTACTAAGGTATTCTCCATTAACTCTTATCCCCAATTCTCCCCAATCCAGGTCTCTGAATATCTCCTGTAAACACGCTGTGAATGGCATTGGAGAGATCGTATCTCCCGGCCTGACGCCTTTCTTTATTGGGATTTTGTTGCTTTCCTTATGAAGGACTACGGTGGCTGTGGAGCCGCTATAGATATCTTTCAGTATTTTTACATACGGCTCGTCTACACCCTGATTCTGTAATGCCTCCATGACTGCGAAGGTTTCGACGGAATCAAACGCTTTCTCGTAATCAATGAAAGCTATATATAAGGGTTCGTTATATTCCGCACATTTCTCTATCACTTGATTGATAGTGTGAATATGGTCTATTGTTGAGTAGCCTTTACGGAATCCTGCCTGGTCCTTTGGTTGACAGAAGTCTAAGGTGTTCCTGATTCTATTTGCGATCACCTTAGTAAATACTTTGTAGGCAACTGACGGCAAGCTGATCGGTCTATAATTTTTCAAGTCTTTGGCGTCCCCTTTCTTGTGGATTAGGATTATGTTAGCGTTCTTCCAAGATTCCGGTACGCTCGAGGTCATGGGGCATTGCGTATGTAGGGTGGCCAGTTTCTCTTGAACAATCTGCCCACCATCCTTCAACAAATCTGCTGTTACCTGATCCTCCCCAGCTGCCTTCCCCCTTTGCAAACCTCCCAAGGCTTTCTTTACTTCTTCCGGCGTTACCTGTGGGATTTCGAATTCCTCTAGACTATTCTCTCTTCTATCTTCGTCATGGGTGCCACTGGTACTGTATAAATCTCTATAGAACTCCTCAGCCACTTGAACTATCTCATGCATATTAGTAATGATATTGCCGGCTTTGTCTGTTAACGCATACATATGATTCTAGCCAATTCCGAGTTTCTTCTTCACTGCTTTTAGGCTTCCTCCGTTCCTGAGAGCACGTTCAATTTTATCCTTCCTTATGTCAACTCTCTTACGCTTGTTGATTAACTTCGAAAGTTCTGCCAGTTCTATTCTAGCTGTAGAGTTAGAGGCTTTCATTCATTGGCGTTTCTTGATGAGATCTTTCGTCTCCTGCGATAGCTTACTGGTATCCTGTCTAACGGAGTTACCACTGACTTCTATTTCACACTCCTTAATGATGCCCACAAGATAGTCGTTCATTGCTTCAACACTAAGGTCCTCTTCCTGAGTTAAAGCCGAATACCTGTTCTGTAGCTTGATCTGGAATTCCTCTATTTTCCCCCTTACCGCTAACTCATTGATCGGCTTCTTATGTACCAGTTTCTTCCGTTCCCTCCTCAGGTCTAGGCTAATTTGTGTTCTTATCATCCTATGGTCACTGCAGCGCACCTTGCTGAGCACGTCCATATTTTGTATGATGCCAGGGTTAGTGTAGAGTATGAAGTCTATTTCATTTCTAGTCTCGCCGTTCGGGCTCGTCCATGTACACTTTCGGCTATCCCGCTTGCGGAAGAAGGTATTCATTATCCGCATATTATTCTGTTCCGCAAGCTCTACTAATAACTCTCCCTGTTATTCCTAGTGCCTATGCCATATTCCCCCACTGCCTTGTCTCCAGCCTGCTTCTTGCCTACCTTGGCATTGAAGTCGCCCATCAGTATAGTGTATTTTGTTTTCACTCTACCCATCGCCGATTCTACGTCTTCATAGAAGCTTTCGACTTCCTGGTCATCATGGCTGGATGTAGGGGCGTAGACCTGCACAACCTTCATTTTGTACCTCTTATTAAGTTTCACAACAAGACCTGCCACCCTCTCGTTAATGCTATAGAATTCCTTTATGTTACCTGCTAGATTCTTATTAATCAGGAATCCGACTCCTAGTTCTCGTCTCTCCGCTAAGCCCCGGTATCACAGGACGTGCCCGCTTTTTAGCACTGTATATGCTTCTTTTGGCCTCCTAACTTCATAACTTCACTGAGCCCTATTATATTGGTCCGTGCTTATGTGCAGGAACCAGTGTTCCCGAAAGGCCGCAGTGTATCATGCGAAAGCAGACCTCGCGTCTCCTACGCGCATTTATGCTTGGCTAGAGTGTTGATGTGCTGACAATACTCAAACAGAGGAAGAAAGGTCAAGAAGGAGGAAATGCCATCTCGACCCGACAGATTGAACCAGCGCTTGGCAACGGCTTCATCTGTCAGATATGTTTACAACAGCCCCAGGACGCGTCAAGTTTTATTGGAAATAGCCAGCCGCGCGATGTATTCGAACGCGTGTAATACTAATTTCCTGAATTTGCTCGTTAGATATGATGGTTAACCTCAAATCAAGATAAAAACAAAAGCTTTCTCAGTATTGGAGGTGGTAATATTGAGAATAAAAATACCGGCAGAACTAAACTCACGATGAATGATGTACCATTTAAGCAATGCAGCGACACATCCAATTGCCAATGCCGAAGTCTGCATGCAGCCGGACTCTTCGCTCGCGCTCCCCACTGCACACGCGGCACCATATACGGCGCCGTCGCCAAGTCCGCGCGCGGCGCAGGTTCGATTCACTACAGAAATTTTAAATGATATTTTTTCTCGTTGAAGAGCGGCACATAAGCAATCGCACATACGCGGTGACAGATACCCAGTGACCTAGGTTGGTGTCAAACGGGCTCATTGAAGAGCCTCTTCAGTCAACTTCCGGTAATAGCTCGACCTGACCGTGAGAGCGCGCCGGGCGACCGCGGCTCATGATGTCCTGGACTCCACCCACGCCCAGGGCTCGACGAAGGACCCTGCGGTTCGCTTTATTTTAATAAATGTTTTCTCTCTCCCCGTTCTCTCTCTTTGAAGAGCGGCACAGACAAAGTGGCACACACACACACACACACACACACACACACACACACACACACACACACACACACACACACACACACACACACACACACACACACACACACACACACACACACATATATATATATATATATATATATATATATATATATATATATATATATATATATATATATATATATATACACACACACCCAGTGGACCAAGTTGGTCCGACAGTATCGATCCCTTCCCTCAGCACAGTAGCCCAGATGCCCTACCCATTAAGATTAGACCATGAACTCACTAGTTCACCAAGTTGCTAGGAGAACGGTGACAGACAGACAGACAGACAGACAGACAGACAGACAGACAGACAGACAGACAGACAGACAGACAGACAGACAGACAGACAGACAGACAGACAGACAGACAGACAGACAGGCAAAAGCGACATCGTAGCCCGCAATCATTTGACTGCAATTCCAAAGCAGTAAACACTGAAGTGATATGATACTCGTATACAAATCCAGAGGGTGTGCCTCTCTTGCTATTGCAGGTGATGCGCTCATTTACTCAGGGTAAAATGATCGCCCGCTTACACACACACAAAAAAAAAGTGATACGCACTTTAGCGTTAGCAAGTACACATCTCCTTCCTGTCGCTGTGGCTCTGTTACTGTGGGGCTCTGCTGCACAGCACGAGGTAGCGGGTGCGATTCTGAACTGGGCCAGCTACATCTCGATGGGAGAAGAATTATCGTGGACCGAGTTTTAGGTGTCCGTTTACGAACACCAGCTAGCAGAAATGAATCAAAAGCCCCCACCTACGGCGTTTCTCGTAGCCTGTGTTTTTTTGGGACGTAAAATGCAGAATGTTATTTTCTTTAACGTTGCATAGTCATTCATACATTATGTATTCATAAAATTCGCAAGGTTGCCGTTGATCTATTATTGGTGATATCTCACCTCAATTTTGCTTCAACAGCCAGCTGGCTGTGTGATACGCTACGCAAAAGAAAATGGAAGAAAAAATATTGAGGTAAAGGAGCCATCTAACTGCTGAGCTTGGTGTTTAATGGCACTTTGATTTATTTTTTATGAACTGCCCCCGCTTTTTTTTCTCTTTTTCTCTATTTCTTTCTCTTTTTTGTCGCATCACGATGTGCCATGAGGAAGTGCCAAGCCGTTAACTCCACCGACAGATTTCGAATAAAATTCTGGGGTTTTACGCCCCGAACGCCGTATGGGGGGGGGGGGGTTCTCCCGGATTAATTTTGACCACCTGAGGTTCTTTCAGGTGCCCCTAAATATAAGTACACGGGCGCTTTCACATTTTGCCCCCATTTACATTTTACATTTCACACTTCGGCCTCAGCGGCACTGTGCTCATCACTGTAAACGAAAATAAACCCACCTGAGAGTTTTTAAGAGGTGTTGTGCCCTAAAACCTCCCCATCCTTGAATATTTACTCCGATGTACGGGAGCAATATAGCGGCATTCGCTCGTTTCACTCCGTTGGCTAGCTGCGGAAGGATTAAGGCAAGATTACGCGATTTTACTCCGTTTCAGAATCCTGTTCTTGTGTGAAAACTCCGCCCAGGAAGTTTTAAAAAAACTTCCCCCGCCGAAACAGGTTGGTCACGTGCCGCTTCCCATGAGGTTGTGTGCCGCGCCAGCGAATGGTCACGTTCACTAGGCCTACCTGCCCTAACTTCCAACCCTGCAGTGGCAAATAAAGTTGGTTGTCTCTCTCTCACTCTCTCTTCGGCGGAGTAGGCGGTGCTCATTGCTGACGGTTTGCTTACATCTGTGAAGTGGCGTTCTTTTCCGTGAATTGGGTTCTCGTACTTTCTTCCAGAAAGTGTTATAGGCGTGCCTGAACCTCACTGTATCTCAGCTTCAAGTACGTTACCTCTGATCACTGCTGAAAACGATGAATGCAAGAGCAACGCTTTCAAGCGCGGAAAAAGGTTTAAGTGCACCTCGAAGCTGCTCATTGACTCCTGATGTCGACTCAGTTTTCTGACTGTGCTTTCGCGTTGCGTGACCTTGGCTTCTGTTCTTCAGTGCCTGAAGTGCGACTTTTATATGCTTGTGAGTACATTCTGACAACGTCCGGTATAATATTTGTAAGGACTGCGTAGCAATGGCAACAGCAGCCACTGTTCCAGCGACGACGTCCGTGCTAGTCGCACATGAATGGTAAATTCCACGTTCGTTGCAGTGCTGCCTTGCCAGTGAGAAATACCGGAGAGCAAGCAACTGTTTTTATTTTTCTATGTACGGATATCCTCACACAAAAAAGAACGGTAGGACATATATACCTACTGTAAATAAAGCTTCTTACTGAGCGGTGCGAACTCATATCGCGCATTTCTGTTTTAATCCCGTCGTTGCTTCCGATATTGCATTAACATTATGCTATATCCCAGACACTGATTCAGAAGCATGGCTGCTGACTCCGAGTGTGATGATTCGTTCCACAGATCAGCGATGTAGCTTCTTTTCACAACCGTGAGACATTGCTTGAACGAGGAGCAAGTAATGCGGTCAAATAAATGGACGAGTACGCACTTTTTGGTGTTACACAAAATAAATTCTTGTTACGCTACCACTATTTCGCACAAAGTTAATGTTGCCGTGAAGCACATGCACTTACATTGTTCTTGCTTACTTTAACTAACGCACTACTTTTTAGCCGCGAACGCCGGCAGTGTACGAAGTCGCTTCAGCACTCACAGAATGGCATGCTAATTTTGAAAAATTGTACCATTAGCTTTTTTCTCACTATTCTGAATGAAAAGTTTTGTGTTGATTAAGGTCTTCTTGCTATTTCAAAGAGGCAGATCTTGTAGGAGCGAGCATGTGAGTCGTGATTTTGAAAACAGCACAGCTGCTCGCTAGGCGGTTTTGAGGCACACAGTATCGTGGCTATCTATACTGGCAGCGTCGCTTCTTGTGTGTCGCGTGTATGCGTTGGATGTCTTTCAAAGTTCTGCATTGGGCGTTTCTAAAATATTTATGTATGACATGCTTTATGTGCTTTCATTGACTTGTTTCGTTGAATTTGACGCGGTCTTGTGTGCACATTTCGAAATTTTACCAGGAGCCTCTGCATATAAAAAATTTTCACGGGATATCTCTTTCTATACTCCCGGTGCACCTCGAAAAAACTCCGTCCAGTGCAAAGTAAAAAAGAAAACATACATAAACAAATACTCCCTTGATTCCATGCAAAAATTCCGCTCGCATGGAGTTAAAATTCTACTCCGATCATACGGAGTATAATAAACTCCCATACGGGGGGTCGCTAGAGGACAAGCATTATACGCCCACCTGAGAGTTACTTGCGCTTAACCACTGGGCTACCACGTCGGGTAGCGGTCTTCATATCGTACGCACCAGCCTGAAGAGGTTACACAGGCGACAGAGAAATCATGCCACGACCCTAAGATAGTGGGCGCTGCACGTGCGTCATCCTGTTCCATTCGGGTTGCTTCCAACCTCTCCATTCGCTCCCTATTAATCCTAACTACCTCGCTGGAAGGTGTTTCCGGACGCCTGCTAACTTTGCATACCGCACCTGTGCATTCATGTGCTGCGTATTGTGCTTAGAATAACGCCGCATCAGTCTTCCCCCGTAGTTATCGATGCATGTGAGGGACCCCGCCCCGAGACTGTTATCACTCACTCACTCACTCACTCACTCACTCACTCACTCACTCACTCACTCACTCACTCACTCACTCACTCACTCACTCACTCACTCACTCACTCACTCATTGCTTCGGCGCACCTTCGCTTCGGCGCACCTTCGCTCCTCGTCCCCTTCCCGCTTTATTATTTTTTCCTTTCTGACATTTCTTTATAGCACCGCTCGTCTGACACTACGGCGAGTGCGCATGTCATCATGTATACCAGCTCCTTGTCGAGCTCTTGTTTTAATATCACGAGTGCCGCGGCGCGCGCATGCCTGCGACCGAGCGCACTTTCCCTCCTGAGCTCGGCCCCCGCAGACTCCCTCCCAGGTTCATTACCTGTGGGTGACTGTCGTTTGTCACGACAAAACTCGCTCGGAATGATGAATGTTCCGCAAACAGAGGATCCGGGCTCTCGAAGCCATGTATTTTCGTGCCTGCGGGACATTAAGCCGCTTCCTCACTCCGTGTCTGTGTGGCTGTACGCACGTGCGTGCGCTGCAGAACCGTGGGCCTCAAGCCCGTGGCGGCGGCGGCAGTAGGAGCAGCTCAGAGACTGCGGCGGCGGCGTTCGCATATACGCCATTAATTCTGCGATGAACGACGGCAGCAGTTCCAGTTGTAATCTATGGTGTCCTTTCCCACCCGCGCGAGCGCAAGCACGCACGAGACCACGCGTGCTGCGTCAGGTATTAACGGGCGTTCCCGCCTCCCTTCGAGCCCCCCTCCCTGTCTAACTTTTTTTTCTTCGGCTTACTCTCCCTCTTCACGGGGCGTACTCTTGTGTTTCTCGAAAGGCGCTTTGAGGAAAGCGCGAAACGCTAATGCACCCGGCACGAACTCGTGTGCTGCGATGGATCTCGAGGAAATAAATGGCCCCCTCGCTTTCTTCTTCAGCTCGTATTCCCTCGTTTTATCGTTTTCGTTGTCTGCACGTTTCCCTTCCTTGTGCTATTCTTGTTTTTTTTTCGTATTATTCTTCTGAATTAGCAACATTCGTGGTCAGCCCGGCGCACGTCTTTACAGGTCCTCTAGCGACGTGAAAGCATCGCTTGAGGCGGTTGAACGACCGATGGACTTGCGGTATACCTATAGTATACGTGTCACAGCCAAGGTCACAGATTGTTCGGTAAAGGCATCCGAGCTATGACTGGAATAAGAGTAAACAAAACGAGGCAAGTACACAGCGACTAATGCTCTTTCCATATGTGCAGGTGACGCTGCCTTATTTGTTTTTTCTTCACCATATTCGTAGATACCTTCGTCTTTTCACGGACAAAAGCGACATTTCGAAAAAAAAAAAATACAGCCTGAAGAGCAGCTCATGGACAGAGTGCTCTATCTCTAGACGACACTTCAACTCTGCTTGTTTCGCCCAATGTGGTCACCGAGTTACTTGTAGTCGTAAGACGCGTTTCCTCGTCATCGCAGCCGTAAGGGAGTGTTTTGAATTCGAAGAATTAGTGTTACCTGCATGTGGAACTGGCGAATTTGGCGCAGGATAAGGGATACAAAGGGCTAATCGCCTCAACGGTCCACACTAAACATTCGGCGGATATTTTGACGGTTACAACTTTCTGCACACGAATGGTGACGCAAAATTAAGTTTCTTTGTTGTTGTTTATAATAGCACCTAGCTACACGGCCGTTAGTTTCATAAAGTAACTTGCGAAGTTTTTCCGCCCATGGTGAGCACATGCGTTGAACTGCACGAACCTTCCTGCGACGTATGATCACATCTTCCGTAATCTTTTGTTGGATTATGTATTCCCTCTCTTTAACTACCCACGATGAGGCGAAGAAGTTAAGCCAAACAAACAAACAAACAAACAAAAAACACACTTCGTGATATCTTTGCTGCTCTGCTGTTTGCTTCATATTTATTTATCTGCTCACTCACTCACTCACTCACTCACTCACTCACTCACTCACTCACTCACTCACTCACTCACTCACTCACTCACTCACTCACTCACTCACTCACTCACTCACTCACTCACTCACTCACTCACTCACTCACTCACTCACTCACTCACTCACTCATTCACTCACTCACTCACTCAAAGCGACCGGTGCTCACTTCACTTTGCCGCTTATTTTTAAAAGAACTTTCCGTGCCTTGATGCGCTCTATGTAATGTCTATGTAACAGCTACACGGACATGTGCCCTCTTCGTGTTACGATTACGGGCCCTTCGTAAGAAAAAAATCGCAAAAAAAATTATAGCAGAAGAAAAGAAGAAAGTCCCTAGAAAGTAGAAAAAGAGAACAAGGATTTAACCCATGCTATAAATCAAGCCATAATGGAACATAAATAAATAAATAAATAAATAAATACCGTGACACCTGATGTGCAATGAGAACGGAACCACCCACTTTTAATTATAACTAGACACGCTCAAAGCCGCAGTATCTTTAAACTCAGGTAAAGCACACGTTGAAAATGTACGAACGTTGAGCCCACTCAGCTATGAGCAAAGGCGAACAGAAAGGAAGTAAAAAAAAGAAAGAAAAATAAACACCAAGTCAGGATTGCAGTTTATGTCAGGTATAAAAAAAAAGATAGTTGGAAAGTTAAAACCTTGTAACTGGGAAATATGGGGCGTGTTCAAAATGGTAGCCAGGGCTTCGTCCCGTTTTAATCTCACCAGCAGTAATCTTTTTCCTTCACGCAGCATTATCATTATTTTTTCGTTGTTTTAATTTATTCTTTGTGATCGGACATCTTGTTATTTATTTCCTATTTAGGTAGGTGTTATGCCCCTTCCTGTGGTAGTTGCCATCCTGCTCCTAATATTCTTTCTCTCTTTCAATTGTATATAAATTTCCGAACTAAATAATAATAATAATAATAATAATAATAATAATAATAATAATAATAATAATAATAATAATAATAATAATAATAATAATAATAATTATTATTATTATTATTATTATTATTATTATTATTATTATTATTATTATTGTTGTTGTTGTTGTTGTTGTTGTTGTTGTTGTTGTTGTTGTTATTATTATTATCATCATCATCATCATCATCATCAAATATTTAGTAGGGTGTCCAAATCAGCTAAGAGCCTTCATAATGGGGCACTTAGAAAGTAATACGTGAGACAAAGAGCACAGAGAAGCCAAATGTGGTAGGCAAAGCAATGTGACATAGGGAAAGAGAAACAAATAGGGCAACAAACCAATACGAGGAGGCAGACGTAAAAGGGCGCTAATCGTACAATCTCATTATCTACATATATACAAAACAAAGGAAATGAACACTAAAATGGATCAATGCAGGCAGGATACTTAACACATGATTTTTGGAGTCGAGCCGTGGGACAGTCTAATGCAGCAAGGCCGGGGAGAAAACCGCGCGATGTTACCTGGTATACTCCTGCGGCTCGCAAAATTGCACATGATGAACAACTTTGGGAAATGTATGATGCCATGGACCACCTTACAGAGGAACAAAAGGCCTGATTTAATACGTCTTGATTTCAGAGGTATGAGTTGAAGTATATTTGAGAGGGCCTATGGTCGCTAGAATGCAAAAGTGGTGCTTGAAAATGGATATCGATTGATCCTGGATGCGTTCAATGAGCTCAGAATTAGATTGAAATGTTGCACCCCAAACTACAGAGGCATACTCTAGTAGTGGAAGGCACAAAGCAGAATACACTCTTACGAAGGCAACAGGCAAGCGGAAGTCATGCGATATACGAAAAACAATTCCAAGAGCGCGAAAGGAATGTTGTTTCAAATATTTCGCCTATGAAGAGAAACTTAGCGTTTTGTCGAAATACACACCAAGATATTTCATTTCATCGATCCTGGGCACTGGAGCATCCCGATTGGTGTATGAAGATTGCCCATGGTGCGTTTTCCGCGTATAACCTAATACCATGGTTTTGGCAGCATTTACGAATAGGTTATTGTTTCTGCACCAGTTTGAGAGTTGAAAAAAATATATATTTGGAGGTCAATGCAGGCGTGAACACTGTTGACAGCCTTCAATAGCTTTATGTAGTCAGCATGTAGAAGGAATGAAGAGCGTTGAACTGCTGACGAAATGTCATTTTACAAAGCGTAAGAAGGGAACTCCGCTTGTGACCTCATACCTAACAGAACTCTGTCCATTAATTGTAACGAAGCACGCTTTATTTTGATACCAGGGCAGTGATGGAAGAAGCTATGTCCATTTGCGTGAGCTTTGCTAGAAGTACAGTTAGTAACTGTACTTCTAGCAGCCGATTTGGCTACGGGCACTACCCGTGCTACCTTCCAAGCGCTATAGGAAACGTACTCGACTTTAGGGAATCGTTGAAGATACTTGTGACCCGCCGTGGTTGCTCAGTGGCTATGGTGTTGGGCTGCTGAGCACAAGGTCGCGGGATCGAATCCCGGCCACGGCGGCCGCATTTCGATGGGGGCGAAATGCGAAAACACCCGTGTGCTTAGATTTAGGTGCACGTTAAAGAACCCCAGGTGGTCAAAATTTCCGGAGTCCTCCACTACGGCGTGCCTCATAATCAGAAAGTGGTTTTGGCACGTAAAACCCCAAATATTAAGATACTTGTGAGAACAGATACAAGTACGCTTCCATGCGTCTTAAGCAGTGCGGGAGGGATACTATCAGCGCCACAAGAAAGGGGAGGTTTGAGGCGACTTATAGTCTTGAAAACAAGGTCTTAATTGACTGATTGCGAACGCGCCGTACCAGACTGAGAAGGAAGGTTACTTGAGGTAGATGCATCTTTTACACCAAATACAGAACAGAAATGTACTGCAAAGGCATCAGCAGTGCTCAAGACAACATCGCCATTTTTATCAACAAGACATACATCTTCAGCACTCAGGAGAGTGAGAGAGCACGTAGCTCCCGTTTAGAACTACGAGTCATGCTGTCTTCAACACGTTCAAAGGGTTCGTAGTGATGATGATGATGATGATGATGATGATGATGATGATGATAATAATAATAATAATAATAATAATGCGGGCGTGTTTCAGTGGCACTTTCCTTCTAGTCAGTTAGGCTTTCTTTTCCTTCGTTTTTTTTTTCTTTTTTGATTCGCATCAGCTTTTCTCGTTGCATGTGTGACCATTCTCCTTTTGTTTCTTTGGCGTTTTCAATTAATTCATATCTCATGGTGGCGCAGGCGGCAAAATTTCTTTTTAAGCGAATCTATCTTTGGCGTATCTCTTACACATACAGCGCTCTAAGATATTGTACATGAGAGAAGTCAATTAAAATTCAAGAACAATAAAAGAAGCGTGATATGTATCGATCCGAATATTCGAATTCCATGTGGCGACGCGGCCGCATCGTTGTCGAAAGGCCTATTGGGGGCGACATTCACCACTGGAAAAGCTGGCGCCACCGTCGGCGCGACGTGGCATGAGGGATCACGTGGACACAGCGGCCGCGTCGGCTGCTCCAGAAGCGCGGAAGCGAGCTGAAAACGAAAGTTTAAAGTCCCACCTGCGCGGCGACTCTGATTAAGTGGTGAGGCTTTACCACCTTGGGTGTCTGCTTGACAACATTTGAAAGTACTATAATAAGTAATGGCTGCCTTTGGGGGCGTGCAGCATGGTATGCTGCTACTCGGTGCCGCAGTGCCGGACGTATGCAACGGAGCCCGGTGTCAGCCTTATTCACACGTAGCTGCAGGGCAAGGAGCTGCGTGAAGCTTGGCTGGCGAAACTTAGAACCGGAGACAGCCATCGGCTACAACTCGGGTATGCAGCAAGCCCAGACGCCAGGAAGATTTCTGCTATGGCGCCGGGACTGCCCGTGTTCGGTGAGTATAGCAGAAAACGCGCACTGAGACGCTCGCCCGCACCCGTTGTCATGATGGTTTGGTCTATGAACTTGTTGATGCTAGAAACTGTCAAGTTCACTGGAACGGAAAGGGAGCGGTAAGACGCACATTAAAAAAAGGCATGGCATGTGGTCAAGTTTGTGTTATGAATTAATGCACTGGATTACGAAAAAGAAGCAGAGGGAAATCGCACAGTGAGAAGACCGATAAACTTACAGTGCGACGCAACTTGAGAAATAATATTGAAATGTGCAAGAATTTAGAAGACAAGAAAGATTGAATCGTCTTGACGGCTGGTCGCCGTAGGCGTTGAAGTCTCCATAACGAAATTATTTTTGAACAGTTCTGATAGCGTCCACGCAACAATGGTTGCTAGTGTACTGCCAAATGCTCATATTCTGCGGCCTAAAGCTCACGACACGGTGCGAAAACGCGCTCACATCGAAAGCAAAACATTGTGCGCGGACATCCATGCAGACGCGCAGTCGGTCGCTGCGAACCCGTGCGATCGTTGCATTGAGGCTTCATTCTGTTATGCCTCATTTGGTTATACAGACAGCCCACTATAGGAACATATTTCACATAGTTTACTCTCAGCGTTTGCTTACCTTTCACGCAAGAAGCCGGCTCGGGAGACTCCATCGCGGCGACCGCGCGCAATGGCGTTCCACTGTACGTACTCGGTAAAGAAATAGCGTCTGTAAACGATTAGGTGCTTTCAGTTTGCCCAAAATTATTATATCGACAGTCAAAAACTTTTCTCGTTTTGAGAGTACCTACATAAATGTCCAGGAGGGCTGCCGCGTGATGTGTTTATTGAGCGCCGTAAGCGAAACCTATGAGGAGCGCGATGCGTGATCCCTCATACTACGCAAGGGAGGCGCTTCCGACAGATGGCCACTCCGTAACTCCTCGCCCCCAATACTGGGCATCTCAGCGAATTTTAGCCAAGGCAATAAAAATGTGACGGTGCACCAAAGAAGGTCGCGACTTGAACTTGTTGGCCGCTCTCTACCTGGAAACTGAACACAGTTTTCGCACTCCGTCTGTCATTACTGGAACTTTTATGAGCCAAACATCGACAATCCTGAATTAAGGGCTCAGCTAATGAAATCAGGAAGTTTCAGCTTTCTAGAAAAAAACATCCTTGATCGACCATTTGATTTCCTACCTGCTACGTAATAATTTTCCCCCCGCGTTTTCTAAGAAAGCACGCGAGGCACGGCAACGTCGGCAGAACCCGTATGAGCTACCCGATCGCGTATAAAACGTGCCGCGTATGAACGAACGAGCTTTTGATTTAAGAGCGCTGTCGCTGCGAAAGTGACAACGGAGCAGCGACGATTTCGGTTTCTCCAGTCTTCTTACTATAAACCGCTGGGCCTACTGCTTTTGGCACCACAAACAAGGCAGATGGCTGGTGGAAATTTTGCAGCCAACGCCTACGTCGTTTTACACTTTCACAAGATCCCGTTCTCAGCGGTAGCGCATTAAGTTAAAGAGTGCTATTCGCTCACGCGCGCCACATTTGAGAGCCATGTGATAGGGACGCGTTTAGCAAGTGTAGTCATGTTTTAAAGCGAAGCTTTCCTTGCGAAGCCTTCCTTGCGAAGCCCGTCCACTATCAGAACTAAAAGCTTTAGGCCAGCGCTCCCCAAGAACGTCCGCGCTGAATGCCTTACTAGCGTTACTAAGGTTCCTGCGGTCTACGGGGCTTCACGAGAGACTTTAAAGGGCCCCCCACCAGGCCATGCAGCAAACTTCGGTTATACGCTGGAAGTTGTTACTTGTCTTCTAGGGAGCGTCCTGCCGCAAACATATATATATATATATATATATATATATATATGCGCGGCTCTGCTATCGAAAACATCAGAGACCAGTGAAGCTGGGGGAAGGCCAGTAAGGTAGCGCCAAACCGCACACAAGACACACGAGCGCCGGCAACGCGTCCCTACGGCGTCCGCCAACGGCGTGTACTACGGCGTCCGCGATTCGCGTGGCCAACGCCAAAGTAAACGCCACGGTTGTCTCCACTCTGTACGGAGCGGTGGGCGAGAAGGACATCGAGGCACCCTATCAGCCACCGGGGAAGAACGCCCCTCCTCCCTCGCCTGATCCCGCTGCCTCGCGCGCCACGCGAGAGGGCACGCATCCGGGCCGCGTTCCTCGTTCGCGTGTGCACCGCTCCATCTCCCCTGCTAGGCTCCACCCACCCTCGCCACGTTGCTATGCTGCGCGACGCTATATTTATACTCGGCTTTCACTCTCTCTCAGCTCTCCCTCTCCCAGCACGGCGAAGCTGCAAACGTCAAGAGAAACCCAGCGAAAATCTAACAGCCCCATTTTAATTTTTCAAATCGGCTCATTAATAGCCGAGAGAGAAATATGTCAGTACCGCGAACCCATGATTTCAAGAGGCGAGCTCCACTGCGAAGCGAGACACTCTCTCCACTTGCGCCCTCTAGCCTCCGCAAGCGAAATTCATTCCCTGCGTTCTTCCATACCCGACCTAGAGGATCGCGTGACGCATACGTCACGGGCCCCGCCTTCATTTCTTTTTCCGCCTCTTTTTTTTTTTTTTTTTTTTTTGCGGCGCGGCGCACTTCCGCTGACGGCATCAAGCGCGAGCTGTTGTGTTTGTCTCGTTTCGCGCAGCACACGGTTTTGCGCACTGTGCACGACAACATCTGACAAGCGGTACAAGTCAGTGCTACACGAATACTGAGACAGGCAAGCGGATCACAGAGCAAGATCCCGCGCTGGAACACGGTAGAAAATGACATAGTTCCAGTGTCCGCGCGCGCGACTGCACGACGTGGGGACAAGCAGACGAAACGGAAGCACATCTCTCTTGCTGCGGCTTGAAGTAAAACATAAACACGCAGACATTCGGTTTGAGTGTTTTATTATTTCTGTAAGCTTTTTTTTTTCATTTATTGAAGCAACATATTACACAAATAACAGATGTTGCATTGAATAATTCTCGAAGTCACGTGTCACCACCGAGCGATGTGACAGCACGAAAACGTGTACGTAGGCGAGCTAGCACGTGCACGCCATCCTCCGGTTTGGAGCGCGGCGGCCGCGAGGAGAAAAAAAGAAAAAACGGCGCTCGGTTTGAAATTTCAGACCTTTCCGCGGCGCGTAGCGACGTAATACTTTGCAGACACGATCGTTATTGCGCAATGTATGCTCTGCGCTTGTCAGCTCAAAATCGCCAGACCTGGTGAGGGATGGATGGGTGTTATGAGCGTTCCCTTTGGAACGGGGCGGTGGGTTGCGCCACCAAGCTTTTCCTATTACTCTGCCTAATGTCCTACCTATGTTAAACAATAAACAAACAAAAAACAATATGAACTGCCACAACCAAATTTCCTGATCCCCTATTGCGAACTGTGCTTTTGTACGTCTCCGTTTTTTGTCGTTTCCCTACTTTTCTTCCACCAATCCTCCAATCGCCTCTTACTAATCCCTAGTGCGGACACGTTTACTTTTCCACTGCTCTCGCTGAACCCAAGGGCTTCAAGGAGGCCAGTGGTGCCTAAATCCACCGCTAGGTAGACGCCTTCACATTCTAATAAAACATGCTCCATAGTTTCCCTAGATTTACCGCAGCAAACACATGCTTCTTCTTCCTTCTTATATCTCACTTTATAGGTGCGTTTTCTAAGGCATCCCGATCTCGCTTCGAAAAGTAATGAGCTTCCCTGTGAGATATCATTAATTGTTTATTTCCTGACTTCGTTTTTTCCTCTTAAGTAGTCATTCATGGCAGGTTTCTTTTCCATTGCCGCCACCAATGAGATTATTTCAGCCTCACTGACTTTCCGCTGGACGTTCTTTGTTGCTGTGTTGCCTACCCTACAGGCCGCATACTTGCTGGTAAGCTTCCTAGTTATTTTCCTCCACTGTGAATGAATGTTTTTCCTGTACAGATACCTCAACACTCTCCCAGCCCATTTACTTTCTTCCATATTCCTCAGTCGTTCTTCATACTCAATTTCACTGCGAGCTTCCCTCACTTCAAAACTAGTCCAGCCCATATTACCCTACACAGCTTCATTTGTAGTTTTCCCATGAGCGCCCAATGCGCGGTGACCCACTGACCTTTGGTTCCCATCAAGTCCTGACTGTACCGCTGATTTAAAGTAAACAACTGCATTTCCAAAAGTAAGTCCCGGAACCATTACACATTTCCACATACCTCGGAACACCGCGTACCTATTGTATCCTCATAGCGCTCTGTGCTTCATTATGGCTGCATTTCTCTTCTCCTTCACTGTTATTGTTTTTTCCTGTGTTTCCATATATCAATTGCCACCGTTTATCCATATACCAAGGTATTTATATTCGGTTAGCCGAGGTATTCCTTGGCCCTGTATCGCCACTGTCTGTTCACTGTTTTCATTGCATACCATAACACCTGATTTTCTAACACTAAATTTCAAAGCTAAATTGTTGCCCTTCTGTCCACAGATATTAGCCAGACGTTGCAAATCACTTTGCTTGTTAGCTAGCAACACAATGTCGCCCGCATAAAATAAACCTGGAAGCTGCTGCTCTTTAAGAACGCCGCCCCCTACCGTTCCATAGTGTACGCGGTTTGTACGCGCTCGTCTCTCTTTCTCTCTCTCTATCTCCCCTTCCACTCTCTTTCTCTTTTTATCCCACTTAACCCTTCACCCCATGCAGGCTAGCCAACCGGAAACTACCTCTGGTTAACCTCCCTGCCTTTCTATGCATCATTTCTCTCTCTCTCTCCCCGGACTAGCCTGGACGTGGCAACGGTGGGGGTTGCAGCTGCCCCAGTTCAGATGGTCAGACGGCTGCTGCCGTCTTGCCAATTAGCTCCTACCAATTAGCTCAAAGAAAAAAAACCAAGAATTACGTGCACGATGGTGGGACCGAACCTCCGTCCTCCAGTACAGCGGCCCGATGCATTACTCACATAGGCTGCAATCGCACATCTACTTGTATCTTATATAATTCCCCCCCCCCCGCCTTTATGTAATACCCCTACTACGAGGGCTTTAAGGAAATGAACTGAAATCAAATCTTTCCTACGGCAACTACAGGTCTTTGAACTTACTTGAATAATTAACATAATTGCGCCATTTAAAGTTTAATTAATTGCTTTACGGTACATATTTCAGCTTACGAATTGTATACGGTGCTAGCAAGACGAAATTCATTGGTGTTCCGTTTACTGTTGTACTTCAATGCGCAAAACAATGTCTTCTGAAGAAAGAAAAGTAAGTGGAGCAGTGCATTCTTACCGTAAGTTTGGCGGCGCGTATCCCGAAACCGGTGCCATCCTCAGAATTCGTTCTAAGTCTATAAGCTTTGCATGCTCACTAGCTACAATTCGTAGTTTGAAATATGTGCCGTAAGGTAAATATTCAAAAAAAATTAATTAGCGTAGTTATGTCAATTACTCGAGTAAGCACATTTATTTCAAATAGAAGGAATGGCCGCCGCATCGAGTAATTTAGATATCTGCCACAGGCAACATTAAACAAATTGGTGCATCAAAAAGAAAAGAAAACGAAAAAAGAGCACACACACACACACACACACACACACACACACACACACACACACACACACACACACATTTATTTATTTACTAAGAGTGCCCGGTGCCGCAATTTGAAAGTGCACGTAAACGGCGCACTTCGCCTTTTTTTTTTTTTTTCGAGTGCGGTATTACAGCACACGTGGTCGGGCGCCGTTTGTGGTGACAGTAATAAGCACTTCAACCCCTCCGCTCCGTCCTTGCACGCTTCGCACGCCGTCTCCTTTTCCTATCGCTGACGTCCATGTGCGGATGATTGACATGTTTTTTTCTCGCTCTGTCCCAACGGTGTCCCTATGCGCCGCTACTTCTTTCACTCCACGTCGAGCTTCATCAATCACGCTTGAGGCGGAGAAGAGTACGCGGCGGGGCTCAAGGAGCGACTGCCTGTTTTCTTTTTTTTTTTCTTTTTTTTTTCTTCCTACTGTAAGTGTCAGCAGCGAGCCATTTGGGTCGGCTTGAGAGCCGTCAGCGTCCAGCAGCCCTCGGTTGCTTGCTCGCGAGAAACGTCAAGACGTGTAAGATACGAAAGCGGAACGCAAAGGCTGGGGGAGAGTGAGCAGAGCGTCAGGCGGGAGCCGCGGTCGACAAGAGGGGCTCTAGCTCTTTCCAGCGAGACCCGGCGCCCTGCACCTGGTCTTGCGCGGTCGCGCTCGAGGCACGGAGACGTCGTCGGGGAGGACAGGAGGTGAAGAGGTCCGCGGTTTCGTCATCACCCCCGTTGCCGATCGTGCAGCGACGAGCCGGCTGGAGAGCTAACACCACGCGGGGGCGACGGAGGCGACGGCGACGCCGCGCGCGCGGGGGCTTCCGTCAACCGAGGCAGCGCGACACGCAGCCGGGCAGCAGCGATCGTCGCCAGCGGTGCCCATTTATCACTGCCTGCCATTTCTCCGCGCGACGGGTCGGTGCCGAAGCCGTCCCCGGAGTGGCGTCGTTGCTCGCGACTGCTTCGGCGCTAATCCCGGGCCACCGGAAAACGTGCGATAGCACCAGAAGGCGCCGGGACGAAGGGCCGCACGAGCGGAGCGGCCGTGCTCGCAGTCGTCGCGCCTTTCCTCGGCGAGAAGCTCGCGGCGTGCTAGTCGTCGGAAAGAGGAGCACATGTGCACGAACGAGTTCATTCATATCGGGAGGACGAAAAATTCTGGCTGCTTTCATTCGTCGTTCTTAACGCGCATCAAAAGTTCTCAGCCGAATTCGAGCTCTGCAGATGACGAAAGTGAGTTAAAGATACGTAAAATTAGACTCCGATCTCTGTACAGAGGATCGGAGTCTAAATGGTTGCGGCCACGTGGCCGCAACCATGCTCTATAGTGCGTCTGTTCACGGTTATGCAGGCGTAAAACTTTCTGACAATGAATAAAATGTCACAGCTATAGTATAGGGACAGTAAACGTATTGAATGAAGGCCTTAAATTTTTCGCACTCTTAGAGTGCTCGCTCGTGTTACGGGCACCGCTAATATCCAGCGCGAGTTCGATGACTCTTTACTCGCGTCATACGTTCCTCTATAATTAATTACTGAGTAGTAATCTATTTCTATTCTATCTGAACGAGGAGAAGCTTGATGCGGGCGAGTTGGTTTTGCATACTTGAAGAAATGAGCGCTACGAAGACGCGCACTAAAGGAGGAACATGTACAACGAACAAGTCGCTTTGTCCGTCGTACATGTTCCTCCTTTAGTCCGCGTCTTCGTAGCGCTCATTTCTTGAAGTATTTTACCTAGTTCGAACTATATCTATTCGGCTGTCCGTTTGCCTGATTGCCACTTACTGCTCATTCGTGAAGTCTAGAGCTCGGAGAACGATCGACACAACCAGCCAAAAGCGCTGGCGCAGGCGGCCTTACGCTCAACAGCTAGATTTTATTGAAGCCACCAGTATACATATACTAGTGCTCAATAAATAATTATTCATATTCCAACCGAAACTACCTCTGCTTAACCTCCCTGCCTTCATAGGCATCAATTCTCTCTCTCTCTCTCTCTCTCTCTCTCTCTCTCTCTCTCGTTACTCATGCTTGAGTGAAAAACTGTTTTGGTTATGCAGATGCTGGGAGCTTGGAAGGCGCTGTGCATTTTCCACAACAGTCTACATATTGAATAAAGTATTCTCAACAGTCTGAATAATGAAATTTGTCATAAAAATCGGCCACATTTCGCCTACACTCTGTCAGGAGCAGTTGTCGTTTCTCGTATCAGCGGGCATCCACTCCGCTTGTGCGTCGGGTGCCATGACAGCCGCATCCTTGCGCCCTTCGCCCTCCCGTCCGCTGCCCTTTCTCGCCGTCCTCTACAGGACGTCCCAAAGTTACCCCGGGAGTCATCAGTCATTCCCGGAGCGGCAGTTGATGACGCGGAGATGCTTGTTTCGAGCTCAACGCTCTGGCCAGGCGTCAGACGCCCACTGCACCAGTGAAGACAGAACGCGCAGCGCCATCTACCAACTAACCAAGCCACCGACAAGGCCTCCGGATGCTGCCCGTGTGATGCTTCCGTGGCCCCCGAGTTGGGGGCTCATCAAAGAAGGCCGCGAGCTGTGAGCATTATTCATCGGCGCGGCAGCGGCTGCCTGTCCACCAGATTGTCGAGCGGAGGAACTTCTCCGCCAGTCACCGACAGAGGGCGCCGTTTTAGTCGGCGGTTATACGGCGCGCCGCGTGTTTGAACGGAGGCGCAACCACGCGTCCGTCTAAGGAGATCGCCTTTCTTCTTTCTCTCTCTCAATCTCTCTCTCTATATATATGTTTTTGTTGTTGTTGTTGTTGTACGCATGCACAAAGGCGAGGTGCAAGCTTCTGCAGACGACAGAGGTCTCATTGTATAGTGCATACTGCGCGCAAGTGCAAATTTACGCCAGCGAAGGACACCAAAGTACAGAACTAAATCAAGTTAGATTCACTCTGCCGGAGCTGTTTGAGCATTTGCTTGAAGTTGAAATATGACCTATTAGTGGAGGAAATAGAAACCAAAATTCTCCTGAATTTGGGACCACTCTGGGCATAGCAAGTTCGTGGTATTTCTATGTATTTCGGTTCCTTATGCCGCAGGAAAAGGCTATAAAAGTTTGACCGCAGTGCACGCGTTTCATATTACAGCACCCATGCGTATGCGCATATTTGGTACACGGATTGCATATGTGCGCTAGGCCCTCTATACTGGCCTCGATGTGCATGCCGCAGACGCAAGAGATGCCGCATCTCTGAGTTTCATCCCCTCTATCCAAGTGGTGTGCAGTCGCAGCACACAAGCCTTATCCACAGTGCGCAAGGGCATTGCGCCGCAACCTCCGCTGAAACAAACCTCGAAAGTGAAGCAGTGCACCCATATCCCAACCGCGCATCAGCTCTGTCTGAAAGTTCGGTTACAATACAGTTCGACATGCGAGGAAATCCTTGATGCACAAATAAATATCGGCACGTGGACGTTCAACATGCCCGTCGGCTCGGGAGTTTCTATCGTCGAGGTCGGGGACAGGGCGAGCGCCTTCGAGGTCGCCAGCGAAATGCCTCAGCTGCAGCTGGACACAAGTGCCGCGGCGGCGGAGGCGCCTTCTCCAGACAGAGCAACAGGCTGCCGCCGCACTGCTTATAGCGCGCAATCGAGCGTGTCAGGCCTCGTACGCCCAGAGGAGCACGTCCTTTCGGAGCTGGCGGCGCGTATACACTCTCACGCGTGCGGCAAAAGCGCAGGTGCGCTAGGAGCGGCGGACAACGGGTCTGTCTCGCTGGCTGCAGACGGATCCGTCAGTCAAAATGACGCTGTCGTCTCTCGAAGGACGGATCCAGGCCAGGCTCGATGGATGGCCGCCGTGCCCGACACGCTTTTATTCTCTCGGCGTCGCATTCGATTGGCTTTGCGGTGTCAACCACGCGGAGCTCCGCGATGTAGGTTAGGTTTCATCAGCAACCGTGGCATCGGCCAACAACTGCCACGCGTGTTTGCCGCGTTGTCGTTTTCTCCCAGAACCGCGTGAATGTGGGACGGGCCAAACGGGCGAACATAACGACTCCCGGACGACTGACTGACTCCTCGCGTGTAGAACCCCATTTGCCGCTGAGCGTTCGTGACACTTTAACAAGTTCGCCCGAGACACACGTGGCTGCTGGAGGCGCGCGCTGCGCCGCCGCGTCGAGTGCCGGCAGCCCAGAATGGATGGCGTCCCACTCATTTCGTTGCAGCTGCTGTATAAAGCCGCCAGCTCGCGCATATTCCACGTGACCCACTTCATGGCTGTCGCCATATGTATGCGCGGAGGCAGCTTGCGCGGTATGTAACACCGACCTCATCTATAGCTTGGGCTTTGGCGAGAAATTACTTTTGTTGTGACCGTGGGTTACGCGGACGCGGTTACCACAGCGTACTTGGGATGACGTTTTGAGATGTCTCAATTGTGTATACAACGAAAGAACCTTTTATAACGCTTGCCAAACTGCGCATAAAACTTTTGACATTGGGTGATCCTCTTTGGCTGTTGCATTAGGACGATATTCGCTGATTTTTGAAAATTTTCTGCAAGATAAATGGGTACAATAGAAAAAGTCCTATAGTAACATCACTATAGTGCCAAATGCTATTAGATAATGCTAAGATAAGCCTGGCAACAAGCCTTACAGTGCTGCTATACGAGTAGTAGCATCAATCAAATAATCAGATATAGTATTGCGCATGCTCACCCCTCATGTAGATGTATATGTATATGTACATGGAAAGTACATATACTCTTGCTCTCTTTCTCATGTATGCGTCCTCTCATGGTGCCTTTCAGGCATAAACTAGTGCTGCGTTAAGCTGCACTGAATTAACTTATATATGGCGCTCGTCTGGTGATCTGTCCGTTCACGTCTCATGTCCCCCTCTCTATCACTCCCTTCTTTATCTTCCCTTTATCCCTTCATCTAGCGTAGGGTAGCCAATAGGACCCTTGACTGGTTAACATCCCTGCCTTCCTTACATCCTTCTCTCTCTCTCTCTCCGATGATCCCGAAATTACAGGTTCGATTATCGGTCAAAATGGACGCATTCTCTTGGGGGTGAAATGTAAAAAAAAAAAAAAAAAAAAAAAGTTTCTGCACTGGTACTTTAGTACGCTTTGAGAATCGGGTGTTAAAAAATGACCTAGAGCTGCTCGCTATACGGCACCTACTCACAACCCAGGCTGGGCGTGCCTAGAGTGAGTATCCCAGCAGTAGCTTCGGAACGTAAAGCCCCGTCGATGAATTACAGAACGACTTGGGTTCGTCTCGATTGCACTACTTACAATGTGACTCCGCTATAGAGCACGTGGCTGCATTGCCTGTATGCTGCGTTGTCGTCGATGCACATAATAACGGCTTTTACGTCAGTCACTCGCCGTTGCAGCACTGAAATATCTCTTTTTTGGACAACTCCAGACTTCTTCGTGCCACTAAAATAAAGTTTATTCTCTTCTGCAAGTCATTTATATGCATCAAAAGAATCCGCACACTAGGCAGTAGTAAATTGTACGCATCACTTTCCTTGAGACGGGTAAAGTGTTTGGCGATGTATGGCCTTTATTCCGTGCATTCCTCACGGCGGCGCGAGCCGGAGCACGTATGCGGACTGCAAGATGGTTGCAAATTCTCACAACTCGCACCACCTATATTACAGATGCCGGAGGATTGCCTCTCGTGGAACAAAAAACGTGCTGCATGTTCGAAGCAGACATGCGTCGCTATCTGCGTACAATGCAGGCGTCGTTCCGCAGCGCCACCAAGTCATGGTTCTGTCCTGTATTTTGTCGACGAGCACGAAGACACTGATCCAAGTTCGTCTGCAGGGGTGCGCTTCCATGAGCTGGAACGCGTAGAAAAGGGGATCCTCCGCCAACCCGCAACAAACACGTCACAAAGCGTGCCAAGCGACCACGTAAATTTCCGCCATGTACGCCAATATGCGCCATGGATGTAGCAGATTTTTTAATCATGCCGAAAATTCTTGTCATTAAAGTGGCAACACAATCGAACGTATATCCGACGTTAAGGCAGCGTGATGGTCGCGCGGCGGCTATATATACTGTATATGGTCACCCGTCGCTTCGGGCAATGACCGGTCGGTAAGTACCACTTAAATATGTCTCACGCTCCTGTACTGATATGACGACGGGCAATGCCACAACAAAAGTGGGTACAGGAAACATGTTTCGTGTCGTCGCCTCTTAAGAAAAATACTAAAGGTTTCATAAGTAGGGATGTTTATCGCACCTTTTTCTTCAGTGAGAGCTGATGTGGGTTTCGTCCGTTCTCTGCGTGTTCCCATCCATACAGCACTCAAATAAATATTCTTGTCGTGCGTCATGACAACGATATCACCTCAACAAACAAAAAATTAAAATAAATGCAAAATGTCACAGAGAATACGTCACACAGCGTAGATGGAGATCAACCCATCACAGAGGCTGTCTCGTTAACGACGTCGTCAGGCCAGCTACCGCTGTTTCCACTCACGTGACACTCTCAGTTTTGTGTTTATCTGTATAACTATGAAGAAGAGGACGAGTCTAAATGATGCCGCCTATGTATTTATGTTTGGGATCACGGTGACTTGTACCTATATGATGGCATCTTACCACATCTTACTTTCTATTAATACCGATAAAGGACAATAATGCTCAGCTCAGACATCGTAGCGTCGTTTCCTAATATTAATCGAATGTTTGAAATTAGGCTGGTTGCGTCATTACTGCAGTGGTTTGGCAATGAAAGGGTCATTGGTGTGGGCAAAATTTGGGCTTTGCGATAATATATACTTTCTTTTTTCTTTTGTGCATAGAAAACAAAGAATCCCCTCAAAGGTTAGGACGGGCTGTCAAACTAGTGTACACGCACGGTGCTTCCTTCAGATACGCAGACAGAGCGCAATGCTTTGCACTCAAGATGAAAGCAGTCAACCCGAGTGAGAACACAAGGGGACGCGGAATCGCCGGCTCGCGCCGTAAGAGACGTTAAGAGCAATTTTTGAAGAGTAATGAATAAAATTAGTTTAGTTAAGATTATTTCCGCACATCAGAGTGCTTGCAATACTCAGTAATTCGTTTTCTCTATTAGCTCCGCGGCAGTTGCATGATCATGCCAGCTTCTCCATTCACTCGGTGGCTTCATGAGTTGGGATCAAACATGTTTAAACGCCCTTGAGATCTCTGCACACGACCTTTTAACGCTACATAAAAAGGCATAGCGTAAACACGTCGTTCAATAACAGGAATGGAGTGATTAGTTCCATGTACCTCTATCCCGTATGAGATTAATAACTGTGTGACAAGGCAGTCCAGTGTCTAACTTCCGCGTTACATAGTAATACCTCCGCCGGTCTTCGCGTTCCACAACGGCACGTACATGTCCTCGAGTCTGAAACACATAAAGGCCTGCTTGTTCCCGAGGTCTTTCTGCAGCTCTTTTCCGAGAAGACCAATCAATCATTCTGATCGATGGGTGTTTTCTTGCTGTGCGGTGCGTGCTAGTCCCCGTTCGCTCGCATAAACGCGCCATAAACACACACACACACACACACACACACACACACACACACACACACACACACACACACACACACACACACACACACACACACACACACACACACACACACACACACACACACACACACACACACACACACACACACACACACACACACACACACACACACACACACACACACACACACACGCACGCACGCACGCACACACGCGCACACACACACACACACACACACACACACACACACACACACACACACACACACACGAGTGCGCACGCGCGCACGAACACACACCAGATCAATAAAACGCACGGCCCGCTAGATCGTCCCTTACTGCCGCAAAACAACCTTGCCCGCGCACAAGGCCCTCAGCACACCGTGCGGGCAGACACACAAAGATACGTGGTCAACACGGGCCGGGTGGGTCGCAGGACTGGAAACGAGTGGAATGGCTGTCCAGTGCAACACTCGCCACTGAAGGGAGTCCAGTTCATTAGACGCGCGTGTCTCTATATAGACACACGCGCGGACGCGCGCGAGCAAGCGGCCGGCTTGCGGCCAAGGAAGAAGGAGCGTGTACAGCCCAACCGAGCCGCACAGCGGGCCACCGAAGCAGCAGCAGCAAAGGCATTCGCTGAAGCCGAACTGAACGTCTCTCTATTGCCGCAGGCAACAGATCGCTTCCAATTAGCCTCTGCGCGACCCCTGGCAGCGCCCGCTCCGGCCGGGACGAACAGCCCAAGTCCGCGAATCGCCAAAGCCTCGTAAAAACCTCTCGGGACATGGCAAACAGCAGCGCCGAACGGCCCCAGCATAGCGAGCGCCTCTATACCTGCGCACGTATCTTGGGCAGAGATCACACAAACGTCTGTCCACGCACAGTCGGTTATCGATAAACAGCAGCGTCACTAACGAAGCGGTCAACAGCGCGACGAGTGGGAAGCTCCTACCGTTCATTCCGTATCTCCCGCCCTTGTCCCTTCGTTCCACAGCCTACCATTCGCGCGCACATGCTGTGTATACATACACGTATGCCGGACGCCCCTCTCAGACTGGTTCTCTCTACTGCATTGGTGTGCGCACAGGCGGAATACCGCGGGAACAAAATACAACATCTTAAAAGGAATCTTCTTATTTTCCTTGCCCGGAGGCACAGGAACGGTACGATCGTTTATTTACTGACCACGGGAATCAGTCGGGCCGCGACACCGTGGTTTCGTCGCGCGCTCTTCGACAACCGTAAGCGTGTGCATTTAACGTGGAGGATTTTATGGAGTGCGGAAGCTTGGTGTTTACTTTCGTTGGGACGACTCAGCAGGTCGCGTTGTCACAGGGGCACAGAGGTGAGCTCGCAACTTTTGCCTAATGAAAGGGAACACAAAGATGTATCAGATAAAATTGAGGATACATATTTATACTCGAAACTATTATGGAATTATTATCTTGAGGATTATTGAGTAGTGGAGAGATGCATTAAATTGTAATGGCAGCGCGGCGACGCATTTGACTAGGTATGGGCACTTGCCTTCGAAGCGATGTTCCCAAGAGTCCGAACGGCAAGCATGAGCCGCGGAATACTGCTGGACAAACATTGTAGTATAGGTTGCACATGTCAAAAAGTGTATCCTGGGCGACTTACCCTTCAACAGGTAGCTTGCTTGCACACTTGTCTTGATGCATAGCTGAAGCAAGATACTTATCATTGGCCAGCAGTCATGCACTCTCAAGGCCAAGCGCACATATACCTGCAGTCTGTTGGAAGCGTGTTTATGTAGAGGAGCAAAGGTTGCGAAGTGTCCGGGATTTGATTAAGCATTTATCCCGAATTCAGGTCTGGCCAAATCTCGAGACTGGTGTCCATCCACGGCGGAATGACGTAGGGGGCGAGTTGCAAAATGCTCATTCTTAGTGTATTTATCTTTTCGTGCGTTCTCGGGCAACTTGCCTTACGAAGGGGGAAAAAAAAAAGAAATCTCACGAGCAGCTCTTTATGGATCCATTTAAGGTAACACCGAACTGCCGTCTAAAATACGAAAAAAATATTATTACATTCTAAAGGTGCACTTACCCAAGCCTTCACGAGCATACAGCCATAAAGAGGCATACATGCACCATTAATGGAGCTGTAAGATTCACCGACTCATTGAAACCTGCAGGCTGTGCACTCACGCACAAACGCACGCACGCACAAACACACAAGCACGCACATGCACACACACAAATAAAGACATGCATTTTGTGCGACCTCTTAACCACATGAACGATATATCACACACAAAACAACCAGAAGTAAATCACATAAAAAGCACCCGTATATATATGTGTGAATCAAGCGCCTCACGAACGTTATAATACAATCTATGCACTCCAGTCATTTCGCTACAATACTTACGCCACAATTCACAAGGGGAAAAATACATAGCACTTGCATGTTGTTGCAGACTTTGGCGATGCTTCCAGATCTGCACTCATTTACTGCGACAGCAGTAGTCTCGTAGCGCGGACAATGCCACCATCTCTTCGACATTTTCACTGGGCGCAAAACTCCGTCCTCGTCTACTGCAGTTGTTCTTGCTGTGGCCTTCGAAATATACACGAACATTCATGGTTTGAGTGGCACCCGAAACGGCGCACAAATTGCGAAACGTTGCGCGAAAGCTAGCTGGTTAACACGCCCAGCTCCCTATACGCACTGCCAGAGATACCTGAGTTGGAAACCTATAGATTGGATTGTATGCGATGGTTTCTTTTTCTTTGCCGTATGTTGACGGTGAAGCTGATGATTAAGAGGTGGCCTGACGACGGTATAAGAAAAACGACGGACAGGTCTACGGACACAGAAAATCGTGTTGCCAGTTTTTAACCAGCATCGCAGTAAAGTACACCAGATAGAACTCGGCCAGCATTCTCATCGGCAGCAGCCTAGTTTTTGTCCGCTGCAAGACGAAGGTTTCACAAAAACCAAATGGATCAGCACAGGCCACGATCTCAAGGGTGACGCGTGCTTTTAAAACTTTAAGCGTTTAGCTCACTCTTACAATGAAGCGGTGTCTCGCTGAGAGAGAGAGAGAGAGAGAGAGAGAAAGCAAGGAAACGAAAGTCAGGATGGTTAACCAGACGAACGTCCAGTTTGACATCCTACACTGTGCTAAGGTAATGGGGACTAAAAAGAGGAAAAGAGAGAGCGAGTGAGCACTGAGGGCATGTGGAAGGGTGCACACGAACACGATAAGCGGTCACGCAGGCCGGTGCACTTCAACTATACTGCACTAGTAGTGCACGAATCGCTTTTTGGGTCAGTGATGGATGTGGCCATTGTCCGAGTATATCTGTGACTCGGAGTAGTGTCTCGAGTCTAGTTGGTTTAAAGTTGTCCGGACGGAGGAGGCGTTGGACGTCGTAACGGGGACAGATACATAGCAGGTACTGGATGGTTTTTCTCGCACCTATACAGAAGTTGCACGTCGGGCGACTCCAGTGCTTCCGACTTCTTAAGTGCTATATATATATATATATATAAGTTGTAGCCCTGAAGTCAAGTTATCAAGCCGGGTAATTTTTGGCGCAAGGCAGTGATGGTCTTGTGCTGCGCATAGAATTTGCAACTGAAATGGTTCTAAAGAAAGAGCACAAGAACAGGAGTTTACTTGGCAAACTAGGAACATCACAATTCCTTTAAACGTGGCAGTAGGAATTTGTAGTAAAAACCTTAGTCAAAAATTTATAAAATACATACAATTTTTTTTTTGGGGGGGGGAACACATTTTGTTTATTCAGTTTTGAAACATGTAACAACGCACTCAATGCTGTCACTGTTCTATAAAGAATGAGTCACTTGCTATTTCACTTCAACCTTTAACGGGAAAATTAATTCCAGAACACCCTAAGAACCGGTTTAGCTCCCGTTATTTATCCAAATGAGCAAATTTTTTAAAATCTTTTCAACTAGCGGAGACACATGTGATCGACGATTGGTGGACGAAACTAAACATTACCACGTTTTCATGAATAGTTGATATTTTAAAGGACATGTAGTGGACATTCGTCGCATAACAGCAGTGAGCTTCTGCAAATGTATCTGTGATTTCCCGCACCTTATTCTTTTTCTTTTCTTTAGTATGCCTGAACGAGTGGCTTCCTGTTGCTTCATCGGTGCCCACTCAGTAACAGTTGCGCAAGAAGTGCAGTATATATCGCTGGCCACCACGAACAGGTGTTGCCCAGCCCTCGTCCACGTTTAACGGTAAGTTAGCCCACAGAAGCTATAACACAAAACAACCATGAATGTAATCTCTTCTTACGGAAGACGAGATGTTACTGGCAATATACCACAGTTTCTACTTCATTTCTTCTTCTAAAAAAAAAAAAACATCAATCACCCTATAAGGATGACACTACTTTCCGTCCCCTTTTCCCTTTCCCCAGTGTATGGTAGCCAACCGGGCTCAGTCCTCGTTAACCTCCCTACCTTTCATTTATCCTTTGCTCTCTCTCTCTCTCATTCTCTCTCTCTCTCTCTCTCTCTCTCTCTCTCTCTCTCTCTCTCTCTCTCTCTCTCTCTCTCTCTCTCCCATAATGGCAATGATAATTATAAACATGTAAAACAACAGGCAAAGTCACAGCTTCGGAAAATCTACCGGAGTCGGCCGAAGAGAGTAAATCAGGTCCGCGTATAGTCCTAGACACAGTGAAATGTACAGGGACCAAATGAGATGACGCACCACATAACCTACCCAGTGCCGATACATATGCGTGCGCAGAGTTCCGAACATGTTTCAGTGCTCAGCTATTGAAACGCGACACTCGGAGCGCGTGGCTGATTGACACTTCTTGCGCCACCGGTGGGCGCTGGATACCGCACGTGCTGTTTGTATCGCACGAAAGCGAGAGTGTTTGTTTGTAACATGCACTCAGCCCCTCAACAAACACGCAGCTCTCACTGGTAAGGCAACCGCCCTCCATGCGGTTCGAGTATCTTGTTTCAATCGCTATATAAGCACGGTACACGAGGTTCTCCGTCGTACGCAACTTTTATCGATCCACATCATTTCGCCCTATCGGAGAACTCCAAGTAGGGAGAAGCGAATAAATGCAGCTTGATGCACTAAATAGAAGGGAAAAGAGACATAACAACAAAAGAACAAAAGAAAATGCGCGTACGTGAACTGATTGGGATAGCACAAATACCGAGTAAAATTATTTAAAGGAAAAAAAAAACAAGAGACGCTTCTCTCTTCAGTGGGCGCCATCCTCATAACTGCCGCCAACTTTGCCATTCTTCGAGATAAAATGACACTCCCGCACGATGGCATGTGGCATAAAAATGGACAAGTGAATGGAGCATGGTGTTGTACCGCTTCAGCACTGTCTGTATGCGGCGTGAAATGAAACTCTGGGGAAAAATGGTGAAACGAAAGAATGAAACCACACGAATATAACGAGGACACGATGCAGTGCGGGTATTACGATGTCTGAAAAAGGACTAGAGGGGCAAAAAATGTAAATATGAACGTGAAAAAAAGAAATGTCAGGAAAGCGTATAGTTCAAGTTGGGGTACTTTTGCAGTTCACTCAAGTCTTCCCCTTCCCAACTCCACCCTCTTTATTTTTCTTTCTTTATTTTTTATGCTACCTTTAATACCTTTACTCTAAAGAGGGCGCATCATTCCCCGCTTATCGCTATTCCCTAGCCAAGGTTGTTCGCGGCAACCTGTGTTCCCAGTGCTGGGTGTCGTCACTGCTATCTGACCGCCGCAATGTCGTGCACATTGCGCCTCGAACACTCGCGGCTTCCTTCGCTTGCGCGGGACACCGGGGCGGCAGTGGAAGCCCGAAAAGGGAGTCTCGGACCTCGTCCTCATTACCAAGCCATAACAGTCGCCTTTCCTTTCCCGTAACGGCCATGAGAGCGCCCAAAAAGGGGACATCGTAATAGCCAACGACATCGCGTTGCCGGCAGTTTCCTCCCCAACCTGTTCCGGCCGCTCGAGCTCTTTGGGAAGCGCCAGTAGTAATACAAGATGCGCGCGGTTGCAATTTTGGCTTCCTTTTGCACCTTTCCTGCTCTTCGTATAGACTTCGTGCTCGTTATTTATTTATCTTTTTCTTTCTCGACCTCCCCTCTTATTTCTGCTCATTTCCCCTACTCCGATATCGTTCTTCCTCTTCGGCCCATACTTACCCCCCTTCAGGTTCTTCCTTTTGTTTTCTTTCCCGGTTCACCTTTTCCCACTGGCTCGCGTATCTACGATGCTTTACTGTTTCGCAGCCCACGGCTCGGCCGTGGTTTTGTGTGGCATAGAGGCCTCCGCTAAGAGGCGCTGAGCCTCCGAGTCAGAGGCACCTACGAAAAGGAAAGACGAAGAAAAGGATTACATGAGGTTATGGTTCGAGCAAGATCAAAGGGAGGGGGGGGGGGGCTTTCGAGGAAGGCAGGGGAGAACGTGTGGAAACGAAAGGAAGACCACGCTGTCGTTGGTGTAATCGGCGCAAAACGCTGCCTTGGGGTTTCACCGCACGGCACAACTCTGTTCTCGCTCGTTTCTCCGTTGCCCCCGGGCTTTTTCGAGAGCTAGCACACTTGCCTCTATAGCTCCGCAGGCCGTTTTATTACCTTTTTGTTTTTTTAACCTCCCCTTTTGTATCTCCTCAGCGTCGTACCACCACGCAGACGTTTGGACTAGCGGTCTTTTGCAGCCAAACATAAGCGGAAAGAAACATGTCCAGGGCATAGTCATATGCCTCACGAGCCTCGAGGTGGATCGACCGTCAAGGAAAAAAGGCAGCCAGCCCATTCCAGATCGCCTTCGATCGAGTGCTGTGGAACATGTGTTCTGTAGTCTTCGTCTCTTTGTGTTTGTTGTTGTCGTTTATTAATCGTAGGTAAATTGGAAGGTATGCGCCACATTAGAGCGTCTTTTTGTTGCGTCACGAAGAACGTACACCCCATGTGTACGAGCGCACTCTTCCGCAAGAGAGTAACTATTTACTAAGTTGGCTATTCAGACGCTCTATAACGTAAAGCTATTCCAAACTTTTCTATTCGAGGGGCGCATAAACGTAAAACTATTCCAAACTTTTTTATTCCGATTCTGCAATCAGCCCTTCGCGATTAGTCAAAAACTTTTTTTGGACCACCCTTAGTTCAGCTGTGTCACGCGACGTCACGAAAACCGGGATAGCTCTCCATCTGATATGACGGGTACACACTGATTATGCATGATTTGACCGAACAAAAGAAAAATAGTGATTTCTGATTCGGCGCCTTTTCGCCGTTAGCCTTCGGCTATTGATCAAAAGTTTTCGGGCTACACCCACTTCACCTGCCTGTCACGTGCCGTCACAAAACCGCAAACACTCACCGCGTCAATGTGACGTGTACGCGTTAAAGATGCATTAATATACCGAACAAAACTGAGTTTTCTTCGGAATAGCCGCAAGCTTCCCCGTTCCAAAGGGAATAAAAGATGGCTGTCGCCGATAGCTCCGGCACTGGCTACGCGCACCTGCTGATGAGCGTGGGTTTATTTGCGTATAATAAAACTTTTTGCCGGTCCGTGTAACGTTTTCGAGCACTTTCGGCACGTTTACGATCTCGTTATGTCAACTATTCTTGGCTGCGGATCCCTTTGAGCGTGATTCTTAAGCTTCCGTTGCATGCCGCCGCGATTTTCGACCAGCCACCGCAAGCTAAGTGAAAGCCGACCAGTCGAATACGCCGGCACCACCCTCTTCATCCGGTTATCGATTTTCAGTGCAGTGGCTCGGCCCCACGAATCCCTCTCCACTTCAGTGTGCTCCTCGCCTCTTGTAAGCCAACGAGATAATACAAGCCGCTCAGTGTAGGCACTGTTATTCGTTTTTCAAGCAAGCAAAAGTGACCTCCTATGAACGAGGAGAGCGTTTGATTGGTCTGTTGAGACAACCCTGCGGGTGACCGCCCGATGCTTGCGTCGGTGGTTACGCAAATTTGACGTCAGGAGATTGGAATAAAAACATATTGGAATAGTTTTACGTTATAAGGCCCCAGTTCTGCAATCAGCCCTCCACGATCGGTAAAACAAATTCGTACCACCCCCACTTCACTGGTCTGTCACGCGACGTCACAAAAACCGCGAAAACGCCCCATTTGATATCATATGTGCACACTGATTATACATGATTAGGCCAAACGAAAGAAAAATAAATATTTATGAGTCGACGCCTTTTGCGCCGTTAGTTCTCTGCTATTGGTCAAGCGTTTTCGAGCTGCGCTCACTTCGCCTGTCTTTCACGAGACGTCATAAAAACGCAAGAACTCATGGGGTCAAACTGACGTGCACGCTTAAAGATGCATTAATATGCCGAACAAAACTGTTTTTTTTTCTTTCTGAATAGCCGGGCAGTAACCGGTTCCGAAAGAAATAGATGATGGCTGCCCACCGATCACTCTGGCACTTGCAAGTCGGAGCTGTCGGGGACCATGGATTTATTTATGTATAATGAACATTTTACGTGGCAGTGTAACGTTATCGAGCCCTTTCGGCACATATGCGGTATCGCTATACCAACTCTTCTTTGCTAAGGATCCGTTCCAGCGGCATTTTTAACCTTCCGTTGCGCGCCGCCGCGATTTTCGACCAGACACCGCATGCTAAGTAAGGGGAAGTGGAACAATCGAAGACGCCGCCACAACAATTCTCATCCGGTTATCTGATTTCACTGTGCTGGCTCGGCCCCACCTAAACCATCTCCACTTCAGTGTGCTCCTCACCTCGTGTCAGCCAATTAGATAACAAAAAGTACACAATGTAGGTTATGCTATTCGCTTTGAAAGCAAATAGTGTCCTCCTATAAACAAGGAGCGCTTTGGAATGGGCTTTCAAACAACGCTGCGGGTTGGCGCCCCAGGTTTGCATCGGTGGTACGTAAATGTAACGTCAGGAGATTGGAAAAAAAGACATTGTTATAGGGGCGCTATAACGTAAAACTATTCCAAATTTTTCTATTCCAATTCTGCAATAAGCCCTCCGTGATTGGTCAAAAACTTTTTTGGGCCACCCCCACTTCACCTGTCTGTCACGCGACGTCACGAAAACCGCAATAGCTCCCCATCTGATATGATGCGTATACTGCGATTATGCATGACTTGACCCAACGAAAGAAAAATAGTTATTTCTTATTCGACGCCTTTTCGCCATCAGCCCTTGGCTATTGGTCAAAAGTTTTCGGGCTGCACCCACTTCACCTGCGTGTAATGCGACGTCACAAAACTGCAAAAACTCACCCCGTCAAAGTGACGTGAATGCGTTAAAGATGCATTATTATGCCGAACACAACTGAGTTTTCTTTAGAATAGCGGCAGGCTGCCGCATTGCGAAATGAATAAAAGATGGCTGCCGCCGATCGCTCAGGCACTGGCTACTCGCACCTGCCGGAGAGCATCGATTTATTTGCGTATAATAAAGCTTCTTGCGTGGTCGTGTAGCGTTTTCGAGCACTTTCGGCACGTTTACGACCTCGCTCTGCCAACTCTTCTTTGCTGAGGATCCGTTTTAGTGTCCTTCTTAAGCTTCCGTTGCGTGCCGCCACAGAGAGAGAGATAGAAAATAATGCAGGGAAAGCAGGGAGGTTAACCAGAGGTAGTTCCGGTTGGCTACCCTGCCAGGGGGAAGGGTTAAGGGGGATAAAAAGAGAAACAGAGTGGAAGGGGGAGATAGAAAGAAAGAGAGACAAGCACGAACAATGTGCCGCCAAGATTTTCCACCAGCCACCGCAAGCTAAGTAAGGGAAAGTGGACCAATCGCAGACGCCGGCACCACCCTCTTCATCCGGTTATCGATTTTCAGTGCAGTGGATCGGCCCCGTCGAATCCCTGTCCACTTGAGCGTGCTCTTCGCCCCTTGTCAGCCAATTAGATAAGACAAGCCGCTCAGTGTAGGCAATGTTATTCGTTTTTAAAGCAAACAAAAGTGGCCTCCTATGAATGAGGAGAGCGTTTGATTGGTCTGTTCAGACAATCCTGCGGGTGACCGCCCGATGCTTGCATCGGCGGTTACGCAAATTTGAAGTCAGGAGATTGGAATAAAGACATATTGGAATAGTTTTACGTTCTGCGGCCCAGCTTTACGTTTTAGGGCCCCAGACACAAACAAGGCGCACTGCAGCTAGTGCACGTATCGAAGTGCACAGACGGTATACGATGATTCTCTGCTCTTATTTATGATGGCATACGCAATTGTAGAGTGGGCAAATTAAGAACTTTGGATAAAATCCGAGTACAGTAGAGGTGATACTTGAAACTTTTAGGGACAGTAGCTTTTTGTCTGAATCGAATAACATAAGGTACAACACAAAATTATTAGCTGTTATATAGGCTAGTATGCACGCAAAATAATTTTCGCATTGTTTTGTAAATCTTAAAGGAAATCAGGTACGGGTGATAGATAACTTGCGAAATGGAAGACAATACAATGCCGATCATGCACTGCGGAGTTGGCTACTCCATCTCGTAATCTCGTCATAATACACTGCAGAATGAGTATGACAGCCTGAATATCAAGCAGAGCAACGTTTTGCCCGTTCACATTGTATGATAAAATCACGACTGTTCTACTGTCAGATGTTATAGGCACCGTATTCTGCCCTGATAATACAAACAGTTCGAAAGAACTCAAAGCGTCGTTTGAAGTAAGCGGCTTCAGGATTACTGCCTAAAAACATAACCGACCAACCAATATTTACTTGAATTAACAAGAAATTGTACTTACTCGTCTCAAAATTATTGTGATTCGCTTAGACTCAGCGTCATTTTCCCGTGATGCAGGTCGCCCATACCTTCCTTCGGGCTACGTGCGCGCCCGTGTCGGGCGCAGGGTGCGCTGCAGGGGTCAGTGCCGCATTTTCCTGTTATCTGGCGCACGTTGTGAAAACTACTGGAAAAGAAAGCCTTGATAACGAGCGCATAATTTTCTTAAATTAGATGAATAATATTGTTTTTTTCCTTGGACTTCCTCTTTTTGAAAGAGAAGGCAGACACACTGCCCCTGGTATCAGATGCCAGAATCGACCTGTCCCTTCTTTTTTGGCCTGCGCACATGCGTTCACGGACCCCAAAAACAACATCAACAAGAATAACTATAATAATAATAAATGAAGAATAATAACTATGAAGAAACTATAAGAGCCCAATTGTCCTAGCAATATAGCTTTCGTCATTTATTTGTCTCCTGTATGTAACTCTGCAAAACATGTCAACTAGGCAATGAGGTAAGAAAAAAGGTCAGCGGCAGTGGTGTAGTGCATAGATGATTTTCTACTTGATGATTCCAAGACGCTGGCTCTTGTAGGGCACACCTGCTGGCCTATTTTTTTTTTTTATGTCCCGTCGCGCCGTGCCTGAACCAAACTGTGACAGCGAAAGAACGCGATCGGCCCATTTCCTAGCCTTCAGCAGATGTTTCCAGTCAAAATCGACAGGCTCATAGGCGATGCGAGTCGAGTACTGCGCTAAGCAACTCATGTTTCGATGACGCAACTCGAGAACATACTTTAGAGAAGCCCTGCACCCCCTCCGTCGGCACACTCCACCCACTTGGTAAACGTTCGCCTTCAGTGGCTGTGGCGTTCCGCTGCCGAGCACGGGGTGCCGGGAGTCGGGGATGATGGCATTACTGCCGGATATGTGCACCGCAGTTTCAGCGGCATCGCGACTCAAGGAGAGTCTCAGAAGTGGTGGACGCGGCAAGCAGGACTACGCTTAGCTACGATCTAGCACGGACACGGTGTCCTGGACTGATCCACACGCTTTAAAATGCTTACGGGTGGTCTGCGATGCATAGAAGCTTTACGTTATAGCTTAGTGCGCGTTGAGATGAAATCCCTGCAAACGCGATATATAGTAAGGAAAAGCTCCGTTAAATGGCAATGAGAGATGAGCGCTGTCTCTGACCTCGGCACGAGCACGCTGTTGCCGCTCGTGTGCTTTCTGTACTGGGTCACCGTATTCGGGTTACCTGCCCGCACGCACGCACTAGTGTTTTACCTTATAGCACTTATATTTTAACTTTGCGCGAGCCTGACATTCCTAGCAGTGCACAAGTATTCGCAATCTAGCGACAACTACACCCTTTCAATTTTCGCGTGCCCACTCCGAGCGCGATTTCTTTTTGGGGCCACGTGTCTTCGATTTATGCAACGTGGCGCTGCGTCTTGTTCTTGCTCGCCCACCCAGCCGCGTGGAGAATGGTTCCGCCTTTGCGGCGTAATTAATTTTCTCGTCTTCGTACCTACCGCGGAGCTGCCCAGAATTTGGGACGGAAGAGCTTAAAATACACGGTCGCAACCGCCGCACTCGGCGTGCCGGCCGGCCAGAACAGGCGCAGCCGGAGCAGCGCTTGCAGCTCGTTTCATCTTCGTCGTGAAGCACTTTTCTTTCTCTTTTCCCTTTACTTTTGTCAAATGCCAGACCGTTCTTTCTCGGTTGCACTTTCTTTGCCGCCAGTCGTTGCGCGGGGTCCATCATCATCAATTACGTCGGGATCCAGCTCTACGTTACTCTCGGCGCAGCGTCTCCTCGGCGTGCTTGCCCGGTGGTCCCAACGCGTATACGCAGTCGACACGTACCGTGGGCGAGCATCGTAATCTCTGCGCTTGATGGACTGACACGCGTGCTGTGAATATAAACACATTTATCTGCCTCGCATGGATAGAGTGCGTGTATATACACGCTCCGTTTTGCTGCTCGTGGTACTCCTTGTTTTCCCCGGCGCTACTACACTTCTCACGTGCACCGTCCATTTCGGCCGCGCACCGGATGGGAACCGGTTCCGTTACGCCGCCCGTTGGGTGTGCCCCGCGTTGCAGTGCAATGTTTGTATGTGTAGACCGGCAGATGGCTTCGAGACCGCAGATTTCGGACATCTTATTTGTCGAATCCATCAGAGAGAGTGTTCTATGAAACCAGTCGGGAAAACCTGCCCTGCGGTGCATTATTCTCTGCACATACGTATACTATAGAGAGACGCGCACTTCCAGGTGTTAATCAGGATGCGTTCTCATAGACGCTATCTTTTTACCCGCTTGCGAAACCAGGAAGCTTGGCTGACAATCGAGAAACCGACCTCTCACGGTTTGGTGGAGCGCGATATACATTGCGACCAGACTGGTTAATTCTGAGGCCATTATGCATTTCGCGGAACGGAATCAGAGTGATTTGCGTGGTTAACCACGGGCGTTGCCTTACGCTCGCACGTCCGGAATACAATGCAAGGGCGGACCTGCATGCAATGCATAGCATATGAATAAATGCGCCACAAGTGGGCGCCTTGGCAGTTGCCGCTGCAATTCCTCTCTCTTTCTTACTCACATTGATCGTGGAGCGCACGCTTCACTGGTTGAGTATAACGCTCGAGGCAGCACAACTTCGCAACGCTTCTGCGACTTTCTTCATAAGACAGTATTATCGATGATCAATGCAATAGCGAAGAACACGAAAGAAAGAAATATCACGACTCCGCCCCTTGAGCGTCTGCGCCTGCTCGAGCTGCTGCCGCTGCACGACTCCATTGCTTGCCGCATCGCGATGCAATACCTCCCGAGTTTTCCCCTAAGTGTGAAACAGACTGTACACGCTTCTATTTGCCTTTAAGAAGATCGGTACGCTTGAAGATTATTTTTATGGCTGCAATGCGGCGAAAGGGCAGCGTCTGCTGAACCATGTAAGTGACGCTGAGCAGGTAATTGGAAACGACATCGTATGTGCCGCCGGAAAAATCGTCCGCACATACCATGCGGCACATACGAGCTAAAGTCATTCTTTTCAGTTTCTCACAATATGTTTGCTACAAATCCGTGTTGTCTCTGAGGGCGACAACGGACTTCCATCGACACTGTGCGGAAATTAACAAAATATATCGCTGCATAGCACAAGTACGGCATGCGCACCCAACTTTAACTAGTACGTCCCCTACAATGTGGAATAGAGGCAGCGATGTAGACAGCTTGGCCATTTTTTAAAAGTGCTCAAGAAACGGAAGTTGAAAGTATTAGTAATCATTCCTGCTTCAGCAATGCCTGCGCGACCAAGACGCGGGCGTGTACCGTCCAGTAACTCGATCGATCGGTGCAGTGGTGAATCGGGAATGAACTCCGATCATGTTCAATGCATCGTGCACATATTCAATTTCTCGGCACGCGTAAACTTCGACCACTGCTAGCGCATACAACAGAAGTGGTTTCCATTCTTGGGCAGCGCACACGCAAACGAAACACGAGAAAGAAGACAGGACAAGCGCTCGTCGAACAACTTAAAGTTTCTATATGAATAAAAGAATTATGTACTGAGTAATTATCCAGTTCATGTGGGTTACATATAAATACCGTCATACGCTCAGGAGTGATCAATGAACTAGCTCGCTTCGTTTGCCAGTTGTTTACTTCGCTCGGCGCACCGCAGTAATCGATTTCTGTCGTCTGCTCTTTTCGTACCATTTTCTTGTGAATCGGCAGAATTTCACTGGTGGCATCAACCCTTTCGGGTTTACATTGTTGTTGTGACAGTTAACAACACAATAATAATTTCCGGTCATCCGAAGAGGCGCTGTCGCAAACAAGAGACGTCTCGCGCGCAGCGCGAACTGAGCGCGGGCGCGACCGCTAAGGGAGGCGGCGGCGGAAACCTGCACCCGTTGGAGATGAAGTCGTTCCGCCAGGGGAGAAACGAGCGCTGGCGTCTAGGATGAAACTTGGCGTGCGGTCGTCCATACGCGGCTGCCACACATTGTCACACAGTTTCCGGTGAGGCATTCGAGATAAACTATAACTTACTTGCTGAAGGAAGACGTCTAAACTATATCACTCTGCAAAATGGAAGCAATCGGTGCTCAGCGTTCCCGCTTTCGGGTATTGACAAGCACAATGCTGCTTAGCGTCAGTGATTTTACGAGGACCAGCGTGTTCAGCATTAAATGGCCAATAGCATATAGTTGCAATAGATTTCCACGAGCTTGGTTAGGAGACAGAACGAGGAAAGGGAACGCAGGGAGGCCCACCAGACGCACCTGCAGTTTTCCACCCTGAATTGAAGACAAAAAGGAGGGTTTATTGATCAAGCTCGCCACGGAACCTTTAGAAGTTCAGCGCGAGAAATCCCTGAGGCCTTTATTTCTCACGAATCCCAAAGTATCTCGTCCCCTCTCTGCCGACGATGAGGCTCTCGAGCTCCGGAGATGGACGCTGTTTTTCTCCTCAGTAAAGTTGGAAAGCTCTACGCGCCCGAGTCGCACATGCGCAGTGTCCAAGGTCCCCAGATTCCTGGTCTGCAAATGGCACAGAAGGCCACCCCCTGTGCTGCGCCGCTCGGCGCAGGCTGCCGGCGGGCACGCAAGCGTCAAGTGCCACACGCGCGTGGTCTGAGCGCAGGACGCGACGTCTGGCCTCCGACGCTGACGCTACTGCTGCCTCTGCAAGCACGAAGGCGGTTTCGGTTTCACCGCCGCGAGGCTGCCACCATCAAGAAAGGCGCACCCTCTCGCAGTCCGCGGCGGCAGGCTGGCGAGGGCTCGCCGCGATAACTATCTCTGGAGCCCCGTGCCACACAGAGCTGCAGCTCTGTGTCCTCGCCGTCGCCGCAACTGGTGCTGATGATCCCGCCGCAGCCCATTTATTTGCAAGCGCCGCGCTGACGTGCGCGGCTTTTCTGGCAGACAGGACCGACGGTCGGTTCCCGGGAATCTGCAGATGCTGGCCGCGCGGAGGCACCAAAACGTACGCCATGGTCTCCCGCCCCGTCGGCTGCTGTGGCTACTGCTGCTGCTGCTTCTGCCGCAAGCGTGACGGTAGCGGAATGGGCCAGTCACTTCCTGCCCCCTCTCGCGAACGCTTTAGGCCTTCGTTGGTCTGTCTAGGCGTTTTCGGCGAAGCCATTCGCTCGCAGTGGCCCTGGTGTGTTGCCCTGGCGCGGCGCTCATGTGCTGACAGGCGAGTGTTGACATCGGGGCGCTGTTATCAGGACTACGGATGGGCTTTTTGAGGGTGTAGTGTACCGTGGTACCCGATACGCGTGCAGAGGGGTTGCTCACGCCTCGCCCAGAGCTGCAGGGCCCCGAAAAGTGCCATCTCAAGACAGTGTGCTGGCGTGTGTTTTTTTTTTCTTTTGTATATGTGTATGAAGGGTGAGCCACAGGCAAAAACAGGTGCTTTGTCCAAAATGCCGGTCCAAAGGCAGTATACAAAAAGGAAGTTAGGACGCGCATTGTGAAGTGAAGTGTTGGTTTGGGCTGTTTCATTTATTAATTTATTTCGTGATACTGTCAATCCCATCAGGGATTTTTACAGGAAGGGGTTAGAAGGGTCTGAAGACATTGTGGTACAGGCATTTGCATAAGTATACAAAAGGGCACCTAGAAAGTGTTAAGGATTATGGACCAAAATTAAAAGCAATGATTATTGTGGTTCCGTAATAAGTATTCAACTACGTATGATATGGTGTTCTGCAAAAAGAAAAAAAAAAGAAAAGAAGGACGAGCATATGAGATATACAACTGATAACATCATATACAATTTCACATCACAGATTTCCACAAACACCTGGTAATTAAAACAATGATAAACACAATAACAATAACATCAGTTACTCGTTCCTGGCAGTACTGTTTGGCCAGCAAGTTCAACAAATTTGCCAACAGTGGGCTGTGCGACTACCGTCTGAGTTAAAGCATTCCGGTCGTGAACAGCTCGCGGGAAGAACGAAAAACTAAATGTATTGTTAGCGCAAGAATATTCTTGGAGTGTAAGGCGATGATTATGACGGGTTTCTCTGGATGTGCTAATGTAGGTGTTAGAATCCACTTGAACCTTATTATGCAGGATAAGATACAAAAATTTGAGTCGGTACAGCATCGCACGACTGCTTATTATATAGTCGGTGGCTCAACGTAACAAATTATCAGCGATATAACTAACGACATAACAAAATGACAGCATAAGGCATCAGATGGCATATTGTCAGCCTTTGATGCATAAAACTACGTGTCTTTGTCAAATGTTAAGGAAAGAGCAATAGAGCTGTGCAGCACGTTAAAAATAAGCAATATTGTTACGCGCGAGGAAAACGAAGATCGGTGAACCTGCTTGCGGTCCCGTGCGGGAAAAGAGGAAGAGGGCGACGCTGAGTTGATCAACCGGCTGGCCACTCTCGCGCCCACCTTCGCGACCTAAATTAAACGGTCCCCTTCATCAATAAGGGTGATAAACGGTCTCCTTCGCGCGTAACACCTAGCGTAAAGCCTAACTCAGCACGGGTTCTTGCTTGCAAATGTTCTTTTGTGGGAAGACCCATCTCTAGTTTTCTCTCAGATCGCTATACGTTTGTTTCGATTCTACAAAATCACCTACGGTCGCCGTTACCGCTGGTGTTCCGCAGGGTTCAGTTTTAGGCCCACTTCTCTTCCCTCTGTATATAAATGACCTACCTAAGGATGTGCTACCAACTAAGATGCGTCTTTACGCCGATGAATGCGTTATCTATCACACAATTACCAATCATGAACATCACGCCATTCTGAATAAAGCATTTTCCAACTTTTGTACGTGGAGTAACGAGTGGCAGATGAACATCAATTTTCGCAAAACTGTCTCTACATGTCCTCCCCGACACGTACTACATAAATTGCGTCTTCCTTATTGTTTCATTGATATTCCTCTAGAAAACGTTTCTCACTATAAGTACCTTTTCATTCTATTCACATACGATTTATCCTGGTCCAAACATATTGAAGCAACCTGTTCTAAAGCTCTATCACGTCTAGGTTACTTAAAGCGTTCTCTGCGCCCAGCCCCTAAAGAAACAAAATTGCTCACTTATAAAACTCTAGTAGTAGTAGTAGTAGTAGTAGTAGTAGTAGTAGTAGTAGTAGTAGTAGTAGTAGTAGTAGTAGTAGTAGTAGTAGTAGTAGTAGTAAACGACTTTATTGGGGTCCTGAGGAGCTAAGCGGGGGCCTGCAGGTCCCTACCCAGCCGATGGCTAGTCCCATGTCGGCCCATTTTGGATTACGCGTGTGCCATTTGGAATCCATACCTGAAATCCGACGTTAAGAAACTGTAATCCGTTCAAAAAAAAAAAGCTATCAGATTAATATGACGGTGTTACAACAATGACTTCTTTCCCTCCTTGGACCTCTCTTCGCTGGTAGAGCGGCATAATGTAGAAAGTCTTAAACTGTTTTACAACGCTGTTAACTCTGAACGTTGCTCATTCTTGGAATAAATTAAGTTTGCTAAAACGTCTAACAGACGGAATTTTCACCCTCTAAATATAACACCCTTGTACGCCCGCACTGGCAAATTGAAATATAGTTTTTTCCCCCGATCCATTGAATTGTGGAACCAACTTTCCCCTAACATACGAAAATTGACATTTTATAATTTTGTTAAGGCAATTTATTTATTTATTTATTTATTTATTCTTTATTTATTTATTTACCCTCAGGGCCGAAGGATTACAGAGAGGAGTGGGTAGAGAATAAACACAGTGCATAGTAACGCAATAATAACAAAGTAATAATGAACATAATAAACAAAATATGACAAAGCATGGTAAGGTATGGTAAATCCTAATTATACAATGTTAGCTAAGGCATATTTAAATCGGGTATTATCATTAATGGAAACAATGTCGGAAGTAAGGTGATTCTAATCTTGTGAAGTTCGAGGTAAAAAAGAGTAAAGAAAGGTTTTAGTAGGGGGGGGGGGACATGGCTCGTGTTTGGATCGGACTGCTGGTGCGATCTGTTGGGAACTCGGCGCTGACGCCCGTGGTTGTACCTGGGTCGCAAGCCCCAAGGGTAGCGTTGGCCTGGCGGCCTGGGGTACAACTGGAAGCATCCGAAGGTCCCGGCAAAGCATGAGTCGACTGGTAACAACGAAACAACTTGTTTATTTTAACATCGCAAAGAGTTGGCGGTCAGGTTTGACCGAAGTAGAGAGACGGGAGAGCACTTCACTCAACAGAAGAAATCGGAGCCCTCGATTTGTCGTCCGGGGGCAGCTGTTTTTATACTCTCGCAGTTGAGGGCAAGAAGGAACCCCTCAAAAGACGAGCACGTGAATGTACAATGGGCTAATGGTGACGCACACTGTCGTAGCGATGCCGTAGCACCATGTCGAGCACGATCTCGTAGCACCCTGTCGTGGCGCTGCCGGTCGGACACAATGACTGTAATGAGAAGATGGTCCCTGCTTTGGCATCGCCTGTTTCGGGCACAATGACTGGAACGAGATCCCTGCTTTGGCATCGCCTGTTTCGGGCCCAATGACTGGAATGAGATCCCTGCTTTGGCATCGCCTGTTTCGGGCACAATGACTGGAATGCGAGGATGATCCCTAGGCGGTCGCATCGCCGCAGTCGCGCCTGGAAACACCTGGCGATGAGTGTTGCGGCGACGACGATCGGGCCAAAATGTCTGCCGCCCCGCCGTAGTCGCGCCGGCAAAATCACGTGTCGCAGGCGAAACGCAACAGACCGCCCCGCCGGGGGAAGGAGATCCCGATGGACAGGGGACTGCATCCGCTGTCCGGAGGGATGTCGCTCGATGATGCTCATAACCGAAGTCGGGCGTCCCTCGACGTTTCTTGAGCGCAGCGCACAGAGAAGGCCTCGTTCTCTCGTTCAGGTTCGCACGGGACACTGCAAAGTGACTTCGGGAGAGTTCACATTTTTGTTCTCGTTCCCGGCAAGCGTTAGAACTACGCTGAAACTCAACCGCTCAGTCAGCAAGCACGGCACAACCCTCACTAAGCCCTGCCAGGCTCTTTCCCCTTTTTATACCACTGCCTAGTTCCTTACAGTAGTCTAGCATCACTCAGAACGCGTCCACAAATTGAAAAATTGCACTAGAAAGCATATCATCACTTTGAAACACTAAACAAAAGCAATATGTTAAAAAAAATCCTGCCTCAGGAAGAAAAACATCAGTAACAAACAATTTTGAGGCTGATTCCTACGTTAGGGGCTTCGACTTAAGCCATCGGCGTTACCGTTGAGACTCCCCTTTTTGTAACGCACCTCAAAGGAATATTGTTGTAAAGCGAGGCTCCAGCGCAGGAGGCGGCCATTTTTGGGAGAGATGGTCTGCAGCCATTGGAGAGGGCAGTGATCCGTCTCAATGATAAACCTCGAGCCGGCTAGATAGCATGACAATTTCTGAACGGCCCACACGAGACACGCACACTCTTTCTCGGTGGCGCTATACGCCTGCTCACGACTGGTCAGCTTACGACTAGCATACAGGACGGGGTGTTCTACTTCTCCATTTTCCCGTTGGCACAGTACAACGCCCATGCCTCGCTCACTAGCATCGCACTGAACAATGAACCCTTTTGTATAGTCTGGCGATCGTAGCACAGGCTGGCTTGTTAGGGCACTCTCAGAGAACAGACCTTGAAACTCTTGTAATAGCTGGTGTAGTTCGGTTTTCTGCTCGGGCGACAGCGGTGCTTTACTGATAAGGTCACTAATGACTTGACCGGTGTCTTCCCTGTTCGTCACTGAGCCTAGTCCCGGAAGCTCGACCGGAAGCTCTTCAGGAACGTTTACCATCATGCACACCACTGCTTCCCTTTGTCTATAAGGTTTGAGCAGATTACAGTGGTAAACTTGCTGTGCTTTCCGCTTTCCTGGCAGACTTACCACGTAGTTAACGTCCGACAGTTTCTGAACAATTCGCGCTGGGCCCTCCCACTGCACGTCTAGTTTGTTGTTTAGCGATGTGCGCAATATCATGACCTCATCGCCAACCTCAAAACGACGGGCCCTGGCTGTCCGATCATAATAAACCTTGGCCCGCTGCTGGGCCTTTGTCATTGCTTCACCTGACAACTCCTGTGCCCTTCTTAAGCGTTCGAGGAGCTTAAGTACGTACTCCACCACGACTGGGTCGTCGCCCCTACCTTCCCATGATTCTCGAAGCATGCGAAGCGGAGATCGAAGCGAGCGACCGTACACCAGTTCAGCTGGCGAAAACCCCGTAGCTGCATGCGGCGCGGTCCTTAAAGCAAACATCACCCCAGGCAGACACAGCTCCCAGTCAGTTCGATGTTCAAAACACAACGCTCTCAACACGCGCTTCATGACGGAGTGGAGCTTCTCAACGGAATTCGACTGTGGGTGGTACACTGAGCTGTGTAACAGCTTTACCCCACACCTTTCGAGAAAAGTTGTCGTCAAAGCGCTAGTAAACACTGTGCCCTGATCTGATTGGATTTCCGCAGGGAAACCAACTCGCGCAAATATGGACAGTAGTGCATTAACTATCTCAACTGAGCTGAGTTCTTTAAGCGGCACTGCTTCAGGGAACTTTGTCGCTGGGCAGATCACAGTCAAAATGTGTCTGTACCCCGTGGCTGTTACCGGCAGAGGTCCCACTGTATCAATAACGAGCCGTCTAAAAGGCTCCGTAATGATAGGTACCAATTTCAACGGCGCCCTCGATTTGTCCCCTGGTTTGCCCACCCGCTGACAAGTGTCACATGTCCTCACGAAATGGTCTGCGTCCCGAAAACACCCTGGCCAATAGTACTCTTGCAAGAGACGGTCCTTAGTTTTCTTAACTCCTAGGTGTCCGGACCACGAACCCCCGTGTGACAAGCGCAACAGATCCTGACGATAGCATTGAGGCACGACCAGCTGATCGAACTCCACTCCTCTGCGGTCTAGATACTTCCGGTACAGGACTCCACCCCTTTCCACAAAACGCGCAGTTTTCCTGGCGATACCTTCCTTGACATTGTAGCGAATGTTTTCCAGGCTGCCATCCTTTTTTTGCTCGGCTATCAAAGCCGACCGGCTGACTTTTAGCAACCTATCAAGTCCGTCTGACGTAGGCGCGATAAGCAAATCAGTAGATAGCTCTTCTAACTTTCCCGCGTCGGGCGTTTCCTCTCCAGTATCTGGCGCCTTTAACGTTACAGACTCAAGTTTATTCAGTTCGGGCGTGCTCTGAATATCAGCTTGCTGCGCCTCTGACCCTTTTTCGTTGTTTGATAACGTCGGCCCCGCAACTACCGCCTTTGCAGCGAGCTCCCGAACCTTCGACCTGGTTAAGGCCTGAACACTAGCTTCACCAAACAAAAGCCCCTTCTCGCGCAGGAGGTGATCGGACCTGTTTGAAAATAGGTACGGGTACTGGGGGGGCAGCATAGATGACACTGCCGCCTCCGTCTCAAGCGCTCCGAAAGGTCCCTCAATAAGCACTTTTGCTACTGGCAGACACACGCTATGAGCTTCCACGGCTTGCTTGATCCACGCGCACTCGCCCGTGAACATATGGGGTTCTACGTAAGATGGGTGAACTACATCCATCGTAGCTTCGGAATCGCGAAGCACTCGGCACTCTTTCCCGTTCACGAGGAGGTCTCGCATGTAAGGCTCGAGAAGCTTCATGTTCTCGTCAGTGCTGCCTATTGAAAAAAACACAACTTTTGGTGTTGTTTCCGGACACTGCGCCGAAAAGTGACCCGGCTTCTGGCACGTATAACACAAGCGCGCTCGCCTCATTTCGAACCGCTTTCTGCGTTTGGCTGCCGCCGTCTCTTTACGTTTGGTCGGACTGCTTTCGCTCGCATCCGCACTACGCGTGTCCCCTTTTAATCTCATGGGCGTGAACTTCGGCCTCTCAAACTTCGAGCCAAATTCACCCTTTTGACCGTCCTTAGCTCCGCGAGCTCGACGCGTCACAAACTCCTCGGCTAGCTCAGCGGCTCTAGCCACCGTACTCACGTCTGGCCTATCCAAGACCCAGTATCGCACGTTCTCCGGTAACCGACTATAAAACTGTTCTAGCCCGAAACACTGCAGAACTTTATCGTGGTCACCAAACGCTTTCTCTTCTTTGAGCCACTCCTGCATGTTCGACATAAGCCTATACGCAAACTCTGTATATGACTCACTTTTGCCTTTCTCATTTTCCCGAAACTTCCGACGGAACGCTTCCGCAGACAGCCGGTACTTTTTTAGCAGACTCGATTTTACTTTGTCGAAATCCTCTGCCTCCTCTCTATCCAAGCGAGCGACTACGTCGGCCGCCTCGCCGGGTAACAAAGTGAGCAAGCGCTGTGGCCACGTTTCCCGAGAGAACCCCTGCTTCTCGCACGTTCGCTCAAAGTTAACCAGGAACAAACCAATGTCCTCTCCAAGCTTAAACGGCCGCATCAGGTCAGTCATTTTGAACAATACTCGTTCTCCTGCACCGTGTGCCTGACTTCCATTACGAGCGCGTTCCATCTCTACCTCGAGACGCTTCATTTCCAAAGCGTGTTCGCGCTCTTCTTTTTTCTCTTGTTGCTCTCGCTCTTTCTGTTCTTTACGTTCACGCTCTTCTTTTTCTTTCTGTTCTTTAAGTTCGCGCTCCTGTCTTTTTGACCTCTCCTCAATAGTCTCAAGGCATTCCGACAGCTCGTCATCCTCAGCCTCTAACTCAAGAATAGCCTTTAGCAGTTCAGGTTTTCTTAGTTTGTCTGAGACATCCAGACCCAACTCTCTTGCAAGCTCCAACAATTTCGGTTTGCGCAACGACTTCAAATCCATGGCTGCTCTGAATGCTGCTTTCTCTACTGCTTACTATTGTCTTGCCGCAAACTAACCCGGCAGCAACGACAACCACAATTACCAGCTCTGTTTCTGACACTACCAAAAACCTGGCAAAGCTCAGAAGAAGAAAGTCCCGCACTCACCAAACCTCGCAGGCAGGAATTCCGCGCAGTCGTTCCGCTGCAGGCAACCAGTCGTCACACAGGGCTCGTTGCACTGCTCCCGGATCGTCGTTGAGCTGCTCAGCATACCGTCAACTGCATCTCTTCGCTGCTGGCCTCCGTTGTCGCGATCTCACCGCTGGCAGACAGTTGTTTGAAGTCGGAGGCGATCTCACCGCTGCCAACCAGATGTTTGGATCGGACTGCTGGTACGATCTGTTGGGAACTCGGCGCTGACGCCCGTGGTTGTACCTGGGTCGCAAGCCCCAAGGGTAGCGTTGGCCTGGCGGCCTGGGGTACAACTGGAAGCATCCGAAGGTCCCGGCAAAGCATGAGTCGACTGGTAACAACGAAACAACTTGTTTATTTTAACATCGCAAAGAGTTGGCGGTCAGGTTTGACCGAAGTAGAGAGACGGGAGAGCACTTCACTCAACAGAAGAAATCGGAGCCCTCGATTTGTCGTCCGGGGGCAGCTGTTTTTATACTCTCGCAGTTGAGGGCAAGAAGGAACCCCTCAAAAGACGAGCACGTGAATGTACAATGGGCTAATGGTGACGCACACTGTCGTAGCGATGCCGTAGCACCATGTCGAGCACGATCTCGTAGCACCCTGTCGTGGCGCTGCCGGTCGGACACAATGACTGTAATGAGAAGATGGTCCCTGCTTTGGCATCGCCTGTTTCGGGCACAATGACTGGAACGAGATCCCTGCTTTGGCATCGCCTGTTTCGGGCCCAATGACTGGAATGAGATCCCTGCTTTGGCATCGCCTGTTTCGGGCACAATGACTGGAATGCGAGGATGATCCCTAGGCGGTCGCATCGCCGCAGTCGCGCCTGGAAACACCTGGCGATGAGTGTTGCGGCGACGACGATCGGGCCAAAATGTCTGCCGCCCCGCCGCAGTCGCGCCGGCAAAACCACGTGTCGCAGGCGAAACGCAACACTCGATACCAACCTTAAAGCGATGGTCAACACGGTTAGATATATAATGTGGCTGAAGAATGAATTCGTCACGGAGGGTAGGGTGATAGTAAAGCCGATGGAAAAAGTTCAAGCGAGAATTTTTTCGGCGGGATGCTAGAGATGGAAGAGATATATCAGATTTCATACAAGTTATACTAGCAGTGCGGTTATAACAGGAACAGATGAAGCGAGCAGAGCGATTCTGCACCATTTCTAGTGACGCAACGAAATTGTTAATGCTTGGATCCCAGACTGGAGTGGCGTATTCTAATTTAGATCGAATGAGTGTTTTATATAATAAGAGCTTTAAAGACGAATGGGCTGCAGAAAAGTTACGGCGTAAGTAACCTAACATGCGGTTAGCGTTGTTAACTATCTTCTCAATGTGCAGATACCAACTTAGATTAGAAGTGATATGAACGCCTAAATACTTATAGGAGGAAACCGCGGCTAAAGGAGAGTTGTTTAGGTAATATGGAACAGGACTACTGGATGCGCGAGAGATAGGCATCACTTTACACTTATTAATATTTAATTCCATTAGCCAAATATTGCACCAGTTAGATATAGAATTTAAATCTGACTGGAGAATGTTAGCATCGTTATCAGTAACGACTTCACGGAAAATAACGCAGTCGTCAGCGAAAAGATGAATATTAGAAGAAACTAAAGAGGGAAGGTCGTTAATGAAAATGAGAAAAAAAAGGGGGCCTAATACGGATCCTTGTGGGACGCCAGATTGAACAGGACAATGGTTAGAGGAAAGTTCGTTGGCTACAACAAATTGGGAACGATCTGAAAGGAAATCTTTGATCCACAAATAAAGACTACTATCAATATTAAGTTGACTAAATTTATGAAAAAGAAGTATGTGGGAGACCTTGTCGAATGCTTTAGAAAAATCTAAGTAAATACAGTCAGCTAACGAAGAACGATTAAGAATGCGGCGCAGTTTATGAGTAAATGATATCAGCTGCGTTTCACACGAAAATGATTTCCGGAAGCCATGTTGAGCTGGTGAGAAAAAGGAGTTAGATTCAAGAAAGGCGACAAGGTTCGAGTATATAACATGTTCTAAGAGTTTGCAGTATGTGCTAGTAATGGAAATGGGTCGATAATTACCTGGTGAACTTTTATTGCCCGATTTGAAGATTGGAATCACCTTCCCAATTTTGTATTGGGTTGGAAGGGTTGATGTGTCAAGTGATTGCTGAAATATTTTTGTTAGTATGATTGAACTGTAGACACAAGTATTTTTGAGAAATTTGCAATCAATAGAATCATAACCAGGGGAGGAATGGTGCTCTAAGTTATTGATGAGTTTAGTAATTCCAGCCGTGTCAACAATAATGGGAGGCATGAATGGGTAACTGTAATGAAAAATGTCTGGAAGATTAGTATTTGTAACTACGGAGAAATTTCTTGAGAAGGTGTCATTAAGAATAGTAGCACATTGGTTAGGTGGGACGGGGTTGCCAGCTGTGTCTACCAAGTCAATGGAGTTATCAAGACAGGGGTTAATCATACGCCAAAACTTTCGAACATTAGAATTCAGAAGTTGGGGTAAGGTATTCGACATGAAGTTATCTTTAGCTTCCTTTAATGCTGCAATGTAAGTATCAGATGCAGATTTATAGGCCGTCCAGCGTGAGTTTGAGGATGATAATTTGGCCAAGCGATACAGACGTTTCTTTCGATTAGAAAGTTGTTTGATATGAGAATTATACCATGGTGTTCGAGGATTACACGTGATAATACGAACAGGGGTGTATTTTTCAATTAATTTGTTTACTTTTGTTGAAAACATGTCCCAGTTATGTTGAATAGAACGTTCATCAAAGTTAGTCAGAAATTTGTTATTGAAATCAGCTAATTCATTGTTGATTGTCTCGAAATTAGCTCTAGCATAGCCACGAATTGTTTTGCGTATTTTGCTGGTTTTTGGAACATGCGCGTCAATAGAAAAGGAAAGTAACGAGTGGTCGCTTATACCTGGAAAATAAGAAATACTAGAAACAAGGTCAGGTCTAGTTGTAAGGATGAGATCAAGGGTGTTGGCTGAGACAGGCGTGATTCTAGTAGCTTGAGTGGTTAACTGCGATAATGAAAACGTAGAGCATAGTTCTAAAAAATTGTGAGCTTGAGAGGAAAATGGCGACATAGCAGCTGGTTCTGTGTTCCACATTATCTTAGGAAAGTTAAAGTCACCGAATAAATATATGGAAGATAAAGGAAAACGTGAGAAAATATCATTAATACTGTTATGAAGTTCCGGGACAAAAGAATCAGTGTATTTGGGAGGACGGTAACAAATGCCAATGACTATATTTTGATGGTCAATTATTAAAGACACCCAGATGCGCATGTTCCAAAAACCAGCAAAATACGCAAAACAATTCGTGGCTATGCTAGAGCTAATTTCGAGACAATTAACAATGAATTAGCGGTTCTAGGTTAGTGTTGACGTCAATGCGCGATGATGAAAAATCTTTAGCGACAGCGACGAGCACACCGCCACCACGGCGCGCATCTCTGTCACAACGATAAATACAATCATTGGTTGATTCCCGTGATTCCTAAAACCATCTATTATTTGCTATGTTTATATGCATATATGTATGAATTGAGAGCATTCTTTTTCTTAACATATTCCTTATACTAGTGCTTTGCTTTGTACCTTTGATTTGTATACCCTCTCTTGCTGTGTGTGCGTGGCATCCTTGATACTGTAAGTACCCCACTCCTGCGATAACCCTCTTAGGGTTGCAGTATGTATACAAATAAACTTTAAAAAAAGTTCATTGCCTTTCGAGGGTCATTTTAGGAAAAGTTTAGGGAAAAGGTCAGAAAAAATTCAGGAAAAAAATGCATTTCGCAAGCGAATTATTCCTATCTAATAAAGCGATGAAGCGACGTACTTGCATTTCTACCAGAAAACTCAGACTAGCTTTTCCAGGTATCTTTTTATTTACATCAAATATCTGTGGTTCAGAAAACATGTCTGCCAACAATAAAAGGTCATATTGACCGACATGGTGTAAAAGCATTCCTGACTACTGCCGGTATGTCGATTGGTTCTTGGATGTATTATACATGCACTTAAGGCCGACACCCGGGGGTGGGGGGGGGGGGTGGGGGGGGACATGAAACGGGACGTTTAGCCAGTTTAGCTGAAAAAACAAGGCGTTCCCATCGGTTCATGTTTGCTCCTGTTTCAAGTATATACCGGGTGTTTCTACGAAGACCTTAAGTAATATTTAAATATAGCCATTCTGAAATAAAAGGACGGTTATTTCGGAGACATGCTGTCAGGGCTGGCAACCACCGCGTGACGGGTGATACGTGTAATTATCGATAATTAACAAAAATGCATTAACTTTTTCTTTAATTTCAGCTTCTGGGTGATGACGTAAGCAGAACGTCGTCTCGAGGCGCGCGGCTTCTTCGCTTTCGCGCGCTATGATAGACGAAATTCCTCATGCCATGGTTCCGCGGGCAATCGCTTTTTCCACGTCCAAAAGTTAATATGGCTGGTAGGAAGAGCTCGCTTCAGTTTCCCATTTGTGATGAGGCCGCTGAAATTAAATGTGCGAATTTTCATTAATACATTTAAGTTAATTAGTGACCAATTACCAAGTGTCACCCGTCCCTCCGTAGTCACCACCCCTGACGACGTGTCTCCGAAGGAACCGTCCATTTATTTCAAACCGGCTATTTTTAAATATTCCTTAACGTTTTCGTACAAACACACCATGCATTGTTGGCGTAATCTAATCGTGGACTACAGAAATACGAGCAAGACTGCAGACACGAGCAAATGTTCCTCTGCGTTGACGATTTCCTCGTGCTTCAGATAGTTTGCAGATATTTCAGATTGCAGATAGTTTCATGGGCAGTTGTCTGAGGTCTTGAACGTGTTTGAAAACTGCCTTTTTCCACGAACGCTGACTGGTGAAGTGACTGGTGAGGTTTGTTCGGTTTTTGGGTCTAAAGCTAAGCCTTGCAAAAGATAATTTTTTTTATATAAGTATACGTACCACGGAGCAAGCGAACCCCATCCTACTATACGTAATTCGTCGCACCCTAAACTTGTAAAATGAGTTACCGCGCGATCATACCTATAAAATTGTCTCACAAAGTTACGCCCCCGTGCATGTAATCAGCGCTGCAGTTTCAATGGTCTGATCCAACACCTTGTTAGTTTTGGCTATCCGCAGCACGCGCTAACGGCTGCCTCTGTGTGCGTTCTCAGGAATTTGAAGCACTCATATATACCTGTAGTGACGGCCTCAATGTCATAGTAGAGCCGGTAAACCATGCGAATATAGAAGATGGCTCACAAGAGCAATTACGGAAGCCGCTGAAGTGGCGTGCCAGGACACGTCGTAAGTCATCGTACGCTCAATTTGTCCGTTAACTAAGGCGCTACAATTTTTTAATGTTACACGCGGTAGCCAGATCACTCAAGCAACGGTGTCGGTTTTGCTGGATTGATTGTTCTTATATGTGTCTTTATTTTTTCATTGCGTATTGCTTCTATTTTGCAATCCTTTAACGAGTCTCTACATGACGGTGAGCCGGATAAAAATAAAGTAGTTAGAAGGTCGCACTGTTCCTGCTGCTTTCTGTGTCCCCGTTTTTCGCTCACGCTGTTAATTTGTTGCCATGCCTGCTGTTAAAATCGTACAACCGCAAAAGTGTATGTGCTAGGTTTATCCCTGGGAAAAGGCGTTTATTACTCATGACGGACATTGTTATCTGTATCGCTGACCATTATGAGTTTGCGTATGTTTGTTGCCGCATAGTGTCTGACCGACGCTATGAGTCAAATATGCGGCCCCTGCAGTGGCGCCGGAGAGGCGATGGCTTCCTCTGTGTGGGGGCACCGATTCGTAGCCGCCACTGCTTCGCGGCTCAACTGCCTTTGTAACAAACAAGTCGCCCTTCCTTTTCAGCTGAATTGTGCCTCTTAATCATTCCGCATATTTGCAATTTCAACCGAATACAAAATACCAAGAAGTATCAAACTTAGCATTAAGTAAGTCTAGGGCCATAAAACGCCCCCTGCTGTTAGCAGTCGGACCTGCGCGCAACATATCAAAGAAAGACGTTTGCAAAAGCGGATACATTCGAGTTCACTTGAGGATTTTCCAGGAAATGTTTGCCGTTCTAGCCAGCCACGCGCGCGTGTTCTTCATTATTATTATTTTTTTAATCGCTAGAGCACTGGCGTCAGAATAATTACGGCAGGGGCCGCTGCTTTCGAGGGCGTGTGCACCGAGTGACCTTAACTGGAAAGTTGAACACTGACAACGGGTAAGAGCTATGATAAATAAATAAATAAATAAATAAATACCTGTTGTGGCCACTGAAATACATGCACAGACGCCATCGCGACGAGCGCAGTTGTTAGCGTCCTCTGTTCGAATCCGTTTTCGCTTTCTTTAAGAATTTTTCTTTCAGACGCTTATTTCGCTTCCTATAAAGCTTTATTTGGCTATATATATATATATATATATATATATATATATATATATATATATATATATATATATATATATATATGTGTGTGTCGCTTTCTAAAACGCCAATGTGCCACTTTGTCAGTGCCTTTTGCTCTACGTGGCAGGCAGCGTCACATTTACGTAATGACGGGGTTATTTTCTTAGTCGTCGTAGATCTACAGATTACATGGGCATGCCCGGACAACGACGACAGAAGCACTACAGCGTGCCCCCCCCCCCCTCCCAGCTCACGCACACGCATCCAGACGCACGCACGCATTCTCTTTTATTTGTGTTCTCGCATGCACTTTCCCACACTTACACGCAGCGTGGACGGTGAATGTGCCCGACAACGCATAAATGAATAAGTATCAGACATGTTAAGTCGCTCCTCGGAGAAGCATTTAGTCTCAGCCGCTTGCATAGGCCATTTAATTATTCCGAACTACAACCGCCATCTATGCTGCAGCGAGCACTTCGCGACGGCCATAAAGTGGGCACATTATTTGTGGCCTCCCGTTAGCTCTGCCTCAGTTACCGCTGCGCTCGGCGCAGTGTCGTGACTTACAAAAGCACGTCGCCCGACACACACATATATATGAAGTGTACACGCTTGCCGTGGCAATTCACGCACGAAATGAAAGGCCTCGCACAAAAGCCATCGTATACCCCCTCCTTCCGTACCCTTTCTCGTGCTCTTGGTCTGTCAGCCGTGCATAAATTGCCCACTCTCTTTCTACAACCAAACAACACTGCCAACAATGAAATGTCCGCACCACCCCTCTCCCTTCACCTCGTGCCTTTCTGTTGCTTTTCCTCATTTTTCGACCCACTGGTGCTGCCTCCGCTGACAGAACGCGGGGATTAATGTTTGCAGACCGCGTGCAAGGCAGCCAAGGCAAGATTTATGGGGCACCATTCTTCTTTCTGCGCCGTAGACACACTTCCTGTGCCGTGCAGGCAAATGTCTGCAGGCTATCACGATCTTGAGTGATTTGGATTTGTGCTCCCCCGAGCGCAACGTTTACAAGTTCCGCGTGGCGATCGCCTTGGCTCGCATATTCCGGTGCCTTTTGTTCGCGCTTCATTTCGCGTCGCGCCTGTGTACAAATCTGTTATTCATGAAGTCCAGCCTGTCTGCACTTGCGCTTAAGTTGTCGCACTGCGAATTGGGTGCCTGTTACTGCTAGTCAAGCTCTGAGATAAGAGCTATATGCGTGAGGACAGACCGTCGTATATACGACGGCACATATCAGTACGCTAAGTAGAAAATATGTCGCTTCCATGCCATTAGGCCGAATGTAGGCGTGCTGTGACGTGCAGATCAACGCCTAATTTAGCTAAGATGAACCACTGAGATTATTACAACCGGGTGTCAACCCTATCTGAGTAAAATGATGAGTCTTGCTGCTTTAGCATGGATTATTGTTCTTCCTTCACTCACGCGCACGTTTTATTGATTCTCCATGTTTGCATCTAATTCTATTAATATTATGGAACCTTTTCCGCTATTTTCTAGTGGGAACTGCAGTTCGTGTCTAAAACGTGTGACACTTTCACTGGAAAAGAAGCACGTTGTTTATTTTACTCTCTTAAATTATGGGGTTTCACGTGCCAAAACTACGATCTCATTATGAGGCACGCCGTCGACGGAGATTCTGGAATTGTTTGGACTAGCTAGGGTTCTTAAATCTGCACCTGAATCTAAGTACACGGGTGTTTTCGCACTTCGCCCCCATCGGAATGCGGCCGCCGTGGCCGGGAATCGCTCCCGCGACTTCGTGCTTAGCAGCACACCACCATAACCGCTAAGCAACCGCGGTGAGTATCCAGTCGTAAGAAAAACAACGGCTTATGAGACAGGTTCAGCAAAGAACAGATGAAAGTACGGCTGCGAGCGATTGAGAAGCCAAGGCTGTGCTTTAGTGCGCCTTAGCTCGCTCTAAAATATCCCCCCTCCCCCCGTTTTACTTCTACCATACACGTTCACTCTCTAATTTTAATAATATTCTTGCCCACTTTATTCATTTCATGAATCTGTCAAGACAAGGCGTTCGTTACGGAAAAAGCCCCATCAACCTTTTGCCTCGCCACTGCGAGTCCTGACATGTGCAATTTTATTTAGCACAATAAGCGACGCAAGCGCAAAAGGAGAGCTATTCATCTATAAAATTGCGTAAGGTGAATGCTAAAAATAAAAATAAAAAAAGTAAATAAATCCACAAGTGCTCAAGGCACTCAAACATACGCCCCTGGTTTCGGAAGTGAGCATTCAAAACTACTCTGCCATGGTAGTTTCCGTTTTTGCCTTACTTGGACAACAAACAATAAGCGTGAACACAATGTTGCGGAGACAATATTTAGGTATTCGTACGTCACATACGCGAATTGCCAACAATGCCTCATAAATCCTCACGGACATGCTCGAGCGCAATGCACATTTCAGTGAAAAATGTGTCTATGAAGAAAAATAAATGCTTCGCGATTGTACTGTCACGAGCAAATGTCAAAGCAACAAAGAAAAGGCAGAGGTGATTCAAGTTTGCGCTATTGCAAAGTGGTGCAAGCTTGGCAGAGAGAGAGCTGATGCAGCGAGTCACCAAAAAATATAATAAAACTACTAGACCCCACCTTCTACTGCCGTGGAGAGCTATCGCAGGTGCATTGTGCGGATATCTAGGACGCATGGAAATACACAGAACGTTATGCGACATGCAGCAATACTGTGGTGGCACGTATAAAACGATGGTGAGGACTGAGATACGGCGCACTGTCGTCTTGCGTGCTCCGGTCGCTGCACACCAGCTATAGCTCGTCGATCTGTCGTTTTGCACAGAATGGTTTTGGCCTGAGCATGAGCCGAAAATGTCTCGTAATTTTTTTACTCAATTATTTCAATACAGCGTGTGGGGGGGCGCCGTCGGAGAAATAAGAGAATTAATTTTATCCCTCATTCATTCAGTCATTAATTGTTCCTCTTTTGTGTGTGTGTGTGTGTGTGTGTGTGTGTGTGTGTGTGTGTGTGTGTGTGTGTGTGTGTGTGTGTGTGTGTGTGTGTGTGTGTCAACAGGAAGCTTTCGCTGTCAAGCACCGCTGTAAATTAAAAACTAAGGAATTGCTCTTTTCGTGATGCTACATCAGGTCTTCAATTAGCTACTGAATCATTCTTTTACTATCGTTTGTACGCCATTTCCTGATGACAATGATAGAACGTTCCAGGCGATTTCCCGCAATTCTTGTGTAAAAAAGAAAAAGAAAACACAATGCAAGAATGTCAGCGGGAAAAAACAGTTTGCGAAAACCACCGAGTCATCTTGCTCTCGACTATTTGCTCATCCATATTGCTTCAGAGAGCCGCTAAAAATAACCTCTCCATCACGATGGCCGTGACCAGACAATAGGTTGTGAATTTGGCCTTACGGCAAATATGGCGGAACCGCATTGCTCACGTTTCCTTACTCCGAGCGCCTTTGAATTCTCATTGTTGCAACCACCACGTCACACCCGGCCTCGCCTTTGCAACAGTCGCGCCGTCGTCTGGTAAGCAACTCTCGTCCACCTGCGCAACAATTGCGCGCACACATCTCAAACAGGCAGCGAGCAAGAAGAAGGAAAGAGGCCAGATCCATCGTCGTCGAGAGACCGGTGCGCCATGCGACATCCACTGACAGCTGTGTGGCCTGTCCGTCAATCCGGAGCCATCGGCGGCCGCCGCCGCCGCGTTCGCCGGGTCCTGGAAGTGACAAGGGGCAGCCCAACGCACGCGTGCCCTTTGGCCGCGGCCCGTCGGTACAGCCACTGAGTGCTGCCGTGTTCTTGCTGTTCTTCTCGCGCAGCGTGTGAGCAGACTCACTGCAGTTGCGTGCAGTCCGACAACGAGCCACAAGCGCAGCGAAGGACGCTGCGACCACGCTCACTGCTGCATCAATGCGCTACTCTGGCAGCGGATTCCCTTCGTTTGCTCACGTCTTCATTTGTTTCTCGAAAAGCTCCGTAAATTGCGCCACCATAAACGCTGCTCGGTGGCGCCACAGTGCCTGTGAACTGCATTCAGCAAGTCTCAAACCGAGAGTTCCAATAAAGGAACGCGCCAGTGTCACGTGTGGAAAATCTTACGCCAGGCGAAGCTTGCGGAAAGCCGCAAAGTCCTCCGCGTGGCTGCAACAGCCTTTCGGGAAAAAAAAAAAGGGGGGGGGGGGGGAATGCGATCATGGACAGTATTTTCTAACGATAAGTCTTATGACCCATTCTTATCACCCGTCGCGCCGAGTGACCGATACTGGCGATAACGACGACTCGACGGCGTCCGAGCCAATGACGAAGGGCGAAAAGAATGGTATATAATACGGACGGTGCAGAATACGGCCGCAGAGGCTGTACTCCGCAGCGGTTCACGCTCAGTTTAGTTTCTTTGCCCTTTCTGATTGGCTCGCACGAAGCCGCGTTGGATTGATCACTCGTGCAGAGGGATGACCAGGATTGGAGGAAAGGGGTCGTTACAAGATACGGTCACATATACGTAGTTGGACATTAACCGACGCATGACCTGCGCTCCGTGTATGCAGCGAGTTGGCCATTCGTGTAAGGCCCCGCACACTCCTTTAAGGTGGGTCAAGCTGTAGGAGCGCTGCACAGCTGTAGCGAGGCGCAACCGTCACAGCAGCCGCTACGGCGGCGGTGCGGGATCAGTCAGAGCAGACCGCGCCGACCGATTCGTCCATCCGCAGGTGCTCGGAGCGACGGCGCTTTGTTTGCTGAAGCGCGCGCAGGGGCGTCAGCCAGCGCCGTTGGGCTTGTCAGCCGCGGATGACTTGAATCCGACCGCCGAACGCCTGTCTGTCTGCCATTTCGATGTGAGCGGCACGCGCAGTGCGCGCAGACAACTGACTGGCAGGCCTCCCTGTTTTCTTTCTTTCTTCCGCGAGCAAGAAGCGCGCGCCGCGAGGTCACTGCCGCTGCTGGCATTACTGCTGACAGCAGCGCAACGTAGAGCGGGCGAAGTGACAAAGCATGATGCGTTCACAGCTTTCACTGATAAGCCGGGTTGGGGCCTCATAACGTAGGGTACTTACCTTGCGGAAGAGTCACAGTCGGAATCCTGGCGCGTTCATGTGTTCGCAATAGCCGTAAAGTGTGCTGTGTGTGTCACTCGCTTGGAGAGCACTTGAGTGGGCACAGGATGCTTACGTAGGGCAAGATTATAAATATCTCCTGGACTTAAAGGCGCGGATACAGTCCTGCGTAATGCGGGATGCCCTTATGTGTAACGCCAGCGTGAGTGAAGCCAACATGCCTGGCGCATGTTCGGTGCGCTTTGGCGTGGCCAGCACGGGAATAGAACATGGGCCCTATAACTTAAAACTATTTCAATATGTTTTTATTCCAATCTTCTGACGTCAAACTTGCGTAACCGCCGACGCAAGCATCGGGCGGTAGCCCGTAAGGTTGTTTAAAGAGTCCAATCAAACGCATTCCTCGTTTATTGGAGGTCACTTTTGTTTGCTTTAAAAACGAAAAACATTGAGCGGCTTGTCTTATCTAATTGGCTGTTAAGAGGCGAGGAGCACGGCTCAAGTGGAGAGGGATTCGATGGGGCCGACCCAGTGCACTGAATATCGATGACCGGATGAAGAGGGTGGTGCGGCGTTTGTGGTTGGTCCGCTTTCCCTTACTTAGCTTGGGGTGGCTCGTCGAAAATAAACGCGGCGGCATGCAACGGAAGGTTGAGAATGACGCTAAAAAGGATAATCAGCAAAGTTTACTGAGCAAGGTCGTAAACGTGCCGAAAGTGCTCGAAAACGTTACACAGCCACGCAAAAAGTAGCAAATGAACCCATGCTCTCCGGCAGGTGCGAGTATCAGTGCCTGAGCTATCGGCGGTAGCCATCTTTTATTCCTTTCGGAACGGTACAGCCTGCGGCTATTCAGAGAAAAATTCAGTTTTGTTCGGCATATTAATGCATCTTTAACGCGTACACGTCACTTTGACGCGGTGAGTTTTCGTGGTTTTGTAACGTCGCGTGACAGGCAGGTGAAGTGGGTGCAGCCCGAAAGCTTTTGACCAATAGCCGAAGTCTAATAGCGAAAAGGCGTCGAATCAGACATAAATATCTTTCTTTTGTTCTTCGCTGTCATGCATAAACAGAGTGTTCACATCATATCAGATGGGGAGTTACAGAGGTTTTTGTGGCGTCGCGTAACAGACAGACGAAGTGGGGGCGGTTTAAAAAAATTGGAGGATGCTTAAGCTTCGCCTTCAAGAGTGGAACGCAATAGCGTTATCCCACCCCGTTCGCACCGCGCACTCATTCGCTCGGCATGCTCTTGAGTCACACAAAGACGAAACGTGCGCCTGAGCAAGCGGAACGAACCAAAGAACTCGGTGTCTCGGAGGGAGAAACGATCTACGCGAGCGAAACGCCGTGATTGGCATGGACAGTCGGGCCGCGACGCACCTTGAAGGCGGACGCGATCATGGGGCTGATGCCTCGATGGGATCGTCCTCTATTTCGCTTGGGAGCACCACGCAGACGCATGACTCCTCGCCAGCAGCACGGCACACATCGCAGGGGACGCTTTCCCACCAGACGCGCTACGGCTCAGCGATCACGTTAGAGGCGTCCCGCATCGGACGCTGCACCTAGGAATCGCTCTGTGAGCGGAAAGAAAAGCGGCGTTGCCTAAACACGAGGGTTCAGTGACGCACGCTGGAAGTTGGAAGGGGAGGGAGCGAGAAAACTTATTAAACGCAAGGGTATTGGGGCATCTTCGCATCGGTCCCCGCACGGCCCCAATGCGCTCAAACGAGACGAAGGGGAGAAGCGGGCGAGTGGCGCGCCACCTGTCGAGGCAGCGCCGTCCAACGTGAGGAGGGGGTCTTCTGTGTTTGCCGCAAGATGGCTCCGCGTGTGCGCCAAGCGCAGAAGAAATGTAGCGAAAACGTACTTCGCTACTCGTTTAATTGCGACTTCTGTAATTTACATGCTCATAATTACCGATATACACCGCAGTATAACTTTCTACGGCACGTTTCTAGGGCAACACCACATTCACTAGAGGCGCTTTTGTCGCACTTTGAACCATTGAACTCATGGCTGAGTGGCAATAAAGAAAAAAAAACTCATGGCTGAGTGGTAGCGTCTCCGTCTCACACTCCGGGGACCCTGGTTCGATTCCCCCCCAGCCCATCTTGCAAGTTGTTTTTATTTATGAATTGCCTTCCGGTATTTTTCGCTCATGGCCAAAGGTATTTTCCTCCCCTCCCTTTCTCTATCTTATCTTTCTATTCCCTCTTTCCCGTCTCCCAGAGTAGGGTAGCCAACCAGATGCATTTCTGGTTAACATCCCTGCCTTCTCCCTTTATTTCCTCCTTCGGATTGCAGACCAAATGTCATCAGCGAAAATAGAGAACACAAGCGTACCAGGGTGTTGTTTGTTGAGTTCCTCTGGTGCATCCCACCTATAATGTCCAACACCTGCAAAACCAATTTGCGTACAGTTCAGAGCATTCAAGCTCAAGCTCTGAGGGTATGCCTTGGATTTACCACGCAGTACGTCAACGGCTGAAACTACTGCCATTGCTCAAGATTGTTCAATCAAGACGCACATCGCTGGCAAGACAATGCGTGCACATGTCAGGCGCATTGCCTGGACCCCTTGCCACCACCTCGTTTCACTCACCGTGGAAAGACCCAGCACGTCATTTAGCACAACTGTCAGTGCATATCGTGCCTCGCTTACATCGGGGTACACACCTGCGGCCAGGTCGGTGCCTCCTCCATGGTGTGTGTACCGTCCTGAAGGACACCTCAGAATTCCAGGACTTCAGAAGAAGTCAGAACTACCACCGCTTGCTCTAAAACAATTGAGCTTACTCCTGTTGTACGAGTAATACAGTAGCCTCGTACACATCTATAGTGACGAATCGACGACATCGACCAGTTCCGGGGATGTTATGTTTATACCGACAAGAGGAGTAACACTGCCATTCAAGACGCCACATATCACGACGTTCACGGCTGCACAACTCACGGCTCTGCGCAGTGCGCTTCAGTTTATTGACACAGAGTCCTGGTACATGGGCCGTGCTTTCCGACTCGAGACCGGCTTTACACAGCATGCAGTCAATTCTCAGACGTGGAGCTCACGAACAGCTAACGTACGAAATCGTCAAACTTCATCGCGACGTCAAACATAAAGGCCACGAAATTATTTTCCAGTCTACCTGGCCATTGCGGGATCAATGTAAATGATCAAGCAAACAAAGCTGCTCGAGAGTCACATCAAGAACAACACAGAGTTACCATTCCTCTTTCCAGGACAAACGCTGCAAGGCAGCTTCGTCACCTCGCACGCAAGCTCTCTTTTACAGAGTGGAACACCCCAAATATCAGGCGCATCAGGTTGTACGAACTGAACCCTTCGCTCCAACTCCGACCTCCACCCGGGCTTCACCGACGTGAGGCATCGCTTCTCTACCGGCTTTGGTTGGAAGTGGCTTTCACGAAGGCGTACACTACTTTGATTGGAATGACCGAAAGTGCTGCATGCGACGTGTGCTGCGTGGAAGAGTACATGAAACATTTATTGTGCCATTGTTATCGATTTCAGTCGGAAAGACAGACGTTATCTATCGCATTGCGATGACTGGACGATCTGCCGTTGTCTGTGCCGATGCTACTTGAAGACGGTACCCATCGCTCGTCGGCCGACAAAGCTATGAAGGCACTTTTGTCTTTCTTGAGGGCGACTGACCTATGTGAACGTCTTCGATTCGCTCTGGCCCTCCGCGTGCGTGCGCGAGCTCACCGCGGCTTTCCTCCCCCTCTATCTTATCTTTCTATTCCTTCTTTCCCGTCCCCCAGAGTAGGGTAGCCCTGCTATCTCTCTTTATTTCCTCCTCCTTCGGATTGCAGAGTAAATGTCATCAGCAAAAATAGAGAACACAAGCGTACCAAATACTGGAGCTCTGGGGTATACCACTGGTCAGGCACGAACCCAGGATTTTTTTTTTCGGGGGGGGGGGGGGGCAACCCAAGGTAACTTTTCTATACAAATGAGGGAGGGAGGTGCCTTTACTAGTACAAATGTGAGTAATGCTCACCATTCGCCATAAAGACGCGTAAACCCGCAAAAGAGAATTGCAATATGATGTATCTCAGAGGTATGCCTGTGAGATACACGTCTCCTTTACTTGTCAAACAAGGAAATACATGAAATGGACTCGCGCAGGACTCAGAAGCGCAGGAAGAACACTGCCAAGAATAAGTAAACAAGCGAAAGTGTAAAATAAATATTTCTATTAGCGTTTTTTGAATTAGCTCTGGAAGAATTATAGAGAAATATATATTTGCGGAACAATCACCGGGGTTCTTTTGGATCCTTCGTTTACTGCTCTACCAAGTGCTAAAACCGACTCGTGCTGTTATTTGGGAACTTGCGTAACGACGCGTGGTCACCAGTCCCCTACAACCGCGTAGAGAGCGCAGGGCGCTGCGGTTCTAGACGTGCTGCGCCCACCGCGGACGGTTAGAAAAACACCCACACAAGCATAGCAGAAAAGTGGCTACGTCAGGCGGTTAGACTGATAACGGTATAAAAGTCATTCAAAACAAACGGAATCCTTCTCGACTTCGGACGGCGTTTTCTCTACTTCATTTTTAAATAAAAAAAATGTTGACCCATAAATATTTTCACAAACAACGGTTAAATTTGTTAATGTTCATGTTTCCTTCCTGTTTGGCTGTTGCCTCGGCTCTCTCCCTTAGTAGATTGCTTAATTTCTCCAGTCCTTGCGACTCTTGTTTCCAGTTGCCAATTTTGCATGTGTCACTTTGCGTGCAGGTACAAAACCAGCACACTGACTTGAAGTCACCGTAATGGAGGATTCTTAATTAATTCTGTTCATCTGGATTTCTTTGTCGTCCACCCACATAGCGGTAAGAAGCTTTGTTACATAACGCCATAATCAGAATGCGTCCACAGGGGCCTGGAAATGAGCCTGCAACCTCGTGCACAGGGGACTGATTACCAATTTCTTTCCTTAAACCCCTTCCCCTGTGTAGGGTAGCAAAGCGGACGTGCGTCTGGTTGAGCTTCCCCTACCTTTCCTTCCTTCCTTTTCATCCTCTTCCTCCTGATCACCAGCATTGCGCAACCATAATTAACACCTGCGGAAATGCAAGTGCTATGATGTGTGGGCACACAGGCCCAACAAGGACTGTATGTATGGGTGAATGTTCAGTCTTTACTATAAACAGAGGGAAAAAGAGAAAGAAAAGGAAAGACAGTGCGTTCGGGTGGTTAGCTATAGCTTGCATCTGGTTTGCTACCGTACACTGGCGAGGGGGAAGCAGGAAGGCAAGGAAAATGAAAAGTGAGAAGAGATAAAAAGTGATGAACGTGCATCCATAACATAGTTAACGGCGCAATCAAAGGCGGTATCAGAGCCCAGTTCTCTTTAAAAAGCACACTGTGAAAGAGCGGGCCCCTGAGTGCTTATCCTAGCCATTTTCTATTACGGACGATTTCTTCAGTCACTGCCAGTTCTGGCATCAGTGAGAGGATTCTCTTCTCCAGCATTACCACATCACCTGTCTACGTCATACCTCTGACAAGCTGCATGACTCGCAGAGTTTTCCTTTTTTATTGCGATAGGAATTATATTGACCCTCCAGGCGCATTTCTGTCGTCGGTGTCGCCGTGAAGTCCCTGTAAAGTCCAAGGGCGATGAAAAAGTCGCCGCACGCCGTATGCTGTATGTGCGAGTGAAATGCGCGAGGGTGAGGAGGTGATCACGGCTCAATCTCGCACATGCAACGGCGAAATGCGGGGAGTAAACGCGCCGCCTTCCGTCGCGAGTAAGGCTTCGGGGGAGGGCAAGGAAGGGGGGGGGGTCTAGTCCGGGAGGCCCAGGCGGCCGGGCCGCTGTATCTTGAAAGCCATCTTCGATGGGTACGGAGTCCACGCTGCGCTGCGTTTTCGTGACTTAGTTCGCGTTGATGCGAGCGGTGGCATGAAGGTCAATTCGCTCGCTGCTGCTGCCGCGGTTCCTCACTGCAGCGTTTGGCAGCGAGGTTCCGCGGTCATCAAGTGAGACGTGTTCATGTTTAGTTGTGCGCACGTGATACCATGCTTGTTAATTTAGTTAGCATGGCTATGTTTACAATTTATACGGTCGATAGATTACTATTCTTCCTTCGTATAGCTGTCCACTAATTTGCTATCTCAATCGATGCTTCGCCTTTCGGGCGAAACTGCGACTTTTTTAGTGAATCTGTAGATTGTATTTTTTTGGCGACGGATATTTTTGCGCACAGCTGAGCTATAGGCAAGTAGCTTTACAAGTCCAAACGTAACTTGGGACTTTTTTCTCATGATACCTCAGTCTGCGCTGCTATTGCTCTGAGTGCAGAATAGCCGGTAAGGAAACCTGCAACCTGTCATATAGGGTGGATTAAAATGAAACCAAAGGAAAATTATAAGAAAAGAGAGGTAAAGATCGATGAAGCGCCGGGACCGGTGATGAACGGCTCTCGCAAAATAACGATCAACGCGTTTCTTGCCGAGCGACGGCACTGAAAAGAGTAATGGAGGCCCTAAATCCTCAGCTGGCCATTAAACGGTCATGCTTCTTCCACTCTTAATGTAGAAAACGAAAAAAAAGACTGTGCTGCAAGGGAATTCCCTACGAGCGAACATGCTCGCTTAGCTTGCTTATAGCCTATACATTCTAACGGTGCAAGAGTTTCAATGTGAGGAAGCAATGCTGTGCTGGCCGTACTTCCCTGGGCACTTTGATACGCTTTTCTTGCCCTTCTGGCACCGGTGGGCGATATACTACCTCCCTTTGAATCTTATCGAAGAGTTAGGTTTGTCAGCGCCATTTTTCAAGCGTAAAATTCTATATAAGCGATGGCGATATTTCATTGAAGCTCTCGCAAAACCTCCCCCTGGTCACGGTAAACACCATCGGACACCAGTGACCCGGTAATGAAACTCAGCGCACAGACATTGTGTTGACCTGCGTAGTTCGGCGCTCGCAAACAATTTGGGTTGCAGCTGAAACAGCTTAGTAAAGTTTACGAAAACCACAAAAGGAAACGAAGTAGTTTAATAGTGCATTAAGAAACCCTTCATGCTTACACCGACTTTGGGGTACGCGTTATTGAGGACCGTAGACTATATTTTTCCGGTAAAGCACAGCAACCTGTGACTAGTGCCACTGGCGCATTAGCTAGGAATTTTTCTTCAAAACAAAACAGCATTGTGTTTATTTTTCTCACGTGGAAATTATCTGCCGTATTCAGTGTCCCTGGCGTGTATAGTTGTCAATTAATTCGGCCTCGTTCTGCAATCCGTTTGCTTCTTGATTGGCTCAGATGGTCGAGCGAGAACCCCGGAAAGGCTTCAGTCCAGGGTTCGATCTCTTGACCAGGAAGAACCTTTCTGAACTGTGACGCTTTCTGAAAAACCCGTATCAGGTTTTACTCGTCGCTTCGTGCTACAGCCTGGCGGATGACAAATATTCGCTTTCATAAGTGCGCGTCCCTTGAGAACTGACATTAACTAAAATTCTGCATTTGTGAAATGTGCTTGATGAGGTAATTGAATAATGAGATAACTTTAAGTAGTAAACAATTACTGGATTAAAAAGTGCCTATCACCCCTTTACTAGTTTCCACCGCCTAAGCATTTTCGTAGAGATGACACTAATTCTTCCCCTCTACAATATTGGTTACCTAATAGGATGGATAGGGGGCGCTAGTAGTTGGTATTTCGTTCTCGTAAAGAAAGCGCAGGAAAGACGAGAGACGAAGAAGGTGACGCACAATACAAGCGCTTATCTCACAACTGATTTTTACTGCACACGCGGAAAAGGGAGGTGCATCATACATCACCAGGAATGCCGCTCCGATATGCATGCGTAAGCCATCCATCCTCGTTACTACGTTACAGTGAATTCAACTTTATTAATCATTGTTAGAAACGTTCCTGTGATGCTTGCTTGCTTTATTTTCTCTAGCTTTTCTTTACATACGCGATGTGTCTGTATCTATGTATTTGTTCTGTGCTTGCAGCAAAAATCAGTTGTGAGTTGAGCGCTTGTTTTGTGTGTCGCCGTCTTCGTTTCTTGTCTTTCCTGCGCTCTAAGTTTTCTACTAGTATTGGCCCTCGAAGCAGGTGGCATCGCGGTTACAGAAAAGCGGCCACCGCTAGCTAGCAGCGCACATTTACGTATTATACGCATTTCACGTCATTAACAAGGAATCCTGAAAATACTGACAACGTGAAACGGCACGAGCTAGACAGGAAACATACACGGACAAGCGCGTGTCCGTATAGGTTTCATCTGTAGTCCGTGCCGTTTCAAGCTGTCAGTAGTTTAGTATGGAATACCGGTGCCCAACGTACCGTCTTTTTGTAACAATGAATCATACGTGGGAAGTCACCAGGATGTATACTGCGCATTAGCTTTGTTAAACGCACGTGTTTTCCAACACACGCACCCTCTCTACGTATAGGGTGCCACGCAACTTGGGTCAAACTTTAGCTATATGCAAATGCCACGTAGTTGGACAGAACCAAGGTAATGTTGTTTGCCATCATTTGGATGCACTCAGATGATTATTATTTTTTTCTGCATTCCAACTCTTTACATAATTAGTGAATGTGAAAATTGTAGAGCAACATGAAAAACTCCCGATACAAAATTGTTTTTCCAAGCGCGAATGAAGCCCGCGAATGCATGCAAAGTGCCTCGAACACCCAGTCACGCCGCAATTTTGCCGTGCGATGGGACTAAACAAATTGGGACTTGAGTGGGCTTACCTTGTGGAGCGCTTCTTGCCTGAATGACGACGTAATACATATCCGTAGGACCCAAACTCTCGCACACGCCACCAGGTTGCATGTGTTTAGATCCAAGGGTGCTGTTAGGTGATGTCGACAGCACCAGAAGCCAAGTACTCTGCTGTTCGAATTTTAGTTGTGGGTTATCATACAGCGTGTCTTCTTTTTTCTAGATGCACCAAATCTTTAGAAATTGCCTGTGACAGATAGCGCAATTTTAACCCTTGATCTAAATTACATGCCATATATGCACACACACCCTATATATCCGTATATACACAAGCGCACGAAGGATACATTTCGGACGCGGAAAACGACGCGTTCTAAGTGAATCTTATTCAACTCGCCCGCATTGCCACCTATTGTTTCAGTACGAAGAACAGAAGGATGAAAAGACAAAGAGAAGACAGCTACAATTGCGATAAAAAGCAAAGATGCTTAACACTAATAAGGACTGACATTGTGGCATGTTGACTTCGGGAACAATAGTAATGTTCAAGTGACGCTTGTGTTTCAAGTGACGTTTCATGAAGAACAATATAAGCCTGCAAAAGATGCTTCCATCGGCATGTAGAATGTAATGGTAAAATAGAGAAATTGACATCCACATAAATTGTAGCACGTAGCTACAAAGGAAAGCCATACAGGTTTCTCAGAAGGAAAACCTCGCAGTTGAAGAATGATTTGTCCTGGGCCGGGGTTTGAACCCGGGACCAATGCTTTTCCGGGGCGGTACAAGCCGAATGTAATAGTACATTCGGCTTGTCGAAATCAAGCGCTCTGAAGACATCCGGCTAGTTCTTTCAGAGCGCTCGGAGCTTCACTTGGAGACGCTCTGACTTTCGACGTGAGAGCGTCGGCATGCGTCGGCATGCGTCGGCATGCGTCGGCGCCTGCGCGCCTTGTTTACAACAGAAGACGTGCTGAAGGATTTTCCTTTCTGTCCTCGGATTGCTCTGGCGAGTGGCTACACGTTCGTCTTGGTCACGCTTTCTCTGGCTCCAATGCAGAGCGAGCTCCGCATCATTGCAATCCGAGTCAAGGTGCGGCTATAGTGACCAGCCTATTGTACCATAAGAATTGAGTTGCGGCTCCGCACCATCGGCCTGACTAAACGATAGTTTTGTAAGAATGGAGGAGGAGTGCCACCGGCTCAGCCACGTAGCTGCGAAACGTCTGGTGAGCATCCAGCACGATATACCGTAATTATGAAAACAACGCAAGAGATGATTCCAGACTCTCCAATTACAACCCCCGTTAATCCTGTCTATCTCGGACGGGAGGCGAAGCTGAAAGAACAATCAAGGAACAGACACTGCGCGTTTTGTATGTTCCTTATTCGTGTCTTGCGCTTCGCCCTCATCCATTGCTTGAGCTTCTTTCCGGACCCCACCAACAACCCCATCTTGCAACTCCTCACAACATCACTCAAGGCCCAGAGCCGCCAATAGATATAGGCTCTCGGCTTGCAGTCGAGACAGCACTTTCTTAAGCTGCAGACAGTATAGAAGAAAGTGATGTGCATCAATGGAGGTGATGCAAGTGAACAGTCCAATGACGAAGCGCTGCTCACCTCGCGCTGTAACGCTCAGAAGAGTGCTGACCGGTACACAGCAGGAATATGCGGTGCACATTGCGTACGGTTTTCTGAATGCGAGGCGAAATATGCGCCCTGCATTGGGGGGCCATGATTATGATCTCACATCCTGCTGACATCTTTCATCCCCCCCATCCCGCTCCCATGTGTAGGGTAGCAAACCGGTTAGGCTAAACTGGTTAACCTCCCTGCCTTCCTTCTCCACTTTTTCCTTCTTTCCTTCCTGCTGACATAACTAACATCATGCAGAAGTTTTCTTTTCATGTGCGTAGGGCTCGCCCATGCCAGTTGTTAGATGCGAAAGTGAAAACATATTAAAAAAGATATAAACGCTGCGAGACGGCGCAGACGAAGTCCGCAAGCGAAAAAAAAAATGACGATAACGAAACACCTGCAACGACGACGTCTCGTCGAACATCTACCTACACGTGAGGAACGTGATCCGAATAGGTATAATATGGGGAAAAACGCGAAGAACTGAGAGAGAAGTGCAACGCGCAGACAGCGGCTGTAGACCTGCGTGGATTTCCGTGCTTTTAACAAGGGCGGTGAGGCCGGTTGCGATAGGCCGCGCGCCTGCGTGCGGTGCCCCTTATCAGCGCTGCCGCCGAGCCGTGATAGCGGCTCGAATGACGGGTAATTTGCTTAATGGACTGGGGCCCCCGTCTTATTTCAATCACGCGCGCATCCTCTCTCCAGGCGCCGCTCTCGGCGCGCCGCTGCAGATATGTGGCCTCGGGCTGCCACGGCGGCCCTGCAGCCGACGCTGCACTGCATCCGCTCTTCGCCGGGCGCGCAAAGGAATGTTACGTAAATATAAGAATTGCGCGAAAATACCTCCCACTATAGTGGACCGGGCGTGAGGTGCCTAAACCTGTCAGGCGACGTCTTACATTCTATTATGTCCCTTCATCAGTACATTTTGAGGTACCAGAAGCGGTCTTTAATCATGGCTCGCCCCATAAAGTTAAATGGCACCGTAAAAGTCTGCTGCAGTAAATTGAAAGCAACGGGCCATTTCTTTGTGATAGCTCCTGTAAACAGAAGGAGGTGGATCTTTTCTTCATTGTATAGCCACAGGGAAAGAGAGTTAGGCAAATTTGCGCGCTATATTTTGCAGCGAGGATTTCCAGTAACCTACCTATATTCCGATATAGAGAAATGTGGTGGTGCATTCCGCATCTTGTAAATTGTTGTAGTCCTTGTATTACGCAAGGCTGCATGCCTTTATTTGATGTTCCTTTTTTTATGTTTACTTCATTCGCAGCTCGCAGCGATTCTCACTATATCTTCAATTAAAAAAATAAAAGAACTTAGATGGCAACTAGATAAGGGACTGCGCAGATCCTATATATATGTATATGCGCCATCGCACTGACACCTTGGCAAGGTATCAGAGCAATACCATAGAGCTTGGGAATTGTCTGGAATATGTATAAGAAAGGACGAAGAAGTAAAGTTGTAGTAAAGTAGCAGTAAAGTGTGTAGTAAGGGTGCATGCAGCTGACACACTTATGAAGTCCGCACTTCTTGTTTTCTTCGTGCTCGCTGCGTTAAAAAATAAATAAATAAAGTCTGGGGTCTTAGGCACCGAAACCACTATTTCATTATGAGGCGCTATGTATTGGGACTCCAGATTAATTTTGACTACATGGAGTAGTTTTAACGTGCATCCAATGCCCGGCACACGAGCGTTTTTGCATTCCGCCCCACGCAGAATGCAGCTGCTGCGGACGAGATCGAACCCGCGACCTCGCGCTCAGTAGTGCAATGCCATAGCCACTTGGCCACCACGGCGGGTGTGCTTGCTGCATTATCGCCGCGCGAATGTGACGTGAATGCTCAAGGCATCACACAGGGAATATATAGGGACCGCGGAGCAAGATGACAAAGAGAAGAATGGTGAATATGATAAAATGAATGCACGGTGTGCTAATCTGCGCAAATTTTGTGTGAAGCCTTCACTGCGCAGCTCGGCAAACAAGCGTTCATGGTAAGGAAGCGGAACCAACAGTGTCTCTCTAACGCTCACATTTTGTATTGCTGCTATCGCTATTTGTGTTTTGAAGCCGGTAACGTGTATGGATTTCATAGGGCGCTTATCATTCGCTTGGGTGCCGTCTTGATACGACAGTGCGACGCTGAACTCCCGTTGTACAGTGTAGTATTTACCGAGGCCCGGAGCTGCGTGTCCGTGGCAGTTATAGCCCAGCCCTGCTTTTCGTTAAGTGTCGGGAAGACAGGTCTTCACTTCCTTCCACCACTTATGACCGAGTGGCTGTCACTGTAGGTAGAAGTTTCTGATTCGGTGGCTCATCACCCTCTGACTACAGGAAAGCTTCCACCGACAGCACATCGTAGCATTGACAAAATTGCCTTAAAATGGCCAGAGCTTTCATCCATTCCTGAAGTTCCTTCGAAATCGCTTCGTGGTGTCCATCGCAATTGGAGCAATAAATTTCCTCTAATGCGCATGTGATGATTGAATAGGGGAGGCGCACTATCCAGCCTGCGCACACAATGCAATAGCGGCGAGCACAGGAGACGTAAGGACGTTCCGGTTGACTTACGCAGGTCACATATGTATTTCAAGCATGCAGAGAGTCCACCTAAGGATTGGACATTGGGCTCGTAGACCACCCAAGACGACGAAGCGGAAGGATCTTGACGGTGGCGGAGAAGAGCTCTTGCAAGTCCTTACTGGTGGTGACAGGAACGACTTTAGAGACGACAGCAGGTATTGTGCGATAGTAACGCGCAATAAAACAACACGCCTTCATATGTCCTTAGATCTTGCGCGACTACTGGCTCACGATAAATGCGCGGTGAGCATATATTCGTACGACGAATGTCTCACGCACCGTCCGCCAACGCGTGTGCCAGAGCTCTCGGAGCTGAGGCTGACGTCTCTTTAAAACTTCGTAGATAGAGTAACGTTAGCTCTGGAACCAGAGCGAGAGCGTATCGGTCTTTCCGGCTCAGCACTGCATGGCTGCCGGGAGGAAGCGCCAGGCGTGAAAGGCAGCTGGCAGAGGAATCGCAGCCGATGCGCGAGCGTGCGCGCCCGCTCGGAATTAACAAACGGCGAACATCTGCGTCCGCGGCTGAACGCCCGGCTTCGGGCCGTTTATGTGCTATTAACCCCCGCTTCCGAAGAGCGCGCGCGGACTTTATTTATGTGGCTCGGACGCGAAAGGAGGTGGGGCGAGGCTCGCTCCTCCGTTTGAGTTATCGGGCCCCCAACCGCAACGCTGCTCTCGCACACCGAGGGCTAGTCGAAGGGACGAAGGAAGTGGATACTCGCTGGCGGCTCCCATTGGCGCCCAGTAAATCCTGGCAAACGATCGGCTATTTCTCGCAATGCAGACACCGACCGCGCGGCGATGCAGTCGCCCGCAGTGCACAACAGCGCCTCTCTCCTCCCGCGCCCCCTTGAGCCAAAGCTTGGCGGCGTCGGTGGTCTCCATTTTTCTCCGGCGGCACATGAACCGCGCCAGTATTGTTTACGCTTCATAAACGCCGGCCTGTCGGGCTTGTTTTTTAATCCGCTTCTAGGGCTGCCGCTCTCCCAAGAGCATCCAGTATTTCACACGGTTAGGGCCCTATAATATAACCGACTCGGCCAAAAAAGTCAGGCATTGCAACATCACGGCGCGTGGACAGGAGCGCCACTGGGCACGAAGCGATCTAACGCTTTATTTTTTCTTGAGAGCTGCGAACGCTGCGTCATGCTGGAATTTTTTGTCTCGCGTCAGCACTATGTGCGAGCACCTACCTGAGCCCAAATAGCTTTGGTTTTCATCAAGCAGCTAATTTAATGAGCAACAAACTAACGACCCGCCGTGCCTTCGTTGCCCGACGGCAGGAAAGTATGGCAGTCGGTAACAATGTTTCGTCGAAGCGCGAAAAAAACAAGAAAAATTTTCAACGACTTATGAGCAAAAGGCCCATCAATCATCGGTGCTTAGGTATCCATAATCACACTTGTAAGCTCGCAGCTCGGGAAAGACAGCGAATGGCTTCCCGCACAATTACACCATTATTTTTCAATGGGCAATTATTACGTCGACCCTCATACACCTCGTTGAGACGCGTACCGGTTTGCCGAGCTTGCAGGCAATCGACTCGGAAGTGAATGAAAGAAAGGACGTGAGAGAGAGAGTCGCAGTTTCCATTCGGCGATAGGCCGTTCCCACGCCGTGCGCGCTCAGCAGATTAATTTCCTTCAGTGCACGGCGCATTAATTTTGATAGGGCCAAGAGACCTCCTCCTAATTAAGAGCGCCGCTTCGAATCCGGCCTCCAGCGCTCGAAATAATTGTATGCATTCGGTTGAAAGGCGCGCATACGCTCGCAGCCGTCATCGCACGCGCATGTGCGGCGGGGGCCGCGCGAGAGATAATCACGGCCGTCGTCGCCGCGGCGGCGGCGAGGAACTTTTCGTCTCTTCATTAAACGCGCGGCCTTTTTTTCTTTTTTTTGATAAATGGAACGTCAGACGCAGGGGCCGCGAGCGCGCGAAAATGAAACGCGTCGCGCCATTTGTTTGCTCTTCGATGGGACGAGCATGGTCCTGCTCAGACGGCACCTCATCCATTATACAGGCTGCGAGCAGAATGAAACGACCACTCGAATCGCCCCTAATCATTTCCGTCTGCTGATGCCGCCGCTGCTGCTGCTCAAAGGGCCTGGAGGCGGCGACGGACACAGCGCGCGTGGCGCCTCCGCCGCTGGCCGAATTAAGAAGCTGTGCAGCAAGCAGCGTGCGTCGCGTGTGGTGAGGCGCGCGAACCGTGGACTGTGGGTTGAGCCGAGCCAACCTGAGACACCACGACATGACCACGACAATGCCGAGCACCTGTTATTTGGCATGGCGCTGTTATGATGGCGTCGTCGACGACAACGACGACCGTATTCATCGGCGACTCGAGCATAATTAACCGCAATACCAAACGACGCATGCGAGCAAGAGAGAGAGGATCACAAACAAGCCGCGTATACGATAGAGCGGTATACGAGGTGGCCTTCTTAACGTTTATCGTGAAGCACCGTAAACTGCAGGAATCTTAGTGGCGCGATTAGGGCCTTCTGCGCGGATGTTCTATGGCAGAACTGGCCTAGAGCTATCAGTTCTGATAGTGGACGATTGTCCAGATGGCACATTACTTTCCTCTCGACGCTATAGCCCATAGGCCATATACATTTTTTCGCATTTTTAATTTTTTTTATCTTTCTCTCTTTCACCTATCGCATCCCCTTGCCCCTCTCCCAGTACAGGGTAGCCAAACGGAGATAATCTCTGGTTAACCTCCCTGGGTCTTTCCTTTGCCTTTCTCTCTCTCTCTCTCTCTCTCTCTTCGCATGCGAGCGAAAAACAAACGTATATGGTAAATGGGCTAAATATCTATAGGATGGTCAACAATATATATATATATATATATATATATATATATATATATATATATATATATATATATATATATATATATATTCCCTATGCTGAGGACAGCATAGGGAAAATTACCCGTTGCTTAGTGGCTATGGTGTTGGGCTGCTAAGCACGAGGTCGCGGGAACGGATCCCGGCCACGAAGGCCGCATTTCAATGGGGGCGAAATGCAAAAACACCCGTACACTTAGATGTAGGTGCACGTTAAAGAACCCCAGGGTGGTCCAAATTTCCGGAGACCCCCACTACGGTGTGCCTCGTAATCAGGTCGTGGTTTTGGCACGCAAAAACCCCGTAATTAAACGAATTACAGCCTAGGCAAGACAACCAGAACACACAGTGACTCGAGGGCAGCAGTGAGAGCCTTTGCCAAGGGCACCGTTTCCAGACAGGCCCTGGCGATCCTGCGCGGCAAGGAAGTTGACCCATACACGATCATTTGGTTTCCTGCGCACATGGGAGAAATTGACGGAGCCCCGACGAATCTCAACGAGTCGGCTCACGGCGCTGCGCGAGGGCTTACAGACCGCGTCGCGCTAAGGCAGCCAGGCTTGGATTGTACGTACTGCAGGGACCATCTTTTCTCATACAACGAACTCACGAAACAATTTTGCTTGGCGCGCAGATAATACCCGCCTCCGCACATAAAGCTAAACAGACCCCAAGCTCTCACCCTCTTGCAGACGGGGACCTATCACAGTCCCCTAATATTAAGCAGAATATTTCCCGAAGCCTTGGCTTCATACACTTGTCCGCGATGCGTAGCAGACAGAACATATGCTCTGGCGGTGCTCCGCGTTAGGCAGCTACAAGGACAACACCAAAGAGCGTTGGGACGCGGCTCTTCGCAGCCCCGAACCAGAACAGACATGCGCAGTACATCGGGCGTGATTAGATTTAGGTGCACGTTAAAGATCCCCAGGTGGTCGAAATTTCCGGAGTAATAATAATAATATTTGGGGTTTTACGTGCCAAAACCACTTTCTGATTATGAGGCACGCCGTAGTGGAGGACTCCGGAAATTTTGACCACCTGGGGTTCTTTAACGTGCACCTAAATCTAAGCACACGGGTGTTTTCGCATTTCGCCCCCATCGAAATGCGGCCGCCGTGGCCGGGATTCGATCCCGCGACCTCGTGCTCAGCAGCCCAACACCATAGCCACTGAGCAACCACGGCGGGTGAAATTTCCGGAGTCCTCCACTACGGCGTGCCTCATAATCAGAAAGTGGTTTTGGCGCGTAAAACCCCATAATTGAATTTTTTACCCAAAAAAGTTCACGTGTTACGTGACGCCTGCACTTGATAGGATGTTCTACATCCATTGTCATGGCCGTGAGCGGTGGTGTTGGCTGACACTCCCATGGTTAGTTCTAGTAGACAGACAAAAAATCCCCAGAAAGTGGATGGGAAAACTTCATCGCCGTAGCTCAGTTGGTAAGAGCATCGCACACGTAATGCGAAGACGTGGGTTCGTATCCCACCTGCGGCTAATTGTTTTTACATCCACTTTCATTCCCATTTAGTTATCATTTGATTAATTCAATCAAAAGTACAAATAATTTGCCCTATGCTGCCCTATCATTGTTTGTTGGCTACTTATAATTTGACTAATAAAAAGCAGGCCCCTCAGTTTCCTTGCTTTTCGTTCATATACAGGGTGTTCCAGCGAACATCTTCAAGAAATTTTGAAAATCACCTGTGGCAGATAGCACATTTCTGGTTCTTGAGCTGGTCTACTCGAAGAGGCGGACAGTACTTGTATGAGAAACCAATGATATACTAATTTAAAACATCAGTAATTAAGTTTTAGCTGCTTAGTTTACGGCACATATATTACAATTTACAAATTCCTGCGGGTGAGACTGCAAGACATAGCCACTTGAAAATAATTGTGTAGATCACACCGTTTACGAGATATGCGCCGTCAAACTTGAGGTGAAAATGCACTGTCGTTGCACTTCCGTAGTATTATGGCCACCGAAGGGAAGATGTAAAGAAACGAAGTGCTTTCTTCTTTTCTTCTGTGGCATATAAAGACGAACGCTAGTCGTGTTCTCAAATTCTCCGCAGATAAACACCCTCAATACCGGTAGGGGAGTGTTTTGTGTGTAACATGAAAGGATTGGTTTTGGCTCTTCGAGGGTTAGGTTTCTTCCGCTCGTGTTTTTTTTTTTTTGTCACTTTCTAGAGGGCATCTGTCCTGCCACCAAGACAAATGCCCTCTAGAAGAGCGACGCAGTCACAGGCACATACGACGGTTTTAAGTACTTTCTTGTCATTAGAACGCATGCAGCAGATATTGACGGCCTAAAAAATAACATCTTAGAACAGACTGAAAGAGAGCGGGACCAATGCAGAGCCTTGTGGGGCACTGTCTGTAAATTCATGTAGGCCGGTTGAAATTGATGCAGAAATCTCCATCATACAAGTACCGCAATAGAACATAATTGAAGTCGTGACAATCTCAGGAGAAATGGCTTCTGATACGCGCAGTAAGATACTTTTCTGAGGCAGAAGTACATCAAACCTACGTAGCTCCCGATTTTGTACACTGTCGAAGAGGCGCTACGTGAAACTAACGAGATTCATCGGAGAGCAGTGTGCAGTGTTCTGTCCGAGAATGACATCTTTTGTCGAAAATACGACCAGTCCCAGCATTGTAGAACAACTGCAACAATCTGCTGAGGAGGGCGGTAGGTTTCCTGGTATAGTTGCAGCCGGTCTTAGCTCCAGACGCGAGATTAGTTTGAGTGATCACGCGCTGGTTTGGAATTGTGTCTATGCCTTCTTTTATTGGCTTAGTGCGCGACCGGCGTTGAGAGCGGCGCTCCGGAGACGCAAGCAAGCGGACGCGCCTTTTACGTCTGCGACGCTTCAAATGTAATTATTGCGCTTCCATACGTTTGCTCCCGTTCTCAATGTCTACCTGCAGGCGTACATGGTGCTCTTAATTTTTTTAATGCCGTTTTTTTTTTAAATTCAGTATTGTTATGAGAACGAAAGTCGAACCTTTTTATCTGCTGTCCATAACACGGTAGCTATTGCGGGGCCAGGGACCCCAACCACGATCTTGTGACTCCGTCGCAAAACATCAAGCCTAATTCGCTAAAGTACAGTATACAAAACTTTGGAAACAAAGCAAGCTCTTGGGCTTCCAGAGCAAAAAACTACGCATAGACAATGCCGCACCGTTGTTAAACACAATATACGCATTTCGCGCATAATTCTACTCACTTAGGGCTGCATAATTAAAGCTATTGTTCACACACATACACACACACACAAACACACACACACACACACACACGCACACACGCACGCATGCACGCACGCACGCGCGCACGCATGCGCACACGTACGCGCGCGCGCACTCACACTCACACACACGCACACACATAAAACATTTTATTAGGAATTGTTTACCTTAGAGCACTAGTTCTATGAGGTTTTGCGATCGTCAAACATTGTTAATAGCATCTTCTTGCTAAGGAATGTCATAATCATTTTGCGTTGCGAAAGTTACTATTAATTTAGGTGAACATAATGCTCCTAATTGTTCTGTTTCTTCAGTAACATTTGAAGTAAGTCGCAATACTCCACATTCAGTGGGGAGAAAACGCATGTTCTTTTTTGGTGAACACAACGCACAAGGATCCATCTTTAGGGCGGTTTTGGTGTTTAGTACTTAATTTTAAAGTCCAGATGACGCGTTTACACAAAAATATATTTAAAACAATACATGGCATGCACATGCAATTCTTCGGGCTTTTTCCCCGATTTCTTATCATGAATGCGACCGCTCGCAACATTGGACAAATCTCGCTCGCGAACTGTGCGCGTTACCGATGGCAGCATTGAGTTTCTTATTACAATTGCTAGAGGGAAATCCAGCGCTAGTGTCTACGGGAGCTGCGATGGGGGTGGGTTCAGCCAGCACAGGAATTATGGGAAATACATGGATTTACCTAAGCTTCGTCCTTCTGGTTTCAAACACAGCTCCGCGATATTGTAAATTCGTCATTTTCAACAACGTACTGCGTAATAAATAATTAAATAAGCAATATTAAAATTGCCCGACGGCAGGATTCGAACACAGGGCCTCTATAGCACAGAGGCCCGATATCGAAACCATTACGCCATGGACGCATGCATCGATGTGCGACATAGAACTCCCTTATGAATTTCTTGCGGGCAAGCCGGCGCGTTTCAATTTCGCCATCTCGACAAGTTGAGCCGCTGCGCTTAGTAGCGATTGTGAGTGTTCGCGGAGTATTCTGCAGTTAGAAAAGTACAGCTCGCTTTGAAATTTGGGACAATGAAGACAAATAAAGCATAATAAACAAAAGCCACAAGAACGTCTGAATCTACAAGTACGAAGATCAGACAAATCCATGTAGCTCCCATCATTCCCATGGTAGCTGAACCATCGCAACGCCAGATTTCCCTCTAGTAATTATTGTATGAAACTCTATGGAATGCAGGAGCAAAGAAAGAAGTCTGCGTCCCGACTATGGTGAGTAACTAGTATTACTTGTTTCTTGCATATTCTGACCCGAGTAACGTATAGAGGCTTAGCTGAGTTTTTCGTGCAGTGTCGCTCATAGCACACGGTGAGTCATGTGCACAGTGGTCACGCGCTGCAAGTGAGCACTGCAGCACAGGGCTACATAAGTTTGTCTTTTTTCCTCCTTTGTTTTTCGCTGGCAACCTTAGATTACAGATGTTTCATAACTGCCTTAAATCTGCTATTCTGGAGAACAAGATCGTAAGACAAGTTCATTCGTAGCAAATATGCCCTACTGGTCGTGTAATGCATTTGCAAATGAGAACTTGAGAAAAGTTTCACTTACACGGTCAGATTTGTAAGATGCGGAAAAACAACGCGGTATTTCTGTGTGTTTTTAATCGCAATCAACATTACAGCAAACGTGAGTTGTTCTCTACATTGCAGGAGCAGCAATCTTCCGTAGCTTTTCTCAGCTCGATGGATCCCAGTTATGCATATACTATAGAATCCCAAAATACTTCCTTCAGTCTAGTACTCATATTACGTTTCACGTGCTCCAAACTTGGAGCAGGGGAGGCCGGCAGGCTGGATGTTAGGAGTTTCAACTGTCGCAGGAGCGCTCGCGAAGCGGCGGCGGAGTCACTCAGCTGACGTCACATGCGAGACGACGCCACGCACTAGAGGCGAATAGCTGCATTAAATATTCACATGGGTAAAGGAAAAAGCACGGTCTGTTATACGATTTGAACATGGTGGTTAAAACGCCATCTCAACCACATTACAGTCTTGACTTTAAGCGCTTAGTGATCGTACAGACGAGGCCTCCCTGTGACATAGCGAGCCTATAGACGTCACCAACTAGTCTAAAGGTAAGCTGACAAAGAATATGTGGTGCTCATTCCACCGTATACAGAGCTGAACATGGAGTGCACGTGCCTCCCCAAAGATGTGACATTTCTGGAAATGTCATTTTCAATCTGTTCGCTGTAGTTACAGAAGGTATGGTAATAAAATACTGTCCCTTATTCCTGCAACTATCAGTGCCCCGTAATCCTGTATATATGAGTACCCTATATTCCTGTAAATATGCTTGTTCCTTAACTGCATGTATATATGTAAATAGGTCCGTTACTCTTCCTTCAACCTCCCGGTCTTTAACTCCTCACCAACAAGCTCCTGACATGAAGTAATGGTATAGATCCCGGTATTTGTAGACTGACGATAAGGCGATCACTGCACCAGTGTTCCTTGATCGGTACGGTACGTCGGTCGAAGTCAGCGGCTATGCTCGTCGAGTCTTCCTCGCGAGCAGCAGACGAAGTTCCATTCGCTGATCCATCAACGAACATCCCAGACCAAAAGGGTGAACTCCTAGTGGATGTACGTGAAACGACGTCGCCGAAAGACTGCTTCAAAGCTGAGGTGCCATGTGCCTGCAAAAAGCAGCAAGAAAAACGTGAGCGTCACCGTTTCTGCCGGAGGGGCGACTCCAACATCGGCCAACAATAGCTGTACCTATATTGTTGGTCTGAGTGATTGCTGAGCGATATATATATTATCAGCCTGGTTACGCCCACTGCAGGGCAAAGGCCTCTCCCATACTTCTCCAACTACCCCGGTCATGTACTAATTGTGGCCATCTTGTCCCTGCAAACTTCTTAATCTCATCCGCCCACCTAACGTTCTGCCGCCCTCTGATACGCTTCCCTTCCCTTGGAATCCATTCCGTAACTCTTAATGACCATCGGTTATCTTCCCTCCTCATTACGTGTCCTGCCCATGCCCATTTCTTTTTCTTGATTTCAACTAAGATATCATTAACTCGCGTTTGTTCCCTCACCCAATCTACTCTTTTCTTATCCCTTAACGTTACACCTATCATCCTTCTTTCCATAGCTCGTTGTGTCGTCCTCAATTTAAGTAGAACCCTTTTCGTAAGCCTCCAGGTTTCTGCCCCATACGTGAGTACTGGTAAGACACAGCTGTTATAAACTTTTCTCTTGAGGGATAATGGCAACCTGCTGTTCATGATCTGAGAATGCCTGCCAAACGCACCCCAGCCCATTCTTATTCTTCTGATTATTTCAGTCTCATGATCCGGATCCGCAGTCGCTACCTGTCCTAAGTAGATGTATTCCCTTACCACTTCCAGTGCCTCGCTACCTATCGTAAACTTCTGTTCTCTTCCGAGCCTGTTAAACATTACTTTAGTTTTCTGCAGATTAATTTTTAGACCCACCCTTCGGCTTTGCCTGTCCAGGTCAGGGAGCATGCAATGCAGTTGGTCCCCTGAGTTACTAAGCAAGGCAACATCATCAGCGAATCGCAAGTTACTAAGGTATTCTCCATTAATTCTTATCCCCAATTCTTCCCAATCTAGGTCTCTGAATACCACCTGTAAACACGCTGTGAATAGCATTGGAGAGATCGTATCTCCCTGCCTGACGCCTTTCTTTATTGGGATATATATATATATATATATATATATATATATATATATATATATATGTATGTGTGTGTGTGTGTGTGTGTGTGTGTGTGTGTGTGTGTGTGTGTGTGTGTGTGTGTGTGTGTGTGTGTGTGCATGTTATCTTTTTTCATTTTCCTCTTTTCATTATTTTCTACATTTCAATTTGAACCGCCGGCAATTACCCTTACGCTTTCCTTGACTTCATTGCCTGCTGGCTTTGTAGTGTCGTATATATATATATATATATATATATATATATATATATATATATATACAGGAAAGAGACGACGAACGTTTTGGAAGTAAGACGTGTTTACTTCACGATTTCGGCTGGTGGACCAGCCTTTCTCGGAGCACAGTACCACAGTACATTACAGTGCTGTACAGATGTGTCTGCACTGTTACGTCGGGTCCAGATGCTGAACTTTCAAGAAACCTTGATATATATATATATATATATATATATATATATATATATATATATATATATATATATATATATATATATATATATATATAAGGTACAGCTATTGAAAACATTTATTCATTGCCGGTTCCGCATAGCTCCGCTTTCCTTCCACTTTACTTTCATGGTTCTCACTGTTGTCTACATTGACGAGCTTGTGTGCAAGTGCATATGGATGTGTGTGTGCGTGTGCGTTCCTATTTATTTCGAGCCTTGTCATTTATTAGCATGCCAAGCATTAGGATTCCAAGCCTCTTGCTCGGCTAACTTCTCCAGTCATCATTAAATGATGCGTGCGTATTTACGGAGATACAGGTTGATGGCTAGCGTTTGCTAGTGATGCATTCTTGGTATACGGAAGCTTTGTGGAGGACTGGTTGGTTACGCGTTGCTAATAATATGACGGCGAGTGCTCAAAGGGATATTGTCCAATGCGCTTTTGCACACTTTTGTATTGTATATGAGGGACGTTCCGAAAGTAAACTTTATTGCCAAAAAAGAAATATACACCATGGCATCATAACTATACACCTTGCACTATTTTTTCATAATTTTTCACACAGTCACCACCGACATTGAGACATTTGTCGTAACGTGCGATCAGCTTTTAGAAACTACTCTGGTAAAACTAGGTGCCCTGCGATGCAAGTCTGAGACATGACCTCTTCACAATACACGATCTGTAGGCGTTGATTGATGACGGACACACTGATCCCACGTGCCCATCCATACCGGATAACAGCACGCACTTCCATTGGCGACAACGCTGTCAGCGCACGTCTGTCTGCCATCGTGATGTGTACTCAAATAACCTCGGGCACGCTGGCCTGCTGCTATCCTCTCGTCTTCGTCGCTCTGCGCATGCGCCATTCCTCCTCCGCTGACGCTCCTCCCGTCGTTGAACCAGCAACGGGCGTGGGTTCTTATGGCGATTGTTTGTTTCGCTTGTTGGACCATACTCCCTTAAAAAAAAAAACGATTAAACTTTCTAAACGTCCCTCGCAGATGTATATAATTGAGAAGAATAAGAAGCGGAGCTGACCGTATCGACCATTTTCTGTGTGAAATAACAGCCTTATGCAGCCAACCAACAATTTCGTTATAATTTAGCGGTCGAATAAATAAGAGATGTGAGTTTGCTGTAATTTTTATATTTGTAGTAAAGGATTAGGGAACGGGAAGTTGTTGGACAGACAAATTCGCCGCCGGTGGGAATCGAACCCAGAGCCTTCGCACAAGGCGAATGGTGCTCTATACGAATTTATCTACGAACAGGGATGTCCTTCCGTCCGGTTTCTTGGATACGTAATTACATGCACGTGTGGCAAAGCCCTGGGAACGGCAGCCTTGATGCATTAAGGTAACAAACGATGGCTTTGAGGCCAGTTGCCTGCTAAGACCACGTATACTAAGTGACGCCTACGGAACGAATAGAACAATTTCCGAAAATAACGAATATTCGCCGCCATGGTCGCGAGGGGAGCTGGCTAACGCTCCCAGGCTAGATTACACATACATGCGAATGACTCGTCAAGAAAGTGAACGGAAGGAAACGCGTCGGGGTAGCTCAGTTGGTAGGGAAATGCAGGCGTCATGCGGAAATTGCGGGTACGGCTCCCATCGTCAACAGACGTTCCCTCGACTTTCATATCTGTTTTCCGTGACCTCTTAAAATTCTGCCAAGGTGATGAGTGTGAAGTCGGGAAGTGCAAAACAGCAGTCGAGGCGATTCAAAGGAGAAAATGCCAAATGTCGGCTTCTCTTCAGATAGGGATGCGTTGGCAACAGTGACAGTGTTTTTCAATAAATGATTTTGTAAAAATGCAGTACAGCACGTTCTTCGTTGTCGCTTGTTCGTCGTTAGCGACATTGAATAGCCCGATCACCTGATTTTGCAGCAATAGGTCAAACGGTAATAGTGAAACATGACGAACTAAGCAGATAACTAAATATTACATCAGACTACGCACAAGAAATAATTACAAACGCATGTAGAATGAACCTAAATGTCCCTATAGAGAGCGACCCGAAACTTGCCTTACACGTTCGATGGCGTACAAAAGAAGCCAGCCGGGAAGATGAACGAGGAAAAATAGAACTAATAATGAAGGAAAGAAATGAACTACGCGAGGCAGCATTACGTCATGCAGTCAGCCTTCGCAAGTCATCCCCTTCGCTTTGGCTCCCTGAAAAAAAAAAAAAGTTGTCCAGCGCGTGACGCCGCGTTCGACGGAATTGGCCGAGTGTGCTTGTTTACAGGATAGTTTTGATCGATGCGCACTTGTTCGGAGTGTCTTGCCATCCATTGCATGCACATTTTCTCCTGGCGTTCTTTGTGCAGCTTCTGCCATGTATTGCAACATTTGTCGTCTTCGTTCCAACGTGCGTTTACGGCAATCGGACGTTGCCACCGCACCCGCTGTCTTTTCCGAAGAGGGGTGCCCTCAGCACGGCTAGCGCGGTGGTTGAAGACATTAAATTTTACCGTGATATGATAACGCGTTGGGCCGACTCTTTATGGCTTTAATTTTGTAACGTTACGCTTCCTGCTAATTATTTCTTTCCTACACGAAAAAAAAAAAACTGCTTACGGTGATGCCGACGCCTACGTGAAAGTTGGAGCATGAATTAGGTTTGCAAAGCGTGGTTTCTAGAGTAGCTCAAATCAAAATACGGCACTTTATTGAAGACTAAAAACTCTTTAAGAAATCTATCACCTTATCAAACTTCCCCATGTCGGTTCTTCACGTTAGTCCCGTTCACATTGACGCGTGCTGGCTCTGTGATCGGAGCGGTTGTCGTGCGTAGACGTCGCTACGCGGTCGAAGCCACGTGACCGACACAGACCACGGAGAGCGTCTCGCTTGCAAGAGGATTCGACACGACCGCAGCAGTATCGCGGCTGTGGCGTGGTGCAGGCCGGTGTGCTCTTTTGCCGCCTTGACCGACGGATAGCTGAAAGCAGGTTTCGTCTGGAGGGATTCTGGACCCATATTCACAAGAACGCTCTTACGCTAGAATTGCTTGCCACAGAAAATGCCAGCCAATCATGATGTTGGACGTATGATTAGCGAAGGTGGTCGGCCAATGACTCGCCACCTTCGCCACCAATATAAATTAATTGAAGAGGATTCTGTAAAGCATTACTTGAGACTGCAGCTGGTCAATTTCGAGACAAGTGGTCTGGCATGCATATTTCGAGATAATTATGGTTCATATTTTAGTACGCTCTAGTGAGGATGCTCAATGTCGTCGCGCGCGAGGTCCGGTAGGCGCGCACCCGTGAGTATACTTGCAGTCCGGGCTATATATAGGCAAGGCCTCTGCCTCCAACGTCTCTACTGGTAAAGACACAACTGTGCTGTGTAAATTGTCAACTTAGTGCCTATGAGGCTTAGGGTTGTAATATTTAAGGACTTGGAGGTGCCAAACTGCATGGTATTAGTCTCATGTTAATCTATAGTTGTGGATGAACGCCAGTGTCGTATTCTTCTTTGGCAAAGCCCTTGTCCGTCTAGCGCTGTCACTTTCGAAAACATGAATCACCACCAACTCGAACATGAATGCGTTAAGCTGTGGATGATGGCCGTTTTGTAATTACGTGTGCAATAGCGGTTTTATTTGAGAAGTTGTTTAGTGAGCGTTGTTTAAATGGTATATGCCATTTTGGAGTATCACACTAGTTCCTCAAGTCTGTTCCCGTGAATATAGCGTTGCCGATAAAAATGGCTTGTTTATCTCTTTCGACAGCCTGATCCAGAACTTCTGTCGGCCTTAGCTGATTCAACCAGTACATACTGCGCACCAGGGACGATGACATGTGTTGCGTTTCGCCTGCGACACGTGGTTTTGCCGGCGCGACTGCGGCGGGCGGCAGACATTTTGGCCCGATCGTCGTCGCCGCAACACTCATCGCCAGGTGTTTCCAGGCGCGTCTGCGGCGATGCGACCGCCTAGGGATCCTCCTCGCATTCCAGTCATTGTGCCCGAAACAGGCGATGCCAAAGCAGGGATCTCATTCCAGTTATTGGGCCCGAAACAGGCGATGCCAAAGCAGGGATCTCGTTCCAGTCATTGTGCCCGAAACAGGCGATGCCAAAGCAGGGATCTCATTCCAGTTATTGGGCCCGAAACAGGCGATGCCAAAGCAGGGATCTCGTTCCAGTCATTGTGCCCGAAACAGGCGATGCCAAAGCAGGGACCAGCCTCTCATTACAGTCATTGTGTCCGACCGGCAGCGCCACGACAGGGTGCTACGAGATCGTGCGCAGCGCCACGACAGAGTGCTACGAGATCGTGCGCAGCGCCACGACAGAGTGCTACGAGATCGTGCGCAGCGCCACGACAGGGTGCTACGAGATCGTGCGCAGCGCCACGACAGGGTGCTACGAGATCGTGCGCAGCGCCACGACAGTGTGCGTCACCATTAGCCCATTGTACATTCACGTGCTCGTCTTTTGAGGGGTTCCTTCTTGCCCTCAACTGCGAGAGTATAAAAACAGCTGCCCCCGGACGCCAAAAGGAGGGCTCCGATTTCTTCTGTCGAGTGAAGTGCTCTCCCGTCTCTCTACTTCGGTCAAACCTGACCGCCAACTCTTTGCGATGTTAAAATAAACAAGTTGTTTCGTTGTTACCAGTCGACTCATGCTTTGCCGGGACCTTCGGATGCTTCCAGTTGTACCCCAGGCCGCCAGGCCAACGCTACCCTTGGGGCTTGCGACCCAGGTACAACCATGGGCGTCAGCGCCGAGTTCCCAAAAGATCGTACCAGCAGGTCGGATTCAAACATCTGGTTGGCAGCGGTGAGATCGCCTACGACTTCAAACAACGGTCTGCCAGCGGCGAGATCGCGACAACGGAGGCCAGCAGCAAAGAGATGCAGTTGACTGTATGCTGAGCAGCTCAACGACGATCCGGGAGCAGTGCAACGAGCCCTGTGTGACGACTGGTTGCCTGCAGCGGAACGACTGCGCGGAATTCCTGCCTGCGAGGTTTGGTGAGTGCGGGACTTTCTTCTTCTGAGCTTTGCCAGGCTTTTTGTTAGTGTCAGAAACAGAGCTGGTAATTGTGGTTGTCGTTGCTGCCGGGTTAGTTTGCGGCAAGACAATAGTAAGCAGTAGAGAAAGCAGCATTCAGAGCAGCCATGGATTTGAAGTCGTTGCGCAAACCGAAATTGTTGGAGCTTGCAAGAGAGTTGGGTCTGGATGTCTCAGACAAACTCAGAAAACCAGAACTGCTAAAGGCTATTCTTGAGTTAGAAGCTGAGGATGACGAGCTGTCGGAATGCCTTGAGACTATTGAAGAGAGGGAGACTGCAAAAGAAAAAGAAGAGCGTGAACGTAAAGAACAGAAAGAGCGAGAGCAACAAGAGCGTGACCGTCAACACGCTTTGGAAATGAAGCGTCTTGAGGTAGAAATGGAACGCGCTCGTAATGGAAGTCAGGCACACGGTGCAGGAGAACGCGTATTGTTCAAGATGACTGACCTGATGCGGCCGTTTAAGCTTGGAGAGGACATTGGTTTGTTCCTGGTTAACTTTGAGCGAACGTGCGAGAAGCAGGGGTTCTCTCGGGAAACGTGGCCACAGCGCTTGCTCACTTTGTTACCCGGCGAGGCGGCCGACGTAGTCGCTCGCTTGGATAGAGAGGAAGCAGAGGATTTCGACAAAGTAAAATCGAGTCTGCTAAAAAAGTACCGGCTGTCTGCGGAGGCGTTCCGTCGGATGTTTCGGGAAAATGAGAAAGGCAGAAGTGAGTCATATACAGAGTTTGCGTATAGGCTTATGTCGAACATGCAGGAGTGGCTCAAAGAAGAGAAAGCGTTTGGTGACCACGATAAAGTTCTGCAGTGCTTCGGGCTAGAACAGTTTTATAGTCGGTTACCGGAGAACGTGCGATACTGGGTCTTGGATAGGCCAGACGTGAGTACGGTGGCTAGAGCCGCTGAGCTAGCCGAGGAGTTTGTGACGCGTCGAGCTCGCGGAGCTAAGGACGGTCAAAAGGGTGAATTTGGCTCCAAGTCTGAGAGGCCAAGGTTCACGCCCATGAGATTTAAGGGGGACACGCGTAGTGAGGATGCGAGTGAAAGCAATCCGACCAAACGTAAAGAGACGGCAGCCGAAGCCGAACGCAGAAAGCGGTTCGAGATGAGGCGAGCGGGCGTTTGTTATACGTGCCAGAAGCCGGGTCACTTTTCGGCGCAGTGTCCGGAAACAACACCAAAAGTTGTGTTTTTTTCAATAGGCAGCACGGACGAGAACATGAAGCTTCTCGAGCCTTACATGCGAGACCTCCTCGTGAACGGGAAAGAGTGCCGAGTGCTTCGCGATTCCGCAGCTACGATGGATGTAGTTCACCCATCTTACGTAGAACCCCATATGTTCACGGGCGAGTGCGCATGGATCAAGCAAGCCGTGGAAGCTCATAGCGTGTGTCTGCCGGTAGCAAAAGTGCTTATTGAAGGACCTTTCGGAGCGCTTGAGACGGAGGCCGCAGTGTCATCTATGCTGCCACCCCAGTACCCGTACCTATTTTCAAACAGGTCCGATCACCTCCTGCGCGAGAAGGGGCTTTTGTTTGGTGAAGCTAGTGTTCAGGCCTTAACCAGATCGAAGGTTCGGGAGCTCGCTGCAAAGGCGGTAGTTGCGGGGCCGACGTTATCAAACAACGAAAAAGGGTCAGAGGCGCAGCAAGCTGATATTCCGAGCACGCCCGAACTGAATAAACTTGAGTCTGTAACGTTAAAGGCGCCAGATACTGGAGAGGAAACGCCCGACGCGGGAAAGTTAGAAGAGCTATCTACTGATTTGCTCATCGCGCCTACGTCAGACGGACTTGATAGGTTGCTAAAAGTCAGCCGGACGGCTTTGATAGCCGAGCAAAAAAAGGATGGCAGCCTGGAAAACGTGCGCTGCAATGTCAAAGAAGGTATCGCCAGGAAAACTGCGCGTTTTGTGGAAAGAGGTGGAGTCCTGTACCGGAAGTATCTAGACCGCAGAGGAGTGGAGTTCGATCAGCTGGTCGTGCCTCAATGCTATCGTCAGGATCTGTTGCGCTTGTCACACGGGGGTTCGTGGTCCGGACACCTAGGAGTTAAGAAAACTAAGGACCGTCTCTTGCAAGAGTACTATTGGCCAGGGTGTTTTCGGGACGCAGACCATTTCGTGAGGACATGTGACACTTGTCAGCGGGTGGGCAAACCAGGGGACAAATCGAGGGCGCCGTTGAAATTGGTACCTATCATAACGGAGCCTTTTAGACGGCTCGTTATTGATACAGTGGGACCTCTGCCGGTAACAGCCACGGGGTACAGACACATTTTGACTGTGATCTGCCCAGCGACAAAGTTCCCTGAAGCAGTGCCGCTTAAAGAACTCAGCTCAGTTGAGATAGTTAATGCACTACTGTCCATATTTGCGCGAGTTGGTTTTCCTGCGGAAATCCAATCAGATCAGGGCACAGTGTTTACTAGCGCTTTGACGACAACTTTTCTCGAAAGGTGTGGGGTAAAGCTGTTACACAGCTCAGTGTACCACCCACAGTCGAATTCCGTTGAGAAGCTCCACTCCGTCATGAAGCGCGTGTTGAGAGCCTTGTGTTTTGAACATCAAACTGACTGGGAGCTGTGTCTGCCTGGGGTGATGTTTGCTTTAAGGACCGCGCCGCATGCGGCTACGGGGTTTTCGCCAGCTGAACTGGTGTACGGTCGCTCGCTTCGATCTCCGCTTCGCATGCTTCGAGAATCATGGGAAGGTAGGGGCGACGACCCAGTCGTGGTGGAGTACGTACTTAAGCTCCTCGAACGCTTAAGAAGGGCACAGGAGTTGTCAGGTGAAGCAATGGCAAAGGCCCAGCAGAGGGCCAAGGTTTATTATGATCGGACAGCCAGGGCCCGTCGTTTTGAGGTTGGCGATGAGGTCATGATATTGCGCACATCGCTAAACAACAAACTAGACGTGCAGTGGGAGGGCCCAGCACGAATTGTTCAGAAACTGTCGGAAGTTAACTACGTGGTAAGTCTGCCAGGAAAGCGGAAAGCACAGCAAGTTTACCACTGTAATCTGCTCAAACCTTATAGACAACGGGAAGCAGTGGTGTGCATGATGATAAACGTTCCTGAAGAGCTTCCAGTCGAGCTTCCGGGACTAGGCTCAGTGACGAACAGGGAAGACACCGGTCAAGTCATTAGTGACCTTATCAGTAAAGCACCGCTGTCGCCTGAGCAGAAAACCGAACTACACCAGCTATTACAAGAGTTTCAAGGTCTGTTCTCTGAGAGGCCTGGTAGGACTTCGGTACTTACTCATGATATAGAACTTACCTCCCCAGAGCCAGTACGATCCAAGGCGTATCGGGTGTCACCCCGCCAGAGCGATATTATGGAGGCTGAGGTAAAGAAAATGCTACAGCTCGGTGTTATTGAGGCAGGTGAGAGTGATTATACCTCCCCTTTGATTTTAGTTGAGGTACCGGGCAAGGAACCTCGTCCTTGCGTCGACTACCGCAGGCTTAATTCCATCACTAAGGATCAAATTTATCCGATCCCTAACATCGAGGAGCGCCTTGAGAAAGTTAGTAGCGCTCAGTTTATTTCCACCCTAGATCTTGTCAGGGGTTATTGGCAGGTTCCACTTACAGAAGAGGCTAGTAGGTATGCGGCGTTCATTTCACCAATGGGAACATTCCGTCCTAAAGTGTTGAGTTTTGGTTTGAAGAACGCGCCATACTGTTTTTCAAGCCTCATGGATAAAGTGTTGCGGGGACAGCAAGAATTCGCTTTACCGTATCTAGACGACGTAGCGATATTCTCCGCATCCTGGTCTGAGCATATGACACACTTGCGGGCAGTGCTAACCCGCCTGCGCGAAGCAGGCTTGACAGTAAAGGCTCCTAAGTGCCAGTTAGCACAGGCCGAGGTTGTCTACCTCGGTCACGTGATTGGTCAGGGTCGTCGCCGCCCCTCTGAAATAAAAGTGGCCGCTGTGCGAGACTTTCCGCAACCGCGCACCAAGACCGATATTCGGTCGTTCTTGGGTGTCGCCGGCTACTATCAGAGGTACATCCCTAGGTACTCTGATATCGCGGCTCCCCTGACGGATGCTCTAAGAAAAACAGAGCCTCAAACAGTCGTCTGGGACGAGACCAAGGAAAGAGCTTTTAGCGCCCTAAAGAGTGCCCTAACAAGCCAGCCTGTGCTACGATCGCCAGACTATACAAAAGGGTTCATTGTTCAGTGCGATGCTAGTGAGCGAGGCATGGGCGTTGTACTGTGCCAACGGGAAAATGGAGAAGTAGAACACCCCGTCCTGTATGCTAGTCGTAAGCTGACCAGTCGTGAGCAGGCGTATAGCGCCACCGAGAAAGAGTGTGCATGTCTCGTGTGGGCCGTTCAGAAATTGTCATGCTATCTAGCCGGCTCGAGGTTTATCATTGAGACGGATCACTGCCCTCTCCAATGGCTGCAGACCATCTCTCCCAAAAATGGCCGCCTCCTGCGCTGGAGCCTCGCTTTACAACAATATTCCTTTGAGGTGCGTTACAAAAAGGGGAGTCTCAACGGTAACGCCGATGGCTTAAGTCGAAGCCCCTAACGTAGGAATCAGCCTCAAAATTGTTTGTTACTGATGTTTTTCTTCCTGAGGCAGGATTTTTTTTTAACATATTGCTTTTGTTTAGTGTTTCAAAGTGATGATATGCTTTCTAGTGCAATTTTTCAATTTGTGGACGCGTTCTGAGTGATGCTAGACTACTGTAAGGAACTAGGCAGTGGTCTAAAAAGGGGAAAGAGCCTGGCAGGGCTTAGTGAGGGTTGTGCCGTGCTTGCTGACTGAGCGGTTGAGTTTTCAGCGTAGTTCTAACGCTTGCCGGGAACGAGAACAAAAATGTGAACTCTCCCGAAGTCACTTTGCAGTGTCCCGTGCGAACCTGAACGAGAGAACGAGGCCTTCTCTGTGCGCTGCGCTCAAGAAACGTCAAGGGACGCCCGACTTCGGTTATGAGCATCATCGAGCGACATCCCTCCGGACAGCGGATGCAGTCCCCTGTCCATCGTATTTCGAATCGCGACACTGGAGCGATCGGATGGGAACTCGGCGCTGACGCCCGTGGTTGTACCTGGGTCGCAAGCCCCAAGGGTAGCGTTGGCCTGGCGGCCTGGGGTACAACTGCAAGCATCCGAAGGTCCCGGCAAAGCATGAGTCGACAGGTAACAACGAAACAACTTGTTTATTTTAACATCGCAAAGAGTTGGCGGTCAGGTTTGACCGAAGTAGAGAGACGGGAGAGCACTTCACTCAACGGAAGAAATCGGAGCCCTCCACTGGCGTCCGGGGGCAGCTGTTTTTATACTCTCGCAGTTGAGGGCAAGAAGGAACCCCTCAAAAGACGAGCACGTGAATGTACAATGGGCTAATGGTGACGCACACTGTCGTAGCGATGCCGTAGCACCATGTCGTGGCGCTGCGCACGATCTCGTAGCACCTGGTCGTGGCGCTGCGCAGCACACTGTCGTGGCGCTGCGCAGCATACTGTCGTGGCGCTGCCGGTCGGACACAATGACTGTAACGAGAAGATGGTCCCTGCTTTGGCATCGCCTGTTTCGGGCACAATGACTGGAACGAGATCCCTGCTTTGGCATCGCCTGTTTCGGGCCCAATAACTGGAATGAGATCCCTGCTTTGGCATCGCCTGTTTCGGGCACAATGACTGGAACGAAATCCCTAGGCGGTCGCATCGCTGCAGACGCGCCTGGAAACACCTGGCGATGAGTGTTGCGGTGACGACGATCGGGCCAAAATGTCCGCCGCCCCGCCGCCGTCGCGCCGGCAAAACCACGTGTCGCAGGCGAAACGCAACAGACCGCCCCGCCGGGGAAAGGAGATCCCGATGGACAGGGGACTGCATCCGCTGTCCGGAGGGATGTCGCTCGATGATGCTCATAACCGAAGTCGGGCGTCCCTTGACGTTTCTTGAGCGCAGCGCACAGAGAAGGCCTCGTTCTCTCGTTCAGGTTCGCACGGGACACTGCAAAGTGACTTCGGGAGAGTTCACATTTTTGTTCTCGTTCCCGTCAAGCGTTAGAACTACGCTGAAAACTCAACCGCTCAGTCAGCAAGCACGGCACAACCCTCACTAAGCCCTGCCAGGCTCTTTCCCCTTTTTATACCACTGCCTAGTTCCTTACAGTAGTCTAGCATCACTCAGAACGCGTCCACAAATTGAAAAATTGCACTAGAAAGCATATCATCACTTTGAAACACTAAACAAAAGCAATATGTTAAAAAAAATCCTGCCTCAGGAAGAAAAACATCAGTAACAAACAATTTTGAGGCTGATTCCTACGTTAGGGGCTTCGACTTAAGCCATCGGCGTTACCGTTGAGACTCCCCTTTTTGTAACGCACCTCAAAGGAATATTGTTGTAAAGCGAGGCTCCAGCGCAGGAGGCGGCCATTTTTGGGAGAGATGGTCTGCAGCCATTGGAGAGGGCAGTGATCCGTCTCAATGATAAACCTCGAGCCGGCTAGATAGCATGACAATTTCTGAACGGCCCACACGAGACATGCACACTCTTTCTCGGTGGCGCTATACGCCTGCTCACGACTGGTCAGCTTACGACTAGCATACAGGACGGGGTGTTCTACTTCTCCATTTTCCCGTTGGCACAGTACAACGCCCATGCCTCGCTCACTAGCATCGCACTGAACAACGAACCCTTTGGAATAGTCTGGCGATCGTAGCACAGGCTGGCTTGTTAGGGCACTCTTTAGGGCGCTAAAAGCTCTTTCCTTTGTCTCGTCCCAGACGACTGTTTGAGGCTCTGTCTTTCTTAGAGCATCCGTCAGGGGAGCCGCGATATCAGAGTACCTAGGGATGTACCTCTGATAGTAGCCGGCGACACCTAAGAACGACCGAATATCGGTCTTTGTGCGCGGTTGCGGAAAGTCTCGCACAGCGGCCACTTTTATTTCAGAGGGGCGGCGACGACCCTGACCAATCACGTGACCGAGGTAGACAACCTCGGCCTGTGCTAACTGGCACTTAGGAGCCTTTACTGTCAAGCCTGCTTCGCGCAGGCGGGTTAGCACTGCCCGCAAGTGTGTCATATGCTCAGACCAGGATGCGGAGAATATCGCTACGTCGTCTAGATACGGTAAAGCGAATTCTTGCTGTCCCCGCAACACTTTATCCATGAGACTTGAAAAACAGTATGGCGCGTTCTTCAAACCAAAACTCAACACTTTAGGACGGAATGTTCCCATTGGTGAAATGAACGCCGCATACCTACTAGCCTCTTCTGTAAGTGGAACCTGCCAATAACCCCTGACAAGATCTAGGGTGGAAATAAACTGAGCGCTACTAACTTTCTCAAGGCGCTCCTCGATGTTAGGGATCGGATAAATTTGATCCTTAGTGATGGAATTAAGCCTGCGGTAGTCGACGCAAGGACGAGGTTCCTTGCCCGGTACCTCAACTAAAATCAAAGGGGAGGTATAATCACTCTCACCTGCCTCAATAACACCGAGCTGTAGCATTTTCTTTACCTCAGCCTCCATAATATCGCTCTGGCGGGGTGACACCCGATACGCCTTGGATCGTACTGGCTCTGTGGAGGTAAGTTCTATATCATGAGTAAGTACAGAAGTCCTACCAGGCCTCTCAGAGAACAGACCTTGAAACTCTTGTAATAGCTGGTGTAGTTCGGTTTTCTGCTCAGGCGACAGCGGTGCTTTACTGATAAGGTCACTAATGACTTGACCGGTGTCTTCCCTGTTCGTCACTGAGCCTAGTCCCGGAAGCTCGACCGGAAGCTCTTCAGGAACGTTTACCATCATGCACACCACTGCTTCCCTTTGTCTATAAGGTTTGAGCAGATTACAGTGGTAAACTTGCTGTGCTTTCCGCTTTCCTGGCAGACTTACCACGTAGTTAACGTCCGACAGTTTCTGAACAATTCGCGCTGGGCCCTCCCACTGCACGTCTAGTTTGTTGTTTAGCGATGTGCGCAATATCATGACCTCATCGCCAACCTCAAAACGACGGGCCCTGGCTGTCCGATCATAATAAACCTTGGCCCTCTGCTGGGCCTTTGTCATTGCTTCACCTGACAACTCCTGTGCCCTTCTTAAGCGTTCGAGGAGCTTAAGCACGTACTCCACCACGACTGGGTCGTCGCCCCTACCTTCCCATGATTCTCGAAGCATGCGAAGCGGAGATCGAAGCGAGCGACCGTACACCAGTTCAGCTGGCGAAAACCCCGTAGCCGCATGCGGCGCGGTCCTTAAAGCAAACATCACCCCAGGCAGACACAGCTCCCAGTCAGTTTGATGTTCAAAACACAAGGCTCTCAACACGCGCTTCATGACGGAGTGGAGCTTCTCAACGGAATTCGACTGTGGGTGGTACACTGAGCTGTGTAGCAGCTTTACCCCACACCTTTCGAGAAAAGTTGTCGTCAAAGCGCTAGTAAACACTGTGCCCTGATCTGATTGAATTTCTGCAGGAAAACCAACTCGCGCAAATATGGACAGTAGTGCATTAACTATCTCAACTGAGCTGAGTTCTTTAAGCGGCACTGCTTCAGGGAACTTTGTCGCTGGGCAGATCACAGTCAAAATGTGTCTGTACCCCGTGGCTGTTACCGGCAGAGGTCCCACTGTATCAATAACGAGCCGTCTAAAAGGCTCCGTAATGATAGGTACCAATTTCAACGGCGCCCTCGATTTGTCCCCTGGTTTGCCCACCCGCTGACAAGTGTCACATGTCCTCACGAAATGGTCTGCGTCCCGAAAACACCCTGGCCAATAGTACTCTTGCAAGAGACGGTCCTTAGTTTTCTTAACTCCTAGGTGTCCGGACCACGAACCCCCATGTGACAAGCGCAACAGATCCTGACGATAGCATTGAGGCACGACCAGCTGATCGAACTCCACTCCTCTTCGGTCTAGATACTTCCGGTACAGGACTCCACCTCTTTCCACAAAACGCGCAGTTTTCCTGGCGATACCTTCTTTGACATTGCAGCGCACGTTTTCCAGGCTGCCATCCTTTTTTTGCTCGGCTATCAAAGCCGTCCGGCTGACTTTTAGCAACCTATCAAGTCCGTCTGACGTAGGCGCGATGAGCAAATCAGTAGATAGCTCTTCTAACTTTCCCGCGTCGGGATTTTCCTCTCCAGTATCTGGCGCCTTCAACGCTACAGACTCAATTTTATTCTGTTCGGGCGTGCTCTGAATATCAGCTTGCTGCGCCTCTGACCCTTTTTCGTTGTTTGATAACGTCGGCCCCGCAACTACCGCCTTTGCAGCGAGCTCCCGAACCTTCGATCTGGTTAAGGCCTGAACACTAGCTTCACCAAACAAAAGCCCCTTCTCGCGCAGGAGGTGATCGGACCTGTTTGAAAATAGGTACGGGTACTGGGGTGGCAGCATAGATGACACTGCCGCCTCCGTCTCAAGCGCTCCGAAAGGTCCTTCAATAAGCACTTTTGCTACCGGCAGACACACGCTATGAGCTTCCACGGCTTGCTTGATCCATGCGCACTCGCCCGTGAACATATGGGGTTCTACGTAAGACGGGTGAACTACATCCATCGTAGCTGCGGAATCGCGAAGCACTCGGCACTCTTTCCCGTTCACGAGGAGGTCTCGCATGTAAGGCTCGAGAAGCTTCATGTTCTCGTCCGTGCTGCCTATTGAAAAAAACACAACTTTTGGTGTTGTTTCCGGACACTGCGCCGAAAAGTGACCCGGCTTCTGGCACGTATAACACAAGCGCGCTCGCCTCATCTCGAACCGCTTTCTGCGTTTGGCTGCCGCCGTCTCTTTACGTTTGGTCGGACTGCTTTCGCTCGCATCCGCACTACGCGTGTCCCCCTTTAATCTCATGGGCGTGAACCTTGGCCTCTCAGACTTGGAGCCAAATTCACCCTTTTGACCGTCCTTAGCTCCGCGAGCTCGACGCGTCACAAACTCCTCGGCTAGCTCAGCGGCTCTAGCCACCGTACTCACGTCTGGCCTATCCAAGACCCAGTATCGCACGTTCTCCGGTAACCGACTATAAAACTGTTCTAGCCCGAAACACTGCAGAACTTTATCGTGGTCACCAAACGCTTTCTCTTCTTTGAGCCACTCCTGCATGTTCGACATAAGCCTATACGCAAACTCTGTATATGACTCACTTTTGCCTTTCTCATTTTCCCGAAACTTCCGACGGAACGCTTCCGCAGACAGCCGGTACTTTTTTAGCAGACTCGATTTTACTTTGTCGAAATCCTCTGCTTCCTCTCTATCCAAGCGAGCGACTACGTCGGCCGCCTCGCCGGGTAACAAAGTGAGCAAGCGCTGTGGCCACGTTTCCCGAGAGAACCCCTGCTTCTCGCACGTTCGCTCAAAGTTAACCAGGAACAAACCAATGTCCTCTCCAAGCTTAAACGGCCGCATCAGGTCAGTCATTTTGAACAATACGCGTTCTCCTGCACCGTGTGCCTGACTTCCATTACGAGCGCGTTCCATCTCTATCTCGAGACGCTTCATTTCCAAAGCGTGTTGACGGTCACGCTCTTCTTTTTTCTCTTGTTGCTCTCGCTCTTTCTGTTCTTTACGTTCGCGCTCTTCTCTTTTTGCAGTCTCCCTCTCTTCAATAGTCTCAAGGCATTCCGACAGCTCGTCATCCTCAGCCTCTAACTCAAGAATAGCCTTTATCAGTTCTGGTTTTCTGAGTTTGTCTGAGACATCCAGACCCAACTCTCTTGCAAGCTCCAACAATTTCGGTTTGCGCAACGACTTCAAATCCATGGCTGCTCTGAATGCTGCTTTCTCTACTGCTTACTATTGTCTTGCCGCAAACTAACCCGGCAGCAACGACAACCACAATTACCAGCTCTGTTTCTGACACTAACAAAAAGCCTGGCAACGCTCAGAAGAAGAAAGTCCCGCACTCACCAAACCTCGCAGGCAGGAATTCCGCGCAGTCGTTCCGCTGCAGGCAACCAGTCGTCACACAGGGCTCGTTGCACTGCTCCCGGATCGTCGTTGAGCTGCTCAGCATACTGTCAACTGCATCTCTTTGCTGCTGGCCTCCGTTGTCGTGATCTCGCCGCTGGCAGACAGTTGTTTGAAGTCGTAGGCGATCTCACCGCTGGCAACCAGATATTTCGAATCGCGACACTGGAGCGATCGGATGGGAACTCGGCGCTGACGCCCGTGGTTGTACCTGGGTCGCAAGCCCCAAGGGTAGCGTTGGCCTGGCGGCCTGGGGTACAACTGCAAGCATCCGAAGGTCCCGGCAAAGCATGAGTCGACAGGTAACAACGAAACAACTTGTTTATTTTAACATCGCAAAGAGTTGGCGGTCAGGTTTGACCGAAGTAGAGAGACGGGAGAGCACTTCACTCAACGGAAGAAATCGGAGCCCTCCACTGGCGTCCGGGGGCAGCTGTTTTTATACTCTCGCAGTTGAGGGCAAGAAGGAACCCCTCAAAAGACGAGCACGTGAATGTACAATGGGCTAATGGTGACGCACACTGTCGTAGCGATGCCGTAGCACCATGTCGTGGCGCTGCGCACGATCTCGTAGCACCTGGTCGTGGCGCTGCGCAGCACACTGTCGTGGCGCTGCGCAGCATACTGTCGTGGCGCTGCCGGTCGGACACAATGACTGTAACGAGAAGATGGTCCCTGCTTTGGCATCGCCTGTTTCGGGCACAATGACTGGAACGAAATCCCTAGGCGGTCGCATCGCTGCAGACGCGCCTGGAAACACCTGGCGATGAGTGTTGCGGTGACGACGATCGGGCCAAAATGTCCGCCGCCCCGCCGCCGTCGCGCCGGCAAAACCACGTGTCGCAGGCGAAACGCAACAATCGGGATCTCCTTCCCCCGGCGGGGCGGTCTGTTGCGTTTCGCCTGCGACACGTGGTTTTGCCGGCGCGACTGCGGCGGGCGGCAGACATTTTGGCCCGATCGTCGTCGCCGCAACACTCATCGCCAGGTGTTTCCAGGCGCGTCTGCGGCGATGCGACCGCCTAGGGATCCTCCTCGCATTCCAGTCATTGTGCCCGAAACAGGCGATGCCAAAGCAGGGATCTCATTCCAGTTATTGGGCCCGAAACAGGCGATGCCAAAGCAGGGATCTCGTTCCAGTCATTGTGCCCGAAACAGGCGATGCCAAAGCAGGGATCTCATTCCAGTTATTGGGCCCGAAACAGGCGATGCCAAAGCAGGGATCTCGTTCCAGTCATTGTGCCCGAAACAGGCGATGCCAAAGCAGGGACCAGCCTCTCATTACAGTCATTGTGTCCGACCGGCAGCGCCACGACAGGGTGCTACGAGATCGTGCGCAGCGCCACGACAGAGTGCTACGAGATCGTGCGCAGCGCCACGACAGAGTGCTACGAGATCGTGCGCAGCGCCACGACAGGGTGCTACGAGATCGTGCGCAGCGCCACGACAGGGTGCTACGAGATCGTGCGCAGCGCCACGACAGTGTGCGTCACCATTAGCCCATTGTACATTCACGTGCTCGTCTTTTGAGGGGTTCCTTCTTGCCCTCAACTGCGAGAGTATAAAAACAGCTGCCCCCGGACGCCAAAAGGAGGGCTCCGATTTCTTCTGTCGAGTGAAGTGCTCTCCCGTCTCTCTACTTCGGTCAAACCTGACCGCCAACTCTTTGCGATGTTAAAATAAACAAGTTGTTTCGTTGTTACCAGTCGACTCATGCTTTGCCGGGACCTTCGGATGCTTCCAGTTGTACCCCAGGCCGCCAGGCCAACGCTACCCTTGGGGCTTGCGACCCAGGTACAACCATGGGCGTCAGCGCCGAGTTCCCAAAAGATCGTACCAGCAGGTCGGATTCAAACACATGGAAGAAATAAAGAGGGTAAAAGACCAGCGCTTCCCTGCCCAGCGCCGCGACCTTCGCACATTTCACCGTGATGAATTGTTTAAAAATTGGTATGTGGCCTGTGAGGTTTGCACAACCGCCGAGTTTGGAGTTGAGTGAGTCACTTCGTTCTTACAGGATGTTCCAGCGGTACGCTGGGCTTATGCGGATTCTGTGTGTGACTTGTATGCCACGCCGCGTACAGCAAACACATTATATACGTGGAGCTCATCATTTAACGCTGCATGCGCATTTTAGCTTGCGTTTCTCATCTCGCACAGGGATGCAGTGGGGCTGCAAACGAGTCGACAGGATGTCCGCATCCATATTCACATTCATGAACACTGTTTTTCTTTCGTTTTTATTGAGTTTAAGAAAACAAAATTTCAGCTATACGAGAAAAGGTAAACGTTTTATTTTTTAAGCGGCTTGCTCGAGTCGGATAAGTTCGATTCAGTTTACCTTAAACACCCCTCCTGGGCGTATCCCATAAGGGGTGGGATTACAGAAAATTTGGCATGTGGCTTTGGATGACAAGGCGTCAGTTATATGAATCTCAAAAAATCAATAGAGCAGGTGATCGCGGCGATGTCGTGGGAAAGGCCGTTCAATTCTGCAGCTTCACGAGAAAATGTCGCAGTATGGCCACATGGTCTAGCAATTATAAGGGTACGGCCGGTGTGGTGATAAATGCGAGCCGAGAAAGAGAGAAAAAAGGTTGTATAGAAAGGCAGAGAGGTTAACCAGCGGCAGTTCCGTTTCACTACCCTGCACGGGAGGAAGGAGTAGGGAGATAAAAAGAGAAAGGTAGAGGAAGGAGAGAGAGCGATATATATATATATATATATATATATATATATATATATATATATAGAGAGAGAGAGAGAGAGAGAGAGAGGAGACGTGCACAAGCAAACCATGTACATTATAGAGCGGCAGTGGGTGGCGTTCTTGAAGTCTATTGCGAAAGCCCGTAGACCGCAGGAATCTTAGTAACGCAAAAATGCGAGCAGGTGCACTATGTACCCTGTGCGGACAATGATGCTGCAAAAAACACTCGCGAAATAGAGTTTAGGTGGAAATGTGGAAGTGAAGATCAATGCTTGATAAAATCGATTCAGCTTTGAGGGCTGTTACACTTACTTGATATGAATAACAGGAATGCATGAACCTAACCACATGGTTCTGAACACTGTTACGTTTCGCCTACGACGCGCGGTTTAGCCGGCGCGGATGCAACGGACGCCGGGGCTTCGTTCAAAGCGGCAGACATTTTGGCCCGTTCGGCGCCGCCGCTACGCCTCCCTGCCAAGCGCGTCCAGGCATGTTCCAATGCCACGTGTCTTCATGTGCGTGTGTGAGTGTATGTGCATATTGGTGCCCACGCTTGTCGAAGCGCGGCAGCCGGGGAGAGGAGCTCCCAACAACTGTGAAGCAAGGGGGTCCGAGCGGCGCCGACACGACGGCTGCTCCTCCTTCTCTTCCCATTGTGCCCAGGCTTGTCGAAGCGCGGCAGCCGGGGAGAGGAGCTCCCAACAACTGTGAAGCAAGGGGGGTCCGAGTGGCGCCGACACGTCGCTGCGCCACCTTATCCCATTGTGCCCAAGCGGCACAGTCACGTGCTCGTCTATAGAGGGCTTCCTTCTTGCCCTCAACTGCGAGAGTATAAAAGCCGCTGCCCCCGGACGCCAAGAGGGCTCCGATTTCTTCTGTTGAGTAAAGTGCACTCCCGTCTCTCTACTTCGGTCAACCTGACCGCCAACTCTTTGCGATGTTAGAATAAACAAGTTGTTTTGTTGTTACCAGTCGACTCATGCTTTGCCGGGACCTTCGGATGCTTCCAGTTGTACCCCAGGCCGCCAGGCCAACGCTACCCTTGGGGCTTGCGACCCGGGTGCAACAACGGGCGTCAGCGCCGAGTTCCCAACAACTCGCGCCAACGGTGCGACCACAACAACACACTCGAGGGCGTTTCTGAGATATAGATGAGGCGGTTTCCATATGGCTGACGCGTACTCTATCGATAGCTTCGGTATGATCGATTAGTGCGATGCTAGTCAGCAACTATACGTGTTGGTGAGCGTGAAGCAAGTTGCGCTTTGCGAATCCTAGTGTTTTATTTGCAGATGATATTATGTGAAAATGTGCGATCCACGTTAAGTTGATGTAATGACAGTGTGACGCCTAAGTGCTTGAATGAGTCGCTTTTTTCTAAGAGGACATTAGCTACTGTATGAGAGCAGGGAAAGGCGTTACGAGTACGGGTGAAGGAAACAGATGTACAGTTACGTGGGTTTAGTGTCATCATCCAGCGATAACACTATTGCTGCACATAAGTAAGGTCATCCCGAAGGGCTTCTTGGTAGCAAATGTTATTGATAATTTGATAAATCACGCAATCTTCGGCAAACGTGCGAATTTGGCAGGATACGTGAAGGGGCAAGTCATTATAGTTTATTAGAAATAACAAAGGTCCAAGCACCAAAGCTCGTTTTGTTGCAATTCGAAAGCTTGCTGCTTCGGTTAATTCGATCTGCACCGACCCGCTCAGGCGCACAGCGGTTACTGTAAGTTTGGAGACACAGGAAATTCAGCAGACGATGTGGCTGCGTCCCTAGGCGTGAAGCTGTTTTGTATAACTTCATTGTTATTTTTTTAGTAGCCAATGCTTCTTCCGCCGGTAAAGCACTCCGTTGCTGCTTGTCTTGTGTCGCGTCATCGGGCTTAGGCGATGTCTCAAGGAGTCGGCGCTCTTCGCCTCGCCCTTCAAGAGCAACAAACAAAAAGAGATTATCTACTACTTCAAGTAATAAAAAAATAGAAAAAATAATTATTTGAATTGGTTTAATTTGCTGGCTTTTGTTAATTACACATTTCGGATAATTCGGCCAGATCTTGCCGTCGCGAAAGGGTCGAATTAACAGGGATTGACTGTATCTTCCATATCAACCATGCGAAACGGCATCCTTCAAAAACGCGTGCAACTAGATCGATGACAAATGTAATGCGCCGTTTTGCAGTTGCACACGTTAATAGCCCTTGAACATCCTGCGGCAATTCGCTTTAACTGTCGTCGAAAAAGTACGTGTGACCGGAGGTGTTAGCAGCCACTGCCCTGAATATAAACCTAAGTTCCTAGCCTTAGTAAGGTTCCAGTCGGGAATTCTATATGCATAGCGCTCGCAATAACTACTTGCAAAGAATGAAATATGCGTTTGCGACGTTTCCGTTACTCCTTGACATTTTGATATAGGCTCATGATTACCGCATACAAAAGGCTGCAAGGCTTTCGAGTTCCACAGGCATGCACGGACTCAGAAAAGGAACGCCGAAGGAAAGCGCGAAGAAGAGGAACAAGAGAAATTTAAGAAAAACAAAAAAGAAATAGAGAGAATACGCGGGCACAACTGCCAAGGGGGAAAAATATGGAAGGTGGAGGGGATGGCGGGGAGGTTTTCTTTGCCATTAACCAAGAAAACGGCTCGCGGAGCGACGCTGGCCACAGTCCCCCTAAATAATTTCAGCGCCCCAAAACGCGCACTCAATCATGTCGCTTAATTAGCGGCCTCCTCCTCATTCGTTCTCCCGGCTGGTCGTCGTTATTCGCCCGCACGCCAGCGCGAAGTTTATGCCGTCGCTATATCGCTTCGCTGTCTCCCACATCATTCTCCTCGAACGCGCCGTGTGCCCTGTTCGTGTTCCTTCTCCGCTTGTCCCCGGTTCTTCCCCCACCTTTCGAGACGCCCCTCTCCTCTTCATAATATGTCTTTTCTCTCTTTTTCTCTCTCCTCTCGAGTCGTTCCCGTTGCGCCCTTGGCGTGTCTTGGCCCCCAAGTCGAGCCAGACGCTGTACGTTATGCTGTCTGCTCTGGCGAGCGCGGCCGGGGAAGGTTTGTATTTAATCGATATCCATAATGCATGATGCCGTTTAAATGCTTGCCGCGACGGGAATCGCGCCTAATTGGCTGTGTACGTGAAATGACTCAGCAACGCGCGGCTCCTCCGCCCGTCGTCTCTGGTTTTCTTGTTTCGATCGCGCTCCCCCCCCCCCCCTCCCCGTCTTTCTTTCCCATTCTCATTTTCTTACGCGGTCGTCGTTTAGTGAGTCTCTCTTCTTTCTTTCTTCTCTCCCCGACTCGAAGGCCCTCCGAGCACGAGTCGGGTTCGAGCCGTCGCGCACCGATGACGAAGGCGATGAGACGCAATGTTGCAAAAGGCCTGCAGGTCGCTTTACGCTAATTGTTTGTTTGCGGTTCTTCTAGGTGCAGAGCGTACAGTGCGCGAGGGTCTGTCTAATCACCGCTATTCACGCCGTCTAATATTTTCTTTCCAAATGCGTGAACGCGTCCTGCTACGGGACAGCTGCAACCTCTTATTTATTCCTTCGTCTAACTTCTCTCTCTCTCTCTCAACTTTTTTTTTTCTGACGTCAGTGTTGTTGCCCAGACATTTCCTTAATGTTCCGCGCATATCGGCGCATGTTATACTCTTGATGCGGCCCCCTCCCCTACCTCTCAGCGAGGATCACATTCGTCGACCTCCCAACGCGCGAGGCTCACATTGACGGATAGTAGTTCCACTAGTGGCCGCCAGGCGCACGAATGCGCGCAACTCGAACGCTCGTAAGGCGGGTGAAATCGTCTGGTGGGCCGCCGCTAATTACACGAACACATAGATTTAGCGCGTGGCTCGGAGAACCCGTGCGGTGCGCCCCGTGTCGCTATCGCTTATTTACGTTGCGGCAGGCCGTGTAACGACCGCAACAGTCTTGCGAATGTGCGCCAGCTATACCGAACGTCGGTAGCGCGCTGTGTGTCACCTTCGTTCTCTCGCCGTGGGTACTGCCATCTTAGCCGTCCTTTCCTTTTTCTTCTGTTTTTAGAGGTCCACAAATTACGTACTTAATGCGAAGTAATTGCCTTAATCGCTGTGTCAACTCGATTCCTTTCATTACCCCCTTCTTATTTAATTTCTTTTAATACATTCGCAAATAAGCGAGCTCTACAGCAGGCCACCAAAATTACTGACATCTTTTCGCGTGTTGGTTGCACGAAGAAATAATATGTTGTTGGGTGGCAAGAGTTCTGTCTCTCACACACACACACACCCCAGACACAAAAGAGAGAAAGAAAGAAAGAAAGAAAGGAGAAAAGAAAGCAGAAGGCCTCACCCTCAGCCACAGCGACTAAAAATATAAAACACCAACAGTGCTATATTTTGCTATATTTTTATATCGCTGATATGTTTTATATTGCTGATTTATTCATCAACGATAGAAACAACCAGATTTCACAGCCATGATTTGTACAGCAAGCTGTTATTTTCGATCGAAACATTTTTTTTATTCCGAAAAAAAATCTGCCGTTTAAAACCAGTTAAAACCGTAAGGGTGTTACAGAAGTCGGAAGTATCAAAGAAGGCGATCGGTAGATAACGGCAAAGATGGTTTCAAATTGCTTCTGAGTAATGCTTGGGAACTGAAGTTCTAACCAGGGTGCGGAAACTCCCGCATACCTCCCTCGGGACGCTGGGCCGCGTGCCGATACGCGGTGGCAGCGCCGCTTGCACCGCTGGCGGCTGCCGGATATCAAACTGGCAATTATTCACGAACAAAAGAATGCCTCCATGACGTCAGTGGTGAGGTCAGAAAGTAGAGGGAGGGCGCGCTGCCGGGAGGAAGAGGATGGCCGCGGAAGCGCTCCTTTCCCACTTCACATTCAAGCTGGATGTGTTCGTGCTCAACTGCAGGCCCGCTGAGCACGTGGCCACATTGGCCACATCGCGGAGCAGGACCCGCTGAAGTTTGCCGTCTTTACGAAGCATTTTTCTGCCGCGTTTACCTTGCAAGCTTCGGTCCATTCTTTAAAGCAATGAGACATCGCTGGTACACATCAGCGCCAAGCAATTATAATGAGAAATATTTATATAGAAAACCATCGTTAACAACCAACATTCGTTGTTAAAATGTTACATTTCGTCATTTCGTGAAAGTAGTCGTTTTGACATTCCTAACTTATGGTTTAAGTTTAGGACTACAGTTCAACTAGTCCACAGATATAGTGGAGCTAGCACAAAGAAAATCATTTCCTGGCACCAACATTTGTTAATTTTGTTCGTGTGTTGTGAAGTGGATCGACTAAAGCTGGCCGATTTCTCTGTCAGCCAAAAGTCAATACAAATAAAAGCTGAACGTTTTTGTTTTTATTCACACGTATTGTGCTGGAAAAAAGCTGACCTCCACGCAGTGCGAAAGTGTCAATCCGGAAAAAAAATTCTGCGAATATACCCAGCTTAAACCTTCTTCAGTACGATCAGGGGTGCATCAAAACGCAACAAGGAATTACGTGCGTGCATCGTTTCGCCATCATTGCTCTTGAAATTTGATCTAACATCACGGCTGTGTGTTTTTTTAGCTTTAGCCTTAGCTGTCCATGTCGACAAAGAGTGAACAAAATGTATAACCCAACAACTGTGCACTCAAGCCCTTCATTACAAGCATTTCACCGGCCCCAGATGGGCTGCCGTCATGACGAATGAGTCGAGCAACACTGCTCTTATGTCAGTTCACTGAGGCTTGAACAGAACTGGTTTATTCATGCAAAATGAATACCCGCTCAGAAAATAGAGTGAACCACTTGTGCTTACCTGCTGTCATTATAGACAGCCTGAAAAACTTCGCAGAACTGGAAACCTCGGTGTTAGAACACCACAGAGCCGCCCAATCCATTAGATGCGCCGATTTAGCCATCTTCGTCTATTTGCTTAGTAGACCGTCCTCCGCTCCTTGCACGCCTGATCAAGCTTCTCTGTCTTATCGTTCCCAATCTTCGTACTTGGCCCGACAACCGAAGCTGATGACCGAGCGTGATCCGACTTGTGATATCGCTGAGCGAGTGGCAAGTGTGAGTGGAGGGAAGCTGGACGTCAGCTACTTCCCGCACTTCGCCCCATTTCAAATTCACAAAAAGAGAAATGAAAAAGAACTAAACAGAAAAAAAGGTTGTTTGCCGTTGACTCAAATTTATTTATTTCTAAAAACTCGTGAATGACAATAAATGTGAACATCCACATCTAATTTACCTCATTTCACGAGTTCTTAGGATGTCCGGCGACCGCTAGGAGCACGCATTTTCCTTGAAACCGAAAATAGCACTCGCCTTCCGAGGGTTGTTCTAGCCGCACAGATTCGCATTTTCAGACATTCATATGTAAATCACCACACCTTTTAAGAGGAGTACTGTTCAGAACAAGGATCCGCCATCAAGGTCACCAGTACGATGCACTATTCACTGGAAGAGCCAGCGAATCCTTCAGATCACCGTCATTGGATTGCTAGCGAATTTCTGCTCGGGCACGCAACAATGAACTGAGGATACCAGGAAGGGCTTGAAAAAGAAATAGCGTGATTGTTTTTCGGTGGACAACTGACTGAATGGATGAAAAAGCTGACCGCTAATGTTCCAAGAAACCTTTTCAAGATCCGTCGCTAGAAAATGGATGGATGGATACAGCTTTCTCGTACGTCCGGCAAGGTTTAACGCGACCTGGGCTCAGGTATCCCACGGGGGAACGTCAAGGCCCTGCCTCAACGCTGCCTCACGGGCTTGCTGGAATGCCCACGTCTAGATTCCGAGGTCTGAGCTGCGCAGAACGGCGGCCCACCTCGATGACACGGTCTCCGGAGCAACTGCCATCCTTCCTATAACTACACTGCACTCCCACAGCATGTGTTTGAGTGTTGCTGGTCCTTCCTGGCACAATTTGCACGTGTCGTCCTGATGCTTATCTGGGAAGATACGTTTGAGATGGAATGCATTAGGGAAGGTGTCCGTCTAGAGTTGTCTCCAAGCGATGGCCTGCCTCCTGTTCAATTTGGGACTCGGCGGTGGATATATCCTTCTGGCGTTTAGATATGCACTGGTTATGTCGTTGTATTTGGTGAGCCTGTCCCGTTCTGCGCGAGCAGTGTTCGCTACCGTGCGAGAGGCGTTGCCCTGTTCGGCGCGGCGGGTCATGTCTCGCGCCGTCCCGTGCGCCGTCTCGTTTAGGTTCGGGAGCTCGTCGCCTTCCGTGGTGACGTGCGCGGGGAACCATATGATCCTCGAGCTCGCGGTTTTGAATCTGCCCGCTTTGGCCAGAATGGACAGGGCTTCTTCGGAGATTCTACCTTTGGCGTAACTCTTTACTGCCGTTTGCGAGTCGCTTAGTACGACTTCGCATTCCTGTTCTGTGAGGGGACAGTGCGATCGCTACTTCCTCCGCTATTTCCGAGTGTTTGGTGCATACACGCAAGATTCAATTGTCGCAATTGCTTGTGCCTAAATGCTGAAAACATGTAAGTAGTATATCACATGTATATCACATGTACATGTACATATCACATGTCACATGTACATGTACATGTAAGTAGTATACACATGTATATCCAGTGTTCTTGCAGAACACGACTATCCATTCGTTGAAAAGCATCCTCACCGCCGTTCTTCTTTTTTCGCTTCTTTTTTTTTTCGTAAGCAAAGCTTTCTTTGCCTGCTCTCCCGGTTTGGCAGCGGCAGCAGCAGCTGCCGCTGCTGCTGCTGCTGTCCAGAATGTTTCCAGAATTCTAGAATCTTTCAGAATTCCAGAAGCTTTCCAGAATTTTTAGACATTGCCTGTGGCACATGGCATAATTCTTGTCCTTGAGCTAGATTAGTCGAATAAGCAGACATTGTTAGTGTGCGGCATCGAAACACATATTGAAACAATTAACAAAAAAACTAATTAACTCCTTAATTAATTACTTCTTGGCCCATAGGTTAATTTACTAATTGCAGCCATTGAGTTTGCAAGGCGTATCCACTTAAAATTAATCTTCTTGATAAAACCAGCGTCAAGAAATCACTTCCCAAAGTGTGAGAAATCCAAGTGACGGAGTTCCAGTTACTTTTGTGCTTCAATGCATACGGAGCGTTTGTAAAAAAAAATGCGAAGTTTAGCCCGAAAAGCGAAGAATCGAGTTCGATAGCAAATTAGTAGACAGTTATGCGAAGTAAGGATAGTAGTTTTACCGGCCGTATAAAGTTATAAACATTCGCTTGCTAATTAAATTAAGAAGCATGGTGTCACGCGCGCACAAGAAAACTTGGACACATCTCACTCGATGACCGTGCATGCTCGCAGCCAAAATGCGGAGTCAGGAAGCGCGGCAGCAGCAGCGAGCGTATTGACCTTCGTGCTGTCTCTCGCGTCAGCGTGAACTAAGCGGCGAACACACAACGCGCACGAAGCTATCAGCACTCGGCGCACTCTGCCCCTAAAGCAGTTCACTTTCTAGATAAGACCCGCGCGGCACGACATGCGCAGTAGCCACCGGAGTAGAATGCCCCCACCTCCCTCCCCTTCCCCATGCGCCTTACGCACGATGAAGACGGCAAGCTCCCTCCTCGCTTTCCTCCCTTGCTTGTGCAAGACTTAGTCGCGTTCACTGGCTCACTCTAGCTCGTTTTCACTCGCACACACAGCATTCGGCGCGTGGCGACGGTGTTATTGCCCTTGGACTTCATACGGAACATCACAGCGACGGCGACGCCGATGGCAAAAATGCGCCCGTGGGTCAAAAGTGGATAAAAAGTGGATCAACAGTGCATTTTTACGGTGAGTTTGATAACGCATATCTCCAATATGGTGCCATTCTGGAAAATAATTCCAGGTGGATACGCCTTGCAAGTTCACTGGCTACAGTTCGTAGGCGCCGTAATGTAATTAACTAAGAATTCAATTAGTGAATATTTTAATGCAGTCAATATGTGTCTCAAGTTTTCATGTGAGTAATATCCGCCTCTCTGAATAATCCTGTTCAAGGACAAGAATTATGTTACGACATCTGAAACAGGGGATTTCTTGCAAATTCCGGGAAACTTAAATATGATCACCCCTTATAACCGCTGTATGCTAACCGACAAAGTAGTGCCAGTAAGCACACATCTATTCTGTGTAACAAAAATACATTTCTACATAAAACCTCTACATAGATTGTCGGCTCCTAGATTTCTCTAAAACACACCGAATTCTTATTGGGACTGAGCATTATATTTAACGGATTGTTTGGTGAATTTAATTATCTTCTATTGAGCTATTTGGTATGCGCCCCTAACTGGGCGTCTGTCCGGTTTCGGCCACTCTTCCAGAATGGGTGTGTGCCACTGTGACACAAGAGAAACAGAATCCTTAAATATAGCTAGATATGTGTCGTACTCTGCGCATACAGCTGTCATCAACCACGTTCCCTCGACGAGCACCCCACATCGACTTCGTCCGTGTGACAACGCTGCGTAGACATTGTCCGCGCAAGCTGTCGCCAGCGTTCTAACTTTGCCTCGGTAATCGCTACAAAGAAATTAATGTATAAGAGACGATAAATTCCAAAGAAAAAAACATTGGTGATAGTGATTTTCGAACCTACGACCTCACGCTCAGAGGCCAGGTGTCTTGCCCACTTGGCTAAACCAGCGCTTCCTAGATAGCAGGCCTGCGCACTCTGCTTTATGAATGACATCGTACTATTTGGACCGAAACTTCCATTGCCAAGCCCGGCGTGACGAAAGCGGTCACGTCAAAATAACCGCGCCTTACTCGGGAGCGTCCCTGTTAGATTCTATGGCAATCGGGCAAGGTAGCACGACGTCACGGATCGAAGTGCACCGGCCTTGTGCTAACAGGAGGCGTTGGCCAAGCGTCCCAACGCGCTCGCTTGCCCGCGAGGAGTTCATAACTCGAAGGACCGCTCAGCGGCGTTCAATTGCACATTACTGATTTCGCATTCACAACTCGTACATAAGAAGTGCTTAGGTGCCCTCCGATTTTGGTTTGCCCAAACACGTGTCGTGGTGGCTGGTTTTCTTTTTTTTTTTTTTTTTGCGTTCTGCTGCTGGGCACGAGGTGGCGGTGGTGCATTCCGACGGGGGCGCAATGCGAAAACCTTCTTGTACCACGCAATGGGTGCACGGGAGGAAACCCCATGTGGTCGAAATTAATCCATGGAACACTCCACTACGGCGTCCCTTATAAACAACTGTGCAGTTTAGAGACGCTGAACCTCACAAAATATGAAATTAAATAAAGGCTGGGATTTTATGCTCCGAAACCACGATATGATTATGATGCACGCTGCAGTGGGGTGACTTCGGATTAATTTTAACCCCTTGGAGTTCTTTAACGTGTACCCATTGCATGGTAAACGAGTGTCCTTGGATTTTGCCCCCATCGAAATGTGGCTGCCGTGTGCGAGGATCAAACCCGAAAATGAATAAATAAAATTATAATTACTTTCCCTCCTGAAATACATGGATTTCTTTATGTCGTCAAGCTGAGTTCATAGTTTATTTTTTACTTCGTCATGATAGTAACTGGTGACTGCGACCATCATACACTTCGAAATCACACACAGAGAGAGAGAGAGAGAGAGAGAGAAAGAAAGACGGAAAGCTAGCTTATTTTGAATAAAAGCTTAACGTTACTATACTTTTTCGACGAGTGATGTAACGGTGGGAGCCATATGGAAGAGAAGACATCAGAGCTCAGCGATACGGCAAAAAACAACTGACAAGAGGATAATAAATATTCTAATCACTCGCGTAGGAAGTTGAGGCAAATTAGATGCAAGGAACACAGTGGACCACTCAATTTGATCGCCAACTCAAACAATCTCGTTGATACAACCACAAGAGCGGTGATGGTGGAGAGAACAGTAGGCCGCAGCAGGTGATGTGGCAGTAGCGTGAAGAAAATATCTCTCACTTGCCAAGCTCGAGAGTCACTAGGAATAATGAAGGAACTGGGAACTAGCTAATAAACTGGGAGCGGGCATTACATCACGCAGCCAGTCTTAGCGAGCAAACTAACCCTGAATATATCCGCTTCGCTCTTTTCTCTTTCATAAAGTTGGCCCAACAAGTGACCCTGCTCTTGGAGGACTCGGCCCGGTGTGCTTGGTTCCCGGTAGGTTTTAACCGATGCGCACAAATTCGGGCGCTTTGGCAACAGCTGTATGCCCATTTTCTCCCCATATGCTTGTGCAATTCTGGTGGTTCGTTGTGACGCATATATTTACTGTCTTCCTCACAACACGGCAGGGCGGCAGCCACACGTTGCTGTCGCACTCGTCATTTTTACAGCGAAGCTGTATATGGTGAGCCGCTTCGTCTATCCGTCCGTCCGTGCGTCAGTTGGTCGAGTGTGCGCTGAGAACTCACCCGGTGCAACCCATGCGCATGCGCGAAAAAAAAAAAAGAAAGAAAGAGGTGCTCAATTGACCAACACCACCTAGATAGCGCAAGACATTTTTTACTCCGATCCATGACGTCAGGCTAACTGGCCCGAAATTTCCATTGACAAGGCTGGCGTGAAGAAAGCAGTGACGTCAAAATCGCTGTTGCCTACTCGAGAGCATCCCCATTAGATTATATGGCAGTCGGGCCAGGTAACAGGACGTCATGGATCGGAGTGAAAAGGCCTTGTGCTATCAGGTGGTGTTGGTTTAGCTGCGCCAGTAGTGACGTCGTTGCTCTCTGTCTCAGCCGAGCGCGCGCGCAGCACTTTCTCCAAGGTGGTTTCTCTCCGGCTCCGAAATGGGTAGGCCACTCGTCATACGTACTCCTGAGGAGCAGACAGCTTTCGATCAGCAACGCCGCGAGCAGAACCGGGAAAGAGCTCGTCTACGCCGTGCCGATGCTGCAGCCCAGGCACAAGAGCAGGCTTGTGCAGCCGAATGCAAGCAGCAACTGCGTACCGAGTGAGGATCCGGCAGCCTACCAAGCCGTCGTTTAAGAAACTGTCGGGATTAAACCAGCGATAAACACCCCGGTCCCACGTTTCAGCTGCTCTGGTTAACAATCTGTACAGAGTGCTTGGGCGATGATCGTTTTTCGGAAGAGCGTGCGCTGCGCGCTGTTAGTGCGATGCCATAGAAGATACAGAATCTTGTTGTGACATCATCACGTGTCGGGCTGACTTGTTCTGGTTTCAACAACACCCCTTGATTGTTCCTCCAAGTTCTTCTCTTCCTTCACGCCAGAAAGAAGTTCATGCAAAAGTCCAGCATATGCAGATGATCATCTGCAGAAAGAGCAAGCGAATTGGATGTTGGGAACGCAGCAGACCAACGGCTCTAATGACTGCGTAAACAAATCCAACCCGCATTGCAAGATGTAAGTACGGATTCTGTATATAGGAGCAGAGTATAATTTTATAGGAGCGAATCTGATGCTTTGAACGACACGTTTATGTGAAATTCCGTGATTCTTTTTGGCTTTCTCTCTCTCTCTCTCATATATATATATATACACGCGTATAATAAACGAGAAGAAAGGAGGTTAACCGAGTGGCCCGATTTTTATTGATCATGTTATGGGAAGCCAACAAACAAAGATACCAAGGACAACATAGGGGAAATTACTTGTACTTGCTGATTGAATTAAAGAAATGATAAATTAATGGCAATGAAACTGGAGGAAAAAAACAACTTGCCGCAGATGGAGAACAATCCCACGTCTCCGCATCCCGCGTGCGATGCTCTAACCAATTGAGCTACCGCGGCACCGTTTTCCCATCCACTTTTTTGGGTATTTATGTCCTAGTACTACAACTAACCTTGGGAGCGTGAGCCAGAGCCACCACTCGCAAGCCTTGGTGGCGGATATGGAACATCCTTTCTGCCGCATGCAGAAAGGAGCTCGGCAGAACCTATGTCGTCACTAAACTCACCATAGCGAAAATAGTGCCGATTCATCTTCGAGGGGCTTTCAAACGTCAGAAATTTTATGGAATAAATCAAGTTTTCATTGTGGCGGTAGCATAAACGCAATGTTCCCATGTAGAGGCAAATGTTCCTTCCCGCAATTTGGTTAGCAATCTTGTAAAAGGAGATTTCATATTTTTTTTTGGCTATTCTTAGCGCAGATGGTTTCGTATCAGTCCATTCTTTTGTTTTGTGCTTCTCGAAAAAAAAAATGATAAGGACATGCTTTATTTTCAGCTCACAAAATTGGCCGGGCAAATGAATACCATTTCATGAAGCAAATAGCTGGAGTTTCCTACCTTGAGACCTAGCAGTGACCTTGCCGCGCCGCTGCAGCAATGTCGTTATATGTATGTACCGTGTGGTCCCAGCTAACGTTAGCCTAACTGCTCAGCGAAAAAAAAAATAATAAAAGAACACGGTGCAAAATACAATGATAAAATCTAATGTGTTCCGTCATCAGAGGTCTGACGACCGAACACCGTAGGTCTTAAAATTGTATCTTGCAGCGTGTTCTTTTTTTTAAACAGCTTGAATAACGTTAGCTGAAACACCTTATGTAATAGGGGAACCGAGAGGCTCGATTATTCTCGTAGTAAGGAGCCAACAGACTACGAAGACAAGGCAAACACAATGAAAAAATATGCTAAAGAATGCATTGGCACTGCCAGTTAAAGATCGTCTCGAAGTGCTTGCTAGAGGCACGTTTTTCGGAAACTGCTGACTGGAAAGACAAAGTAATTCTTGCCACCCTTTAAGAGCGTATATCATGAAAGTTGAGCTAGTCTTAGGATTTCTGCTAAGCCAGCCATGACTTCTCTACATTTATGTCTCAATTTTGCAATTGCCACATATGCACTAAAACAACAAAAAATAAATTAAATTCTTGGTTTTACGGGACAGAACTAGATCTGATTATGAGGCACGCCGTAGCAGGAAGAATTAATTGTGGCCACCTGGGATTCTGTAACGTGAACCTAAATCTTAATACACGAGCGTTTTCGCATAGCTTGGATTATACGTAATGGACATAGTAGCGCGAGTTTCTCGAACAATTCTTTTTAGATTTGTTGATCAGTCTTTGCTACGTGAAGCACGATTGCTGCATTGAAACAGAAGGTGCTTATTGTCACATTCAGATTTTCTTGGTGAATGTATACCATTCTCGAGGCTTTGGTAAAGAGAACCCTGTACGGGGCTCACAGCATCACGTTTACCACGAACGCAGAGCAAAAACATGTTTGTTTCTTCCTATCTATGTTTTTTTTTGGCTGCGAAGATCCGATTTGTGCCAGCAAATGGGCCAAGTTCCATATTACTCGTTCGTCACGCTCGCGTTCAGACGCGACACATATAGCGTGAAAAAGAGCTGCCGGAGTGCGTACACCTGGGATCGATCCAAGTATGTACTGCATGTTCAAGAGAGAGAGAGAAAATAATGCAGAGAAAGGCACGGAGGTTAACCAGAGGTAGTTCCGGTTGGCTACCCTGCGCAGGGGGAAGGGTTAAGAGGGATAAAAAGAGAAAGAGAGTGGAAGGGGGAGATAGAAAGAAAGGGAGACAAGCACGAACAAAGCGCGTACACTACAGAACGGTAGGGGGCGGCATTCTTAGAGTCTGTCGTGAAGCCCCGTAGACCGCAAGAACGTTAATAGCGCGAATAAGGCCTTCAACGCGGATGTTCTTTCGGAGCATTGGCCTAAAGCTTTTAGTTCTGAAAGTGGACGATTGACCAGCTTGTCCAGTACCCTGCACATCACTTGTCTCTCAGCCCTGTATCGCGGGCAGACACAGATAATGTGTGCGAGCGTCTCGTCGATGTTACATGTGTCGCACGTGGGGCTGTCGGCCATTCCTATGAGGAAAGCATAGGCTTTTGTAAATGCAACGCCTAGCCACAGACGGTAAAGCATGGTCTGTTCACGTCGTGGTAATCCAGGCGGGAGGTGCATCCGTATGTCCGGAGACAACGAACGCAACCGACACATGGTGAAAACATTTGAGTCCCACAGGGGCAAAGTACACTCACGGGACATCAATCGCAGCCCAGCCGCAGCGTCTGATCGCGAAAGCGGAATGAAGACTCGTTGACCACTTTCATGTGCCGATCGGGCGGCTTCGTCGGCTTGGTCATTCCCGCTGATGTTACAATGTCCTGGAAGCCACTGAAAGATTATGTTGTGTCCCTTATCATAGCTTTGATGATATATGTGCCGAATTTCTGAGGCCAGTTGTTCATTGGGTCCGTGGCGCATTGGGCTTCGTATGCACTGAAGGGCTGCCTTGGAGTCACTGAAGACTGTCCATTGTTGCGGTGGTTTCTGCTTAATGAAATCAAGTGCAGCACGGAGCGCCGCGAGTTCTGCACCCGTTGATGTGGTCACACATGAAGTTCTTAACTTGATTTCCTCAGATTGTGCCGGGATGATGACTGCAGCAGCAGCGCTGTTGAGTTTTACTGAGCCATCTGTGTATACATGTTTCCGGAATCTGTGCACGTTGTGAATGTGCTCCAAAGTTGCTTGCTTCAAAGATTGCAATGGCGCTCCAGCTTTCTTTCTGACTCCTGGAATTGTCAGTTGCACTTGCGGCCGGTGCAGACACCACAATGGATCTGACAATCGTGAAGCGGGCGTAAATTCTGATGGCAAGTACGACTGATGTCTCACAATAGTTTTAGCAATGTTCAAGGTAAACATTCAAGCCACTATGCATAAACGATCTGATGATACTTGCATTGGGCACCGTCAAGCGCCGACGGTTTTCTGTTGGTGTCGTCTTCTGCACCTATACCACAGTGTCGATCTATAGGCCCGGTGCCTGTCACATTGGGGGACGTGCCCCACAGAGGTGCTCTCTCCCTTCGTTCCACGGGCGCTAACATTGCGCCGCACATACTGTCTACGCGATTTGCGTGTTCGCGATGCAAATTCTCTCCCTCCCCCGCCCCGCACAAAACAAAAATAAAAGAAAATAAACATAATAATGAATATATACGCTAGCTGTAGAAACTAACTGCGAAGGGCACTTCGCGATGCGCTTTCTGAAGCTCAATTGACACGACGGACCGAACTTCCGATCCAGTTTGGTAACAAATTCGACTTCGCCATGCCATTTGCTAGCCGCCTGCTTAGCTCAGACGGTAGAGCGGCTGCCTCGGAAAGGCGGTGGTCCCGGGTTCGAGTCCCGGACCAGGACGAATTTTTCTTCAACTGCGAGGCTATTCTTTCGAGGAACCCGTGTGGGTTTCCTTTGTAGCAATTGCTACGATTGGATAGACGTTTCGTTTTCTCTTAATTAGTTTGGTAACAAACACGCGTGACTTCGTGCTGCCGAATCAGGCCACATACGAAGGTACCGCAGACGATCTGCTATAGCGGCGCGATTTGTTGCAGCTCAGCCACGATCGCCTATGAATGTGCGCAATAAGCGAATGACAACCTGATGCATATACAAGATGCAGGCTACTTCAGCGCGCGGGAAGCCTCATAGCGTTGTCCATGCGTTTCCCCATTCCCTTTAGCTTACAGCACTGGATTTCACTAACTTTTCCAGCAGTAGGAGGGGTTATTCTCAAGACCGTGTGGGGAAGTCTCGAAATGTTGTCGAAGAATCGAATGCTCATAACATCTGTTCTTTGTAGTTAAGGCAAAGTGAGTAAATCGCGGCTAAGCTCGTTTAAAAAAAATAATGAAGAAAACTTAGAGTTGTAGGACAATGTAGAGATTAAGTCAAACACTATAAATACCACTTTCCAGCATCACGTCTCAAGCCATTTGCGCCAACCGGTAGGAGGGTCCGTACCTAGGATGAGTGACATCGAGTCATGCTTTATGTTTGAGCGCCAATTGGATCTGACCATCTAAGTCGGCTGCGCGTAAACTGATGGTTGCGCATCGTCGGTTGCTTTATCTTCCTTTTTCTTTTCTTTTTTTATTTTGTAGCGGATCAGTGTATAATCTGAAGGAGCAACTTCAATAAGGGCATCGCTTGTCCGTTGTCTCTAATTCACTTAGTGTTGAAACGAGGCGAAGGCCCCGACGACACAACGCGACGCGAATGGCGCCACCTTTGCACGTCACGCATGATTTCGCTTCGACCAGGCCCGTGGAACGATTACAAGCCGCGACACTGAGACCCAGCCCAATCGACTCCTGGATCTCTCTGTGATAGCGCGCACGATGAGCCTACGTTGCGAACTCCTTAGCCGGGATAAACAGCGCTCGCGGCATAAAAGTTTGCGCCCGCTCGCATTAAACGCCGCTGACTAGAGACGAGAGCGTATGGGCTCGCGCACCTCGCGCGGGACAGCGAGAGGCAATCTGGGCGCTCTGGAGGAATCGCTAAGCCCGCTGCTCATTGCCTTGCTTATCGGGGTCTGTTCGAGAGTAACTCCAAATCCCCGTACCCAATCTGTTTCGCGAGTACTGCTCCGTAGAAAGCTACGGGGGCGCGCGCGCGGTAAGGGAGGACGCGATCGCAATCTTTATTCGAGCGCCGTCTCATAACAAACGCATAAAAGATCCCAACCCCCTCGTCTCGCCACCCCCTTTGGCGGCTTACGCGCGGCATGATTTCCCCGAGGGCCGCTCGCAAAAACTGCCGCCTCGACGACGTCGCAAAAGACCGAGCCAATTTGCACGGTACGCGTTCGCTTATACACCGCCGCCGCCACTGCGCGTCCGCGTTTATCCTCCGCGACACTGCGCCCGCGAGCCATGCTGCAGAGGAGTGTGCAGGCAGGATGTTGTACATCGCGCGGTCTCTCTCTCCTCGCGGCGGCTCCGCGCACCGAATTCAAAACAGGGAAATCGCGTTTCTGGCGTGCTGCGATGACAGAAATGCGTGATTTAGGAACACGTCGAGGCAACGCGTGGGATGCACAGGGCAGACGGATAGGTGTTACGCCGCGACGAGAGCACTCGCTACGCGTCACTGCGGGGAGCGCCGATTGTTCATCCTGGTGTCGCTGACACCGTGTACAGGGCGACAAACGGAGCCCTCTGCCGCTGTTTATGGGATTTACGAGTCGTCCCTGAGGAAAAAGGAGCCAAGCTTGCGCGTCGCGCCGCGACGGACGAGGCTAGCGCATCGGGACGCAGTACGTGCACTCCCCCCCCCCCCCCCCCCGCCCCCTCCATGCTCGTGCTGCCCCGCCTTTAGCTGCAGGGGAGGAAGGCCTGTCGCCTCGCATCTGGCCTGATTGGGATAGACACTTTTTCTCCGTCCCGTCTGCGACTGTTCCTTGCTGGAACACCGCGCTCTGTTTCACGCTAAACGCGTCCGGCCAATCAGCGGCTGGTCTCGGCTAGGCGGCTGCCTCTCTCTTGGTCCCTGCCGGCGTCGCTTCCCGCGAACTGGCCGCTCTACCGGCTCTGCTCAGCCCGACCCCCTCACCGTCGACGAGAGGAAAAAGGCCGCTTGATCCAATTGTCCTCTTGCACCCTCTGGATTGTGTGCGAACTCGGGGAGGCGGAGCTCTTTGGCCCCCCCGTGCGAAACGGAGCGCCGGAATCGAAATGCCACATACATAAAACATCTGGTTATACACCGAACGCGACTGTTGCCGGCACCTCTTTTCTTTTGACACTCGACGAATAGTGCGCGCCAAGCACTGTATGGTCGCGTATGAGGAGCGAACCGAGCCGCCATCATCCAATAAGAGCGCGTGCTTGGAATTTGTGAGACTCGACGCCACGTGTGCGGCCTCAAAGAGGCTCTTCGCTACGGCCCCATATGAGCTCCGCGCGCGGGGCGTCGCATCTAAGTGGATTTCAGCGCCAAGCCGCGACTGCATAGTCGGTCCTTTAGGCGCAATGGCTGGTGTGCCGAGCGAGCCAAAGGGAACCGCCAAGCCCGACCAAACAGGATCCAACGACGGCGGCGCTTGTTTTTGCATACGCGATGGGCTCGCTCGTGAATCGCTTTTGGGAGCGTGCACTGCAAGGACTCCCATGAGGTGGCCGACTTGCTCTTTTGAGGGCCACCGCCAGTGCACCTCGCTCTATACGGATTGAAGCGGCGAAGTATGCTTGTTCGCACTCTGCCACCTCTGTATGCTGCCATAATGCGATGAAACAGAGCCGGGTTCTTGCGCCATATGGCTTCACAACACAGAGCCGAAAATGAGGCGGAGAATGTCGCGCTTTCACACGTTCCCTATGCGTGCACAGACCAATGACACAAGCGACGCGGACACCGGCAGCGACGCTTGATAACGGCGCATTTTTCCTGCTGGCTCCATATCCCTTCGAAGAAATTGAATGACGAAACTAATACTGGCGCAACATGTCTATTCTGCGCAGCCAAGGCAAGGGGTTAGTGTCCGCAACCATCGACCTTTGAAAAGGCTGCGATCTGCAAACGAACGAGATTTTTGTGAGAAAGAGACGTTTTTTTTAATATGTTCATTTATTCATTACGGCAGAGCTATCGCTCTCTACCCTCCAAGGTTCGGCGTGGCTGCTGCTGGTCGGTCTCTGGGCGGGCTGATATATTTCAGGATATATTTATGAAGTTTTTATGTGTTCCGAATGCAAGCTCCACACGGGCTTATATTAGCCGCATATGCTGACTTACAATGTAGTACCAGTGAACCTATCTCATCCTTTGCATAGTGAAAACAAAAAGCTATACATAATACCTGAACATATAATGTCCGCTCATTATTATTATAAATTTAAAAACAAAACAAGCTGATGATGGTGATGATGATGATGACTCACTTGACAGGAGATGGGAAGCGAGGCCAGGCTGGCAACTGCCACCGGAAAGGGCTCAACGCCTGCCTATACTCTTCAGAAAGGAGAAGACAGAAGCATAGAAATGGAGGATAGGGAGAAGGGGAGCAAAGAGGCCCATACGCATCTCAAAAGCACACAGAGCTCATTCGGTGTTTGTCTGTTTGAACTCCCGTGATTTAAAGATTCGGTATGTGCCACTGGGCGTGTGCCCATTCTTGGGCAATCCTCCAGGCAAGCGCTGCCGCCCCACCAATGGAGAACGATGCAGCCATCCGCCGTCTTCAGCGAATTAGTACGTTCTGTTGCCAGTTTTTTTTTCCCTTAGCAATGTAAAACGGGAAAGAAGTGCTACGCTTTCGCTTTTATGTCGTCAGTGGAGCAGTGAGAGGACCAGCTGGTCAGGTCAAGCACTGCGGGCCAGCCTCGACTGGTGGACAGGGCGAGACTAGCGCGGCAAGGGACAATGACATCCTAGGCAGAGGAAACACTCGCATGGGGACAACTAAAAAAAAAAAATACTTTCGTATGCTTATTTTGAGTAATGTTTGCCTGCTCCTCGGAAGTATGCCCAGCAGCAAAAACGATTAAATATACAAATACCTGCCGGTTTCAGATATATACCTTAGTAGGACACGATGCTTGGGCCCACGGAGCCTAGAAAATACCTCTTGTGGACCTGTCCTGGCCTTAGCCAGATCCGACGACGTTACCTGCAAACAGTCGGCCTTCATCCCACGGGACCACCGGACTACGATTCTTGGTCACGGTATTTATGATCCTTTCTTTTTCGAGATAAACTCGAAACAAAGAACACTCAAACATGCGCACACTTCTTGCTGCGCGTAATCTTAAAATAGAAATGCGATCCAGCCAGTATACTTCACGGTCGCACTTGGGTATTTCGTCAGAGAGTTTCTGATTATGCTGCTTTGAAACTTGAAGCGCTTAAGCGAGGCGCCGAATTCTTGAATCTGTGCTGTCAGTCACTGTTATGACTGCGTCTTCGCAAACCGTTTTGCATGTAAGTCTACAAACGATGACTAACAAGCGCCAAGAAAGAAGTGCGATGCGCGCTCAACGTTGACATCTTGGGCGTGCGACACGTTGCAGTGTTAGGTGCCACCTAAATACATAGGCCCTCTATTACATTATGCTGCGTGATATTGCAGATAATCTTTGCGCCGAAACGTTCAAGAAGCATGGGGAGCACTCGATTACTGACCTCGCTAAATCTTCAAGCAGAGCCCCAATGTGGCTGAGTATGACAAACACGGCCAAGATACAGAGCCTGAAATAGGAGCACCGAATTGGGGTATACTGCAGCAGCAATTCCCTCCGGAGCAAATTATAGTATTTGCCTTACAGTTGAAAACTTGTCAACATTCTCTATATACAATATTTCTCAGATGCTATATATAGAGATTGGACGTCTGATCTCTGATCTGGAAGCTGACAGCTATTATTGTCATCAACAGTTACTCACTTTCATCGTACCTCATTTGCACTTTATTCCCAAAATGCAACTGAATTTAAGACAGACACTGAGCTACATAGCAATATTTCAATGGATTATACAGAGTGTTCCAGTTAACTTTATGCAAGGCTTAAAAATACTCTGGGGTTGAAATCACAAAGCTATATCTTAGTAAGCGCTCTTTGCCATTGGCAGGCCGCCTGCACTAATAATACGTCCAGCATCAGGCATGCTGGAATTTCCCGTTACAAAAGAATTCTAGAGTGGGAGGAGGAGTAGATCTTATGAAGAGAAAGGAGGAGAAGTCGGCCTGGATAGCGGGTCTCTAGCCTGCTACTACTCGCTGAGGCAAGGGCAAGTGCTACATATAGGGGAAGATAGGTGGCAGGTATTCTAGAGTAAGAACATTTAATGAATACGGGCCGTGATGTATTATAGGAGGACGCGACGAAAAGGATGATGCTGTCGGCCACTTTGTGCATGGAGCAAATCACACAGTTTTTAGAGAGCAGCTCTTAGGCGCCCGTTCCTGCGGCGAGCGTCGGCGTCGTCCCTCGGCCTCTTCGTAACTGAGCGAAAGAGCACAGCGTAGGATGAAACAGAAAGCGCGGAGCGCGGATGAAAGACCGCGATAGCGAAGAGGGCGCCACGAGGAATGTAGAGGAGGAGGGTGTGGCGAAAGCATGAGAAAAAATGCGTAATGCCGCGTAAGACGGGCTTTACAGCGACGATGGGGACGAGATGGCGCCAGAGTAGCGCGCGTCGTCTGTCCACCGTTGACGCCACCGATACCATACATGACAAAAAAAAAAAAAAAAAGCTCTGCATGAGCGGAGGTCTGTCTCCGGCGGCTGCTGTGAATCGCACCCACGCACTGCATCTCGCAATCTCCCGCTTAGCTCGGCAGTCGTGCCACACTTCACTCCATTTGCAACGTTTAGCAAGAGACATATTGTCCGCGACAGCCAATATATCGCGAAATGAAAAGTATAGAGCTGCACTCAAATTACGCAATGGGGAGCATCGTAACCGTCGGTATTTTTCTTTCTTTCTCTTGAATTGAACAATTATGCAAAATAATTAATCCCCTCCGCAAGTTTTATATTTTGATACAATCTTCCAATGAGGCACTTGCAGAGCGTTGAAGAAAACTGTCCGATTTAGCAGTATTTAAATTCGAGTCTATTACGCAATTATACCGCGTCATAAAGAAAGGCCGCCAAATATGATAATAGCTACGTGACTACGCGCTTGCGCATAGCAATCGTGGTGCTCCCAAACGTGCCTCGCGTGAACCAATAGCTCTTTTAGCCTAGCGCGTTGTCACTGATAAAGTTACGAGACAGTAACGTTGTCTACAAAATTCACATCAGTGATTACCGTGATTGGCATCCACTGCCGAAAGCAACAGACGCGGTCGTTTACGATGGCGAAAGCAAAATGGAGAACCTGAAATCGCCACCAATACATTTACCTTGTCGTCGTCACAAAGGCCTGACACACGCAGCTTTACATTCCATTTGAAAACGGTGCAACAACAAGAGCTGCACTAAATAGCTCAATCCGTGCTGCGCGGGTAAAAAGTATACAGTTCTAATCATGAGGCCGGAGGAGGAGGGGCGACATTTAGCGCGCGTTACTTTAGGACTGTACTATATCATAAGCGCGAGAAAACGAATCGGATACAGACTCCGCTCAAAGCGCAAAAGGAAGTCTGTTTCTTTTTACACAAATGTGCACCTCGCTATCTGTGTCAAATCCACCCACCACGTGGCGCAGGCGCCAGCGTTCTCTTGTCGCGGAGGTACGCCGCAGGCTATATAGTGCTTATATCGCATAGCGGCATGCGCCCCATTGAAAGCGTAAGCGGACAAAAAAAACAGAAGAGAGAAATGTCAAAGGGTTGTTCACCAGGTATAGTGCAGTCGTTGAGTGCACACGCTTGAATATCGACCGTAGATTGAAGGTGTTATAAAAAATTACAGCACGGCTATCCTTTTCATTACGACAATCCCCGCACTAGTAAAACATTAAGCAGTAGCAATAATAAAGGAAGGACAGAAAACGTGTCCAAAGAAAGAAAGAAAGAAGAAAAACAGAGAAAAAGCTACGGTTGAATTTCTGAGACGCGGCGCGATGGCGTCAGGGTAAGATCGAAATGGAGACTACTCGTCTCTGTGACTCGTGCATGTATACGGAAAGTGCCGTGGTTGCTCGGTTTCGGAAGCGGAAGGCATCTGATCGCGCCGGTCCCTACTTCATACACTTTTAATGCTCTCCCCTTCGCCCCTTCTTGGCCAAGGACCCCGTGCTCGTTTCCTGTGGGTTGAGCGCCGCGTCCGCGCGGGAGCTTGTCGCCCAGTGCTCGACCGAGTTTTCGGCAAATGGAAGAGGTTCCTCCGCAGCGACGCCGGCGCCGTTTTGTTTGTGCGCGGAGCCGACCGCAGCGCGTGCGCGCAAGAAAAAAGAAAGAAGAGAGGGAAAGAGAAAAAAACTAGGAAAGAAAGGAGGAAAGAAAAGAAAATGACGAAGGGAAAAAATAGGGAAAAAAGAGCACGGAAGGGGGAAGAGGGGAAGCGCGCAGAGAGAAGCGTTAGGGTCGAGCCAAACGCGCGTTTTTGATTGAAATCTAAAAGTAATTTCCTGCACTACTGCGTCTCTCTCTCACCGCCAATGAAAAATGACAGCGTGTATGCGCCATCGTCTAGCAAACGCAGAAGAAAGAACAGGAAGCACAAACACAAGTAGAAGGAACCAAACAGAAACTAACCAAAACATAAATAAAGCTAAAATACAAACAGTTCTATGGGGAAAGAAGGGTAGGGTAGACGACGGCAAAGAGAAAACGAAAGATTAGAGGAACGGGCCGCCGTTCAAGAAAGAATGCATTATCTTCGGCCAAAACGGCACCGCTTCATTTATCATTGCTTCGGGGCTAAAAGGGAGGGGCGTAAGTGAACACGGAAAAACGTAAATAAACGTTTTTCTTTACTTTAGCCACATTTTTCTTCTTTTCCCCCCTTTTATCTCCGTCGGGCTTTGGGTCCCATCCAGCACCGACTGACTCTTTCTTTTTTCACCACTGATGATTCTCGTGCGTTGAGTTCCCTCCCAAAACGGTCCTCATTTGTTTTCATCCATCTCCTCGGGGCGCCGCATTTCCACTGCGCCTGCATGCAGAGCGGTGTGCGAGGAAAGGGCAAGGAGTTATATGCGCGCACAGCCTTTTCCCTCGTCTCCCCAGTTTTGCTCCGTTCGCGGTGGCTCCGTGGTGATGACTGATATGCAAATGTTTGAAACAGATGTTGCCGCATATGCGACGCCGGCCTATTTGTATATACGAACGGTCGTTAACGGCAATAAGAGAGAAAGAAAAACACCGCGACGCCGTCACACGTTTACACAAAGACGCCACAAAAAAGTCGACACCGAACGGGCAAATGTTCCAGACGAATAAACGCAAACATGCGCACGTACGAAATGAGATGCGAAATGTTTTTTTTTTTCTCAGGAGCTAATTCAAACAATCTTGCTGCTGCTGCCGCGACGGCTGTGGTTCGGCGATGCTGCAGCACTGTTCAGTATTGAGTGCGCGCGCGCGGTCTTGGATCCCGCGCGACGGATCGACTGAGGTCGTACTGTTTGTGACAGCAATATGCGCGGAGTCTGCATGACCGCTGTATTAGGTGACTGATAGGGAGAACCGGAACATTGCCCGCGCATTGGAAACGAAAACCGGAATTTTGCCCTTTGCGAAGTTGAGTCTTTTATACACGATATTGTCCGCGCATACCAGTCTAAGGGAAGATGTATGGATGACGAATGCGCAGACAAGCGGTGAAAATCATGAGACTATAGCGATGACACGTACGCTTGCAGGCGCACACATGCACGTACGCGCGCGCACGCACCCATGCGCACACTATATGTACTCTATATAGAAGTACGCCTACTTCCGTCCTGAGTGATTTCGACACTCAAGAGTAGCTTAATCAGGGCGCGTTGGTTCATTTTTCACACAGGAGCCTCTTGTCGCGCAGAAAACAAGGTCACAGACCAAGCAGTGTGTGTGTATTTTCGTCTGCATCCTTGTATCCTGTTCTGCAAGATAGAGAGAAACCGAGAGTGAGAGAGAGTTAGGTCGGCCTGAATCCAAGTTCTGACTTGCTACTCAGCGTTGGGCAACTTAGACGAGAGTTAAAAAAAAACAGCAGCCTGCGGTGCCAACGCCGCATTCCACTAATGTCCTGCGCGACGAGAGACCGAAGAAGCAGCCGCAACTACCAAGGCCGGCAGGCGATAGTGGTACGTGCTGCCCGAGCCAGCATGCAGCAGCACACTGTGGAGCTGGCTGGGGCACCCACGCCGGCTTCCGAGGGCGAGAGTGAGGGTGACGTTTCGTCGCGCGATGCCCTCTCACCTCACGAAACACATGGCGCGCAATGCAGGCAGTAGGTGTTGGTGCTCCCTTTCGCCCGTTCTGGCCCTTCTAGGCATGCTTGTGACGTGGCGCCGCAGCCAATGGGAATTTGTCGAGGCGCACTCGTGGCAATGCGTCTTGTTGCGATTCGCCTGCGACACGTGGTTTTGCCGGCGCGACTGCGGCGGGGCGGCAGACATTTTTGGCCCGATCGTCGTCGCCGCAACGCTCATCGCCAGGTGTTTCCAGGCGCGACTGCGGCGATGCGACCGCATAGGGATCATCCTCGCATTCCAGTCATTGTGCCCGAAACAGGCGATGCCAAAGCAGGGATCATCCTCTCATTCCAGTCATTGTGCCCGAAACAGGCGATGCCAAAGCAGGGATCATCCTCTCATTACAGTCATTGTGCCCGACCGGCAGCGCTACAACAGGGTGCTACGAGATCGTGCTCGACATGGTGCTACGGCATCGCTACAACAGGGTGCTACGAGATCGTGCTCGACATGGTGCTACGGCAGCGCTACGACAGTGTGCGTCACCATTAGCCCATTGTACATTCACGTGCTCGTCTTTTGAGGGGTTCCTTCTTGCCCTCAACTGCGAGAGTATAAAAACAGCTGCCCCCGGACGCCAAAAAAGAGGGCTCCGATTTCTTCTGTTGAGTGAAGTGCTCTCCCGTCTCTCTACTTCGGTCAAACCTGACCGCCAACTCTTTGCGATGTTAAAATAAACAAGTTGTTTCGTTGTTACCAGTCGACTCATGCTTTGCCGGGACCTTCGGATGCTTCCAGTTGTACCCCAGGCCGCCAGGCCAACGCTACCCTTGGGGCTTGCGACCCAGGTACAACCACGGGCGTCAGCGCCGAGTTCCCAACAGATCGTACCAGCGGTCCGATCCCAAACATCTGGTTGGCAGCGGTGAGATCACCTCCGACTTCAAACAACTGTCTGCCAGCGGTGAGATCGCGACAACGGAGGCCAGCAGCGAAGAGATGCAGTTGACTGTATGCTGAGCAGCTCAACGACGATCCGGGAGCAGTGCAACGAGCCCTGTGTGACGACTGGTTGCCTGCAGCGGAACGACTGCGCGGAATTCCTGCCTGCGAGGTTTGGTGAGTGCGGGACTTTCTTCTTCTGAGCTTTGCCAGGCTTTTTGTTAGTGTCAGAAGCAGAGCTGGTAATTGTGGTTGTCGTTGCTGCCGGGTTAGTTTGCGGCAAGACAATAGTAAGCAGTAGAGAAAGCAGCATTCAGAGCAGCCATGGATTTGAAGTCGTTGCGCAAACCGAAATTGTTGGAGCTTGCAAGAGAGTTGGGTCTGGATGTCTCAGACAAACTCAGAAAACCAGAACTGCTAAAGGCTATTCTTGAGTTAGAGGCTGAGGATGACGAGCTGTCGGAATGCCTTGAGACTATTGAAGAGAGGGAGACTGCAAAAGAAAAAGAAGAGCGTGAACGTAAAGAACAGAAAGAGCGAGAGCAACAAGAGCGTGACCGTCAACACGCTTTGGAAATGAAGCGTCTTGAGGTAGAGATGGAACGCGCTCGTAATGGAAGTCAGGCACACGGTGCAGGAGAACGCGTATTGTTCAAAATGACTGACCTGATGCGGCCGTTTAAGCTTGGAGAGGACATTGGTTTGTTCCTGGTTAACTTTGAGCGAACGTGCGAGAAGCAGGGGTTCTCTCGGGAAACGTGGCCACAGCGCTTGCTCACTTTGTTACCCGGCGAGGCGGCCGACGTAGTCGCTCGCTTGGATAGAGAGGAAGCAGAGGATTTCGACAAAGTAAAATCGAGTCTGCTAAAAAAGTACCGGCTGTCTGCGGAGGCGTTCCGTCGGAAGTTTCGGGAAAATGAGAAAGGCAGAAGTGAGTCATATACAGAGTTTGCGTATAGGCTTATGTCAAACATGCAGGAGTGGCTCAAAGAAGAGAAAGCGTTCGGTGACCACGATAAAGTTCTGCAGTGTTTCGGGCTAGAACAGTTTTATAGTCGGTTACCTGAGAACGTGCGATACTGGGTCTTGGATAGGCCAGACGTTTGTACGGTGGCTAAAGCCGCTGAGCTAGCCGAGGAGTTTGTGACGCGTCGGGCTCGCGGAGCTAAGGACGGTCAAAAGGGTGAATTTGGCTCGAAGTTTGAGAGGCCAAGATTCACGCCCATGAGATTTAAGGGGGACACGCGTAGTGACGATGCGAGTGAAAGCAGTCCGACCAAACGTAAAGAGACGGCGGCAGCCAAACGCAGAAAGCGGTTCGAGATGAGGCGAGCGCGCGTTTGTTATACGTGCCAGAAGCCGGGTCACTTTTCGGCGCAGTGTCCGGAAACAACACCAAAAGTTGTGTTTTTTTCAATAGGCAGCACTGACGAGAACATGAAGCTTCTCGAGCCTTACATGCGAGACCTCCTCGTGAACGGGAAAGAGTGCCGAGTGCTTCGCGATTCCGCAGCTACGATGGATGTAGTTCACCCGTCTTATGTAGAACCCCATATGTTCACGGGCGAGTGCGCATGGATCAAGCAAGCCGTGGAAGCTCATAGCGTGTGTCTGCCCGTAGCAAAGGTGCTTATTGAAGGACCTTTCGGAGCGCTTGAGACAGAGGCGGCAGTGTCATCTATGCTGCCACCCCAGTACCCGTACCTATTTTCAAACAGGTCCGATCACCTCCTGCGCGAGAAGGGACTTTTGTTTGGTGAAGCTAGTGTTCAGGCCTTAACCAGATCGAAGGTTCGGGAGCTCGCTGCAAAGGCGGTAGTTGCGGGGCCGACGTTATCAAACAACGAAAAAGGGTCAGAGGCGCAGCAAGCTGATATTCAGAGCACGCCCGAACTGAATAAACTTGAGTCTGTAACGTTAAAGGCGCCAGATACTGGAGAGGAAACGCCCGACGCGGGAAAGTTAGAAGAGCTATCTACAGATTTGCTCATCGTGCCTACGTCAGACGGACTTGATAGGTTGCTAAAAGTCAGCCGGTCGGCTTTGATAGCCGAGCAAAAGAAGGATGGCAGCCTAGAAAACATTCGCTGCAATGTCAAGGAAGGTATCGCCAGGAAAAATGCGCGTTTTGTGGAAAGAGGTGGAGTCCTGTACCGGAAGTATCTAGACCGCAGAGGAGTGGAGTTCGATCAGCTGGTCGTGCCTCAATGCTATCGTCAGGATCTGTTGCGCTTGTCACACGGGGGTTCGTGGTCCGGACACCTAGGAGTTAAGAAAACTAAGGACCGTCTCTTGCAAGAGTACTATTGGCCAGGGTGTTTTCGGGACGCAGACCATTTCGTGAGGACATGTGACACTTGTCAGCGGGTGGGCAAACCAGGGGACAAATCGAGGGCGCCGTTGAAATTGGTACCTATCATTACGGAGCCTTTTAGACGGCTCGTTATTGATACAGTGGGACCTCTGCCGGTAACAGCCACGGGGTACAGACACATTTTGACTGTGATCTGCCCAGCGACAAAGTTCCCTGAAGCAGTGCCGCTTAAAGAACTCAGCTCAGTTGAGATAGTTAATGCACTACTGTCCATATTTGCGCGAGTTGGTTTTCCTGCGGAAATCCAATCAGATCAGGGCACAGTGTTTACTAGCGCTTTGACGACAACTTTTCTCGAAAGGTGTGGGGTAAAGCTGTTACACAGCTCAGTGTACCACCCACAGTCGAATTCCGTTGAGAAGCTCCACTCCGTCATGAAGCGCGTGTTGAGAGCCTTGTGTTTTGAACATCAAACTGACTGGGAGCTGTGTCTGCCTGGGGTGATGTTTGCTTTAAGGACCGCGCCGCATGCAGCTACGGGGTTTTCGCCAGCTGAACTGGTGTACGGTCGCTCGCTTCGGTCTCCGCTTCGCATGCTTCGAGAATCGTGGGAAGGTAGGGGCGACGACCCAGTCGTGGTGGAGTACGTGCTTAAGCTCCTCGAACGCTTAAGAAGGGCACAGGAGTTGTCAGGTGAAGCAATGACAAAGGCCCAGCAGAGGGCCAAGGTTTATTATGATCGGACAGCCAGGGCCCGTCGTTTTGAGGTTGGCGATGAGGTCATGATATTGCGCACATCGCTAAACAACAAACTAGACGTGCAGTGGGAGGGCCCAGCACGAATTGTTCAGAAACTGTCGGACGTTACCTACGTGGTAAGTCTGCCAGGAAAGCGGAAAGCACAGCAAGTTTACCACTGTAATCTGCTCAAACCTTATAGACAAAGGGAAGCAGTGGTGTGCATGATGGTAAACGTTCCTGAAGAGCTTCCGGTCGAGCTTCCGGGACTAGGCTCAGTGACGAACAGGGAAGACACCGGTCAAGTCATTAGTGACCTTATCAGTAAAGCACCGCTGTCGCCCGAGCAGAAAACCGAACTACACCAGCTATTACAAGAGTTTCAAGGTCTCTTCTCTGAGAGGCCTGGTAGGACTTCTGTACTTACTCATGATATAGAACTTACCTCCCCAGAGCCAGTACGATCCAAGGCGTATCGGGTGTCACCCCGCCAGAGCGATATTATGGAGGCTGAGGTAAAGAAAATGCTACAGCTCGGTGTTATTGAGGCAAGTGAGAGTGATTATACCTCCCCTTTGATTTTAGTTGAGGTACCGGGCAAGGAACCTCGTCCTTGCGTCGACTACCGCAGGCTTAATTCCATCACTAAGGATCAAATTTATCCGATCCCTAACATCGAGGAGCGCCTTGAGAAAGTTAGTAGCGCTCAGTTTATTTCCACCCTAGATCTTGTCAGGGGTTATTGGCAGGTTCCACTTACAGAAGAGGCTAGTAGGTATGCGGCGTTCATTTCACCAATGGGAACATTCCGTCCTAAAGTGTTGAGTTTTGGTTTGAAGAACGCGCCATACTGTTTTTCAAGCCTCATGGATAAAGTGTTGCGGGGACAGCAAGAATTCGCTTTACCGTATCTAGACGACGTAGCGATATTCTCCGCATCCTGGTCTGAGCATATGACACACTTGCGGGCAGTGCTAACCCGCCTGCGCGAAGCGGGCTTGACAGTCAAGGCTCCTAAGTGCCAGTTAGCACAGGCCGAGGTTGTCTACCTCGGTCACGTGATTGGTCAGGGTCGTCGCCGCCCCTCTGAAATAAAAGTGGCCGCTGTGCGAGACTTTCCGCAACCGCGCACCAAGACCGATATTCGGTCGTTCTTGGGTGTCGCCGGCTACTATCAGAGGTACATCCCTAGGTACTCTGATATCGCGGCTCCCCTGACGGATGCTCTAAGAAAGTCAGAGCCTCAAACAGTCGTCTGGGACGAGACAAAGGAAAGAGCTTTTAGCGCCCTAAAGAGTGCCCTAACAAACCAGCCTGTGCTACGATCGCCAGACTATACAAAAGGGTTCATTGTTCAGTGCGATGCTAGTGAGCGAGGCATGGGCGTTGTACTGTGCCAACGGGAAAATGGAGAAGTAGAACACCCCGTCCTGTATGCTAGTCGTAAGCTGACCAGTCGTGAGCAGGCGTATAGCGCCACCGAGAAAGAGTGTGCATGTCTCGTGTGGGCCGTTCAGAAATTGTCATGCTATCTAGCCGGCTCGAGGTTTATCATTGAGACGGATCACTGCCCTCTCCAATGGCTGCAGACCATCTCTCCCAAAAATGGCCGCCTCCTGCGCTGGAGCCTCGCTTTACAACAATATTCCTTTGAGGTGCGTTACAAAAAGGGGAGTCTCAACGGTAACGCCGATGGCTTAAGTCGAAGCCCCTAACGTAGGAATCAGCCTCAAAATTGTTTGTTACTGATGTTTTTCTTCCTGAGGCAGGATTTTTTTTAACATATTGCTTTTGTTTAGTGTTTCAAAGTGATGATATGCTTTCTAGTGCAATTTTTCAATTTGTGGACGCGTTCTGAGTGATGCTAGACTACTGTAAGGAACTAGGCAGTGGTATAAAAAGGGGAAAGAGCCTGGCAGGGCTTAGTGAGGGTTGTGCCGTGCTTGCTGACTGAGCGGTTGAGTTTCAGCGTAGTTCTAACGCTTGCCGGGAACGAGAACAAAAATGTGAACTCTCCCGAAGTCACTTTGCAGTGTCCCGTGCGAACCTGAACGAGAGAACGAGGCCTTCTCTGTGCGCTGCGCTCAAGAAACGTCGAGGGACGCCCGACTTCGGTTATGTGCATCATCGAGCGACATCCCTCCGGACAGCGGATGCAGTCCCCTGTCCATCGGGATCTCCTTCCCCCGGCGGGGCGGTCTGTTGCGATTCGCCTGCGACACGTGGTTTTGCCGGCGCGACTGCGGCGGAGCGGCAGACATTTTTGGCCCGATCGTCGTCGCCGCAACGCTCATCGCCAGGTGTTTCCAGGCGCGACTGCGGCGATGCGACCGCATAGGGATCATCCTCGCATTCCAGTCATTGTGCCCGAAACAGGCGATGCCAAAGCAGGGATCATCCTCTCATTCCAGTCATTGTGCCCGAAACAGGCGATGCCAAAGCAGGGATCATCCTCTCATTACAGTCATTGTGCCCGACCGGCAGCGCTACAACAGGGTGCTACGAGATCGTGCTCGACATGGTGCTACGGCATCGCTACAACAGGGTGCTACGAGATCGTGCTCGACATGGTGCTACGGCAGCGCTACGACAGTGTGCGTCACCATTAGCCCATTGTACATTCACGTGCTCGTCTTTTGAGGGGTTCCTTCTTGCCCTCAACTGCGAGAGTATAAAAACAGCTGCCCCCGGACGCCAAAAAAGAGGGCTCCGATTTCTTCTGTTGAGTGAAGTGCTCTCCCGTCTCTCTACTTCGGTCAAACCTGACCGCCAACTCTTTGCGATGTTAAAATAAACAAGTTGTCTCGTTGTTACCAGTCGACTCATGCTTTGCCGGGACCTTCGGATGCTTCCAGTTGTACCCCAGGCCGCCAGGCCAACGCTACCCTTGGGGCTTGCGACCCAGGTACAACCACGGGCGTCAGCGCCGAGTTCCCAACAGATCGTACCAGCGGTGCGATCCCAAACAGTCTCAACAATGGGGCTTTAGATGCCGTTTCGCTGTTACAGACTACAGACGCGGGCTTTTTCGCTCAATAGGCCTTGACGCTTTCCCATCAAAAAAAAAAAAAAGGAGAGAGAGAGAGCGAGCGAGGTGTTGATGATGAGGATGAAGATGGTGGTGGGTGAACTTGAAAAGCAAACAGTCTTCAAATTCTCAAATGTAGACCACTCTCAGACAAGAATTTTATGAGAGCCTTTAGAACGACAAACTGACAAGAGTCCGCCCAAGGTCCCACTAGAACCTTTTCAGACAAAGGTTGATTGGTAAACCTGAACAAATGTTGCACCAATGATTGTCTTCACACAGCATATCGTGAGCAGATGCACAAGACGTGTTCTGTAGTACCGGGCACTTCGCGCTCCTCGAAATCTGTACTGCATGCAAGACGCGTCTACGCGAACACTAAGCTCATTCCTTGCGTTAACAAACATCCTGCGCAAGCCAAGTAGTTCACTCGAGGTTTATTATAGGCCGCTTGCTATTTGTTACACACAACATCAATGACGCCGCTGATGTACAGCAGTCATCTCTCAGTGTTTAATATGCTGATGACACAATATCATCTCTGGATAAATAACTTAGCCTTCATACCTCTTAGTTAAACTGCACTAACTTACGTTTTCAACTGATGCGAAAAACGTCATAATTATCAACGCCAAGCTATGCGCGTGGTTAAGTGAATCAACAGAAATGTCCTTAATTATAATGTGCTGGTAATCTGGTGACTTGACCCTCATTTTATTTCTACCTGTGGTGGCGTATCGGTTCTAGGAACATGCCTTAACTGTAATCCCAGTTTCAGTTCAAATATAATTTACATTAGTAAAAAAAAAAAAATGGGTATTCGTGAATTCAGTACAGTGGTGGTGGTGGTGGTGAATTGTAGCAACAGGCGGGTTTAACCTCGCGATCAAGGCCGGCAATTGCTCCGCCCGAGCGTCTCGCACAATACCGCTGAAAGGTTTCACCATATGTCCATCAAACCAGTCTCTCTTAAGAATTCGATAAGGAGACGTGAAGTTTCTTTGCGGGCTATAACTGATCCCTCGGGAAATATAAGGTGTTGCAGGCGCGCATGCGGAAGGTCCTTGTTTTGCAGATTCTTCAGGAGAGTGTCCCTTTCATCTTGGACTTGCTGGCAGGACCACAAAAAGTGCTCAATGGCTCCTGTCTCGTTGCATGCCGTACAGTTCGGAGAATTGATTCTCCCCGTTTCAAATAACCAGGCCGGTGTATTAGCAGATCCTGTCCTTATTCGATATAGAAGTGAGGCTTCCTCTCGGTGCAATCTCTTGGTTACGCAGGGCATATGCGGCGGAACCAAAAGCGACGCAAAGTGAGTTCGAATGTCAGATTTTTGCACTTCATTACTCTTTGGAGCCTTGATTTTGGAAGGATGATAGAGCGCTGCGTATGCAAGCGCATCAGCTTTTTCGTTTCCTGAGATACCAATGTGGGAGGGAATCCACTGAAACTTTACTGTGAAGCCCTTGTTGTTGAGTTCTTTCACGATGGCTAGTGATTTGCGTGGGAACTTGAGGGATGGCAGACCACGGTATACTTGTTGTAATTCGGCCTTTAAGTCCGTAAGGACAACCACATTCTGCGGAGGCAAAGTCTTTAGTTTGCGCAGAGCAGAAGCTATTGCTACGCCTTCCACAACTGTCGACGAGGCTAAACAGTCCAGACGGCCAGACCATGTATATCTTAGAGAGGGAATATAGAATGCAGCTGCGCAGCGGTCTTCGTCTGCCTTGACAGAGCCATCTGTGTATACTTGTAGGTGATTCGGATAAGTCGTGTTCAAGTGTTCCAGGACTGATGACTTGGCTTCTGCAGAGGGAATGCAGCTCTTTGACTGCAATCGTGGTACACTTAAGTTGCATGTGATGTTCTCGAATGTCCAGGGTGCTTCTATCCTTTTCCTCTGCCTCGAGCAGCGCAATCCTAATGCGCGAAGCGTGTTCAATGCTGCATAAAAATGTGAGCGCGGCCCGTTACCTATACGTCGTAAGAGGGCTCTACCGGGGGTAGACTCACTCAATCGTACACTCTAAGAAAAAAGAGAGTAAAAAGTGAGTCACGGCAACTTGACTCTCTTTTTTCTTACGAAGACCCATTTTCGCGCGGGTAGAGTCACACAACAAGAGTCAACATTTGTGTATGGGTCGTTTGACTCTTAATAGCAATCGAAGAGTCGTCGTGGAAGATCCCGACTCCTCTGATATTCGAGATGAGTCTGGCGAGAGAAAGATTAAAATGCAGGAGAAGAAATACCAGATAACGTCTTCTGTTTGAGGTGGGCCCTCGGGTTCCTGTCCTGGTTGTAATGCGGTGTATCATTCTTTCGTCCTTGTCATGTTCTGCAATTACATCGAACTCCAAAGATCGATTTTCCTTGAACATGCTTGTTAATATCTCACACGCTTAAGTTATAGCTGGCTTCTATAAAAAGGAAGACCCGGATTTGTCACAGCGGATTCTGACTATAAGTAAATCTAAAAAAAAGCATTGGCTACTAAAGAGAGCACTGCAACGAGATAAGTTCAGTAGGCGCACTCAACAGTGTCGATTGCAAATGTAATTGCGCTACGTAAAATTAAATTTTGAGGATTTAGGTTCCAAAATCAAGATCTTGTTATGAGGCGCACGGTAATGGAAAACTGCACATTTATTTTCAGCAGCTCGGGTTATTTAATGTGCACGGAATGCACAGTATACGCGCGTTTTGGCATTCTGCCCCCATTGGAATGCGACTACTGCGGCTTGATTGGACCCGTGACCTCGAGCTCAGCAGCGCAACACCAAAGCCACTGGGCTACCGCAGTGCGTTGCGTCCCGCGACCAGAAACAACCATTAGCGTACGCAGCACTGGTTTTGAACCCCCTAGAAATGTAAAAACAAAAATGTAGCAGTTTCCCCCCAATGCTGCGTGAACCACTGCACGAACAACTGCACGAACCAAGCTTCGTAGTTTCATCGCCTGAATAAAGTGCAGTAAACAATCGCTTACTCCGTAAACTAGCAAGCACGGGGTCACGCGCGCACGTGCAAACATGAAAAGATCTCACTCAATGACCGCGACCACTCGCTGTCACAGAGTCGGCGTGATGAAGGGCGCGAACAGAGCGGATAGAACGCTTCTGCTGCCTCGTCCTTCAAAGCGTCTCCGAAACTTGAAATGGCGCTATAAAAGCGCCCTCCCTCGCTCCCCCCCTTCCCCCCGCTTTGCAACCATCGGAAATTATCGCCAAGACAGAGCGAGAGTGGCGCCAGACGGGGCTAGAGCAACGGCCAGAGGAGGAGCGTGCTAAACCAGCGCCTCCTTTCCCCGGCTTGCGCGCGTTTTAGCACGTGGTCACCTATAGATACTTGGACACCCATCCAGGCACTATACGTCTCGGCTCACCTTCGTACACTTCCTTTAATGCGCACAGCCAAAGGTGCAGGATGGGATCTTATCGCACTTGACTATATACTTAAGCTCACGGCAACACCGACAGATATATTTCGGCGGTTGTGTCCATATAATTGCTATTGGAAAATTCGCAATAAACAGAAAATTTTACTAAGGAGCAACCTCGCTGCTTCTCCATGTCGTGATAGAGCGGTGAACTATAGTTCTAGAAAATGTGTTGCTAAATCTCCGCCAAATGACTACGCTCGCATTTGGTGACAGCGGTACACAGCCGCAAGAACTTGTGGAGGAAATACCGGAGTTCTGGCAGCTTCAGGTGCACTAGATCATTCAGTAACATGGGCGGCTTTGTAGTTCTACCTTATATCAGAGCAAACTGCACTCGACAGAAATCAAGGGCAGCCGCACCGTTATAGCTAAGCAAATTAAGGACAATTATGCCGCGTCTTCACACTTCGAGCACGCTCCGACAGCGCAACTATAGATATTTCAAACGCAACCACACTCGGACGAGCAAATTTTGCTTCTGCCAAGTGAACGTAGCGGGTATTTCAAGACGCGTGTTAAATTCATGGCTGTTTCATTCGTGAATATTACTTAAGTGACGCAAAATTATCAGTGAGCAAAACAGTTTTTATCTCAACGCGAGGAAACAAAACCGAAACTAGCGCAACTGTTTTGCTCAGTTGTGCAGATACAAAATGATCCAAAGCCGAAGCCGTCAATAGCATGACGCCATTTTACAGTTGCGCTCGGTTGCGCTGCATCACGCGCGAGCACGTTGTCGTTGAGTGGTTCTGAAATCGCTGTGTTAGGGGCGACTGCAACCAGGCGTTGCGGCAAGTTACGGTGGGAGCTTCTGTCCGTGCTGTGTGATTGCGACGAGGGGGACCGCCGCCAGCAGCAGCGTGTCGCCGATGTCGTCTTTGCCGACATCGAGCAAGTGCAGCTCGCCGGACCGTCACAAGCGCCCGAAGTGCTGCGGTTTGCACTGCATCTTTCATTGTGATATGGGAGATCGCAACGGACAGAGACGACCAGATGCATACGAACGACTACCAGCGGGCAGTGACCTGTGCCATATTTCTCTTAACGTCTCAGGTAAGCATATCAGCCTTTGTTCCGAATTTACAAACGGCGCGTACTCGGCCCTTCCGGTATGGCTACATTTTGCTCCACGTTTCTCTTGGCAGTTCACGGACGTTTCTTAGGCATGCGTGCGCGTATGTATGCGAAAATACTACTGGCAGACGGAAGCCTCAGGAGAGCGTCTGAAATTATTGCAAAGCTGTACTGCCAGGAGAAACACCGTTCTTAACGACTCTAGTGACGAGTGGCCTGTCGCATCGAAAAATTCGTAGAATATCAAGTACTGCGTAACTTGAAGTGTAGATACAATACTCGCACCAGTGTGACTTTCGCTGGCGAAGACAGGTAGTCGAAAATACAGCTTGTGTATTCTGAAGATTTGCTAGCGCTTTAGGTATATTACGGCGGATAATAAAAGCGCTACAACGCTGTATGGCAGTGTCAGGCGATGTGGGAGCACAGATATTTTAAGAGCGGTAAAGCGGCTGCCTGCTCAAGCGAACAGACACAGCTCTTTAAAAGCGCTGAAACAGAACAAATTTTATGTGCATTTGGCTGTAAGTAGGAAACACATTAGCTCACAATCTAAGCCTATATATAATGTATTATTTTTACCTAATCATTATTTTCACAGTTGTAAATATTTAAAAGCATGAACTTGCTGCAACATTTATATAGTAAATCCTACTAGGCTTACAAAACCTGGCTGTGTTATGTGGTGAAATTGTAATATTGCTACTGGATTTTTTTATATTGAGTCCGGCGTTTTATGAAAAAATGATCCTTTTATTTGTAGTTTTATGTTAATGCGTATATTTGCCAAGCAGAAATGAGTTCATTGCAATGTTGTACCTTCCAGTGAGCTGCATATGAACCCAAGTTTATCCTGTTTTGGCTATTGTAATGTGCATACAACAATTTTAAGTATATACAGCTGTAGTTAGCTTCGTCGCTGCAGAATATTTTGTAAAAGTAGAAGGCCATTTATTATTTTGCTGCTTCCATGCAGAAATACCTTTTTTTCTTGCACCAAGAAATGCCGACAGTATTGAATGAAATGAAGTGTGGTGTATTTTTCTACTAACTTAATAAAGGAAATTTCGTCTGCCGTGTATCAGAGATTAGTTTACCTTCTTGTACTAAACAATCCGTTATGTCCTCGGCTACTGCTGTTGTCCTGTGTATTTTTATAATTTTGATATGTATTTTATTTTAGGTATTCAAGAAACGACAACAGCCAGAAGTCGCCATCTTATTCAGCACGTTATGGGTGAGACAAATTGTAGCAGGCACTTTTGCATATCTCATTAGCATATGATGCTATCTGTTATAATTTTTGTGTCCACTTTCCTGTCTATATTTTAGTATTATTGTGCAAAGGGTAATAGTTTCACATTGAGACAGAGTAATCGCCCAATGGCTGGAGAAGACAACACACACAAGCCTCCTTTGTCCGTATCTCTATATTGCGCAGTTACTCTGTCGTTATCTACCAAAAAGGGCAAATTCCTCATCAGCTACATTTACTAATGATCTGTTATTACAATTTCATTGACATAACATCGAAAGTACAGAGGTACACAGGAAGACGGAGATTTGACATGATGAAGAGCCGTAGAACAAGGAGCATTGCTGAAGCCAATGTTTCGACAAAGAGGAGATTTTTCTCAAAACGTTGGCTCCAGTGAATTTTCTTGTTCTATCACTATTTACGGTTAAAAGAAAGCAGTATTGCTCTTGCTCAAGTATTATGCATTATGGAATAGAAATTAGCAGGGGGAAATATCAGGAATGTCAAAATTCTTGTATATTTCAACGCTAGAGCGAAAGCCAGAAAAACAAGATGTAGAGAACCACATTGTTATTTTTCACTGCCCAGTTTGGCCAGCTTCATTCCGAGCTTGCACTTTGTTGCATTAACAACCACTGGAATTCGTTAATTTAATTAGCTTGGTGATTTACTTATGTTAAGAGATTTTGAACTTGTATTAATGCAGCTTACATAATGCATGTAAAGAAATTTACAATGACATTTTAAGGTGGCAGGCTTGCAGTTGACTAGCAGATCACTTGATGGTATGAGCTCAGGTTTCAACCGAGCTTCCATGCACAAATCAGTTGCACATTTTTTTTTCATTGTTTGGATTTTCATAAACTTAAAGGGACACTACAGTGAAAAATGATTTCTTCTGCATCAGTAAATTACCGTTCTGCAACACCTAAAACACCACTCTTACAACGATAAGACGTCTGGCAAGCCACGAAAAGCGCAGGAACGAAATACGGGTGGCGACGCCTACTTAAATTCCCGCACCTGGGGGCTGTGATGTCTTGGATTTTGATGGCATCTTCTAGGGCCTACTAATTATCTATAGTGGTACAGGTTGATTACATTGTGTTCTAAAGGAATCAAATAATAAACATGAGCAGTTTATTTATTCAGCCAACACAGCCCAAATGCGAAAACATGCTTTAGAATCGCTGACGTACCGGCACTGGGGTTTCGGTGCGTAATTCAAATACTGATACTTGGACCTTCATTTTCTCATCTAATAATCAAACTATTTTTTTAAATGACTGCCTGCACGGTTCTCAAACAATGCTTCATTAGTCTAAACTGATTTATTGTTTCACTTTAGTGTCCCTTTAAGTACTGTTTCTTTTTTGTCGGGGTTCTATTTGAGTGGTAGGACCTAACTGTTTGCCTTTATTTGTATTGGTAGCCATGTTACACAGACAGCTCAATTTTTATTGTAAATCGTGACGTGGTAGAACTAAGAGCATTTGTGCAAATTTGTTGCAGGTACACTGTGGCGGCTCCTACCCCTGCGTCCTACCACCACCCTGTCCTGACTACATCCACTAGGGAGTTGGGAGCCTTTGGCGGCTTCTGCCACTGCATCCTGCCACTACCATGTCTGACCGCATCCACTAGGGAGTTGGCAGCCTTAGTGATGATGCCAAGCAGGCTGACAGCATACAGAAATATTCAGGTAAATACCTGTAACTAAGCGGCGTCTCTTTGAGTGAAGTGGCTTGTAACCACTCAGCAATGAAAGAAGTAACTTCGAAGCAGTTTAGACTCCCTCCTGTCTGTGCAGGGATGCTCAAGTCTATGCATTTTGTCTTAGCTTCCAAGAGGCTGTGTGTATTAGACGAAACGCGATGCAAATTTTGAAACTACAAGAGATCAATTGTAAAATTGTTTTCTTGCGTAACACAAAAACTACTTTGATAAAGCTTTACCACTTTAAAAACAATACAGTGTACTCTCAAACATAATATTTGGCATAAATTTACTAGGGCTGCCTGAATGGTAAGTAGGCCAATAAATGTACACCAAAACTGACTTCTTTTCCAAGTTCATCCTACTCTCTCTGCTCTGCTGCATAATGTATCTTTCTGAAACCAGTTCTTGCACACAGCACAAGTCCTAAACACATGGATTACATAAATTTACAGCTTTCTGTTGGTCACTTTTGTGAAAATAAAGTTAATCAGCCATTTGGTCCATTTTTAATCGGCCATAATAAAGTAAGCACTGGCTAATAAGCAGTTAAGTTTTTCGTGTAAGGCCTCTCTTCATTGTCGTTAAAAATTTGTCCCTCTTAATGAAGGAACCAATTTTTTTGGCTATGCCATTTTATGATGCATAGTTTGGTGCGTTACACAAAATGTGACATAGTGTTTACGCCAGTAAAACTTTTTTTTGCTTTAAGTATTGCGTGAAATTGCGATTTGTTCTATATTGAAGGGCCCCCAGTTTTCAGAAATTCCCAAGTGGTCATGTGCCAAGTTGGAACAGCTCGCATGGAATAGCCTACTGACACAAATAGGGAGGGTCGTGTACACTTGACTTTATGTTAAGATACTATTATTGATCTATAAAAGACAAAATGAAGGATTCCATCCTACAAGCAGCTCTTCACATTCATTTACACTTTTGCACATTTATATACCTTGAGTCTGGTGACTTGTGTCTGTTTTCATCATCTGCTATGTGCAGATGGTAAACTTCAGATTTGCCCTATGGTGCAGAATATTTTGGTGCTTATATATTTGGATCTGTGTTTTTCAGGTTGCCTTGAAATTTTACCCAAGCCATGCCACATACTCGGGCCAGGCCTCTAGCGAACTACGTATAACCAGGCTCAACGCATCAGTGTCGAGTGAGTCCGGAGCTCAAGGAAACCTGCTGTGCAACCAGCGCGCAACACTTGGTGACCCCTCTACGTGTTCCATCTATTTCACAGCTGTACCTCAGTTTCCATCTATCCAAACAGCATCACCAGCTGTTTCTTTTCTTATCGATCACTTATCTAACCATGGATGAATGTTGGGGTGGAGTGATTTGAACAGACATTCTATTTGTCCCTTTAAATTCTTTGCAAATATTTCTATTATTATAATTCATGTTTCTTTAGTACCTAGTTTTTAATAGTTCCTTTCTCGTAGAGTTCTCACCATCAACTCCTGCTATTATAATGTATACCTGACTTTATGCCCCGTTTCTCATAGTTCTTTTGTACTTGTGGATGTAATTGGCAGGTTCTTAATTCTTGTTGTACATAAGGCTAAACTGAAAACTTACGGTATTTTTTCTTCCTTTGATAACCTACAGCACTGCAATGTGTTCAAGAAATTTAACATAACACGGGCTCTGGTGCAGGACAAATTTAAGAGCAATATAGAGTACTTATTTCAAGCACCCGTTATTTTTGAAAAACTCAAGGAGATAAGAGCACAAGAAAGAAAATATTAAACTAGAGAAACATGGGTTCCCCTCATATGTCTGGTAATAATGTGACTTTTTTTCGCTGCAAATATACCAGTGGTACTCACATACAAGGTTTGAGACATACAAGCTATGATACCCTTGGCATTTCTCAGTGCTTATTTGCCACACTGACGAATGTCAAATGCAGCATAGGTTTCATGCACACATTGGTTGTATTACACCTTTTGAGTATTGCATTTCTCAAACACACAGGTTTACAGCAGTGCTTTACATAGCAGATGTATTTCCTAATTTCAGAATTTGTTAATGCAAGATTAATGCTACAGATCATGTATAAATAATTTTACAGACTATATGTCCATGGATGCATGATTCTTCTGATGACGAAGTAGTGCCATGTGGTTGGGGGATGAATGTCTTTATTTCAGATTTAAACATTGGCTTCCAGGTCTGGGTTAGTCTCCTACACTGAGTATTCTAGGTCAGAGCCTATTTACTAGAGGCAAGTGAAATAAACTAGGAATTGTAAACACCAAAAGATCTTGTTCGGGACAATAATGTGACAATGAGCAAGGTTCTTTGTGCATTCATTTCCAAATTTGTGAGATTACATTTTGACTGGTTTCACTAACGCGAGAATAAATATTTGTTCTCACACTAGAGTTGGCTGCCCCCATTGCCACACAACCCATTTACAGGCTAAAAATTCAGTGTATTAATAGGCTGTTTTTTGGTTTTGCACACTCAGTGTTAAGGGATCCAAACTGTGACATACAACAGAATGCAGAAAAATGACTAAGGAATACAAGCAGGGCGTGGGGCTTTCTAGGCAGATGCGTGCATGTGCAATTTATAAAACTCCCTATGGTATGCCGGAAGGCATTTTGGCATTTCCTAACCCTTTTGTAGAAACAATAACACCCACTTATTAAGGGGAAGTGCTTCTCGAAACAACTTTTTTGATTATTTGTACTAGAGGTCTGAATGTACTGCCATTCATAGGGAGTTTTATGTAGATTTGAATTGTCATTAGTTTTTGTATAGCTGGTGTTTCTTAGTTATGTCCTACATAGTGGCAAAATATTTTTACGCGCACTTTCTTGTAAATATTTCCCAATTATTTTTTCAGGCTACAATTTTTGCTAATAATAATATTCACTGCAGAAAGGGCTAGTACATGGCATTTAATAAAGAAGTATTGGTCTGTAGATTTTCTGTCTTAAGCATTTGTTCTGTTCCACAGCTGTTTCTTGAAATCTGAAATGATGTACCCATCTCTTTGTTAGCGATAAACAGGGAAATCTGTCAGTATGTTTTGTTTGAAATGGAGCTGATCAACGCAATATTTAGGCTATTTGCTAATTATAAATTTTAGTAATAGTACAGGACCATAAAAACAGATTGATGCTGAATAACAGCTGTGCCCAGCTACATCCACACAGCTGTGCCACACTATGTGCATGTGTTCAGAAGAGCCAAATGCCCCAGAGAGAAAGCAAGAGGGACTAATTGTTTGTCATCTTGTACAAGCAGATTATGTGCCAGATGTAATTTATGCTCAGTAAATACATAAATCAGTCATGTGAGGTGTCTCACCTCAGGTTGCAAGTTTGAACTTCTTGTAATCTTGCTTGTTTTTGTTTCCTTTGGGAGCATGAGTGACTTAGTTGCCTTGGCACATATTGTCAAAACTGTTTCTTCACTGGGAATCGCAAAATTTCAATTACACATAATATTCCCAGTTAATGATATGGTAGACTTCGAGCTTAATTCTCTTATCTTTCATATGTTTATCTACCAAATAGTTGTATCATTCATTGAAACATATCCATGCAATGCACAGTGGGAACCCAAATTATAGATATCTGTTCTTGCTTTCTACCCTGCTCTACAACATAATGAAGATACAAAGCGAAACTATAAGTTTGCAATTGTCCCCCATAACCAGAGTTTTGCTTAGAATTTGAAGAACAAAATTGACATCCTGCTATGGTGTGAGAGTTGCTTTGGGCACCAAGTGAACTGCGTAGCACCTGTGCTAGAGTACACAACAAAGCAAAAAATCTCACCAGATTGGAATGGCAGTGGTAAGTTAAGAACAGATGTTTTATTTTGCGCACCATTAATGTGGCTTATCATCTGCTCCTGTTTTGTTTTGTGGGAGCGCATACATTGGGAAGACAATTTTTTGCATCAATCTTACCTTAGCGGGACACCAGAGAAAGGTAGAAATCAAGAACAGGTATTCACACTTTGTTGCCCACAGTGTATTATCTGGATGTGTTTCACTCTACAAAAGACTACTGTGGTAGATAATCATAAAGACAAAGACAAAAGAATTAAAAGAGGTATGTCTCAGTCAACCTTCCATGGCCTCCAGTGCTTATAGAAACACTTCTTTCTGTATATATGACAAGCCGTCGGGAGGCTTTACGTAACTCGGTCATGCTTTCCAAGTTAAAAATCGGAATAAGCACAATCACAAGAATATCATATGAGTGATTTGTAAATGTGGCACCTAATGTAACTTATTTACGTATGTGCTGAGGGTAGATTACAGGCAGTGCATAATCTGCTCTTACAGGATAACTTGTGATGAGTACAAAAAAAGCCTTCCTCACATCTTCCTCTTTGTTTCTTTTGGATCTTGGTGCGCCATGTGTATTGTTACAGCTGCGTGCATGCAGCTGGGTATAGTTTGCTATCTTGCTATCTTTGCCGTAACAAAATACAGCTACCTGTGCTACATATTTTGTCAGCGTGTTTGCATTATGGCAAGTTTTGTATTAGTGGTTATTGCAATCTGTGAAATTGTCTGTGTCAGCTATTATGCTTCGTCTTGGAAAAGTATGTTTGTCAACATAAATACAGCAACATTTATACTAATTGTTTATTTATTTTTGTAATATTATCTGTTGTGAAGCTTTTATACACTGTTGCATGTTGTATGACAGAATAAAATTGATGCACAAATTTTTGATGTGGAATTTTTCAGATCAATTTTCAACTGACGCTAACACGCACAAGTTGTGGGGGGAAAAGTGCCAACAAGAGTACCATAAGGTAAGACAGCTGTTTTTACTGTTAGATTGGATTATCAATTGCCAACCAGTTGTTTTCAGCAAGCATAGTATAATTCATAGATTATGTAATCTAAATTGGAATATTGTTTTTATTGCACTTGATTATCTGGGTCTCCTTTGTACATAAGTGCAGCCTTTTTTATTTGTTATCTGTAGCTTACTTGCTTAAAATGTTAAATCGCAAGTTCTAAATAAAAACACGTCTTGAAGAACAGTGAAATAGGTTTACCTTATAAATTTTTGACATTAGAGACTTGTGCAGGGCTGAATTGAACTTCTACACGAGTTACATAATATTTTGGGGTCTCATTATGGTTCTGAGTTGCACTGCAGTGTCATGAATATGCACCTGCAGGCTACATATTGGATGTTTATTTAACACTGTTTTGCATGGTTGGCTATTGATTCCAGTTTAATAGTAATGAGAACTGTCTTGCTTTCATGGTGATTCTGTGCTGACTAATACATTTGAATTTTCCAGAAGACGACAAAGGGTGATGAAATGTTGACTTTTTGTTGCGAACCTGCCATGTCCTTTTTGGCAAGTTTGCTATGGGTTATGTGTTGTCTTTTTACAGGAATCTTGAGAACTAGCCATAGTGGTGTGTACTTACAGCAAAAGTTGGTGACACATGTTGAAAAGCGGCTCGACACTGCCATCCGAGAGTCAAACGACTTACATGGATTAGTTATTTTACTCTATCTGCAAGAGTCCTGCACCACACACTAAGGGTAACTTGACACACACTGCTGGAATCATCAGACTCATCAAGAATAGTTACCCGAATCCTTCAGCAGTGGTCATGTGACCCCTTATCTTGAGTCGTCCGACTCATGCAGAGTAGTTAACGGACTCCCTCAGCACTGTCGTGTAACCCTTTTGAGAGGGTTAGGAGACTACTACAACAGAGTATGCATGACTATTGGGTGTGGAGTCACGTAACCACCTTGTATCGAGCACAGATAGTCTCGGGACTCTCTTCCGAAAGGGAGTTCGGGTGTCTCCCACAAAGTGTGTCGTATATGTGGCGAGTCCAGACTCTTCGAAAAGAGTAAGAGGTACTCCTTTTTTTCTTAGTGTGTAGTAGCTGGATCATGAGAGCCTGGGAAGCCTGAAGTCGTAGAGGGCGTGACTCAGCTTCGTAGAGCACTTTCTTGTTTGATGCTGGCTGAGGGACTCCAAGGCAAAGTCGGATACCTTTTCTGTGGATGGCTTCTAAGCGCTCGTATTGGCTGTCTGAGGGAGACATCAGAGGTAGCCGATACAGGATTCGACTGGTAACCAACGCTGTATGTAGTCGTAGCATCGACGTCGGGTGGTTGCCCCAGCGTATGCCAGCGACTCGCTTGAGCACATGTAGCCTGGGTGACGATGACACCACAATGTAGTCAACACCGCGGCGCCAGAGTAGCCTGTGGTGTAAGGTAACGCCCAGAAATCGGACGTTGGTGACTTGTCGAATCTGGTATCCGTCCAAATTCAGCGTCGAGCATGTAGATTTTCTTTTCACTCCAGGAAATAGTACTAATGATGATTTCTCTGCTGATAGTAATAATCCAGTCGTTGCCAAGTGGCCCTGAATGGCTTTTACTGCTCCCTGGGCTATTCGTGCGAGGCGGCAATACTGGTAGCCGGAGACCCATATGCAGATATCATCGGCATATATAGATATCTTCACTGGTGTTCGATGGTTTAGTACTCTTGGGAGGCTACTCATGGCAATGTTAAATAATAAGGGAGATAAAACACTCCCCTGTGGCACGCCGCGAAATATACGTATTTCATCGCTGAAAGGGTCGCCAAGACGAACTCTGAAGCGACGATCGTTGAGGAACGTATGTATGAAGTGCAAGAGATGACCCGTGACGCCTTTAACTTGTAAATGACTGAGAATGGCTCTTTGAGACACGTAGTCGTAAGCCTTAGAAACAACCATGAAAACAGCAAGTGTCGACAGGCCGTCTGAATTATAATGTTGTATGTGACTTAGCAGGTCCAGCACATTGTCTTGTGCGCCTAGACGCTGGCAAAACCCAGTCATGCACGATGGTAGTTTTCGACCCTGCTCGACATACCAAGTGAGTCTTGTGCACGCCATCTTCTCCATTAGCCTCGCTGCACAGGAGGTCAGTGATACCGGTCTGTATGAGTCCAGAGCTGCAGGATTCTTTCCAGGCTTCAGAACCGGTACCACCCATGCTACCTTCCATAAATGTGGTATAGCCCCACTGGCCCACACTTGGTTAAGAAATTCCAGCAAATCACGTCGTCTTTCAACCGGTAGGTTAGTCAGCATCTGATTACTGGTAAGGTCAGGTCCCACCGGACAGCGACGTCGGAGGCTGCTCATAGCTAGTTCCAACTCTCTGAGTGTGAAAGGAGTATCCATTAGAGACGACGATAGCGGCGAAGGCGGGTTGGTTGTGCCGGCTAACCTGCCGGAAGAGTATATTTCAGCGAAGGCATTCGCAAGACAAACGAGTGTCTTGCCTAACTTCAATGCTAGGGCTTCACATGGCTCGTTTGGTCGAAAGTTTCCAGCAAGGTTATTAACGACAAACAATATCCTTGGAACTGGTGTGAAGACCGATAGGCTTGCACAAAATGATGCCCGTTGATCTCTACTTAATTTCCTTGTATAACGTCGAATCACTACGTTAATCCTGTTATATATAGTCTTCATTGGTGGGTCGCCCTTCGTCCTCATCAGCCTCCGTTCCGCTCTTCTACGGGCAGCGCATAGATTTTTGAGCTTTCGATCTGGGGCGGGGAAGGGGTCGGGTAGCTTCAGCACAGCCGTAGGTAATCTCTTGCTACGTAGCATGTCCGCGAACAGGTCTCCAGATGTTTCGCTTTGGCCGTCCCTGTACGTATCTCAATGCGCCACAGGACATGATCTTCGGCCGTTGGTTCTATATCCAGCAATGTTAACGCAGACAGGAAAATGATCACTGCCCATTCTATTGACGATGCGAGGATGTCCGTTGAGTGTAACGTCAAGTCAATGACACTGTTAGAGGCCGGTGGTCGAAAAAACGTTGGCTGTTTGTCATTTGCCACGCAGAGTCCGTCGGTGTTTAAAGCACTAATAATTTGCTTTTCACGTGCATCAATCGCCCTGTCGCCCCAGAGAGTATGGTGCACGTTAAAGTCCCCACATATAATCCTCGGAGCTGGGCAGCGGCTGCAGAGGTCTCTTATAATTTCTCCCATCGAGACCTTCAGGCGAGAGCTCACGTATACGGAAGCCACGCTGAGGCTTCGGTTTCCCAGCCACACTTGTACAGCAGTGACTTCCAAAGCACTGCTGCAAAGGTCTTGAACTGGTAGAACGTAATGTGGTATTTTATGTCTGACATATAGCATGGCGCTTCCGTTCGGAAATGTCGGAATACTGTGGTTTCCATGTGCGACATAACCAGCAATTTATCTGGAACTTGGAAGACCAGCCTCGGACAGGGCCAATATTGGCACATGCATGTTGCGTAAGAAAAGCGACAGTTCAGGTAAATGGCACGCAAGACCCGCACAGTTCCATTGCATAATAAGTGGCACCTGTGGACGAGATGGTGAACATTGTGTCCTGACCGCATCCATATTGCTAGGTGCTTTAAAAAGAGGCAGACCTTAGAATCACCGACTCGAGAGCCAGGACTACTTCGAGCATTTCCTTCATCGAGCTCGCCGGCATCTTCTCTATGTGTGATCGCAAGGCCTTGAAGAGAGCGCGTAGCACCTGCTGACAGTCCTCCTGTGGTGTTTTTTCATCGCAACGCGATTGGGGTCGCTGCAGTGCAGACACATAACTTCGCTGTTCCGGTTGTTCAGCAGTCTTCTCGTCTACGGGGCCTCTGTTCATTGATTTGACTGCTTTAGCCGGTCCGCTACACGATGGCACCACTGTGTCCTGGATTCCTGGAGAAGGCTTCAGGCTTGGAAAATCAGTTTCACTCTTTAAGCTCCATTTGATTTCGTTTGACTCTCTGTGACTCTCTGTCTTTTTCTTCGTCGTATTTTTCTCGTCCTTTCCTGTTGGCCCCAAGATAAACGTTTTCTTATGCTTTATTGCCGCTGCCCGCGTAGGACACTTGCTATAACTAGCTGGATGACCACCACTACAGTTTGCACATAGAAAGTTCTCGCTGCACGCGCATGTTTTGAAATCATGTGGTCCTCCACATCTCTTACACCGCTGCTCACCACGGCAGTACTTGGTTACATGTCCATAGCACTGACACTTGAAGCACCGAGGTAGTGTCTCAACGCAGTGAATGGTCTCGTGTCTTGTGAAGCCCAAGCTGATATTCTGTGGACGGTCTGTACTTGGAGCGAACGTAAGAACCACGGAGCTGGTTCGCCTGGACTCCCAATCGGATTCGGAAATTTGAACGCGTCGCGTGACTCTCCTTGCATGGTAAACACCTTGTGGCTTTAGGTATACCCACAGTTCCTCGTCAGTGTACGACTTCGGTACTACTCTAATAATGCACGTGTTTTGCAGATACGAATTGGGCACTCGTGCTGAGATTCCAGTCCCTGAGATTGACTTGCAGCTGAGAAGGGAATTCACATGCCCTTCTGTCTGTACATCTAGAAGCAGGGTTCCTTGAGCAGTAAATCGGCTCCTAACTGGCGATGCGCCAAGAATTTTTTCAATTTCCGTAGACAGAACTATGAGATTTACTTTCTTCAGTACAGTTTCCGTAGACAGAACAATGGGATTTACTTTTTTCAGTAGTTTGGCCATTCACTCTCTGTTGTCAGTTCACGCCATTCAATTGCCTAGCATGAATAGATCAGCGAGCAGTTACTGCCATTCAGGTCCATTTGTCAACACTTGGTTTGTCTCTACACTCTTGATCTCTCAAACTTTACTTAGTAGATTGACTCCTTAACGTCATTTAAGAGTTGGACACTCCGTATTTACCCGTTATACCGGGTGCTTCAGTGAACACTTTCATTTCATTCTTTTACAGCGAAGCTGTGTATGGCCAGGATCTGGCGGATCGCGTCCACGCGTAGACCAACAATTTTCCATGGGTCGGCCGATCCCGAAGGTAGTGCAGTGCTTGGCCGACCCGCGGCGGACGAAAAGCCGACGTTAAGCACTCCCCCATACGAGGGCCGATCCCTATGGTAACACAATGCCGGACCTATCCGCGGCGGAGGTGAAGCAGGCGTTAAGCACTCCCCATACGTGACCCCATCCCGACGGTAGTGCAAAGACGGGCCGACCGGTGGCGGAGGAAAATCAGACGTTAAGCACTCCCCATACGTGGGCTGATCGCGACGGTAGTGCAATGCCGGGCCGACCAGCGGCGGAGGGAAAGCAGGCGTTAAGCATTCCCTATAAGTGGGCCGATCCCGAAGATTGTGCAATGCCGAGCCGACCAGCAGCGGCGGTTAAGCAGGCTTTAAGCACTCCCCATACATGGGCCGGTCCCGACGGTAGTGCAATGCCGGGCAGACCGGCGGCGGAGGAGAAGCAGACGTTAAGCACTCCAGATACGTGGACCGATCCCGACGGTAGCGCAATGCAGGGCCGACCCGCGGCGGAGATGACGCAGCCGTTAAGCACTCCCCATACGTGCGCCGATCCCCATGTTAGCGAAACGCCGGGCCGACCCACAGTGGAGGAGAAGCAGGCGTTAAGCACTCCCCATACGGGGGCCAATCACCACAGTTGCGTGTTGCCAGACCGACCCGCGGCGGAGCTTAAGCAGGCATAAAGCACTCCCCATACGTGGGCCGATCCCGACGGTAGCGCAATGCAGGGCCGACCCGCGGCGGAGATGACGCAGCCGTTAAGCACTCCCCATACGTGCGCCGATCCCCATGTTAGCGAAACGCCGGGCCGACCCACAGTGGAGGAGAAGCAGGCGTTAAGCACTCCCCATACGGGGGCCAATCACCACAGTTGCGTGTTGCCAGACCGACCCGCGGCGGAGCTGGAGCAGGCATAAAGCACTCCCCATACGTGAGCCGATCCCGACGGTAGTGCACTGCCGGGCCGACCCTAAGCGGAGGAGGAGCAGACGTTAAGCACTGTTCATGCGTGGGCCGATCCCGACGGTAGCGCAATGCCGGGGTGACTCGCCACAGAGGTGAAGCAGGCGTTAAGCATTCCCCATACGTGGGCCGATCCCCAAGGTAGTGCTATTCCGAGTCGGCCTGCGTGGGCGGTGAAGCAGGCTTCAGGCTCTCTCCATACGTGGGCCGATCCCGAAGGTAGTGCAATGCCGGGCCGACCCGCGGTCGAGGCGAAGCACGCGTTAAGCACTCCGCCTATGTGGGCCGATCCCAAAGATTGTGCAATGCCGGGCCGACCAGCGGCGCAGGAAAAGCAGACGTTAAGCACTTCCCATACGTGGGCCGATACCGACGGTAGTGCAATGCTGGGCCGACCCGCGGCGGAGAAGCAGACGTTAAGCACTCCAAATACATGGGCCGATGGCGAAGGTAGTGCGATGCCGGGCCGACCCGCGGCGGAGGAAAAGCAGGCGTTAAGCACGCCCCATACGTGGGCCGAACCCCACCGTACCGCAATGCCGGGCCGACCGGCGGCTAAGGAGAAGCAGACGTTGAGAACTCCACATACGTGGGCCGATCCCGACGGTAGAGCGAGGCCGGGCTGACCCGCGGCGTAGGAGAAGCAGGCGTTAAGCACTCCCCATACGTGGGCCGATCGCAACGGTAGTGCAATACCGGGCCGACCCGCGGCATCGGAAAAGCGGGCGTTAAGCACACCCCATACGTGGGACGAACCCCACTGTACCGCAACGCCGGGCCGAGCTGCGGCGTAGGAGAAGCAGACGTTAAGAACTCCACATACGTGGGCCGATAGCGGCGGTAGTGCGAGGCCGGGCCGACCCCCGGCGGAGGTGAAGCAGGCGTTAAAGGGACACTAAAGAGAAAAATGATTTCTTCTGCCCATCAGTAAATTAACTTTCTATGAACCCAAAACCACCACTCTTACCACGATAACACACTTGGTAAACGAGGAAAAGCGCAAGACCGAAAGACGGGTGGCAACGCCTCCTTGAAGTTCCGCACCTGGTCGCTGTGGTGTCATGGATTTTGATGGCATCTTCTAGGGCCTACTTAATTATATAGCGGTACAGATTTACTACATTGTGTTCTAAAGGAACCAACTATTAAACATGGCATGTTTCGAGAACCTTTACTGAACCAACGCGGCCTAAACGCGAAAATATACTTTGGAATCCCTGACGCCACACCGATGTGCTGCGGTCGGGGTTTCGGCGCGAAATTCATGTACTCATACTTCGACCTTCATTTTCTCATCTAATAATGAAACTATTATTCTGAAATGGCTGTCTGCAGGGTTCTGAAACAATGCTTTATTAGTCTCAACTGATTTATTATTTCGCTTTAGTGTCCCTTTAAGCACTCTCCATATGTGGGCCGATCCCCCAGGTAGCGCAATGCCGGGCCGACCCGCGGCATAGGAGAAGAACGCGTTAAGTGGGCTGATCCCGACGTGGGCTGATCCCGACGGTAGTGCAATGCCGTGCCGACCCGCGGCGAAAGTGAAGCGGCCGTTAAGCACTCCCCATACCTGGGCCGATCCCTAAGAAAGTGCAATGCAGGGCCAATCTGCGGCAGAGGTGACGAAGGCGTTAAGCACTCCCCATTCGTGGGCCAATCACCACGGTTGTGTGTTGCCGGACCGACCCACGGCGGAGGTGAAGCAGGCATTAAGCGCTCCCCATACGTGGGCCGAACCCGACGGCAGCACAATCTCGGGCCGACCCGCGGCGGAGGGAAAGCAGACGTTAAGCACTCGAGTGCTTAACGTATGCGGATCCGCATATGTGGGCCGATCCCGACGGTAGTGCAATGCCGGGCCCACCCACAGCGGAGCTGAAACAGGTGTTAAGCACTCCCCATACGTGGGCCGAGCCCGAAGGTAGCGCAATGCTGGGGTGACCCGCGGCGGAGGTGAAGCAGGCGTTAAGCACTCTCCATACGTGGGCCGGTCCCCAAGAAAGTGTAATGCCGGGCTGACCCGCGGCTGAAGTGAAGCAAGCGTTCAGCACTGCACATACGTGGGCCGATCCCGAAGGTAGTGCAATGTAAGGCCCACCCGCGGTGAAGGTGAAGCAGGCGTTAAGAACTCCACATACCTGGGCCGATCCTGAAAAATGCTGATAAAAGTGCTAGTGGTGGTAGCGAGAATTGCGCGGCTAAAGGAGGCGTCTGATATCAATCTGGACACGCACTTCATGCCACGACTGGTTTGGAGAAAAGTGATCACACAGGTAAGTTACCCTTATTTCCATATGACAATTATTGCATCATGTATGTAACCAATTCACAAGACTTTTCTCATAGCTTTGTGTTTAGACATATTTTTCAATTGGCAACGCTCGCGTCAAATGGATTATGTTTTTTGTAATTTACTGTTCGCTGCCATTTTATTCATTCCGGAACAACCTTGAAATCAGTACGCTGTTTATAGGACATGTACTAGGCAGTACCAAGAATTCGAACTAAGGCACAACTCTCATTCCCAGCTCTCAGACAGCTAGCACAACGATCATGGACTGATGGTTCAACCAGCTTGGATGGTTCTGCAGGATCAGTGATCTTTCCTGCGAAAATCACCACATTGAAAATAAAGACATCACACAAGATGGCATCGACAGCCGCGGAGCTTGCTGCTCTTCGTAGTGCACTTCGCATAATTCGAGAGGAACCGCCTCAAAAATGGAGTGTTTTCAGTGACTCCCTCTACATTGCTTGCTTTCTGCTTTAAGCCGTGGACTCTACAAGCAATTATATCTAGAAGTCCGAGAGCTCCTTCATCGCCTCGTCGCGCAAGGACACGACGTGCCATTTCAGTGGCTCCCTATAGCCACTGTGACGTAATGGGCATGAAGCTGCTCGATGTGCTCATGAAGACGACGTGCAGGAACCAATCCCGCAGCCAAGAACAGAGGCAGCACCGAAACTTGCAGCGCTTGCTAATGATGCCACGCAATAGTTGTGCAACACACCTAGTTTCCAGCACACACGTCTGCATCGACCGGACCCCTGTCTTCGGCTTCGTCCTCCACCTGGACTATCCCGACCCGAGACAACGGTTCTTTACCGACTGTGGCTTGGTGTCGCTTTTACAAAAAACTTTGCTTTCCGCATCAAAAGGCAAAATAGTGCTGCGTGTGACCAGTGCGACAGCAAGGAAACTATCGAACACGCTCTTTGCCGTTGTCGCCGATACAGTGCATACAGGCATTCACTCGCGACCAAGCTGGCACGTATTGGCGGCCGGTCACTTTCGGAGGAGACAGTCCTGGAACGGGGACCGCCGTCGTCACACCACAAGTCGGTCAAGGCACTCTTGAAATTTCTGCGTTTGGGTGGGCTATTAGAGGGACTATAGTTCTCACGAACGTTCTCAACCTCCTGTATCTTTTTCTTTCGTGCCTTTGCGCTTTCTCCACTATTCTTTCCGTCTTTCATTTCCCCTTCTCCTAATGCAGGGTAGCAAACCAGAATCTTTTGAGGTTAACCTCCCTGCCTTTCCCGCCGCGTTTATCTCTCTCTCTCTCCCTCTCTCTGTACCAGCAGGAAAAAAGTGGTGTTAGTGGAAACAGTTCTTTCGTGGCAGAAAAATAGTTGCGGATAGAAAGGTGTTGCGCAGTAAGCATGGCTGGATAAATTAACTGCAGCACCCAGCACTTTCTTAAAATTTTTACAGGAAGAGTACACGTTAGAAACACAAACGTTAGTTGAAGAAAAAAAAAGTGTCATTCTATGTATGTTTTTTCCCCTACTGGGGAGGGGAGAGCTAGTCTAGCCATCTCGGGCTTTTTTTCTCTCCCCCCGCCCTATCACGGTCTGTATAGAAATAAAGTATTATTATTATTATTATTATTATTATTATTATTATTATTATTATTATTCAATTACATTTATCGTTGAACTCCGATGTTGTATCGATATGAAATTTGATTCGCCAAATGCACGTCTAACGAAATCTAGGCTACGTTATGCGCTAGCTAGTTAGACCTTCGGAATCGCAGCTTATGTACACGCAGAGATAAGCACCGTAAGGATGCCCCCCAAAAATACGAGTTTTGGTAAACAAATTAAAGAACTCAGACTTGTTCATGTCACTAGGCACGTGCACATGCTTTACAATCCTCTGTAGCAACCATATTTGAAGTTTGCTTGAAATACTTGATTGCTTCTTTAATTTCTAAAATAATATATGATTTAGTATTGTGTAACTAAAATCGATTGCATTTTGGATTATGGTTATTTTACTGTTTTTCTGTAGCGCGTAGAATAGTGATCAACAGCGTGAAATTGATTTTCGCGTACTCAGCGTTGCCAAACTAAGCTGTTTCGATTAGTTGACTTCATGAACTCCTAAATACCGAAAAATATGGCTATCTATAATGGGCAAGTTATATTTTTATAATAGCCTCATCCAAAGAAAAATATTTGCGACTGTTCGAAGTGCATCTCTTTTGATTTTTTGCAGATGAAATGCTAGAATATTCCCGGACCATGCATAAGTTGAGGAGAGGAGAAGAGCATCACTTGCGCCGTTTTACCAAGACCGAAAGTCCACCTGTCAGACGAGACGTCTTTAGAGAAGTCTCTAGCTCTATGCCTCACCATTTACAATGCACAAGACCGCTTATCCGGCACCCTTTGGAGATGTGCTTAGATTTCTCTAAGTGATACCTAAATCGGAAAGTTCTTCGGAAATCACAGGCTCCGAAGCCCCCCAAAGATTTTTTCGCCACGCTTCCCATATCGGCAAATAATAAATTAATTCGTGCTCTTTTCATATTAGCAGAATAATGTTTTTATGGTTTTCCTCAGAGCTAGAAATTTTGCATTTGCACAATATTACGGCCTTTCTTGATAACCTTGTGTATAAATTGTTCTACTGTTTTTGGAGAATGTTTTTAACTCAATTTCTTTATTGCAGCTCTTCGCTGCAATTTAGCCCTTCTTGCTCTATTTTCTGTGAAGTTCGGGTGCTTAGATATGCCATGGTTCTCCGTAAATTGTAATTAAGTAGTTACAATTAGAGGTGACGAAGAAATTGCGGTCACTGACCAAGTCAACGTGAAAATGACACACAGAGACGTTTCTGGACCCATGCGGTTCCACACCTAGTTTCCACACAGGTGTTGCCCTAGGTGTCGTCGCAAAACGTCTGTGTCATTTTAACCTTGACTTGGTCAGTGACCGCACTTTCTTCTACATCATGTTACCTGACCAGATTAACGTTCGTCGAACTCTTGACGACTACATAATTATGGGTGTGCGAATGTTCGAAATTCGTAATTCGTAAATGCAAGTACCTTTAGAATACTTTTCGAACATTTCATAATGTCAACTGTGTTGGCCCAAATACACATAAAACTGGAGCAAGAGTACCGTAAATTTTCACCCCTGAGGGCATATTATAGACTTAAAGCATGAGAACTTGCGCAGTGGAGGAGGATACGTCATTTAGGTAGCCATGCTTTACAGACTGTACAGCGATCATTTTCACACTCTGAAAAGTCTTGTGCATGAGAAGAAACTACTTCTTTGTTCCTAATGCTTCATTTGTGCTTTGAATAAACAACGCTTCATAATGTACTATGTAATGACGGAAACTTGCTAACTTTAAGAATACTGGAACGTGAACATCGTTTTAGATTAATTGTGATAACTGTTCACTCGAAAAGTATTAAATGTTCGATTTGATTCGCTTACGGCACCATTCGTTTCATATTCAATTCGGTATCAAAAAGCACTATTCGCACACTCCTACTTATAATGGTTGCTGTTCTATACCTGTTTTATACCTTGTACATCTACGCCTATAGTTCGATTGAGAAAGTGGGGTGGGGTTGGGACGACAAGATTGGCGAATAAGTCATGCATGTACGAGTTCAATTTACAGGTCACTATAGCGTATGCCACGCTTGAAAAGCGTGACGTTATTGGCGAGCTTCCCATCTGGTATGCGCCATGCGGGTTGATTGTTTCCCATTACTTCGACCACAATGTGGAAAAAGCCGTGCTCAAATAAAGTTCACTAGGGTTCAGGATTGGGCGAGTTGGTATTACATTATAGAACTGGTACAGCGCAAGAGAGTCAGTGCTCTGTTCCTTTATCTGGCCAGCTCGGCTTGTTTCTTCCTTTGTATGTTGCGCTGTACCAGTTCTAGAGCGTGTACAAATAAACATTGCTCCACGCTGTCTTTGCTTCTGACTCTAAATAACAGACACGTTTACAGCAGCACCCCGTACAGGCCAATGGTATCAGTGGAGAAACCAGCACTCATACTATTTCCTGGAACTACGAGAATATGTACACGCTTGAAGCTGAATTCAGGTGGAAACCCGATGGGACAGGTGACCAGCATCCGATTTATGGGCAATATTTTGCAACACAGACTGCCCTAGCTGCGTGCTGTTGACCAGGGCGTGGCGTCATCGCCAGAGGCTAGATGTGCTACAACGGCATACACCGACTCACTGTTTCTTCTTCTACTGTTTTGCACAGCTGGCTCAGCAGGCTCAGCGTATACTTATGCGTAGCAGCATATCTCTGAATTTTGGCAGCATAGGCATTGTATTTTGGATACGCAATTAGCAGAACAATATCCTCAACTTATTCATAAGAAAGAGAGAGAGAGAAATAAGAGGTTAGGAGAAGGAGGTTAAGCCGAATAAATGTCTGATTGCATGCAACAACGCACTGTTCTGCCACATTATCTTCTCCTTAAGCAAAGGAGTCTAGATACTGGTCAAGTATGAAAGCAAACCCGTCAGATAACCAGGATATACAAAAGAAAACCTAGAGAACTACGATCGCTATGAACTCCAATACAGATAAAGGAGAGAGAGAGAGAGAGAGAGAGAGAGAGAGAGAGAGAGAGAACGAAATCGAAGATTAAAGATAGGCAGTTTGTCAGATCAGACATCCTCTTGGCTACCCTCTAATTGGGGAAGGGTAGGAAAGATGACGAGAAAGAAACTTAAAATGAAATGGGCTTCGCCGTCTCGTGCCCACTGGGGCTTTTCTTTTCTTTTCTTTTTTTTTCGTTTTCACCGGAGCCTTCCCACGGCGTGTTTGAACCAAAATCCCAGCTGCTAGCTCGTACTTTCAGCAGAGCAGCCTGCGAAAAAATTCACACAGTGAGGTCTTTGAAAGAGAGAGCTTTCTCGTCGAAGCGCATGACTAGCACTTCAAGGGGAACCGAAATTTTATATTCATAACGAACGAACAGAAAGTTCGCCATAGGGAACACAACGTAGGATGAAAGGAAGTGCCATGGGCACGCCTCTGTTGCTATATTATCACCGCAAAGACACGAATGCCACGATACGGACTGCCAGCCTTCTTACACGTCTCTCTTTTTCCTTTCCACGCGGACGGCTTCGTTTACACGAGGTTCTCTCCTCAGGGCGCATGTGTGCATGCGATCTGTTCGAGCAAGCGACACTGCCCCCGCCGGACAACTGTGCCCTCGGCGGAGAAAGTGAGACGCACGGTGGGCGTCAATGCGCGGGATTCCTTTTGGCGGTCGGGCGGCGCACGTATAGTAGAACGTCGCGTAGGGAGCTACAAGACTCGGAGTGGGCACGGCAGGAGTAGTATCAAATCAGCATTGCAAATGAGGCGCGAACAATTTATTGTCACCAACACCACCGCCGACTCTTTGTAACGCCTTGTAAAAGAGGTGGAAAGTGCGTGGAAGGGGACTCGCTCAAACAGGCCAGAGCGCTGTTCGTGGCGTCGAGTGAGAAGGAGCGCACTGCTTAGAATATACGGCGGGAATGATAAATAACGCGACGAAGGAACGGTGTTGGACGAAGCTGCCGCCGGCGCCGCCACAAAACACTCGGGAGTGTCGGGGGCCCGTCTCGCACGCCGCTGGGACGCGGTCGCGCGCGCACAGACACACAAAGCTGCGCGCCGAGGTCTTCGTTTTGGCTTGTCTGAAGAAAAGAGATCGTCTTCTGCGTCGAGGTTCCGGCTGTGCGCGTGTAAGCGCGCGTGTAGTCTGCCTCGTCGGCGTTGGCTCCCGCTGCCGCGCAATCTTACTTTCAAATTACGCGCCACTTAACATGCACTCGTGAACGCCTCTCTCCGCACGCCTTCGGAGCACCGTTGCAAAGGGACGCGGCGGCGATCGCTTTCCATATGCTCCGTGCGAGAACAGTGGGCGCCTCCTCTCCTTTGTGGCCGCACAACAACGGCGACCTTCGTCGCAGCCTTTGCTATGCGAGCAGCGCTCTCTACATGCTGCTCCATTATCTCTCCCCTCCTTCTTTACCCCGCTCCGCTTTCTTTCTTTTCAAAGTGTCCACAGAGTGCGTTCATGTAAACGAGCGTAGTACGCACGCGCTCCCGTCGCGACAGCTTTTCCGCTACGTCGCGTCCGGTTAAGCAAGGAGCACGCCCTGCGGGTCTCAAGTCCGCACTTATCTGTCCCCCTCTTCTCTCCATTTTCGCGCTGGAGCCGCGTGCGATACGACCTCAGCGAAACCTCCCGACCAATCGGCTATTGTCGGTGAGCACTGGTCCACGAATCCCGGGTCATGTGGTGCTAGAGCGTGCGCTGGACGGGCCAGAACCAGAGTCGGTTGAGAGAGGATGGCAGTTTGAGTGGGAGCAGTGTCGGTTCCGATCCCGGGACCAGAGCGGGGAGAGAAAGGACAGTGCGGAGGGGAACTGAAATGCGCGATCCCCGGTCGCCTTTCTTCCGCGGCCGGTCATTCGCGCCTTCTCGTATTTTCTTTTTCCCATCAGTTGGTGGTCCCTCTCCAGAAATAGCTGTCCTGCTGTGCGGCAAACCAACAAACCCTCCGGGAAACAAACGTTACAAAGAAAAACGTTAGCTAGTAAGACTGCTGTTGGTACTTGCAAGTGAAAAAATAACCGATAAGAAAATGAGCGAATGAAAGGACGGCTGCTGAGAACAGCCCTTAAGGAAACATAACAAGAAGAGCGTTTTGACAAAGTACTCCACCAGCTAAATACAACTACACAAACAACAAGCGAGACCATCCCAACGTCACTCGCGCCCTGGTGTGGTGTCACGCTGAGAGTATCACAATGGCCACACGAGCCGACATGTGTGTCTGCACGGACGCCGGTCGTCAGGCGTCCCGCTGGGCGGCCGAGCACCGCGTACACGCCACCGAGCATATATTACAACCCGCGTGGCGGTCGCCTGCAGAGGTTGTATCGATGACGGCGGCGCACGCCGGTATGCGCCCGTCTGCGTGGACGCGAAGAACCAAGTAGCACGCATATTTCTACTGAAACCCATAGGCGTTGGAAGCGGGACCCCCAGGGTGTGGATGCGCTTCGAGGTCCGCCCACAAAATAATTAAAATAAATAAATAAACAAATAAATAAGAACTGTTCACATGCTACGCACACGGCGGTTTTCAGTGCCCTCCTGGCCTGAGAATTTCCGCGACTGTGACGGAGCACGTTGTGCCCATTATGCGAGCTTGGAGAAAGAAAGGAAGCAAGTGGAAATGCGAGACTGTCAGTCCGGTTTACAGCGTGAAGAGTGAGCGCTAGGATCGCGTTTCTCGAAATGTTCGGCGAGACGAAGACACACCGCAGAATCTATACGACTTGTGGCGGAAAGGCGTCCGTTCAACGAAAGGCGTGCTTAACATGAAATCCCAGAGCAGATGCCGCATGAGCCTTTCGTCAGTGCCTTCTGTCGGATAAGATGTGCTGGCTGCCGACAAAAATGTGGGCTTCCTTTGCATGAGAAATGTATGCAGCACGCATCGTTCCTACTTTTGTTGCCTGAGCCATTGTATATCCGCGCGGTGAATGCCCCAAGCTCTGGAAAAAGGAGAAGGTGACAACTTCCGTTCAGCACGAGCTGTGGCAGTGAATCTCTGGATAAAGTAGGTATGAATATTATGAACGTGAGCATCCGTAGCCCGCAGGGTCGCATGCAGCGGACCAATATTCAAGCTCGAGCAGAGGTCTAGGCACCAGGCAACTTTGTACCCGAGTGGAAAGGCAGAGCTCTCATCTCTGTTCCCAAGGCACCTGAGCGTGTCAATGCACATAACCACGCCTATAAAACCAGGTATCTTTGTTTGCTCAGTGTACAAAACCGCTCAATACCGGCTGCCTTCAACGAATGTATATCCGAGCAGCTGAGCTTCCCCTTCTGGCAAGTATCGTACCCACATGAGTTATAACGTTGGGCTGCGTTTTACAGAACGATCCGCCCTGCAAGCCACCCAGAAGGCAGGCTCTTTACCCCGACCCCCTTTCCTCATTGCGATAGCAACTCCGCGCAGAAGCGCTTCAAACGCGTCTCGTGTACGAGGACACGTATATGCAGCCACAAAAAGAGCAGCGCACGAGGCGATGCAGGTGGGAAACGCGTTTGTTGAAAAAAACTGAGTGCTCGGGCAGCTCGCCCCGAATCCCAATCTCCGTTTTGAAGAAACGCGATTAAGTTCTTCCTCTCGACCCGCGCGACAAGCGAACCTACAAAAGGATTACACGTAAACACCGTGTCGTACAACCACCACAATGCACGATAGAATGCCCACGGCGCGGACCCCGTTCGGCAAAATGAACAGCGCCGAGAAGCAGTCGCGTTGGAAGCAAAAGAACCTTGCTCGCTGGCAAAAAGAAGAAACCAAAAACACACATACAAACACGATGGAGGGGCTTGGGGCTAGGGGTGTGGGCCAAAATTCAAGAAAGCGAAAGCGAAGGAGAGCGAGGCATGCCTCGGCGTGGAAAAAGGCCACAAAAGTGCGCTGTTCTCTTTTCAAAAGTGTAGCGACACAAAGGGAGTGGAAACGAATTCATACCTGGCGGCGCGGTGCTTCTGTTTGAGATAAGCGTGACTTGTAATGATTTCAGCGGCTTGCTATGCCCCTTAAGCAGCTATGAGAATAAGCTGCGCGTCTGCGTACCCGTTGAGAGGCGCTTGCCCGGTGCTTATAGTTTTTTCTTTCTTTTTTTCTTTCATTTCTGCCAGTACTCGCACGCCGCTTCCCATTTCCCGTCTCCCATCGCCCGCGGGCGACATAGGCCGCGGAACGCGAGGCAACAAATACCGCAGGGAGGCAACAAGAGGCAACGTCCAAGGCAAGTGACGAAAAGGCGGTCTTTATGTGGCTCCGCAGGCATGCGAGCACGTGTTGTGGGCGCTGTGGTGTATCGCATACACACAGATCATGACTGCTGACAACGCTTTTCACCTGAGGCTGAGAATCGCGGAGCCACAACTATGTTTCCCGCAGACTTTTCGGGTTCCCCACACATGGTTGAGATGATGAGAAATGCCGCAGTGTAATGCATTGTGCCCTAACAGGTGGACTAAAGGAAAAGTAGATGTGGGACAAAAGGTAAAAGAACGCATGGGTGCAGGTTTTATGAAATCAAGCGACTCACCGAAAGGGCCTGGTGAAAAGAGCGAGCTTATATGTTTTGTTGAAGACACACATGAGCGGAATTTTCCTCTTTCGGAATTTGCGCGTGCCTTACAAAGCGTTGCAACTGAACGCTCAAGCAATACAAAGAGTCTAGTTCCCACCTTCAGAGTTTACGAAGGCATACTTACCGGTTTTACTGGAACGTTGACGGTGGCTGTTTGCACGTTTGTTACATCTCTATGCCTGTACCAAGCTTCACTTTCTATTAGCTTCGAAATGTGGAAATATTCCGAAATTTAAGCCCACTCAAAGTTGAAAGAGCAAGCAAGCGAGCGAGAGAGAGAGAGAGAGAGATGAGGGAAAGGTTCTATAGGAAGCACCTAATAAGGCTCTATAATGAAATCTGGAGATATTTGTCGGGCGCCTCTCCTAGCATGCCACTCCAGATTAGTGGAATAACAAAGGTATGCTGCGCACCTTTAAAACTATTCAGCATGTTTTGTTGAGGCCAGTGTCATGCAGGAAAATTAAAAGCGCTTTCGAATAGCGCGGGCGCGCACGAAGCAGTGGTCTCGTAGCTCAGGCGTGATCATTTACGTACATTCAGAGAGACAGAGAGAGAAAGAAAAAAAGTAATATATTGAGAGTAACGCAGAGAGGTCAGCTCGAGCTTGCGATATCTACCTCTAACCTGCAACTGTACCCAAGGAATGGAGAAATAGTAGCAAAAACGGGATGAAGGAGACGATGGTGACAAGAACAGTGACACGAGAATGTTTCTGGGCAACCTGCAGTGGTCACATGTTAAGAGATAGATGGCCGGCAGTATGAACCAGAGAACGAGCGTGCGTAAAGGATAATCTCGTTAAGATTCCTCTCTCCCTCTCTCCCTCTCTCTCTCTCTCTCTCTCTCTCTCTCTCTCTCTCTCTCTCAAAAATTGGTTAATGATACTTATGCCGTCTTGCAATGACATCTGAAATAATTGAGCATTAGACCCAGATGTCCAAATACAGACATCATTTGCACAAGTGAAAACTTTAACTGTGATGGCAGTCTTCTTCTTAAATCAGCCATGACGCAGTTAAAAAGAAAAGGGCTGAGTACGCTTCCCTGTGGTACTCCCTGTTTTACAACATGTTCAGCATTCTTTCCTTCACCTGTTTGAACAAATATCTTGCGATCTGATAAAAATTCAGAAATCCATCGCAAGGACCTGCAGGCATATATATTCCGAGTTTCAACACACTTAGCAGAACATGAACGTCACTAACAGTGTCAAATGCCCTCTTGATGTCTAAACGAGAAGAAAAGGGTTTAACCGAGGGGCCCGATTTTTATTAGTCATATCATGAGAAGCCAACAAACACTGACACCAAGGACAACATAGGGGAAATCACTTGTTACTTGATGTCTAGGAATACTGCTATCGTCATGTTTCCACGCGCATGCTCGTGTTCCACACAGGTTACTATATCTAATGTCGCCCCTCCCCCCCCATCTATCTTGCATCTCTGTATTCTAAAACCTGCTAAGTAGTTGGACAACACGTCCGTTTCACTACACTATCATTGAAGTGGCGCGTCAATCATTTTCTCCATTACTTTGCATAAACAACTTGTCAAACTAACTGGGCGGAAGGATTCAAGGCACAAGGGCGTCTTACCCGGTTTCAAAATTCGGATGATTCGAGCGACTTTCCAAGAGTCAGGTACAGTTTCTTCTATCCATAAATTATTATATATATCTAAGAGAGCATTTGTACCTGTCGACCCGAGGTTCTTTAGAATATTGTACCTAATGCCGTCCGGCCCAGCAGCAGGCTTTTGGCACCATGATGCAATTGCACATTGAAGCTCGCTTAATGTGAAAGCAGGATATAATTGAGAATGTTGCGCATAATAGCAAGCAGTAATTTTCTGCTTCGCTAATACTACAGAAATATCAAATTCTGCACATTGTGATAAAAAGCAGGTCTGGAAATAAGCTCGCAAAATTCATCTGCAACTATTATCTGACACGTGTCCCGAGGTACAACCAGAGCATGAAATGGGAAGCTTTGTGTTACCGCTACAAAAATGTCTCCATATTTCAGTGGAATGCCAGCACTCTTCGAAGGAAGTGTGTTCATTTTCGTAAACTGCTTGCACAACACAACTTTCCAATGCTTTGCATTTAAGAGGCGGGAGAAGTCTTCATCCTACAGCGTACCTTAATCGGATGACGATGACGACGATAATGACGATAACGTTGCTGAAAAGGCCTTCGGAACAATCATACATGGAAAGCAATGCGTGCAAAATAAAACTAAACTTTTATTACGCATAATACGATAGATATAATGCGATAAATGTAAGCATCGGGGTTTAGTCAGCGAGTTACACGCACAACACACACATGCAAGGACTGACGCAGTGTATAAGAAGTGATATTTTGACATTGAATATGAATATTCTTAGTGTACGAAAACGACAGCAAATATATTTCTGTCTTTCTAAACAGCATAAAAGAGATGTTGAAGAGACCAAAGGAGAGAGCTTATTTGATTTTTTCTTACAACAGAAACGATGCAATTTGCATATTCTATCGATGAGCGAAAAATAAAAGTTCATCACAACATGTGCGCTTATGACAATAAAAATAACAACGACAACAAAAAACGACACGCGAATAGAAGTACTTTGAAGGTATTATTTAAGCCGTTTAAAAAGAAAGACAAAGCCTCAAGAAATGAGTCTTGGCATCCGTGAAAAACGACACTAACTAAAGCTACAACAGCATACAGTAAACTCACTAGTTGTGCAAGCACGGTGAGTTTTCTTCTCCACCACCAGAGGAAAACTTCGCGTCAATCAATATAACTCTAGGAAGCCATAAAATCAAATCATTATATGTTACGTCACAACGTCTTATCATCTAATGAGATCGACTGCTGCACAAGCTCACCGAATAACCGCTCCCTAGACCTTTCAGCAGCCACGCTTCTGCAGCAGACTATGGTGTAATTTGGAAAATTAACGCCGAATTATTGAAGCGCTTCTTTACACGTTGGCTTAAAGTTGGCAATTTCAGGGCAGCCACTACTATGATAGCTCATGTTAACAGGGACGCTTTTCCAGGTAGCTCTATATATATATATATATATATATATATATATATATATATATATATATATATATATATATATATATATATATATATATATATATATGATTAAATATATTATTATAATATATATATATATATATATATAATTATGCTCTAATAATTGCATAAATTCTCATATTCCGCCCCACACCACCAAATTGTCGAAAGAAAGAGAGAATATAGAAAATATAACATCATATCAAGATAAAACACTATATCAAGGACTTAGGTTCATATTTCAAACTAGGAATATTACCTAAAATAGGCATATGCCCGAATGAATATGTTATAACAATAAACACTCATATCAAGTGACGCTCAAATGCTGTTTATTCATCACTTTTGAAAGTTATCTGGTAAATTGGCAAAATATACGCAAGTGAGTCCTGCCGAAACCACAATGTGGAGGTTGATTGATAAAAAAACAGTAGTATCAGTATTATCATGACAACATTGTCTTTCATCACCGGGGAAAAGAGGGCAACGGATAATTGCCACACAATTTAAGACTAGTATTGCCCAAGTTATTTGTATTTCAATCGAGTAAACGTTGTTAATTGGCGATAACAAAAACAGTGATACGATAATTCTTGTTATGGATGCACTTAGCAACACCTAGATGCTTTTCGTCGCATTGGAACAAGATTGCCTATCGTAGCCTAGGGCTAAAACTCCAGTCTGCAAAAATATGTAACCTGGCCGCGCCTTTCTGCTTGATTTAGGGTTCCTACACATCTACGCCATGCAAAACTGGTACTGAGAAAGCAAACAGGCGTGCAAAATGCGTAGTTCTCTTTCGTTCATCAGCAATAGATAGGGAGAGAAAGAAAAATGGAATGCATGACTGCAGAGCCCAGGATAAAGTAAAGTGGAAGACAGCGAATGACAACAATGCAGATTCGGGAGCGAACATCATGCTCCACTTGCTTCTGGGCTTCTTGTTTTAATCTTGCTCCTCTCTGTGAGTGAAAGATCGTAAAATTATTAAATTTTCTCCCTCAGTCGAGCCGCACGGTGCGTGCCTTCTATATTGGAGGAAGGCGTCTTGGGTTGACACCCTCCATTATTTCAACGACGCCACGGGTGGTGTAACGACGCGAAATATTGGAGAAAAAAAGAATATATATATATATATATATAACTGGCTGGATTTCTCCTGGTTCTGATGGGTGCACTCTATGAGGCATACAGAAACCTGGACAACCCGGCCCTTCAGTGGCTTCTCGCCGACATCCTAACTCCAATTCTCTGGGGAAATGCCCGCGTCATGGAGGCACACCATGGTTTTGGCCATCCGAAAGCACGAGAAGTCGACCTAGTTCTGGGAAGCCCCACCTATGCGGCCAGTCGACGTTATGCGGAGCGCGTGAGTGGCGACGCGACTAAGCTGGTGGCTCGAGCATTTTAGGAGGTGGTCCCACACAACTAAGATTCAGTTTCGATCCGAACTATATGCATGCGGAAAAGCTTAGTGCATCTTTTCGCATCGGCGCTTACCAATGCTCGCTTTCCCCAGAATGTACACGCTGCTTGACATGCACATACCGCGATGGACATAGAGCCTCGAAGAAAAAAGTACTGATATGATATTTACGACTTGTAATTTAGCTGTGTATTAAGTGAAAGTCGAAACCAGAAAAAAAAAAAACGGCGAGAAGCGTCAGGGCACCCCAAATAAGGTACTATAATACTTGTTTCTATGAAGCATATCTCGTTTCGGTAACAAGAAGGTGCATGCGTCATGGCGTCATGAAACACTGGATTCGCTCCGCCCCTTGCGACCACTGTGGCTGCCACATGCGAGCGCCGGCAGAAGAAAGCAGCGAAAAATCCTTGTCTGTTGCTTTATGGACAACATCGTCGCGTCTATAGCCTCGATGCTAAGAAGTGTCAGCCGATGTTTCTCCGTGTCACGACGTCAGTGTTGATGACGCCGAGCCCGGCGTTTCGAGACCGGCTTTACCATCAAACTAAGAGGCCCTCTAAATGTTTCCAGACTCTTATGCTTGTTAAGCGTCATCCTTTTATGAGCTAAAAACGTGTGCAAGAGTTACCACAACATTGAAAATATGTGACAGTATTCCTTTAAGATCGTGCAGTGCATGAACTGACCTGCCTGATTGTGTCGGTTCATTCAGTCCTTTCTCTACTAGACCTTCTTTTCCGTACGACTTGACTGATGCAGATATGGACAGCTTACGAAGAAGCGGGGATTGCCGAAAGGGCCAGCTCTTGCGCCGTTGCGTTTCAACGTGGCGCTCCTACCGACGGGTTTAGAGCTATAAAATAATCTGGAGCTATGGTTTGGGGATGTACGCGGATGACAGGACAGTATCGACCATCAAGTACGGGGAATTCGAGCAGCACTTGACAATATATTTGATTGGAGCACTTGGTGAGGGGGGGGGGGGGGGTTGCACACTGTTAGCAGATGGCCTGCAGTTTCAATGCTAATGAAAATTACGAATATTTTTTTACTAACTTGGTGGCAGTCCCAAAATAAGAAACAGGAAATGCTACCCTCGGATACTCGTTTTCATCGTACATAAATAAACAGCCTATCTCACCTCCGGAGATGAAGTAAAAAGCACGTTTTCTTTAATTACGTTACCTTGTCTGTTATGTCATTCAAAAATGCATGAAGGCCGCCATCATCGTCTCTTGTTGCCAGTTTGCTACACTCAGCGCATACACAGATTTTCGCCCCTGTTTTGGAACCGTATTTCTTACTAATACTTAAGATTTCGGGGTAAAAATATGATCTCCCGCGTTTTCTTCGTCGTTGGAAAACTTGCTCGGACAAGCAGTCGGCGCTTGTGAGCGGATACGCTACACTTGCTTTCTCTGAATCCACAAGGCGTAGCCTTCGCGCTCGGCCCGAGTCGCAGAAATTTCCTCAGCTTCACGTACCAGATGACGAACTGAGGTTGAGGGTTGAATTTTGAGCGCTACCACTACGTGGTGACTTTTCTTTGCTCATGCAAGCTCATAACCAGCATCAGCCCTGAGAGGTAAAGAGCCACGAGACAGACAGGCGGTGAAGGACCGGCCGGACTGCGCGAGATTGAGGACACTCTGAGAGAACTATAAGGCGTTTCATTCTTATGAAAGATATGTTTGATACCCTGATTTCAGGCCACCTCGGAGTGGCACAGTGCACCCGGACGTTGAATACTGCCAAGTAATAACGCTGTTTACACGGGAACCCGCTGCGGTCTACTTTTCGTACTATAAAAACAGATAAGGAAGTACGGCTCTGCTACTTGCCAGGTATTTGTCTGACTCGATAGTTTATACAGCTGTGAAAACGCAAATACGCAAATTCGTGAAGATGATGCTTTCTAAAAAACTCTAAACACAACGCATGTCCCATGAGTTGTTCAAGCTTTGCCATTTTCGAGAACAGCTCCTCATTGGGCGAGTTCTGGTACTTTGAAGCAATTGCAGAACTGGCCTACAGAAAAAAAAGAAAGAAAGACCTCACACACTAATAATAATAATATTTGGGGTTTTACGTGCCAAAACCACTTTCTGATTATGAGGCACGCCGTAGTGGAGGACTCCGGAAATTTTGACCACCTGAGGTTCTTTAACGTGCACCTAAATCTAAGCACACGGGTGTTTTCGCATTTCGCCCCCATCGAAATGCGGCCGCCGTGGCCGGGATTCGATCCCGCGACCTCGTGCTCAGCAGCCCAACACCATAGCCACTGAGCAACCACGGCGGGTACCTCACACACTAGGCGACCCCGTTCCTGCCTTTTGTTTGTGAGCACGTTATCATCCCGTTCTGCCATGGCTGTAACTTTATGCCTGCCTTTAAAGTAATGCTGTGAGAAAGAGTGAAGTGCTCCTTGTCGACTCGCCTTGATTTCATTGATGCTCGGGCAAACCATCGATTTTCCCTGCCGGCCAGCTGATAAGCCGCTGCCAGCTCTGCCGTCCGGTGCGCAGAGCACCGGCGTTACCAGCAAAAGGGACTCGAATTCTGCTTTATAAAGAGGTACTCTAAACGCAGTGAATAAAAACGTCACAGTTTCGTCCGAAAGGCGAAGCATTGATTGCGATGGCAAATTATTAGACAGCTCTACGAAGTAAACATCTTTTTGGCCGCAGGAACTCTGTGCAGACATTCGCTTACTAACTAAATTAACAAGCGCGGTGCCACACATGCACGGGCAAACACGAACACATCTCACTTTAGGACCGCGGACACTCGCTGTTAGAACGCTAGCGTGATGAATAGCGGCAGCAACGGCGAGCGAATTCCCCTTCGGGCTGCCTCTCGCTTCAAAGCGAACGAGGCGCGCGAGAACGCAGCGCTCACGAAGCCATCCGCTATTTCGGGTCGGCTAGATTTCGAACCCACCGCCGATGACTTCCAAGATGGGACGCGCGCGGCCGCAGCCCAAAGGAGGAGGCGCTCGCTACCCTGCCAACACCCTGCCCCCCTTCTACACCCTACATCGCCCCCCCCCTTCCTTTTATCGCGCGCACAGCTATCTGCTCCCTCCATTGCGCGCCCGAGAAGTCGGCGCGCATCCTCGCCGCCTTCTTGCCTTGCACGCGCGAGAAGACGACGCGGCACCTAGCCCCCATCCTTCTCGCCTCACCCTCGCATACTTTGCCTCGCACCTAAAGCATACGACGGGCGGCCGCGACCTTATCGCACTTGGACTTTATACGGAACCTCACGGCGACGCCGACAGATTCGACGACGGTGGAAATTTACGCGGACGGACCATATAATTGATATCGCAATAAAGTTTGACCACGGGTATTGTATTTCAATTTTACAATTTTACGTCACTGATGTGGTTGATCGCCAAAATTACGCGCGCCTTCCCATTTATTCTCTCTGTTCAAGAAGAGTTGCGCTAACAAGCGTGGACAATATAAAAAAAAAATCATTCAGGCTAGGAAAGACATTACACAAGCACGCCGCATATTGTTTAAACAAGGAAATACTTTTTTACTGCGCAATTGGTCGGAAGGAAGGAAGCAGGAGACAGGACAGCGCGCCTTCTTCCTTCCTTCCTTCGAATTGCGCACTAAAGAAAATTGTTTTCCTTGTTAAAACAACGTTTCACCAAGCCGCCCAACAAGCCGCCCTTTTGCACCGAATATTATAGCGACGCCATGAGTCAACGCGACTCCAGGCTACGAGGCTCAACAAAACGATCATAGTGGAGTTTTATATACACAAGCCCCACTGATTATAACGATCAAACGTACACCTGTGAGCAAAAGTGTACGGGCCACGGGAAAAGGCTGAATCTCTTCGCAGCTTAATAACGCAGCCAGAAATTTACTACAATCTAAACTTTACCATTCAAACAGTAGAGCACCTTCGTCAGTTTTCCCCTGTGCGTCTCAGAAGCGAAGAAAATAATATGTTTTTTCAGAAACTTGTACTTTCTTGCTCACAGGTGTTCCGTGTCTTGCAGTTCATGTATACGCATAAACTGAAAAAGTCTTTGCATCGCTTTAGAATTGATGACAAATGGTGTAGTAAGCGCACTAAACCGGTCATCATCTGTATTTTGGAAGTACATATCAACGAAAATGTACAGAAAGCCGCTCTAATGTATTCAGCTCATTATGCGCAACGAAGATAGAGGTCTGTAATAGTGGTGCTTGACCACAACTTGAGGTCTTACCATGCATCTGCGTGCATATGCTGTAAAGAAAGAAAGAAAGAGAGAGAGAGAGAAATGGGAGAGAAAATAAGTTAACCATAAGTTATTCATCTCTACCGACTCCACCCACGCTATATTCTGCTGCAGCCTCGAAAGAAAGAAAGAGAGAAAGAAAGAAAGAAGGAAGGAAGGAAGGAAAGAAAGAAAGAAAGAAAGAAAGAAAGAAAGAAAGAAAGAAAGAAAGAAAGAAAGAAAGAAAGAAAGAAAGAAAGAAAGAAAGAGACAGCGATGCACCTCCAGCGTTGTCTCTTGCTTATTCTTCGAACCTTCCTCAACTTTCTGCTCTCCGCCATATGTACAATGGTCAAAAAACACTGCGTCTGTCCATGCGTACATGGTCTCATGGAGTGTACATTCGGGTATACCTCAAGCGGTTGACTGTGCTTACGATATCTCAGCAAAGACTGAACCGTAAAAATTGAAACAGGCGTCTGCTGTGGCTGCTCGTCACTGTGCAGGCAGTCGCGCGTTGTTCCGTTCTCGTTGAAAACACAGATAGGGAACGGGAGAAAAGCGTAGAAAAAAAAAACGAAAGCAAGAACGGGAAAGTGGATAAAAAGGGAACGGGTTGGGGAGGCGAGTCTTACAAGAACCAGAACGCCTATCACAACCTACTCTTGTGCGCTTTTCCCAAAGCGCGGAGCAAAGCAAACGGGGAGGGAAAGGGAGGCAATCAAGATGCCATCTGCGCGAGCAAAAGTAACATAATGGCTGCGGGGCAAATGGAACTCGCAGTGCTCTGCCGTGCTCTTTGCAAAGTAATTAGAAGACGCTTATCGGTCGCGCCGCCACTCCACAGCACAGAGCAGGCGGCCGAGGCATGCGCACGCCACGGCCACGCACTTAGGCGCTGCGCGGTTTAAACGCCGCTTGCGCTCGATTATTGAACGCTGCCACAGACGCAATAGGGCGAGTGGCAGCGGTCATTATTCGGGCACGGCTTGTATGGCAGCCGTGTCGTAAGTTGAAAATTTCGTGCCCAATCGGCAACAAATAGGGAGACAAAAACGAAAGGAAAATGAAGATAATCGAAGAATATGGTGGCGGTAGCCTCAGCCTGCATCATGTATGACTCCACGTTGCACGGGACAAAAAGAACGACGTTTCGAACGGACACGTAGCATTTCAGTCGTGCACGTACACAGCTGTGTATGCGCGATAATATTCACGTTATAGTCATCGATCAATTCCCCACGTACAAACGAATGACGGCCACATAAACCATGAGAAGAAAAAATTGAAATATGTGCACTTCGCAAGTTGTAGCGTGGAGTTGAGGTAGTCATCGACAAAAGCGCGGGGACCACTCAAAGCTGTGCAGAGCTTTTCCTCTGGTGTATGGCGTTGTTGCTATAGGCTTCCGTTTGACTTTTCTCGCTCAAAGGCTCTGCAGGGCGAGGAGAAAAGTTCTCTACATCCTTCAGAATATCCGACTAGTCCAGATGTAACAAGCGTCATACCACACAGCTCATGATCACCTCTAGTCACGCGTGCTGTGGTATGTTTACGTTTAATGAACGTTGTATCACTTCTGTTAAGAGTTCAAATACTTGTAACGACGTGCCCAAAATCGGTGCCCTGTGGCATTATTATGTATTCTATACGTTATTATCCTGTTATCATTACTATCTTTTATACGTTCCATATCTCTGAAACTTATAGCACCTCCTTTTGTTCGGCATATATGGCTTGGTATTGAAGTTCACGCAATCTAACTATAGTGGCGCAGAAGAGAATGGACTCAAAGGTAAGGACCACATACTTGGTAGTGAGTTCATCATCGTGAATATTTTCATCGTTGCTGTTAATCCTTTCATTTGTTTCATCTGGCTGTTAATCCTTGCATCCTTTTTGATAATCTTGCTCTGCGAAAACTTCCAGGAGCTTTTCGTCCCTCAAGTGTAACAAGTTCTCTTCACAAATTACGCCTCAGCTAGTGTTAAGCTAACCATGTGTACAAAGAGTGACTGCCACATCACCGGTACGTATGATACTAGATAGCGTTTGAACTTCTTATTTGCTTTTTTAATTTCAGAAGATGGTCTCCACTGATCGTACTTGTCGCTTTGTACCTGGCTTCTACACCTTTTAAGGCATTCCGCTTTCATAATACAGGAGGTCTTCCTTTGTTGTAGATGACATGATACTTCTGCAAGTCTCCTACATTACATTCAGTGAAAAATATAGGTGGTATATTGGCGTGTTCACTTTTGAGAGCACAATCAAAGTACGAACTAATTTATAGGGTTTTACGTGCCAAAACCACTTTTTGATTATGAGGCACGCCGTAGCGGAGGACTCCGGAAATTTCGACCTCCTGGGGTTGTTTAAGTGCACCTAAATCTAAGCACACGGGTGTTTTCGCATTTCGCCCCCATGGAAATGCGGCCGCCGTGGACGGGATTCGATCACGCGACCTCGTGCTCAGCAGCCCAACACCATAGCCACTGAGCAACCACGGCGGGTCAAAGTACGGGAATCACGTATGCAATACGATAGTCCGCGAGCGCAGTCACGTGGTTTTATTTCATATTTCGCCGGCTTTCCTTAAACTCCGAAAAAAAAAAATCGCCACGCAGCACGCACTATCAGCGTCAAATGAAACGCGAACAGCGGAGCGCGTGGTCCAAGCATAAGTGAAGGTATATAGTGCGCGCCGTCCAGTCGTCACCATTGACAAGAACGCATTTGTCGATTTGGCCGCACAGCGCGATCCCCCTATAGTGAAATATTTTCGCCTATGATCTAGTTCTCACATTTGAAAGGTGGGCAATGCGAATAAAAGGCAACAGAAGCTAAAGTTTGCAGTTTACGGCGAGTATTGTCGCACAGTTCGCCGACGCGAACAGCGGTGCGCGTGGAGCAGTTCGCAGCGTCATTATAGATCCGCTCATGTGGTTTGCCGCTTGTGCGCCACATCACTCTTTCAATCGGTGAACTTGCGCAGCGCGCTATCGCTGGCAGCCGTGACGGTGGCCGGCATTGGTGTGCCGAGTGCGTTTGGCCATCTCACTCCCCAACGAGAGCCGTGCGGCCAAATTGGGTGTGCGCGTCTCTCGTTGGTGATAATTGGACGGCGCGCACTACACCTTCACTTATGCTTGGGCCACGCGCACCGCTGTTCACGTTTGATTTGACGCTGATAGTACATTGCCACAAGAAACTGGATTGGCCGTGTGTGAACAACCTCTACAACGCAACGAAACGCACTTGGCCCTAAAGTGAATGTTAAAAATTTGGCATAATTGATCTTACTTAATTAACTAATTATGAAGAATAAAAAAAATTCTAGAGAGCGCTACATGACGGCAAAACATATGTCGTTGGTTTCATTCAGCTGCGGTTAACCACCTTTTTAAAATTCTTGGTCCAAGCCGCGTGATACATCCTGTATATTAGTATGGTAGCATTGCCAACCACCAAAGCTCGGTACGCGGAAAGAGTTGTCAGACGTTTAGCACAAGTTAGTATCGCTCAACATGGTACAACGCCGAAGTGGTCAGCACGAAAAAGTCAGTAGTAGCCCCCCAATATTTAAAGAGTGTAAGCAAAAGAAATTAAAGGCAGAACGGGTAGTCAAGAGATTGAAAACAAAGAAAGATAGGTGAGACACGGCGACTACCTATTTAATACGGTTATGTCACTTCGGAGCGACAGTAAATAGGGAATGCGGAGAGCAAGCTTATGTGTCGCCGGCAGCGAGGGGCCTTCAAGACCCAAACACTTGCCGTCATCAACCACCAGGATCCGGTCTACCCCGCCCACAGCGGATAGGCGGCCCTTCAGTTCCTATTTCCTCAGGCTCATATAACATATTAAACATTAACAACGCACAGCTGTGTGAGGGAAGGCCAGAACTCTATATATTGTGGTGCGTGGTGTCGCAATTCACCAAATGCTTGTGAGCCGCAGACTTCTCTGCGGAGTAACACATGCGAAATTTCGCCTTCATTGATATGTACGTTAAATTAACCTGCATTTCCCGAGGGCAAACAAACTTATAAACGAAGCCTGATGAAAATTTGCATGGCGATAGTAGTTTTGCACGAACACATTTTCATTCATGATGCGAGAGTTAATCCAAAAGCCGGATATTATTGCTGCTTTTTTACTCGGCAAGGAATCCCTGACTTCGGAGCTGAACTAGCAAAACGCGCGACCTCTACTCCCTTTTTGTAGACATACACCTATTGTGGTGTCACGGCGCGCACGCTCTGGTAGCGCGCTGAACGACCACCGCGGGTTCGAGCTCTCCGAGCCGCCATGCGTGCAGGGCACCTCCGCGTCCGCGCCTGCTGCGGCCCGCTGGGTGTACCGACGCGCCGCTGCGTACCGCGGGCTCAGCCGGTCCTAGCTGTATAGGGGAAGGCGAGACGGGGCGCGCAGCAAGAGAGGCCCTTAGCAAAGCTCTCCGGAAAGAACAAAGAAAATTTATTAGAATCGGTTTCCATACGAACACAAGGTTAATAAGCACGACTGAATCTGCAGCTAATTTCGATACAACATTGCCAAATGGTTGCAGGCGGCCGCTAACGGCGCACCGCGACAGAGAGAACAGAGGATAAAGAACCCAGTCTCGAGAGCCCGCCTATCCTTCGGCCAGCGCCTGCCTGAGCTGCGCCTGGAAGGCGCAGCTCAGGACATCGCGCCGATGGAAGAGTGCGCGCACCCGCCGAGGCCAGGACTCCGACGAGCCGAAGTAACCAACGGCCGGCTGCGGACAAAGGGGGGTCGCCGCCGGCAGAGAGGAACACGTACGCACCGATGCCCTCCGCCTTCCGCGCGCGCACCCAGACCGCACGCAAGCGAGGCCCGCATCCTGCCAGAAAGTCGGTTAACGGTGGAAGTCCGCTGATCTTCCCGTATGCGGGATTACAACCGAATGACAGTGTTTTATGACCCACTGCCATCCCGTCGAGGCAAAGAGGCGAGGGACACGGAACTCTTGGAAACGAAACGGAACAGAACGGCGTCCACCACCATTGCGGCACTCGAAACCCCATAATATACATATGTACTGTCGTCAGTGTCTCCTGCTCGACAAGTTGCTAACACGCCTTCAAGATCCCGACAACAACCACCGCCCCTGCAATACTCGCCAACATTCAGCAATTTTAGCTTTTCATTTCGTTTTCTTTTCGCTGTAGCGTTGGTTGCCTTCTAGTTGTCCAAATTAAAACATGACCAGAAGACGTGTTCAATGTTACTTAGGAGAATAAAGCATAATAGGTGGACATACAATGCAGATCGCGTGCACACAAGAGTTAATCAATAGGTTACCAAAATGATTAAACGTGCAATTTTTCGGATACGCAGCACCCGGGCTGCTTGTGCTCAGGAGCAGCCGACTCGAATTCTCGGGGAACGTAAGATTGGGGCCCCCTCATAAAAATAAAGAACGAACTGTCTCCAAAATGTAGGAAAAATAAAAGAAAAAAGCTTTCATGTAGGATAAAAAGCACTTTATTCCCTTCAAAATAATCTTAAACGCAGCTAGTAAATAGACTTGTCCCAGGTTTTCTCCAATTGTTCGAAGCAACTATGGAGCTCCCCAAGCTTGATGCTGTTGAGTCCCTCCTCCGAAGTTGTCTTCACCTCGTGCACGGTCATAAATCTCCGTCATCTATTGAACTTACTTATTTAAAAATAAACAGAAAGATCGCAGGGAGATCAGTCCTATGAATAGGTGCGTCGGAAGCGGCAGTCCGCGTCTAACAGGCTAATTGCAACGTCATAAGGAAATCAGTTGCTGATGCGGCGACGTCGTGATAGAGAAATCAGTCAGCCGCATTCTTAATGTTCCTTAATTAACTTTCTTAATAACCTTAATAATTGCAAATAAAAATTGATGGTTCGCAGTTTGTCAAAGGAGCAGGCAATTCCCGCTGCACAATTCCACAAACGCCGAAGAAGAAAAAAATAAGAAATGATCATCGTCTTCCCACGCGCGGATGCACTCACCGCAATTTCTTGGTCTTTAAGAAGACGGCTTGAAGTGGCTCGACACTTGCAACTAGCACCAGCTTACGCCACGCGTGACGATCTTTGAAAGAAGGTCTGGGTCACTTTCGATGTGATTCTTTAAATCCTGGCACAAATTCAAACAAGTGTTCTCCGTCTTGTTTTTTTGTCAACTGTGAGCAGGCGGGCAACAAACATCGCGCCAACGCGTCTCATGCCTAATCCCACTCTCAAAATCCGCTCACATGAGCTCCAGCAGCTTCAGAAAGCTTGTACGTACGTACGATTGAAGGTCGGCCCGCATGGGTATGAACTTTAACGCTCGTTCGTCCTCTTGAAACAACCCGAACCGCTAAAAAACACGTGCCTTTTTCATAAAAGTCCTTTGAAGCACTTTAGGTGTTCCTTTGGCGTTTTTTTTTTTCCAAGGAGGAATCAAAATCTCAAGGATATTTGCTGTTCGTTACAAACAGACGTCATGATTTCGCAATAGCAGCGCGACAACAGTTCGGGCAACGGTTATCACAAAGCTGTGCCACATTTTACAGTGACGTCGGTTTAGATGTTGACTTGTGAAGTGTGGCTTGTGAACATATCAAAAAAATTACAAAAAGTTCCATGGAGCCAGTAAGATTTCTTTTCACTCCCCCCCCCCCCCCCCCCAAGGAGCGAGCGCAGTGTGAATACTCTTTAATGCAGCTGTTCAGTGATTTGGGAGTGATCCGGGGAAAATTGTGATCGCGGACATGTGTCGCCGCCTTTCGCTGTAGTCACAACGTAATTGTGTGCCTCTTATGAAGCAGCCGCACGCAGAGGAATACTAGTGACAATGTGCTTCGCGGAACAGCCTGCTGACCTGCCCTGAGAGAGGAGCGCGCTTTTCTGCACGACACTGTAAGCTATCGTGGGGTATGCCGACAAGCACAGCCGAGAAGGGAGCAGAGAGAAAATTTTGGAAACAATGCTATCTTTCGTTCTTGTTCGCTCTGCTTGTAGTGGCTTGCACATGACGTCACTTCTGCCACTTCAAACGGAGCGGTCCGCAAGCACGCCTAGACGAAACATTGGGTACTATGGCCGTCGAAACACAGAGCAGGTTGGCCAATTTCATAAGTCCTAGGAGAAACGAAAAGATCTACTAGAATGCACGAGGTAGGCGATTGATATCGTTAAAACAACTTTGCTCGTTCGCCGATTGACACCTATGAGAGCTCAGAAAGAACTACTCTCCATGTGCTTCTTCCTGTTAAAAACGACGAACTTTGTAGATCTATCTATCTATCTATCTATCTATCTATCTATCTATCTATCTATCTATCTATCTATCTATCTATCTATCTATCTATCTATCTATCTATCTATCTATGCGTGTGCGTGTGCGTGCGTGTGTGTGTGCGTGTGTGTGTGTGTGTGTGTGTGTGTGTGTGTGTGCGTGCGTGCGTGCGTGCGTGCGTGCGTGCGTGCGTGCGTGCGCGCGCGCGCGGGAGGCTGGAGTGAACCAGAAGCACCAAAGTCGAGAGATGAACAGAAAACTTGCGGAAATAGGCAGATTAATGCCCCGAGCGTGCGAACTCCAAAATTTCGTTCCAGCCGCTCGAAAAAAGTTGCCCATGCTTTCTCGTGGCGTGCCTTCTTCCGCAAGCACGCGCGCCCCGCTGAGCTGCTGCCAACAGGGGCCCCACCTCGGCATTTTTCTTCCTCTAGCGTTGCCAATGGGGACCGTAACGAAGAAATATGTGCGTCACTTTAGCCACTCGGACCCACCTCTTGGAAATCAGTGATATGCCCGGGCAAGTGAGATGGATTGAGTCCCTTTGTCTAGCTGCTACTCCTGAGGGCATTCAGGTCGGCAGCGCTGGCCACGGCCACCCTGCTGTCGAGCGTGAAACTGCTTCCCGTGGCAAAAGCGTCGGCAACTGTTCTTGACGGATGCTCTCCGAACAGAAGCATTCCGGTGCTGTGGCTCTCTGCTTTTGCAGATGTTTATACGCACCGTCTAAGGAATTGTGCTCTTCTTCGCTACGCACCTCTCAGTGCACCTAAACCCCCCTTCGTTTTGTCTTACTGAGCTCACTGGGGCATTGCAGATGCACGTATGCGCAGAATAGGTGCATTGATCGGAGCGAAGACGTTGAGCTCACTGTGCAGTGCGTCGCGTTTTTCGAAAGCGCTTCAGGTGTAGCGAAGATGGAATGCATATAAAAGCGGGAACTTAAAGGGAAAATAGGCTATACTTAAACCAAAAATAACAGCAGTGAAATGTTTGGACCTTTATAATATCCATGATAGAGGATATCAGTTACAAAGGCAGCTGACCTTAAATATCATACGGAAAGGTTATACGGACATCTATAGGGTGTGTGGTTAAGCCGAAAACGCGTGTGTGTGTTTTCTCTGCGTGCTTGTTCTGTATATCGTAGTGTCGCTACTTCTCAGCAGGAGAACGAGGCACAGCTGTCGGAGCCAAAAAGGAACACAATACACCACGGTTTCTCTTTCCTTTCAGTCCTTGTCACACCATCCTTTGGGACCTCGCCACCTCGGTGTTAGGCCTTATCCTCAAAGATGTTTGTACGGCTGTACTTGATTTTCTGCGAGAAACAAAATGACAACGTTGTTAATAACATTGATTTTCTCTTTATCTACGAGTATATTCACTGTTCATCTCACCTTTATTTCATTATATCTCGAATAATTTAACACTAAGGTCCTTTATAACGCACCATTTAACACCTCTTTCAGAATAAAACATAGTCTGAATAAGTCTGACTTCTCAGTTGCGTATTATTCGTACTTTTTGACATATTTATTAAGGTATTGCTTTTTCCTCTGCTTCGATAATTTCTTGGTCGTACGCTGGCTCCTTCCGCACCCGATTGTTTGTCTAGCACCCAGAAATGGGCACACATGCCATAGTTGAGGATCATAACCATCATCATCTCTCAATCTTCATCCTGCGCGCTGCAATGCCTACTCCACCATTATCCCGGCCATGGCGGCCGCATTTCGATGGGGGCGAAATGCGAAAACACCCGTGTACTTATATTTAGGTGCACGTTAAAGATCCCCAGGTGGTCGAAATTTCCGGAGTCCTCCACTATGGCGTGCCTCATAATCAGAAAGTGGTTTTGGTCCGTAAACCCCCATAATTTAACTTAATTTTTTTACTCCACCATTCACCACACTATTCAACTGCCTAAGGTCAGGTTGGTTTCCGATGCCAATATTTGGGTAAGGAAGATTATTCGAGCCTTGTCAAGCACATATCACAGGGATACTGTCACTGATTACTTTCTTGAAAACTACATAACTTTAGGAATTTGAAATTTACATACAGAAATATGTCCTATGTCGTCACATTTACGTTCATTGGAAGTGCTAGGTTTGTAATCTTTGAGTGGTGACAGCGCCACTATATTTTTCTTCGTTAAAGGCAGGGAGGTTAACAAGATATTAGTCTCCAGTTTTCTACCCTACACTGGGGTTGGGAGATAGGGGCTATAAAGTGGACAGAGACGAAAAGGTTAGAGAAACAAAACGCGGACCTATGCCAGAGGAGACTGCGAAGCCGTCTCGTTCTCGAATATTGGCTTTGATGCTGCCGCAAGCAACGACCTGGAAAGACCCAAGTTATCTTCCTTAAAAAGCCTCTCGAAGCCCTCACGCGGCTTTGAACAGCCCTTAAATGAAGGAGGAGTCCTCAGTTGTCGCAGACACCGCGAAAAAGAAAAAAAGAAAGGAAAAAGAAAGGAAAATGTCTCGTTTTTCGGCTCACTTGCTGCGGGAGCAGGAGCTACTCTCACAGACACGCGATTTCGAAGCGGAAGGCGGTCGCCATGAAGATGGCGGAAACGGATGAAGGAGGCAGTGCAGCAAAGAGGCGGCAGCAGTCAGCGGCGAAAAGTGAGTTTGTTACAAATCGAGCCGAGAAGAAAAGTGCGCTTGCGGGCGGCGACAGAGGAACGGCGAAGAATGCGCGGGCGGATGTGACGCGCCGACGAGGCCTCCAGCGCTCGGAGCGTCATCGCGGCAGCCAGCATGCGGTCGCTGTGTGTGTACGTATACGAGCTGAAGAGATAGATGAACGGGCCTGCGGTGCTGCGCGAGCGCCGGCTGTAGAAGTAGGGGGTGGGCGGCTGCGCTGCGTTGGCCGCTCGATCGTCGAGCCCATCCTTTTCCTGGGGACTGAATCGAGGCCTTTCGCCGTCTGTCGCCGCCGGAATGGGCGCCCGTGATGGATGGCGCCCATTGTGGCTCTCGTTCCCGGAGGATAGGGAGGGGGGATGCCCGCCTCTGCTGCTGCAGCAGCAGAGAACCTCGTCTGGTCTACACGGGCCGCGCGACGGAGAACGACGAGCGCCGAGGAGATGGGAAACCCTTGCGATTCCGCGCATTCCACTCGGCATCGGGAGCGTGCGTGTGCGCGCCGGAGGTGGGGGGATTCGAGTTACACTACGCCTCATCTCGGGCTGCCGAGGCTTTGGCTCGCGCTCGATGCCACCGCGGTATACTTCCAAGACACGAAGTGACGCGTGATGTAGAGAGAAGCTTAAGGCCGTGGAGCTTACAAGCTTCTTTCCTTGTAACACAAATGGGAGGGCCGTGCGGGCTGAAAGTAGGCTGACAAGGCGTGAGTGGGCTACTAATGGGGCTCAGGCTGCACAAAAGGGGGAGTTCCGTAATACGGACATTCGCAGTGCGCAGGGTTCGCAGATGAAGACCCTACAGACCATCAGTTAGACACGTGTATCACGCTACAGTTAAAAGACAGAAAATGAAGCCGCTACGCAAAATCGAAAATCGCAGTTCGAACAAACTCAGTCTGACTGTAAACACTTAGGATACGTTTGCCCCGGCAAAACTAGCGCTGCAATAGAAGGAGTGACACCATCTTTCTACAATGAGTGACTCAGCAAAAACGGAAATACGATCACACGAATAACTCAGTGTGGCGTATCTTATGTCAATAAGAAGAAATTTGCAAGCGCTTACGCAGGCAAGCTATTGCCCCGTTATGATGGGCCGACAGAAAATGAAACAATAACTAATTTGGCGAATATAGCATGTTCCCATTGCACATCGCGTGTGCAACTCGCGAATATGTATGGTCACTGCGCAACATATTCCATTGACAGAGGTCGTCGTTGTTCATTCATTATTTCATTCGACCTCGTTTTCCCACGCCTTGCCACGCCACAAAAGAAGACCAATGGCACCTTTATCTGTGCAGCTAGCGGGCGGGTGCGCGAAGTAACGGCACACTATCTCGCGCGGAAGTACGCAGTACGTACTCAACGTACTCACAGGCGCTATCTGCGGAGGGAAGCGGCACTAGAGAGATAAGAGCCCGTGTACCGATCGGACGTCAACTCCGTCGAGAAAAGCAGGGACGGCCTTCGACGGCCCCGGAGTACAACGAGGAACGAATCCGACAGCCTCCCGCAGCGCGCCAACACTCGAGTAAAAAGCGGCTCGGCTGCCGCGGTCAGGCGCTGTTTCGCGACGCGAGTGAACAGTCGTCGCGGCGCATAATCCCTCCTTGTCGTGTCTGCTGCTGCCGTGTCTGTGTGCGCTAGGCTGTGGCGGCGACAGCTACTGCTGCTGCCTGTCAGCAGCAAACACACTGAAGGGTCCCTGTTCCGGTGGGGAAACAGCGGGGCAGAGACAAGAATACGCGTCAGTTTTTCCCATGTCGGAGAAAATCTTGCTCCTTTAGCGGTGTCCTTCCGCTTTCTTGAGATGCACTTCTCAGCAGTGCAAATTTGTATCGTGGCACATGGCTGTTCGTTTATTAAACCTTCCCTGGGGATTCCACGTGCAACAGTTCAACTTGACAAAGGGCCCCTACTTCGAAGAAAATGGAAGGTTTTATGCTTTTTATTCCATTACATTATTCATCGTGCCTCGAACTAGTCCGGTACCAGCGGCGGCACGAGGCGTCTCAAGCAAGTACGTGGCCTGATAATTTTTGGTTTTGAACCGTGAGAAGTACGCCAAAAGGAAGTTCGGAATAACGAAGGCGCGCCGAGTCAGCGTAGAGCGATGCACGGAGCAGTAACAATGCGCAATTATCGCAAGAAGCCTGAAATGAAACCTAGATGCGCTCGAACTGCGTGCTCCTAAAGCAAGAACCGGGAGTGTGCCTTTACTCAACAAACAATATCGGCCGATCCCGCAGATAGTGCAGTCGAAAAATGTACGTGGCCGATCTCGAAGGTGGTGCACTCTAAACAACAAACCGCATGACACACTAATGCGCACAAAAAGACCTTGTCTTTCCTCGTTGTCAACCGCTGTGGACTAGCCCTTTTTATTTTCCCCAACAATATTAAGCAGCTCGCTCAGCCGAGGTATCTGCGGAATACCTGTTCAAAATAACCATGCATGTACCCGTGCATATATTACACGCGTCACAGTGCGTTGTAGGTCAGCCTCAATGGCAGAAATGTCGAATGCTGTATTCGGGACCTTCTGAATGCGGATTTATAAAGCGCATGTAGGTGGTACGCTTTAGCCTTCCGGACAGTTGTTTTATAATAATGATGCCGCAGCTCACTGAAAAATGAACGTCGTGTTATGTTGCAAATGCTAGAGGAAAATGTTCGGCCCTGCGTACGCATACTATCAGTATTGCAGCCTGCTGGTTTTGCTAACCACGGGGCTAGTTGTGGGAAGCCATGTTTTCCTATCAAATCCCCTCAGCCCACTAACCACGCGCAGGTCACCCTGTAGCAAAGCAGTACAGCGTCGGGGCTTGCGCCACTCTCGTCCGCCCACCAGACCACCTGCGTCCGTGCCCATCGGTCAGCTTCGCCACGCCGTCACTGGGGCATCGGGCTATAGCGTCGTCAGAGCACTGACGGCGCGATCCTCTCGTGCGCGCTGCCCCCGAGAAGTGAGCACGCAGGCCGAGTGCGAGAGAGATATGTAGGGAGGGAGGAAGAGAGGGGGCAACTGCAGCCACGAGGTGGGCAGAAGGGCCGCCGTATGATGGATGCCCCGGGGCGGCGGGCTTGGTTCGGTGCTCTATCATTATTTCGGGCCGGATCGCGCCAGGGCCCCAGATCCTTCAACGTCAGCCCAAACAGCGCTTTATCATTCCGCGATCCTGCCCAAAATCCAACCCGCCAAAGCCGCCTCCGTCAGAGCAGATCGCCGGCCGCTGCCAGAACCCTCCCCCCGTAGGCCACAGGCATTAGGCGTGTGCGCACACCCTCGTAGGCTGGAGCATCGGATGCAAGCCACCGAGCCGCGCATTCGGAGCGGCAGTGTCTGCGCAGACTTCGGCAAAGCTGACGCAACGGAAGCCTGAGGGGCGATACATTATAGTAATTCTATCCCATTTAACACCGGGATGTTTGGCAAAAGAACTCATGAAAACGAGGAAATTGCAGAGGCATAGGGCGCGACGCTTCTGCTTTCCAGGGATGTTGACGTCAGCTGCATGAAAACACCGTTATGTTTGACAGCGCTAAATATGTGAGCGAAACGCCTGTGCGGACGCGTCATTTGAACAGGCGTCAATAGCCACCGGTTGTCGTTGATAAGCTGGCAATTTACGATCGTTAATGACAAAATCACAACCAAATCTTCAATGTCGCCATATTGAGAACGAGGTGCAATGAGAGGTGCGACCTTGTAGAATAATTTTAAATTTAGAAAGCACGTAGCAAACCAGCAATATAATTTAATAAGCCCAGCCTGCAAAGGAACCACTCAAATATTCCAGTGTGCGAGGTCTCAACAGCCACATTCGTGAGCTACGCCTTCGCATGTTTCGTAATGAACAATTAACGTATCGAAGGGAAGGAGAACTACAGAAAAGCCAGCTGGCTATAGGTCCGCACTTGAACTTTGAGCCTCAGCGTAGCAACTGTTGCCAAAAAAAAAAGGGGGGGGGGTCTATACGATTAATCCCGGAACAGTTATCCGGCAACGTATGTGGCCTTAAACAACATCGTGATACTGCGCTTTAGAGATACTAATAATTATGCGGGTCGCTTTCCCTAAAAAGAATGTACCGATCTTCATTTTATAGACTGTTAATAATGTGACAACTTAGGCGTACGCTTTAAGATTGTAAAGCTTGCGAAATATTGCTCAGATAACGCTTCAGGTATTAACGAATGCAATGTAATAACTGCTGCTTTTGTTGTGGCCAGTGGTAATCACTTACAGTGCTCACTGTCACATAACCTTTAATCTGTTTAGTGAATTCGATAAACATTTGTAATTTCACTTTTAAGGTTGCCAGCTGTTATAAATTTCTTCGGCTGTTCGTGCGATGGCTCGTAAAGTACAAAGCATTATTGTGTTTATAGGACGAAGAAGTCACCATACAAGAGTTGGAATAGATGTGTTCACCCACTTTGGGGGCTCAATGACCGTGATGTTCTGTTGCCAAGCAGGATGTCATGAGTTGGATTCGCCGCTACGGCTTCCGAATTCCAGATGAGGCGAAACCTGAAAATGCTCGTGTACGTAATTTAAGTGCCCGTTAGAGAACCTCAGGTTGTCGAAAGTAATCCGGAGCGCCACACTATACCTTATAGCCCATGCACGTGTTCCTTCGAGACGTTGAACCATATAATTCGTTTTTTTTTTCTTTTTTTTCTTTTACCTCGCTTCTACATTAGACGAATTTCCCCTATAGCAGCAAGCGGAATTACTTGTTTCTGACAACGTGGCTCCGGACATATGTAACACCTTGGAAAGGAAAAAGAAAAGGGTGTATGCGTTTTTCTTCTAACATGGACCAGTTTCATATGCGGTAACATGAATCGGCCTTTCCCGCCAAAGAAGATGCGGCTGCCAAGCGCCTCCAACCGATTAGCTTTGCCCTTCGTGCATTGTTCCTGCACTCTAAAAAAATGTTTACACCCTTAAGGGTGTTGTTGAACTGGTAACACGCTTACCGTTAGGGCCTTACAAAAATTTGTAGAGGCCGATAACTGAGCTCTAACTAGACGTGCAATGACAAAATACGTAGTTGAAAACTATGTAATCATTCTGGCAGCCTTGGGCGCACAAAAATATCCGACAAGGGATTTTCACAGGTAGAGATATGAAACACTCCTGTCGGATATTTCTGTGCGCCCAAGGCTGCCAGAATGCTTACATAGTTTTCAAGTACGTCTTTTGTCATCGCACATCCAGTTAAAGCTCAGTTGTCGTCCTCTATAAACATTTGTAAGGCCCTAAAGGTAAGGGTGACATGAAAACACCCTTAAGGGTGTAAACATTTTTACAGTGTGCATGCAATGCGGCACTGCGTAGCTCTCAAAGTAACTGGGCACGCATTTGCCAACATCTGCTGCACCTGGATGCTGATGGATGATTTATCAAAATAATTCCTTTTGCAATGAGTGCTGTCACTACGAATTCTGCGATGCAGTTGCGCTGGAGAAGGAACAGCCCGTTTTCGAAACTGATGGTTTCCTTCTCGCGTCACCATGGCGCATTGACCCCCTCACCATCCCTCCCCCTTTTTTTTCTAGGTGAGAATGTTTATGTCTGTGAAGCTGAACTCTGCTAGACACGAGAATTTGTGTACTACTTCAGAAATCTCTCTTTTTTCTCTCAAGGTTTCGGGCGAGGTTCGCAATTACTCAGAAACCGTTCTACGGCTGTTCAAGGAATGTTCTACGCGCGTCGCGAATCAACAAGAATTTGGTAGTGTCACCGAGGGGCGAAGCTTTGTTAGCAATAGCAAGGTTCAGCATTGCGCTTGAACTCTTCGGGCGGTGTTCTAGCTAGACACAGTGCCCTAGCTACCGGGCGTCTCACAATTCTGGCGTGATAAGGAGCGTCGCACCTTATCGAGACGAGACAGGCGGGAAACCTCTACCATTAGTAAGGTAGCAGTGAAATATGCGATAATGTATGCTTGGCATTTGCTGCCCGTTTCGCTCAGAACAGTGCGTATACACATAGTAGCTCCGCATGCAACGCTAGTGTGCTTATAGTGCGCGTGAACACAACGCGCGTGCCAGCAGCGGAAGGCAGGACGCTGTCCTGGGAGAGAGGGAGCGTTGACGGTGTTTCCAGTTCGCTTCGTCGTCTTTGCAGCCAAACGCACGCCGTGTTTCTGGAGACCCTTTAACTTCGCGCGCGCGCGAGGTTGAAGGGTCCCGCCGTCGCTAGCGGGACAATACGACAACGATGGCAGCGGCGCTGATAGCGTGTATGCGCCTCGTGCGTTCGTATAATTGCTATCGCAGTAATGAGCAAACATTTTCTCGAGGGCTAGCTTATTATTGATTCTATGCTCCCGGTGGAGCTAATCGCTGGCCTTGTAATGCATAACGCGCAATCAGGTAAGAACATGCTAAGAAGAAAGAACAGGCTAAATGTGTTAGACAACGAGAAACAAGTATATATATATATATATATATATATATATAAGTAAAGCTAGAGCAAACATCGAATATGACACTACACGTTGACAGACCGAACCGATTGGGTTGTGCAAACGCAAGCACTTCCCCCCCAGCGTCGCTCCTCGCTCATTTGGCGGAACAAGAGATGCCGGCACGGCATCCTTGGGAGCGAAGGCAGCCATATACCTGTCACTCCAAACAGGGGCCTCGGGGGGAGTGCCTTTAGCCCATGAGAACGCCTCCCTTAACGCCAAGCCATCCCGTAATTTCCAGTAATAGCAGCGTCATTGCATGGAGCTACAGTGACGTTGACTTCGGCACATGGGCGACTGCCTCCACCGCTCCATCACTCAGTAACCGGGATGCTTAGCCGTGCGATCCTGAATAGCATTGCGTTGTTACTAAGAGCGGAAGAGAACCTGCCTTTTTCAGGCGATCTGAATAATGCCTTCTTGCCTTCGTGCGGTCGTGTCTTCTGGTTCGCAAAGATGTGCGCCTGATGAATCCCTCGACACTGTTTTGGTGACGAGTGCTCGATGGCAGCATTATTGGCTCATTCGGTCGGCTGTGTGCTTCCCAAATAGTGAGCCTTCAAGAATGAAAAAAAAAAACGATGGTATCTACTGACACGACGGGGAAAGCCTCCCATGCGCCCTTATCACGCAATACACTCAAGCCCCTCCACTTGATGAGCTTGATGATAGTCACGCACATGCGACAGGTAACGCTTTTTGCGCCTCCTTCCTGCAACATATACGGCTAAAAATCGTGCACTGATCGCATGTGATACTTTCTAGCGCCTTCCCCGTTCACAATACCTCGTCCACAGGTGTGACGTCAATGCAGCCATCCTGTTTTCTGCAAATGTGTATATAAGCCCCACAGGTGCAGCTTGTTCTTTATTTTCGTCCGTTTGACTCCGCTATTCTCTGTTCAGCTGACCTCTGCGTCTTGTAAGTACATCTGTGCGGTGCGCAACCGCGCGATGCGCCTTGCCTTTCCTGTCTCACGGCTGTGCCGAAAAGTCTTAGATACTATCAGGCGCGTTCTGCTTGCCAAAGTCTTTATGGTGCCCTCAGTTGGCACGCAACATTCCCAATGGCTCAAGTGCACTGGGATGCCTGCTGTTCTTCAACCATGCATTTATAATTTGTTCATAAGGATGCGTTTTGTTGCGATGACAACATGACAAAGATAATTCCGTACCGCCCACCTCATAGTAAATTTCCATAAGTTAGGAAGTAAAACTTCGTCAATCAGTTTCATGTTACGCGTCATCACAGACCTTCTGTTCTTGAATTTACATGAAACCAACTTTTGCACGTAGCGAATTCCCAGGATGGCACCAGTTTCGAGACTTCCGTCCCCAAAGCATGTGATAAAATACATTGCCGAGTTATTTCTTCCTTTAATGTACGCAAAGGTGTTTTGTCAAAAACGTAGTGGTGGTGGTGGGGGTGGCGACCTTAATGTTGCTACAGACGGGGTAAGTAAGTAAGCTTTAAATGGAACAACAGTAAATTTTACAGCACGTTTATGGTACTTATCTCAAAATTGGTGCGGGTTTCGAAAGTCGTTCCAAGTGGATGTTCCTTGAGAACTGACTGGCTTCAGTTTGTAAATTGTAAATGGGCCCTAAAGTAAATAGACAAAAGTGTGAGTATTGAAATTTGATTAGTAAGTCAATTATGTGTTTCAACCTCATGTGCAAGTAATGTCCGCCTCTTCCAGCAGCTCAGCTTAATGATTAAAATGGCGCTATCTGCAAAGGCAGTTTTTAGAAATTCTGTATAAGTCATATTGCAAAAAAAAAAACACACACAATATTCTTGCTAGGGTACCCCAGACCCTGGAGAGCGATGTCCGCTTTGTCGAGAAGAAACAAGAGCGGACCTGCATCGCCTGGTGCAGAGCAGGGCAGACAGGTAGAAAGAGAAAGCCAGCCAGAAGACGCCTGCGTTCTAGGAATCCAGCCCACTGTTGAACCCTTTTCTGTTCACCAGCAGACGAGCCTACCGCTTCGTTGTCTGTTTGCTTTATATGGTCGTAATTACATAAAGTGGCTTCTCCAGTTTATCAACTTCATGGTTTCAGGCAGTGGATTTGGACGAACTTTCAATGTTCTTGCAGGTCTAGCAGCCATGTTCACCTTCTTCCCTTCCTCTTACGAGTTCGTAATAGAACTGTCTCAGCTGCAGAAATCCTTTGGTCGTTAATTACAGCGTATGCTTAATTGTTGTGCGCTACATTTGTCGTTTATCTAACGGAAATTGCCTAAGCTGGATGGATGCGGTGAAAAAGAGCACAGCGTTGATAGAGTTGTAGCGGTGCGCCTGTCGCCTCCAAAGCAGGCGAAGAAGATGGGTTCACGTGCAGGTCGCGCGCGAATAGAACACGCCAGCGCGCTCGAGGTTACATAGTGAGCAAAGACGGCTGCCCCCAAGTCGTCGTAGAAGTCGGGGCCCGAGGGTGGCAACCGGAGCCTGGAACTTTGTTGAAAAGGAAGCGGATGTCCAGCTGGATGAGCCAGACGTCCGGCATGTCGTGGAAGAATTCCGGGACACACGACAGCCGCGGGACGTCTGCCGGACTGCGTGAGGCCGCGTCACTCGCCTTGGCAGAGTCGGTGCGCCGACGCTGACGTGGCTAGACTCCGTCCTCCGGCCTCACCAATTTGTGGGAGGCGGCGGGAAGAATTAGCCGCCGTAGCCGCGGTTTATTTAGGCCGGCCAGCCATGGTGTAGCGGGAACTCGGGAAGCGCCGACACCGCGGCCGCTTAGGTCGAATGCGCTGGCGTGTTTTATTCTCGCGGTATACCTGTACGTGAACCCATATTCTTCGCCTGCTTTGGAGGCGATAGACGTGCCGCTACAGAGTCAGGAAGCCCAGCCGCATCATTTGTGAGTAAAACCGCACATAAGCGAAGTGGCCCTACGAGCAGGGGATGGAACACTGGCGGAGGCTGCGCACTCTCAGTTGTGACATGGGCCCAGGCCTAAAACAGCGCGAGTTGGCACTTAAGTTCCAAAAGCAAATTGTGCGGCAGTATGGCAAGGGGATCGCTGGAGTCATCCATTTATAAGAACAGAGAAGAGGAAGAAACACTGATTCAGGGACATGAAAATTGAAAATATTGATGAATATGCACAAAACGGTGGGTGCCCAGAGTCGAGCAACGCATCGCTGTCACTGCTTTGAACTTCGACCTGTCGCTGGTTCGAACAGGGCGAAAATATGATGGCCTCTTGGCGCTTCAACCTCTTCGGGATATTATGTCTTTTAGCTCGCTATCCCGCCATTGAATATGAAAGCCTTCACTACAGTTTACTTCTTGCTTTCCTTCTTTTCTTTTTGCTCTCCTTTTTTAATGGTTCAGTGAAGCATACTCACCAGCCGTCTGACGAAAACGAAAAATAAAAAGGACGAAACATTATGTTTGCCCGTGACTCGCTCTGTATTGCGAGCGCCGCGCATGTTAGTTTTCAGAAGGATTTCTGGAAGAGAAGGATTGCGAGGGAAAAGCAAAAAAAAAAAAAAAAAAAGGAAAGCGTGGAAGTCAACGGCGAGTATTGCATAGTTATTTCCAATGAACCAACAACTAAAGAGAAATGGAAAAGTGAACGGTGAGCTTGAAAACGCAGAAGAACGCGTAGATTATTCCGCGCACGAGGACGAAGAACAAAAGATGGTGGATTAACCAAGGTGGCGCATAGTGCGGGAGGTATCGTAGTTTCATGTGGCATACGCGGCATGGAATAGGACACGTGCATCCCTCTTTTCCAAAAAACATACACGGCCGAAATTCAAGTAAAGCTAAGGGCCGATTTAAACAGCTTGACTTCGTCGCATAACTCACAAAAGACAATTAGCGTCACCACTCAGCAAACTTTTCTCCCTTCTTTTTTTGTTTGCGTTCTAGACAAGGCAAGGCTTGACAAATGAAGTTTCTCGCAGCACGGACAGGTGCCGGCAAAGCAATACTTCTTCGCTGTACTGGCTTTACACGGCGCTTCTTGCTTTATGTTTTCTTTACAGCCAACAGCGAAACAACAAGTGGCACATGAGTATACTCGACAAAAAAAAAAAGGAAAAAAAAAGAAGAGGAGGCATCGAGTTGGTACAAACGTGCAGGCTCAAGTTCGGTGTTAGAATCGTAATGAAAGCGGAACAGAGTTCTGGTATGTCCATTGTTTGAGGGCGCGACTTACGTTTTCCGTGTGGGCCGTAACTCGTAAAATTACCCCAAAAGCAAGCATTAATTGCGTGTGTAGAACGTGGCCATCGTGATCCCCGAACTTTCTTACTTATGTGCTGAGTACAAGCACGGGAGTGTGCACGTTTCCTAAAAGAAATTACAAATAAAAAAAAGCATCTGGTGCATTACAGCACCAGAAAACTGGTGCTGGAAAACGCACGTCGTTTGTGCACACTGTATGTGCGTGGGCTTGATTGCGTGGCGGGCGGGCGCGCGCATATTAATGTTTACATTAAATTCTGGTTGTTTACGTGCCAAAATCACTATCTGGTTAGGAGGTACGCCGTAGTGGGGGGCTCAGGATTAATTCTGACCACCTGGGGTTCTTCAACGTGCACCCGGTGCACGATACACACGCGTTTTTATTTGTTTATTTATTTATTTGTTTATTTATTTATTTATGTTAGCCACCTCCATCGGAATGCGGCCGCCGCGGTCAGGATCGAACCCGTGACATCGAACTCAGCAGCACAGCGCTGTAAAAACTAGGCTACCGCGGTGGGGGGTCACTGGGCATGCCCATGTGGTGTGTTTGGGGAGTGGGAGAGCGACCGTCTCTTCCGCCTTGGCTCATTCCGTGACGTTCAGCGCTCTCGCTCTCTTTCTACTTTTCCCTATGAACTCTCCCGCTCTCCGCATTTACAATGACACAAGTTGGTCTGAGCGTCCTCATACCTTAGCGAAAGATGCACGTGACACGACCACTGAGGTATTGCATTGATGTAATATTCATCTGGTACCATAGTGTGGGGTAAAGAAGGTAGCATTGTGTGTGGGTGACAGTGTATTGTGATCAGGAGCGCAAATTCAATCTATATATCTTTCGTGTCTCAACAAAGGCCAATTATGAAAGCAAATAAACACCCCTAGGCACCATCGAAAGTTCAATATATAGGGTAAGATTTTTAATGGACTGTCAGTACACAAGGATATACCATCGTTATCCGTTTTCATTGCACTATTAAATATTTCACAACATTTGTGATTGATTCATGTTTTATCCTTGTATAACTTGGTTGTCTTAGGCTATTGGTTAGCAGCACGTCTCTGTGCACATTGTAACGTCTCTCATAGCGCTCTGACTGTTTTTCATCGAATCAAACATGTCAAAACTGAAGTTTGCGCGATATAGTTATTTATATATTTGATTTTTAGGCAGCATGTCATTCATTCCCTTCTCCTCATGTAGAAATCAAGGGTTGCAGCTAAGCATATACGACAAAACTGCACAAGCGTTTTGAATACTATCAAGTACGCATACATAAAGAAGTCTATAGGTACAGTATAACTCTATCGAATGACAAATTAGCCAAGAGAACAAACAGCGTGGCATGGCGTGTTCTGTAAAACCAACTTGTGAAATACAATTCTGGAAAAAAAAAAAAGAACGCTTGACTTTGAACTTCTGTTGTTAAAGGGAAATCACAAATGGCTCGTATTATACCGGAGTCATAACCCGGTACCTTGTACTTGTAATTTCCGACCTTAACCAGGCATTTTCTTTTCAGTAATTTTCATCCCTTATAGCGACTTATAGCCGTGTGGCAGTGAGTAGCAGGAAGCACGTGCTTCCAACCCGTCCCACTGATTCCGCAGCAAAATTTTTTATTACACTTCAGCTGCTCCTAGCCAACACGAGAGTATACAATGAACGCATGTCTCACTTTGCGTAACCGTGACGTAACTGCAAGATGTGCCCGCAAACATCGCCCCTGCGCACGCGCTGTGCACATCAGAGACCACTTGAGAGGATCGGTGGCCTCAGTGCGCGTGCCGTTAGCGGAGCACAGACTCGCGTGAAGTGTGCTCATGTTTTAGCACTAAGTCACGCATGAAGAAGCACAATCCCAGGCGCCTACGAACAGCCTGTCGGGTAATCTAAACCGAAGAATAAAGGAACTCTTTTCATTTTACAGGAAGGCATCTGCCAATCGCGAAGTGCGACATTAAAAACGAAATGCACGCTTATAAAACAAAAAATGGGTGTGTATGGGGGGGGGGGAGTGGAGGGGGGACGAAAGAAGAAAGAAGCGATAATAATTAACAAAAGTGCATGACGAAGACAGCTCGTCGCCCCTTCAATGTTCTATCACGGATGCTCTAAAACATGGTTGTATAAGCACAGGTGACCGCGTAAGCCTGTGGCCACGAAAAGGGCATGCTTGCATGGATAGATAGACCGATCTAAACAGAAAAAAAAGTAAAAAACCAGGCTAAAACGCGATATCAAGGAAGGAAAGTCGCGCAAGGACGAACATTTCAAGAAGAAAAGCAATACTGCACATCCAAGCGTGCATAAGTACGTGCGAGCATGTGTTTCTGACGGCGAAAATGGGCAAGTGCGCATATATACTGAACCCGCTGCAGCGCACGGTTTTTACGTCACGCATAAAGATGAGAGGAAATGGGGAAGGGGGAAGGGAGAGAATGAAATCCGGCGTTTGAGAGTCTTCTGGCCCGCGAAAATAACACGCCGCTGCTGCGCTGTCCGGTGAGGGCCGTCGGTGCAGAGCGCACGGGGCGACGCGGAGCGTCGCTGCTGACGGCGCGCCCGCAGGAGCGGAGAAATCTTTATAGGGGCAAGCCGCAAGGAACACGCCCGCGTTGTCAGGGGCGTCACTCGGGCCGACAGGAACCTGCTGAAGACAATAATTACGCGCCAACCGAAACGTCGCTAGCTTTTCGAGTGGCCTGCCCTGACGGCTGTGCCAGGGTGAGCGGCTGACACCAGGGGAGCGGCCGCGTCGCCGCTTTGCGCTCGCGATGACGGCGAGAGCTCGGCGGAGGCACGGCAGATCGGCTCGTCGCGCTGCTGCCCTTCGCTTCGCGTGACGGCGGAGGAGAGCCGCGGGAGCGATAGAAGAGGGTGGGCAGCTGGGAGGGACGTGTATGGTTAGCGGCGCGGTGACCGGTGGTCTCGAGTTATGAGCCGGGGTTCTGTGCGCGATGGACAAGCTGTTGCGCTGTGGGACGACGGCGACACGCTAAAGGAGCCGAACGTGTTATTTAGGCTCCTGACGTGACTCGCTGCCGCACCTCCTGGGACCGAGTCATGTTGGACACGAGCGTTCGGACTGCGCGCTTCGTGCCCCCAGAAGTGAAAGAACAATACAAACAAGCAGGCGGGAAGTCGGGTGGCCTTGGCAGAACCGGCGGTGTTTTACAGCGAGAGCTTGCCACAGCCATCTTAGATCGACTCTGCTGGCACACATACAGTCGGATGTCTTGCCAGAATTTCCTGAAACGTACCGATTGAATTCAACAGGTAATATACAACGTGACAAAATAGAGGCCTACTTATAAGGATTTATGGAAGAGTAACACCGAAGAGAATGCAAGCAAAGCGTACTGTATCTCAGATGAATAATCAAATAAAGGACCTCTTTGGGTTAGGCTCTGTATAACGCATTACTAAGCGGAACCTGAGCGGATTAACGACTACCTGTCCCCACGAAGAATATTGCGTTAAATGGGCAATATATAGCCATAATAAGGTAAGATAGATTGATAGATTATACGTCTTTAAATTGAAATAGGTCGGTATTGCCGTGAACGGAAGCTTGGTGCATCATGAGTAAGGCCAGAACGAAAGCCCGCGCTTTAAATGTCTGCTCCAGCTCACTGTAATGCGTAAATATTAACTGCGCTAATTGAATGCTTATCGATAAAATAACGTTACAGTGCATTGTAAACGGAAGTAGACACTCAACTCCACAATGTTTATACACTTTAAGTGCAGTGATAAGACCCAAATACGCGAAGGTACCGCGAAATCCGTGACGTCATATTGATGTAGTCGGCGCCGCGGCTTATAAACGATGCTGAGAAACCTTTGGCCCGTCATTTCTCGCGTTGTCTCGTAGAACTGCAAACAGAGTTTGTAACGATTAATACAGTCTAGGCTAATTGACTAATTTGGCGGGATGCAGGAATACCGCTACGGGCGAATGTGGGTCATGCATATTGCAACGCACTGAATGTATAGTTTTGAAGTTTCGCAGGAAGGCAACACTAAAACGAAAAGGTCGCAAAGTCATAATGGATTAGCAAAACCATTTTCTAACGCAGTATTGCTTATTATGTGCCACTTTCAAAGCACACATTCTCCCTGAGCCGTGTACGCTTCACCAGCGCTGAAGTGAGCTGTTATTTGTGAGGCTGGTTTCTCACTTAATATGCGTTCCAGTGCTTCAGGCGTCTGACCGTGTTCACAGGCACATTTGTGGTTGTTCAGCCGATATGCCGCAGAGACGCATGCTGGACACTAAATGTCCCAGCCAGCGTTGGCAAGCAACCACTTTGAAAGGACACCATTCTCGGCCCATGGCCTGATACTGCGTACAACGGCAAGGCAGTCAAAAAAAGTGCTTTTGAAATTCCTGCGTGACATGAAACTAGACGAGCGGCTATAGTAGGGCCGCTGTCAAATGTGCATAAGCATTCACTACTTTTGTTCCTCTCATCACCATTCATCCCAGTACTTTCACAGCCCTTCCCTCTTCTCCAGCACAGAAGAGCAGACTAGAGCGCACCAACTTAGGTCGACCTCCCTGCCTTTTCTGTAAATAAAGCCTTTCTTCTTCTTCTCTCTCTCTCTCTCTCTCTCTCTCTCTCTGTTCTTTCACTGCTTATACAGTACGCACACAGAGGTTTTGATGGAAAATGTTTCGATGTCGTTATACCTGTATACTTTGGGCGACATTACTAGTCACTAAGACACTCAGAAGGCGAAACGTCTTTAAGCAGTGCTCCAAGTCGCTTGGTATACGACATCTTTTCTTTCCCTTTTCTCTCTCTTATTATTTTTTCTTTCTTTTTTCTGCACTTTGAAAAGGCAAATATTGGGCAAAGCCACCGCCGCCAGTTGCACCGCGCCGTCAGGAGCAAGATTCCACAGCGCATGTCAGGAGCAATGTGACGTCTGCTTCTGTCAGAGCTCAGCAGCGTCTTATGTGTATCTGTCTTGGGAGCTATTCTTTTTTGGAGCCCCGGTACCATAGGGTCGCTTTATGTCCAAAGGTACGCAATAAAGGAAGGCAGCTCCACTAGGAGGAGCTGCAGAGCTCAAAATTTGAAGCGCGCACAAAGCCGCGCACTCCTGACAGAGCGAAGAGAGCGAGGGAGCCACAGGAAGGCAATTGAAGGAACCCTCCGCTCGATCGTCTTGGTTCGACAGCGTGTCCAATGCAAAGATGATGGCGACGTCAGTGCTCCGACATCTTTTCCACTCTCGTCCTCGCCCTCTTGAGAGCGCCAGCGAACGCCTCTGTTGGGAATGCGGGTTTCCCTGTTTGTTTCCTTACATTCTCGAGTATTTCGTGCGCCGGAGTGCCGCGCACGTTAAGTACAAGTTGCTCGGAGAGGTTTTCTGGAAAGGCAAATAACGATCCGATAAGCTCGCCTCGTGCCGCGAAAGGCGCCTCCGCGGATGAAGGGCGAGCTGAGCGCGAGCGCGCCAACGCGCGTATGACGGGCAGCGCAATAAAGGCGAGCCAACGAGCCTGACAAGACGGCTTGCGATGACAGCCGAACGTATACACGCGTGGCCTGGAAGCGGCGCCGCAGCCGCCGCTTTGTGTGTCGAAAGGTGCTCGGCGGCGCGCTTTCAGCCACGCGCGGTTACGCGTGCGTCTGTCTGCGAAACAGGCAAAGATGGAAGGAGTTTGCCCTGCGGTAGTACGTGGCATGCGTGCGTGTGGGGCGTCCGCATGAGGCGCTCGTCAGATCGGCAGGCTTTTCACTGCCGGCTTGATCATAGTTTTATTTTTTCTTCCTCTGGTAGCGACGCCCGTGATTTCGAGATTCACGTGACGTGGCCAACCTCCCATTTTCGCTTCGTTTCGCTTCTCGCGCACAAGCAGCCTTCGCTCGCCCCGATGCTGTCACGGCGCGACGGGTGCCGCTTGAGCGCATGGCGGCGTCATGCGGGCGAGACAGCGTCGCCTTCGGAGAGATTGCCCCCTTGCTCGGCGCGCTTGCCGCAATGAAGCGGTGTCCAAGGCGTATTGCTGCTGGTGCCAAGGTTGACAGTTCAGCTCTGGTCCGCCAAGGGGCGCTCATTATGGTACCCCGGGTCCCTTGTGCAGAGCACAACCTCATAGAATGCGCCAAGTTTGACCAGCAGCGAGGGGCACTTGACAGTCGCCTTGACGTCTAAGAATGACGTCCTTTATCTGTGAAGTGCGTGACGTTTTTCATGTCCCAACAAATGTAAGCCAAGTTGCGATATTCCTCCCCAATGACAGTGACCTAATGCATTCCCCGTGAGAAGACCAACGAAAATGGTGTGACTTTCTATTCGTATCCCATTCTATCAATTTTGTATGACACGAATTTTCTGTGAGAGGACGTACTAAAGGAAACTTGCTGCTTCGTTTCTATATTTTCAGATCAGACATCGACTACGTTCCTTCGTTTATTACCTTGCGCAATATTGCTAAAATTAAGGAACAACTGCAGCTAATTGCGCCTTCTTATTTTTTTTTCAGTAAAGAAAGAAGGGCAAACGTCGTCCGAATATGCAGGTTATCTCTAACACACACACACACACACACACACACACACACACACACACACACACACACACACACACACACACACACACACACACACACACACACACACAAAATGCGCCTAAGCCTTAAGCAAGGCGAGAGGTATGCGACTCTTGTGAGTGGTCTACGGCATTTACAGTTGAGAATATACCCATACTATGTTGGCCTTCAGGAAAAGAGGCAGCAGAACCATATTAATAGAACAAGATGAAGAATGAAGAAATGCCAAACGAAAGGAAGACATTTCTCTCTTTCGTTACTGTCTGCTGTAACGATGAGAGAGCTCAACATTCGGATTCGTTCTTTACCTCTGGTTTCAACTGAATGTACGCATCACCCTGCATGCATAATTCAGATTCATTGTGCGCTGTGCATCTTACCTTTGCCTTGATTTTGGCACCAGACTCCTCATTTGTACTGTGAGCATCATTAAGTGCTAGCCAATCAGGCATTCTTAGCACTACATACGTACGTACCTCCTCCAGCCACATCCCGCCTCACCCCACTCTCTCTTCCCGTAGTTCCCGTCGCAAGCACTAAAAAAGAAACTAAGCAACAAAAACACGTTCTCGTGTCACTTCTTCATCAAGCATTTTACGGCGGAGTCGTGTTCGTACACCTTTGCAGGAGCAAATCAACTTTGCACTGATTAGCTGTTGGCACCTAACGAATCAAGAGAGAAATTCAGTCCTCGAGATTTTGGTGAAAAAGAAAGGAACAAAAGATTATAAGATCAGCGCATAAAACAGTGACCCGAACACGTATGTCGCTACTTACGAGCTAAAAACTGTAGTTCGTAACGAGATGAAGATGAAAGAAAAAAAAAAAAAAAGACGCAAGTTTTGCAGTTTGACAGTGAGCCCGGGAACCGAGTGAGAGCAAAGATAAGCATGCAAATAGTGTTAGATGGCCACACTTAGGTGCTTCATTTAGAATTCAGCCGGCGGGCGCGCCAGCTTGAGATAGGTGGTAATTTCATTAGTACGGCAAATATTGAACAGCTGGTCGAGCTATACCGCCGCACGAACAGAGCAAATGTGGGGCGCGAAAAAAAGAAAGAAAGAATCTGCTGGACCAGACTACTCGAGTTGCTTTTCTTCCTTTTTGTCCCACGGTTTCTTTTCCCTACACGGTTCGATATAGCTTGAAACACTTTGGAGTTGGGCAAGCTTTTCCTAAAGAAACGTAACTATCAGCAGTATAATTCGATGAAACAAAGGTACGCCTATACGACTTGTAACCATAGAGGTAGTACGTAAAAGGCAGAAAAGTGAAAGGATGAGGCAGATGCCTTGCTCTTGTAATTTGCGCATATTACAAGCTTCCGCGAGGTCTCTAGCATGTGCGAGGTGCACAGTACAGAGCTGTAGCCCAGCTTTTAGCCGGACCCTGTGACGGGGTCTCGGTACACATTTCATGTACACCTGGTCCCACGACACTCAAGAGTGTGACAACACTACCCGTAAGCATTCGAGTTTTCGGAACGCTGAATGTTCAGAGTTTTACAGGGTCCGCGGTTACGCAGAGCCGGAGCCTGTGCTGATCATAGCACAAGCGCGTATTGAGATTTTAGCAAGGGCTCTTCAAATATGCTGTATCTTTTGCGTATGATGGTTATATTTCATAGGTCGAGAACATCATACATTACATTGCATTACACTCAGTCTACCTATATCGTATTTAAGAAATTTCATATTCGTTCATTTACCAGCTTTTGTTCTAGTACAGCACAGTGTTGGTAGATACGTAACTTCAACAAGCATAAGGAAAGCTGATGCCTAAAATTTGTGAACTATAGTTGATAAATTTTGCAAGATTGACGCAAATAAAACTGAGGGTATCTATAAATTGATCGTTTCAAGATGCCTTTCTTTAGCTTTTCGGGCAATTCTTTCGCTTTGAACTCTTTCGCCCTTTTTCAGACGAAGATAGAAAGAGAGGTATTAGTTTGGGATCGCCGGAAGAGGAAAAGGCAGGACCAGTGTGGTCCTTATGCTGCATGTGCTAGGATTTTCCGGAGTACCACCTTCTGACCGATACCATGGAAGGTTAGCTACTCACTATGGCGGGCACCGAATCCACGTGAGCAGCTATAGGGGCTGCCATGTGATCGTTGCTTTCGGAGGTGTTGAGATAAACACGAGAGTGAGTCGGCGCCGAAATTTTTGCTAATAGCTTCCATCGTCACCGTAGAAAGAAAGATCATACCAGCATATTGGTATTATGCACTGTTTGCGGCAATATATTCTTTTTTTTTTTTTTGTTAACGATATGACTTTGAGAGTTGATACCATGGCAATGTTGAACACGCACGGGTTCCACGAAGGGGAGGGGTGGGGGGGGAAACAAGACGAGCACTGGAAATTTCAAAGAGGGCCAGTGGACGCTGTACACTCACTCTTAAGAGGTTTTCAAGGAGGAAAAGGGGAGAGAAGCGGTGGGGCCTGCCTAATGTCCCGGTTGCACGCATGTGCGCGCTCTTACAAGCACACCTGTCGCAAAGGAAGCAGCGACGTTTGAAATACGCACTGGCTGACGGCGGTCGCGTGACGCGTCTGAAAGACGTACGGGTGGCTTTGGCTTGGAGGACTTCCGCGAAGCAACACCCACCGGATGCGCCCATCACCAGGGCATGGTTATGCCAAGCCGCGGAGATACCAAGGCGCCCATAATTGCCGAGTTCTGACGTATTTGCTTGCTCTTCCTGCGCAGTTACGTGCCTATCTTGTTTTATACTGTACCCTGCATGTGAAAAGCACCGTAAGTAAATCATTGTAGCCCCTACAGAATTCAAGCGGAAATCGTAGAGTCGAAAGAGCGGCCTTTTAGTACGCATGTGTGTAAGCAAACGACACGTGATACTTTTAAAGCTGAACGGCTTCGAGTATATGTTGTACTGACATACCAACGATCTAAATAATCGCAGTGGAACACAGCAGGGCTGCTCACTGTGTATACTACATAGCTCAAATCGCGTTGAAAGACACTGAGTTTTCACCGTGCTGCACACAACTAGGATAATTTGTTTTGGCTAAGTTACCGCTGACAGGTAGCTCACTTTAGGAGATGTGGGTCTTGTAGTGCATAGAAGGACGCGGTGGCGTAGGATGATGTATAGAAGTCGTACGCCGCCGTGCTAGCGTGGCTCTCGCATTGCGCGGCCCAAAGAGACGCAAAAGAAGAGCGGCGCCACTCGGCGACGGGTGGCAGCAATCAAGACTTCTCCTTCGTGGAGGGTCCCGGAGCGGATACGGCCTTGATGGATCACTAATTGTTATCGTTCTGAAGTCAACTGTCCTCGGCGCTGTCCAGAAAGATGCACGCAGCCGAGTGTCGGCGGAGCGCCCCGCTGAGTGCCGCCGCTCGCGCGAGTAGGCACTCCATTTCCCCGTGGCAAGCGTGCATGCCATCCCCGAAGAATGGTCGTCCGTTCTCATGCGAGCATGCAGGTGGAAATCGCTGCACTGTACGCGCCCAGAATCCCCATTTCGGTGCGTGCAGCGGCAGGCACGTCCTATATCCATTCAGGAGAAGCACAACACCTATCTCTGCGTAAAACGGCATTTCCATGCCTCGCGTGTATGTTTCCAGCTAATACCAAGACGCGGACGAATTCCTCTTCTTAAAAGCAGAACGTTGCACCTTGAGCACATCTGTGATTCCGAATTAACGCGAGGCTATGGGTTAAATCTGCGTAGCGGTGGAAACTAGGGCAGAACAAGCTGTTAAAACAGCAGTGCTAGTCTGTTTCGAGAAGTCTGCTTTCTCGTTGACAAAGGCAAGCCTTATTGCCGGAACCACGGCACATGCCTGCGAGTCCTTTTCCGTTGTTCTTCCCTAGTTTCCTCCTTAGACCGAGGGAAAGCTAACTGATAAAATGGTAGCGAGGTCCCGTATTGAGGTCCGTTCCTGTAGCCTATACACAGCACTTCGTGAATGGACAGAACGGAAGAAAGAGGAACAGGAGAAGTGGCGACAGCGACAGACGGAAGCGACCCAGCACGAGCACATGACCAGAGGGTCTATTCAAGGCCTGTAGTTGCAAACCATCTTCGTTAAGAAACGAAGTAAGAACTGGGGACTTGAAAACTATATATGTTTACAGTGTCTTTGACGGCAAGTATACTCTAAATATATCTGAGCAAGGTTATAAACTTCTAAATCAGCCTTATTGGAAACAAATAATAAGGTTATTCTGTGAGAGAAATCAGGCGTGCTCACCATTGTCGATAGCCAGGGTGCCGGTCAACCACGGGATGTCCTCGCGCGAGAACATCTTTGTGAGCCTGAGCTCATGTTCTCCCTGGTTCTATTCTTTGGCGATTCCCAGGTCCCTGTCTGGTGGACACATGCTCTAAGTCCTGAACATTGCTATAGGTCTACTTGAAGGAATGCATATCCATCTTCATATTTATATGCAAGCATTTCATAAGCAACGATTAATATTCGTGGGAAAGAAGCCGTAAGAATTTCCACCCTTCCCAAATGCCCAAGAGAATCTGGGCGTCTGAATGGGAAAATACTTTATGTCTTCTCTAATCTTCTGTCTCGGTGACGAAGCTTTAATCCACACAGTATATGTAGAAATTATTACAGCTCATTAGAAAGGCCCGTATCATGGGCTGGCCTGAGATATGTTAAATGAAAAACTCAGTGCCCTTCCACTCTGTGAATAAGGATGACCAGCGAAGCTGTGTATGAGGGCCCCTTAATGGCGAACTGCATCTCCACCGCGGGTCGGCCCGGCATGACACTATCTTCGGGATTGTTTTCTACACGCGGACACGATAGTGGGGAAAGTAGCCCTTAACAGCTTTGCTGTGAGAAAAGAAAAGAAAAAGAGAGAGAAAATTATTTCACACTTGTCACATCATCGAAATGAACTTTTCAGGGTATTTAAAAATACGTACTACTAAGGTATTGTTAAGAAAATTAGTCCTCGCGTGGTGCTCTAGTGAAATCCTACAGCTTTATGTGTTTTCGTGCGTCGCTTCTTAGAAACAGGTATATTAGTTCACTGACATTGCTATATCAGAGGTACCGCTCTGAGACACACGGGGAAATCTTCTAAAGGTCGCGACATTCAGAATTCAACATATCGCATGGCTAGTTTAGTTACTTCTGTTGTGTTTTTACTGTTATTTATTGTTAAATGCTGTTACTATTGTTCATGTGTAGGGGTTCCTGGAAGTTTCCGCCACGGGATGAACAAACCATGGAGAAACCTGCAATTGCAGCGCATCCTCCTCGCGCATCCACGAATAGAGAGGCCCACTGATACCGCACCACGAGTACGGACCTTCATTTTGGAGCAGTTAAGACTGTGGAGGCCAGCCGCTGGTAAGTAGGAAGAGTGTGGGGCCAGTTATAGGCGTATCTAGCCTTGAAGGTGAATGTCGACAATCGCGCTTCTTCTTCTTTATTAAACGTGAAAAATGATGAATTTGTCCACAGGTAAGGCCAGTTATCTTAAGATCATAGGTAAGAAAATAACAAAAACGAAAAAAAAACAAAGAAAAATGAGATCATATCGATGTCATACACTGTCAAAAGTCTCTAACAAAATGTAAAACACTAACAGAGCTAGTCCGTAGATCAGGGATGGAAGAAAATAAAGAGAAAGAAATGTTATTAGACTACGAGGATAAAACCAGCATGTACAGGTAATGTGATCGGCGTAGAGGAACCTAAGGTGATAAACTTGTCACAGAGTTAATCACAGCGTAAGCAGGTCTAAAGATGCCAAACCAGATCAAGACATTATAAGGAGCAGAGGTATAAATGTTACCACACCACCAAGTTCACCCGTGCGGAATTAGAATATTTACTGCATCAAACGATTGGTGACGTTTAGCATAATTTGCTAAATGTCACCACTCGCTGAATAGATTACTATTTTTAACAAACTCCAGGAGTAGACGGAGCACCTCTTTCCTGAAACACAGTGTCCATGCTGGGGAGCTTATGACATCCACAATAGCACGCGAAGCCACCTCATGTTTCACTCCATCAAGACAGAGTCTTGCTGCTGGTACTCCTCTTCTTCACCAGTTCTATATTTTCACGTTGTAGTGAAATATAGCGGCGAGCACACTTCCACAACAGGGAATTGGTTCAATACCTAGGCATTGCCCCTCTGTGGTAAAACAAAATAAAATAAAAGGGCACATGACAAAGAGTGCTAGGGAGAGAGAAGGCACAACACAGCGATGTTAACAGAGAAAGCGTCTGGCTCGGTACCCTACGCTTGAGGAGTGGAGGAAAGATGGCACTTCTCCCGAAATATCGAGTGATGGGTCGAAGTTGGGGTGAGAACCGCCGCAGTCCTTTCTGTTTCCCGTGTATCAACTTCACCTAGGAAGCATTTCTGCCCATCTAAATATGCTTGGCCCCCATACGTGCAAATGGTAAAAGAAAGTGCGAACCAAGAATACCTATCGCAACATTTCGAAACTATGCGTTCAAAAGTTCGCACCCTTTTATCTTTTTTATTTTTTCTCTCGCATCCGTACAGAATTTAAGGGCAGTGTGTTAAAAACTCTGCTGCGTTAGCGCAGTGAAAAGACAGTACACAGTGATTGGCTGTTCCACAAACACCAGGTTAAAACTCCCGCTTTCATAAAGGTACTTCTGAAGGAATCGGATATTAACTTATCTCATTGCAACTAATTAAAGACGTCTGGACTCATGTAATGCTGCTGACAAAGAAGCTGCACAGCTTTAGCTTCTCACAACCCACTATATTTTATGATGTTTGACTGAAGATACATGGGGCGCTCACAGGTCGGCAAACTGACTCATGAGTCGACTCACTCAGACTGACTCGCGAGTCTGAGTACGAGTGAGCCCGAAGCAACAAATCTATTTTGCGAGTGAGTTCCCTTTATTTTGCCGACCTATGGGGACGCCTCATATACGAGGCGTCCCCACAGACATTCATTACATTACATTACATTCATCGACGCAGGAATGTAATATATATATATATATATATATATATATATATATATCTTGATGCATATTTTATCTCCGGGCAGTGCCCATAGCTATGCTTACATGTAGCCCAATGGCACTGGCAAAAGCTTTGCCTTTTTAAATGCATTAAGTGTTTGTGTTTTACTTTCTTTGTTGCATTACTGATCTTCAAAGACACGGAAAACTACTGCTCTTAACTTTTTCCTTACCGGGCATATCAAAATCGATCAATTTGATCAACAGTTTTTCTACACGTTGTTAAAACATTTCTGTCGAAATTCTTTTACTATAGCAACGCCATGCACTATCTGAAATGACGATTGAACTTCACCTATTGGTCAGATTTCACCATTTCGGGCAGACTGGTCAATATAATAAAATAACACCTCGACTGGAAGTATTATCGAAACAAGCATCCAATGCTCCTAGCACTTCCTCAATAAAACGACGAAAAATTTGTGCTTTGGTAGTCTTGGCAAGATAATTTTTTTAAATGAAGGCAGCAGTAAAGATACAGAAGCTTTTCTCGTGCTGTCCAATTTTCCGATCCGACGTATAGGCTGCTTTAACGATGTCTCAAGCAACATTACATGTTCACGAGCACGTGTTATCTTGAAAAGTTGCGTTCGAATGACATAAAATGCGACTTTATTTTTCCCATCGTGGCTTGCGTTTATCCATGAGCGTTTCGGCAGTATATGCACAAATTATTACGCGTAATTATTCCCGTCATGTGTGGTTTTCAATCACGCAAGAGCACACAGTCAATTTCAAACCGACCTTCAAACAAAGCTTAACTGGTAGCCTAATGTCTTACACTTCGACACCGCCTGTGCAAGTGCCCTAATTCATTACCGTACAGTACTGTACAGGAAGTGAACAAATGAAGCGGAGGCTCAGCGCCAGTTGAACGCGCACTGTAGACCAGCTTGATTGCCCATAAAACCTGATCGACAGCAATAATCAAGTACGATGAGGCTTCTTCATGCTCGCTGATCTGACAACCATTTCTTCGCGAGCCTAAATAATGCAGTAAAGAACAGACCAAGTGCCTGCTGCAATGAGTACGAACAACGCTCCCTGCATAATAGGAGCTTATGTGTTTTCCCATTTGCGAAGCTACTACTTTCCCGCATAATACGGGCATCATTATGGCTAGTATTGACTGCAACAAATCTGCATACTTTTTGCGTGGTCTCACAAAAGTTGGGAACTAGGAGCCAGGCGTATATTCTATATAATGACTTTTTGTTACTCTCAGTACTTTACTAAAAATATCAAATTATTACTTTCGTTCATGTTCCTCCAGGTGCTCCTTTGAAGTTTCATTTAAGAATTCTCAAAAGCTGTCTGGGCAATTACAGCTTTGCATCCATTAAAAACGCCAGTAGTCTAGCTATACATTTATGTATCGCGGTATACGTTGCGATGAGAACGTCTTGTAATAAAACGTGAAAATGTAAAAGCACCGGAAATGAGCACACTTCTAGCGGTAACGAGAGATTTAACTGGTTTTATTGCACTACAAAAGCTCTTCTGACATAAGGTCATGTCCACATGCGACTAAAGCGACTAAATACATGTCAGTAAAGACAACGGCCCTCCCGGTGGTACACAGAGGGCTGGGATCTGCCCTTTCTGCCTTCGAAGAAGAGCACAAAGACGTCACAGGGTGTTTGTTTGTAAACATGGCAAATGCTTATACATAGTCGCCGGCTCTGCAGCTGCAGAGGTCAAGATAATGAGCGTCGTATCAGGAGGGGGACAATTGCAAGCCACGACAGGCGACATGTGGCGCATGTGCGTATAAACGCGTCTGCTCGCCTTCGGAATCTTGGCCCCTCCAGTGCTCAGAGGAGCAGCGTCGCCGCAGTACTCGCTTCTTGCGTCCCGGCTGCTGAAGAGGGCGTCGGACCGAGGTCGGCTGCCATGCACCGGGGGCCATCCAAGCAGGCCCCGGCGGCAGCAGGACAGTGATGGACGAGCGCGAGCACGCCCTTCTCGCTTTCATCGCGCCCGGACCCCACAGGGAGATCGCACGCTGTTGAGGTGCCTCCTTTCGACGCCTGCGTGCTCACTCGCTGGTGCACGTGAGGCGGCTCTGAGGCGGCCGACGCGGCTTACAGCGACCAGCCGGCAAGCAGTGGGTCAGCAGCTGCGGGGCCCCAGTGGTACAGCCACTGCTCGCTCCTGAAACTGACTGCACCCTACTTTCCACGATGCCCTTCATATTCCAGGAGGCAGTGGAAGCCACGCTCCCCGTTTCACTTTTGATAAAGGAGCGCATGATGATCTGGAATACGTTGTGGAATTAAAATATGGGCGCGTCTGCTGGTTCTAAATTGGAGCTTTGTCAAGCAGTTCTGGCGAAACTGTAAAGCAGTTGTAGAAAGTGGTTGTAAAGGGGGAAAAAGTATAATTTTGTTGTGGACAACAATTACCGGTGCACTTATTACTTTCATATCTAAATAAATTGTCATGGTAGATTATATGTGGGGTAAAAATGCGTGTGTGCTGACGAAAACACGCTGCCTCAGGGAGGACGAAGGCCACAAGCATTACAAGGCGCCTCAGGCTTAATTACTGAAAGGCTCAGTTAAAGATGGCTCGACAGCAGATGCTCACGACAGTTGCGATTCAAGTAAGACATATGTCAAGAAGTATATAGGGTTTACTGAGGCCACAGTGACAGCTTTACTATGAGGCTGACCGTATCTGTAGTGTTCAGAATTAACTTCGATCGCCTGTAGTATTTTAATATGCGCCAAAGCTCGCCAATCAAACGTTTTCTTTTCTTTTTTTTTTTTTTGCATTCTGCCAGCATCCGAATGTGGCTGCCGCGGCTGGGAATCGAACCCATGACCTCGTGTTCCGCAGCAGAACGCCGTAGTGACAGAGAAGTCGTGGCGGCAAGACATTTATGGATAGCTTTTCGTTGAGCTTACATTAAAAAAAAAAGATAAATTAAATTACAGGGCTTTACGTGCCAAAACCCCGAACTTATTATGAGGCACGCCGTAGTTGGCGATTCTGGAATAATTTGTACCACGTGGGGTTATTTAACGTGAACCTAAATCAAAGTACACGGGTGTTCTCGAATTCCTTCGTCGACGAGATTCGGTCCCGCGACCTTATGTGCGACCACAGCGGGTGCTGAGCTTTCGTTAAGCGGAGGGTTATCATTTACTCAGCTCGTATGGCGTAAAATTGGTGCGCGTGATGAGAAATGAATAGCTTCATGAGTGAACGAACGATATAGATGAAAATTGCTACTGAGATGCGGTCCTTATACTCACAGTAGTCAAGGTTCACGCGAAGTGCAATGGAGTCAACCACTACCGACCCTTCTATTGGGCTTCACCTCTGAACAACCTGTCCCTAATGTATACACCTATTGTGCAGCTACATGCATATATTTGTTATGTGACGTGGGTAACAAACACTGGGCAACAGACGTTGAGAGGGGGGAGACAATGTTTAATAAAAAGTGCCGGGGTTGGCCCAGATTTGAGAAGCTGCTCTCTATATTCGTGACGAATAACAGGGATAGAGAGAAATGTTTGTTGAGTACCACTCAATAGCAGTGGCTCACCTGGCAACAACAAAGTCGACGACAGTTGTACGACGCCAATGATGACGACAACGGCGCGACGACGATAACCTCATGACGGCCTGGCGACGGCATGGTGACGACGACGACAGACACGACGACCAACGACGACGCAATTCCAAGATCGTAGGACAGCTCACACGTCGCAAAGCCAGGATTCAACCCTGCGTGGGTACAAACAGTATAAACACTGTGAATAAACGCAGGGTATAAACATGATGATGTTACTTGGATAGGTGCCACAAAATTTAGCCGAATTACATGAACAGCTACCACTGGAAAACAGGCACTCACATGTACGTGTGAACAAAACCATGCAGATGCAGAGAAAGCAGGCCAACAAATGAACTTCAGCCAATATTAAGGTCGGGGTTCATACCTGTGTCCCGCAATAACACTATACCAGAAATTTTGGTGCGCGCGACGCAGAAACAGCGCACCATCATGGTTGAAGAACTTACAACAACGGCCAATATCGTTATGCGTGTTCAAAGTGGGTTTTAATACAATCCTTGTGGTTGCGAAGTGTCTGTCTATGCAAAATACACCATCCAAGTCGCTCCAAATTTTAGTTAACGCCGCAACTGCTGCACGCCTACTGGACATAAAAATTGTACATATTAATTAGTTCGTAAAGGTTGCGGTTCTTTTATAGCTCTCTGCTGCGCTTGTCCAGAATAGCCTGATCCTGTCGAGCCACACCTTATTTTTGAAGCAGGGCGTGGGCAGTCCAAGCCATGGCGAAACAAGCACGGGCTTCGACAACGTGCCCCTATGGGCGTCTTGCGCTGTAGTTTGAGGTATAGTAGCGGCGTCTGGTGGCGGCGCGCGAAACGTTATGTGGGTGGTACCAGCTTGGGTAGTATTCAGTCCTGGCTGTGGCGAAGCACGTTTCTAGCCCCAGTTTTGCGTTGATTCCCACTTTTTTCTGCCCTGTTGCGAGTGCGAAAAGGCTCGTCACTTCTCAGAGACGACGCTGACCACGCTGCGAGCTATCCGCAGCCTATAGTTTAACGAAAACGGACTCTCCGTGGGACGTAATGCTGGAAGCAGAAGGAATCGGCGACGCCGATCCGGAGAGACCTAGCTCAGCCTCGAAAAAGCGTCACCGTCGTTACTGCTGCGTCGTGGGCTGCCATGAACAAGAAGGCCTGAATCCCCAAATCAGATTCTACCGTTTTCTTTCAAGGCCTCACGAAGCGGGGCTTCGGGCGCTCTGGATAGCTGCTGTTCGTCGCGTTGGGTAAGCGAAACTTCGCGCCATGCTGACTGCTTCGCCTGTCTTGAAGCTTGCTTGATTATCTGCGTTCTAAAATTCGGTCTTTTGCACCTACAGTCCCGACAGCAGACCGACATAGCAGCAGGCATGGCTGGCGATTCGAGACCCGGCCAGAGCGACAACTAACAATTCGACCGGTGCTAAGTGGTGAAGTGACCAGGTGTGTGCAAATGACTACAAATGGTAGGGCTGATTCGGTGACATTCACTACCCCACTACGAGCAGCATGTACAGGTTAAAGAGTTAAATGTGCTCATCCTTAACCTCAAGCCAGCACGTTGAGGCTGCGCAGCAAGGTAGTATTGATTGCAGCACATCGACGTTCGAGCGCTGTCATTAAAAGCTACATCAAGCGAGCAGCGCACGAGCTCGCGCTGCAGCGCGATTCGCACGTACGTTACTGCGAGCTCATATGCATTGCATCAGTTATTTATCAGTTGCTAAAGGGATAGATGGCCGCTACTACAGCGCAGGCATAACTACTTGCTAGCGGCAGGCAGTCAACAAGGATAGCAGGAGGCCCACCGTTTCGCGGCATGTCGAAAGACCGATGCCGTTGCGGCGCTTACGATCGTGCGCTCGAGCAGTCCGTACATCGCCGCATGCTGAAAGACCGCTGCCGTCGCGGCGCGTACCGTCGTGCGCTCAAGCAGTTCCGTACACAGGATGTCTGGTTATCGCTGCTGTGAATTCTTTTATAGCAAGCATTTCCTCGCCTTTGTGCGCCTGAATTTAGCAGCGTGCAAACGTTACCTAAGTTCAACTTCGTACGCGACTCGCTTCCACTTGCGATTGACACCGTGCTAAAACTTGGCCGCTTATTTCTTGAACGGCGTACACGTATTCGGCGTTGCATAATTTCTTGCCTTTACGCAGCGTGCCACCCCTGAAAAAATCTTCGGTGCCCGATATTCGCTGCAAGCCGTGGTACAACATAAACGAAAGTGGCGGGTCCATATTGAAAACGTGCTTTCCGAAGCAGACGACCGAGCTTGGTACTACCCAGTTCAGGACAGAGGGCGCTTTTTAGCACAATTTTCGCAGCGCCCCCTGGGCAATGCAAGAGCCCCATTAGGCAAGATCAAGAAACCGCCGCACCATGCAAACTGAAACCTGCTTCTTCCACTCACTCGGCTCTGTGCTGCCGACTGTGAAACACGGTCGCTATGGCTGGGCGGCGTTAGCCCTACGGCGTTGCGCTGCTGAGCTCGAGGTCACGGGTTATAGATGCCGGCGGCCGCATTTAGATGGGGACCAAATGCAAACATTAGACTTAGGTGCACGTTTGCGAACAATTGCTCAAATTTACTCCGTAGTCTCCCGCTGCGGCGTGCACATCATAATGATATCGCGATTTTGACACATAAAGCCCCGGAAATTATTTAAATAAAGTTTAATTTATCGCGTTAAATGTTTAGGCTAAACGCTGAAGAGAAAAACGCAGCACATATAGTAAGCCAAGTTTTCTTTCGAGAAAATAAAAAAATGGATTTCAACAAATTGAGTGTTTGATACCACAGCTTTCGCTCGTTTTGTTACCATGAGATCCACAGAGATAGGGTGGTAGGCCTTGGATGCTGTAGTAGATAACGTGTGAGCAAGTAATCGAGTTGTGAAACAGCAAAGTGAAATACATTCAAGTTATGCGTAGCAGAGGATGAACTACAGTGGTGCTTACTCGCCGGTTGGGGTGGTATTGCCTGTTCCGATAGCGTATGTGTCTTCTGCCTTTCTTCAGGTTCGGCAGTAACACCGCGTGGTAGAAGAAAACAAATCGCACGCGAGAAAAGGGAAACAGAGGGAGAGGAAGGTGGCAATCTGCAGCGGAATGGACGCAGAAGAAACATTAATCAGAGAGTTCACCCCAATAACAAAGTGGCACATGGAGCCCGGCAACCGCAAGCCCCGTCGTCGTGTCCTCTCGCGCACTTCCGGAGGTCGCGAGGATCGAGCGCGGTCGAGAGGCAGCATCCCGCGCCCGGCACGTCACATCGTTGCCTGATAAATGACGCAGTCCCCATCGCCCCGCCGCCGCTTGTCGGGTTTGACTGTCGAGCCCTTCGCCGGGGCCGTTAATAAAGATGCTGCAGCGGCAACCGACAGCCGCGCTCGCAACCCTCGGATCATCGCAATGAATAGGCGCGACAAAGCCCCCTTTCTCGCGGGGAAGAAAAAGATACATTGGCGTCCGCCTGTCGCCTTCCAGAGCCGCAGCGTGATTGCGGCGTGCACGACCGACCGTCATCGTCACCGAACTCGCCATTGCCTCCGGTAGCCCTGGAAATTTTGACTATCGATTATGAATGAGCTGTACAGAAACTTTTGCAAGGGGTGTTCCGTTTTATAACATACATGGGAGGCGCAGAACACAGGAGCGAGAAGTCTGGGGAAGGAAGTAAGGAAAAAGTGGAGAAGGACTGGGGAAGGTTCTTAACTCGTCCTCTTGCTCGAGGCCGAGTAAGTGGCCAGAACGCCACGAATCAGGCACAGCTGTAAGCTCTTCATTAATAACTATAGTTTCTCTATCTCCTAGAACGCACGCAGCGGCAGCTTGTATGGCAGGTACAAATGGGTAACTGTGAAGGAAAGCAGAGATTTCGATGAAAATAGTAAAAAAAAAAGAAAATAAAGGTAGAACTTACGTATACTTTTCTCGCCCTCTCACTTAGGAGCTGCCTCTGAGGCGCGTCTTCGTGTTAAGTCGCGGTGGCCATGAGTTTTGAGCGCAGAATAAGTAACCAAGCATCTTGCCCTGCATTTTCGTCGCGTCATTTACCCATCAGTAACAGCACACGTCAGCCGGTCTATAACAACCCACCTCTGTAGCTCAGTGACTGTGGTGGTGCTCTGCTGCGCTCTAGGTCGCTGATTCAGCAGCGGCAGCCGCCTTCCGACGGGGACGAAATAGAGAAACGCTCGTCAACTTAGATTTAGGTCCACTTTAAAGAACCACAGATGGTGCAATTACATCTGAAGGCCTTAGAATGAGGTCGTAGTTCGGTCCCGTAAAACTCACGAACTATTTTTTTTTTCAGCCTGTCTAAAATTGCGCATGACGAAGCTGGATGCGTTTATTGTGGTTCAAAAAGTTGTATTTACTTTGCAGCCATGCGTATAGTGACTGTTGTCAACGGCATTGGCTGGTAAACGAGTCGAAGTCCCAGCTGGCGGGTGCAAGGTGCCTATATAGCTTAGAACGTGTGCCTGAATAGTCGCGCATTCATAATCGCCGCTTGCGATGCGTGCTAGCTACGTGCTCTTCCTGTGACGCCAGAGATCTTCGCGGTAAATATAACAGATCACTCGGTGAAGGGAAGATGTGAAAACTTGATAATGGGCCGCTTTAATCCAGAAGAAAAATTATGGGGTTTTACGTGCCAAAACAACTTTCTGATTGTGAGGCACGCCGGAGTGGAGGACTCCAGAAATTTCGACCACCTGGGGTTCTTTAACGTGCACCTAAATCTAAATACACGGGTGTTTTCGCCCCCATCGAGGTGCGGCCGCCGTTGCCGGGATTCGATCCCGCGACCTGGTGCTCAGCAGCCCAACACCATAGCCACTGAGCAAATACGGCGGGCCTTTAATCCAGACGAACCAACAGGTATGTTTGGGCAAAGGATCTGCGCGTGCCCATCAATCTTCCACATCCTTGTTAAACAGCGGACATTACAGCACTATACATAATACTCAGAAAAAAAATCACAGAACAGGATGCTGCGTGCTGTTATTCTTTTCCTGTGTCGTGTGTCATGTTAGAAAATCCGCAGTTTACCATGCTGCACCAACCAGTCCAATTGAACACGCCATTATATTCCGCACGCTGCGGTGACACACTAAAAATGGCCGAGATTTATTAACATGAAACATGTCCTCCCCTCCATATCTATACGAACAACCATTAGATCAGACTCAGGGGTATGTAGCGTACACGCGTTTGGGCATTGGGAACACAAAAATAGCCTCACGCTCACATTTTCCAGCTTTCCAGGAACAAACGCTCAATACCCTTAGATGAAAGATTAAAAATTCTAGTCGAATTAGCGATAATAGGGCGTGACATGGTGTTGAGCTATCCGCCCTGCTGGTTACAGACTGCCTGGATCCTCCACTTCTCGCGCAGGAATTAATGACACATGAGTGGTCGTGACGAGCGCATTGGACGCGGTAACTGCAGCCTCTCACCGCACGCAGTGGTTCGGCGGCCACCGTCATCGGCATGCTCCGAGCGGATGGTTCTGGCGAAGCGCGGAAATGTGAGTGTGTGTGCAAGTGGAGCACCGCTCACGAACCACTGCCGTCCGCTCGGCGTAGATGCGGCGCGAAATAAAAGCCACCAAGGGTCAGCGCAGCGACGCTCGCATCGGCGGCCGTGCTCCGTCCGCGCAGCGCTTCGGGCGCGGTGCGTAAATCAGGAGCGCATGCGAGGAACGGTGTCAACGCATGCCTCGGCGCGCTTCGTCGCCGCCGCCGCCGTTGGCCCGACGCGCCCTGGGCCGCAGAGGCGCATGGGCAAAGAGCGAGAAATGGCCTCGCATTTCAGTGTTCCCCTTGTCAGGGAGCTTTACGATCGGCCCGCTGGCCGTAAACTAAGGTTCGGGCAGAGGGGGACGACAGAGGCGGCCACGCGGAACGCGTAAATCTTGGCCGCGCGAGCAGCCAGCAACAAGCGCGGAAACCGCCGTCGCTTGAGGAGGACGTCTCTGGGGCGGACTTCGTAAATTCGCGTCTGGTAGACGTCCTCCATTTCCTATCTGGTTCCCATCCCTTTCTGCACGTTCGGGAGAGCAATTTGTCGCTTACCTGAGGCATCTGCGCCCGTGGCATCTGCGCGAGTCCGGGCACTGGTCCGATAAGCGACCCGATCTGGAACGTAAACCTGTATTGTAAAACCTGCCTAGAGAAGGCTGCGTCGCCGAGAAGGGCGCTTTTGAAGCAAACTGCCGTTTGTTGCGCGACAGGCAGCAAATTCTCAAACAGCGCACGACATGGCATAGCTCGCGCGCTACGCTACTCACGTGACGTTTTAAGGAAACAGCGAATATTGCTTACATCTAACATCCTTTCCCGAAGGTGTCCTTTAATTTTTGTGCATAAATCATATGTGAAGCGAGTTATTTCGCATACTTGCAAGGGCCACCACGTTTGCAAGATATGTCGCCGGCGAATCTTATAAGATAAGGAAAGTCCTACAACAGTTCTCTATAGTGAATGTATTGTAGAACTTTCTTGGTTCATAAAAAATTGTTTGTCACTTTCTGTTATTGTGAACGTTGGCATTCGTGTTTGTGGTGGTGGTGGTGTTGTAGCAGGCGGGGTTATATAGCCTGGCGTACATAGCCGGCAATGGTTCCGCCTGAGCGTCCTGTGAAGGCAGATCAGGGGTGTGTCACCAGGTGTCGAAGAGAGCCGTGTCTCGCATGAAGGCAATCAGCAGTCGTTGCGCCCTCTTCCTGATTGCCGCAGGCCCTCCGGGGAAAACGACGTCTTCAAAGGTCCTGTGTGGAATACCATTCTTTTGCAGGCTGTCAACCATCGCTTTCCTTTCTGTGTTGAACTGCGGGCATATACAAATGAAATGTTTGATGTCTGGTATATCACCAAAGAAGGCACAGAACGGGGAAGCGCATCGTCCAGCCTTGAATAACCAAGCCGGAGTCGGTTCGGATGGGGTACAACCGCGTTGCTTCTTCCCGAGTAAGTCCATGGGTCACACAGGCTGGATGTAGGGCCTGGTGGATCGCCCTAAAGTGAATGCGGATTGCCTCTTTAGGATTCTAAAAAAAAACTTTTCCGCTATTATTTTTGGGACACATGTCAGTGCCAGGCGTGCAAGAGCGTCATCTTTTTCATTTCCTTCAATTCCTACGTGGGATGGGATCCATTGAAATTTTACGTTAAGCCCCTTGCTCATTAGAGCTTTGATCAGTGCAGCCGCGTCTTAGTTTCTTATTTATTTATTTATTTATTTATTTATTTCAAGTACCTGCAGCGCCTGAAGGCATTATTGCAGGGGGGAATACACAGGGTTACATAAGCTCGGATAAAATGCATAACTGATCAAATAAAAATAACTCAACAATAGAAGGATTCACGCCGCTATAAATTCAACAGAAGTGCTCTGAACGATGCTTCAGTGCGACAATCAGCAATTTCCTGCGGTAGCTGATTCAACTGGGATGTTGTGTGTGGAACAAACGAGTGCTGGAAGACGTATGTTCTACAAATAATTTCTCTTATGTTTAAGGAGTGGTCACTTCTGTGAAGTAAGAAATGAGGAGGTGAAAGGTAAGTTTCTTTATCTATTTTAACCATACCGAAATAAACTTTAAAAAGCATTTCTAATCTCATGTTTTGTCTGCGTGTGCTTAATAATTCCCCACCCCAAGCTATGCTTAAGTGCAGTAATACTGGAAGTAAAGTCATAATAACTACAGGCAAAACACGCTGCGCGGTTTTGTACATGCTTGAGCACATTAGACGGAATTTTAGTTTGCGGGTCCCAGGTCATACAGGCATACTCTAATATAGGTCTTACGTTCGAAAAGTCAAATAGTTCTTTAATTTTAGGGGGAGCTAACGGGAAGTTGCGTTTAACAAAATTTAACACTTTCTATGTAACACATTCAACGTGCTTAATCCAAGTTAAATTCGATAAGAAATAAACTCCAAGATACTTATACTCAGTTACTCGCGATAGCTGGACATTGTCTAATGTATAATGAAACAGGTGTGGATCTTGTGTACGTGTAAAGGAGACGTATTGAGACTTGCTGGGGTTCAAAGACATCTGAGACCTAACACAGCAGCGCGTGTTAGGTCTCAACCGGCGTCAACATGCCGGTTGGAGTAAACAGTAAACGAAAAAAAAGCACGTTTGAGCGCTAAGGAGCAAGCCGGCCTCATGAGGATGCATCGCAGCGCACTTACGCTTGGGTAATGTGGACTACCGAAGAAAGGAAGACAGCGAGTTAGAAGAAGAGAGAGACATAGCGAAACATTTATTCACATCCAGCCCCCTGCCGGTGGCTACCGGTCGAAACGTAGATTCAAGCACATGAAACGTAAATAACAGTCCGGTTAACCAAATAGACCCGATGAGTCAAGCGTAGTGGCTATAGCGTTGAGCTGATGAGCTCGAGATGGTGGGCTCGATCCCTGCCGCCGTGACCGCATTTAGATGCGTCCGAAATGCAAGAAAACACTCGTGTGCATAGATTTAGGTGCAAAAGAAAGAAATCCAGGTAGTCACAATTATACCGAAGTCTCCCCAGACGGCGTACCTCGTATAAGAAGACCGTGGTCTTGCACGTAAAACCTAATTTTTTTTTTTTTTAGCAAATAGTTCTTGCTGGCTCAATTTTGCTGCGTGTACTGCGGGGTAGAAGAAGAGAGAGAGAGAAAGGGACGCCAATTCACAAGTTGGTAGAAGCAGTATACAAAGCGACAAGTCTCCGCGACGATAAGTCTTCATTTTGTTTACCATTTGCTTTTCTTTTCATGCTGCGGCATACTACGAGGAGAGGCCGTCATCGTGGACTCCAGAATGGCTTACATCGAGGCAGCGGTGTTCCAGCTATATATATGCACTTGCCGCGACGCATTCAAGCTTCCCGGAAGGGCGGTCGTCTTACCCAAACAGCGCAATTGCACTGATGCTACGGAAGCGGGCCCAGCCGTGGCGCGAAGTCGCCCGCGTGTATACGGACCGGTGCCCTGCGGCGGAAACAATTAAATGCGCACCATCCATCTGTGGCGAAACACACCACGAGGGGGGCAGTGCATGGCGCGCGAGCGCGTTCCGATGTAAAACACTGCTGCTTCATCCATACTAATGAGCGCCTGTCACAGCGAGGATTGGAGTCATCATTTTCCGCAGCACGGATTCCCATTAGGGAATCACGGGCACAGCCGTGGCGCGGCGCCGGATGCATCGAGAGCGGGGCGGCGGCGAAAGAATCGCGAGGGCTTCGCGGCCGCACTCCGCGCGCACAACCGGAGAAGCCCGCAGTGTGGCGCCAAATGCCGCGGCCGAGCATCCTTTGCACCTCGCGCGTAACCGTCAAGCAAGACTAGCAAGTGGGTAATTAGAAGGCACACGCTCGGGTGCCATGAGTTACCTCCCGAGGATTTTTAACGGCGCTGAGCTTGAGTTACGAAGGTTCTTCAAGGTGTGGTGCACACATCACCGACTGCAAAGAGCCACAGTTTTCTTCTTTTATTATTATTTTTTTTGCGACTTAACTTATATTGCTAATGAGAACTCGAAGGAGAAGGTTCGCATCATTTATGCGAAGAGGTTCAGCCCTCTAATGGGACCCGGCTAGTCCAGAAGCTTTATGATTCGCGAGCGGGATAACTAACCACTCGTGATCAAAATGTACAGATGGCAAGACAATGCTAGTGCAGGAATTAATTAAGCGAGGGTGTACTACGTGCACAACATCACAAGCACGCCGCACGATTCCTGACCTGCTTTCGCATTTACTTCTCCATATATGTATTTGCATAAGTTACAAAGCCAGGGCTCCTGACCGTAGCTTGCTTCGCGGCTCAGAAACGCAATCGATTACTGTATAGCTTAAGACAAATGATTAACAAAAGCAAAATGCTCAGAAAAAAAAACACAGTATCACAACACACATTCTAATACGTACACGAATACAAGTATATAACTTTTGCAGCCGTAAAAATGTTCCTCGTGCGTGCAGGCTTTTAGCATACTGCACATTTCAGACAACGAATAGCCTGCTCTGCCATTCTGCTTATCATGACTTGACTTGTACATGATGCCTTAATTTGTGAAAGTCATAACTGAATACATAACACAACGACGACGGTGGGATTTGTTTTTTTTTTTCTTTGGTCGGCCATCTAAGGCCATCTAACATAGCCGTAGCATCTTAGCAAATCAGCTTGACTGATAAGCGAAGGCATAGGCTTCGGAGATCTCCGGTGTGGGGCAACATGCCGCACTCGGGAGGAAAGCGATGACGCATCTGGCTCAAGCAACTTGCGCTGTGTTTTACAAGCTGTGGGATTTGCTGCATTTTAATATGGTAGTCTCCCACAACGTGTACCTATAGTGTTGAGCGGGGGGAGACTTTTTTCCAGCATGTGGCTGATAGTGTTTACGTAGCCACGCATCCAAGTTCCGAAAAACCGGATAACGCAACATAAACGGCTATTCTCTTTACAGCTGTGTCCTGATATGCACGAGGAACAGCTCTTCGGAAAAAGAAGCTTCGTTTTTGCTTGCGTGCTTATTCGTCAAATACTTGCGCTCATTCACTATACGTATTCAGTGGAATGTCCAAGAAGCCACAGGTTATAGGCGTGTTGATTGTGTGTGTATTTTTTTTCTGTGTGAGTGTGTGGGTCAGGTGCGAGGGTCTATCACAGAAGCGGTAGTGGAAGGTTCCGGTGTGTGTGTGTGCGTGTGTGTGTGTGTGTGTGTGTGTGCGTGCGTGCGTGCGTGTGTGTGTGTGCGTGCGTGCGTGTGTGTGTGCGTGCGTGCGTGCGTGTGCGCGCGCGCGCGCGCGCGCGTGTGTGTGTGTGTGTGTGTGTGTGTGTGTGTGTGTGTGTGTGTGTCCAGAAAGAATCTAAAAATAGGCGCACGAGAGCGCAAATGAACACAGGGCGTGCTGGACTCAGTGCTGGACGCAGTGCTGGACGCAGTGCTGGACGCAGTGCTAATTTGCATTCAGCTGTGAACTTCGTAATCCCGCCTGCCATATACTCCTTCCAGTGGGACGGTCACAACGAAAACAGACTGACGAACCGTTTTGGAAAATAATCTTACTCTCCCCACAACTACTAGCTATTAACAGAGGCGCATATGTGCTGCTGATTTAATGCATACGTCAAAAGGATAGCCTACAATAGACGCCCTGACAACCATCTTGCCAATTGCCAAGATATATCCACGTACACAGTGGACATTGTCACCTTCATAGATGCCTGCTGGAAAGTTCAGTCAATTATACCAGTAATAGTGTTGCTCATTTCCATCAACTTGTACTTTCGGTTCTGCAGCCTTAACTGCTAACCGCTTAGCTAAGGGAAACACGACTAGCGGGAATCATAGGCGTAAGCTCGTTGACGTCGTCTCTTAGAAAACATTTCCCCCCCAAAAAATAATTTTTCCACCAAAATGACGTCACGTTAGCGGAATTGGAAAAACTTGCGTCATTGCCACCGCGCAGTTAGATGGCGCTGGCTCCGCTTCATAATCCATAAGATGCCCCGGACGTACGGGCTTGTACGGAAGCTTCTCTACAGGGGCTATAGTTGGGTGAGTGTTCACGTCGTCTTTCGTGTCCAGCAGCACGGCAACCATGTATTTTCAGCCAAATAAATGAAGGAACAATAAACAAATGTATGAATATATCTTGTTTCCTATCGCGATGCTCCCTTTGGCTGTCAATAGCTGCACTAGGGCCAATTTCATCAGAATGCCTTCGAACTAATCAATAAATCTCCAGTGCCCTACGCACAATGTACGAGATGACAGAGCCTACTTAAACTGCAACTGCAGCCTTTTCACGATCCAAAGGTCCGTTCTATATCAGCACTGAATGTACATCAGGAATCGCATGGTATACTTGTACTATGGACTAGTGCATGCCACCTGCGCATCCCGCGCTACGGAGGCGTTTTGAATCATTTGGCGAGGCACTGGTCTCAACGAGATACTCTAATTCTGCATGCTCTGCGTTGTTTGTGTTTGTGCGTCTTTGTGTGTGTGTTATGTGTTTGCCGTATGCTCTGCGCATATCATTTCATTGCTCATCGCATTCACCTGGAGGACCATGCCGGGCGTGCCGCCAGCAAACCTCTCCAGTTTTCATTACAGAGCCTCTCTCTGAATTAATCGGTCGTTACAATATACAGGGTCCATTATGAAATTAATGCGCATGATTTTATTATGACGCGACTATCCATGGCCGCGCGGTAAAACCGGTCGGGAACTGCTCTGCACATGTCCACATTTGCGGTACATGGCATAGTGACGAAGGATCTGCAAACGCGCAAGGTCTGCACGAAGCTTGTACCGAAAGTGATGGAAGATCAGAAAGAACTTTGAGCTTTGCGCTGTCAAGAATGGTTGAACTTGATTCAAAATGAGCGGGACTTTCTTAACTCTGTCGTAACAGGAGACGAATAGTTGATGTTCGAGTACGACCCAGAATCGAAAAGGCAAAGCAGCGAGTGGAACACAAAATCATCCCCCCGCCCCAGGAAAGCGCGAATGATCAAGTCTCGCATCAAAACGATGCTCATTCTCTTCGTTGATGCCCGAGGAATCGTGCATTTTGAGTTTGTACCGCAGGGAGAAACTGTCAACTCAGCCTTTTACCTGGAGGTGCTCAAGGGATTGAAACGCCGGGTCGCGTGCGTGAGGTCTGACATCAAAGACACGGTCAAGCTCCACTATGACAATGCCCTCAGCCACACGTCTTTCATCGTTACCAACTTCCTAGCCCGGAGCAACACCCCGATGGTCCCCCCATCCACCTTACAGTCCCGACTTAGCTCCGTGCGACTTCTTTTTGTTTCTCCGACCTAAGAGAGTGCAGAAAGGAAAGCATTGGGAGGCCGCGGAAAACGTCCAAAAGCATGTTACAGCGTTCCTGAGAGACATTCCCGTTGAGGACTTTCAGGGTGCCTTCCAGGCGTGGCAGACACGCCTCCGCAAGTATATTGATGCTGGGGGAAAGTATTTTGAAGAATTTTAACCATTTGTACAGGTGCGGTCAATAAATATATATTTTCCGAGAAAATGCGCATTACTTTCATAATGGACCCTGTAAACGCAAAGCGAAGTCAGCGCCTAGTGGTTTCGCATTTGCACCTTTCATACTCTGTACGTTTCATAATTAACACTTGTGTGGTAAATTGCGCAAATATTTTTTTGTTAATAGTTGAATTCGGTAGAGTTGTGTCTTCCATGTTTACATGCAACGTTTCAGCGTGGTCTTGGCTTGAAGACATTTTTTTTTTAAAGAGAAGCGTGGTTTGTTGCCACCGCCTCGAGTAATTTCGTCCCCGCGACCGCTTTAAGTGCAAGGATGAGTCCTTTTACTTAATGTATGCAGCGATATTCAACAACCAATAGTTGCCTGCTTTCGAATATCTGCAGCAGTCAGCATACTTATGAATCTACATTACGGCCTCGGTTTTACTAGAATTCTTCGTTCTGGAAAACCATCTACCAGCCCCAGTGCCTCCGCGGCTATGGTCTTCTGCTGACGTCCACGAGGTCGCGATTTTGTATCCCAGCCGTGGCTGCCGCATTTCAATGGGGGCGGACTGCAGAACCTCCCGTTGACTTAAATTTAAGGGCTCAAACTCTAGGTGGTCAAAATTAATCCGGAGCACTATACGGCGTCCCTCGTTACCCACTGTGCAGTTTATGAACGTCAACCTCTCTCTCTCTCTCTCTCTCTCTTGTGATTATCTTGCTCATTGTGATAAGAAGGCGGCATGGAAGTTCTTATGATAACCAGAGATCGTCTATAGTATACACACGCATATGCAAAGCCGAGCTGGTTTCCTACTTGTACGCTTATTTTCTTTCATTAGATGTATTATTATGAAACAAAAGGAAAGGTTTGTGCCCTTACTGGCGCCGGCTACAAATATATGCAGGACGAGCAGAAACTGAGAACGCAAGAAAAACGGAAAAGCATTGCAGATGGTCAAATTTCCCAAACAATTCACAAGTACCGCGCACGAGAAAGGAAGGAACAGAAGAGAGTAGGGGACCTACGCTTACAGACACACGCACACACATACGCACACATTCAGTTCCGTAAACAAGTGAAAGTGCACAAAAGAGTCAGGAAACACGCACATAAGTTGAGAGCATTCCAGACGTCTGAGACGGCTGACGAATCTACACATATCTACATAACAGGAAGCATAACAACATATCACGAAAGGATGCGTGGACTACACTTATACGACCTGTGGTACGTAAAGAAAAATTTAATGGTGGGGACAACCAGGAACATTTAGTATGGGCCTAATATTTTTGTGATACTGTGCTCTCTTTCTCTCTCTTCATCCCCATACCCTCTTCCCCCAGTGCAGGGTAGCAAACCAGACTTGCGTCTGGTTAAGCTCCCTGCGTTTCTTGTTTTCTATTTCTCTCTCTCTCTTTGAAAAACGTTTTTAAAAGCCACAGTGCTGTTTTATGTAGCCCCATTGTTGGCTATGGGCAAAGTATCTTTTTCAGAGTGAATGGTCTATACGGTCTAACAATCTTAAGTCTGCCCTGAGTCTTCACCTCGCGGTATCGTGTTGCGGTCACTCGAGGTGTTGTACGCCTTCGTCAGCGTGGTCACTGTCCTGTGCAGAATCTTGTGCAAAATGTGACTTGTAATTCAAAAGGATAGAAGCTTAGGCGAGTTGGTACAGTAACATGATCTTGAATTGTAGCGCGAACAACAGACAAGACGAACGCTCCTCCTGTCTGCTTCTAGTCTCTGTCTGTGTCACTTCGCGCTACAATTCAAGATCACTACTTGTGACTGTTGTGCCAAACGGTAAACGGTGGGGTAAAGTTGCAAAATTTTATTGTCATTCAAATTCGGCGGAATGGACATATTATTGTTAGGGTCTATGAAGAATAACTCAGAGCGCTTCGATTTCTAATCGAACCAGGCGTTCGTGCTAAGTCGACAGAGTATCTGTCGCAGCAACACGCGCATTTCATAGATTTAAGAGGGAGATTTATTGTATCATCATTTCCCTGCACATGTTTTGAAGCGGTGTCCACTGCAGGGTTTCCAGGAATATTGCACTGTACTGGCATCCGCTAATACGTTCCAATATGATTTCTTGAACTGGCTTTTCTATGTTTCTCCAGGGTTGTATTTACCAAACATGCATTCAACGCATTTCTGTCTGTGCTTTTTAGTATTGTGAAGGTGGTTTGAGAATCGCTTAAAAATAATCATATCTTGAGAAGTTGACAAGCAATGACACCAAAGACGACATACTGGAAATTACCTGCTTGCTAATTGAATTAAAGAAATGATAAACTAATGACAATGAAAATGGATGAAAAAACAACTTGCCGCAGGTGGGGAACGATAGCACGTCTTCACATTACGCGTGCGATGCTTGATCGCACGCGTAATGCGAAGACGTGGGATCGTTCTCCACCTGCGGCAGTCAGGAAGAGGGTGCAGCAGCTGCTGATTGCCTTCATGCGAGACACGTGGTTCTTCGACACCTGGTGACACACCCCTGATCTCAAGTATGGCTTAGCGGGCTAGTTGGTAAAGCATCTTATCATCATTAGCATGATCATCATTAGCGCTGTGTCCTGTTATTCCTCGCTCTGTGCCAGTCTGTGCGCGCTGTTAACCCTTTAACCTGATCTCAACTCACAGGAGGCTCAGGCAGAATAATATCTAGCTATGTATGCCACACTCTTAGAACAGTTTGCACCCTTTGGGGCTCATCTTGTCCCACAACGATAATTGTCATCTGTCTTGCCCGCATTTCCTTTCTTTAACGCTGTCACGATAGGCTTGTGCGTTATAAATATGACACAGCATTCTCGAGAGGAAAGTAGCGAGCGCAGCGTTTTCAATAAAGAAAACGCAACCATCGTTTGGTTACAAATATACACCCCAAAGGGTCCAACTGTTTTAAGAGTGCAGGCTAACCCCGCCTGCTGCAACACCACCAGCAACAACAGCAATACAGCACACGCAAAGCTACAAGACGTGGGCCCACCTTGACTCCGTCCCCCCCCCCCCTGCTGCCCCCAGGAGATCACTTTCAAGATCAAGCCGGTGCGACCGCGCGCGGCCGCGCCGTACGCAGTTGCTGTCGAAGTACAACGCCTCCCCCACGGTGCCTGGCGCGCGACAGAAGACGGCGCGCTTCCTCCTCACTTTCCTCCCTTGCCCGCGCGAGATGGAACCGCGATTGTCGGCACACCCTGGCACGCTTTCTCTCGCACATACAGCATACGGCACGCGGCGACGGTGTAAACCCCTTTGGATTTTATGCGGAACGTCACGGCGACGGCGACGACCATGGCAAAAATGCGCCTTCAGAGTGTCCTTATATTTGCTATCGCAATGAAACCCACATGCACCGGGAAGATTAGGAAAGTGGCGTTGGCGTGACGACAGTTGTTGCAGTCTATGTTCGCTCCTCCTTCCGAGTTGCTTCGGTCTCAGTCGTCGAAGTGTTAATTGAGCGCTTTGAACAAAAGACTGATGAAGGCGTTCTTTCACTAATTAAAATAAATGAATTGCTTACTTTCAGTTAACGTAGGTATTTTGTTACATGCGATTTGATTAATCCCAGATGAAAGTACCTCTTGTGCTCATGAGCAGATGCGACATTTCCTTTCTTCGTTCTTATATGGTAGCGAACGAATGAAAAGAGAAAAGGAAGTTGCGTCTTATTTAGATTAAAACAAAATCAAAGTTGCAAGAACGATCGTAGAGAACACCCACCACAAATCCCTGCGCTTTTATGTTAAGCTCCTTCGGTTGGCTCGCTTTCTTGCTTTCTATTTTTCTTGTGACGTTTCGTATCACGATTTCTGCACTTCATATATTGAATACCAGATGTTCTTGCTGTGGCTTTCTATGAAAGTGCCGTGTTCAAGCTAATATCACTGCTGAATCTTTTTCCACGCGCCACACTATCGTAAAGAGCAGTCCCCATCTGTTGACTTTGTACGTACGTCAAATGTCATTTGCTTTCTGTACGGAACTGACCTGGCTGAGGTATCGGCTTCGTGTTATTTTGAAAGAAAGTTATTCTCGCTCACTACATCAAAGACGTCAAGAAAGCTGGCATACTTCACTTCATATGTATTATACACGTACGCGGAAATAAAATCTCGCTTGTGGCGAACATGGCGATCTGAATAGTGAACATTCAATGCGTACCCGCTAGGAGCTATTAGGATTAACACCTGCAGGCATATAGTTACCCTAATTTTGCATGCCATGCTAATAAAACGTGACTTTCAATGTAACCGCGGAATTGAAAGCCTAAAATGTTATACAATCGCCATCAAATTCCTGCCGGCGATGCCGCCTTACTCGCATGGAAATGAGTAGGGCTCGCCAGTTTTTATCTTTCGAAACGTACATTTGCCATTGGGTTTTGCCTTGGCTATCGTATACCAATTATTGAGAGAGAAGCGTTTCGAGAAATGAGGAGACACCGTTAGTAGATGACTCAATGATACAATTTTCTTTAATTGTGGTTTTTCGTTAAATGAGTATTCGTACTTGGGCGATGCCGGTAACACCTTTTTCCGTTAAATTATTCGTACACTGCAATAACAATTAACAGAAAACAACACTGAAATTAAGAGGACTAAATAATGGCAAACAAAATGCAGCCACAGCTTTGCGAACATTGCGCAACACACAGTCATAAAACAATTAGCGCTGATTCGCGGACGCCTTTAGTTGCGTCCGCGCTGCTCCCTCAGAACGTGACGGGCAAGCAGCGCAAACCAATTCAGAACACTTCGTTTTCCTCCTTTCTTCCGAAGAGTGTTGGGCAACGGACAACCTGCTCGCCGCAATAGAGAAACACCAATCAACGTCCTCGGCACAGCGGTAAACGAAAGCAGCGCTCGTGTACACGTCGAGATACCACGAATCGGGTGCCTTATTCATCACCCGGGGGATCCATTACGCCACACGAGCTCCTAGAGAGAGACGCCTCGGACCTCACGCCCGCGGCTTCGTTCGGAGCTGTCATCAGTCTCTCGGAGAAGAGCGAAGAGGAACAACGCTTTCTTGGCGCCCTGGAAGACAGACTGACCCGCCAGGAAGAGGGCGAAGCCGCCGCTGCGCAGAGGTCAGGGCGAGTGCTCTCAGTTGGTCGGCGCTGGGGCCGACCTCATCCGAGCACCCATCCTTGTGGTCATCGAGAGCCGCTTACGCACTTTGGAGCGAAAAAGAAAAGATGGACTGGCAAGGGTTCAGAATAGGACTGCTGTCGCTGCTGCTGAACAGTCCCCGTTCATTAGTTGCGTGCAGCGCAGTCGATGAGCACCTGCGGTTTGGTTTGCAGCGGCGCAACCCCAGCCTCCTTTCGCTAGAACCAGCGAGAGTTAAAGGTGAGCCTTACTGGGCTTTTCTGAGAAAGATAAATTGATAGATAGAGAGAGAGATCAGAGGCACAGCGCAGGAACTGAATCCGCAAGGTAGTTACACGGGCCTGGAGTCCGCTGTTTTCCGCCAGGCTTTCTGCTTGCTGCGCGCAACGACTGACGCGAACCGCGAGAGAGCCCTCTGACTGCACGTTGAACGAACAGGCCGCAGAAGCAGTTTTCGACAGTTAAGCCTTCCCCTCGCCATAGTTACTCGCCAAACCTTGAGTGATGAAGCTGCGGAAAGAGGAGGAAGCCCTACCACGAGGCGCAAGTCTTCTTCCGCCGCTTCGGGGATAAAAATCTATCACGCACGCCGAGCGGCGCGAGAGTCATAATGGGCAGCAGAAGCACGGTTCGCAGTGCGCCGCATTCATCAGGGGCCGGCCGCCGCTGACCGCCGCGGTTGACTGCGAGGACCACACACGCGGCCGCCGCGCCCCGCGGCACCGGTCGTGTGCGGCGACCGAGGCGCTGCGCGGGCGTGCCCCTCTTCCGCGCGTGGGGCGACCCCCCTTCTCGTGGGGGCACTCGACAGTGCTTCCACCACTTGGCATTCACTTGGCGAGCAAAGCGTATCGGTGAAGAGCCGGCACCAACCTCGCGCTAGAAATGCGTTACTTCTGTGGTCACTGTAAATCAAAAACCAGAAAAATAACATCATAAGGCCTGGCTTAACTTTTCGTATGAATGATGATTTTGTGCATCGTGCATTTGGCAGCACATTGGTTATATAGGGGCCGTCTGTCTGTGGTCTGCGGGGCCGGGTGACAAACTCTCTCGAGGAAGTCAGACCCAAGAGAACTATGGACATACTCCTATTTAGCTAGTCGCTATGTTGTACCCATGTAAATAGTTCTCCTTTACTATATCCTCTTTCCTTGTCCTTTGTTGGTCATTCCAATAAGGAATGCATAAGAGTTTGTACATGCGACGCCTAGCCACAAACGGTACAGCGTGGTCTTTTTCACGTCGTGTTGACGCCGTGGCGGTTCTTTATGTGTGTACGCGGTTTGTTTCTGTCCGTCTGTCTCTCCTCTTCCGTTCTCTTTCTTCTTTTATCTCCCTATCCCTTCCTCCCATGCAGAGTAGACAACTGAAACTACCTCTGACTAACCTCGCTGCCTTTCTATGCTTCCTTCCTCTCTCTTTCTCTCTCTCTCTCTCTGAGCGTTTTAAAGAAGAAAATAATTGCTCTGCTTTCAGGACTGTCGCGCTGTCTTTGAAACAACCTGGACATAAAGGGAAGGACTGGTTTGTATGAGCTGTGCAACATCTCTCGTCGATGCCGTTTTCCTTTGCTTTCTTTCCGCTATCCGTCACACACACACACACACACACACACACACACACACACACACACACACACACACACACACACACATATATATATATATATATATATATATATATATATATATATATATATATATATATATATATATATATATATATAAGCTATACGCTCGCCTGAATATAATACTAAATTATAATACTAAATAATACTAACAACTAAATTGAAATGCCAAAAAAGGGGTGAACAAGGATGTTGCAGAGCCGCTTTAACACACCAATTTAAGTATGGAATATACGTCACTTACGCAAAAACGTATTTCCTGTTTTTTACAGCAGATATAGCATCGCTCTAGACGAATACTTGATTTCTAAAAACTTGATGAACCGCTTATTCTTTCTATTGGCTTTGTTTAAAAAGAATTCGATGCTGCGTCGCGGAGAGTGTCCACGGTTGTCGGCTTATAAACTTTGTTTACAAAGGGGGGGGGGGGGCTGTGAGAACTTACCACATTTCTACAACCTAGAGACGTGATGGGCAAGCTAACCTAAACACGTTCTTTTTGTCTTCCCCTTTCAGTAATGCATATTTTACGATAATCAATATTTCCACAATATACAGAGTGACACGCAAATATACTGCTAACCAGCGCTTAAAGTCACGGGGAATCCGGGGAAAATCCGGGGGAAGTCCGGGGGAGCCCGTGTGAGCGCGCTATACGGGTCGCCAGCCTGTGAGCCCCCCTCCCGTCCTCCACTGCAGGGAGACTTTGAGAGTGAACAAGGCTCGACCGAAGAACGTGCGCCTGCAGTTCACATCCCGCATGCACGCGCGCGCACTGTTCGGCACCACGCAGCGGCTACCAAAGAACTCCGCCGCCATGAAGCTTCGCTTAGAGTGAGAACGATATGCCTCAGGCCGCAGCACATCTAAACGTGCAACGACGATCTCTTCTGCTGGCCGCCTCGTCGGCGCGCTGCGGCCCGTCACATACATCTCCGCGATGCGCGGCCACCCGAAGTTTGTTCACTAACGCAAAACTATTTCTATAAAGCCACGACCAGCATACGTCTTTGTTCTCATAAACTGCAGATGGGCTAGCCATACGTCGATGTGTTGTGATGGGGGTAAGGTGTGTGCTGGTCTCCACTTCAAAATTAAATTATGGGGTTTTACGTGCCAAACAGCTTTCTGATTATGAGGCACCCCGTAGTGGGGGACTCCGGAAATTTCGACCACCTGGGTGGGGTTCGTTATAACGTGCACTTAAATCTAAGTACACGAGTGTTTTCGCATTTCCCCCCATAGAAATGCGGCCACCGGGGCCGGGATTCGATCCCGCGACCTCGTGCTTAGCAGCCCAACACTATAGCCACTAAGCAACCACGGCGGGTCCGGTCTCCGCTTCTGCATTCTTGCAGGACAGTGAGAATGCACAGATTTCAGAACAGCCGGCAAGGTCTACTTTGCGGAGTTCATTATGGGCTCCTCTCAACGCTAGAGCCTAATAAACGAACGAAATTACTTTGGAGACGGTATCGCGTATGGTACACAGCATGCCTTAAGTCAGGGGGACCCGGGGGGTGGGGCACCTCTATTGTTTAAGGAGGGGCTCTGCCTCTCCTCAGCAGGTCAACTGTAGCACTGCGGCACCCATTCGACAAGCGCTGAAGGTGATTTTCTTACCAGTAATGTCTCGCGCGCCTAGTGTCGAAAGTCGAATACCCTCAAGCTTCGGAGACGCGTTAAAGCTAGAGGCAGCATTGGGGCGTGTTACGTTTCGCCTACGACGCGCGGTATAGCCGGCGCGGATGCAGCGGACGCCGGGGCTTCGTTCAAAGCGGCGGACATTTTGGCCCGTTCGGCGCCGCCGATACGCCTCCCCGCCAAGCGCGTCCAGGCATGTTCCAATGCCACGTGTCTTCGTGTGTGCGCGTGTGTGTGTGTGTGCATGTTGGTGCCCACGCTTGTCAAAGCGCGGCAGCCGGGGAGAGGAGCTCCCCCAACTGTGAAGCGAGGAGGTCTGACCGGCGCCGGCCCGGCGGATGCGTCACCTACGCGCCCCAACGTGCCCGAGCGGCACCGGCCCGGCGGATGCGTCACCTACTCATCCCAACGTGCCCGAGCGGCGCCGGCCCGGCGGATGCATCACCTACGCGTCCCAACGTACCCGAGCGGCGCCGGCCCGGCGGATGCGCCACCTACTCATCCCAACGAGCCCGAGCGGCGACGTCACGTGCGCGTCTATAGAGGCGTTCCTTCTTGCCCTCAACTGCGAGAGTATAAAAGCAGCTGCCCCCGGACGCCGAGAGAGGCTCCGATTTCTTCTGTTGAGTAACGTGCTCTCCCGTCTCTCCACTTCGGTCGACCTGACCGCCAGTCTCTTTTGCGATGCTAGAATAAACAAGTTGTTCTGTTACCAGTCGACTCATGCTTTGCCGGGACCTTCGGATGCTTCCAGTTGTGCCCCAGGCCGCCAGGCCAACGCTACCCTTGGGGCTTGCGACCCAGGTGCCACAACGGGCGTCAGCGCTGAGGTTCCAACAACTGTCTGCCAGCGGTGAGATCGCGACAACGGAGGCCAGCAGCGAAGATATGCGGTTGACTGTATGCTGAGCAGCACATCGACCATTCGGGAGCAGTGCAACGAGCCCTGTGTGATGACTGGTTGCCTGCAGCGGAACGACTGCGCTGAATTCTTGGCTGCGAGGTTTGGTGAGTGCGGGACTTTCTTCTTCTGAGTTTTGCCAGGCTTTTGTTAGCGTCAGAAACAGAGCTGGTAATTGTGGTTGTCGTTGCTGCCGGGTTAGTTTGCGGCAAGACAATAATAGGCAGTAGAGAAAGCAGCATTCAGAGCAGCCATGGATTTGAAGTCTTTGCGCAAACCGAAATTGCTGGAGCTTGCAAGAGAGTTGGGTCTGGATGTCTCAGACAAACTCAGAAAACCAGAACTGCTAAGGGCTATTCTTGAGTTAGAAGCTGAGGATGACGAGCTGTCGGAATGCCTTGAGACCATTGAGGAGAGGGAGACGGCAAAAAGACAGGAGCGCGAAATTAAAGAACAGAAAGAGAAAGATGAGCGTGAACGAAAAGAACAGAAAGAAAAAGAAGAGCGTGAACGTAAAGAACAGAAAGAGCGAGAGCAACAAGAGCGCGACCGTCAACACGCTTTGGAAATGAAGCGTCTCGAGATAGAGATAGAACGCGCTCGTAATGGAAGTCAGGCACACGGTGCAGGAGAACGCGTATTGTTCAAAATGACTGACCTGATGCGGCCGTTTAAGCTTGGAGAGGACATTGGTTTGTTCCTGGTTAACTTTGAGCGAACGTGCGAGAAGCAGGGGTTCTCTCGGGAAACGTGGCCACAGCGCTTGCTCACTTTGTTACCCGGCGAGGCGGCCGACGTAGTCGCTCGCTTGAATAGAGAGGAGGCAGAGGATTTCGACAAAGTGAAATCGAGTCTGCTAAAAAAGTACAGGCTGTCAGCGGAGGCGTTCCGTCGGAAGTTTCGGGAAAATGAGAAAGGCAGAAGTGAGTCATATACAGAGTTTGCCTACAGGCTTATGTCAAACATGCAGGAGTGGCTCAAAGAAGAGAAAGCGTTTGGTGACCACGAGAAAGTTCTGCAGTGTTTCGGGCTGGAACAGTTTTATAGTCGGTTACCTGAGAACGTGCGGTACTGGGTCTTGGATAGGCCAGACGTTAGTACGGTGGCTAGAGCCGCTGAGCTAGCCGAGGAGTTTGTGACGCGTCGGGCTCGCGGAGCTAAGGACGGTCAAAAGGGTGAATTTGGCTCCAAGTTTGAGAGGCCGAAGTTCACGCCCATGAGATTAAAGGGGGACACACGTAGTGCGGATGCGAGTGAAAGCAGTCCGACAGAACGTAAGGAGACGGCGGCAGCCGAAGCCGAACGCAGAAAGCGGTTCGAGATGAGGCAAGCGCGCGTGTGTTATACGTGCCAGAAGCCGGGTCACTTTTCGGCGCAGTGTCCAGAAACAAAAACAAAAGTCGTGTTTTTGTCATTATGCAGCACTGACGAGAACATGAAGCTTCTCGAGCCTTACATGCGAGACCTCCTCGTGAACGGGAAAGAGAGCCGAGTGCTTCGCGATTCCGCAGCTACGATGGATGTAGTTCACCCCTCCTACGTAGAACCCCATATGTTCACGGGCGAGTGCGCATGGATCAAGCAAGCCGTGGAAGCTCATAGCGTGTGTCTGCCCGTAGCCAAAGTGCTTATTGAAGGACCTTTCGGAGCACTTGAGACGGAGGCCGCAGTGTCATCCATGCTGCCCCCCCAGTACCCGTACCTATTTTCGAACAGGTCCGATCACCTCCTGCGCGAGAAGGGGCTTTTGTTTGGTGAGGCTAGCGTTCAGGCCTTAACCAGATCGAAGGTTCGGGAGCTCGCTGCAAAGGCGGTAGTTGCGGCGCCGACGTTGTCAAACAATGAAAAAGGGTCAGAGGCGCAGCAAGCTGATATTCAGAGCACGCCCGAACTGAATAAAATTGAGCCTGTAGCGTTAAAGGCACCAGGTACTGGAGAGGAAATTCCCGATGCGGGAAAGTTAGAAGAGCTATCTGCAGATTTGCTCATTGCGCCTACGTCAGACGGACTTAATAGGTTGCTAAAAGTCAGCCGGTCGGCTTTGATAGCCGAGCAAAAGAAGGATGGCAGCCTAGAAAACATACGCTGCATTGTCAAGGAAGGTATCGCCAAGAAAAATGCTCGCTTTGTGGAAAGAGGTGGGGTCCTGTACCGGAAGTATCTAGACCGCAGGGGAGTGGAGTTCGATCAGCTGATCGTTCCTCAGTGCTACCGTCAGGATCTGTTGCGCTTGTCGCATGGGGGTTCGTGGTCCGGACACCTAGGAGTTAAGAAAACTAAGGACCGTCTCTTGCAAGACTACTATTGGCCAGGGTGTTTTCGGGACGCAGACCACTTTGTGAAGACATGTGACACCTGTCAGCGGGTGGGCAAACCAGGGGACAAATCGAGGGCGCCGTTGAAGTTGGTACCTATCATTACGGAGCCTTTTAGACGGCTCGTTATTGATACAGTGGGACCTCTGCCGGTAACAGCCACGGGGTACAGACACATTTTGACTGTGATCTGCCCAGCGACAAAGTTCCCTGAAGCAGTGCCGCTTAAAGAACTCAGCTCAGTTGAGATAGTCAATGCACTACTGTCCATATTTGCGCGAGTTGGTTTTCCTGCGGAAATCCAATCAGATCAGGGCACGGTGTTTACTAGCGCTTTGACGACAACTTTTCTCGAAAGGTGCGGGGTAAAGCTGTTACACAGCTCGGTGTACCACCCACAGTCGAATTCCGTTGAGAAACTCCACTCCGTCATGAAGCGCTTGTTGAGAGCATTGTGCTTTGAACATGAAACTGACTGGGAGCTGTGTCTGCCTGGGGTGATGTTTGCATTAAGGACCGCGCCGCATGCGGCTACGGGGTTTTCGCCAGCTGAGCTGGTGTACGGTCGCTCGCTGCGATCTCCGCTTCGCATGCTTCGAGAATCGTGGGAAGGCAGGGGCGACGACCCAGTCGTTGTGGAGTACGTGCTTAAGCTCCTCGAACGCTTAAGAAGGGCACAGGAGTTGTCAGGTGAAGCAATGGCAAAGGCCCAGCAGAGGGCCAAGGTTTATTATGATCGGACAGCCAGGGCCCGTCGTTTTGAAGTGGGCGATGAGGTCATGCTATTGCGCACATCGCTAAAAAACAAACTAGACGTGCAGTGGGAGGGCCCAGCACGGATTGTTCAAAAACTGTCGGACGTTAACTACGTGGTGAGTCTGCCAGGAAAGCGGAAAGCACAGCAAGTTTACCACTGTAATCTGCTCAAACCTTATAGACAAAGGGAAGCAGTGGTGTGCATGATGGTAAACGTTCCCGAAGAGCTTCCGGTCGAGCTTCCGAGCTTCCGGGACTAGGCTCAGTGACGAACAGGAAAGACACCGATCAAGTCATTAGTGACTTAATCAGTAGAGCATCGCTGTCGCCTGAGCAGAAAACCGAACTACACCAGCTCTTACAAGAGTTTCAAGGTCTGTTCTCTGAGAGGCCTGGTAGGACTTCTGTCCTTACTCATGACATAGAACTTACCTCCCCAGAGACAGTACGATCCAAGGCGTATCGGGTGTCACCCCGCCAGAGCGATATTATGGAGGCTGAGGTAAAGAAAATGCTACAGCTCGGAGTTATTGAGGCTGGTGAGAGTGATTATACCTCCCCTTTGATTTTAGTTGAGGTACCGGGCAAGGAACCTCGTCCTTGCGTCGACTACCGCAGGCTTAATTCCATCACTAAGGATCAAATTTATCCGATCCCTAACATCGAGGAGCGCCTTGAGAAAGTTAGTAGCGCTCAGTTTATTTCCACCCTAGATCTTGTCAGGGGTTATTGGCAGGTTCCACTTACAGAAGAGGCTAGCAGGTATGCGGCGTTCATTTCACCAATGGGAACATTCCGTCCTAAAGTGTTGAGTTTTGGTTTGAAGAACGCGCCATACTGTTTTTCAAGCCTCATGGATAAAGTGTTGCGGGGACAGCAAGAATTCGCTTTACCGTATTTAGACGACGTAGCGATATTCTCCGCATCCTGGTCTGAGCATATGGCACACTTGCGGGCAGTGCTAACCCGCCTGCGCGAAGCGGGCTTGACAGTCAAGGCTCCTTAGTGCCAGTTAGCACAGGCCGAGGTTGTCTACCTCGGTCACGTGATTGGTCAGGGTCGTCGCCGCCCCTCTGAAATAAAGGTGGCCGCTGTGCGAGACTTCCCGCAACCGCGCACGAAGACCGATATTCGGTCGTTCTTAGGTGTCGCCGGCTACTATCAGAGGTACATCCCCAGGTACTCTGATATCGCGGCTCCCCTGACGGATGCTCTAAGAAAAACAGAGCCGCAAACAGTCGTCTGGGACGAGACAAAGGAAAGAGCTTTTAGCGCCCTAAAGAGCACCCTAACAAGCCAGCCTGTGCTACGATCGCCCGACTACGCAAAAGGGTTCGTTGTTCAGTGCGATGCTAGTGAGCGAGGCATGGGCGTTGTACTGCGCCAACGGGAAAATGGAGAAGTGGAACACCCCGTCCTGTATGCTAGTCGTAAGCTGACCAGTCGTGAGCAGGCGTATAGCGCCACCGAGAAAGAGTGTGCGTGTCTCGTGTGGGCCGTTCAGAAATTGTCATGCTATCTAGCCGGCTCGAGGTTTATCATTGAGACGGATCACTGCCCTCTCCAATGGCTGCAGACCATCTCTCCCAAAAATGGCCGCCTCCTGCGCTGGAGCCTCGCTTTGCAACAATATTCCTTTGAGGTGCGTTACAAAAAGGGGAGTCTCAACGGTAACGCCGATGGCTTAAGTCGAAGCCCCTAACGTAGGAATCAGCCTCAAAATTGTTTGTTACTGATGTTTTTCTTCCTGAGGCAGGATTTTTAACAAATTGCTTTTGTGTAGTGTTTCAAAGTGATGATGTGCTTTCTAGTACAATTTTCCAATTTGTGGACGCGTTCTGGGTGCTGCTAGACTACTGTAAGGAACTAGGCAGTGGTATAAAAGGGGAAAGAGCCTGGCAGGGCTTAGTGAGGGTTGTGCCGTGCTTGCTGACTGAGCGGTTGAGTTTCGGCGTAGTTCTAACGCTTGCCGGGAACGAGAACAAAAATGTGAACTCTCCCGAAGTCACTTTGCAGTGTCCTGTGTGAACCTGAACGAGAGAACGAGGCCTTCTCTGTGCGCTGCACTCAAGAAGCGTCGAGGGACGCCCGACTTCGGTTATGAGCATCATCGAGCGACATCCCTCCGGACAGCGGATGCAGTCCCCTGACCATCGGGATCTCCTTCCCCCGGCGGGGCGGTCTGTTACGTTTCGCCTACGACGCGCGGTATAGCCGGCGCGGATGCAGCGGACGCCGGGGCTTCGTTCAAAGCGGCGGACATTTTGGCCCGTTCGGCGCCGCCGATACGCCTCCCCGCCAAGCGCGTCCAGGCATGTTCCAATGCCACGTGTCTTCGTGTGTGCGTGTGTGTGTGTGTGTGCATGTTGGTGCCCACGCTTGTCAAAGCGCGGCAGCCGGGGAGAGGAGCTCCCCCAACTGTGAAGCGAGGAGGTCTGGCCGGCGCCGGCCCGGCGGATGCGTCACCTACGCGCCCCAACGTGCCCGAGCGGCACCGGCCCGGCGGATGCGTCACCTACTCATCCCAACGTGCCCGAGCGGCGCCGGCCCGGCGGATGCATCACCTACGCGTCCCAACGTACCCGAGCGGCGCCGGCCCGGCGGATGCGCCACCTACTCATCCCAACGAGCCCGAGCGGCGACGTCACGTGCACGTCTATAGAGGCGTTCCTTCTTGCCCTCAACTGCGAGAGTATAAATGCAGCTGCCCCCGGACGCCGAGAGAGGCTCCGATTTCTTCTGTTGAGTAACGTGCTCTCCCGTCTCTCCACTTCGGTCGACCTGACCGCCAGTCTCTTTTGCGATGCTAGAATAAACAAGTTGTTCTGTTACCAGTCGACTCATGCTTTGCCGGGACCTTCGGATGCTTCCAGTTGTGCCCCAGGCCGCCAGGCCAACGCTACCCTTGGGGCTTGCGACCCAGGTGCCACAACGGGCGTCAGCGCTGAGGTTCCAACAGGCGTTTGTTCGCCGCTGCTGCCACGCTTCAACACGCCGTTGTTCCGACAACGAGTTTCCGCAGTCATCGAGTAAGACGAGCTCATGTCTGCCTGTGTACGCGGCACAATTCTTGATAACTTATTTAGTAAGGGAATCTTTACAGGAATTTACACGGCCGATAAAACTACTTACCTTACTTGTTATAGCTGTTTAGCAATTTCCTATCGCAATTAATGCTTCTTCTTTCGAGCGAAACTGGTATTCTTTTCCCTACGTGCTTTTTTGCCTTTTTTGCCTCCTCTATTTCCGCAATCCTTTGATTCTGTACTTAACTTTATACACGTATATATAAATTGATAGTCGTCGCCGTAGCACAATCAGTACTACAACGCTCGCGCAATGCGGAGGTTGTAGGTTCGGATCCCACCGGCCGTCAGTTATCATTTCGTCCGTATTAATTTGCCTTTCCCCCCTTCGTTCCTTTCTATATTTCAATTTCAACCCCAGCAGCTGATTTCATCGATGCTTGCCGTCGGTTCATTGTCTGTTGGCTTCTGATAATATATATATATATATATATATATATATATATATATATATATATATATATATATATATATATATATATATATAGTTATATCATAAGAAGCCAACAAACACCGACACCAAGGACAACATAGGGGAAATTACTCGTGCTTAATAAATGAAATAAAGAAACGAGAAGTTAATGGAAATTAAAGTGGCTGAAGAAACAACTTGCCGCAGGTGGGAACCCACCTACGTCAAGTGTGTGTGTTTGTGTGTGTGTGTGTGTGTGTGAGTCAACGCCCAGCGAAAGTCCCCCGTCCACTGAAGGGAGACTTTAAGGGCCAAGCAATGGGAAATCTTCCTTACCTCAGCAAGGAAGCCTTCATTGCGGTGAGGCCACCTTATGTCACTCTGAAAGCTTCGTTACTAACATGCCCTGGGAGAAGGTTTCCTTGGTGCTTCCTCAGCGTAAGGTAGCTCCGCTACCTTGATGCGTCTTTACGCCGCTCCTGGCCCTGAACGAGCACGTCACCTCACTGCTTAGCCACGTGATGTTTGCTTGCGCATGCGCGCTGTCGACCGCCTGCGGAGATGCGTGTGCACGGTACGTCTTGCCAGGCATGTCCGTTTCAGTCGCACGTTTGGCATAAGTGGCGTTCCTAGGCGTTGCTAGGCGTTGCACGACGCCTGCGTGCCAGCGTTTGTGGAGCACATCTAGTTTTGCGTTAAAATATGGTACTTTTTTATGTTGATTGAACAAAGCTAATGGAAAGCGTGCACGCGTCTCTGTATTAGCACTTCAGTTTAAAAATAATACGACGATACCACATCTTTTTATTGAATAATAGTGTTCGCGTAAAGCTGTCAAGAGATCCTCTCGAACCCAGGCGTGCGGCAACCGTTCCTTACCTGAGGACGGGTAAAGGGAGCTTTCAGAGTACGCTTGCTTCCTCCATCGGTACTTCGCTGTAAGGAGGCCTCACGTAAGGTTAGGAAGCGCACGAAGGAAAGGAACGTTTCATTTTTGGGCCTAAGCCCTGCTGCTAACCATGGCTACTCAGACGAAGGCTAAAACAATGAATTTTTTATTCTGTTCTTATTATCTGTCACGCCGAGCAGCCGATCGGGCCCCGGTAACGGTGAAGCACTGCCATCCAAGTCAATGGTAAAGCGCGAAAATAATAAAAATGAAACGGAAAGTTATAAGATACAGCCAGTGGACTACGTACATGGACTCGTATACATGAAGTGAACAACCGACGTCCAAGAGACCAACTCTCTCCGACGGCGAATTCCTGACGCCCTGCATCAATAATGCTACGGTCGCTGCCGACCTAATCTCACTAGGCAGGTTCGCCCGGCTAACGTCGACACTGCGACCGTCCAACACGCGGCGGCTGACACGAGCCAGTCAGTGGGCAGTATTGCTCCTATGTCGTCATGCCCATAGTTTTCCGGTCCGTCTGCTTGCAAGGGTGGACAGCTCACGGGACGAGACCATAAGAATTGTACGATTAAAGCCTAAATATACGCCGCGTAAGCCTCGGGGTGTCGGGGAGAGAATGTAGCTCTATTGTGTGATCAGTGTAACTATAGATAGGCAGAGAGAGAGAACGATGGGTGGTCACGGAAAATGCAGAGAGGCTAACCAGGCCGAGCCTGGTTGGCTATATATACTCAGCGACGGAGAAGGGGGAAAAGTTCACAGTGTGCAAGCACACACAGCAATGCAGTGTCCATCGTTCCAGTTCATCTGAAGCGGTCCTGCATGGCTGGTGCATATCAAGAAACGCTACAGCGCTTTTGTTGTTTTGCACATCGCAGACGCGCGAGGTCACGGTTCCAGGATCTTTCCTACTGCAAAAGGCCTGCCGTGCAAGTACCCTGAAGCTGACCAAAGGATAATCCTCACATCGTGGCGTGATGAATAATCGCACAGCGGCTATTTTAAGGTATCTTCGCTACGATGACGATGGTGATGTTCATTGCCATCCCCTCTGAAACGGGGGGAGAGGAATAATAACCTAGCCTGCTTGATTCAAATATATTGGATTACAGCGACCGATATAAGGCAAGAAAAATAAATGAAGAAACGATAAACGTGCAATAACAGAACGACTATTTTTAAATACATGAAGCTGCGTTTTTGAATATATAACTTTCAGCCCGTAGTTTGTTCTTATTAATGGTATAATTTGGTTAGTCTGTAGCAGACACTCTGTATTTTACCACGATAAGTTGTTTCATCTTATAAGCAGTGCTCTTGTTACTCTACAAATAAAATTCGGGTAATAATACTTCGGGAGTTTCTTTCTTGTGGTTGGACTTCGCGGAGTGTCTGTATGGAAGAAAAACGCTTCGAGCATGCAATAACTGCTACACCAGTACACCCGCAAGTACAACATGAACTCCGCCAACATGGTCTCGACTGAAATATTGTGGGCCACTCTATAGTTGATGCAAGAGAGCAATGCGTAGTACCTCGATCCCGTAAAAACAAAACAGTTGGACATATGGGCATCAAATAAACGAGAAAGCATCAAATTTACGGAGTAGACTGCTGCAGCTCTGTTGATGAGCAGAGAAATCTCTCTACACGTGAGAATGCCCACACATTACATGAAACCAGCGTGTCACAGTCAAAATTTCACATTCAGCCGCCGTTCTGTAAAGACACGCTTGCTGTTCAGATTCAGCTGATGAAGACGAGGTACGTATGATAAGGTCAGAAACGGGAAAGAATTGTAGGCATGCTGTGCTCGACATCAGACGTCCAGCAGCCAACTAACAAGTCTCGGGGTATACTAAACAGCCCTAAGTAGCATTCACCGCTGGCGAGCACACTCATAGACTCTACCACGGGATGTTTGCTCATGCTTCTCGCAGAGCACATGATATCCAGAACAAGCAGTGCGCTGTTCGCATGCAATGGCGATGAATGGTCTAGTGTAGGGCAGACGCTGGCGATATGCTTGCGTTATATGCTGGAGAAGTGACACAGCAGGTCAAGTGTTCGCTTAAGAATTCTTGGCTGCCACCAGCACTCCCTGGTGTACTCTATAACCACACCAAACTCGAGAAATTTCCACCTCCTAGTGACGTTCGAGAACTTGTCACTGGTCATTTGTAGGCGTCCTTCAACGTATCATACGCTTGCGCCTAGAACTCTCCGTCGTCACGAAAAAAGGCAGAAAGAAGGAAAAAAATGATTCCTCCGTAGACCCATGCGCTGCTCTTTACTTCTAGAATATTTAGCAAGTGAATAATGGGGAAGAACCATGTTAGCGCTTAGCCGTTTATCCATGCTGTACGTATAAACAGTGCAAAGCACAAGGGCAAGTAAGTGCATGACGCGAGCACCTGTTCGCAGACTGAACCAGCTGTATGAAGTAAGAATATTTCTAAGCTCATTTTCTTTTATACGAGCAAATTGCAGTTATTGTTCAAATGTTATATTAATAATTATTGATATATCTAATTATGTCAAACGAAGTGTAGCATATTAAAAAATATCCCCCACGACTGGCAATATATAAAACATGATCATTTATTCATTTATTTATTTCAGAGTACACTGAACGCCCTCTTACGAGAGTACTACAAAAGAGGGGGGCGGGTGGGAGATGATCGTAAATGAAGTACAATTATAAGTGCAAATAGTTAGATGAAGACAGGCAAAGTACGGACAGTTACAAATGAGTACAAACAACCACAACAACCACAACAGCCATGGTGCACATTATACACGTGGTAACGCCATAGAACACTGGCATTAGTTGCGTTTACGCACTAGTTACGTGCGTTTACTTATAAGCAAGATAGCGTCATGAAATATGCATTGTATACACCAGACATATGAGTTACAGGAAAGCTAAATCAAAAAGAAAGGAGAAAGTTGTTGCTCTACCGCGTGTCCGTCCTTCCCACCACCTCGGGCTCTCTCTCTCTCTCTCTCTCGTTTCTTTTTGTTTTTCCCTTCTGCAGGCAGACGAGGGATGTTAATTTCTTGAGTGAAGCTTGAAATATATGTTTGTGATGAAACGTCTCAGATACGCATTGAAGCAAAGAAGAATTCGCCTTTTCTATCCAGAATTGCCTATCATATTGACCGCAAATAAAGACTGGGACAGCTGAAGAGAACACAAAAACAACACGGGCGGTTGTCTGTGTTCTCTTCCGCTGTCCCCGTCTTTATTTGCGGTCAATATGATATGCAGTAAACACCAACTAGGCCAAACTGAAGTTCTTCTATCCAGAACTGATCCATAAACTGATAGTTACAGACTTAACTGGAAATGAAGTGCCCACTCCCTAGGCCATGGCTCTCTGGAGGAATAACACGGACCCGAGGGCCGGTTATTGAATCGCCGGCGCAGATTCTCATATTTCGTGCTCGCCAACACATTAATAATGACCTAACGAAGGATCCACATAATATACTACAGGACGGCAGCGTGAAATGGAAGATTGTAATGAAACCAACGGAGCAGCGTGGTTCCGAAATTTTCGGCAGCTTGATGGATGCTTTCGTGGCCGCGCTCCGCCACTCGAAGCTGACGCGCCGCTCAAAACTCCGTCCGTCAATTTAACCGATCGCGCGGGAGGCGGACGCGATCGATCAGCTCGCGTGGCAGCGCATCCCCTTGGCTGCGTCCCTTACACGCAGACACGCTCCCTCCCGCCCTCCATCGTACATATATGTGCCAGTAGTGCGTACTCGAACAACACGGGCCTGTTTAGTCGCACTGCCGTTGCGCCTAGTCGTGGCCTATGGTTTGGCATATAACGGATAGCGCGTCACACGGGAGCAGATAGCATCTCGTGCGTAGCGGGCGGTTTTCCAGCTACCGCACGCGGCTGCGTGCGCACACGGCACGCCGTGGACTCCGATGGACACTAATCGTCGCTCGGCACCCATACATTATCCCGGGACGCAACGACAGCTTCGATCCTATCTCGCCCACAATATCCTTAATCTCCGGGCCGCGACCCACCGCAGCGCCAGCTCCTCGCAGAGCTTGGAAGGGGAGGAGAGGGAGCCACCGAAAACGCACGCGGCGCCAGCCAAGCGCGCAGGCCTCACGCAGCCAGTATACGGACCTCCGCACGCGAAATCGCGATCCTCCTTCAGCGCTATATATATACATGCGCGTGCACCGGCGGCAAACTTTTGTTCGTGTCGGAGCAGACCTACAATCAACTCTCGGCTTGGCGCGAGTGGCCTTCTAGCTCGCGTTTTATGGCCGAACGAATCGTGTACGGAGGCAACTCGCGGTATAGCGCCTAGGGCCCGGCGCCTTGCTTGTTGAGCGCACACGCGTGCTGCAGCGACCGCTCGTTTCACTGTGATGCGTGCAAGATGCTGCGCTCCCTCACCGAATAACGCCACCGCTTTGAAGCTCGTTGATGGTCTGAAAATAACGCGGCGCCTGAGACTTAAGCCCGCTCAGGTAGTTTAGTGACTCAGAACGTGCAAGAGTGTGTTCCACTGGACTCCGCATAGTGTGTATAGTTCGTGTCAGGTGGCGCGCATACAGCAACCCGCCATGCAGATCAATGAAGCTAATCCTGCTTAGATGACTACTTTACCTCCACTTCGTGGAGGCTGGTTACCGTGAGCTTAGCTATCGTCGTACAGTGTCACAACCTTGAGGCTTTACGCAGTGCACTTACGTACTACTTGTGTGCTATTTAAGGCTGTAGTGTGTGTTCTATGACAATCAACTGCAAGCAGCCAAAAGTCGAGTGGAGTTAGGCCCTAAGTGAAGTCTTACTGTATCTTGGGGAAGATATTAAGGCGGGAACAGGGTGAAGGAAAACCACACGGACAAATTGGGAAGATCGTATCGACTAGAGTGGCGGTGACATATTGTCGCTATCGTCTTGAGTGACAATGGGACCAATTTGCAATAACTAAACGCGAAGCCCCAGTCTCCCCGCGTGCATGAAAAGCCGATCCTATGGTCTTTAGAAACTACCAGAGATCAACGAAAGCGTTCGCAGTATTCACGCTTTTCCTGAGCTTAGTCATATCTTCTCAGCGATTGAAATCGATCGTCTCGTAAACAAACATACCTGTGAGAACGATAACGGATGAAGTGTATTGGCTCCATCTTTAGTTCGCACATACTAAAAAAATTACCGACGATTACGTTACTTCCTAATGCGAAATTTGAGCGCAGCAAATAAGCTGTTTCACCTTTTCGATAGATTGAGGCAAAGAAATCGAGCAACACATGTATGCGCTATCACAGAATTTTTTTTTTATTTTTCACACGTATTCCTTTAAAAAAGACTCCACTAACAGTTCTTGACAGTCATGAAGGAAGCTTTGTGGTCGGAGAAATAGACTGATATATGTTCGACTTGGTACACCAATGCTTGATTCTCAAAGACGAGATATATACAAGTGCCTCGCGAGGTTGTCACAGCCGTGGGACGTGTTACGAGCGAGAGGAACGGGATGTTCTCCCGCATAAGTGTTAGGAAATTGCTGTTTGTCTTTATGTCAAGCCGCCACCGATCTGGCTCTCTGATTGCCACCGCACAGGGCGAACGGCAGCGGCAATTTCGGCTCGGGCGGTGCACATATACAGATCCGCCGCCACCGATCTGGCTCTCTGATTGCCACCGCACAGGGGTTGCATTGGAGGAGGAGCGAAGAAAGGAATGAAGTTCGAGCCGGCGCTTTGACAACCGGAGACTCGCAGGAAGAGGGGGGAGGGGGGCGGCGTGTACACCCAGCGGCAAACGATGGGGGCAGAAGCGCGCGCAGCAAGCGGACAACACGATAAAGGGAGGAGGGAAGAGATAGCAGCGACTGACTGATGCCGCTGACGCCGATAGTGAGTCAACCCCAGCTGCGGAGTTGGTTTCAGGGACAACGAATAACCGGCGCGTCGGCAACTGAAGAGCACCCTATCCGCCACACAAGAACAGGGGGGGGGGAACCCTTTCCTCCTCTTTCTGCATGGCGGCGACGGTGTTCTATGCAGTCACGTTATCTTGACTCTCTAGCGGCGTCAGCGGCATCCAGCGGTATCAGTCGGTCGCTGCTAGCGCTGGGGGGATGAAAGGGGGGCGGAGCTGGTTACGAGGCCGACGACGACGACGACGCGAAACCCAGGAACGGACGCCAAAGAGCTGCGCTCTAAAATGCTGCCATGCTAGCTAGCATTCTGACGTGCTGTGCAGAGGAGCACTACCGGTAGTCTGCCCTTTCTTGATTGATCTGCAACCAATCATACCCTACTAACGCGTAAAAACGATAAATAGACGAAGCGGGGGAAAAAATAATCTTCACGGCCATAACGAGGGCCGCCCGCGTCACGGAAGGCGCGATGATGATGAAATCACGTGCTCCGGCGTCCATCAAGCCGCCCCCTGTGGCATGAATTCGCGAGGTGTGGGCGTTTCGGCACTGGGTGGTCGTGCCGAAAGCAGCGAGGTGTTACGATCTAGGCTTCCGCTGCCTTGCCTTTTATTCACGTGTGGGGAGTGAGTTTTGGAAACGGACACGACAGCAGCGAAGGTGGGAGATCACGCTTACCGCGTAGCCAACGGACAGTTTCAGGCGCACGCATTTGCGCAGAATAACACCCTTCCTGGTGGAAACTCACCACTTTACTGAGAGTAGAGGTATTGCAATATTGTCGCGAAGAGAGTGTACCGCGGCCCTCTTTGCTGTCTTTCGGGGAATTTTGTGGGGTCCTTGACGCGGGGCAAACCTTTGTACACAAATGACCTCGACGGCGCCGCGGACAGTGCTGCCGCGCGGCCGCCGCGCCTGACGTCACACCTGCACATGTCGCGTCGTCTTCCCACGCTCGGCTGTCAAAAGCCGATTAGTTATGGTCAGAGTACTTTTGTGTAAGAAGTGTTGACGCGACCATTTCTTGACCCCTTGAACTCTGCAGCTTATTGGATGATGTCGGCTTGCCTGATTGGTCGGAGTAACGAAGTAGCCCATTGGTGGAGAAAAGTGTCTCTTGGATGCTGGGGAAACTTATTTAAGGAATAGTTTGGGGTAGTTTAGAGTGAGCAAGTAGACAGCAGCAGACGGCGCATCTTCACCAGGTGCCGTGGATAGGTGCTGTGGTGGCGTGATTTGTGCGTTCGAGCTTCGGTGCTACGGATCTCCTCCACGTGGGCCCCTCTCGGATGGTTGGATAGGATTACGGTGCGGATTCTTCTAGACTCCAACCCGCTGTCTTCGATTCGGTGAGGTGTTCCGGTGGCGCTTTTTGTCCTTGGTTTTTTTTCCAGTGTTTAGCTGAGAGTTTCTAGCTTCCTACCTTGTGTAGTGTTAGCTTAAACTTCGGCTAGGCGCGGGCGCCACGTGGTTTTTACCGCGATGGTGGCCCCTTCGCGGCTTCGGCCGCTTACGTTTTTCGGGCGAGTTCCGAAAGGCGCGTCCAATGTAGATGTTTGCAAGGCGCTCGTAAAGCGCTTTTCCTTGAACGACCTTAAGGCAGTGCAGGACTTTGGTGCAGGACGGTTTGAGATAACGTTTAAGAATAAGGCCGCGGTTGATCGCTTCTCAGCTGATCCCGCTTTGAAGGTTCGGGATGTGGAAGTTCGTTTTGAGTATAGAGGTGTGCGTGTGAAGTTGGTTAGGGTGTTTGGCTACCCCGCGGATCTTCCGGACCAGGCTCTCGTCTCCGAGCTAGAGGTCTTCGGAAAGGTTCACGGGATCTCCGAAGAATGCGTGCCCGGTTTCCCTGCCGTTGGCACCGGAAACCGGCGCATTCGGATAGAGATGGCGCGGCCCGTTCCTAACCTTCTTCGTGTAGGTGAGCGTGTCGTTCAGTGTGAGTACGAGGGTGTAGTTAGATTGTGCCGTAGGTGTAACATGGCAGGACACCACGCCGCCGCGTGCGACGCGCCTCAGTGCGCGCGCTGCGGGCAGTTTGGCCACGCCTCCTGCGACGCGGCGTGCGTACGTTGCGGCGGCGACCATGCGGTTTCGGCGTGTAGTGTCCGCACCTACTCGTCAGTGACCGCGAGGCCAGAACAGCAGAAACCTGCCGTCGTGGAAGCGGTTACTTCGCCGGTAGCTGATACGGTTGCTGCCTTAGAGGAAGGAGAGAGCCAGGGCTCCTTGAGCGTGGTCGATGCCGCCGAGCGCGGCAGCGATTCCGTGGACGCTACCGAGGTCGTTCCCCCTTCCGTCACGGCAACGTGCGAGGGGGCAGCGAGCGTGGAGGCTGAAGCGGCGGTCGCTGTCGCCTCCGTGGCGGGTACGCCTCTCGCTACGCCGGTCGCTATCTCCGAACCGCTGACTGGCGCGACTGACACTGCTCGTCGGTCGAACCATAAGCGTAAGAGCCGGCGCGCACACCGCGCTGGCTCCGCTGCCAGGGCGGCGGCCGCGGGGCATGAGTCGAGCTCGGACGAAGGTGGCTCCCAGGGCTCGGAGACTGGCCCTCCAGAATTTAAGCGCAGTGCTGTTGAAACGTCCGATTCTGATACTGAGGTCCCATCGGACGCGGAGGGTTCTCCTCCTTGTCCCAATTGCGGATGGGGACATTGCGAATGCTCGTTGCTCTCAGACAGAACCTATGAGTCTACTGATGAGGGGTCCCCAACTTTGGAGACCCTCTCATAAGTAGTCTTTGCTTATTTGTCACTAGCGGCTAGTATTACCTAATACTAGCCTGCTCTTTATTTATTTTCCTAGCTCTTTTTGTCTTCCTTTGTTTCTACTAGCTCTTAGCTAATCTCTTTCTCCCTTAAAATGGCTTCTTCTCTCACCATAGCTACCTTTAACTGTCGTGGTTTGTCGCGTGCTTCTAAGCAGTTAGAGGTTATTAATTTGGCTAAATCCAAAAAGGTAGATATTCTTGTGCTTCAGGAAACTTTTATTCATAGGCTAGGCCAGATCAGCCACTTCGACCGGATTTTTCGCACTCGGTCTTTCTGGAGTTATGGCGCGACGGGCAGTCGAGGTACGGCCATCGTTTTGATGCCGAATTTCGACTGCCTTGTTATTCGCCATGCCAGGGATTCCGAGGGCCGCGTCTTGTCGGTGGACCTTGATTGTGGCATTCGAATTGTTAATGTTTATGCTCCAACCCGGTCTAAAGATCAGAGAGAGTTTTTCGCTACATTAGAACCCTACTTGGTAGGTCCCTCTCGGCTAATCCTTGTAGGCGACTTCAACTGTGTGTTCGAACAGGTTGATCGCATCCCGCATAGAGGGACTCCAAACCAGAAAGATAGGCGTGCAAATGTTGTACTACGAGAGCTCGTCGACGGGCTGGGACTTGTCGATGCTTGGCGTGTGCTTCGCCCTGGTCAGTCAGGAATGACTTGGACAGGAAGAGGCATGCAGAGCCGCATCGATCGTTTTTACATCTCGTCGTCACTGGCTCCTAGTATGCATTCTTCTTGGTTAACTCCTTCTGCTCTTAGCGACCACAGCTTCCTAATTCTGCGGTTCGCCGATTCTAGCATAGTCCCGCAAGGGAAGAGACCGTGGCGTCTGAATCCACGTCTTCTAAAAGACAGGCAGGCAACCGCAGAGGTATCATCCATTCTTTTTCGATCGCTGCACAATAGAGCGAATCTAAGTGGTACAGAATGGGATGACGTGAAGGTCAGAGTGCGTGAGTGCTTCAGGTCTTGGGGCAAGCGTCGAGCGCGCGAGGAGCGTGAGGAGATTAAAATCGTCTCCGACGCGATCCTCCTGCTCTCGAGGCCACTGTCCGGCGGTCCTGGAGTTGCTTCGGCGCTGGCCTCACTCCGAAAGGAACTTCGGATTCTCCTGCAGCGACGCTGGGATGGCTTGAGGGCCACAACCCGAGCAGAGCTGTGGGAAATGGAAGCGTGGTGCAGCAGAAACGTCCTACGTAAACATCTCTCAAGGAAGAGCACAACTCTCTCTTCCCTAATAGATCCAAGCGATGGTAGCATAGTCGATTCACCAGATGGAGTTCTTGCACAGGCGAGGCAGTTTTACATGACCTTGTATGCCGAACCAGCTGCCACTCCAACTGCGTTTCCTTTTGCTTCGCCAGCTGAGCCGCCGCAAGTGTGCGACTCAGCCATAGATGAGGACGAGCTTTTTTCGGCATTGAAGTCTATGAAGCGTAATCGCAGTCCGGGATCCGATGGTCTGACAGTCGAATTTTATGTTAAATTTTGGACACTGTTAGGGAAGCCATTCACATCACTGGTGAACCGGCTACTCAGTGAAGGGACTTTGTCAGCGTCTCAACGAGAGGGGTTAATCACTCTCCTTTGTAAGGACGAGTCGAGGAGCTCCGATCTGAGAGCATGGCGTCCAATCACACTTCTGAACTGCGATTATAAGCTCATAGCAAAGTGCCTGTGTATGCGACTCACGCCAGTGCTCAGCACTGTTTTGGGTCCATACCAGGCATGTTGTGTCCAGGGGCGCTCTACTCAGCTTCACGGTATAGCACTAAGGGACCTTCTCCTGTGGGCAAATACCAGGAAACTTCCAGGTATTCTTTGCTCCTTCGATCAGGAGAAGGCTTTCGATATCATTAGCCATAGGTACCTTTTCCGTGTTTTGGAAGAGGCTGGTTTTAGTGTGGGTTTTAGACAGATGATCCAAGCTTTGTATTCTCGACCGACTTCTGCTGTTCTCATACGAGACCGCCTCTCGGAGGCGTTCATTGTGGGACGTGGTGTGCGACAGGGGGACCCGCTCTCACCTACCCTCTACGTACTCGCTTTTGAACCGCTTCTGCAGAGGTTGTCTTGTGATAGCAGAATTGGCAGGTTCCTACTTCCACCAGGTTCCCCCCCGGTTGCACTCTTTGCCTATGCAGACGACTTGTCCATTGTCGTCCCGGACGAAGCATCAGCTTGCGGCGTCCTGGAGGTCATGGACAGTTACTGCGGGGCGAGCGGTGCAAGGTTGAATAGGTCGAAAAGTGCAGCAATGTACTTGAACTCCACTCCTTCCAGTCCGCAGCCCGTTCATGGTCTCCCCGTGAAAACGCGGCTGCGGATTCTAGGCTTCCAGTTCGAACCAGATGGTCTCTCTCCCGAAAACTGGCAACAGGCTAAGGAGAAGCTTGAAGCCAGGGTTCAGGAATTCAGCGCGTTGTCATGCCCTTTGACTGCTCGAGCGACAATCCTTCGCTCACTTCTGTTTTCCTTTCTGACGTATGTGGCGTGTGTGTCTCCTATTCCAACCCGAACCAAGCTTATCTTGGAGAGGGTCTTGTTTCGCTTCCTCTGGAAGGGTACAACTGGTTGTGTAGCTAGGCGGGTGCTCAAGTTGCCCAGGGACAAGGGAGGACTCGGAATTCCCGACCTGGGCATCGTGGCTACTGCACTACACGTCAGGTGGACCCAGGTCGCTCTTAACTCGGATATGCTCCTAACTCGAAGCTTAACTTCCTTCTTTCTTAGCACCCGACTCCGCTTGTTCTCGCAGAGCACATTTTCCCACTGTGTTCCTCGTTCAGGTACCCCGTCCACCATTTATGCGGCGGCTGCCAACTCTTTGTTAAGCCTCCGCAAGGTTCACCCAGGCATCGACGTAGTTTCAGCTCCACTCCAAGAGTTAGTGGATATCCTCACCCCAGGACTCCCCCCACATTGCCAAAGGTACGACCTGTCGATTCACAGGCCAAACTGGAAGCTCATTACGGCCGGTTTCCTCGACGCCAGGCGAGCCACCTTTATGTACCGCCTGGCGCGAGGGTGCCTGCCGTTGAGCTACAGGCCCTTCACAGCCATCCCGGCTCGTGGAGTGTGTCCTTTCTGTGGCGCTCGTGAGGACTCAGTTCATATCTTTACGCAGTGTTTGCTTCCTGCAGCTCTTCTCCAAAGAGTTGCTAGTCTATTTAGGCTCCCAGGCGTTCCTTATGAGACAGTCCGATTTTTGCACCCTTTGCCCAATCAGGCGATCAACCAGTTCGTGCTTCTCCTCGCCGAGTGCTCATACCAAGTTTGGCTGGCACGCTGCGATGCAATTTTCGGGGGTCGGGCACCGGGCCTTCACGAAGTGCTTGCGAAAGCACGGAAGGAGGTCTGGTTCCACCTCACCCGGGAGCGGCACCGCTTGGGCGAGAAGAAGTTTCTCGAAGTGTGGGCTCGTCCTGCCGTGATTTTTGACGAGTCAGGTGGAAAGCTATCCATTAAGTTATGATGCATGCTCCAAAGGTCGCACGACTCGGCCGTGTGCGCCAGTCGATCTACGGGGTTTTGTTTGGCTCAGTGGAACCCAGAGCTGGAACCGGTGGTGGTGCACCCTCAAGTGGTCGCGCTGCTCCGCGGACGGCTTTGGTGGTCTCCATGGTTGTATGCCTTGACCTCTTTTGCGTCAGGGCAGTCCGAGGGTCAGTCAGGCTTGTGCCCTGCAAGACCGACATGGCTGTTTGTGTGTTGAGTGCAGTCCCTCAGTTGGACTGCACCACAACAGCCCCCTTGTCCGGGAAGGACCGTTGGCCCGAACCAAGTCCCCCCACCCAGTCAGCCCGGGTTGTGGGGGAGTACCGGGGTCAATGTATCGAATGATGCTGGGTTGATGAGTACATGAAAGCTCTGGGACGCGGCGCCTCTGGTTGCCAAGTCCTCTTCCCATCTGACAACGGTACCAGGGGAGACCAGGCCGGTCAGGCAGGCCGACGACGACGGGTATGACATCGTTCTGTTTGTAAATATTTTTGTACAGTTTAAACTTACGGCACATGCCAAGTGAATAAACCTAGTTATTTAAATGTTACTCTCGTCGTCGTACCTGCGGATTTGGACTTTCCCCTGCCAGAGCTCATCCCCATTCTTCTTCCGTCTCCCTGGTGAGTTGATGCGTCTGATATTTCACGGCTGCGTCACTTCGCTACAATATTGAAGTCAGTGGATTTGCCTTTGTGTGGTACCGGTCCGCTAACCTGTTACCAAGGGATTTCGTAGGATAACTACTATAATATATAGCATATGTGGCCTGTGGACACACACGCACACGCACACACACGCACGCGCACACGCGCGCACACACACGCGCACACACACGCGCACGCACACACACACACACGCGCACACAAACACACACACACACACGCACGCGCACACACACACACACGCACACACACACACGCACACACACACACGCACATGCACACACGCACATACACACACAAGCACACACGCACGCACACACACGGACGCGCACACACACACAGACACACACACACCCACACACACACACGCACGCGCTCACGCGCACACACACGCACGCGCACACACGCACACACACGCACATGAGCAAACATGTATATAGGGTGTCCCAGCTAAGTTGGACCAAGATTTTGAAAAAACGTATGCGTTCTTCAGAACAGAAATCGCGTAGATGTTGTTAGCGGTTATCTAAACTTACAGTACCATTTATTGCTCCTCCTTTTTTGAGTAATTAGCCGAGATAAATTAATAAACTTTTCAAATATAGGTTGAAACGTTCAGGCGTCAATAGGAAAGTTGTGGAGCTTCACAAATATTGCCCAAGCTAGGCACTACCAACAAGGTAGACAGCGTCGCCGTTTTTATTCGGGAAAAACGAAAGCCCGCGGAGTTGAAAAAATGCCACGTGACAGCGCGCTCTGCGCGCCAGAATGCGCCGCGATTACAGCGCTCTCATGAGTGACTTGTAAAAATATCGCCAGCGCCGCGCCTTCGCCCTTCACTTACGAGAAAAGGCTTCAACCTTTGCTCGGCTCTGACATTAGCGGCAGCGGCTGGCGACGGCGCTCCGAAAAAGCGCTTCGTCAGCAGTCGCTCGCGCCTGTCGCCGAAGAACGCGCCGTCATCAGCCGTTTATTCCGATATGACGAGAAGAGCAATTCTTTTTCCAGCGTTCAAGTCGATGCGGAATAGAAAAAATACACACAAAACATACATACTACATCTGGAGCCTGTGCGAGAGAAAGCATCTTTTGTTACAACGCCGCTTTTCTTCCAAGCTGTGCCAGCGGCTATATGCATGTGAGCTCGACTATCTATTACTGTCGTGCCGCGCAACCGTTTCAAATAATTTGCTTGCGGTGCCTAAAGCATGCCGTACTCAAGCGAGCAGAAGGCGAAGGTGGTCTTAGCCTTGGGAGCTGCACGGGGCGACAAGAGCTGGAGAAGTGCCTTGGTATATCTAAGCTGCCAAGGTATACCGAAATTGTCAATGTGGGGGAAGACCTAGCGCGAACGCATTTATGAAGAGTTACTTGACGCTTAAAGAAACAGGTAGCTTCAAAAAGACGCGGCGCAGAAAGTGGACCATCAGTGAATAGGCTGAGGGAAACATTTTGGCTTTCATGACTGCAAACCCTCATTCCAGCGTGCGTGATGTGAGGGGTGAGGTCGGCATTTCAAAGTCTTCAGTGTCAAGAGTTCTTAGGAAGGCTGGAATACATCCGTATCACCACAAGCTGCAAGAAAGAGAACTTCAATGGAGGCTTGATTTCTTAAATTGGATCCTTGTGAACAGGGACGAAATACCGGATTTTATTGATAAAGTACTCTGGACAGATGAGGCAACCTTCTCCAGAAATTCTCAAGTCAACATCCATAATGCGCATTACTGCAGCGATACGAACCCGCATTGGGTGGCACAGACCAGACACCAATACCAATGGTCATTCGGTGTGTGGTGTGGTATCTTTGACGGAAGAATAATTGGCCGTATATTTCTTGACCACATGCTCACTGCTCAGCGGTACGGGAACATCTTGGAAAACCCAGTAGAAGATTTTCGCTGTGATCTTCCTCTTGCCTTTTTAAAGCGAACTTGGTATGAGCACGACGGTGCACCAGCTCACAGCAGCAGCCTTGCCCGAGCCTGGCTTGACGAAGCCTTCAAACGCCAGTGGGTAAGTCGACGTGGACCAGTGGCATGGCCAGCAAGGTCACCGGATTTGACATCTCCTCTTCTTGTGGGGACATGTGAAAGACCGAGTGTACCGCAAACCTACAACTACACCAGAAGCGCTAAATGCAAAGATTGCTGAGGCATGCAGCGAGATACCGTCTTGCGTTATCAAAAAAGCTACATCGGACGGGCTGAAAAGGTTTCATTACGGCATTATGACAGAGGGCGACTTGTTTGAACACATTCTTAAGACAGACATCACATCGAATAAATCTCTACAACCGTTCTCCATGAAAAGAGCCATCTGTGTGAAACTTTCCCGACCGCGGCGGCGGCAGCATCTCGATGGGAGCTCAAATGTTAAAACGCCCATGTCTCGTTCATTGGGGCACGTTAAAGATCTCCTGGTGGTCAAAATAGTTCTGGAGTCTCCCATTACGACGTGCCTCATAATCGAGCAGTGGTCTTGACGCGTAAAGCCCAAGAATTTAACTTAAAGCAACAAGCAAGGAAACCGAGAAAGACATTGAAATTACCTATGCGTGATAATATTGTGGAACACACACACAATTGGCGCACATTCAGCCATAATTTCCAAATCCCTGTCTCAGTTCCTGAACATCCAACCACAGCGATGGCAAAAAAGAAAAAAAGGAAGAAATATATGCAGTGTTCGTCGCTAGAGGTATAGCAGCGATGATAGAGTATATTTTTATTTTTTGCACTGTGCCTCATGGCATCATCAGCGACGTTCTCTGCAACGTCGCAGTGACTTGGGGTTCCTAAACGAAAATAAACCCACCTGGGGAGTTTTTAACAGGTGATGTGCCCTAAAACCTCCCCTCCTCAAATATTTACTCCGGTGTATGGGAGCAAAACAGCGCCGTTCCCTCGTTTCACTCCGCTGGCTAGCTGCGGCAGTATTAAGGCGACATGACGCGATTTTACTCCGCTTCAATATCTTGTTCTCCCGTGAAACTCCGACAAGGAGTTTTAGAAAACTCCCCTCCGCCGAAACAGGTTGGTCACGTGGCGTTTCTCATGAGGCTGTGCGCCTCGCCAGCGACTGGGCGCGTTCGGCGGAGCCGGCAGTGCTCATGGCTGACGGTTTGTTTAAATCTGTGAAGTGTCGTTCCGTGACAGCGTTTCGTCAATTTGTTTCCCGTATTTCCTTGCAGAAAGTATTATAGGCATGCCTGAAGCTCACTGCATATCAGCTTCAAGTGCGTTAGCTCTGATCACTTTGCTGACAACGATGAATGCAAGAGCAACGTTTTCAAGTGCGGAAAAAGGCTTAGGTATACCTCGAAGCTGCTCACTGGCTCGTGATGTCGGCTCAGGTTCTGACTGTGTTTTCGTGCTGCGTGACCCTGGCTTCTGTTCTTCAGTACGTGAAATGCGAATTTTACGTCCTTTTGGGTGCATGCTGACAACGTCCGGTGTAAAGTTTGAAAGGACCGCGTAGCAATGGCAACAGCAGCCACTGTTCGAGCGACGACATCCGTGCTAGTCGCGCATGAATGGCGTACCCCAAGTTCGTTGCGGTGCTGTGTTGCCAGTGAGAAAGACCGGAGTGCAAGCAACTGTTTTTATGTATCTGTGAACGGATATCCTCGCCCGAAGAAAAACGGTAGGACATAAGTATGCGCACTGTAAATAAAGCTTGTTATTGAGCTATGTGAATCGAATTGTTATCGCGCATATAGGTTTTGGTCAAGTCGTTGCTTCCGATATTGCATTAACATTACGCTCTATCCGAGAGACTGATTTAAACGCATGCCTGCTGGCTCCGAATTTAAGGATTCACTCGACAGATCAGCGATGTAGCTCCTTTTCACAACCGAGAGAGATTGCTTCGATGCAGAGCAAGTAGTGCGGTGTATAAAATGTATGACTGCGCATTTTTCGGTGTTACGTCGGCTGCTGCGGGTCGTGCTCACACGTAATAATTTCTTGCTACGCTACCACTATATCGCAAAAATTTAGTTTTGCTATGAAGCACACGCACTTACATTTTTCTTGCTGACTGTAACTAACGCACTACTTCTTGGCCGCGAACGCCGGCAGTGTGCGAAGTCGCTTCAGCACTCACAGAATGGCATGATAATTTTGAAAAATTACGCCATTAACTTTTTTCTCTCACTATTCTGAATTAACAGTTTTGTGTTGATTAAGGTATTCTGTTAATTTCAGAGAGGCACATCTCGTATGAAGGAGCATGTGAGTCGTAATTCTAAAAACAGTACAGCTGCTCCCTAGGCGGTTTCGAGGCGCACATTATCGTGCCTATATATACTGGCACCGGTGCTTCTTGAGTATCGCGTGTACGTGGGATGTCTTTCAAATTTCTGCAGTGGGCATTTCTGAAATGTTTATGTATGTCATGATATATGTGCTGTCATTGACTTGTTTCGTCGAATTTGACGTGGTCTCGTGTGCATATTTCGAAATTTGACCACCAGCATCTGCATGTAAAGATGTTCGCGCAAACTCACGCGATGCCTCTTTTTATACTCCCGTTGCACCTCGAAAAAACTCCGTCCATTGCAAAGCAACAAATAAAGAAAAGACAGAAAAAAAACTCCCATAATTCCACGCAAAAATTCCGCTCGCACGGAGTAAAAATTCTACTCCGACCCCATACAGAGCATAATAAACTCCGAACCGGGGGCTCGCTAGAGGGCAAGCATTATACTCCCACCTCGGAGTTATTTCCGTTTACAGTGATAACGCAACGATGAAATGCCCTTGCTGCAACATACGCCTTTCGTATTTCTTTGTCATACTTCTCGGAATCTGTTCGCAGAGGGGCTCAAGTGTGTGCGCCTACACGCGCGCCTGTACGTCTGCATGCGTGCGGCTGTGCGCAGTCGGGCATCTGCGTGTGTATAGACACGCGTCCGGTGCGCGTGTGCCGCCTGTCGATGTGTTTTGCTGCAGAACGCGTGTCTTGGCGAATAATTTCGCGTCATCCTTTAAATTGCCACCAACAGCGCGGACGAACTGAGATACCACATTTATTATCTTGTTTGGTGTTCTTGTGTGCGTGTCAAAGCTTGCTTTTTCCTTTTCAAATGTTATGAAGACAGATAATAAATACATCCTTCGTCTGACTGCTCCTAATAGTTCCCAGAAATGCAATGTTCCTGCTAATAGATTCCTACGCGTGAAATGCAGACAGCTGTGTCGTAGGTCACGTTGTTGCTGCCAAATTCTTCGTTAACTTTCAAGCGTTCTTTTATATGTGACCGCGAGGGTGTGGAAGAAGTTGTTTGCAGCGCAAAAACAGTTGAAATTCGAAAGGTCAAAAACGGGACGCACGTCAACCGAGAGCAGAAACGAAGGCACTTCTCGGAAAGGTACGCACGCAACGATCTACATGTGGCAAGTTCCGCGAACTGCGAATAATGTGCACGTTTTGTATGCTTCTCGGTATCACCCATTGTTTCGTGGTGCTCGATAATATCCTGAACTTTCTCTCGGTGTCAGCCGAAGTGGCCAACGAAACGCTCACCGAAGCATGTAAAAGCTTCTGCGATGTCTTAAAAGATCTTTGGCAAGCTGAGAAAAGTCTTGTTAACCACACAGAAGCTTATATACCGAAATATATATTCGCTTTGTGCAGTGCTACGCTACTTCACAAATTAAAAGTGCGGTTCGAAAAGGACAATATATAGCTCCTGGAGCTTATATTATACTTCTCTTGCTTTACCTGCACGACAGCGTGCTTCGGGAACGGCGCCCTCTCAGGTTTCAGTTCTCGAACACATCTATACGTAACACAACGGCAAACAAAAAGGAAAGTAGCAGGAAAGAAGGGGCAGTGTAGTAAAGAGAATCGCTTCTATCGCATACAAACGTACAAATAAACATGAAGTAATGCGGTGCTATGCGTGGAGATACACGCTGTCGTTTGGTCGACGAGCGTTATAGATTGGTTAAATAGATTGGTTATAGAATGGTTATATGCATTAAACAAGCCACGTTAGAATTCAATGGATTTTTCGCAGTGCCTTCTACCATGTATTCCCATTTATATTGCTGAAATAACTGCGACATTGTTTTGCCGAAAAAAAAATAAAACATAAGAGAGAGAGAGAGAGAGAGAGAGAGAGGGCGGGAAGCGGGCATTTTTGCTGAACTCATTTTGACTAAGCCCACTGCCCTGTTGTGGTAGCGATAATTTGCACATTTTCTATTTTTCGTGCAAATTTTCGTATGCACCAAAGTAGGAACGAAAAGATATCCTGGCACGGCGAAGGAAGGCCCCGCTTTCACTTGCCCACTTCGTTACAAGGAATGGTCGCATCAGCAAAAGCCATTCTAGAAGGAGTCGCGTTATCAGCATGATAGCATTTCCTGTCGGCAATGCTATCATGCTGATAACGCGCATGCGATTCGTTACTGGAAAGTACTGGGCTCGCAGCGTTAAAGAAAGGAAACGCATCAAGGCAGATGACGATTATTGTGTGGCAGAAGGGGCACTCCAAAGGGTGTAAACTGTTCTTAGAGTGAACGCTGTAATGCAGTTCACAGGCTTTATTGCGTAGGAGTCTGATGTTCATTACGAGTTGTTCCTGCTTGCGTGGCCACTTCAGGGACTGCAGGGCCGCTCTTGAGTCTTGAGTCTCTTGAGTCCCAAGACTCAGCTATCTGGTCTATGATGTAAATAAAAGCGGCCCGCAGGGGAGCTAGTTACGTGACTGTAGTTGAAGCGCGGTCACTGCGACTGGCAGAGATGGCAACACTCACAGACGGAATCCACACACCAATGGCAGATGATGTTGGCGTAACGGAGCCAACAGTGTATACATGACGGTGAGCCGTGTAGCTGTTGTTGACATGCTCTAGAGCAAGATATGTTAGCGCTGGACCGGGAGTATTTCTCTTGCTCTTGAACCCAGGCACGAACGTGACAATTGGTCAGGAAAGAATTTTCCGCAGCGGTTCCGTCGGCATAAAAGGGCTGCGTTAATTCAGCGTGAGCATGCTCCGAATCACAGAACCTCTGTCTGAATCAAGCGGATGAGCCGGCTCTCTGGCGGCAAAGCGCATGTGGACTCGGAGAAACTCCTGCTGCAGAAGCACTGGAGACGATAGTCGTCTGCTTTCGCAAGGGTTCCTACACTTGATGGAGTTTTCCGTAGGCCGATGAACACCCTCAGGGCATTTGCTAGCGCACCAGTGAGTGCTTTTATGTTGATTTGGGGAATGCCATGTAGCAAAGGAAGGCTGTATCATAGGAGACCGTCACAGGGAGACGCATACATGCGTAGCAGACCAGTTACGGAGCAGCCCCAAGTGTTGCTTGATAGCGTACGGAAGATGCTCACCTATGATTGCATTTTTTCCCTTTAATATTCGAACGTGGGGTGTCCACGTCATTAGTTTGTCGATTGTCACGCCCAGAAACTCGCAGTAGCTCGCAGCATTAATTTGCGAAAACCCTGAGCACCTTTTGATTAAACCTAGATCTCAATAGAAGGATCGACATTTGGGCGTGTTGGTACTAGTTGAACATCTGTAAGGGGCAGCGCGATATGACGAATACAGAAGGCAGGAAGACACAGGACAGCGCTGAACTTAGTTGTGAGTTCAGCGCTGTCCTGTGTGTTCCGACCTTCTGTATACTTCAAGATGTTCAACTAGATTTGAATATATCGAAATATGATTTCGCATTATCCGTCATAGACCTGCAGCTCTCGCACGCTTAATTCGCGATGTTTACCTGTTATCGGCACAAACTGGTGCGACGCGTAAAGGTGAGAAAGAATGGCAACATTATTTTCCAGGATATGCGCCCGACATCAAGCCATCCATGGTGACTGGTTACTGATTACGTTTGCAGCGTAAGATAAGATGGACTACTTTGATTGAAAAACTTGGTAATATATTTCAACGCACGCCACACATTACAGTCTATAGGACGCCTGAGTGCTGATTCCCAATCACACCATACTTGGGCATATGTTAAGCACATGAACTGGACCCAGATAATTGGCAATAACGCAATACTGGAGCCTTCTTCGGAAAGTAAGCCGCGGAAAGGCGAAATACACCACAGGCTCTCCGTTCTCCACCTGCGTTTTCGTTCTCGGCAGCTGCGCATTCTGATGGGCCGCTGTCAACGATCGTGGCACATCCAGCGGGGGGGAAGAGAAAAGAAGAACGAACAGGACTCGTTGTGCGTTTAGTGAATTGTCAGGTTGAATTATGACTTCCTGTCAGGAGCTTGGCACGTCTTCTCAGAAACGAACAATACATAGATGTAATTCCGTCAGCACCTTCCCTAGAAAAGTCATAAATCTCCATCAATGCTGCGAGAAAAATCGAAGAAAAAGAATCGCGCCAAAGAGAATTCCAATGCACTAACGACTATCTTCGCTTGTACAGGCATGCTTTAATGTTCTTTTTTGTTTGTCTTCTTCCTTGTCGTCTGAAAGCAGTCTCGTCTTTTATTTTTGCTGATGCGCCCGAACTGATAGCGCGCACGTGCACAAAACTGCTAAAGGGCGCATGAACAGTGTGTACTCAAAAAGCAGCGAAAAGTCGCATGCGAAGGCAACACCGAAGAAATAAAACCAGTGTTCTCGGTGCGGAAGAAATTGTCAGAAATCCATCTTCTTCCAATTTTACCGGTAAAAGAACGGAAGACGTTGGAAGAGAGTGGGCGACCGAGGACACCCGCTTTTACAGAAGCCGCTGCTGCTGATCGTGTCAGCTGCGACATACATACGCAAACACAGGCACTAGGTCGTCGTGAAAACAAATGCGAAGCAAGCCCAAGATGAACCGACAACAAGGAAATAGGAGATGTATAAACAACCAAGTGTGCAGGGTGAGGAGGATGAAGGAGACGTGTGCGCCGGCGAAACCCGTTGCGAAGCGCAAAATGATGGATGAGTCGGAAATATGACGGTAATGCAAATAGTGCCGCGTCCTCGCTGCAGCGGTGGCGATGAGGAGACGCCGCTCGGCGGGGCTGACAAGTCCGGAGGAGACGGCGTGACAGAGTCGCAAGGACCCGACCATTCATCATAGCCGCGGATAGGACGCGGCGCTGGCAAATGACACGTCATCATCGCGGCCGCCATTGCCTCGCTAGCAGCCGCTCGGCTCATGCATGGCCATGGTGCAGGACGCTGGTACGCGATCGCTTTGAGCCAAGCTCGTCGCAAGTGGAGGACATGCACACCGACTTTCGTGCGAAACAGTTAACACGGCAGTTTGCGACAGTACGCACAGTCACACCTATTTAATTCTGAAAAACTATATGTACGATATTCGGCAAGCTTGCGCTAGTGGTGAAACACATACACCGTACAGGAAATACGCGCGCACGCACGCACGCCTTCACAAAAAGTCTTGGCACAAAATTTAAGCCACGTGTTAGAGATTGCACGCACCCCGTCAAGACAGAGTTCGGCTAAAGCCCAGCGCTTATGTTGGGAACGCTGAATATTGCGCATGTGGCAGGTTGCGCTTTCTGTCCGCGCCTTCATGCGCAGACACAGTTCAGTCTCAGTTTTCAGTTTAGTTTATTTCTTTAATAGGGAGGAGACATGTTTGCACAAGCATACAGAAGGAGGTCCCAGAGCATGTGGCTGAAAGGGGACATGCTGTGGGGACATGGATGTGGCTGGAAGGAGTTCGTGCGCGTGTTGTGCGAAAAGATCGCCTAACCCAAATCTTAATCTACATACACAAAGACAGCCTGTATGACGATGCTCAGCCACGGTGCCACTACTTCTCAGCTTTTAGCTCCCATTGCGACATCAAAACAAGGCGAGCATTCACTGCTTGCCGTCAAATGGACAAAGGACCGACGGGCGCTCTTGATCGGCAGCGAGTTCGTGTACAGGGTAGAAAATAGGTTTGCCCGCACAAAAACACAGACAGACCGAAGTTAATGCACAAGCTGTCTTGCGCTTGGCTATTACGCGTGTCTGTAAAAAAAATAGAAGAAAAAAGTTTTTTTTTTTATGCGACGTTTACCCGCCACGGTGGCTTAGCAGTTATGGTGTTGCGAGTTAAGCAACGAGGTCGCGGGATGAAATACCGACAGCGGCGGCCGCGTTTCGATGGAGGCGAAATGCAAAAACACCGGTGTTTCGTGCATTGGCGGCGCGTTAAAGTCAAAATTAATCCGGGGTCCCCCCACTACGGCGTGCCTCGTAATGAAATCGTGGTTTTGGCACGTAACACCCCAGAATTCAAACTCCTGCATGGTTATCTTCCAGAACACTCCTTACTTTCTTTTCTGTTTTTCTTTTTTATTCGAATTAACCTGGACCTTCAAACGAAAATCATGAGTCATTCCACTCTGTGAAGGTGGTTGATCATCGAAGCTGTTTAGGACACTGCATGGAGGTGACACGTAATTTTCAACAAAGGTACGAACTCATTTGTTGTATTGATCGGTGGCCATTATTTCACTCGCAACTGCAATCGCATTCTTTGACAGTGTCAAATCGATGCACGCACGCTTCTGAGTGGTCGGTCGGGACGGATCGGTGTGGCATCGCAAGGGATATGTTTGCAGCACGGAACGCGTAAATCGATCCTTTTTCGGCAACAACACATCCACATTGAAATCACCGACAACGACAAGAGGGGTAGTGCCATTGCAGCTAATTAAATTATGGGGTTTTACCTGCCAGAGCCACTTTCTGATTATGGGGCACGCCGTAGTGGGGGACTCGGACATTTCGACCACCTGGGGTTCTTTAACGTGCACCTAAATCTAAGTGTACGGGTGTTTTCGTATTTCGCCCCCATCGAAATGCGGCCGCCGTGGCCGGGCTCCACTCCCGTGACATCAACACAGTGTCATCGCAGCTAATTCACGCAAAGTGAGTAGCCATGAACCTTACGGGACTATGAGTCATTGAACATTTTGCTTGCTTAGTGGGGTCTGAGCCATTGCTCACGTGGTTGTGAGCCACTGATGATGAGAATTTTCGACATGCTGGTCTGTATGTTGTATGCGCGATTAGAAAGAATTAAACACTGTTCGATTCACTTTGCTGAGTGCTTGTAGCCTCTGCCTTACGGGGCTATGAACCATTGCATTTTTTACTTGCTTACGGGAGCATGAATGCTTACGGGGGTATGCGCCAGTGATGATGATAGTTTTTGTTCACGGGGAACAAAAATGCGTGGAACCCACAGCGACATTGCCGAAGCCACCGAAGGCTTGATGTTGCTGCTTCGTTGTTTTCGACTGGCGGACGCTGTTCCGGCATTGCTCTCGCGCGCTTATCGCTTTGCTTGCTTCCTTGTTGTTGGTTGATGCTTTAATCACCCATTTCTGGGGATGCGAGTCTTCCAAGTACCCAATTATTTTCAGTTTCTGTGCAGCTCTCCCACTCTGTCCGCCGCGACACGTACTACATGCTTCCGCGTAAATTAGCGCTGCGCTATGTTCGTGGAATTTCATTCCGTCATTATATTCAGTGCATGTACCTACGGGTCTTCATGCGTCATGCACAACGCTGAGGGATTGGCTGGGGTGCTGCTCCTACCACGTCCGACATTGATGTCAACGCATTTCAGAGCAGTCGAAAAGTGCGACATTCGTAGGTGGCACTGACGCAGCATTCCTGGATTTCTTATTGCTGTGCACTTTGTATCAGCGCTGTCGACAGCGTTTCTTGTTTAACATTTGCGGCGCCTGCTCTTGAAAGCAGTCGTAAATACACTCGATCACAGATCACTTGTCACCACTGACGTACTGCGTGCTCCTTGTGCGCTCGTTGAGGTGGCAGAGACATTTATTGTGTGCTCTTTGACAGAACCCGGCTCATTTTCCAGACGTCAGCATACATATTTTGGCATATAGGTGGTGAAGAAAAAGAAAAGAAAAAGAAATCGAGGACCGCGCATTGCTATGCCATAGTATATGGTTTCGAGCTCTCATCTCCTTGTATACATATGCTCAAGTTTGGTATGGTCTATTAAAAAAAATTGGCTTTGTTGGTTTGACACAAGAACCCCATAGCCCAATATTATATCTCGACATTATCGTGGAAAGATAGAGAGAATGAAGACTTTATTCACTTTATTTTATTATAAAGGGATGTTTTGAAGTCGAATACGTGCTCGCGTGGCGTGCGCTTCGTGGGTAGCGCCATATTTAGAATTAAACTCTCTGTTTTTAATAGAGTAGTAACTGCGCCCTATTTGGGCAGTATATTCTAAGATATTCTAAAATATTGTACATTGCGAGAACTCATCGTTACATTCAAGCATTGTATTGTATCATATTTCTACATAGCTTATACGAAGCGTACGAGAGAATTTTCCGCTATCCTTTACCCCTGGCGATCGGTCAAATTGAGAACTGACTTCAGAAGACGTGCTGCGCTGGCACAAATGGTGTCGACACTTGATTTTGTATCTCAAATACCGTTAGCACCACTCCTGCTTGGTCCTGGCCAAAGAAAGAAGACTGCGTCGTCTGTGCACACAAAGCCGAAAGACGGTATTTTGTACAGTTTCTCTGTGGATAGTTGCTGCGATCGATTATAAAGAAGAGCATATGGTGCAGGACCGGCTCGCAGTGCTTTGTCCTTTTTTTAATGCTCTCATTTGAATAATCGTTCTCTTGTCATTTGAATAGATATTGTTGACTTTCGTGCTTACCTAGCGCCTTTGTCACTACTGACAAATGTTCGCACTCCGTGTTTGCCACAAGTGAGCGAAATAGTGCGAAAAAACTAGTTGTCAAACTCATCTGGAAGCTATAATGATGAAAAGACACATATAAAAAAATCTCAGCAAACGTAAACCGTATCTAGGAGACACCCCAACAAATATGACATGCAAGCACATGCTCGGAAAGGTAATTGAACTATAGCGATGAAAGTTGCTTTAAATAATTAAATCACAAAAATAAATTAGCGTTACGGCAGTTATTGAAACAGTTGAACAGGGATATACCACATTATTTCTGCATTTAATTATTGTAATTTAATGGTGGTCCTACAGCACTATGCAACAGAAGTTCCCATTGGATGGATATATATATATATATATATATATATATATATATATATATATATATATATATATATATATATATATATATATATATATATATATATATAATCAGCCTGGTTACGCCCACTGCAGGGCAAAGGCCTCTCCCATACTTCTCCAACTACCCCGGTCATGTACTAATTGTGGCGATGTTGTCCCTGCAAACTTCTTAATCTCATCCGCCCACCTAACTTTCTGCCGCCCCCTGCTACGCTTCCCTTCCCTTGGAATCCAGTCCGTAACCCATAATGACCATCGGTTACGTTCCCTCCTCATTACATGTCCTGCCCATGCAGAATACACGCAGAATTGCCGCACGACTGGCCGCTGTTGCGTACTCCAGGTTAGCGTATCGTACTGCTCCCGAGTTGTAGCGACGCCTGCCTTTTGAAGCTCACCAACGTTACTTATTGGGTAGCGTGGCGTTGTCGGCGGGCTGCAGGCATCCGGTAGACCATGGCGACCAAGCAAGGGCGAGACGATTTCTAGTGCGAAACTTGCACGGTTTATTCAAAGGTAGCTGAAAGGAAATGAGAAGAGCATGAAGGGATTAAAAGTACATTTCGGAGCCCCTTAAATAGGCTCTCTACAATCGCGGGTGGGACTTTGCTTCCGTCGACGTCACGTGACCGGCACAGGAAGAGGGCCCCTCCTCCTCTGGTTTTACCGAGCCTGCTGAAAGGAAGAAGTCGTCCCGCCTCCTGGAATTGTAGAAGCCTGTCCGCCTCTTCTGCGCGTTGCGGGTTCGTGGAAGTTCTCCTCTAGGTCCAATTCGAGAAAAGGGTCTCTCTAAACTCGCACGCTCACACACACGTACACACACAAAAGAGGCCTGTACACTGCGGGGCTTCCGGAAGACAGGCAGACACTCGAAATGGTCATGGCGAATTAGAAAGTCACGCTTCATTTCGACGAGGTGCCAGACGCCTACCCTAACAGCATCTCCGGCGGCGGAGGAAGATCCCGACGTGTAGGCGCCAGCAGCCGCTGTACGGGGAATCGGCGTTTCGGTAGCAGAATTCCCCTTAGAGGTGACGAAACCTTAGTTCGCAGCAGGTAGATTCCTGGGAGTGGTCATCAGTCCTCGTGGCGCTCTTGTGACTTTTCTCCCTGGTCCGGTCCGGTGAAATTGGTCTTGCAAGCAGGTCTCGCAACTTTTCGTCTTCTGCGTGGGCAAGCAATCACCCCAGAACCGTGCCGGACCCACGACCACAAAGCAGCGAGCACAAGGCCACCCTCCCCCCAAGACAAACCCGGCTTTAAAAAAAAAAAGAAAAAACCCGCTACACCTTCCTCATTCCCTACGTGCGTCCTCCCCCCCCCCCCCCCTGAACACTAAAAACAGCCATTTCTTGAAAGCGTTAAGACGTGGTTATTAAAATCAGCTAACTGTCGGCTTCACTTCGGTAAAACGTATGAACGAACGTAAAAATGCCACGGAAACCCGGATGAGCATGAGGCTTTCGTTACTCTAGGGGCAACGACTCAAACCATCGGCATTGCCGTTAAGCTTACCCTTCTTGTAGCGAATATCGAAGGTGTACTGTTGAAGAGCCAAGCTCCAGCGCAAAATACGACCGTTTTTCGTAGACATGGACTACAGCCATGTGAGGGGACAGTGGTCAGTCTCTATGGTGAACCTTGAACCAGCGATATAGCAAGCTAGCTTCTGCACCGCCCATACTACGCAGGCGCATTCCTTTTCTGATGCACTGTATGCTTCCTCACGAACTGAAAGCTTTCTACTGGCGTACAGTACAGGGTGTTCGTTCTCGTCATCTCTCTTTTGACAAAGCACCACCCCCACACCCCTGTCACTGGCATCACACTTAAGAATGAATGGCTTAGAGTAGTCGGGCGCGTTCAACACTGGCTGACTCGTTAATGCTTTCTTCAGCATACTAAAAGCTTTTTCTTTTGCGTCATCCCACTTCACCGTTTGTGCTTCTGTTTTTCTGAGAGCATCCGTTAAAGGACTCGCAATCTCGGAATACCGCGGGATATATCTTTGGTAATAACCTGGCAAGCCAGGAATGATCTCATGTCCCGCTTGGTGCGTGGTTGCGGGAAGTTGTCTATGGCGGTCAGTTTAACCTCGGAAGGCCGACGATGACCTTGCCCTATTACATGACCTAGATAAGCTACCTCCGCGCGCCCTAATTGGCATTTGGGAGCCTTAACAGTTAAGTTGGCCTCTCGTAGACGACACAGCACGGTTCGCAGGTGTTGCATATGGTCGGCCCATGATGAAGAAAAGATCACTATGTCATCGAGATACGGAAGTGCAAAGTCCTCCATTCCTCGTAGCACCTGGTCCATAAGGCTAGAGAAGCAATATGGCGCATTCTTCAATCCAAAGCTCAGGACTTTCGGACGAAAGATTCCCATCGGGGAAATAAATAAACGCCGCAAGCCTCCCTCTCGCTCAACGGAACCTGCCGATACCCTCTGACTAAATCGAGCGTAGAGATGAAATTAGTTAGCACTGCTCACTTTCTCAAGCCTTTCCTCGATATGCGGTATTGGATAAGTCTGGTCCTTCGTGATTAAATTGAGCCTGCGGTAGTCGATACATGGTCGCGGATCCTTTCCTGGGACCTCAACTAAGATAAGAGGCGAGGTATAATCACTCTCTCCTGGCTTGATTACACCTAGCTCTAACATCTTGTTTATTTAAGCGGTCATGACTTCATGTTGACGAGGCGAAACGCGATAAGCATTCGAACGAACTGGGTCCGGCGAGGTTAACTCGATATCGTGAACGATCGCAGTGGTTCTGCCCGGTGTGTCTGAAAATACGTCTTTAAATTCAAACACGAGTTCCCTCAGTTCGGCCCTTTGATTGGGATTCAACTCCGCCTGTTCTACTAACTTGTCAATCGTCTTGTGAATATCTTTTGCCTCCGTCACTGCTGTTAACTCTGGAAAGTCGACAGGCATCTTCTCAGGTTGGTTATTCAACGAGGGTTTCAGGATCATTACCTTTTCCCCAACTTCAAAGCGTCGCCTGCGAGCCGTCCTGTCATAGTAATGCTCAGCATTGCTTTGTTCCTTACGCATTTCCTGCTCATCGATCATTGTGGCAGGGCTTACGTTCAATAACTTTCTGCATTCTGCCTCGCGAGACATTTCAGGCTCCGCTGCTTTCCTGACCTTTTCCTTAGCTGGTGCACTTTCCGCATTATCCCCTATAGGGCTGTCCTGTTTGGTGCTGGTTAACGAATCCTCCGTCAAACCTGTTTCTAAACCTGATAGATAGATAGATAGATAGATAGATAGATAGATAGATAGATAGATAGATAGATAGATAGATAGATAGATAGATAGATAGATAGATAGATAGATAGATAGATAGATAGATAGATAGATAGATAGATAGATAGATAGATAGATAGATAGATAGATAGATAGATAGTAACTGACGGTAGTCCTAAGCAAGAGTACCGTCAGAGTCCCTTCGTTGTTCGAAGAGGCTGGATGTGTTTGGTGTCGGCACCTGAACAAGACTTCGCAATGTGGTGAACGTGGTTTAAATTGTGGATCTGGGACCTCAAAGAGGTGCGACATAATGCTAACAAATTTCTCTCGCATTTACCTCTAAACGACGCTGTTTCTTACGTACATGAATTGGCAGCGGCGAAAGCACCGAGGAAGAGGCTGGTCTTTTGAAGTATTGACACTGCGTTACTGCCTCATTCATGTGTGTTATAGGTATTTACTGTTAAGAATACATAAAATAACATTCAAATTCCTTGTTAATCTGCTTCGAAAGTGTCAAAGCGAAAGCAAAATTACTGTCGAGGCATTGTAGCTATGGCACCCATAGCATAATTATATCATATACGAAAAAAGTGAAATGAATATACTTTGCGAATCCATACTATGGAGCCAATGGAAGCCAAAGATTGCCTCGCGTTGATCCCGAATGCTCAGTTAGATGTACAGCGTGAAATTAAAGGTCGGTTTAGCTCTTTGACCAAACTATTGCGTCGAAAATGCCAAGCAAGTCTTCCATCTAACCTAATACTGAGTATACTAATTTTGACCACCTGCGTTTCTTTAACGTGCACCCAATGCGTGTAGACAGGCGTTTTGCATTTCACCCCTATCGAAATGCGACCACCGCGGCCGGGATTCGATATCGCTCCTGCGGACTTAGTAGCGCAACGCCATAGCCACTGCGCCACACGGCGGGTGTGAATTGAACGATGTGCGTGTATGCTTGAAATAGCGCTGCCAGTGCTACCAACCCTCTTAACCCCTTAGAGATTATGGCCTTGATCATTTACTTTGCGTGCGTGCACGTGTGCATGTGTGTACGTGTGTGTGTGCGCGCGAGTGTGTTTGTGTTTGTCTGTTTTGTGTGTGTGCGTGTGTGCTTGCGTGTGGTGCTGTGCGTGCGACTTTGCGCGCCTATGTGTCATTTCATGTGCCATTCATATCATCACGGTGCGTATTTTACTTATTCTTCTCCTCCGATTCTATTCATTTCTTATCATCTGTTCCGGCGAGTGACCGATTCCCACGATATAGCGGGGATCGGTGATTTGTACGAGCTAATAACGAAAGGCGAAAAAAGAGTTGAAGGAAAAAAGACTCGGTACGAAATACGGTCCCTGTGTTCAATAAAGAGTCTCAGTATGGTGAGTGGCTTATGCGGGAGGGGATAATTACAGCGCGTGCTAAGCGAAAAGATCGCTTAACCCAAATCTTAGCCTACATACACAAAAGCAGCCTATATGGTGATGCTCGGCCACCGTGACACTACTTCTCAGCTTTTACCTCCGGATGCGACATCAAAACAAGGCGAGGATAGCCGTCCAATGGGCAAAGGACCGACGGGTGCTGTTGATCGGCGGTGACTTCGTGTACATGGAATAAAATCGGTTTGTCCGCACGAAAACAGACAGACCGAAGTTAACGCACAAGCTCCCTCATGATTGGCTGTACCGCATGTTCGCAAAAAAAAAAAATGAAAAAGAACGAAAACATGGAGTTTTCTTCCTGGAAGGTTAGTTTCCGGTACACTACCCCCTCCCCCCCCCCTTCCGCCGCCCTTTCTCTAATTTTCTTTTTCCATCGAATTAATGAGCACCATGATACAAAAATGGCGATATTGCCGAAGCCACCGAAGGCTTGGTGTTGCTGCTTCGTTGTTTTCGGCTGGCGGACGCTGTTTCGGCATTGCTCTCGTGCGCTTATCGCTTTGCTTGCTTGCTTGTTGTTTGGTAGATGTTTCAATCAACCCATTTCTGGATGCGAGTCTTCCAGCATCCAATTATTTTCAGTTTCTGTGCCGGTGTCTCCCTCTGTCCGCCGCGATACGTACTACACGCTTCCGCGTAAATTTGTGCTGCGTTATGTACGTGGAATTTCTTTCTGTCATTAAATTCAGTGCCACGGGGCTTCATGCGTCATGCACTACGCTGAGGGATTGGCTGGCGTGCTGCTTCTACCACGTCTGACACTGATGTCAACGCATTTCAGAGCAGTCGAAAAGTGCGACATTCGTAAGTGGCACTGACGCAGCATTCCTGGATTTCTTATTGCTATGCACTTTGTCGACAGCGTTTCTTGTGTTACATTTGCGGCGCCTGCTCTTCAAAGCAGTCATAAACATTTTCGATCACAGATCACTTGTCACCACTGACGTACTGCGTGTTCCTTGTGCACTCGTTGAGCTGACAGAGACATTTATGCGTGCGTGTATGTGTGTGTGCGTGTGTGTACGTGTGTGGGTGTGCTGTGTGTGCGACTTTGCGCATTTATGTGCCATTTCATATGCCATTCATATCATATCGGTGCATATTTTACTGATGATTTTCCTCCGATTCTATTCATTTCTTATCATCTGTCCCGGCGGGTGGCCGATTCCGACGATATCGGGGATAGGGACGGGTATTTGTACGAGCTAGTAACGAAAGGCAAAAATGAGTTGAAAGGAAAAGGCTCCTTACTAAATACTTCATTAAAAAACTCAGTATGACGAGTGGCTTGTGCGGGATGGTGCAATTACAGCATTTGCACAGTATCATTCCGGCGCAGCCATGACAGCCTTCAATAGTGGCCCACCCACATCGGCGCTCCACCCGTGCGACTCGTCATCCAGAGCCGCTATAATATGTAAGGGTTCTGTTCCATGCTAATCCATTTCTCGCTTCGTCAGTCGTCCGAGCTGCCCTCCGCGCTCGTTATCGCCGGGATCAACCGATTGTGATCGGTGGATGATAATAACGGAATAGAATCGAGCCGAATGAATTCATAGATTATACCGACTCCAGATTTGCGATACGTGCAGCTTTTCTCTTGCGAGAGGAATCATTTGTGATGAGCGCTGCCAGCGACGCAATTCGTTCTGCGCTTCTAGCGGGTGCGTCTCCTCGGTGCTCTTGAATTTAGCGTGGCGACGTGACCGTCACCTGGCAACGCTTAATTTTTTCTTTTCTTTCTTTTTTTTACGTGAAAAGGTGCATCGATGTCGGTTGCATTTCGTCGTCACAACTTCGCGGAAAGCGCATTTCATGGTAGTTTTACGGGCACATTTCATTAATGGAATATTTATCTGTCTATTTTGACGCGGATTAAATTTGAAAATTTGACGCACAGTTTAACCCGTCCCCCCCCCTTTTTTTACTCTTCTATTATTTGCCTCATGGCTTGTGGACCCGTTTATTCATTCCGCTTTGTGACATTCCTTTGCTTCACCAGAAAGTGACGGACACACGAACAACTTGTTTTATAATTGAGCAGTTAGTTTAACGTTCATTTCTTTTTTAAAATGAAGTAGTCTGATGCTATATACTTTAAATTTAGCACAGGACGTGTCAGGTTGATCAAACAGCGCAACTTTTCTTTTCTGTCCGCCCTGCTGAAATTCTCCATTAGAAGTAATACTTCTCAGAGAGAGAGAGAGAGAGAGAGAGAGAGAGAGAGAGAGAGAGAGAAAGGCAAAGGAAAGACAGGGAGGTTAACCAGAGATTATCTCCGGTTGGCTACCCTGTATTGGGAGAGGGGAAAGGGGATGCAATAGGTGAGAAAGAAAGAAGGATAAAAAAGAAAGAAAAAAAAACCTAAGCACACACACGCACGTACACACGAACTATTTCTGTGGGAACTGTCACGCAGCCCACAAAGGCATTCCTAGTCTTACGCAGTGTCACCGTACAGTCCTATGCCACACAGCGTACTGTCACAATTTGTCAGAAAGTCCCGTGTCTTTCAAATATCGCAGCAGCGCCTTCATAGCGGATCGCGCTGATGTTCACGTAGGCCAGGTACCAAATACTTCTCAGAAGATTCCATCAAATATAAGCGGAACTGACATTAACCCTTTAACTGGCAGCTCAACAATATTTCTGACCCACTGTATCTCGCTTAGTATTTAGAGAAACTCTTCAATATTTCAGCTGGTGTGTATTTGAGCGATATAAGGAAGCAATAAAAATATTCTAGGTCAAGTCTTCCTTATCTTGCCAGTTAAAGGGTTAATAAAGCGAACACCTTTAGGCTCCTTAATTATATATTATATTTTCAGCGATGAGATTTCCCGGCGGTCACCGAGAAGTGCGACGCACAAACACAAAGGCGTTGTGGCGAACACCGCTGACGATTTACAGGCGTTGATTAAGTGTCGACGTCCTCTAAATGCGGGCGAAGAAATCTGTTTGGCATTTGCCTTCGGGACAACATGACTCCTCAGCAGGCTCGGAATTCACGCTTGAGTCAAAGGCCGTCCGCGTATGTAGAACCTTGGAAAAAGAGCAGTAGTCGGTGAACGTTTGTCAGTAGTTGAGCTGCACATTTACTTATCTCTCCTCACTACTGAATTATACGATGTAAGCATTTACTCGACGTGAGGATGTACTCCGCGTTTGCATCAAAGCGCCGCCTTCAGTATGGTGGCTGTATGTAAGTTCCGTCGCAGAATTCTATCTTGTCCCGTCATGAAAGGAAAGAGCGTATACACATGCATACTGTCATAGGTATAGATACGAAGTAGTAGCATCCACGAGGAGCGAGGACATTAAAGATGTTCGTCGGCATATGCCATGCCCCTGTCGTTCTTCTGTGAGCTTGACGTAGTAGTTCTGCGGAAACCCGCAAGGTGAAGAGAAGTAATTAATAAAGGGAAAGTCCGACATCCACCCGTTCGTAGCAATTGCTACGAAGGAAACCCAAATGGGTTCCTTTTACATATGCAGCACGCACGCGCACAAACCCCACACACACAAGCACATACATACATACATACATACATACATACATACATACATACATACATACATACATACATACATACATACATACATACATACATACATACATACATACGTAAGCACGTACGCACACTTTAAGTAAAAAAATTATATACCATTCGCACGTCGCGCACATCAATTAACAGAGCCAAGATAACACCTCGAAATCCGAAGTACTAGCGCAAATAATGATGTTTACAATGCTTCACATGCACCTTAACACATTTCTGAATGGAACTGCGCTCCAGAATGTATTTATATGCGCCAATCGTGTCGCGCAGAAGATTAGCAAGATAGACGTATGCGCGTTTTCAGCCATATCATTATGTGATCATGTAGTGGGTTCTCTTCCTTTTCACAGCAAGAATTTCTCCTGGCGCCGTTTCAGACGCGGCTCACAGTGTTTTAGGGAAAATTTCACGTGAAATAATTGTATTCTTGTCGTTCCACACGCACTCTTTAGAGTTCATGCATGGTGTGCAACAAAAATCAGAGAGAAATTCAAGATGGTTAATAGTTTCTGCTGATTTATGTTTACATTCGTGCTGAATATACAATAAGCCTGTTAGGATTTATTATTCAAAAGACAAAATAGTTAACTCCTTAAATAAGTAATAAGTTTCGCAAGGTTCTACTGAAAACGGTCCCGATTTCAATCCTTAAGCTATTTACAGAAGAAAAAGAGATACCAAGAAATCAAGCAGCATAAGCTAATCCTCGAAAAGTGAAATAAAGGCAAAACTCCAACCACGGAAAATTAGACAGGTATAAATAAATAAATAAATAAATAAATAAATAAATAAATAAATAAATAAAGAAGCGAGCTAAGCATGGCTATCGAGATAAGTGCGGACAGTGCGTAGGCAGACGCGCAATCTGTAAACGACTCAAATTGCAAAACAGCGCAAAAAAGAAAGAAAGAAAGAAATTAGCGGCGCAATGCGATTCCCATTATCTGAACATGCAACACCGTACATTCAGCCGCAGTCTATACTGGGCAACGATATTGCTTCACGCTAAGCCCAGACGATTATATCATCACGATGGGGGAACGCCGGGTGCAACTTCATTGCGCAGGGCCACGACGCACTGTAATATGACTGCGAGATAACACAGTGCCTAACAACAGATAATATAGTTCAAGCAAAAGATAAATGATGCATAGAAAGGCAGTGTAGTTAAGCAGGGGTACTTCTGTTTGGCTGCCCTGCGTGGGCGGGAGCGGAGTAAGTGGGTGAACGAGAAATACAGGAGAGGAACCCATATTACCTAACGCCCGGGGTACGCAATTCAGCTAGCTGTAGCAGGCACTGTTCTGCCATATATATAGGCCCATATAGACCTTACATATATAGCCTTCTCTGCGGACTTACTTAGGGAGCACTGGCCTAGAACTTGTTTGTTCTGGTAGTGGACGATTGTCCAATTTACCAGCACAACGCACCACCTGACTTGCCTCTCGGAACTTAAGCCTCGTCAGATACAAAGAAGGTGGGCGAGTGTCTTGCGACAGCGGCATGTGTCGCACGTGGGGCTGTCGGCTATTTCAATGAGGCAGGCCTCAGCGTACGATGTGCTACATGCTACGCTGGGCCACAAATGGTACAACATACGTAATACGTAGGTGGTAGGATCCGGGAACGACGCACGTAAATGAGACACGGTGAAAATGTTAGAGTCCAACAAGGCCAAAGCGTACACATCCACGTCGCATATAGCGTAGCCTGCAGCTGCTGCGTTTGTTTGCTGAAACGAAATCAAAACGGACAGACCGCCCTTATGTGCAGATCTGGTGGTTTTACTGGTGTGGTGATTCACAGTGATACCTGTGTCCCGAAGTCATTGAAAAACAACGTTAAGTTTTGTGATGCTTGTGGTGATATGTTTCATTTCAAATCAGCGTATGATGTATTACATATAGCGCAAGGTCTCTTGATACTTGTGAAACACATTGGTGTTTTATAGATATATTTGGTATAGGTACAGCGCTTTGTACAATCTTATTGGTCATTACCAGGGCTCTAGGAGATCGGGAAGGGAGAAATGCCTATAAGATTGAATCGTGGTGAGTAACTTGCAGTAAGGTGCAAAACTGGGCGAGTTGGTTGATGTGCATTGCAACGGCAGCACAAATGGGACAGTGACACGGAAAACAGAGACACACAGATTCTCTGTGCCGGAGTCCCATTTGCGCTGCCGTTATATTGAGTAACTTGAAACGTCGTGTGGGATGAGGCAATGTCCACGCAAAGCGCGTGCTCGTATACTTGGCGTATGAGTAACTGGCTGGCCGGCCCCCATTAGCGACTAAGACATTGAACTTGCCGGGGACACTTACGTTCGTAACCATGATGCAACGTCTTTGCCTAAAGGCTTCTTTACACATCGATCATATGGAGTAGCATATGGCGAGTACGAGCACAACGCTACGCTGAAAAGTTGATGAAAAGAATAAAGAAGAAGAAACCGAATGATGTCGAGTTGGCGATGTTATCCACTTTGCACTGCAAAATAAAAGACAGATACTTGGGAAAATAATTTTTTGAGTCTCACTTCGCGCAGGATTCGCGGATACCTCGTCGGTCACCATCATCCACACGTATACATTACAATACACATTACCATAATCCAGCACACTGAAGGAGGACGTCCTGCCTCTCAGCGGTCCAGCTTGCGCGAAAGATAACGTAGGTCCGATGCTTTAACTGAGACGCCGCAATAAAAAAAAATCGAAGGTGAACAGATAGATAGAGTGAAAGAGATAAAGTGAAAGGAAAAGAAAAGCTATTGGGGCACATAAGAAATTATAAAGATGAATCAATGCGAGAGCATTACCTCTGTCCGAGTGTGTCGCTGAGTTATGTCTCTTCGTTTAGTGTTGCAGCGAAATGTTGCTGAGTTTAGGGCTGCTGCGTTATGTTTCCGAGTGCAATGTTGCTGTTTATGAGGTCGCAACAACGCAAGACGACAAACTGGTCATACTGCTATCTGTCAGCTGAGTTTTATTTGCGCAGTTCTCATTAAAGTAGTGTTTCAAGCACTATGCGTTTAGTTTTCTTTCTCGATGACACCACTCTTTAGCACGATGACACCACTTTTCCAAGCGATGGCAGTACTTTTCCGAGAACACCATGGTGTTGACACTCAATTTCTTCATCGGGTTCTTTGGCAAACTCCACCTCATACTCCGGAGGGATGAGGTATCGTCGTCGTCCGACGGGCACCGGAAGCGCGTTGCATCGCAGAACACCTAAATAAGCTTAGAGAAGGGAAACTGTACCTTTCCACTGTGCAACAGAAATAAGAGTAGCGGTGGCGTTGTGTAGTAGAATACAAGACCGAGAGATGGCGCATACAAAATCAAAACTAATATCATCATCATTATGCAGTGAGCAATATGGCCGCTGCGGTATACCGGCTGGTGGGGCTTGTGGCGCTGCTCGCTCGCTGGTTTTGGGCGTTTTGTTGTCGCTTTCGGGACGGTATTCATGTGTACGGTGCTCTAACATGACTACAGATGTCTTTATTATGTCGCCAGGTGACAGAGAGGCCTCAATTGGCAAAAAAAAAAAAGCACTTGAAACAAGTAAGCTTACATTGTTTATTGTCAACAGTGAATGAAGCAGTACATGCTCACAGTTTTCGTACAGGTTAGGTGGACTTAACGATGTCAGTGTGTGAGTTTACAACATAAAGAAATACGGATACCCATCTATTTAATGCAATTGAAAGCTGAAATCGAGCGAAGCCTTCTCGCCGTGTTCGGCGTGCCGCTAAAGCAGGGAGAGCGATGCTTCAGACAATCACATTTATGCTGGGCTGCCCTCTCGTACTTGCACTTGCGTACAGTGCTGCTTGACGTGTTTCATACTATACGCATATTATCTGCGTTCGACGGTTTCAACTAGATTTTAAAAAAAAGAAACATAAGAAGTGCTCCGCAAAGATGTACTGTCAGCAAGATAAGATAAGCTCGAGCTGCAATTTCCCATTGTTTTCATAAGACATTGGCGAGAGGCACGTAATGTAGGGGAAAAAGAAAACCTTATGGCTAACTTTTGCGGCCCATATTGTATGCTCTTGATACTTGTGCTGCACATTTAGTGTTCATATGCGGCAGTAAAGACTTTGACACACGTGGAATACTTGTAGGAATGCAAGGAACGGTATGGAGACAACAGTGCTTACAAGGACTTCTGCAAATATTGTGGGAATAAGCAAGGGCATTAAATAAACTTATAAGCAAGCCCAATTCATGCTCACAGGTCATTGGAACATGCAATTTACGTTTTCATGTTGAAAAGACATCTTGGTTTGTGTATTCAAACAAGGCAAAGAGGCTGCAAGGAGATGGACACTTCAATTGAGCAAGAGGGATGAGCAAGGGAAGCCTCAGCCTGGATCCAGCGTTTCAACAAGCAAACATATTTGTGAGGGCCGTGACGAAGATAAGTTCTCACACTCAGACTTTCCTTGCTCGTCCACTATTTATTGGCTGAATTTTAAACCAACCTTACTACGAGCATATTTCAAAAACTTTTTGGGGAGACACTGTGCTCAGGTTTGTCATCTGCTGTTTGAAGACAAAGTAAAATTGTTTTTAGTGATTTGTCTGTGTAGAATCGTGGAATAGTCCGATTGTGTGAACATACCTTTTCTAGCTATATTATGCGGTGCAGGGCTAGCCTATTTATTGATTTTATGCAAGCTGTACGTGAACCATTTGCAATGAACAACTGTAAAATAATGCGCGTATCCATACCTAATCCTAATCATAGCACTTGCCACGTTAACAACATTCCCTTTGACTTCCTCATGTCATATAAACATCTTGCTGTACACATTACAAATAATTAAAAGTGGACCATTAATATAGAGTACGTCATTAACAACGCTAATCATATTCTCGGGTACATACCGCGCAACTTTTCCAAAGCACCATCTACGTTAAAGTGCAGCTTTCGAAGACTCTAGTACGCTCGAAACATGAATATGCATCTGCAATATGGAATCCCAGTCGCGTTAATCTTATTACTTCACTTTAACTAACAAAATTAACTTTACTCGTTTCATTCTTTCTAATTATAACTGTACTGCGACTATAACTGCAATGAAAACTAACCTAGCACCTATTCCACTAGCTAACCGTCGCAATGTGGCCCGTCTTTCGCTATTTCATAAAATTTTACATCACACCACACTTCACGACGACTTCATACTTCGGCCGCAGTACATTTCAAAACACGCACGTCGATCATCGCAGCAAGGTAGGAATTGATTCTTGCTACACGAAGTCTTTTTTTTTTAAATCTTTAATCCCCTGTACATCTCAGGAATGGAACTACCTTCCCTCAAGTATTGTAGCCACCCCCGATAACAAACTTTTTCGCAAAACATTTGCTGACATTGTATAATCGGGAGAATTGTTATATTACCCGAACTCACTGCACTTCTTCATTTGCTTTACTCTACTACTTTGTAACCACTCCCTTTTTAATGTCATATATGGCCCTCAGGGTACTCTAAATAAAAAATAAAAACAAAATGAAGAGTCACTGCCAGAGTTTCAGTCAACATGAAGTACAATTTTCTCAATCTTGCACTGAACGTTTTTGATGGTTTTGAAATTCTGTGCATTTCCATGTAACAACTTAATGTTGTGAGGGAACATGTGATATTTGGTGGTAATGCCCGTCAAGCTGATTTGCAAAGAACAGATGACAGAGTTTGTGCATTAGCAAGTAGTAGCTTGCTACGCTCTTTCTGTACTGGTCGTCATGGCTATAATGACTAGAAAAGAAACAAGTTGGGGCTCAATATGTTACTTCTCCGATTGACATAAAACGCCCTTACAAGCGAGTAACCTTGTATGTCAAATTTAGGCATTCTCGCCTGGTATAGTGCAGAACTGTAGGCTACTGCTTTCCTGATAGGGCTCACAGCCCTATCTGGTAAACTTTCAAATATTTCATGGTGAGGTACGTAGTTCAAGAGGCCCTGTTGTCATTATGGTGACCGTTGAGCTTCTTATGGCTTGACGGGGGCAGCTTGTAGACCAATAATCTCTCTTTTGTCCGTCTTCCGGTAAAGAGAAATGATGAAGCCATGACAAATATGCAACCAAAAAATGGTGAAACAAAAGTTAGTCCAATAAATGAACAAATCACGGTTCTATGTGAATGGCAAAAAGCACACACACACACACACGTACACACACACACACACACACACACACACACACACACACACACACACACACACACACACACACACACACACACACACACACACACACACACACACACACACACACACACACACACACACACACACACACACACACACACACACACACACACACACACACACACACACACACACACACACACAAACACACACACACACACACACGCACACACGCACGCACGCACGCACGCATACACAAACAACATTGTTTTGAGAGTGCATTTCGTTCAATGGTGTCCTTGTGTGGGCTGTACTTAGTGAAGCCTCGATTAGATGAATTTCTTTGCCAGATACTAAGTAATAAACGCAGTAACTTCCTTATGTATCAAATGCAAGTAATTCAACCGTATAACCGGAATTACATTTGCACTAATGTGCAGTGTACTAATCGCAGCGTATTATTTATGCAGAAAAATCCAAACGATTGACTATTTATGCTGTGCTCCGTGTTAAGAATTTTAGCCATGGAGTAAAATAACAAGAGCCTTGTCTGAATTGCCTTTGAAGAGCAATAACATTATAATTATTATTATTTGCCACTTTTAAAAGAATGACTACAAGAATTTATTTTATCCGCCTCGTACGCAAAGAAATTCAAACTGGAAAATGCGAAGCAGTGCTTTTTTACTCGCAGGTGCGCCACCCAGAGGCTGCAAGGTTAATCCACTTTCGTGGGTAGTTTCCAAGCAGACTCTGCTCGGTTCCAGCGGTGACTTTTCACGCTAGCGAGCACATTTTTCTTCAAGCAACACGTCATTACGCGGCCAGACGCGGCAGATCACTAACGAAGGAAGCCGCGCATACAGCCGTTATGTCAGCGAAACGCCTCCCCCCCCCCCCCCCCCCGCCCCAGCTGATAAAATTCACCGTCTTTAAACACGTTCGCTTGGTGGTGGCTATCGAATGTTGGATGCATAAAGTGGCTGAGATATTATTCTTATCTAATTCAAATAAACCTGCGTGATGCTGCTCAAAGGAAACATTACCGCCGTACAATTTGAATCGATAAACGGTACGGGAGAGAGCAAATGATAAAGAAAAGGTAGGGAGGTTAACCAGGACTGAGCCCGATTGGCTACCCTACACTGGGGAAAGGCAAAAGGGGACGGAAAGATTAAAAGAAGAAGAGAAAGTCTACTGGGGATATCGTTCGGTCACTCAGTCCGGATCACAGACGCTGACTCAATCCAGTAGCTTTCAAATATCTCAGCAGCGCTTTTGTGGCCTTTTGTAGCTGCGATATGCGAGACCATGGTCCCAAGATCTTGTTCAAGAGGAACGGTGTTCTATGTAGCTGATTGACAGCTGTGCAGAGGTCATGTCTTTCGTTTTCAAAGGATGAGCAGTAGCACAGTAGATGTTCTATAGTTTCCTCGACACCGCAGGCATTGCAGTCGGCGCTATCAGCCATTCCAATCAAAAACGTATACGCATTGGTGAATGCGACGCCCAAGCGTAAGCGGCACAGCATTGTTTCCTCATTTCGCGGAAGCCCTGGTAACAGCCGCAGTTGCATAGAGGGGTCGAGGGGATGCAATCGGTTTTGGGTGAATTCGGGTGTGTGCCACTTCTCTAATGTCATACGATGTGCTAGCTTGCTTAGGTGTTGGGCTGCGTCGGTCCGCGATAAAGGTACAGAAACAAGGATTGCTGCTTCATGTGCTTTCCTAGCAGCTTCGTCAGCGAGGTCGTTGCCGGAGATACCGCAATGGCCAGGCAGCCACTGAAACACGACGTCGTGTCCTTTCGCTATCATACGATGGTGCATTTCTCGTATCTCCGACACTAGTTGTTCACAGGACCCGCGACGAAGAGACGACAGAAGACATTGTAAGGCCGCCTTCGAATCGCAGAATATTGCCCACCGATTAGGGGGTTGGTTGTTAATGTAATCAACGGCACCTCGGAGGGCAACAAGCTCCGACCCGGTCGATGTTGTCAAGGGAGAAATCTTGTATCGGATGCTAATTGATCGTGATGGTATAACCACTGAGCCGGTGGAGCTGGTCTGAGTGGAAGAGCCATCCGTATATATGTGGACTCGGTCAAAGTAGAAAGTGTGCAAACAATCCAGAGCTGCTTGCTTCAGGGCCAAGGTAGGCAGGTCGGTCTTCTTTCTTATCCCTGGAACCGTAAGACGCACTTGAGGTTGTTTTAAACACCACAAAGCTGAAGTTGAACGTGCTGAGCGTGTGAAGCCCGATGGTAGAGAGGCACAATGGATGCTGACCTCGTTGGAGAAGGACGCCTGTAGTCGTCGTTCTGGCAGGAAGGCAAGAGAGCTTGATTGCATGCGTGAAACATGACGAACGTGGGCCCTAAACGTGTCCGTGCTAATGTAAGTCATGATCGGATGATCTTAAGCCATTATAATGGTTCCTGCTGTTGAGGCGCTCCACGGAAGGCCTAGGCAAACACGTAGTGCCTGTTGTTGCGTTTCGCCTGCGACACGTGGTTTTGCCGGCGCGACTGCGGCGGGGCGGCAGACATTTTGGCCCGATCGTCGTCGCCGCAACACTCATCGCCAGGTGTTTCCAGGCGCGACTGCGGCGATGCGACCGCCTAGGGATCATCCTCGCATTCCAGTCATTGTGCCCGAAACAGGCGATGCCAAAGCAGGGATCTCATTCCAGTCATTGGGCCCGAAACAGGCGATGCCAAAGCAGGGATCTCGTTCCAGTCATTGTGCCCGAAACAGGCGATGCCAAAGCAGGGACCATCCTCTCATTACAGTCATTGTGTCCGACCGGCAGCGCCACGACAGGGTGCTACGAGATCGTGCTCGACATGGTGCTACGGCATCGCTACGACAGTGTGCGTCACCATTAGCCCATTGTACATTCACGTGCTCGTCTTTTGAGGGGTTCCTTCTTGCCCTCAACTGCGAGAGTATAAAAACAGCTGCCCCCGGACGCCAAAAGAAGGGCTCCGATTTCTTCTGTTGAGTGAAGTGCTCTCCCGTCTCTCTACTTCGGTCAAACCTGACCGCCAACTCTTTGCGATGTTAAAATAAACAAGTTGTCTCGTTGTTACCAGTCGACTCTTGCTTTGCCGGGACCTTCGGATGCTTCCAATTGTACCCCAGGCCGCCAGGCCAACGCTACCCTTGGGGCTTGCGACCCAGGTACAACCACGGGCGTCAGCGCCGAGTTCCCAACAGATCGTACCAGCAGTCTGATCCAAACATCTGGTTGGCAGCGGTGAGATCGCCTCCGACTTCAAACAACTGTCTGCCAGCGGTGAGATCGCGACAACGGAGGCCAGCAGCAAAGAGATGCAGTTGACTGTATGCTGAGCAGCTCAACGACGATCCGGGAGCAGTGCAACGAGCCCTGTGTGACGACTGGTTGCCTGCAGCGGAACGACTGCGCTGGACTCTTGGCTGCGAGGTTTGGTGAGTGCGGGACTTTCTTCTTCTGAGCTTTGCCAGGCTTTTGTTAGTGTCAGAAACAGAGCTGGTAATTGTGGTTGTCGTTGCTGCCGGGTTAGTTTGCGGCAAGACAATAGTAAGCAGTAGAGAAAGCAGCATTCAGAGCAGCCATGGATTTGAAGTCGTTGCGCAAACCGAAATTGTTGGAGCTTGCAAGAGAGTTGGGTCTGGATGTCTCAGACAAACTAAGAAAACCTGAACTGCTAAAGGCTATTCTTGAGTTAGAGGCTGAGGATGACGAGCTGTCGGAATGCCTTGAGACTATTGAGGAGAGGTCAAAAAGACAGGAGCGCGAACTTAAAGAACAGAAAGAAAAAGAAGAGCGTGAACGTAAAGAACAGAAAGAGCGAGAGCAACAAGAGAAAAAAGAAGAGCGCGAACACGCTTTGGAAATGAAGCATCTCGAGGTAGAGATGGAACGCGCTCGTAATGGAAGTCAGGCACACGGTGCAGGAGAACGCGTATTGTTCAAAATGACTGACCTGATGCGGCCGTTTAAGCTTGGAGAGGACATTGGTTTGTTCCTGGTTAACTTTGAGCGAACGTGCGAGAAGCAGGGGTTCTCTCGGGAAACGTGGCCACAGCGCTTGCTCACTTTGTTACCCGGCGAGGCGGCCGACGTAGTCGCTCGCTTGGATAGAGAGGAGGCAGAGGATTTCGACAAAGTAAAATCGAGTCTGCTAAAAAAGTACCGGCTGTCTGCGGAGGCGTTCCATCGGAAGTTTCGGGAAAATGAGAAAGGCAGAAGTGAGTCATATACAGAGTTTGCGTATAGGCTTATGTCGAACATGCAGGAGTGGCTCAAAGAAGAGAAAGCGTTTGGTGACCACGATAAAGTTCTGCAGTGTTTCGGGCTAGAACAGTTTTATAGTCGGTTACCGGAGAACGTGCGATACTGGGTCTTGGATAGGCCAGACGTGAGTACGGTGGCTAGAGCCGCTGAGCTAGCCGAGGAGATTGTGACGCGTCGAGCTCGCGGAGCTAAGGACGGTCAAAAGGGTGAATTTGGCTCGAAGTTTGAGAGGCCGAAGTTCACACCCATGAGAGCAAAGGGGAACACGCGTAGTGCGGATGCGAGTGGAAGCAGTGCGACCGAACCTAAGGAGACGGCGGCAGCCGAAGCCGAACGCAGAAAGCGGTTCGAGATGAGGCGAGCGGGCGTTTGTTATACGTGCCAGAAGCCGGGTCACTTTTCGGCGCAGTGTCCGGAAACAACACCAAAAGTTGTGTTTTTTTCAATAGGCAGCACTGACGAGAACATGAAGCTTCTCGAGCCTTACATGCGAGACCTCCTCGTAAACGGGAAAGAGTGCCGAGTGCTTCGCGATTCCGCAGCTACGATGGATGTAGTTCACCCGTCTTACGTAGAACCCCATATGTTCACGGGCGAGTGCGCCTGGATCAAGCAAGCCGTGGAAGCTCATAGCGTGTGTCTGCCGGTAGCAAAAGTGCTTATTGAAGGACCTTTCGGAGCGCTTGAGACAGAGGCGGCAGTGTCATCTATGCTGCCACCCCAGTACCCGTACCTATTTTCAAACAGGTCCGATCACCTCCTGCGCGAGAAGGGGCTTTTGTTTGGTGAAGCTAGTGTTCAGGCCTTAACCAGATCGAAGGTTCGGGAGCTCGCTGCAAAGGCGGTAGTTGCGGGGCCGACGTTATCAAACAACGAAAAAGGGTCAGAGGCGCAGCAAGCTGATATTCCGAGCACGCCCGAACTGAATAAACTTGAGTCTGTAACGTTAAAGGCGCCAGATACTGGAGAGGAAACGCCCGACGCGGGAAAGTTAGAAGAGCTATCTACTGATTTGCTTATCGCGCCTACGTCAGACGGACTTGATAGGTTGCTAAAAGTCAGCCGGTCGGCTTTGATAGCCGAGCAAAAAAAGGATGGCAGCCTGGAAAACATTCGCTGCAATGTCAAGGAAGGTATCGCCAGGAAAACTGCGCGTTTTGTGGAAAGGGGTGGAGTCCTGTACCGGAAGTATCTAGACCGCAGAGGAGTGGAGTTCGATCAGCTAGTCGTGCCTCAATGCTATCGTCAGGATCTGTTGCGCTTGTCACACGGGGGTTCGTGGTCCGGACACCTAGGAGTTAAGAAAACTAAGGACCGTCTCTTGCAAGAGTACTATTGGCCAGGGTGTTTTCGGGACGCAGACCATTTCGTGAGGACATGTGACACTTGTCAGCGGGTGGGCAAACCAGGGGACAAATCGAGGGCGCCGTTGAAATTGGTACCTATCATTACGGAGCCTTTTAGACGGCTCGTTATTGATACTGTGGGACCTCTGCCGGTAACAGCCACGGGGTACAGACACATTTTGACTGTGGTCTGCCCAGCGACAAAGTTCCCTGAAGCAGTGCCGCTTAAAGAACTCAGCTCAGTTGAGATAGTCAATGCACTACTGTCCATATTTGCGCGAGTTGGTTTTCCTGCGGAAATCCAATCAGATCAGGGCACAGTGTTTACTAGCGCTTTGACGACAACTTTTCTCGAAAGGTGTGGGGTAAAGCTGTTACACAGCTCAGTGTACCACCCACAGTCGAATTCCGTTGAGAAGCTCCACTCCGTCATGAAGCGCGTGTTGAGAGCCTTGTGTTTTGAACATCAAACTGACTGGGAGCTGTGTCTGCCTGGGGTGATGTTTGCTTTAAGGACCGCGCCGCATGCGGCTACGGGGTTTTCGCCAGCTGAACTGGTGTACGGTCGCTCGCTTCGATCTCCGCTTCGCATGCTTCGAGAATCATGGGAAGGTAGGGGCGACGACCCAGTCGTGGTGGAGTACGTACTTAAGCTCCTCGAACGCTTAAGAAGGGCACAGGAGTTGTCAGGTGAAGCAATGACAAAGGCCCAGCAGAGGGCCAAGGTTTATTATGATCGGACAGCCAGGGCCCGTCGTTTTGAGGTTGGCGATGAGGTCATGATATTGCGCACATCGCTAAACAACAAACTAGACGTGCAGTGGGAGGGCCCAGCACGAATTGTTCAGAAACTGTCGGACGTTAACTACGTGGTAAGTCTGCCAGGAAAGCGGAAAGCACAGCAAGTTTACCACTGTAATCTGCTCAAACCTTATAGACAACGGGAAGCAGTGGTGTGCATGATGATAAACGTTCCTGAAGAGCTTCCAGTCGAGCTTCCGGGACTAGGCTCAGTGACGAACAGGGAAGACACCGGTCAAGTCATTAGTGACCTTATCAGTAAAGCACCGCTGTCGCCCGAGCAGAAAACCGAACTACACCAGCTATTACAAGAGTTTCAAGGTCTGTTCTCTGAGAGGCCTGGTAGGACTTCTGTACTTACTCATGATATAGAACTTACCTCCACAGAGCCAGTACGATCCAAGGCGTATCGGGTGTCACCCCGCCAGAGCGATATTATGGAGGCTGAGGTAAAGAAAATGCTACAGCTCGGTGTTATTGAGGCAGGTGAGAGTGATTATACCTCCCCTTTGATTTTAGTTGAGGTACCGGGCAAGGAACCTCGTCCTTGCGTCGACTACCGCAGGCTTAATTCCATCACTAAGGATCAAATTTATCCGATCCCTAACATCGAGGAGCGCCTTGAGAAAGTTAGTAGCGCTCAGTTTATTTCCACCCTAGATCTTGTCAGGGGTTATTGGCAGGTTCCACTTACAGAAGAGGCTAGTAGGTATGCGGCGTTCATTTCACCAATGGGAACATTCCGTCCTAAAGTGTTGAGTTTTGGTTTGAAGAACGCGCCATACTGTTTTTCAAGTCTCATGGATAAAGTGTTGCGGGGACAGCAAGAATTCGCTTTACCGTATCTAGACGACGTAGCGATATTCTCCGCATCCTGGTCTGAGCATAGGACACACTTGCGGGCAGTGCTAACCCGCCTGCGCGAAGCGGGCTTGACAGTCAAGGCTCCTAAGTGCCAGTTAGCACAGGCCGAGGTTGTCTACCTCGGTCACGTGATTGGTCAGGGTCGTCGCCGCCCCTCTGAAATAAAAGTGGCCGCTGTGCGAGACTTTCCGCAACCGCGCACCAAGACCGATATTCGGTCGTTCTTGGGTGTCGCCGGCTACTATCAGAGGTACATCCCTAGGTACTCTGATATCGCGGCTCCCCTGACGGATGCTCTAAGAAAGACAGAGCCTCAAACAGTCGTCTGGGACGAGACCAAGGAAAGAGCTTTTAGCGCCCTAAAGAGTGCCCTAACAAGCCAGCCTGTGCTACGATCGCCAGACTATACAAAAGGGTTCATTGTTCAGTGCGATGCTAGTGAGCGAGGCATGGGCGTTGTACTGTGCCAACGGGAAAATGGAGAAGTAGAACACCCCGTCCTGTATGCTAGTCGTAAGCTGACCAGTCGTGAGCAGGCGTATAGCGCCACCGAGAAAGAGTGTGCGTGTCTCGTGTGGGCCGTTCAGAAATTGTCATGCTATCTAGCCGGCTCGAGGTTTATCATTGAGACGGATCACTGCCCTCTCCAATGGCTGCAGACCATCTCTCCCAAAAATGGCCGCCTCCTGCGCTGGAGCCTCGCTTTACAACAATATTCCTTTGAGGTGCGTTACAAAAAGGGGTGTCTCAACGGTAACGCCGATGGCTTAAGTCGAAGCCCCTAACGTAGGAATCAGCCTCAAAATTGTTTGTTACTGATGTTTTTCTTCCTGAGGCAGGATTTTTTTTAACATATTGCTTTTGTTTAGTGTTTCAAAGTGATGATATGCTTTCTAGTGCAATTTTTCAATTTGTGGACGCGTTCTGAGTGATGCTAGACTACTGTAAGGAACTAGGCAGTGGTATAAAAAGGGGAAAGAGCCTGGCAGGGCTTAGTGAGGGTTGTGCCGTGCTTGCTGACTGAGCGGTTGAGTTTCAGCGTAGTTCTAACGCTTGCCGGGAACGAGAACAAAAATGTGAACTCTCCCGAAGTCACTTTGCAGTGTCTCGTGCGAACCTGAACGAGAGAACGAGGCCTTCTCTGTGCGCTGCGCTCAAGAAACGTCGAGGGACGCCCGACTTCGGTTATGAGCATCATCGAGCGACATCCCTCCGGACAGCGGATGCAGTCCCCTGTCCATCGGGATCTCCTTCCCCCGGCGGGGCGGTCTGTTGCGTTTCGCCTGCGACACGTGGTTTTGCCGGCGCGACTGCGGCGGGGCGGCAGACATTTTGGCCCGATCGTCGTCGCCGCAACACTCATCGCCAGGTGTTTCCAGGCGCGACTGCGGCGATGCGACCGCCTAGGGATCATCCTCGCATTCCAGTCATTGTGCCCGAAACAGGCGATGCCAAAGCAGGGATCTCATTCCAGTCATTGGGCCCGAAACAGGCGATGCCAAAGCAGGGATCTCGTTCCAGTCATTGTGCCCGAAACAGGCGATGCCAAAGCAGGGACCATCCTCTCATTACAGTCATTGTGTCCGACCGGCAGCGCCACGACAGGGTGCTACGAGATCGTGCTCGACATGGTGCTACGGCATCGCTACGACAGTGTGCGTCACCATTAGCCCATTGTACATTCACGTGCTCGTCTTTTGAGGGGTTCCTTCTTGCCCTCAACTGCGAGAGTATAAAAACAGCTGCCCCCGGACGCCAAAAGAAGGGCTCCGATTTCTTCTGTTGAGTGAAGTGCTCTCCCGTCTCTCTACTTCGGTCAAACCTGACCGCCAACTCTTTGCGATGTTAAAATAAACAAGTTGTCTCGTTGTTACCAGTCGACTCTTGCTTTGCCGGGACCTTCGGATGCTTCCAATTGTACCCCAGGCCGCCAGGCCAACGCTACCCTTGGGGCTTGCGACCCAGGTACAACCACGGGCGTCAGCGCCGAGTTCCCAACAGATCGTACCAGCAGTCGGATCAAAACACTGTGCTTGCACGCTCTGAAGTTCCCGAAGATCTGACTTGCATGTTTTAGCAAGCACGCGAGAGCTATAGCGTAGGAATCCGATGAAAAGTGCTCGATATAACTGTAGCATGGATCCCACTGACGATCCCCATGTTTTCCCGGCGATGAACTTGAAGACATGAACAATAGATGTGAGCTTCTTCTTCAAGTGGGCAACGTGAGGGCTCCAAGAGAGGTCCCGGTCCACAATAACACCCAAACAACGATGATTTCTCTTGTAGGAGATAGGCTGGCCATTGGTGCATACTGGATAACGAAACATCGCTTTTCGTGTAAAAGCGACTAACGCACATTTTTCTGTTGAGATAGTAAGGCCTTGTGTGTGAAGATAGTGAGATGCCTGTGTTGCTGATTTTTGTAGCCTTGCGCGAACCTGCAGGCGAGTGACCGTGATGACCAGATGCAGATGTCGTCGGCGTAGATTGAGACCCTCACTTTTTCGGGTAAGGATTCGGCCAGCCCAAGAAGCGTGAGGTTGAAAAGAATAGGGCTTAGAACACCACCTTGGGGAACTCCTCGGCATATGTAGTGGTAGGTAGTCGGACCATCTTCCGTACGTACGAACAAGGACCTTTGTGTCAAGTAGTTTCTGATCCATCAATATACTCGCCTCCTAGTTCAATTGATAAAAGCGCGTCTAGAATGGGTTGATGGTAATCGTTGTCGTAAACGCCTTTCACGTCCAGAAAAAGCGCTACTGATAATCGTTACCAAGATTTTTGCTGTTCTACAGATGACACTAGATCGATCACACTGTCAATCGATGAACGGCCTCGTCGAAATCCCGCCATAGAATCTGGGTAAATGTTGTGGTATTCTAGGTACCATTCGAGACGCATGAGGATCATGCGTTCCATAAGCTTCCCGATGCAGCTGGCAAGTGCTATAGGCCGATACGATGCCAGTTCGAGCGGTGACGTTCCTGCTTTGAGTAGCGGTACCAGGCGGCTGCGTTTCCATTCCTGTGGGACGACACCATCTTGCCATGAACTATTAAAAAGGCTGAGGAGTTCTCTTCGTGCTTCTCGGCCTACGTGGCGCAAAGCAGTATATGTTATGCCATCGGGCCCTGGTGAAGACGAACACCTACAGAGCGCCATAGCAGCTTCTAACTCTTCCATAGAGAATGGAGCCTCCGTACTTGTATCTCGTGGACCGGAGATGTTGTTTAAAGCCATGTCAGGGACTAAAACTGTGCCACCGGCGATTTTCGCGCAAAATTGCTCTGCAGCGTCTATCTCACGGCGGTTTTGATAGAGAGCGAGGGCGTTAAAAGGGTGTTGTTGCTGGGGTCTTGAGCAAAGACCCCGTAGGGTACGCCACACACGGGACAATGGCTTGCGGGGGTCTAGTCACTCGCAAAAGCATTTCCATCTTTGATCCGCTTGCTTATCCATTCGGCGTTTTAGCTTCTTTTGCATGCGCCGAGCTTCTCTGAGGTCATGAATTGACTTTGTGCGCTTGTACCTCCTTTCAGCACGGCGACGTATTGCACGAAGCCTTTCCAATTCAATGTCATTCTCTGTACGCTTTGACGAATGTGCGAAGCAACGCGTGCAATCTTGCATTGCGTCTGCAATTATGTCTTCTAATCTGCGTGCGATATGATTCTTGCAGGTGTCTTCTACACGAGCTTGAAAGACTGACCAGTCGATTTGGCGAGATACATCCGGTAAGGCGGCGTCTAGTCCATCATTTCTCACATAGGTCGGAATATGATCACTTCCATGGGTTTCAATATCAGTCAACCACTGCACGCTCGAAGTCAGGCAACGTGACACCAAAGTCAAGTCAAGGCAGCTGATGTACGTTGTTCCTCGTAGAAATGTCGGACTTCCGTCATTTAGAAGACACAGGTTGAGGCCTGATGCAAAGGATATTAGTGACCTGCCCCTCGAATTTATCCTGGAGCTTCCCCATATATGGTGGTGAGCGTTGAATTCCACTGTTATTATCCAAGGACCGGGAGTAGCAGCCATAATATCTTCTAGTCTTTTGCTGTCAAACTGACTTGTTCGGGATAGGTAGACGCCAATAATAGTAAAAGACAGCCTCTTCTTTTTCACACTAACACAGACGTATTGGTTACCGTCGTGTGGTGCTACGGGTTGCGAAATATACATTAGGTCCTTGCGAATGGAAACCAGAACCTTACTACTACGGACACACGTGGTTGAAACAAAAGGTTCATATCCTGATAGTCTTATGGAGGCTGATAAGTTCGGTTCACAGATCACCAGTATAGGAAAGCGGTAGTCAAACACGAACTGTCGAAAATCCGAAATATGTGACCTCAGGCCTCTCGCATTCCATTGGAATATGGAGGTACTTCTGACATCATCCCGGAACGATCGTTGTTGCTTTCGATGAGCCATGGTTCTGCTGTAGAAGTTCTCAAGCACTGGGCTTCTGAAGGCTCGCTAGAAACGGATTGATGACATCCAGCACTTGCAACGCACTTCGAGCTGTTGGTGTCTGTAGCTTGTTCAGAAGAACACGAATAGCACTCACCAGAGAGCTGATGGTGACAACAACTTGTTGATCTTGGTCCGTCAGTTTATCAGGAACAGTGGAAGTGTCCCTTGCTGTAGAAGTCTGATTTCGCTCAGTAGGAGCATGTAGCCTCGGGAGTTCAGGCCAAGCGTCAGCAGCCGGGCTGTTCGTTGCACCTTTGTCCTTTGAGTTGGCTGTGTTTGGCCTGTGCGGAAGAGTGGGTGGTTACCACCCATTACAGCGCCAGCCACGTACATTATAATGTACGTGGCTGGCGCTCTGCAGAGGCTGTGGAGGTTCGTGATCGACGTCGGCGACGCGATCGTCGCCGCCTAATAGATGTTGCTGTTTCTCGCTGAGACGAGTGGTCTCTAACAATTTTCTTCAATATTGCCATTTCCTTGCAAATTAAAGGGCATTCCTTCGAGAATGCATCGTGAGGGCCGCTGCAGTTTGTGCACTTCAGCACACTGGCCTCGCATGTGTTAGTGGTGTGGGGTCCAGTGCAGCGAGAACAGACGGTAGTGCTATTGCACACACTACTCACATGGCCAAGCTTCATGCACTTCCAGCACTGCAGCGGTTTTGGTATGAAGGGGCGAACTGCGTGCCGGAAGTGGCCCACTTTTACACGCGATGGTAGGGATTCGCCTTAACACACCGTGACGTGCCGAGACGAAACGCGTATGTGATGATGGTGTTCTGTAGCTGGCTTGATTAAGATCGACAGATCGGAGTCGACAGTGGTCTCGTCAACATCGTAGATTACTCCAATACTGACTTGTTTGCCTAGCGGAATATGAGGGCGGACTTTCATCCCGTCAAGTTCCGTGACATTGCGCAAAGAATCCAACGCAGCCGCGTGTTCTACGTCAATCGCTAGGACGTTCTACGGGTGTTCACTCTGATGTCTTTGATTTCATTCGGAACCAGTGCCTCTAGATGTGAAGACACGGCTTGCCTGTTGAGGCGTCTCAGGTTGTCAGTAGCGAGAACTGGCGCGAACAGGATGGTGAGCTCCTCGGTATTCCGCGAAGATCTCACGGTGGACTCACTCGAATTCGAGGATGCGCTGAGAAACCTTCGTTTGGCTTTACGACTCCGCACCAGCTCGAAGCTGTCGTCACAAGAATCTTCACTGTTGACATAGTACTGCATGATGTCGTCGCTGTCAGTGTCGCTCTCGGTGCCGTTGCGCTTCCAGGAGGCAGCCGCCGCGGGCACTGCCGAGTCCGGCGGACGCGCGTGAGACTCCATCTCCATCGCAGTTAAGGAGGAAACAGTAGTTCACTGTCAAAGTCTAAGAAATCCACAAAATAAGTAGAGCTGGAAGACTCGGCGTTCTGCCTGAAAGGCACTTCATCTTCGTTCTATCGATAAAAGGTACGGACTGCAATCGATACCAGTGATCTGCTCCTTAGCACACGTCATTGAAGTATCAAAGCATTTATTAAAGTAATAAAACACAGACTTTAATAACACAAGTCCAATAAAACAACATTCTGCGAATTTTGTAGAACAATGACATGTGAACTATGTTTGTCGGTTATTATATCTACATTTATGGACCAAATATTCAGCCGCGTTGAGCGCCCCTAGCAGGAAAAGTACGAGTTAAAGTATACGACCATATTACAGTAGCTCCACTTAAGTGCTTCATACTGGAAGGCGCCGCGGTTGATTTTTCGGCCTCTGTGGCGACCGCTGGGACTTGAGAGTTTGCGGGCCCTGGTTGCATCTTATTCGTCGCCGTCGACCATGGGCTCCGGCGACGGCGTCTGCGGGTCTCTGACAACGCGAAACGCAGAGCGAGCGGCTGCAGCTCACTGTGCCGTCTATAATGAATTCCCCGCCAGTCAGAGGCCAAGCACCCTGCACAGGCTGCCATACCTGTTGCGACGGTGGTGCAATGGGACGGTGGTGCAGCGGTTAGCGCGCTCGGCTTCGGAGAGGTCGCAGTGGCGGTGGGGCAGAGGGTCGATTCCTCACCATGGTTGCTTCTTTAGGGCGCTACTCTTAGGCACCCATTCCTTCGATGAGCGTCGGCGGACCTCGGCGCCGCTTCTAACCGCGCGAACGAGCACAGCGAGAGATGTAAGAGCGAACGCGGAGCGCAGTGGGGATGAAAGGCGTCGATAGCGAAGAGAGCGCGAGGAGGAAAGCGGAGGAGTAGATTATGGCGAAAAGGTGAGAAGAAAACCGTAGGGCTGCGCAAGATGGGCTCTGCGGTGACAACCACTACGAGATGGCGCCAGAGTAGCGCACCGTCGTCTATTCACCTTTGGCATGCGGCGAGCGCGTCGGCTGATACTATTTATTTATTTATTTATTTACAATACTGGGGCGGAGGTGGCAGTCTCTTACAAGACCAAAGCAAGAGGGCATTATCACTACAATGCAATGAACACTACGTACCTATATTTTGACAGGCGGCATAAAATAACAGTACACATTTTGAAACTGAAAATAATAACGCTAGTTACATGCAAACAGGACGGAAGACCAATTTATGCACCACAAAAGATACACACACCTAGAAAGCAGCCAACTGGCTCTTTGCTACGAAGCAGAATATAGAAAAAAAAGAAAGATACCAAAGACTAGTTACTAAACATATTTACAATTTTCGAGGTGAAATCCCGAAAGGATTCGATGTTAGTAATGGATAGGTCTAAACGATTCCATTCAGTGATTGTCAGCTGGGAGAAAGAATATTTGAAGCAACCGTTGTTATAAGCGTATTCCCTTAGGGTGTATGCATGTTTGTTTGTTAGTGTCCGAGATTCTGCAAGAAAGATATATTTGGACGCATCGATCAGTCTGCGCCTGTGCAGGACTTGGTGCATAAACCTCAGACGTGCCAGTCTTGCTCTTGTCTCGAGTGTTGGCAGTACGAAAGATGCTGAAGGGTTTCTAGGCGACTCGGTTCGCTGATACTTGTTATGAATTAACCTGACGACCTTCCTTTGTATACCCGTTCAATTTTGGCTAAAAAAGTGACAGTATTCGGAAACCATACAGTGTTAGCATATTCTAAGATTGGGCGCACGAATGTTGCGAGATGAAGAGCTTAGTATGTATCGGTGCGAATGGTAGGCGCCTTCGTAGGAGAAACAGTTTACGCAGAGCCGCTGCTGTGACGTTGTTCATTTGCTTATCCCATCTCAGATCCGAAGTCACGGTGACACCGAGATATTTCTGCTGTGTAACTCTTTGCAATGGTGTGTTACTTGTGTAAGTAAAGCGGGATGGTTCCTTTTTCCTTGTTATCGTCATACAGAATGTTTTTGGTATGTTGATACACAAATCGCTGCATGAGCGGAGGTCTGTCTGCGGCGGCTGCTGAGAACCGCGCCCACGCGACACCCACGCCCAGCCTCTCGCGATCTCCCGATTAGAATGGCAGTCGCGCCACTCTACGCTCCGTTTGGAATGTGCTGCACGAGACGAATTGTTCGCGCCATTCAATACATCGAGAAATGAAAATGCGTATAGAGCTACGCTCAAATTTCGCGTTAGGGAGTATCGTAATCGTTGGTGAATTTTTTGTTGTTGTTGTTAGGTGAAGATGACGTAATTTGTGTGCCGTTTTTCTGCCACGGTTTTGTGTTGACAGCGGGGTCGCATGATGAGCCAAATAATGCTCTCACATAAAAAAAAAAAGAAAGTCACCGTTTTCGGTTACGTCTATTCGAAACGTTGACGCTCGCAAATATACCGCGACGGCAATTTCTGTCGGCGACGTCCTCGGCTCGTAAGCATTCACTGACGCTGTGGTGCTAGTTTGACGTCGTCGCGTCGGTCGGGAGACGCCTTCCACTGGAATTACAGGCCTGCCCAGACATTTACTGCGTGGCGGGGTGACGAGCGACGCACAGCGGCCTCGAACGAAGAACCAGGCACCTATGGACAAAGGGCGCAGGCTCCCTCGAAAGCGAAGCCGCGTCCGGAGCGAAAGCTCATTCTTGGTTCCGTCACGCGCGCGCATTTTACTGTTTGTAGGCGAGCCGCGTGCTGCCTCCCTCCCCGAGGCGCAGTCGCCTTTTCGGTCCTTTTTCGAGACCCTATGTCGAGGATGCTGGCCGACCGGAGCCCATAACTCGAAAGATACAAATACGCGGCACTATGACGACAAGAGCCGAACTTGTACCACAAAGACCGCTGCAAAAACTGGCGTGCCTAAGCTGAAATTCAGGATTTCAGAAACCTGAAAAGAATTCGCATGCTTGAGGTATACGGTGAAAGCAACAACCGCAGCACTATCTGAGGCGATGAAAGGCGAAGCCCGTGAACAAGCACGTGCAAAAGAAACACAAAAAGAACCTCCAGGCCAAAAGGTAATCGGGCGCACAAAATTCGGTTTCGGAGCTAGGAAGAAAAACCACGCCAAGAGTAAGCGCCAAATGTGAAAGGGGAAAATGCGAACCGTTCTCTGGACGTCTTTCGAGCGAATACTCTCAGCGTCCGGGAAAGCGGGCGGGCGCGCATCGTAGCGCGTCGAGAGTGGACCGCGGTTATGGGACACCAAGGGGTCGCCGGCTCGAGCGTCCGCTGCCGCAGACACGCGAAGCCCCGAATGTGAGAGACAACGGCGGACGGGAAAGAGCGAGAAGACAGACAGGCGAGCGAACGAGGGAAATAGCCCCAACGGTCGAGGCGTCGCGTCACGTCGTCGTTGTTTGACTTCGTTTTACGCCCTTCGATCTCGTAAAACAAACGCCCGCGCCACGCGGGTGCAATACGGAAACGACCACACGGACACGAAGAGAAACGATGTCGAGAAAGCCTGGCGAGGAAGGATTTCGGCAAATCGAACGAAATGGAATAAAGCCCGGGGCGCGTACTGCGGGGAACAAGGGAGGGCGAAGGGCGCAAACCACGTGGAGGCCGCGCGAAAAGACAAAGGGAGTGCCGGGCAAGGAAGGGAAGTGCGCGTTCGGGGGCCCGGAGACAAAGTGGCGTAACCGGGCTCTCCAAGAGGGAGCCGGCAGTTTGGGCCCGTTTTACTGCGTCGGCGAACCCCGCGGATGGCGGACAGGCCTTTCCGGCGTCGTCCGTGCTTTCCCGGCCTATTTACGAGCTTCGTAAACCGGGCTCTCCCGCCGGCCGCCGCCGGGTCGCGAGGACAATGGCTACACAAGACACACAGCGCACGCACGCACGCCAGCACGCGCGGTCCCCGCCGCAGACAACAGCGATACCGCCGCCACTCTCGCTCCGTACGTTTCACTCGGCCGCGGAGACGATGCGGAAAAACGGCCTTCCAGGAGCCGCAGACACGTAACGCGACAAGCACTATACGGCCGGCGTGGGGCTTTTCTTTGTGCGCTGGCTGAGCTTGTTTGTTCCTCCTCCGCCTTCCTTACCTTGCGCTCAACCATCCGCAGCTTGTCTTCTTTCTTGCACCTTCCGACCCCGCAACAACAACGAGCGGTGCCAGTGGTTCTCCGCAACGAGCGCTGGCGGTCGCTGGACGCGGCCGAGGAAACGGTTGTTTATGGGCGCTGCTCCGCGGCAGGCGCTTCGTTCCGGCCCGTTTGAGGCAATCCTCGAGAGATGCAGATTTATTCGCTACATTTATGCTTCTGTCCGTTTCTCTCCCGCCCCTCTGCTCCACCTACACTTTCTTTCCTTCTTCTCCAGCACGCCGTCGACACCGTCGTCACCGCCGTACATTTTCCCGCTCAAAAAATAAAAAAAAAGGCTGGGTTGCTTTTTGCAACCCTGTCCCTTATGCTCTATTTGATTTTTGGCTCACGTCATGCCGTCCCCGGTATCTTAGTTTTCTGCACAACGCGCTGCTACTCGTGTTGCTTCAGCTTCGTTTGTTTTGACGCGAAACTAGAATGCATGCTCGCAATAACGCCATACTCTCTCTCGTTACCGTAACTCTTACTCTTTCCTCCTACCCCCGCCTCCTGGCGGGATAAAATGACGGGCCGTGGTACAGAAAGGTTTGCATCATCGCCTTGGGTGTCAAGTCTTATAGCCGCCTTGAAAATGCCACGTTTCATTGCTTGTTCACCCGGAAACTCTTTCACCGCGCGGTCATTCTTGCGTGGTTGACCGCCGAGTTAAGCCAGTGATGCATGCGCTCCGGGTACTTCAGCAGTGTTCGCCTGGAGTAGCCCTACGAAACACAGCGTTCCAGCTCTCCCAGATGCTGCACGTCGCTGAAAACCAATAATTCTCTCGCTCAACTCGGGATCTGCTGTTTCCCTAAGATTTTGTTTTTTTCACATGTCACCCGAAACAGTGTACAAGGAACAGCTTGCCAATGTCACACTTTGTTCTTGAGGATCAGTGATCTATGCGTACAAACGCCAAATATGACTTTTTATGAACTTATGATATATATATATATATATATATATATATATATATATATATATATATATATATATATATATATATATATATATATATATATATCATCTAACTTGTCTTCGTGAAACAAGATCTCTTCATCAAGAACCATAATTATGAAGCAGCACCAATTGGCCAAGCTTCCTTTTCTTTTGATGGCTTTTCTTCTCGCATATAGTTCAGATTATGGCCCGAAGTCCTGCTACAAACTTTTAAGTTTTCCTCGTAGTATGTACACTGTACACGTCTGAATAACCTTCAATAACTATAGCCATACCGAGTTGCAGATGGGCCAACAGTAATCCCATTAGGAACAGTTACGCGCAGTTCCGGTAGAAACACCCTTTAGATTTTTTGCTAAGTATATATTAGTGTCCTGTTTATCCTAACTCCAAGGACACTTTTTACGCTTAACAAGCGATAGGTGTAAACACAGCAGGCCCCGCTGCATAAGCTCCTTTGTCAGCTTTCTGGGGCAATGCGGCTGCAGCTGCGCGCAACATCGGAGGTTCACTGCTGTTGACACTTGCATGAACAGCTAAAGTTGCTGCACCGACTAAGTTATCTAGCATGAACGACATTTCTAACTACTATGCGAGACCCTTACATTATTACTTACAGCACGAACAAATCAAATACGGATAGAGAGAGACGAACACGTTTATGCCCTTATACCCTTATATACAGCCAGGATTTAAAAAACGGGAGGTGCAGAAAACGACGTATCGACGTGCTCTTGGAGTAGAATGTAAATGTATCGATATAGGCAAGCCCCCGTACATCTCCATTTTGTTGCGTTTCGCCTGCGACACGTGGTTTTGCCGGCGCGACTGCGGCGGGGCGGCAGACATTTTGGCCCGATCGTCGTCGCCGCAACACTCATCGCCAGGTGTTTCCAGGCGCGTCTGCGGCGATGCGACCGCCTAGGGATCCTCCTCGCATTCCAGTCATTGTGCCCGAAACAGGCGATGCCAAAGCAGGGATCTCATTCCAGTTATTGGGCCCGAAACAGGCGATGCCAAAGCAGGGATCTCGTTCCAGTCATTGTGCCCGAAACAGGCGATGCCAAAGCAGGGATCTCATTCCAGTTATTGGGCCCGAAACAGGCGATGCCAAAGCAGGGATCTCGTTCCAGTCATTGTGTCCGACCGGCAGCGCCACGACAGGGTGCTACGAGATCGTGCGCAGCGCCACGACCGGGTGCTACGAGATCGTGCGCAGCGCCACGACAGGGTGCTACGAGATCGTGCGCAGCGCCACGACAGGGTGCTACGAGATCGTGCGCAGCGCTACGACAGTGTGCGTCACCATTAGCCCATTGTACATTCACGTGCTCGTCTTTTGAGGGGTTCCTTCTTGCCCTCAACTGCGAGAGTATAAAAACAGCTGCCCCCGGACGCCAAAAGGAGGGCTCCGATTTCTTCTGTTGAGTGAAGTGCTCTCCCGTCTCTCTACTTCGGTCAAACCTGACCGCCAACTCTTTGCGATGTTAAAATAAACAAGTTGTTTCGTTGTTACCAGTCGACTCATGCTTTGCCGGGACCTTCGGATGCTTCCAGTTGTACCCCAGGCCGCCAGGCCAACGCTACCCTTGGGGCTTGCGACCCAGGTACAACCACGGGCGTCAGCGCCGAGTTCCCAACAGATCGTACCAGCAGTCGATCCCAAACATCTGGTTGGCAGCGGTGAGATCGCCTCCGACTTCAAACAACTGTCTGCTAGCGGTGAGATCGCGACAACGGAGGCCAGCAGCGAAGAGATGCAGTTGACTGTATGCTGAGCAGCTCTACGACGATCCGGGAGCAGTGCAACGAGCCCTGTGTGACGACTGGTTGCCTGCAGCGGAACGACTGCGCGGAATTCCTGCCTGCGAGGTTTGGTGAGTGCGGGACTTTCTTCTTCTGAGCTTTGCCAGGCTTTTGTTAGTGTCAGAAACAGAGCTGGTAATTGTGGTTGTCGTTGCTGCCGGGTTAGTTGCGGCAAGACAATAGTAAGCAGTAGAGAAAGCAGCATTCAGAGCAGCCATGGATTTGAAGTCGTTGCGCAAACCGAAATTGTTGGAGCTTGCAAGAGAGTTGGGTCTGGATGTCTCAGACAAACTAAGAAAACCGGAACTGATAAAGGCTATTCTTGAGTTAGAGGCTGAGGATGACGAGCTGTCGGAATGCCTTGAGACCATTGAAGAGAGAGAGACTGCAAAAAGACAGGAGCGCGAACTTAAAGAGCAAAAAGAAAAAGAAGAGCGCGAACGTAAAGAACAGAAAGAGCGAGAGCAACAAGAGAAAAAAGAAGAGCGTGACCGTCAACACGCTTTGGAAATGAAGCGTCTCGAGATAGAGATGGAACGCGCTCGTAATGGAAGTCAGGCACACGGTGCAGGAGAACGAGTATTGTTCAAAATGACTGACCTGATGCGGCCGTTTAAGCTTGGAGAGGACATTGGTTTGTTCCTGGTTAACTTTGAGCGAACGTGCGAGAAGCAGGGGTTCTCTCGGGAAACGTGGCCACAGCGCTTGCTCACTTTGTTACCCGGCGAGGCGGCCGACGTAGTCGCTCGCTTGGATAGAGAGGAAGCAGAGGATTTCGACAAAGTAAAATCAAGTCTGCTAAAAAAGTACCGGCTGTCTGCGGAGGCGTTCCGTCGGAAGTTTCGGGAAAATGAGAAAGGCAGAAGTGAGTCATATACAGAGTTTGCGTATAGGCTTATGTCGAACATGCAGGAGTGGCTCAAAGAAGAGAAAGCGTTTGGTGACCACGATAAAGTTCTGCAGTGCTTCGGGCTAGAACAGTTTTATAGTCGGTTACCGGAGAACGTGCGATACTGGGTCTTGGATAGGCCAGACGTTTGTACGGTGGCTAAAGCCGCTGAGCTAGCCGAGGAGTTTGTGACGCGTCGAGCTCGCGGAGCTAAGGACGGTCAAAAGGGTGAATTTGGCTCGAAGTTTGAGAGGCCGAAGTTCACACCCATGAGAGCAAAGGGGAACACGCGTAGTGCGGATGCGAGTGGAAGCAGTGCGACCGAACCTAAGGAGACGGCGGCAGCCGAAGCCGAACGCAGAAAGCGGTTCGAGATGAGGCGTGCGGGCGTTTGTTATACGTGCCAGAAGCCGGGTCACTTTTCGGCGCAGTGTCCGGAAACAACACCAAAAGTTGTGTTTTTTTCAATAGGCAGCACTGACGAGAACATGAAGCTTCTCGAGCCTTACATGCGAGACCTCCTCGTAAACGGGAAAGAGTGCCGAGTGCTTCGCGATTCCGCAGCTACGATGGATGTAGTTCACCCATCTTACGTAGAACCCCATATGTTCACGGGCGAGTGCGCGTGGATCAAGCAAGCCGTGGAAGCTCATAGCGTGTGTCTGCCAGTAGCAAAGGTGCTTATTGAAGGACCTTTCGGAGCGCTTGAGACAGAGGCGGCAGTGTCATCTATGCTGCCACCCCAGTACCCGTACCTATTTTCAAACAGGTCCGATCACCTCCTGCGCGAGAAGGGGCTTTTGTTTGGTGAAGCTAGTGTTCAGGCCTTAACCAGATCGAAGGTTCGGGAGCTCGCTGCAAAGGCGGTAGTTGCGGGGCCGACGTTATCAAACAACGAAAAAGGGTCAGAGGCGCAGCAAGCTGATATTCCGAGCACGCCCGAACTGAATAAACTTGAGTCTGTAACGTTAAAGGCGCCAGATACTGGAGAGGAAAATCCCGATTCGGGAAAGTTAGAAGAGCTATCTACTGATTTGCTCATCGCGCCTACGTCAGACGGACTTGATAGGTTGCTAAAAGTCAGCCGGTCGGCTTTGATAGCCGAGCAAAAAAAGGATGGCAGCCTGGAAAACGTGCGCTGCAATGTCAAAGAAGGTATCGCCAGGAAAACTGCGCGTTTTGTGGAAAGAGGTGGAGTCCTGTACCGGAAGTATCTAGACCGAAGAGGAGTGGAGTTCGATCAGCTGATCGTGCCTCAATGCTATCGTCAGGATCTGTTGCGCTTGTCGCATGGGGGTTCGTGGTCCGGACACCTAGGAGTTAAGAAAACTAAGGACCGTCTCTTGCAAGAGTACTATTGGCCAGGGTGTTTTCGGGACGCAGACCATTTCGTGAGGACATGTGACACTTGTCAGCGGGTGGGCAAACCAGGGGACAAATCGAGGGCGCCGTTGAAATTGGTACCTATCATTACGAAGCCTTTTAGACGGCTCGTTATTGATACTGTGGGACCTCTGCCGGTAACAGCCACGGGGTACAGACACATTTTGACTGTGATCTGCCCAGCGACAAAGTTCCCTGAAGCAGTGCCGCTTAAAGAACTCAGCTCAGTTGAGATAGTTAATGCACTACTGTCCATATTTGCGCGAGTTGGTTTTCCTGCGGAAATCCAATCAGATCAGGGCACAGTGTTTACTAGCGCTTTGACGACAACTTTTCTCGAAAGGTGTGGGGTAAAGCTGTTACACAGCTCAGTGTACCACCCACAGTCGAATTCCGTTGAGAAGCTCCACTCCGTCATGAAGCGCGTGTTGAGAGCGTTGTGTTTTGAACATCGAACTGACTGGGAGCTGTGTCTGCCTGGGGTGATGTTTGCTTTAAGGACCGCGCCGCATGCGGCTACGGGGTTTTCGCCAGCTGAACTGGTGTACGGTCGCTCGCTTCGATCTCCGCTTCGCATGCTTCGAGAATCATGGGAAGGTAGGGGCGACGACCCAGTCGTGGTGGAGTACGTGCTTAAGCTCCTCGAACGCTTAAGAAGGGCACAGGAGTTGTCAGGTGAAGCAATGACAAAGGCCCAGCAGAGGGCCAAGGTTTATTATGATCGGACAGCCAGGGCCCGTCGTTTTGAGGTTGGCGATGAGGTCATGTTATTGCGCACATCGCTAAACAACAAACTAGACGTGCAGTGGGAGGGCCCAGCACGAATTGTTCAGAAACTGTCGGACGTTAACTACGTGGTAAGTCTGCCAGGAAAGCGGAAAGCACAGCAAGTTTACCACTGTAATCTGCTCAAACCTTATAGACAAAGGGAAGCAGTGGTGTGCATGATGATAAACGTTCCTGAAGAGCTTCCGGTCGAGCTTCCGGGACTAGGCTCAGTGACGAACAGGGAAGACACCGGTCAAGTCATTAGTGACCTTATCAGTAAAGCACCGCTGTCGCCCGAGCAGAAAACCGAACTACACCAGCTATTACAAGAGTTTCAAGGTCTGTTCTCTGAGAGGCCTGGTAGGACTTCTGTACTTACTCATGATATAGAACTTACCTCCCCAGAGCCAGTACGATCCAAGGCGTATCGGGTGTCACCCCGCCAGAGCGATATTATGGAGGCTGAGGTAAAGAAAATGCTACAGCTCGGTGTTATTGAGGCAGGTGAGAGTGATTATACCTCCCCTTTGATTTTAGTTGAGGTACCGGGCAAGGAACCTCGTCCTTGCGTCGACTACCGCAGGCTTAATTCCATCACTAAGGATCAAATTTATCCGATCCCTAACATCGAGGAGCGCCTTGAGAAAGTTAGTAGCGCTCAGTTTATTTCCACCCTAGATCTTGTCAGGGGTTATTGGCAGGTTCCACTTACAGAAGAGGCTAGTAGGTATGCGGCGTTCATTTCACCAATGGGAACATTCCGTCCTAAAGTGTTGAGTTTTGGTTTGAAGAACGCGCCATACTGTTTTTCAAGTCTCATGGATAAAGTGTTGCGGGGACAGCAAGAATTCGCTTTACCGTATCTAGACGACGTAGCGATATTCTCCGCATCCTGGTCTGAGCATATGGCACACTTGCGGGCAGTGCTAACCCGCCTGCGCGAAGCGGGCTTGACAGTCAAGGCTCCTAAGTGCCAGTTAGCACAGGCCGAGGTTGTCTACCTCGGTCACATGATTGGTCAGGGTCGTCGCCGCCCCTCTGAAATAAAAGTGGCCGCTGTGCGAGACTTTCCGCAACCGCGCACAAAGACCGATATTCGGTCGTTCTTGGGTGTCGCCGGCTACTATCAGAGGTACATCCCTAGGTACTCTGATATCGCGGCTCCCCTGACGGATGCTCTAAGAAAAACAGAGCCTCAAACAGTCGTCTGGGACGAGACAAAGGAAAGAGCTTTTAGCGCCCTAAAGAGTGCCCTAACAAGCCAGCCTGTGCTACGATCGCCAGACTATACAAAAGGGTTCATTGTTCAGTGCGATGCTAGTGAGCGAGGCATGGGCGTTGTACTGTGCCAACGGGAAAATGGAGAAGTAGAACACCCCGTCCTGTATGCTAGTCGTAAGCTGACCAGTCGTGAGCAGGCGTATAGCGCCACCGAGAAAGAGTGTGCGTGTCTCGTGTGGGCCGTTCAGAAATTGTCATGCTATCTAGCCGGCTCGAGGTTTATCATTGAGACGGATCACTGCCCTCTCCAATGGCTGCAGACCATCTCTCCCAAAAATGGCCGCCTCCTGCGCTGGAGCCTCGCTTTACAACAATATTCCTTTGAGGTGCGTTACAAAAAGGGGAGTCTCAACGGTAACGCCGATGGCTTAAGTCGAAGCCCCTAACGTAGGAATCAGCCTCAAAATTGTTTGTTACTGATGTTTTTCTTCCTGAGGCAGGATTTTTTTTAACATATTGCTTTTGTTTAGTGTTTCAAAGTGATGATATGCTTTCTAGTGCAATTTTTCAATTTGTGGACGCGTTCTGAGTGATGCTAGACTACTGTAAGGAACTAGGCAGTGGTATAAAAAGGGAAAGAGCCTGGCAGGGCTTAGTGAGGGTTGTGCCGTGCTTGCTGACTGAGCGGTTGAGTTTTCAGCGTAGTTCTAACGCTTGCCGGGAACGAGAACAAAAATGTGAACTCTCCCGAAGTCACTTTGCAGTGTCCCGTGCGAACCTGAACGAGAGAACGAGGCCTTCTCTGTGCGCTGCGCTCAAGAAACGTCAAGGGACGCCCGACTTCGGTTATGAGCATCATCGAGCGACATCCCTCCGGACAGCGGATGCAGTCCCCTGTCCATCGGGATCTCCTTCCCCCGGCGGGGCGGTCTGTTGCGTTTCGCCTGCGACACGTGGTTTTGCCGGCGCGACTGCGGCGGGGCGGCAGACATTTTGGCCCGATCGTCGTCGCCGCAACACTCATCGCCAGGTGTTTCCAGGCGCGTCTGCGGCGATGCGACCGCCTAGGGATCCTCCTCGCATTCCAGTCATTGTGCCCGAAACAGGCGATGCCAAAGCAGGGATCTCATTCCAGTTATTGGGCCCGAAACAGGCGATGCCAAAGCAGGGATCTCGTTCCAGTCATTGTGCCCGAAACAGGCGATGCCAAAGCAGGGATCTCATTCCAGTTATTGGGCCCGAAACAGGCGATGCCAAAGCAGGGATCTCGTTCCAGTCATTGTGTCCGACCGGCAGCGCCACGACAGGGTGCTACGAGATCGTGCGCAGCGCCACGACCGGGTGCTACGAGATCGTGCGCAGCGCCACGACAGGGTGCTACGAGATCGTGCGCAGCGCCACGACAGGGTGCTACGAGATCGTGCGCAGCGCTACGACAGTGTGCGTCACCATTAGCCCATTGTACATTCACGTGCTCGTCTTTTGAGGGGTTCCTTCTTGCCCTCAACTGCGAGAGTATAAAAACAGCTGCCCCCGGACGCCAAAAGGAGGGCTCCGATTTCTTCTGTTGAGTGAAGTGCTCTCCCGTCTCTCTACTTCGGTCAAACCTGACCGCCAACTCTTTGCGATGTTAAAATAAACAAGTTGTTTCGTTGTTACCAGTCGACTCATGCTTTGCCGGGACCTTCGGATGCTTCCAGTTGTACCCCAGGCCGCCAGGCCAACGCTACCCTTGGGGCTTGCGACCCAGGTACAACCACGGGCGTCAGCGCCGAGTTCCCAACAGATCGTACCAGCAGTCGATCCCAAACATCTGGTTGGCAGCGGTGAGATCGCCTCCGACTTCAAACAACTGTCTGCTAGCGGTGAGATCGCGACAACGGAGGCCAGCAGCGAAGAGATGCAGTTGACTGTATGCTGAGCAGCTCTACGACGATCCGGGAGCAGTGCAACGAGCCCTGTGTGACGACTGGTTGCCTGCAGCGGAACGACTGCGCGGAATTCCTGCCTGCGAGGTTTGGTGAGTGCGGGACTTTCTTCTTCTGAGCTTTGCCAGGCTTTTGTTAGTGTCAGAAACAGAGCTGGTAATTGTGGTTGTCGTTGCTGCCGGGTTAGTTGCGGCAAGACAATAGTAAGCAGTAGAGAAAGCAGCATTCAGAGCAGCCATGGATTTGAAGTCGTTGCGCAAACCGAAATTGTTGGAGCTTGCAAGAGAGTTGGGTCTGGATGTCTCAGACAAACTAAGAAAACCGGAACTGATAAAGGCTATTCTTGAGTTAGAGGCTGAGGATGACGAGCTGTCGGAATGCCTTGAGACCATTGAAGAGAGAGAGACTGCAAAAAGACAGGAGCGCGAACTTAAAGAGCAAAAAGAAAAAGAAGAGCGCGAACGTAAAGAACAGAAAGAGCGAGAGCAACAAGAGAAAAAAGAAGAGCGTGACCGTCAACACGCTTTGGAAATGAAGCGTCTCGAGATAGAGATGGAACGCGCTCGTAATGGAAGTCAGGCACACGGTGCAGGAGAACGAGTATTGTTCAAAATGACTGACCTGATGCGGCCGTTTAAGCTTGGAGAGGACATTGGTTTGTTCCTGGTTAACTTTGAGCGAACGTGCGAGAAGCAGGGGTTCTCTCGGGAAACGTGGCCACAGCGCTTGCTCACTTTGTTACCCGGCGAGGCGGCCGACGTAGTCGCTCGCTTGGATAGAGAGGAAGCAGAGGATTTCGACAAAGTAAAATCAAGTCTGCTAAAAAAGTACCGGCTGTCTGCGGAGGCGTTCCGTCGGAAGTTTCGGGAAAATGAGAAAGGCAGAAGTGAGTCATATACAGAGTTTGCGTATAGGCTTATGTCGAACATGCAGGAGTGGCTCAAAGAAGAGAAAGCGTTTGGTGACCACGATAAAGTTCTGCAGTGCTTCGGGCTAGAACAGTTTTATAGTCGGTTACCGGAGAACGTGCGATACTGGGTCTTGGATAGGCCAGACGTTTGTACGGTGGCTAAAGCCGCTGAGCTAGCCGAGGAGTTTGTGACGCGTCGAGCTCGCGGAGCTAAGGACGGTCAAAAGGGTGAATTTGGCTCGAAGTTTGAGAGGCCGAAGTTCACACCCATGAGAGCAAAGGGGAACACGCGTAGTGCGGATGCGAGTGGAAGCAGTGCGACCGAACCTAAGGAGACGGCGGCAGCCGAAGCCGAACGCAGAAAGCGGTTCGAGATGAGGCGTGCGGGCGTTTGTTATACGTGCCAGAAGCCGGGTCACTTTTCGGCGCAGTGTCCGGAAACAACACCAAAAGTTGTGTTTTTTTCAATAGGCAGCACTGACGAGAACATGAAGCTTCTCGAGCCTTACATGCGAGACCTCCTCGTAAACGGGAAAGAGTGCCGAGTGCTTCGCGATTCCGCAGCTACGATGGATGTAGTTCACCCATCTTACGTAGAACCCCATATGTTCACGGGCGAGTGCGCGTGGATCAAGCAAGCCGTGGAAGCTCATAGCGTGTGTCTGCCAGTAGCAAAGGTGCTTATTGAAGGACCTTTCGGAGCGCTTGAGACAGAGGCGGCAGTGTCATCTATGCTGCCACCCCAGTACCCGTACCTATTTTCAAACAGGTCCGATCACCTCCTGCGCGAGAAGGGGCTTTTGTTTGGTGAAGCTAGTGTTCAGGCCTTAACCAGATCGAAGGTTCGGGAGCTCGCTGCAAAGGCGGTAGTTGCGGGGCCGACGTTATCAAACAACGAAAAAGGGTCAGAGGCGCAGCAAGCTGATATTCCGAGCACGCCCGAACTGAATAAACTTGAGTCTGTAACGTTAAAGGCGCCAGATACTGGAGAGGAAAATCCCGATTCGGGAAAGTTAGAAGAGCTATCTACTGATTTGCTCATCGCGCCTACGTCAGACGGACTTGATAGGTTGCTAAAAGTCAGCCGGTCGGCTTTGATAGCCGAGCAAAAAAAGGATGGCAGCCTGGAAAACGTGCGCTGCAATGTCAAAGAAGGTATCGCCAGGAAAACTGCGCGTTTTGTGGAAAGAGGTGGAGTCCTGTACCGGAAGTATCTAGACCGAAGAGGAGTGGAGTTCGATCAGCTGATCGTGCCTCAATGCTATCGTCAGGATCTGTTGCGCTTGTCGCATGGGGGTTCGTGGTCCGGACACCTAGGAGTTAAGAAAACTAAGGACCGTCTCTTGCAAGAGTACTATTGGCCAGGGTGTTTTCGGGACGCAGACCATTTCGTGAGGACATGTGACACTTGTCAGCGGGTGGGCAAACCAGGGGACAAATCGAGGGCGCCGTTGAAATTGGTACCTATCATTACGAAGCCTTTTAGACGGCTCGTTATTGATACTGTGGGACCTCTGCCGGTAACAGCCACGGGGTACAGACACATTTTGACTGTGATCTGCCCAGCGACAAAGTTCCCTGAAGCAGTGCCGCTTAAAGAACTCAGCTCAGTTGAGATAGTTAATGCACTACTGTCCATATTTGCGCGAGTTGGTTTTCCTGCGGAAATCCAATCAGATCAGGGCACAGTGTTTACTAGCGCTTTGACGACAACTTTTCTCGAAAGGTGTGGGGTAAAGCTGTTACACAGCTCAGTGTACCACCCACAGTCGAATTCCGTTGAGAAGCTCCACTCCGTCATGAAGCGCGTGTTGAGAGCGTTGTGTTTTGAACATCGAACTGACTGGGAGCTGTGTCTGCCTGGGGTGATGTTTGCTTTAAGGACCGCGCCGCATGCGGCTACGGGGTTTTCGCCAGCTGAACTGGTGTACGGTCGCTCGCTTCGATCTCCGCTTCGCATGCTTCGAGAATCATGGGAAGGTAGGGGCGACGACCCAGTCGTGGTGGAGTACGTGCTTAAGCTCCTCGAACGCTTAAGAAGGGCACAGGAGTTGTCAGGTGAAGCAATGACAAAGGCCCAGCAGAGGGCCAAGGTTTATTATGATCGGACAGCCAGGGCCCGTCGTTTTGAGGTTGGCGATGAGGTCATGTTATTGCGCACATCGCTAAACAACAAACTAGACGTGCAGTGGGAGGGCCCAGCACGAATTGTTCAGAAACTGTCGGACGTTAACTACGTGGTAAGTCTGCCAGGAAAGCGGAAAGCACAGCAAGTTTACCACTGTAATCTGCTCAAACCTTATAGACAAAGGGAAGCAGTGGTGTGCATGATGATAAACGTTCCTGAAGAGCTTCCGGTCGAGCTTCCGGGACTAGGCTCAGTGACGAACAGGGAAGACACCGGTCAAGTCATTAGTGACCTTATCAGTAAAGCACCGCTGTCGCCCGAGCAGAAAACCGAACTACACCAGCTATTACAAGAGTTTCAAGGTCTGTTCTCTGAGAGGCCTGGTAGGACTTCTGTACTTACTCATGATATAGAACTTACCTCCCCAGAGCCAGTACGATCCAAGGCGTATCGGGTGTCACCCCGCCAGAGCGATATTATGGAGGCTGAGGTAAAGAAAATGCTACAGCTCGGTGTTATTGAGGCAGGTGAGAGTGATTATACCTCCCCTTTGATTTTAGTTGAGGTACCGGGCAAGGAACCTCGTCCTTGCGTCGACTACCGCAGGCTTAATTCCATCACTAAGGATCAAATTTATCCGATCCCTAACATCGAGGAGCGCCTTGAGAAAGTTAGTAGCGCTCAGTTTATTTCCACCCTAGATCTTGTCAGGGGTTATTGGCAGGTTCCACTTACAGAAGAGGCTAGTAGGTATGCGGCGTTCATTTCACCAATGGGAACATTCCGTCCTAAAGTGTTGAGTTTTGGTTTGAAGAACGCGCCATACTGTTTTTCAAGTCTCATGGATAAAGTGTTGCGGGGACAGCAAGAATTCGCTTTACCGTATCTAGACGACGTAGCGATATTCTCCGCATCCTGGTCTGAGCATATGGCACACTTGCGGGCAGTGCTAACCCGCCTGCGCGAAGCGGGCTTGACAGTCAAGGCTCCTAAGTGCCAGTTAGCACAGGCCGAGGTTGTCTACCTCGGTCACATGATTGGTCAGGGTCGTCGCCGCCCCTCTGAAATAAAAGTGGCCGCTGTGCGAGACTTTCCGCAACCGCGCACAAAGACCGATATTCGGTCGTTCTTGGGTGTCGCCGGCTACTATCAGAGGTACATCCCTAGGTACTCTGATATCGCGGCTCCCCTGACGGATGCTCTAAGAAAAACAGAGCCTCAAACAGTCGTCTGGGACGAGACAAAGGAAAGAGCTTTTAGCGCCCTAAAGAGTGCCCTAACAAGCCAGCCTGTGCTACGATCGCCAGACTATACAAAAGGGTTCATTGTTCAGTGCGATGCTAGTGAGCGAGGCATGGGCGTTGTACTGTGCCAACGGGAAAATGGAGAAGTAGAACACCCCGTCCTGTATGCTAGTCGTAAGCTGACCAGTCGTGAGCAGGCGTATAGCGCCACCGAGAAAGAGTGTGCGTGTCTCGTGTGGGCCGTTCAGAAATTGTCATGCTATCTAGCCGGCTCGAGGTTTATCATTGAGACGGATCACTGCCCTCTCCAATGGCTGCAGACCATCTCTCCCAAAAATGGCCGCCTCCTGCGCTGGAGCCTCGCTTTACAACAATATTCCTTTGAGGTGCGTTACAAAAAGGGGAGTCTCAACGGTAACGCCGATGGCTTAAGTCGAAGCCCCTAACGTAGGAATCAGCCTCAAAATTGTTTGTTACTGATGTTTTTCTTCCTGAGGCAGGATTTTTTTTAACATATTGCTTTTGTTTAGTGTTTCAAAGTGATGATATGCTTTCTAGTGCAATTTTTCAATTTGTGGACGCGTTCTGAGTGATGCTAGACTACTGTAAGGAACTAGGCAGTGGTATAAAAAGGGGAAAGAGCCTGGCAGGGCTTAGTGAGGGTTGTGCCGTGCTTGCTGACTGAGCGGTTGAGTTTTCAGCGTAGTTCTAACGCTTGCCGGGAACGAGAACAAAAATGTGAACTCTCCCGAAGTCACTTTGCAGTGTCCCGTGCGAACCTGAACGAGAGAACGAGGCCTTCTCTGTGCGCTGCGCTCAAGAAACGTCAAGGGACGCCCGACTTCGGTTATGAGCATCATCGAGCGACATCCCTCCGGACAGCGGATGCAGTCCCCTGTCCATCGGGATCTCCTTCCCCCGGCGGGGCGGTCTGTTGCGTTTCGCCTGCGACACGTGGTTTTGCCGGCGCGACTGCGGCGGGGCGGCAGACATTTTGGCCCGATCGTCGTCGCCGCAACACTCATCGCCAGGTGTTTCCAGGCGCGTCTGCGGCGATGCGACCGCCTAGGGATCCTCCTCGCATTCCAGTCATTGTGCCCGAAACAGGCGATGCCAAAGCAGGGATCTCATTCCAGTTATTGGGCCCGAAACAGGCGATGCCAAAGCAGGGATCTCGTTCCAGTCATTGTGCCCGAAACAGGCGATGCCAAAGCAGGGATCTCATTCCAGTTATTGGGCCCGAAACAGGCGATGCCAAAGCAGGGATCTCGTTCCAGTCATTGTGTCCGACCGGCAGCGCCACGACAGGGTGCTACGAGATCGTGCGCAGCGCCACGACCGGGTGCTACGAGATCGTGCGCAGCGCCACGACAGGGTGCTACGAGATCGTGCGCAGCGCCACGACAGGGTGCTACGAGATCGTGCGCAGCGCTACGACAGTGTGCGTCACCATTAGCCCATTGTACATTCACGTGCTCGTCTTTTGAGGGGTTCCTTCTTGCCCTCAACTGCGAGAGTATAAAAACAGCTGCCCCCGGACGCCAAAAGGAGGGCTCCGATTTCTTCTGTTGAGTGAAGTGCTCTCCCGTCTCTCTACTTCGGTCAAACCTGACCGCCAACTCTTTGCGATGTTAAAATAAACAAGTTGTTTCGTTGTTACCAGTCGACTCATGCTTTGCCGGGACCTTCGGATGCTTCCAGTTGTACCCCAGGCCGCCAGGCCAACGCTACCCTTGGGGCTTGCGACCCAGGTACAACCACGGGCGTCAGCGCCGAGTTCCCAACAGATCGTACCAGCAGTCGATCCCAAACAATTTAGAGAGTTCATGCACCGTCCGGATGATGCAAGTCGGCTGGCGGTACACATGCTATCCGTCGCAGAAAAATGCCGTGACGCGCTTTTTGAATCCTGGTCGCGCACATGATAGCGTGTCACTCCATAATACTCGAATCATTGCTCAAATCTTGAGGGGCGACCCGGATGTGGTCGTATATATTATACTGACCCCATGGAGTTCTCTGTCTCTCCAATGCAAGACGGAGAACGGGAACATTTGTATAGGTCTTCTGCCAGGCACATTATAACGGATGAGACATTTGAACGCACTGATTCTTTCTCTACGCAGAGCGACGGGCGCATCTACAAGCTGGAAGAACGCGCCGAGAGGTGATGCGTGTAGTTAAAAAAAAAAAAAAAAAGCCTGCGAGAGCGCGCTCTCAGTTTTGCCCGCGCTTGCGTGTATGTATGAGCGTGCGTGCGTGCTTGGAGCACTGACAATAGCGCCGGCTTTATAAAGCCACGCTGGCGTGTTCCTTCACGGCAGCCGCGGAAAGGGGCCATTAATTTCCCCAACAGCGGAGAATCGCACAAGAAAAGCCCGCTGAGCTCGCTGTCCAAAGAGGAGGCACCCTGGGGGACGCCCCGGTGAGATATTCGGCCCGCACACCTGGCCCTCCCCGCGAGCGCTGCGAGCCCCTTTGCGTGGCCCGCAACGCAGACCGTGCGCTTAGAGAGAGATAGCAACTTCCTCCGCAAATGAAGTGTGCGGCTGATGGCGCAGAGATTGCTTCCCCCAGAGTGGCCTTGCCAGCGAGGATGTCGTGCGAGCAGTTCTTGTTTCTACCTCTTTGTTTTCCTTTCCACTACGCCTTGTTGCTTATTTTTGTGAGATTGATCACTATCAACACGTTTATCATGAGCACTCGGCAAAATGGCTATATGCGTGATCACTGCAGATAAAACAGAGTAAAATACCACAAGCACAACGTCTCACGTTTCCTTTATTTTTTCTTATTATTTTTTAAACAAGATTAAACGCCCTTTGCTTAGCAACTCGAGAAATAACCGAGAGAGCCTAACAGAGGCCACGTCGTTCTTGAACATTCCATTTCCTTGGTAAAGGTTACGAAAACAAAACAATAGGAAAAGAAAAACGAGTGACAAGAAACTTGTAGTTGCCGGTGGGGTAGAGATCGCTTACAATTACCTATTGCTCAAGTTTAAGCGTTATGCTGCGAGTGCAATTTCTTTGCACTGTTTCTGTTACACTCTCTAATATTCCAAACCATAAGAGTGGGAAGCTGAAACCCTCACCTCTCGGCTCTGGTAACAACCCCGCCTCTGGCTATGCCACTGTGCATTGTATTCCATTCTTTTTTTTTTTGGGGGGGGGGCGATGTTATGGCTCTCGTTCAGGTAATGACACTATTGTTGTCGAGATAAGAAATCATATAGAAAGATGGAGGAAGAAAATGTGTTTTCGCTCCTTTCATTTTTCAGAATGCTGTTTGTAATCACACATCGATCCCTACTGTGCTCTAACGTCGGGTGCCACGTTTGTTTTTGCCTGAAAACGCAGCACGCCATGCTGAAATCCATAGCTATGACATTAAAGATTTGAAGTATCAGTATCAAACTCATATTTCTCCTATTTTAGGACATGTCAAGCAAGGACTGAAGCAAAAATGTAACACATATGAGACGTTAGTATAGAGACGCGGCAAGGGTGCTATAGCACCCTTGACGCGTTATATATATATATATATATATATATATATATATATATATATATATATATATATATATATATATATATATATATAATGCACTGCTGAATATACCACGAGAAACCATTATGGAGTCGCAAACTCGAAAAAGAAGAAAGAAAATTATGGGGGTCTCAAACACTGCGGGAATCTGTTTAAGCGAAGTTTCCTCGTGTTTGCGGGAAACGTTTTTCTTTAGCGACAATTTGCGAGTTTAGCCTGCACGGCAAACTTGAAGATATTTCACCAGTAAGGAACTCGCAGAATAAACTTGTATCGCTCCGACTCCGCGTACACGCCTGACAGACGCTATAGTCTGTCTCACAAATAAAAAAAAAATTAAGAAAACGCAAGAAACTGCGATACCATCCAAGTGATACACTCGTGTTTCAAACCATTCTGTGCTGCCTCTCGACAACTGCTGTGCTTCACGCTTCTGGACGAAACGTATAATTGAGCCCATCAGGCTCACCACCACTACCGCACGGCAAATGGCGATCCTTCATCAGCTGCCGTGACCTGTTATGACCAGCAGGCAGCAGGCAGCCGCCAGCACCCGGAAGGTGGAGAAGGCGAAGAGATATTTTAATTTAATACGTTCAAGAGACCTGTTTTTTCTTGACCGTAAAACACGAAAACACCAAAGAGCTTTGATGGTCTGATGTAATACAAAGAGGCAAATCTTAGGACCTAGAATAAAAGAGAGATTAAAAGAAAGAAAGAAAGAAAGAAAGAAAGTCTGACAATATATCTGGGGAATTTTACAGTAAGTACTGTTGAATTTGGACTTCAGCAAGGCGATGGGCCAGCGGCTTTATTAATGTTCATGAGGGTACTTTGCATACAGGGCTCCCCCTCCCCCCCCCCAAGAAAAAGAAGAGAGAGAGAGAGAGAGAAGGAGCAGTGCGTAAATGCACGAGCGTTCTCACGGCGCCGGCGCGCACGTACATGCCGGCCTGCTTGTAAGCGCTCAGGAAAGCGCACAATAGGGCACTTGCATATTCACGGCACCACATCATTCAACGCCTAATTCGTACTCAACGAGACTAAAAAATGCCTTGCGAACACGGCGATCCAGACAAAGCCTTCATTCACGTGCTGCGCCACCGGCTTTTGCACGTGCTGTAACGCGCAGTAAATCTCCGCAGAGCTCAAAGGCTCTTCATGACCTGGAGCGAGCCATTTGCGGCCAGCGAACAAGTGCTGTTGGCCACGGGTCACGAGGCCTTTGTTTTGGGCACAACTGGAGTTGCGCGCCAGATGGGCAGCCGTATTGTTCGCACTTGCGCGCAGCCGAGCATCCCCTCAGCTTGTGCGCGAACGTTACGTGTAAATTAAGCTTCGCATCGTGGCTCCTCTCCTGAAGAATAGATATTCGCGGAAAGCGCATATTACGGCTCTCGGCACTCCTGTGAACCCATTCGGACAAAGCCTCCCCCGTGCAGCGGTGCCTCAACACTTATGTATATTTTAAATAAAGAGCAAGGGCCGAATTCACCAAGATTCTCGTTCGTAAAAACCTTAGCCACTGGCCATCCACTTTCGCTAATTATATGTCCAGCATCATGATTGACCGCTAGGAATACGCTCTTATACGAACAATTCTATAGACTACATAAAAGCTTGTCGTGAATCCCAGCCCACGTGCTGCCACAAGACCTACAGTTATACAGTGCCCTCCCGTCCTACACGAGAAGGTCGAGACATACATTGTATTTGGATCGGACTGCTGGTACGATCTGTTGGGAACTCGGCGCTGACGCCCGTGGTTGTACCTGGGTCGCAAGCCCCAAGGGTAGCGTTGGCCTGGCGGCCTGGGGTACAACTGCAAGCATCCGAAGGTCCCGGCAAAGCATGAGTCGACAGGTAACAACGAAACAACTTGTTTATTTTAACATCGCAAAGAGTTGGCGGTCAGGTTTGACCGAAGTAGAGAGACGGGAGAGCACTTCACTCAACGGAAGAAATCGGAGCCCTCCTCTGGCGTCCGGGGGCAGCTGTTTTTATACTCTCGCAGTTGAGGGCAAGAAGGAACCCCTCAAAAGACGAGCACGTGAATGTACAATGGGCTAATGGTGACGCACACTGTCGTAGCGATGCCGTAGCACCATGTCGTGGCGCTGCGCACGATCTCGTAGCACCTGGTCGTGGCGCTGCCGGTCGGACACAATGACTGTAACGAGAAGATGGTCCCTGCTTTGGCATCGCCTGTCTCGGGCACAATGACTGGAACGAGATCCCTGCTTTGGCATCGCCTGTTTCGGGCCCAATAACTGGAATGAGATCCCTGCTTTGGCATCGCCTGTTTCGGGCACAATGACTGGAACGAAATCCCTAGGCGGTCGCATCGCCGCAGACGCGCCTGGAAACACCTGGCGATGAGTGTTGCGGTGACGACGATCGGGCCAAAATGTCCGCCGCCCCGCCGCCGTCGCGCCGGCAAAACCACGTGTCGCAGGCGAAACGCAACAGACCGCCCCGCCGGGGAAAGGAGATCCCGATGGACAGGGGACTGCATCCGCTGTCCGGAGGGATGTCGCTCGATGATGCTCATAACCGAAGTCGGGCGTCCCTTGACGTTTCTTGAGCGCAGCGCACAGAGAAGGCCTCGTTCTCTCGTTCAGGTTCGCACGGGACACTGCAAAGTGACTTCGGGAGAGTTCACATTTTTGTTCTCGTTCCCGGCAAGCGTTAGAACTACGCTGAAAACTCAACCGCTCAGTCAGCAAGCACGGCACAACCCTCACTAAGCCCTGCCAGGCTCTTTCCCCTTTTTATACCACTGCCTAGTTCCTTACAGTAGTCTAGCATCACTCAGAACGCGTCCACAAATTGAAAAATTGCACTAGAAAGCATATCATCACTTTGAAACACTAAACAAAAGCAATATGTTAAAAAAAATCCTGCCTCAGGAAGAAAAACATCAGTAACAAACAATTTTGAGGCTGATTCCTACGTTAGGGGCTTCGACTTAAGCCATCGGCGTTACCGTTGAGACTCCCCTTTTTTTAACGCACCTCAAAGGAATATTGTTGTAAAGCGAGGCTCCAGCGCAGGAGGCGGCCATTTTTGGGAGAGATGGTCTGCAGCCATTGGAGAGGGCAGTGATCTGTCTCAATGATAAACCTCGAGCCGGCTAGATAGCATGACAATTTCTGAACGGCCCACACGAGACATGCACACTCTTTCTCGGTGGCGCTATACGCCTGCTCACGACTGGTCAGCTTACGACTAGCATACAGGACGGGGTGTTCTACTTCTCCATTTTCCCGTTGGCACAGCACAACGCCCATGCCTCGCTCACTAGCATCGCACTGAACAATGAACCCTTTTGTATAGTCTGGCGATCGTAGCACAGGCTGGCTTGTTAGGGCACTCTTTAGGGCGCTAAAAGCTCTTTCCTTTGTCTCGTCCCAGACGACTGTTTGAGGCTCTGTCTTTCTTAGAGCATCCGTCAGGGGAGCCGCAATATCAGAGTACCTAGGGATGTACCTCTGATAGTAGCCGGCGACACCCAAGAACGACCGAATATCGGTCTTTGTGCGCGGTTGCGGAAAGTCTCGCACAGCGGCCACTTTTATTTCAGAGGGGCGGCGACGACCCTGACCAATCACGTGACCGAGGTAGACAACCTCGGCCTGTGCTAACTGGCACTTAGGAGCCTTTACTGTCAAGCCTGCTTCGCGCAGGCGGGTTAGCACTGCCCGCAAGTGTGTCATATGCTCAGACCAGGATGCGGAGAATATCGCTACGTCGTCTAGATACGGTAAAGCGAATTCTTGCTGTCCCCGCAACACTTTATCCATGAGACTTGAAAAACAGTATGGCGCGTTCTTCAAACCAAAACTCAACACTTTAGGACGGAATGTTCCCATTGGTGAAATGAACGCCGCATACCTACTAGCCTCTTCTGTAAGTGGAACCTGCCAATAACCCCTGACAAGATCTAGGGTGGAAATAAACTGAGCGCTACTAACTTTCTCAAGGCGCTCCTCGATGTTAGGGATCGGATAAATTTGATCCTTAGTGATGGAATTAAGCCTGCGGTAGTCGACGCAAGGACGAGGTTCCTTGCCCGGTACCTCAACTAAAATCAAAGGGGAGGTATAATCACTCTCACCTGCCTCAATAACACCGAGCTGTAGCATTTTCTTTACCTCAGCCTCCATAATATCGCTCTGGCGGGGTGACACCCGATACGCCTTGGATCGTACTGGCTCTGGGGAGGTAAGTTCTATATCATGAGTAAGTACCGAAGTCCTACCAGGCCTCTCAGAGAACAGACCTTGAAACTCTTGTAATAGCTGGTGTAGTTCGGTTTTCTGCTCGGGCGACAGCGGTGCTTTACTGATAAGGTCACTAATGACTTGACCGGTGTCTTCCCTGTTCGTCACTGAGCCTAGTCCCGGAAGCTCGACCGGAAGCTCTTCAGGAACGTTTACCATCAAGCACACCACTGCTTCCCTTTGTCTATAAGGTTTGAGCAGATTACAGTGGTAAACTTGCTGTGCTTTCCGCTTTCCTGGCAGACTTGCCACGTAGCTAACGTCCGACAGTTTCTGAACAATTCGTGCTGGGCCCTCCCACTGCACGTCTAGTTTGTTGTTTAGCGATGTGCGCAATATCATGACCTCATCGCCCACCTCAAAACGACGGGCCCTGGCTGTCCGATCATAATAAACCTTGGCCCTCTGCTGGGCCTTTGTCATTGCTTCACCTGACAACTCCTGTGCCCTTCTTAAGCGTTCGAGGAGCTTAAGTACGTACTCCACCACGACTGGGTCGTCGCCCCTACCTTCCCATGATTCTCGAAGCATGCGAAGCGGAGATCGAAGCGAGCGACCGTACACCAGTTCAGCTGGCGAAAACCCCGTAGCCGCATGCGGCGCGGTCCTTAAAGCAAACATCACCCCAGGCAGACACAGCTCCCAGTCAGTTTGATGTTCAAAACACAAGGCTCTCAACACGCGCTTCATGACGGAGTGGAGCTTCTCAACGGAATTCGACTGTGGGTGGTACACTGAGCTGTGTAGCAGCTTTACCCCACACCTTTCGAGAAAAGTTGTCGTCAAAGCGCTAGTAAACACTGTGCCCTGATCTGATTGAATTTCTGCAGGAAAACCAACTCGCGCAAATATGGACAGTAGTGCATTAACTATCTCAACTGAGCTGAGTTCTTTAAGCGGCACTGCTTCAGGGAACTTTGTCGCTGGGCAGATTACAGTCAAAATGTGTCTGTACCCCGTGGCTGTTACCGGCAGAGGTCCCACTGTATCAATAACGAGCCGTCTAAAAGGCTCCGTAATGATAGGTACCAATTTCAACGGCGCCCTCGATTTGTCCCCTGGTTTGCCCACCCGCTGACAAGTGTCACATGTCCTCACGAAATGGTCTGCGTCCCGAAAACACCCTGGCCAATAGTACTCTTGCAAGAGACGGTCCTTAGTTTTCTTAACTCCTAGGTGTCCGGACCACGAACCCCCATGTGACAAGCGCAACAGATCCTGACGATAGCATTGAGGCACGACCAGCTGATCGAACTCCACTCCTCGGCGGTCTAGATACTTCCGGTACAGGACTCCACCTCTTTCCACAAAACGCGCAGTTTTCCTGGCGATACCTTCTTTGACATTGCAGCGCACGTTTTCCAGGCTGCCATCCTTTTTTTGCTCGGCTATCAAAGCCGTCCGGCTGACTTTTAGCAACCTATCAAGTCCGTCTGACGTAGGCGCGATGAGCAAATCAGTAGATAGCTCTTCTAACTTTCCCGCGTCGGGATTTTCCTCTCCAGTATCTGGCGCCTTCAACGCTACAGACTCAATTTTATTCTGTTCGGGCGTGCTCTGAATATCAGCTTGCTGCGCCTCTGACCCTTTTTCGTTGTTTGATAACGTCGGCCCCGCAACTACCGCCTTTGCAGCGAGCTCCCGAACCTTCGATCTGGTTAAGGCCTGAACACTAGCTTCACCAAACAAAAGCCCCTTCTCGCGCAGGAGGTGATCGGACCTGTTTGAAAATAGGTACGGGTACTGGGTTGGCAGCATAGATGACACTGCCGCCTCCGTCTCAAGCGCTCCGAAAGGTCCTTCAATAAGCACTTTTGCTACCGGCAGACACACGCTATGAGCTTCCACGGCTTGCTTGATCCATGCGCACTCGCCCGTGAACATATGGGGTTCTACGTAAGACGGGTGAACTACATCCATCGTAGCTGCGGAATCGCGAAGCACTCGGCACTCTTTCCCGTTTACGAGGAGGTCTCGCATGTAAGGCTCAAGAAGCTTCATGTTCTCGTCAGTGCTGCCTATTGAAAAAAACACAACTTTTGGTGTTGTTTCCGGACACTGCGCCGAAAAGTGACCCGGCTTCTGGCACGTATAACAAACGCCCGCTCGCCTCATCTCGAACCGCTTTCTGCGTTCGGCTTCGGCTGCCGTCTCTTTACGTTTGGTCGGATTGCTTTCACTCGCATCCTCACTACGCGTGTCCCCCTTAAATCTCATGGGCGTGAACCTTGGCCTCTCAGACTTGGAGCCAAATTCACCCTTTTGACCGTCCTTAGCTCCGCGAGCTCGACGCGTCACAAACTCCTCGGCTAGCTCAGCGGCTCTAGCCACCGTACTCACGTCTGGCCTATCCAAGACCCAGTATCGCACGTTCTCCGGTAACCGACTATAAAACTGTTCTAGCCCGAAACACTGCAGAACTTTATCGTGGTCACCAAACGCTTTCTCTTCTTTGAGCCACTCCTGCATGTTCGACATAAGCCTATACGCAAACTCTGTATATGACTCACTTTTGCCTTTCTCATTTTCCCGAAACTTCCGACGGAACGCTTCCGCAGACAGCCGGTACTTTTTTAGCAGACTCGATTTTACTTTGTCGAAATCCTCTGCTTCCTCTCTATCCAAGCGAGCGACTACGTCGGCCGCCTCGCCGGGTAACAAAGTGAGCAAGCGCTGTGGCCACGTTTCCCGAGAGAACCCCTGCTTCTCGCACGTTCGCTCAAAGTTAACCAGGAACAAACCAATGTCCTCTCCAAGCTTAAACGGCCGCATCAGGTCAGTCATTTTGAACAATACGCGTTCTCCTGCACCGTGTGCCTGACTTCCATTACGAGCGCGTTCCATCTCTACCTCGAGACGCTTCATTTCCAAAGCGTGTTCGCGCTCTTCTTTTTTCTCTTGTTGCTCTCGCTCTTTCTGTTCTTTACGTTCACGCTTTTCTTTTTCTGTCTCCCTCTCTTCAATAGTCTCAAGGCATTCCGACAGCTCGTCATCCTCAGCCTCTAACTCAAGAATAGCCTTTAGCAGTTCAGGTTTTCTTAGTTTGTCTGAGACATCCAGACGCAACTCTCTTGCAAGCTCCAACAATTTCGGTTTGCGCAACGACTTCAAATCCATGGCTGCTCTGAATGCTGCTTTCTCTACTGCTTACTATTGTCTTGCCGCAAACTAACCCGGCAGCAACGACAACCACAATTACCAGCTCTGTTTCTGACACTAACAAAAAGCCTGGCAAAGCTCAGAAGAAGAAAGTCCCGCACTCACCAAACCTCGCAGTCAAGAGTTCCGCGCAGTCGTTCCGCTGCAGGCAACCAGTCGTCACACAGGGCTCGTTGCACTGCTCCCGGATCGTCGTTGAGCTGCTCAGCATACAGTCAACTGCATCTCTTTGCTGCTGGCCTCCGTTGTCGCGATCTCGCCGCTGGCAGACCGTTGTTTGAAGTCGTAGGCGATCTCACCGCTGGCAACCAGATGTTTGGATCTGACTGCTGGTACGATCTGTTGGGAACTCGGCGCTGACGCCCGTGGTTGTACCTGGGTCGCAAGCCCCAAGGGTAGCGTTGGCCTGGCGGCCTGGGGTACAACTGCAAGCATCCGAAGGTCCCGGCAAAGCATGAGTCGACAGGTAACAACGAAACAACTTGTTTATTTTAACATCGCAAAGAGTTGGCGGTCAGGTTTGACCGAAGTAGAGAGACGGGAGAGCACTTCACTCAACGGAAGAAATCGGAGCCCTCCTCTGGCGTCCGGGGGCAGCTGTTTTTATACTCTCGCAGTTGAGGGCAAGAAGGAACCCCTCAAAAGACGAGCACGTGAATGTACAATGGGCTAATGGTGACGCACACTGTCGTAGCGATGCCGTAGCACCATGTCGTGGCGCTGCGCACGATCTCGTAGCACCTGGTCGTGGCGCTGCCGGTCGGACACAATGACTGTAACGAGAAGATGGTCCCTGCTTTGGCATCGCCTGTCTCGGGCACAATGACTGGAACGAGATCCCTGCTTTGGCATCGCCTGTTTCGGGCCCAATAACTGGAATGAGATCCCTGCTTTGGCATCGCCTGTTTCGGGCACAATGACTGGAACGAAATCCCTAGGCGGTCGCATCGCCGCAGACGCGCCTGGAAACACCTGGCGATGAGTGTTGCGGTGACGACGATCGGGCCAAAATGTCCGCCGCCCCGCCGCCGTCGCGCCGGCAAAACCACGTGTCGCAGGCGAAACGCAACAATTGGTAGATGCCGCGATAACTACGAGGAGCGAGATCATGAAAACCTTTTATGCTCCTTTTCTGTTTTGATCTGCCTGCCATAAATATTCAGATGCAAAATTGGCGCCTCAGTCCAGGCTCCCGGTGCTGATTTCCCAAAGCTTCTCGTTCGTAAGTGCTCTTTGCAATTGGCCGGCGGCCTTTGTTTATAATATCTACAGCATCAGAATTGGCTGCAATTTTCCTCTTAAAAGACTTTTAGGGCAAGAAGTTTTTGCGAACGCGGGCCCCCGGCTGCCTATGCGCAATGGTGAAAAGGTACGTTATGTTGAGTGCTCCGCCAATCAGTCTGTTCGAAAAAAAGAAAAGAGGAAAAGACAAGGGCATTTGAATGCTGCCATTTCATAAGAGTGTCACACTGCTTTAATCGTGCCGTTACCTCCTAAGTGGCATGTGAGCTGTAAGTCGACATCGCATGCCACTTAGCATTTCCGTATAGCATTGTCCCCAGCACGCGAGCGCAGGGTTCCTTACGTAAGGCGGAAAGGATCTCTTACCAACGTAAGGGCGCAACGCTCATTAACGTGTCTTTCTATGTGCTTACTATGTGTTTTAAGCACCGGTGAAGAGAGAGAGGGGGGGGGGGCGCAACCGCCCATTCCTCGTCATCGACAGCGCCACGGTCGTCGCTGGGTTCAAAGGCAGGGTCTACCTATACCAGAACGCCATAAGACAAAGCTAAGCCGAAATCGAGAGCATAAGTGTCAGCTATCTATCAGTCCGCGACCGCATATAATGGCAGCCGACGGCGTTTCCGTTAAAGCGAACAGACAAATGAGACATTCGGCGCGTAGTTCTGAGAAGCACTTCGGGCGGAGGAGCAGGCGCCTGCACGGCAATAAAGAACACGGCGTAATAACCCGAGCTCTCTATGATTGCCCCGTCGCCGCTGCGGCAGGAAAGAACAAAAGAGACGGATGGAACTACGGGGGTATGTGCATGTACGTGCGTTGGGTGGGAGGAGGGTGGTGCTGTAGAAAAAACAACAACTGAAATCCAGACAGCGAAGACGCGAATAGAAAAGGCAGATGGCCGCGACACCTGTGCCATAAATCACGCCTCCCGAAATGACGGTGCCCAGCACTCGGACCCGGCGTGTAGACGATGCGCGGCAGTCCACCCCCTTGTCAGGGACGGACAGGTTAAATTACACGGCGCGAGATCTCTTCCCCTGCCGGCTCTCGGTTTTATTAATAATAAACCGTTAATGATCCGAACGAGGAGAGGCGCTGGCGAACGCACGCCATGAGGAAAGCGGAGACGCATATACGGCCGGTGCGCCGTGCGAGATCGCGACAAGACGATATCGCTCGCCGCCCGATTTTTACGTCCACGGGCGGGACGTGTAAGGTCCCTCGGCCGGCACATACGTAATTGGGCGTGCGTGGAGCTGCAAATGGTCGCGAGGCGCCAGCGCGAGGGCCGGCGTGCAGAGGAAGACCGCGCGCGCCCCATGAACCGCGCCGGGCGCGGGGTGCTGGCACCGAGCCATGATTAACGGCAATGCCGGTGTGACCCCGCAGGGAAGAGTGAGACTTCAGGTTTCTGAAACGCCCTATAGCACGCTTGCTGTGGCAGCTTCTGTGCTTTGCCGCTTTCTGCTCGGCTGCTATCATTTCTTTTTGTTCAGACACCTAAAAAAAAGGTATATTTTTATATTATATATATAAAAGCATATATATATATATATTAGCAAATGAGGTTTCCTGCAGGACTGTTTGACGGCGATAATTCATTCCTTGAAGCGCTAGAAGTCATACTTGCTGACTGAATTTCGCTTGCGTCTCAGTCCGAATCGACGGATGTCCGCCGTGGGCGCTGGAATTTGACGATTGCTTGACAACATCATGATCAGTGAAGGTGTTTGTGAGCGATGACTTTCGCACGGAGACGCCTAAGAATCTATTCAAAAACGTTGTTCTTAGTGGCAGTGCTGCGTGGGAAATATACCCTGCTCATCAACAATCACCAAAGTTAGGTGAACGTGCACCGACTTCGAAAATTGTCGCCTGAGGCAAGAGCATACCAGAAGAAGGAAGCCAAACGGCGATTCATCTGTTGGCGAGTACTTGGAATTAATGAGATAATCTAAAAGCGTAATGCTGCCGGTCACGCTTCATTGAGGTAAGAAAGCGTCGGTTTGAAAAGGTCAAACACGTGTTAATACATGTTTGAAGCAGTTGACCGTGATAATTACATACACGCGTATCTGCCGAGGTATTAGGCACTTGAAGTATGGTTTCTTCCTTTAGGAATTTCATACTTACCGGTCATATTGCACGCTATCGTTTCTTTCCGTTATGCTAAGCGCTAGACACAACGTTTTTTCTTTCTTCAGTTCGCTTTCCTTTTACACTTGAACATAGAAGAATTTGAAATAAACGACCTTTCTTCTTTTGTCGTATTGGTGTCCAGTACACAAGAGGAGTGTCTTTCCTCTCGAGCACGTAGGAAATAATGCCAAATAAATGAGTAAAGATACCAACAGCCAGTACTTAGATGCTCTTCCGTTCAAAGAGAAGCCTTTTTGTTGAAAGTCCAGCGTCAGTCCGTGTCTAGCGCCTTTTCCTTGTGTGCGCGTCCTTTGTGCTTTGCTGGTACCCCTTTTTCAAGTTCGAGAAGCCTTTCCATCGTTCACAGACGACAGGACACGAATTGCCCACGAAGCGATCCATTCATACTTTGTGGTGTAGCAGAAAAACCAAACTACGCTGGGAAGAAGCAGAGAAGTGCGAAACCTATTAGACGCCGGAAAGCATATTTTCTTCGCAGAACCTTGTAAACTTCGCGGGACACGTGTCATTTTCGCTTTCTTTTTCAAGTGAAAGCCTTCAAAATCCATGAAGACATTTGCAGTCGGGCACTTCAACGAGAAAAGGTGAAGGCGAGAGACTTGGGAACCACAAGCGGCACTTTTACAGCTCGGCAGGCTTCTCACTCAGCGGACAAAAAGGGGCAAGCGCCTGCAGGCTCCCCTGCAGGAGCACGCATGCAAGAGCTTCGTTACCGCGAACACTGCGGGGTAATGGATGGCGAGCAGAGGCGGCCGCAGCGCCGGCCCTCCCATCTTTCCGCAGAGACGCCGCGAACGACGGGCCCCATCAGCGCGGTCGCGGGGAGCGGCGAAAACCGCAATCGCCGATCGCGCAGCGGCGGCACCTGCTTCCAAGTGAGCGCCGCGCGTGCGTCGATGGGAAAGAAGACAGGGTCCGCGTGTTTGCCGACCAGAAACAATGACCGCGGGACAGCGCCATAAATTATTCAGCACCGATGCCTATCCGTTCGCTCAGCCAGCAGTGACATGCGCGGGACGCTCGCGCACGCACGCACACAACGGTCGCGCGGCGGCATGATGAAGTGGCCCCGTATGCCAATTAGGCGGCGCGGCCATCTCCCGGCCTCGGCCAGCGCGCACCCCGACGGCGCGAGCATTGTGGCGGGCCGCTGTAAAGCGAGCCGGACCTAGCAGAAACGCCGAGTCACTTTGATCGATGGAGATCGAGTGGTGCCCAGTCACCTTCTGCCGCCATCTTCTGCTCCATCTCTCTGGCTGCTGCCAACTTGCTTTCTTTCACCGGCCTTCTCCTTGGGCTGCGGAGGGCCCTTCCTCGGGGGGAGGCGTGCTCTGCCCTCGCCCCTGCACGTCACGCTGTCCAAGCCGGCTTCTGCAGCCGGCAGCCTGTAATCACGATGAATATATGCGAGCAGGACGATGGAAAGCTTCGCGCGCTTCCTTTGTGTCCGCTCCAAGCAACGCGTACGACAACTGAGCTAGAGGATCAAGAAGCAGAAAAACTCGCCAGAAAGAGCAGAAGCTGGAGCAAAGAAAACGAAAGGGAAGCGGTCCGCTCCATCGCCCATGCAGCGCGGCGCAGAGGCGTCAGGACCAGTGGGTTTTCTCGCCATGATGGAACGGAGGGCGGGCGCCCGCTCAGCCTTGAAGGTCCGCTGAAATGTCGGTCTCGAGGTGCGCGCTGGGCTGCTGCCGTACATTCATCACGCTCCTTCATTTCTTGCCCTTTTTTTGTCTCCCCTCTGAGAGGCGGCGACGGCGCACGCCGCCGGCCCGAAGAAGTTCGCGTGCAGACGCCGCGTCACTCGTGAAAAGGCTTCGCGCGATCCCGCCTCGGGACAGGTCGACAGGCGCGTGCGTTCGCACACCCAAAAGCATCCATAAGGCTGGCTTCCCCCCTATTACGTGCGACAGCGTTTCTGACAACTCTCTGGAACGAGGAGAGATTGAGCCTGCGCTCCATGACGGCGCTTCATTCCGCTGTGTGGGCGTTCCAAGTCCGCGCCCGGCGCACTCGGAGAGCACTTCAGCGAGAGCGCTGGGACAAAACTTGACAGCCGTCAAGGATGGTGCGCATGTTTGCACACAGCATCACAGATGCTTCCCTAAATAAATTCGCGCAGGTTTCCCTGTCGTGTCACCACTGGTCAACGCCCAGTGTCTTATGTTCGGTGCTTACGCGAGGACTTTGCATCTATAGACAAGGACGTGGCCTTGCTTGCTGCTACAAACGTATAACCTGCGTTGTTCCAAAAAAAAAAAAAAATGATGCCTTGCACTCCGTATAACACATTCGCTCCGATGTAGACAGCAGATAAACTGCTCTCAAGAAATGCGGGCACACGACGTATCCTTTGCAGGCAGGAGATCTGCTTTCTTAGGACTAGCCTGGAATCGCGAGTTAACGACGACGATTTTATGAGGGCAACTGCTGAAAACAGTAGCATATTGAGACACGAAAAAAAGTTACATTCTATTTCAGAGAGCGCGCAACGTGGTGCGCCTGCGTCTTCGGCCACTATTATTTATATCTTATGTTCCCAGCTTTTTGTACCGTTAATGAGCCCTCCTATGAGCCCTCCTATTCAAAGGAAACGCTGATGCTCTTCATGAGGAATGCTTCACTCACACAAACTAAAGGGAAGCAACAGCGATCCGGCGTATGAAAATATCCGCTCATTCAGCATGGTTTGTTTGGTCCGTTTTTTATTCTCCTCTTGCATTTTATTCTGTCTTTATGTAAGTGGTTGAACGCTGCAGCGAGGTCCCCGAGTTTTCACCTCGAGCCGCGCATTCATCTCCCTCTTCGTCAAGAAACGCGCAACCATCAATCTAACTATTCAACCTGTCCACTTCTCTCGGGAATCGACGCAATTTGAAAGTTGCGTGCGCAATTCCCAGCGCAAAGCAGGCGGCGCAGGGAAGGCGGGCTCGACTCCACGGCACCTTCATTCCCAAGAGGTTGCATCGCGCACAAAAGAGAGCGGGACTGGAAAAAAAAATAATAAGGGATACAAAAAAAGTAAATATATGGAAAGAGATGAACCCAAAGCAGAAACGAACGCCACGCCACCTTTATAGGCCCGTATATGTGCCGGGAAAAAGGCGATGCGCGCGTGTGTGCGTGTGTGCGTATACGTATGCCGTATACCACCCGAGAAATAGAAACCCCACTCTCGTTTCCCCACGAGGAACGAGATCAATCCTGCAGTTTACAGCGCACCGCCGCGCGCACTCAAAGATAGATGAACTGACAGTCGAAAAGATGAATGTAAATAGATGGAGGCGCGCCGCTACGGATACATCTATCCATATGCGCGCCTGAGGATGGAGCGTGCGCGCGCGCTCGCTCACTCGCTCGCTCAGTCTGGCAAAAGCGAGACGCACTGCAGCCGCATGGGCGAAGAGAGATATGCAACGGCGAAAGAAAGCATCGTGTGATTGATCGCCGAGCCCGAGCCGCTGCTTGGCCTGGGAGAGAGAAGGGGGCCCCAGTATTAAGCGCTGACAAATGATCTGGTTTTCGGCAGTGGCCCCATTTTCCAGCGCGCTGATGCTTCGTCTCTGAGAGTCGACGAAGGAAGAAAGCGATTCCCGACGCTGCCGGCTGAGCGGGCGCGCGATCGCCCCGGCGTTTTCTTCTGTCTGCCGCGGAGAGATCGCAGCGTTGGAACTTCATGGCTCCGCGACCGATGCATTGATTGTTAGCTTTGCTTTTTTTTCTGTTATTTTGTTTCCTCTTCACTTGCGGGCTCCGCTATTGAAAAACAGTCGCCGGGACAGACAGTGAACGGGGAAGTGCGCGTAGTTTTAAGAGGAGGGCCTAAATACTCGATGACAGTGGCCGTGAGAGAAAGGATTCCCGGGCTGCAGAAAAGAAGTAAAAGCCGAAGGGAAATAAGAACCCTGTTTTTTTTTTCTACTTTTCCGTCGTTGGCCCAGAAATTTAGTAGTTCGTTAGGAACTTGATGCTGCTTGGGTAACTGTGTGGCATGGCTTCATCCTTTCCCAAAGGCACTCAATTATAGTATACGATCAAATTTATACCTATTAAGATGAATCCTTAAACGTCTTCCGGGTTCTTCTTCCTCTTCCAGCTGTAATGCCCATTTTCCGACAGATGTTGCGCCAGTTATAATAAAGGTGATTTCGTCCATGAGTATATCCAAAGAGATAAGGCCCACTGTTGGCAGAAGGAATGACGATGTAATGTTAAATTGCCTAGGCTTTGATTCGTGCGGGTGCAATATTTAGTCGTGTGCGGTGCCCGTAGGCAATAGTAATCCCGAAGTGGCCACTACGGCGTCTCTCATAGCCCCTGTGCTAGGATTGATGCAATAAACCTCACGAATAAATCATGAGTGAAGAGAAGAAGAGCAGGCACACTGCACTCTTAAGCAAAATTACGCCCTTTGGGTTGTATCTTGCCCCACAACAATAATCGTCATCTGTCTTGCCCGCATTTATTTTCTTTAACGCTGCTAGCCCGGTACTTCCTTGTCACGAACGACCTGCGCGTTATCAGCATTGCAGTGCATTCTCGACAGGAAAGTAGTGAGCGCAGCGTTTACAAGAAAGGAAACGCAAGCAAGACAGATGACGATTATTGTTGTGTGTGGCACATATACACCCCAAAGGGTGTACATTTGTTTAAGAGTGCGAGCGCACGAAAGCTTCATAACAGCATTACATTACACACATCGTATATAAGCGCCACCAATATGCTACAATGGACGTGTTGTACGCGTGTGTTGCGCGCGTGCGTATGTTACACGCAACCCGCGCCGCTGAAACTGAAGCCTACTTCGAGAAACGAGTGAACGTGGTGTCTTCTATTTGGAGACTTGCCCGTGTACCTTCCCGATGGAATCACTGCTGTGTATATTCCCGTGTCCTCAACGTCTGGCACATCAGCCGACTAGCAGCTTTAGGTGCTTCTTTTCCCTGTAAGCGAGCGCTGATACATCATTCATGCATGATACATCATGCTTGCGTTTGCTAGAAAAAACGTTAGGAATTGTGCAAATTGGCTGGCGCCCTCGGTTACACTGACCAATTTGTTTATCATGCTCTCGTTGAACGCATGAAGATAGCCTTTGTCTTAAAAAAAAAAAAAAAAAACGTGCAGAAGATTGCGGACGCAAGCCAAGAAAAAAGAAATTCCTTATTATTTTCATAGACGCGAGCACCTAAGCTCAGATGGAAGCAAGAAGCTGTGAGAATGAACGCATACTTGCAAGATTCAGCCTCTTTCAAGATGCAAGAGGCTGAACGTATACCGATGAGTACACGTACTTCCGCGTAAACCTAAGTGAATTACTGAGCCACCGTGTCGGAAGCACATAATTTTCAGCAGACGTTTAATGTGAACAAAGCCAGATGGGCAAGTGCAGCGCACTTAGGACTGTTATCGCTTCGGTAGGTTCAGCGCTTCGGTCATTCTCACATACAAGTGCTGCATGTTAAAAAAAATTAATTATGGGGTTTTACGTGCCAAAAACATTCTTTGAATATGAGGCACGTCGTAGTGGAGGACTCGCCAAATTTCGATCACCTGGGGTTTCCCGACCACCTGGCATTTCGCCCCCACCGGAATGCGGCCGCCGTGGCCGGGATTCGATCCCACGACCTCGTGCTCAGCAGCCCAACACCATAGCCACTGAGCAACCACGGCGGGTATGTTAAAATGTTCTGTTCACTCTTTGCAATAGCACTTATTTAACAAGGAGCAGCGCTGTTATTTATTACAACAAGGAGGAGTGTTGGCCGCCTCGTAAAATTCGACATAATGTCAATTTCTTGAGGCGTGAGTGCTTGAACTGCTTTTCTTTTAATTTTCAGTTCGGTTTTATGGCTACGTTTTGCTATTGGATTCGCAAGTTCCCTTATAAGGCATTGCTTTCGCCCAACCTGCAACGTCGTCGTTCTTGCGCCGCACAGCTAGGTCGCCGCCTAAAGAAAGACATGCTACAGCCATTCCCCTTCCACGTATACATTTGGGGGGCCGCCAATATTTCAGACGTTCCGTCCCGCAGCCTACGCGATGGCTGAGCGGAGGTAGCGGATATATATGCGCCTAGGCGGTCAAGACTGATCATCGGGCGCAGTCTGCGAAGTGGTGGGGGAGTAATCCCCCTGCATCTCTTCCACTTTCCTTGGAGCGATCCTCCCAGCGTATATATACCTGTCGTGATCGTTTCTCGGAGATGCGCGGCCAAACCGCGGTCTCCGCTCTAAACGTTGGGGAATCAGTCACGAGTCGTGACTTGCGGCGGCGGGCGTGCGCCCGCCACAGGGGTGGCCGCGGCCTTTTGGCAGAAAAAGTTTCACAGACGTTTATTACCTGCACGCACCGTTTGAGCCCTTCTCGAATAGAGAGCGAGTATGAGCGGCTCAAGGGCTTGCTGCAGGAATCAATCATTATTTACCGCGGCAGCTCCGCTTTCCCGAAGAAACGGTGCGTGCTCCTTCCCCATACTGTTTTATTTTTCCCTGAGCCCATGGTGCAGGGATCGCACACCTCTTCAAGTCACTTTAATGTTGAGTAGGTGCTGTTTATGCACTTTTTTCCTTCTTTTCGAGAAAGGGGATTGAACCAAAGATGGGCAGCCGTGCTCATTGCGCGTAGAAAAGGAACGGGGCGCAGTTAAATCTGTATCTTATACGTACTCGATCTTCAGTTGGGCTTTAGCGTAGCTATAAGACTGAACGATGACAATAATAGTGACTGCACGATGAAGCTCCCCGTCCCAAAACTTCACAGTGAGATAATAGACACATAAGCCCGCGACTTCGCCATAATTGTGAAGTCACAATGCCACATACTATCAGCAACATAAATTTGGCTGGTATACCTTTTAGTCAGAATAAATGATACAACTCAAGAATAAATTGATCCCTCTGAACAAATGCAGACTTTTTGACATCATAACACGCCTAAACTATTACCGTCATTCATCTGTCGTTGACCTTGCTGTCATTTATCCTGCTGGTATATGTCTTTTGCGTTTCTTTTTCCAGAGAACCTAAACAAAGCCAAAGGCAACACTTGCAACCACAGCGCCAGCTGAGCTGGATGAAGTAGCCCAGCTGTCGGGATACTGTGGTTGTAATTACTGTCCCTTCGATAGAAATAGATCAACCTCAGTTGTTGTAGTGCAGACTTCTGAATTCATGGAGTTGGTGCACTTGAGGCTAGGCAAAGGCATTACTGAAGATAGATAGATAGATAGATAGATAGATAGATAGATAGATAGATAGATAGATAGATAGATAGATAGATAGATAGATAGATAGATAGATAGATAGATAGATAGATAGATAGATAGATAGATAGATAGATAGATAGATAGATAGAGAGAGAGAGAGAGAGAGAGAGGCAACGGAAAGACAGGGAGGTTAACCAAAGATTATCTTCTGTTGGCCAGCGCGGAAGAAAAGACGTTATGCAAACATGGTGTGAGCCCGATGTCGGTGTGAGCCCACGGTGTAAGCCCAACGTAACAAAAAAATTGTGTGTGAAGAAACAGTGGCAGAGAATGATCTGTGTGGTCTTCTTTCAGGTATATGCCTGCGAGATCATGGTAAAGTGAGTGGGCACGACGTCGCACATTTACTCGCATGATCTCAACGGCGATGTTGGTTGTAACCGACTGAGGAACTACTGGCTTCTGCCGCTGGCGCACTGTGCAGCAAACCAGGACAAATCCGAATGGTCCGAGCATGGATGCTGTCGAATGTAAGCAGGTTCATCCAATGCTGTTCCAGATGGTCGGTCGGGTCGGGACGGGTCGGGGTGATTGCTTGGTTTACGGCTCAACCAACCACTATGGGGGAGCGGTCTTGAATTGGGTGGTAGAAGAAAAAAAAGAAGGGAAAACTAGAAATAAATTTTATAAATAAAGAGATGCTAATAAACTTATAATCGTATTCATTAATGAAATATGTTCCGGCGCACATCCTGTTCATTCCGTGTTTATGTCTTCGTCTTCTTTACCGCTCTAAACATGCTTCATTATGTCATTCCACACGTATCGGATATCACAGGCAGGATGCACTACATGAAGCTGGCAAAAAGTGCCGATTACAACTGCAGCAAGATCTATAGTCTGCTTCTGGTGCCTTTCCGCCAAGTAATTTTAGCGTATTGCAAATTGTCCTCGGGTTCGTTCTTCATGTACTTCACATGGAAACTACTAAAGAGATCTCTATCGAATACGATCCTTAAGAATGTCTGATATTTCTTGTACGGTACGGCTGGGCCAATGATAAATATGACGTACGGTGTTATCGCCTTCTCAGTCAACGCGATGAGTGTTTTCTTCTTTTATCGTGGGTTGCCAGGAGTAATAATGTGAGAATACACTTAAATTAAAGCATGCAATACAATTTTACGTAGATACCGCAGGAGTGACATATAGGATGTGTTGTACATTAGCGATGGCTCATAATCGCCAAGTTAGTCAGTTTACCTGCCTATTCGTGGATAGTTTGGTCGCAGTAAATGTTTGTAGTAGATGATGTGCATTTACTTCGTAATGTTCGGACATTTGCTCATGGTTTTCGGACAGCAGACCTCAGGTTCAAGTCATGGCGAATGCAGGAATCACCACCACCATAAGGAGGTCTTTATAGAGAGACACCCTCCACCTGAGCAAGACTTCGGGAAAGGATGCAGACACGATGGCGATGAGTGCACGCACGGCTCGTTGGAGGAGAGATTTTTGACAACTATAGGGTGGAGCAAAGATCACAGAGAAGGGATAATTGGAGGGATTGGAAGTAGCGAGCACTAGTCACCATTTCGGTGTGCCAGGTCATTATATAATGGCCATAATCATGTGCCTGCACCGAGTGCACTGTGATGTTAACACGGATATTTATTAGTCCTATGGATATGCTCACAAATGCGCAGCATTTTGGCACCGCATTTAAGGTGATTAACTGCGCTGAGTGAGTGAGTGAGCATATATGTGAACCTCGTTGACGCAATGCAACTTGACAACAGGCTTTAGTCGTATTGTGTACAGTCAGCAGCTCAAGTATAATGGTTCTCGAAAGTATTAGCTATAGGGGTATCTTAGGTTCCAGTATGTGTTGGGCTAAATAAAGTTATTTCTCATTTTAACCTCCGCGCCCATGTATACCATGCGCTGTCCCCTTGGCACGGCGTGAACCGGTTAAATACGTCGGCATCACACTTTCTGTATCAAGCGATATCTCCAAGCCTTGATTGAAAACGTAGAGCGATGTCAGGGTGTCTGCCTTTTCAAGCTCTCTACACAACTGACGTCTTGTCGCGCCCGATGATCAGACGCAGACGTCATTGTCGTACACAAATTCTTGGAGCGTGCTTGGCATGTAGTGGACACGTCCAGTGAGTGCAAGGTTGAATATCGTTGTACTCCTAACTTCTAGCTGAGCAACTCTTTGAGTACTGTAAATGCACTGAGGAGTTGCACTATCTTACGTAAGCACGCAGGAAGGTCTCATGTATAAGAAACTGCAATCCCAGTGGTATATATCTCTAACACGTCTAACGAGGTAAAGGTAGACATCGCTTTACGTGAGACGTCGACATGAGCTCTCTGAAACTCAGAAAGGTGGCACTAGGCAATCGTTTGCAAAAGATCTAATGTTGGGCGTAGGTCGCCAAATGAATAACGTATGGATGGATGGATACAACTTTCTTGTACGTCCGGCAAGGTTTAACGCGACCCGAGCACAGGTCTCTCCCATGGGGAAACGTCAAGTCCCTGCCTCAACGCCGCCTCACGGGCTTGCTGGACTGCCCACGTCTGGATTCCGAGGTCTGAGCTGCGCAGAGCGGCGGCCCACCTCGACGACAGGGTCCCCGGAGCAAGTGCCATCCTTCCTATAACTACATTATATTCCCACAGCATGTGTTGCTAGTCCTTCCTGGCACAATTTGCACGTGTCGTCCTGATGCTTATCTGGGAAGATACGTTTCAGACGTAATGGATTAGGGAAGGTGTTCGTCTGGAGTTGTCTCCAGGTGACGGCCTGCCTCCTGTTCAATTTGTGACTCGGCGGTGGGTAATTTACAAAGAAACGGCCCCAACCTAAGCCAGCCATAGCCTACGGGTAGACTCTGAATTATTCATCGTAATGCTACGTCTCTGACGCCGTCGGTCACGACGTATCTACGGTATTGCGCCGCTAGTCATTTGCTAGAGACTCTTGCATGCTCGAAACAGTTGCTGGGTTTAAACGGCGCAGGTTGTGCAAGAAAACTTCACGCAAGCTGCTGGACAAATTACATATATATAACTACCCATACATACTTGAAAAGCACTGCCGTGGCGGTGGTGTGATGCAGTGGACACCGCAGGTTCAATAGGTCCCGGTACTCTACGAATATTACTTATTTAATTGTAAAATATTTGTCATTTGGTTCAACATGCGTTACGGTGTTCGCAAACATGAGAGAAGCACGACGCGCGTGCGTTAAACATTTCGCTCTTGTAGGCCCGTCAAACCCCCTGAAGGCTGTTGACCTCGTAAGGGTGCTTGTATCGACACCTTACCATTGCTCTACTGGCGACATTCATTGAGTCTATATATGGATTTTACGAGAGAGAGATATATAAAGAAGAAAGGCAGGGAGGTTGGACAGATGTGAGTTCCCGGTTTGCTACCCTGCACTGAGAAAGAGTGCAAATAGGGAGAACAAAACACATTAAGCAGATCCAACGTATTTCTTGGACTCTATGTGAAGCAAAGTTTTAAGGCGCAGCTCTAGGCGCCCGTTCCTGCGGCGAGCGTCGGCGTCGGCGAGGTCGACGGCGTAACCGAGCGAACGAGCACAGCGAAAGATGAAAGAGCGAATGCAGAGCGGGATATGAAACACTCGAGCCGTGAACGGCGGAGACGTTACGTGCTCGCGGGAAACTGGTGTCATGCGGACCCGCACAACCGCTCGATGCGTACTCGTAACAGGTCTCAGCCCGACCGCTCGTTTGCAACTATAGTCTGCCCGCATCAGCTCTAGCTCTCACTTGTTTGGTTTGCTTGGTTTGGTCTCGTTCGCGCTTGTTTCGATTGACGCGAATTGTGTAGCGCTTTCTGGATACGACGCGGCACCAGAGATTGAACTGGAACCTTCGACGAGTGATGTATAAAAGCCGACGCGCTTGACCCGCAGGTCACATTTTCGACGATCGCCGACTGTGCTACATATCTTTTTGAAATTATTTGTCTCACTTTATTGCGAAATAAAACACGTATTGAGCTGCGCTTAAATTTCGTGTTAGGGACTATCGTAATCGTTGTCAATTTTTGTAAAGCGGGTAATCAAATGCTATATAAACCATTTAGTAAAAAACTAGCTAAAATAAGTGGCACAGTAGGTCGTGTTAGATATAATGTAACTTCAAGAATAAAACTACTTCTGTATGATTTAGTGTTCTACTCGTATCTAAATTATTATAACTTGTATGGGGAACAGCATATTATAACTTGCACAGAATTCACTTGATTCAAAAAAGACGTGTTCATTCCATTTAGGATGCACCATATGGCTCACCAAGCGCTGATCGTTTTCGAAAATGCCGGATGATTAGCGCACATAACTTGTAGAGATATCGGCTAAGTGTAAAATATAAACTTAAGACGCAAAGAAACTTGCATCATCTGGAATGTCTGGCACACTTCGAGCAAAATATACTGAATTACCCAACAAGACATGGGCTTTAGGGCCTTGGGTTTTACGTACACCTCATCTGAATTTTAGCAAATAGTGTCTGCGCTTTACATTGCTTTCGCTTATTAACAACTATCATGCTAACAACTTTGATACTTTTGCTTCCAAGTGTCGCGAGCTACTCGAAATGTATACGTTATTTTGAATATTACACATTAATAATGTTATTGTCTCATGAAATAATGTACTTTGCCCATCGATTTTGCTTCGGCTCGTTCAAGCTATGTTTTACGGCTTGCGTAAGCTGACCGTGTGTTAATTGTGTGCGCTGTATCACGATGATGCCAAAGTATATTTAATTAAGGGCTGGGGGCTCGTCAAGCTCCATAACTGCAGCTTTTATCTGCAGTCGTACCACCAGTTTGTTGTACGTGGTGGCAAATGAACTCACTTCATTTCTACAAATTTGCCGGTCTCATGCCTGTGGCGATAAAGGAAACTGGCGCGCGCGTACGCGAATGTGCGTTCTCGTGCACTCGTGCGTCGCATTGTGACCCACGCGGCGAGCATCTCAGACATCTAGTTGGCGTTGGCGTGCTACAAGCATACGTGCGATCGTGGCCTCATGGTTAGAGCATCCGGCTGCTGTGCCATCATCGGGATGGTAAATAACTTTTTTTCTTTAAGTGTGAGCTGGTTCGGCAACACGCCAGCAGCACTCTGCGGCGCCACGGTTGTTAGAGTCCAGGAGAGTTTGCAAAGAAAGCTTCGCTTTAATAGAACACAAGGCGTTAGAGGCGTTGATACGTGTCGACAGATTACAAGAAGCGCAGTAGCGCCTGCACGGCCTTCTGATGCGATGATAAGTCCCGTCGATTCGGCATAACTCTTTCTTCCGACAGAGGTCGGTCCTCCAACTGGTTGAGCCCGGCGGAAAGCGATTGTCTCTATACGCTGTACTGCGGGCACTGACACAGATCATGACGTATTGTTTCCTCATCGTCGCAGTGGTCACAGGCTGCGGTGTCGCCCATCCCTAAGGGGAACGCCCAACCATAGCCTACACAAAAGGCGCGGGTCTCTTCGGGGAAGTCTTCATGAAAATAGAAGGCTTAAGGTAGCATCCAGGGAACATAATCAAGTATACCTGAAGTGTGGGTGATTCTATGTAGATGTGATGCATTGGTGTGCAAGCACGCGGAGCTTGCTTGAAGCGTCTGTCCATAGAAAGCGGCATTGATTGGCGGCGGTCTTCTGCATGGGCTAAACGTGTAGTTTGATCGGTTCGTTCATTGCGGATAACACCACAGTGACTTGGCAGCCATTGAAGAATGACTGTGTCCTCTCTCGGTCAGGAGGTGTCTGCGTAATTTGGAAACACCAGCTATCCATGTGCACCGCGCCGCAAAGCTGACAGTAAACACTGCAGTGCGGCCTTCAAGTCGCAGAAAATCGACCATTTGTGTGTCGGTTAGTCATTAATAAAGCGAAATGCGACGCAAAGCGCTGAAAGTTCTGTTGCTGTCAATATTGTCAAGTAAGAAATTTTTAACTTGACAGTGGTCCCCTCAAAATACCTGTTGTCCGAAAAAAAAAAGCACATATCTCATCGCCGGCTCTTAAAGAGCTTACAACATTGCCCTTCTTACATGAGAAGTACCGAGACTACACACGCACATATACACCGACGGCTCCGTCCTGTCTAGCAGTCTACCGTAGCTGTCGTCATAAGGATCTCAAAATGTTTGCAGTGCATCTGATGAGACGGTAGGGTTGCATGGAGGCCTACTTGTAGAGCACATATTCAGCGCCAGACTCTCCACACTGCTTGTAGTTCGTTGAGGATCGAAATGGTTGACGTTGCCTCGCAAGGAAGTTTTCGCAAACCTAGAACAGCTCTGCAATGCGAGAGATAGGTTTTCGGCGGCCCAATGAATGGCAGGAAGTCATCCGTAGTTGAGACGCCAGCTGATCGCCATGGCGCTGTATCTTCTCCGTTGCGCTGCTGAGCTCGAAGGCATCGGTTCGATCCGGGTCGCAGCGGCCGCATTTTGATGGGGAAGCGCTGATGGGGAAACGCTGATGGGGAAATGCGGAAACGCTCGCGTACCTGGATAAAGGTGCACGTTAAAGAACTCCAGGTGGTGAGAATTATTCCGGAGTTCCGAACCACAGCATGCTTCATAACAAGATCATGGTTTTAACAAGTAATACCCTAGAATTTAACTTTAGTAATTTTAATCTTCTGCGTGACTCTGTCAACCCTGAAGTGATAGACGTTCTGTCTATATGTCCGTTCCACGCGCTAACGAATCGCTTGAAGTCTCTCTAGAACGATGTGAAAGTGTGTGCACCTACATGTTTGCAATAGTGACTTTGTGGTGTCCTGCAGGGTACATTTGATGGCGTCCTGGAGGCCACGTCATAAACCATCTCGATGTCGATCTTCTGTCATGTACTGAATTGCCGGTATATCAACAGGTCTGGTGGCACATGGTAACCTAAAATTACGCAGCACTTCTAACCTCAGGTAAGTTGGTGGTGGTTATTTCCATGCATCTAAATGCCCCTGGGCAATGACACCTTCAGAAATACAGAGCGAAACAACTGCCAAGTTTAGGCAGCCGCAAGTCTGTATGCCGAACTATGTAGAGAGATGAGGCTCTCAATGCTTAGATTTATAGATTTATTTATTCAGTTACCTCACAGGCTCCCGAAGGAGTATTGCGTGAGGGGAGGATACAGGGAATTAGCAAAAAGAAAGGAGTACAAAGAAATTATACATTGTTGGACAGTAAACATGAAAGAACAAATATATTACAATATAAATAACGCGATAAATGAAACAAAACGACTGTGTGAAGTAGCAAAAAAGAAGTACCAAGAAATTATGCTGTTACACGCTAACGAAGATGTTTTCAGCTTGGTCGGAAGTAGACGACGCTCTGGGCTTCGCGCGCTGCCTACCATCTTGTCAGCTGCTACAATCATTGTAAATATCCTGTAAATATACGTCTGACTGTTTTTAACCCGGTAACATTTTTGGTGGAGGTTGCGGGATCATTATCAAGATGGATTTACGCAGCGGGCGCTGCTTGGCTGCATCTACAATACCAGCACAAAGCGAGGATGCTTCGGGCCCGTCTGCACCCATGCCCACCGTCATTCTAGCAGAACCCCGCGACCCAGGAAGCTTTTCTGGCACCGACGACACTGATGTTGAAGACTGGCTTCAACTATATGAGCGGGTAAGTTCCCGCAACTACTGGGATCAGACCATCATGCTCGCTAATTTGATATTTCACCTCGCGGGCACGGCACGCGTCTGGTTTCAGACCCACGAGGAGGAATTTACCAGCTGGGACATTTTTAAACAAAAGCTCAAGGATTTGCTTGGCAAGCCTGTTGGACGTCAGCGCGGTGCCCAAAAAGACCTCGCTTCGCGTGTCTGTCCAGACGTGCACTGAATCCTACCTCACGTACATCCAGGACGTGCTCGCTCTGTGCCGCAAAGTGGATCCAAAGATGTCCGAACCTGATAAAGTTGCACATGTCATTAAGGGCATAGCAGATGATGCCTTCCACCTCCTTGTGTTCAAGAATTCTTCAACTGTGCAAGCCATTATTACCGAATGCCGGCGGCTTAAAGAAGCCAAGAGTCGTCGCATTGCCCAGCCATTTCCCCGCCTTCCCAACACGGCTGCTACGTCCACTTGCGAAGACCTTTGCAGTCTGCCCACGCCCAATCCATCTGATGACATCCTATATATCATCCGACGTGAAATAGAAGCCGCATCTCCTGTCACAACCCCAACCCATGGCCAGGACAATTGCCAGGCGACCGTCTCACTGATACAGTCCGTCGTACGCCAAGAATTGGCCAACCTTGGCTTGACCAACGTCTGCTCAGTTAATCGGCCTGACTATAATTTGTCCAGACTGTCATACGCACCCGCAGCCTGATTGCTCCAACGCGGTATCGGAACCCGGCCGAATGGCGCACTCCAGACGACAAGCCTATATGCTTCACTTGTGGCCGTATCGGCCATATTTCACGCCACTGCCGGTCTTCGTGGAATTCAATCCCCTGGCCCTACCTACCATCCCACGGCCCTCACGCCTCGGTTCCCCCAGCAAACGCAGCCAGTAAATTCTGGCGACACTTCTCTTCCTAACCGCTCTAGCCGCTCTCCTTCGCCACGTCGTCGCTTCTCCCGATCGCCCCCATTTCGTCGATCACCATCCCCTAGCTCCTTCCGGCGTACCCTTCCGGAAAACTAACGGGTGCAGCACCTGGAGGTGATGCTGCCAAACCAACCCGACGCAAAAATCCTCTTCTGACCTTGCCCACACATCGGAACCTCATTAAAGTGAACGTGGATGGTGTACCTGTTACGGCTCTGATTGACACTGGCGCGCACGTATCTGTGATGAATGCTCAGCTTCGGAATCGTCTCAAGAATGTCCTCACTCATGCCCCGTCCCCCGTGGTGCGAGTCGCCGACGGTCGAACACCAGCCGTTATTGGCATGTGTCCGGCTCGCGTGAGTGTCGCCGGACATGATACTTCTGTTTTATTTTATGTTCTAGAACACTGGAGAGGGGAGGGGGACCCTCACAACCTCATCCTGGGCCTTGAATTTCAGTCTACACATTCCGCTTTTAGATTGTTCTGCTGGTGTTGTGCAACTCGCTCTACCTGCTGCTATTGACCCTCCTAATAGTGCTTCGATACGGCTATGTTCCACAGAGCATACTCACCTCACTCACCGTGCCGTTACCTACATAGGTGTCTTCCCCGTTCAACATATACCAGACGGTGACTACACCATATCCCCTAATCCGGATGTCCTGCTCTCGCATAACGTCGCTTTTCCTCACACCGTCATTACCATTTCGGACAACACGTCCTACCTTCCGCTTCTGAACTTGGGACTTTGTACGCAAGTACTCCCGCGCGGAATATCCCTGGCGCAAATAACGCCGGCCAGAGACTTCCACATTTAGGCTTTAACTTGAAACAGCTCCTCGTGCTCAACCCTTGCTTCGCCCCCTTTCCTTCAGACTTGAATGCCCGAACGAAAATGATTGCTCCCGATCTCTCGCCCCAGCGTGCTCAAGAACTACGTTGCCTCCTTGCCTCATACTGGGACATATTCGACCTTGGAGAGCGCCCTCTAGGACAAACATCTGTCGTAAAACATCGAATAAACACCAGTGATACGAACCCGATCCATCGGCGACCCTACCGCGTCTCGCCTACTGAGCGACACATCATCCAAACATGAAGTTGACAAGATGCTTTCTCGAGACATCATCGAACCTTCCTGAAGCCCATGGGCATCCCCTATTGTACTAGTTAAAAAGGAGGACAACAGTTGGCGATTTTCGACACCTGAACAAGGTAACAAAGAGGGACGTCTATTCGCTACCACGCATTGACGATGCCCTGGATTGCCTGCATGGAGCACAATATTTTTCGTCCATCAACCTTCGCTCCGGCTACTGGCAAATTGCCGTCGATGACATGGACCGCGTGAAGACAGCTTTTATTACTCCTGATGGCCTGTATCACTTCAAAGTGATGCCTTTCGGTTTATGTAATGCCCCAGCCACATTTGAACGAATGATGGACGCCATCCTACACGGTTTCAAGTGCCCCATCTGCCTCGGTAACCTGGACGATGTGATCGTTTTTTCTCCGACTTTTGCGAGACACCTCGAACGCCTATCGACGATACTATGTGTTTTCCGTCAGGCGGGGATACAACTGAATTCGTGCAAGTGCCACTTCGGTCGTCTTGAAATTTCTGTGCTCGGGCATCTCGTCGATTTTTCTGGCGTATGCCCTGATCACGATAAAATACGGACAGTGAAAGACTTTCCCGTGCCAACATATGCCAAGGATGTTCGCATTTTTTTGGGCCTTTGCTCCTACTTCCGTCAGTTTGTCCGAAATTTTGCGAACGTTGCGCGCCCTCTCCTCAATAAAGACGCTGCATTCATTTGGGGCCTTGAGCAAGCTGGTGCTTTCACCGACCTGATTGGGCTGCTTACGTCCCCGCCAATTCTCGCTCACTTTGATGCGTCAGCTCCAACAGAAGTCCGTACCGATGCCAGTGGCCACAGTATTGGAGGTATCTTGGCACAGACACAACAAGGGCGAGAACGTGTTATTGCCTACGCCAGCCGCATTCTTTCCTCTGCTGAGCGCAAATATTATATCAGCGAACGCCAGGGCCTGGCTCTCGTTTGGGCAGTGGGTAAATTCCGCCCCTATTTGTACGGCCACCAATTCATATACATGACTGATCACCACGCTCTGTGTTGGCTTTCGTCCCTCAAAGATCCTTCAGGCCACCTTGGCCGCTGGGCTCTGCCTTCAAGAATACAACTATCCAGTTGTATACAAGACCGGCCGGTTACATCAAGATGCGGACTGCTTGTTGCGCTATCCTGTCGACCCTCCAGACGTTGCTGCGGCCGGCATACCTGTCACCGTTCTCTTTCTGGCTGCTTCTCGCGATATTTGAGCCGAACAACGTCGGGACTTCTCCTTACAAGACCTTATTCAACGGCTCACTTCAACGACGACCGATCCTTCCCTTCGCATGCTTGAACTGCAAGATGGCATATTGTACCGCTCTAACATGGGCCCGGACGGCCCTGACCGCCTCTTCATTGTGCCTGAGCATCTGCGTCAGATTGTTCTCGCCCAGCTTCATGATGTACAGACTGCAGGTCACCTTGGCGTGTCATGGACTTATGACCGCGTTCGTCGGCGCTTCTTTTGGCCTGGTCTATACCGTGACGTCTGCCGTTATGTCGCTGCGTGCGACCTTTGTCAACAACACAAAAAGCCGACCACACTCCCTGCTGGTCGCCTTCAACCACTTGACGTACCATCAGAACCATTCTTCCATGTAGGTGTCCATCTCTTAGGCCCTTTTCCTACGTCTGCTTCGGGAAACCAGTGGATTGCTGTAGTAACAGACTACGCCACCCGATATGCAATCACACGGGCTCTTCCGACAAGCTGTGCAACCGATGTCGCCGACTTCCTCCTAGAGAACGTCATCCTTTACCATAGCGCCCCTCGACAGTTCCTCACCGACTGAGGCCGCTACTTTCTTTCTAAAGTTGTCAATGGCATTCTACACTCGTGCACTAGTAAACACAAACTTGCTACTGCTTACCATCGACAAACGAACGGTCTAACCGAGCGTCTTAACCGCACCCTTACTGACATGCTGTCCATGTGTGTCTCCGCTAACCATCGTGACTGGGACGTTGTGCTGCTGTTTGTTACTTTCGCCTATAATTCGACTCGCCATGATACCGCAGACTTCTCTCCATTCTTCCTCTTGTTTGGCCGCGACCCTACGCTGCCTTTCGACACCGTTCTGCCTGCTAGTCTGAATTCCACATCCGAGTATGCCCGACGTCGACTTGTGGAGTTGCAGGACAATCAGCGGCGCTTATATGACGCCCGCTATCGTGACGTCGATTACACACCGGGCGCCCTGGTTCTCGTTTGGTCGCCGTCGCGACGCGTTGGCCTCTCGGAGAAGTTACTTTCACGCTACTCTGGCCCTTACCGTGTCTTGCGTGAAGCAACTGACGTCACGTACGAAATCGCCCCTCTTTAGCCAACCGTGGCTCAGCATCGCTCCGACGTGGTCCACGTCGCGCGTCTTAAGTTGTATCACTCGCCCGCCTCCTAACCAGCACCGAGCCGGTGCTTCAGCCGCCATTGGTCATGTGACACGCTGACAAAGAAGATGTTTTCATCTTGGTGGGAAGAAGACGATGCTCTGGACTTCGCGCGCTGTTTACCATCTTGTCAGCTGCTACAATCATTGTACATATCCTGTAAATATACGTTTGAGTGTTTTTAACCCCTTAACAATACAAATGGTAGCTGGTGAAGATGAAAGAACAAGTCTCTAACAATGTTAACGCAATACACAAAAAAACTATACAACTTCGCTAAAGGTGCGCAATAAGGTTAGTTGTGATGAGTTATCGAAATAATACGCATAAGCGTGCTTTGAAGGATACAGGGTCAAGAATGTCAACTATGTCGTTCTATACCTATTCTTACCTATTAGTGTTCTCCAAGTTCATACCTATTAGTGAGAGACTATGACGTTTCGACCTCTCAAATCAAACTGCGCTTTCCTGAAAGAACCGGTGGGCGTTAAAGTACGTCGCAATTTATCCCCAGGTGAGGCGTCGTGACGTCACCATACCCTGAAGTCTACTCTAGTCGAATGTACTTGAAGGAGTTATGCAGGCTTTCAGAGGTGTAAACAAGAGCTTGTTTTTTTTTTTTCAGTGGGGCATACATACTCATTGTAACGTTAAGGTGGTAAGCTGATGAACAAACACAATAGCACGGCGTATGCTCACGGCAATGAAGAGTACACGGCTTTGAGCACTCGTCATTCGTGACTTACACGTGGGGATCCTAAACAGATAACCTGATCATGTTTGACAAGTTCGGCTCGCAAATAATCCATTGTCAATCGGCCATTGTAAGATTAACACACCTTTGACCAAATGTCGAAGAGGCTGCTGTTGTTGGGTCATGTTTTCCCTCGAAAGCATAAGATAGTGGACTCGAGATATCCTGTACATGCGGGGTGCTTTCAGCCGACGTAGTTTTCATGCTGTTGAGTTTAGTGAGGATCCCATCCAAGACTGACCGCAGCGCCGTGGCGACTTGTCCGTCCGCACAACATCGAGAGAGAAGTGAAGGCGCCGTTAGCGGCGTAAGACACGACGGCAACTCCGAAGCCGGCATTGCATTTAAAAGCACAAGCCGGTCTTCACGTCTGTCATTTCCTTTCGCTTTCTGTGGCGGCATAATTGCAGTGTAGCCACTGAAAATCTAAGCGCAATTAAAGCAGAGGCTGCAGCGGCTGACACACTGCAGCGGCTGACAGTCAGAATGGAAAATAGGCAAAAATAATTCCTTTGTATAAATCTGGCAGCAAAACATCGCCTAAAAATTATCGCCCGATATCATTAAACAGTACCTGCTGCAAACTGCTAGAACATATTATTTTTACTAAACTTGCGGATTTACTTGAATATAATTCCTTTTGTTCGCCATCACAACAAGGTTTTCGAAAATCATTCTCATGTGAATCACAATTATCAACGTTTACTCACAAACTTTCTTCTGTTACCGATTGCATCCTTTTAAATTTTTCGAAAGCCTTTGACAAAGTGTGTCATAAACTTTTACTTTATAAACTAGGCAAGTTAAACCTGGATCATAATGTTCTAAAATGGATTGAGTCATTTCTCGTTAACCGTTCTCAGTTCGTAACAGCTAATGGTCATGACTCACCTCATAGGGACGTTCAGTCCGGTGTTCCACAAGGCTCCGTTCTGGGACCTCTATTATTCCTTATCTATATTAATGACTTACCTTCAGCAATAGCTTCTGACGTACATTTATTTGCAGACGATTGTGTAATCTTCAGAGAAATAAACAACGAACACGATATCACTCTGCTTCAGGCCGATCTTAATAACATTAGCAAATGGTGCCGATTGTGGCGAATGGAACTCAACATTAACAAGTGCAAATTTCTGAGAGTGTCCGGATCTAACGATAACCTGCCTGTGTACTACTTGAATAACGTTTCTTTAGAATCGACAAGTTCATATAAGTGCTTAGGCCTGTATATAATATCTAAATTAACGTGTAATCATCACGTCAGATGTATGATTAACCAAGTCAACCGCTTGCTGGGATACTTACGCCGTAACTTTTCTCGTGCTCCCTCTCCTTTAAGATCACTACATTATAAAACGCTGCTAGGGCCAAAATTGAAATACGCTGCAGCTATATGGGACCCTTTCCACGAAAACCTAATACATTCCCTTGAACTAATCCAAAACAACGCCACTCGTTTTATTCTTTGGAATTACTACCGTAGTGCGAGCGTTTCTTCAATGAAATCGAATCTGGGTCTTCAACCGCTAGGAACACGTCGAAGAATTTCCCGCCTTTCATTTCTTCATAAGCTGTATCACCACCCTACACTTCATACAAAATTCATATCGCGACCATATTACTTATCTCACCGTACTGATTATAAGCATAAAGTTAGAATTGGTGCATGTAACAGGACACATTTCTTACGCTCATTTTTGAAAGATTGAAATGAACTTCCTTCTGACATTGTTTCCATTAATAACAACGATAATTTTCGAAAAGCACTAGCTAACACTGTATAATAGCAAACATTTGTACGAACTACTGCTGGTGTTTTCCTTTTTCTTGTTTAATGTTACTTTTATATATCTTGTTATATTACTGTATTTATCATACTTTAAAGCTAACATTGTATAATTAGCAAATATTGTGTATAAGCACGTAATTTATTTCCTTCTTATTTGTTGTATAACCCACTCCCCTCTCTAATGCCGAAAGACCCTGAGGGTAAATAAATAAATAAATATTATTTAGTCAAAGTGCCCTCCGCATGAGTGCCGAGTGCCATCGGCAAGGTTGTTACCGTAATCTGCATCCGTAATGGATCAATAAATCTCTAGTGACAGATTTTATGACAACCGCGAGGTTTTCGGGTGTGCTTGACGTTACCGTTCACTGATACAGTGTGGCGGCTCTGGAGCATTTTCGCAGGAAAAGAAGACATTTGCACGTGGGATTTTCTAAAGGGCATGAAGTTTCTGTTAGTTCGTAGAAATAGTGGAAACTGACATTTTCTGTCAAATAACTGGAAATGTATTAACAAACTCTGCATGTATTAATGAAAAATGGTGGACAGAATTTTATGCTTTTTAAAGTATATTCCCCGAAAAGCTTTCTTTACATTTATTATTATTATTATTATTATTATTATTATTATTATTATTATTATTATTATTATTATTATTATTATTATTATTATTATTATTATTATTATTATTATTATTATCATCATCATCATCATTGCGTGTATACCCCTGGAGCAATTCGACAACGTAGCACAAGTAGCACGAACACTACCATCCAGAGGGTTCTACCCTGTAGTTTATGCTCTGTGAAAATGTACAAATTGTTGCAGCCAGAAACAAGCACATCGAATAATAATGTCATAAGTTCTAAATAAATACTCGTACAATTCCTTGACTCAAATGCATTACTACTGACACAGCGACGTAGAATCGTACTTTTGCCTAACCTGTCCTCAGCTCGTCAGCGTTGCGCTTCTCACCTTGGTCTTATCATTTTTTTCGTGCATTATTCTCGCTCTCGGCGATTTTTCTACGGCAGTCATGACCTTTTCATTATCTCACGGCCTCATCATGTGACGTCAGTGTAGGTAAAGGGTGCCCTTAAGGGGGTTGGTTTATCATCGTCAAGTAAACCATGTCTGTCGAAAACTTGAATCTCTATTGGTATGCTCAGCAGAATTTCTACTTTAATTAGTCGGTTCAAATATTCGTATAGTTAAATAAATAACTATAGCTTTAACAAGAGGGACGCAAGAAGTGTGACAAGGCGAATGCTATACGTCTTAGCGTTCTTTAGCAGCGTTCGTCTTGTCATCTTTCTTGTGTCCGACGGGTATTTTTTTTTTGGAATGCTCAACTTTAGAAATTCGGGACACCGATATAGCCGGCGCGAAGAATTCGCGGTTTGCACTGAGGTTATTGCTTGGGTTTGCTGCGTTTTTTGTCGTCGCTTAGATCTGGCATTCGAACAGACAACGAAGCGGAGCATCCCGAATTAATAGTTACCGTGCTCTGAGCTTAGCAATATCAAGCATGCAACGATTATGTATCATACAACCGAACTCCTGCTCCAAACAGTGCGCGAAGTCTCGGATGATCGCAGTTGTGGAAATCATCAAGGATTTAACCCATGTTTGGGCAGAAAAACATGGCTTCTGTTCAAACTGCCGCATAAATTGGAACTTTTAAGTGGCTGCACATGGCTTAGACACACGGCCTTCGATCAGCTCGCACGTTACACGCCCCGCAGTGCCTCGGTGGGTACATGGTGTTCTGCTCCTGAGCCCAGGTCACCGGTTGGACTCCCTCCCGCGGCGACCGCCGTCTGATGAGGGGCGGAATGCAAGAACGCTTGTGTGCTTAGGTTTACGTGCAGAATGAAGGCCAACTGCAACTAAATGTCAATTTGGCTAAATTTGTTACAGATAGGTGCCATAAAAAAGTCTTCTAAAAGCTACAGGGAGGGTCATTGCATAGTTTTCTTGTTAGTAACCTTTAAAGAGAGCATAAGCAGATGACACGCGCATCTGGTGGTTATTGCTATGACGTAAGTCCCAGAACGCAGCCTCAGACATTTTTCAGCGCAACGCGGGCATCCCCGGGCGCCGCCCAAGTTATCTCGGAGCTCATATGACGAGGAGCTCGATAAGTATGCGTCACTTTCGGCGAGTGGTATAATGACGGTGTTCTTTTTTTTTTTCAGTTTCGGTATCAAAAACGCCTATTTTCTGCAAGCTTTTCGTGACGCTACCACATGGTATTTTAAACGGGAGGTTTTGCACGATGGCTCCTGTATATTTCCACTATCTTAAACTATGGGCGTTTATACGCGGTGTACAAAGTTCGCTGCTGTTGTTCTTTAAAGAGCCTCGGGTAGTCAAAAAAGGTTCAGCTGGTAGCCCTCCATTAGGACTGAATGAATGAATGAACGAGCTATTTGGCTCAGCGCGTCCCACAAATGCTTAAACATGCGCCCAAATTTATAGTTTTCACAGGAAACTCACCGACAAAGGTTCAATTAGCTATCGCATATAAAAATATGATTGTATATAAGTATGTCTGGCACTCTGTCTCCGTTAAACGTAATGTCGCCAGAGGTATACGCAAGGACTTAGGTCGCGAGGAAGAGCGAAAACCTTGTACTTATGCGCCTTGTATATACACTGTTAGTTTCAGCGGAACAGGATGGTGATTCGAATAGAAGCGTATATCTTTCGAAGAGAATTCACTTCCCCCTGTATACAAAAGCCTGAAGCGCAGATGCTGGACCAGAGAGCACCATCCCTTCACGCATGCAGCGGCCCTTAAGGGTCCTCGAGGCTGTTGCATATCGAGTCGTGTGGGAAGCGATGAGCCGCCGCTGATGCGCGGAAGCGGAGCTCCGGCCGGTATAGGCGGTGAGCCTGACGTAAGAGCTTCGGGATTACACTGTCCAGAGCGACGGTCCCGCCGCCCTGATACATACTGGCTCGCACGTGGCAGAGACACGTGCTTGCTTCGCTGTACTTTCTCGCAGAACGAGCGGCAGTGGCGAACGACACGGGTCGGATCACTCGCAGGATTAAACCGACACGCGGCAAAGAGCACACGCGCTTGCTAATCTTGCCGTTAATGCTTTTCTATCGCTGTGTTTCTCGTATCGTAACAAAGGGACGACGGGGACGCGCAAAGTGGACTCTTGTCTCCCCTACCGAAACAGCTGTTGAACGTACATATCTTCCAAAGCATATGCCCAGTGCGAAGGATTATGCGTGAGCTGTTAATAAAGTAGCGGTGGTGTCGAGTACTTGCAACAACGTGTGTCGCCAGAAGGAATATAATGAAGCATACATGGCGTATGAGAGCCACTGCTGAACATGGAAGCGCGCGTGGCTGCAGAGTGCATTAATGGATTTTTGATCATATGTTAAGTCTATCGCAGTACAAAGCATTATGAATATTAGTCGAATATGCCAAGCTTTCTGTAACTTATGTTCATCAACATACTGGCTCGTGTAAACTGCAAAGACTAATCTGCATGCCACGCTTGTGTGGTGACGTGTGAAACAGTTTGATGTTGATTGAACGCTACCACCGTGGCAGTCTTGTCTTCTGCTATATAAGCCCTTGTTTTCGCAGCAGTACAGAGAAGAATGGAGTAGACGGAGCATGTTCTACCTCAATCTCTCTACGGTAACCTACGCAGCGCAAAACAGAAATTGTCCTGAAAATTATGCTATACACGCTATAACGACACACACACACACACACACACACACACACACACACATATATATATATATATATATATATATATATATATATATATCATCATCATCATCAGCCTGGTTACGCCCACTGCAGGGCAAAGGCCTCTCCCATACTTCTCCAACAAACACTGACACCAAGGACAACATAGGGAAAATTACTTGTGCTTAACAAATGAAATAACGTAACGATAAATTGATGGAAATTAAAGTGGATGAAAAAACAACTTGCCTCAGGTGGGAACCGAACCCACAACCTTCGCATATATATATATATATATATATATATATATATATATATATATATATATATATATATATATATATATATATATATATATATATATATATATGACTTCATGTATTTGCACAACACGTAGATGAACCAAGCTATTTTCTTTCTGCCCGTTGATTTAAATGATGATACTTTCCTCCCAGTGATACAATAAGTAACAGTAAGCTACGCTATAGTAAGCCATGCGCAAGCCACGAGCGGGTGCGTGCACAACACGACCCAGAGTGGGGCTAAGCCCGCTTCTCTCGTATATCTACTGTGGGCGGGAACAATGCTCGCCAAACATTACCTAACTGCAGCTCGGAGTGCGAGTGTGCAGCGTGGTGTGGTCACAAAGCTGAACAACAACGCTCCTTGCGGCCTTGTCACACTCTGCATAGTTCGAATTTCGGTATTCCCGCGTCACGAGAAACGCGATCGACCCGAAGACTTGTCCTGCGAACGCTGAGCGCAAATCCGAAGCGAAGAAGAAAAGTCGGAGGGGGAAAAAAAGAGGAAGAAACAAATTCACCATAAAGACGGACGTCGTGGTGGAGCGGCGGGCCTCAATTTAGCAAAAATTGCGAGCGAAAAGCGCGCGTAGCAAACACGCCAAACAGCAGCAGGCGTTCTACTACAGGCGCAGGATTCCGACGTACAGGGAGCGGCGTGGAATTCGGAGGGCTAGCGGGCTGCTCGGGGCCGAGCAGGGAACGACTAGGAAAAGGCCACTGTTCTTCAAGTGTCCGCGGTGGTGGTGGCGGCGACGTCGTGAGGCACGCCGCACACGCCTTTGCGGGGAGAACAGGGCGACGCTGCGAAAGATCAAGGGGGGCCTGTAGCGGGTGGAGTGGGAGGACAGGAGCAATCACTCACGCGGAGCGACGAAAAATTCAATTTAAGGAGCCTTCACGCTGATGCCTGTCTCTGGGAACAGATTTTAATTAGCCGCTCACGCCACTTACCACCGTTCGCACACTCATACACGCAATCACACCGATGCGTTTCTGTCTGCCTCTATCGCTCTCTGTCGTTTTAATCTTTTACGTAAAATTTGGTTATAGTTTAAGGAAATTTACCGAGCGTTCTAAAGAACGAAAAATATGCCTGTGGTCTAGTGCGCAGCTCGCAGCAAAACAGTATCGGGCGTGCATAGCAACCAGTGGTCGTGCTAAGACCACGCGTCAATGTTATCAGCCGCTCTAGGCAAGCTTTTCTGTACACTTACCTCTGCTTTAGAATTCTTTTTAGGCACCTAGAATGTTCATTCGGGCGCTCATTCACGCACGCACTAGCGACGTTGTGCGGTTTAGGCAACACTTCAAATATTGCAGGATGGTCGCCTGGAAATGGTTTCTTGACGAACACGGTGTGAGGCAGGCAAAGGAAGCTTGGCTCACTAGAAAAAAAAAATTAATTAATTTAGGAGGTAAGGTTTTCACAACGCAGATTTCTATAAATCATACGGGGTGCAATTCACAGCTTCTTTTTCCTTGTTACTTCGCCTCTGGATTGCTTAGTTTCCTGCATTTTATGTTCAGCGAAGTATAAAAACGTCTTCTTAACTAATAATAACCGATTTTCCAATATTTTCTAACTAAATTTGCTTTCTTAATTACTAACAATAACATGTAAGTCCAAGCTATGTGTTCTAAGCCTCTATGTATACTCTCTCTGCTTTGTTCTTGCGCACTCATCTGAAAGCATATCTACATAAGGGAGATCGCAACGTGAACAGATTTCACTTTTTTTTTTCAATTTAAGATAAAATTGCACTTTCTAGCATCAAGCGTGCACTTCTTTCAATAAGTGTAAAAAAATATACTGCGAACGATATACATCACGTATCGAGTTATAGAACTGGATAGGAAACACTGTGAGCTGCTCGCGGGACCACTTATTCACCGCCTGTAAGAAATTCACGAAAATAACGAAATACCGACGCTCGTGAAATTGAAGCCGTTTATATAGTTACTGTGACAATATTGTTGAAGCGACGCGGACAAGAAGCGACAAGGACGGTGTGCTACAGCGGAATATAGCGCGCACCGTCTTTGTGCTTCTTTCTTGTCCACGTCGCATAAGCCCTATGGCCACAGTAGCTGCATAAAACCTATGTAGCCCCCAAAAAATATGTTGTGACTCCATTCATGGCATATTTCGAGCTTTCTTTCTTTCTTCCTTTATTCCTTCCTTCCTTCCTTCCTTCCTTCCTTCCTTTCTTTCTTTCTTTCTTTCTTTCTTTCTTTCTTTCTTTCTTTCTTTCTTTCTTTCTTTCTTTTTTCTATAGTTCACTGCGGTAAAACGCCGTTTAATTCACAGGAAGGTAACGGAGTGCTTTGCTGCGAGTGAGACAGAAGGCTTTGGAGACGGTGGCACAAACGATGCAGTGTATATGGAGACTTTCCGGCTCAGCATACCGGCCTGCGGTGATGACATTGTTCGAGGGCTTATTCCGCCTATAGGTTAACGCTAAAGAGGAACTTACCTCACTAGGGAGCTTCGAATGTGGAACTTTCGTAGTGATCCACTCTTAGCACGATCCCCCTCTCCTTCTGACCTAGCTGCCACTGGGCATGTTTTGTAGATGTCCCAATAAACTACTCTTCTATTCTATGCCCTTTATCCAATTAGCATCAAGACATAATATTTATATACATTTAGCCGTCTCCCTCCATGGAGTCGCTCGTTGCCCGTGTCGGTTCGCTGTTCACGGGAGCCTATGCAATGGGATATGCTCGGAGATTTCTGTACGCGGAGAGGAACATGTTGCGCGCTTATACCAAGCTTAACTACAGTGCACCCTGCTGAGCTGCATAGCGTGGTGTGACTTCTCTACAAGCGATGAGCGAAAATCGTCTACGTAGATAGCGTCGTCAGGCTTCGGACGGCGAAGTATATAAGCGCTCTCGCCGCTATCGGAGGACCCGACTGGGACGCTCAAGAACTCGCTTGGGCCGCGGACCTCTCAGCCCATGGTGTAACTCTTTCATGACAAGTTGAGATTACGGACGACACTCCTAGCGTGAGATGGAAACCTCGCTCGCAGATAAGCGTTCACCTTCTCATGGGCCTGAGCAGCAAGTCAGCCAGTTTTTGAGACTAATCCGACAACGAAGGTCAAGGCTTCATCGTCGCGTCGTCGGCGCTCAATCGCCGTCAGCCGGCTACGCAGGCGCTGACCGGCTTCGTTTTTCTCCTCACTTCTTTTTTTTATTTTCACTGGCCCCGTACGTGGGCCAATAACGCCGAAAGCAGACGCAGGCGGACGGCCGGCGATAACTCGGCAAGATGGACAGCGGCCAAAAAGGGAGGGCAGAGAAGGCTCTTCGCTCGCTTGTCGCGGTGGCAGTGGCGGCCGCTTTTGATCAATGCCGGCTCTGACCTATCCTTCTTCTTCACGTGTCCCCTGCGATACCTTTCGCCCTGTGCGACTATCCGTCATCCTCCGCAAATGACCGCTATAAATCACTGGCGGCGGCAGCGGCGGGGCGCAGGCCGTGTCCGCGGCTCGAACCCCGCTGCCGCCTCCCTTTTTCCCGGCCGCCCACTACTCACCCCCGCTTCCGTTTCGCCTCGGACGGCGTATACGCATTACTACTATGGGGACGCTGTATACGACCGCCTCTCATATCGCGATGGAAGGGCCGGCACGGCCAAACCCTGCCACGCACAAAGACAAAGCGTCGGCAGCGTCACGTACCAAAGCCGGAGACTCCCGTGTCGGTCACCCTGCACCCGCCCCTTGCTGCCTTGCTTTTGGGGATCGTCACGCGTGACTACCGCCGGAGGCGTAGCTGCCTGCCGCGTGGGGAGACCACTCACTTTTTGCTGGCGATCATATTATACGCCGGCCACATGTGAACGACGTGAAGAGCGGAAGGTAAAGACAAACGACGCCGCTGGAGCGCGTTGTTGTATAAGAAAAAAATAATAAAGACAGAAAGGCGCAATAGGAGGCAATAAAAGGACACGGTAAAAGCTTTGCGGGAACGAACTAAAAGTGATGCCGTGAGCCAGGAGAAGTGGAGCGGGTGCCATGATCATCGTAGCTTGCCCAAAAACGCGCCTCTGACGCGATTTATCCAGCTACTAGGACGACCGTAATGAATAAAACAGAAGGCAATCACCGAATACAGCAGAAGGAAAATATAAAAACCAGAAAGAGCCAAAATGTGGTTGAAAGCAACGTACCGGCGCCTAGCGAAATTCAACGAGGTAACTCAAAAAGAAAGTCTCGGCGATCGAAGGCTTTGCAGGAAAGGCGCATTTTTGTACCTGCCCAAAGAGAGCTTAGCGCTTAGAAAACACCCACCCACAAGCTGGTGAAACTGGCCCGTGTGGCAGTAACCGACCGGGGCGCACGAGAAATCACAAGATACAGACTTTGACGTCACGGGGCGCCGCGTCGCTTCTTGCTGCAACTGGGCTTCCGGCTCTGGCGAGTTAGACTTAAGTTCATTCAACTAACGCTATTAGCACGTACGCGTAGACATCGGTACAGATTTTTTTCTATCTCTAAAGCTGCGCCTGTAATCCTACATCTCAAAATGAGTATGCAGTTATCCGCGATAGCATGTTTCGAATGACTTACGTGTTCCGGCGAGATCTGATTTGTTCAAAAGGCAGCAACAAGTGAAATATGGCCTTGTGCAATATTCAGTTAGTGCAGCGGCATGCTCCAAGAGCGTAGCGCATGATCAGTGATGGAAGAATGCAGCCGGCGATTGCAGAACATTTTTATTCCAATACAGACATGTTCATTTGTCTAGTTCATTCAATGTCTCACCTATACAGTGAATTAGATATATCATTGCTTCTTTCACTTACGTTATTTTTTATGATGGTTCAAACGAGTGACCGTTGCGTTTTCTTAAATGTGGTTCCGGCTTTTACTTACAGTGTTGCATGGCTGCAGCTGTACACCTTCAGTATAAATTTAGACGTCAGTAAATAACAGCAAACAAAGAAAGGGGGGAAAAAGCTCATGGCAACACCTGTTACATGTTTTTACATTAAAAGATGAATTGTACGCTTGCTGTAGTGCCAAGTGTTACACTGTTACAAATGCAGGCGAACTTGGAAACGCAACATCGCATGTATACTCCGACTCATTAGCGTTTTAATTTATGTTGATTGCACCTTATACCGCTCTTTAAATAAAACTGGCAGACACGGTGGCGAGTTTGTATTCCATGTCTGAGTAAGCTGCTCTGTATACAGGTTATGGGAAAACAACACAAATGGTAGACTGAACAAGACATGAAACTCAGTGTCATTAAAAAATATTACACTTGCACTGATATCCTTTACTTTAATTGTTAGGTGCAGGAAATACAACTGGTATGTCGTGCCTGCTTGCCACGATCTTCGCGACGTTTTCAACCTTCCACACTTGGTTTTGTGTCTCGTTCCGTTTAGCACTCGTTTAGTTTTTCAATAAGTGTTCTGCGTAGTTTAATGGGACCATGCCCTTACTTCCACGCCACACGGGCCGCTGTGAACACTTTCATTTACTTTTGAAGTGATCGGGAAGTTCATTTACTTTCTCTTGCCAAAATGAGTCTTAGATTCGCGCGGAAGGCATGAGAGCGATCTTTTCACGTCAATTTGATGTGCAGTGGAGGTGTACATGGCTTAAGGTTTAGCGATACGCTGCCCCCCCCCGCCCCCCATTTCACGCACTCTTCCAGATCCGACTAAACTGAACAACGGGGCAGTACAGAACCTCGAACTATACAGCAGGCGTTTAAGACCATGCAGAAAAATTCGCCCGTATACGCGAAGCAGTGACACGATAGCTGGAGGAATATAATGCGCAGTAAGTATTAGACTGTTTCGTGCGGTATTTGTTGGAGTGCACACTCTTAGCTGCGAGTGAGCAATCTGCTTTCGAGAGGTAAAAGAAGTGCGAGTCGTATTCGCTTGTGAAAGTTGCTTCTCCCTGTGGTGAAGTGGAGCTACTTGGCTTTTCTTCCTCACCTATCCGACTTGGCCACTCGTCGCCCCTAAAGCCAACCCTTGAGCTTCCTACTGCTTGAATCGCTCGGCTTTCGTAAAATTTATATTTGCGCTAACCTATTATTGGGCCTCACGCGATCCTCGAGAAAGCAAGACGACGTCAGCGCCATCCAACCAACATTAGAAGTCGAGCGCGAGAAGAAGGCTAATGAAGACGAAGCAGGCGCTCTCAAGCATTGTCATTACACACGGGGAAGAAGAAAATGTAATTTAGGACCGCCTCCGCAACTGGGAAGGCGACGTGCGAGAACACGAATAAAGCGCCGACGCCAGCTCTATATCCAGTAAACACATGTTGAGCAGCCGTTTGTCAATCATAGGAGCTGCTGGCTCAATCGGGCTACGCAGGATCAGTATTCTGCACTGCTGTAGCATCGGCAGAAATAAATACCGTGAAAGAGAGAGCGACAAAAGAAAGGCCGATTGGCTGAGAGGCAGAATCCTGAACTGCCAATCTGTTGATCGTATATAACTTCGAATTCTCGAGCTGCTGTGAGAATATTACTTTGTAATTTTCTCGCAAACGATTTTGGTATTCCAGTAACGAACACCGGCGGACATCAAAACGACCACGGCAGTGAGCCCATAACAGCTGTCACCGTATTATCGTACAAAGAGAGAATAGCAGTGTCTCTGGCACTGAATTCATCCAGTGTAACCCCTGCCAACGAGGCATGTTAGGCTATCCTTAAGGAAAGGCGTAGTTGGCGCATATAAATGAGTTTTAGGCAGACGTATACAGATAATAAAATGACTTTTTCCATAAATACCCGCATGTAACAAACTATGAACAGTGCTGGTGACGATATGTTGTCGGATTAGGTGGCATTGAAAGGGGCAGAACTCGGCTTATCCGTTTACATGAAAATATCAGCAGTGGCCTAACCTTACTGAATCTACATTTAATTTTCCCCTACAGTTGTACAGCACAAGGAGGCTTTTTGTGCATTCTGGTTGAAAACGGTATCACAATTTGTCGCCCACAAAGCGCTGTTGCTGGCTACGTCCTGTCATTTCTCTAATATATTCTAGAGCTGGTACAGCGCAACATACAAACGAAGAAACAAGCCAAGCCGGCCAGATAAAGGAACAGAGCGCTGACTTCTAACTGCTTTATTGGCAAGTTGCACGAAATATATACTTATAAGAAAGCGTCAGGACAAGTCGTCACAACAATTCACAAAACGTCACACCGATAGAAGGCTACACCATCATGAGTCACAGAAAGCGCAATTCTGTCACGCAAGGTTAAACTGATCAAGAAATCTTGCTTCCTGTGGAGATAGGCACTAAGATGGCGCGCTAACGCACGTGCTGCCAGCCCTTGCTATGAGATCAGCTTCAATGATCTCCCGCATAAGTTGTGATTGGTGCTTTTTTAGCACTTCACACCGATAAAAATTCGGTTTACGTCCACAGTCGGGACAGTGAATTCCTAAGTGTCCCTGTATAGCCCGGTGCACATTGTGATCATGTTCTTTTAGCCTTTCATTAAGGCAGTGACCAGTTTGACCTATATATCTCTTCCCGCATGACAGTGGAATTGAATAAACAACTCCAACAGCGCAAGTCTGAAAACGCTCCTTGTGCATAGTCGAACAGACAGTAGTGCGCAGATAGAACGCATTTACTACAGTACAGAGCCTGCGTAGCGCAACCGGCGCAGAAAACACTACTTCCACGTTACCCTTGCGGCCAATCATTTTTAAATTAATCTCTGAGAGACGTTATGCAGATATGGTATGACTACCGGACTCTTGTGATCATTATTTCTTTGTTGGGTTTCGGTGTCACTGTCCTTCTTTAGCTGCTTTAACAGCTTTTCAGCTATGGCCGACAGTAGTGTGGCCGGGTACCCGGCTCACAAAAGTCGATCAACTTGACCTGCAAAGCTGCGCTGCATGGTATGATGATAGGATTTCCAGTGGGCATTTGCAGTGTTTCTGCGCCGGTTGCGCTACGCAGGCTCTGCACTGTCGTAAATGCGTTCCATCCGCGTCTGTTCGACTATGCACAAGGAGCGTTTTCAGTCTTGCGCTGTTGGAGTTGTTTATTCAATTCCACTATCATGCGGGAAGAGATGTATAGGTCAAACTGGTCGCTGCCTTAATGAAAGACTAAAAGAACATGATTACAATGTGCACCAGGCTATACAGGGGCACTTAGGAATTCACTGTCGCGACTGTGGACGTAAACCGAATTTTTATCGGTGTGAAATGCTAAAAAAGCACCCATCACAACTTACGCGGGAGATCATTGAAGCTGATCTCATAGTGTTTGGATCCCACCGATGGCATCGGTTGTTGGGAACTCGGCGTTGACGCCCGTGGTTGTACCTGGGTCGCAAGCCCCAAGGGTAGCGTTGGCCTGGCGGCCTGGGGTACAACTGGAAGCATCCGAAGGTCCCGGCAAAGCATGAGTCGACTGGTAACAACAAAACAACTTGTTTATTTTAACATCGCAAAGAGTTGGCGGTCAGGTTGACCGAAGTAGAGAGACGGGAGAGCACTTTACTCAACAGAAGAAATCGGAGCCCTCCTTTTGGCGTCCGGGGGCAGCTGTTTTTATACTCTCGCGGTTGAGGGCAAGAAGGAACCCCTCAATAGACGAGCACGTGAATGTACAATGGGCTAATGGTGACGCACACTGTCGTAGCGCTGCCGGTCGGGCACAATGACTGGAATGAGAGGGTGATCCCTGCTTTCGCATCGCCTGGTTCGGGCACAATGACTGGAATGAGAGGGTGATCCCTGCTTTCGCATCGCCTGGTTCGGGCACAATGGCACATACACTCACACACGCACATGAAGACACGTGGCATCGGAACATGCCTGGAAACGCCTGGAAACACCTGGCGGGGAGCGTTGCGGCGACGACGAACGGGCCAAAATGTCTGCCGCCCCGCCGCAGTCGCGCCGGCAAAACCGCGTGTCGCAGGCGAAACGCAACAGACCGCCCCGCCGGGGGAAGGAGATCCCGATGGACAGGGGACTGCATCCGCTGTCCGGAGGGATGTCGCTCGATGATGCTCATAACCGAAGTCGGGCGTCCCTCGACGTTTCTTGAGCGCAGCGCACAGAGAAGGCCTCGTTCTCTCGTTCAGGTTCGCACGGGACACTGCAAAGTGACTTCGGGAGAGTTCACATTTTTGTTCTCGTTCCCGGCAAGCGTTAGAACTACGCTGAAACTCAACCGCTCAGTCAGCAAGCACGGCACAACCCTCACTAAGCCCTGCCAGGCTCTTTCCCCTTTTTATACCACTGCCTAGTTCCTTACAGTAGTCTAGCATCACTCAGAACGCGTCCACAAATTGGAAAATTGCACTAGAAAGCATATCATCACTTTGAAACACTAAACAAAAGCAATATGTTAAAAAAAAATCCTGCCTCAGGAAGAAAAACATCACTAACCAACAATTTTGAGGCTGATTCCTACGTTAGGGGCTTCGACTTAAGCCATCGGCGTTACCGTTGAGACTCCCCTTTTTGTAACGCACCTCAAAGGAATATTGTTGTAAAGCGAGGCTCCAGCGCAGGAGGCGGCCATTTTTGGGAGAGATGGTCTGCAGCCATTGGAGAGGGCAGTGATCCGTCTCAATGATAAACCTCGAGCCGGCTAGATAGCATGACAATTTCTGAACGGCCCACACGAGACACCCACACTCTTTCTCGGTGGCGCTATACGCCTGCTCACGACTGGTCAGCTTACGACTAGCATACAGGACGGGGTGTTCTACTTCTCCATTTTCCCGTTGGCACAGTACAACGCCCATGCCTCGCTCACTAGCATCGCACTGAACAATGAACCCTTTTGTATAGTCTGGCGATCGTAGCACAGGCTGGCTTGTTAGGGCACTCTTTAGGGCGCTAAAAGCTCTTTCCTTTGTCTCGTCCCAGACGACTGTTTGAGGCTCTGTCTTTCTTAGAGCATCCGTCAGGGGAGCCGCGATATCAGAGTACCTAGGGATGTACCTCTGATAGTAGCCGGCGACACCCAAGAACGACCGAATATCGGTCTTGGTGCGCGGTTGCGGAAAGTCTCGCACAGCGGCCACTTTTATTTCAGAGGGGCGGCGACGACCCTGACCAATCACGTGACCGAGGTAGACAACCTCGGCCTGTGCTAACTGGCACTTAGGAGCCTTGACTGTCAAGCCCGCTTCGCGCAGGCGGGTTAGCACTGCCCGCAAGTGTGCCATATGCTCAGACCAGGATGCGGAGAATATCGCTACGTCGTCTAGATACGGTAAAGCGAATTCTTGCTGTCCCCGCAACACTTTATCCATGAGGCTTGAAAAACAGTATGGCGCGTTCTTCAAACCAAAACTCAACACTTTAGGACGGAATGTTCCCATTGGTGAAATGAACGCCGCATACCTACTAGCCTCTTCTGTAAGTGGAACCTGCCAATAACCCCTGACAAGATCTAGGGTGGAAATAAACTGAGCGCTACTAACTTTCTCAAGGCGCTCCTCGATGTTAGGGATCGGATAAATTTGATCCTTAGTGATGGAATTAAGCCAGCGGTAGTCGACGCAAGGACGAGGTTCCTTGCCCGGTACCTCAACTAAAATCAAAGGGGAGGTATAATCACTCTCACCTGCCTCAATAACACCGAGCTGTAGCATTTTCTTTACCTCAGCCTCCATAATATCGCTCTGGCGGGGTGACACCCGATACGCCTTGGATCGTACTGGCTCTGTGGAGGTAAGTTCTATATCATGAGTAAGTACAGAAGTCCTACCAGGCCTCTCAGAGAACAGACCTTGAAACTCTTGTAATAGCTGGTGTAGTTCGGTTTTCTGCTCGGGCGACAGCGGTGCTTTACTGATAAGGTCACTAATGACTTGACCGGTGTCTTCCCTGTTCGTCACTGAGCCTAGTCCCGGAAGCTCGACCGGAAGCTCTTCAGGAACGTTTACCATCAGGCACACCACTGCTTCCCTTTGTCTATAAGGTTTGAGCAGATTACAGTGGTAAACTTGCTGTGCTTTCCGCTTTCCTGGCAGACTTACCACGTAGTTAACGTCCGACAGTTTCTGAACAATTCGCGCTGGGCCCTCCCACTGCACGTCTAGTTTGTTGTTTAGCGATGTGCGCAATATCATGACCTCATCGCCAACCTCAAAACGACGGGCCCTGGCTGTCCGATCATAATAAACCTTGGCCCTCTGCTGGGCCTTTGCCATTGCTTCACCTGACAACTCCTGTGCCCTTCTTAAGCGTTCGAGGAGCTTAAGCACGTACTCCACCACGACTGGGTCGTCGCCCCTACCTTCCCATGATTCTCGAAGCATGCGAAGCGGAGATCGAAGCGAGCGACCGTACACCAGTTCAGCTGGCGAAAACCCCGTAGCTGCATGCGGCGCGGTCCTTAAAGCAAACATCACCCCAGGCAGACACAGCTCCCAGTCAGTTCGATGTTCAAAACACAACGCTCTCAACACGCGCTTCATGACGGAGTGGAGCTTCTCAACGGAATTCGACTGTGGGTGGTACACTGAGCTGTGTAACAGCTTTACCCCACACCTTTCGAGAAAAGTTGTCGTCAAAGCGCTAGTAAACACTGTGCCCTGATCTGATTGGATTTCCGCAGGAAAACCAACTCGCGCAAATATGGACAGTAGTGCATTAACTATCTCAACTGAGCTGAGTTCTTTAAGCGGCACTGCTTCAGGGAACTTTGTCGCTGGGCAGATCACAGTCAAAATGTGTCTGTATCCCGTGGCTGTTACCGGCAGAGGTCCCACAGTATCAATAACGAGCCGTCTAAAAGGCTCCGTAATGATAGGTACCAATTTCAACGGCGCCCTTGATTTGTCCCCTGGTTTGCCCACCCGCTGACAAGTGTCACATGTCCTCACGAAATGGTCTGCGTCCCGAAAACACCCTGGCCAATAGTACTCTTGCAAGAGACGGTCCTTAGTTTTCTTAACTCCTAGGTGTCCGGACCACGAACCCCCATGTGACAAGCGCAACAGATCCTGACGATAGCATTGAGGCACGACCAGCTGATCGAACTCCACTCCTCGGCGGTCTAGATACTTCCGGTACAGGACTCCACCTCTTTCCACAAAACGCGCAGTTTTCCTGGCGATACCTTCTTTGACATTGCAGCGCACGTTTTCCAGGCTGCCATCCTTTTTTTGCTCGGCTATCAAAGCCGACCGGCTGACTTTTAGCAACCTATCAAGTCCGTCTGACGTAGGCGCGATGAGCAAATCAGTAGATAGCTCTTCTAACTTTCCCGAATCGGGATTTTCCTCTCCAGTATCTGGCGCCTTCAACGCTACAGACTCAATTTTATTCAGTTCGGGCGTGCTCCGAATATCAGCTTGCTGCGCCTCTGACCCTTTTTCGTTGTTTGATAACGTCGGCCCTGCAACTACCGCCTTTGCAGTGAGCTCCCGAACCTTCGATCTGGTTAAGGCCTGAACACTAGCTTCACCAAACAAAAGCCCCTTCTCGCGCAGGAGGTGATCGGACCTGTTTGAAAATAGGTACGGGTACTGGGGTGGCAGCATAGATGACACTGCCGCCTCTGTCTCAAGCGCTCCGAAAGGTCCTTCAATAAGCACTTTTGCTACCGGCAGACACACGCTATGAGCTTCCACGGCTTGCTTGATCCATGCGCACTCGCCCGTGAACATATGGGGTTCTACGTAAGACGGGTGAACTACATCCATCGTAGCTGCGGAATCGCGAAGCACTCGGCACTCTTTCCCGTTTACGAGGAGGTCTCGCATGTAAGGCTCGAGAAGCTTCATGTTCTCGTCAGTGCTGCCTATTGAAAAAAACACAACTTTTGGTGTTGTTTCCGGACACTGCGCCGAAAAGTGACCCGGCTTCTGGCACGTATAACAAACGCCCGCTCGCCTCATCTCGAACCGCTTTCTGCGTTCGGCTTCGGCTGCCGCCGTCTCCTTAGGTTCGGTCGCACTGCTTCCACTCGCATCCGCACTACGCGTGTTCCCCTTTGCTCTCACGGGTGTGAACTTCGGCCTCTCAAACTTCGAGCCAAATTCACCCTTTTGACCGTCCTTAGCTCCGCGAGCTCGACGCGTCACAAACTCCTCGGCTAGCTCAGCGGCTCTAGCCACCGTACTCACGTCTGGCCTATCCAAGACCCAGTATCGCACGTTCTCCGGTAACCGACTATAAAACTGTTCTAGCCCGAAGCACTGCAGAACTTTATCGTGGTCACCAAACGCTTTCTCTTCTTTGAGCCACTCCTGCATGTTCGACATAAGCCTATACGCAAACTCTGTATATGACTCACTTCTGCCTTTCTCATTTTCCCGAAACTTCCGACGGAACGCCTCCGCAGACAGCCGGTACTTTTTTAGAAGACTCGATTTCACTGTGTCGAAATCCTCTGCCTCCTCTCTATCCAAGCGAGCGACTACGTCGGCCGCCTCGCCGGGTAACAAAGTGAGCAAGCGCTGTGGCCACGTTTCCCGAGAGAACCCCTGCTTCTCGCACGTTCGCTCAAAGTTAACCAGGAACAAACCAATGTCCTCTCCAAGCTTAAACGGCCGCATCAGGTCCGTCATTTTGAACAATACGCGTTCTCCTGCACCGTGTGCCTGACTTCCATTACGAGCGCGTTCCATCTCTACCTCGAGACGCTTCATTTCCAAAGCGTGTTCGCGCTCTTCTTTTTTCTCTTGTTGCTCTCGCTCTTTCTGTTCTTTACGTTCACGCTCTTCTTTTTCTTTCTGTTCTTTAAGTTCGCGCTCCTGTTTCTCTTTTTGCTCTTTAAGTTCGCGCTCCTGTCTTTTTGACCTCTCCTCAATAGTCTCAAGGCATTCCGACAGCTCGTCATCCTCAGCCTCTAACTCAAGAATAGCCTTTAGCAGTTCTGGTTTTCTGAGTTTGTCTGAGACATCCAGACCCAACTCTCTTGCAAGCTCCAACAATTTCGGTTTGCGCAACGACTTCAAATCCATGGCTGCTTTGAATGCTGCTTTCTCTACTGCTTACTATTGTCTTGCCGCAAACTAACCCGGCAGCAACGACAACCACAATTACCAGCTCTGTTTCTGACACTAACAAAAGCCTGGCAAAGCTCAGAAGAAGAAAGTCCCGCACTCACCAAACCTCGCAGCCAAGAGTTCCGCGCAGTCGTTCCGCTGCAGGCAACCAGTCATCACACAGGGCTCGTTGCACTGCTCCCGGATCGTCGATGAGCTGCTCAGCATACAGTCAACTGCATCTCTTCGCTGCTGGCCTCCGTTGTCGCGATCTCACCGCTGGCAGACAGTTATTTGAAGTCGGAGGCGATCTCACCGCTGCCAACCAGTTGTTTGGATCCCACCGATGGCATCGGTTGTTGGGAACTCGGCGCTGACGCCCGTGGTTGTACCTGGGTCGCAAGCCCCAAGGGTAGCGTTGGCCTGGCGGCCTGGGGTACAACTGGAAGCATCCGAAGGTCCCGGCAAAGCATGAGTCGACTGGTAACAACAAAACAACTTGTTTATTTTAACATCGCAAAGAGTTGGCGGTCAGGTTGACCGAAGTAGAGAGACGGGAGAGCACTTTACTCAACAGAAGAAATCGGAGCCCTCCTTTTGGCGTCCGGGGGCAGCTGTTTTTATACTCTCGCGGTTGAGGGCAAGAAGGAACCCCTCAATAGACGAGCACGTGAATGTACAATGGGCTAATGGTGACGCACACTGTCGTAGCGCTGCCGGTCGGGCACAATGACTGGAATGAGAGGGTGATCCCTGCTTTCGCATCGCCTGGTTCGGGCACAATGACTGGAATGAGAGGGTGATCCCTGCTTTCGCATCGCCTGGTTCGGGCACAATGGCACATACACTCACACACGCACATGAAGACACGTGGCATCGGAACATGCCTGGAAACGCCTGGAAACACCTGGCGGGGAGCGTTGCGGCGACGACGAACGGGCCAAAATGTCTGCCGCCCCGCCGCAGTCGCGCCGGCAAAACCGCGTGTCGCAGGCGAAACGCAACAATAGCAAGGGTTGGCAGCACGTGCGTTAGCGCGCCATCTTTGTGCCTATCTCCACAGGAAGCAAGATTTCTTGATCAGTTTAACCTTGCGTGACAGAATTGCGCTTTCTGTGACTCATGATGGTGTAGCCTTCTATCGGTGTGACGTTTTGTGAATTGTTGTGACGACTTGTCCTGATGCTTTCTTATAGGTAGATATTTGGTGAAACTTGCCAATAAACCAGCTGGAAGTGAGCGCTCTGTTCCTTTATCTGGCCGGCTCGGCTTGTTTGTTCCTTTGTATGTTGCGCTGTACCAGCTCTAGGATGCAATACCAACTCGCCCAATCCTCAACCTTAGTGAACTTCTCTAATACAGCGACGGTGGCGTGGCTTCGTGAGGCTAAAGCTGTATATTTTAAGTTGCTCTTCGCGTTATTGCGTAGAATATGTGTTTGTGCAAGCCCATGAATCCACACCGTTACGTCACAGATGTGCTTATACTGAAGAGACCGAATCCATAAGCACTGATCACATATTTGAAGAAAATATAAAAAAAATAGATCAACATTATTTTTTCAGTTTATTTCTCTTCACTAACCTACAGACTGGCAAGTTTCACTCACATTGCCACAAATAAAACAGCGCACTAATTCTTTTATTTGGGCAGAGGACAGCCTTTTTGAAAGGGTGCTTTTCGGCAACTACAGAGCAGCAGCCTTCCATGGCGGTGTTATTGATATAATCTGTCGTCGGTAGATGGCCTGAGAGCGTAACCGCAGTAACGTGCACGCACAGGACCTATAAACAAAAATCGGAAGGTTTTGCATAATCTTGCTTGCTCAAGAAGCATGCGGCAAAGCGGCAAGCGTATTGACGCACTCATGGCTTTGTAAATAGAACCTCAAAAGAGCTAGTGATTAACTGAACAACTGAGAGTGAAAATAGAAATATAAAAGAAAACGGGTGTTCAGACGAGTGTCTGCTCTTTTAGTATCGTCTGGGAAACCACACATTTTGGCATTAGAAGCTGTAAGTGGGACGAGTGAGCAAAAAAGAAAAGTGATGAGAGGTGATGGTGCTATCTTTAGCAATACTTCGGCATTGTTAAATCCATAAATTAACAGCTGCGTCTTGTACAGAGTGTAAATGGCCTTTAAAGCAGCTGTCACACAGTAACCAAGAGCCCGAAATTAAGTATCCAAGAGTAGTCAGCTGCTAATGCGTTCTAGAGAAAAGAACAGCGTAGGCACTGTTCGCACGTCAGTGGGACAGATGCAAAATACGTAGGGTTTCAGGCAACTGGCAATGTTAGCAATTAGTGTTATCCGCGGAACGATTGCATCAGCAATAGGGCTTAGTGAGCGCGATCTCGACACAGACGCTGTGCACCAAGCTGATTTTCATTTCCTAGCAGATGGAGAAACCGAAGTGGTCCAGATGAACCCAACCAACCGACCAAAGCTTGTCGCCTCAGCCATCAAGATGACGAGGCGATGGAAGCCCTATACCTGCCATGGACTTTCCCGGCAACCATCAATAATCCGGGTCACCAAGCTGCCCAAGCTGGAGTCAGAACTCGAGGCTCAAATGGACAGCGAAATGACGAAATGGCATTTCAATCTGTATACTTCAGTTCTGCTTCCATGGAGGGCAAACTTATAATGTGGTACGAGAAATGCGATGCTACCCCCCCCAACCTCCGTAGGCCTCGAAGTAATCTTTATGTAAATAAAGACATCATCATCATGAACATCATCCCACTATCACCACCAACCCCACCTAATATAAGCTGTCTGTTTTGCTGCGTTATGAAAAGCTGCACCTTTAAGATGACTGGGCACATGCACGTCGACGGCACAAGTGTGTGCACATATACGACCAAGAAATCATGCATTGCAAGCTAGAGTGCAAGCGACCATTCGCCAAGCCTATTATCTACAGAACTGCTGATGCCATAGCGCACGAACACACGAACCAAAAATTTCCAAAAAAGAGAAAGGAATATGAAGTCGTTGCCAAGCAAACGAGAAGTTGGACACGTGCGCAGACGCAGAAGTCAGGTATGATTGGAGCGACAGACGCCGTCTCATCTCTCTCCCCACTCTTTCTCTCTATATATTGACGGCAAACCTGGAACAACCACCACTCCGCAAACAGAAATGGAAGCCAAGAGACGGAAAGGGAACAGCAGCGAACACGCCGTCAAAAGCAGCTTCCTTGTCGGCGGCAGAAGCAACGGCGGCGCCCTAGAAGGGAGATAGAGGAAAGAAAGAAGGGTTGAGAGGGATAAAAAGGGACAAGCTGAGGACGATCTCAGTCGCGGAAGAAAAATGGTGCGCGTCGCTCCGTCTCCAAGCTCCCGTGAACAGAACAGAAACCTTTAATCTGTTCGGCGAGTCCTTCGCGAAAGCCCGGCGATTTATCACGCGCCGTTCGTCGGTTCCACCGTCGAAGGGCTTCTTCTTTCCCTCGCCTGTCGCCCACGCGCAGTCGTTTCGTTTCTTTTTCTCCCGCGGGAGGCGGCGGCGCCCAGCTGAGCAGCCACGGAACAGAAGAGGATCGCGTCAGTCAGGGTGGAGCGGGGTGGGGGGACTCTGGGGCGAGCGGGGCAGGGAAGCTCTGTGCAAAGATAACGGTGCGTGTAACGCCGCCGGCACGCCGTTGCGTTTGCCGATGCCCTGCGTTGTACGTGCCGCACGGGAGCCATAGAGGCCACAACTTGCGCTAGTGTAGACTGGCGCGTCACATTTGAGTGATTTGTTTCTCGGCTTATGGTGGTCATCGCTGTCTCGCGCATCGGCGAAATCAGAATTGCCGGGAACACTGCTATTTTACGCGTTGTTGCGACTCGAGGTGACGTTTGTGGCAGGAATCCTCCAAGCCATCGACGAGTACGTGAGGTAGTAGTAATAAAGGAAAAGGGGTTTATTTTATATTATTTACACTGGCTCCAGATACGGAAGCCGACTCCATGCAGGAGCATATTAAACGTCTGAGTTCACATCAGGACACCTCAGCCCCTCTACACCAAAGGTCATCGCTTTTAATACCGTCGTCTTCCCTAGGTGACCAGTCTAGGGAATCTGACGACTGTATAGCGGCTACTCACAATCACTCAATCGGTCGCAATATCCCGCCCATGATATCGCACCTTTCCGCCGAACTCTGCCTCCGATGTTGTACCTTCGCCCCCTCATATTTAGCAAGCGTGTAGTAATCTGGGTATCCGAGGTCGAAACCGTTCCCACGGTAGCATTCGACGTTGGCACTTTTCATCGTCAGTTCAGGTAGTCAGGTGCAGGTAGAGGGTTGTTTTGGGGACCCGTCAGCAGTCGGTGTCAACGCTGCGTTGACTTCTGGATAGGTGCTGATGAATGGGTGGAGTTGTCTCGTGGTAAACGTCTAATTAACGCTCTTGGTCGTGTTCAGACCTAACACCGTAAGTGATATGTAGTAGACACACCTATACTGCTTCTATATATTCCGGTTGAGCCCCAGTTAACCGCAAGTGCCTCATTGCGACTTCACATGTAGAATCGAATATCTAACAAAGTAAATACCACAGCGCCAACCAGGATCTGCTCGCCGTTTGGTCAGAAGCTCTCCTCATAACTGTTGCACTCAGCGATCGGCCGCCAGCCATCAAATGAAGAACACCGATCACACCTGCTAAAAATGATTCGCGATAACAGACGAACTATTTCCAGGTGCTTGATTTTTCCGAGTTCCTCGTACGGCGCAGCACGTAGAGAAAGGGAAAGAAAGATAAAAGATGTGAGACACTATTCTTCGAAACACCCGCCGTGGTTGCTCAGTGGCTATGGTGTTGGGCTGCTGAGCACGAGGTCGCGGGATCAAATCCCGGCCACGGCGGCCGCATTTCGATGGGGGCGAAATGCGAAAACACCCGTGTGCTTAGATTTAGGTGCACGTTAAAGAACCCCAGGTGGTCGAAATTTCCGGAGTCCTCCACTACGGCGTGCCTCATAATCAGAAAGTGGTTTTGGCACGTAAAACCCCAAATATTATTATTATTATTATTCTTCGAAAGTTTCAGCTCTTGCGTGTAGCACGATCTAAATAAGTAACTAAGCGAGGTATATAAATAAGTTTTGCTCGCTTGATAGCGTTCGCCTATTTAATCATTGGATTCTATAGGCAGAAAGTATGCCAAGATTTGTTCGAGATAACAGATTTATATTGCCTATACGTGATGTGGAAAGGGGGGGAGGGTGTATCCTTTACATGCATTGAAATCTGAGCATACCGTATTTTACCAAATTCGCTGCCATAGCTACGCAGCGACGCCAGGGGGTATGGCGACGCAGCCACGGCTACCATGAACCGAAATAACGACCTTGGGCTTAGGCGCGCAAAGGCATTATTCGGCGGTATACAAATATTGCGAGGTGTAAAGTATATGTGTTGTCCTAAGTACAAAACAATTGAATCATATTTGTTTTCATGCAGAAGCTGAGCACCAATATATGTAACATGTTTAGTTTCTGGTATAAGAAACAGAACACCATATAGGTCGGCCAACACATATAATCGAACGATACATATAGGTCAGCCGACACACTGTGATGTCATTAGTGTGTTGCCCTTTGTGCGTTTATATACGGCTGCTGAGAAGAAGCAAATTGCGATTGAAACCATTTCCGATGATTATTGGCCCGATACCTTACCGAATTTCTGCTGGATTACCATGAAAGCTTTTCTTTCAACTATTTAATTCCATAGTAATGCAGGTTGCAAGGCTGTTGTATGACGTTATTTATTGTTTTATTACGCAGAACACAAGTGGGTTTACTGGAACTATATTGCGGGTGGGTTCCGTGATTCATAAGGCACCTTGGAGTGCCCTGTAAGCAAAGAAAGCTTTGCTTTGGAACTGAGGCTAACGCCGCTGATCCCCGCCGCGCACTGCCCTTGCGATGTCATGCTAAAACGCCCTTTAAGCTTCGCGGCTAGCACTTAGACTTTCCTACCTTTCTCAGCTCTGCGATGAGCTCTAACTACTCCACCATTCAACGTCATCTTCACATTATGTCGCCCTCTTCTCGTACCTCCTTCAATATGAGAGGCTTTCGTATGCGGTTATAAGATGAACGACCATGTAATCGATATATATATATATATATATATATATATATATATATATATATATATATATATATATATATATATATATATATATATATAGAGAGAGAGAGAGAGAGAGAGAGAGAAATACCCCTGGTAACGCAAATTCTGCACTGTTACCCGCATATTCCAGAATGTTCCTCTACAGGACACTACAGTTCGACTCAAGTACGCCGTCTCTCGACTGCAATGGTCATCGAACCCAGGAATCTGGGACATGAATAACCAGCGCCTGTAACGCATACGAGTAAAACACAGGCACCGTTCATATGAGAGAGCATTGTTAAATATATATCTATAAGAACACATGTCATCATTAAAGAATGCCCATAGGTAATAGATTCTACAAGCATAGCGCTCATCCCATACATGAAGGTTGGCACGAAACCCGTCCCAAATTGAATGCGAAATTTGAAGTATGGGAGTTACGAAAACCGCCAAAATTTGGAAGCGTTCCTCGCAGCGAATTGCGCTTTCAAGTGAAATATTCCAGAGGTGTAACAAAGTTCGAAGATTTCATTTTCAGTGCACTGTAAGTTGTGGAAACAACAGGACGAAGGCAGAGAGGACTACACACCGCGCTGAACGTCCAAGAAATTTTGCTTGGCAAAGCGCACGAAAATACGCAGGGTGCATTTTTCTCCTTTTTTCCTTTTTTTCTAGACTATGCAGATATTTTATTAAAAGAAATTGACCGCCCTTCCACTACTGTGAAGAGGGGTGCAAGCGAAGGTCAGGATCCACAGCTCTTCGTCGTCGTAACCCCTCGGCTTCGCGTCACCTCACGGCGAGGTCGACACGTCCACGACGAGCCCTTTCTCGAGTGAGTTCACGGCGGCGTTCATCAAACGCCACCTGTTCTTCGGCCGAACGCACGACGCGTGGCCAGCTCCCGCTGCCGTTCCTTCAACGCAGCCTACTCTTCGGCAGAACGAACCAAACGCAGTCTCCCCATCTGATTGCCGGGCCTGAACTGGCGGAAAACGGTGATCGCGAGGTGAGCGGACCTCGCGTTCACCTTTCACATCCTTTCCCTCTTCCGGAGGGAGAGGACGCCTGTGATTGGCTTGCGCCTTGCGCTGGGTCTACTTTTTCATGCATATACGACCCCGCTTTAAAGGGCGCGTGGGAAGAACCGGCAGTGGCTGTTACAATAAAAGTGAAAAAACAAACAACGACAGTGGCTGAGTCGATTGCCGGGGGTGGTCTAGCAACGCGGAGGTCGGTGGTTCGAATCCGCAGCCCGACAAGCAATTTTTTATTTTCGCGTGGCTCGGGTTTTTTCGTGCGGCAACACACACACGGACGCCGGCACGAGTGGGGCAATACAAGCTTCGCTTGAAAAGGGTCTGAGTTAGCGAACATGGCGTTTTTGCAGAGGAGTTCCTAGGCGAGGCGGACATACTTTGCATCTAAATAAGACAGGTTTCGGAACAACAATTAAAAATAGTTCATTAACTTTTCTATTAGAGCCTTGGGGCATTTGCTTATATGGCAAATATGGGGGCAGTCACATTTTAATGCCCTCCGTTTTCCTAATGTCTCAAGGATCGCACCTAGTTCGATGTATTGAGCATCGAATTTGAATGCTCAATCTTGGCAATGACAAAACCGAGCTTGCCCCATTGCTGTGTCAGACGGGAACGCCCCATGAAGAAAGTGTCCGACGAAGTTTGAATAATGGCGTGCTGCAGAAAATACTGATACGGCCCTTGACAGCAAACGCCTACCAGGCAAAACGTGCCATATTAGTATCTGAGGCGGCTGGCCGCAAATTTCGCTTTCAACAAACTTCGTCGTGGTTTTCGTCACAGGATGTTTCCGTCTGGTATGATAGCGGAGCGGCCTTTGCCGCACTCCCGACGCGCTCGGTTTGGATAGTGCGTAGACTGAGCGTTCAATTCGCTTATGAATATCTTCAATGAAGAGCGGTTTTCAAGATTTAAAACAAAGAATGCGGTGCATTAAAATGCGACTGCCTCCAGATTCTCCTTTTCACAACTGCCCCCAAGGTGCGAATAAAAAGCTTAATAAACTGTACGAAACACATATTTGTTTATTAGACTCTTCAAACCCACTTTAATAGCGGCAACGTATGTCCGCAGCGACTAGAAATCACTCTGCAAAAACGTCTTGTTTCCTACTCTCACGGCCTTTTTGTCAAGAAGCTGTATAGTTAAATATAAAAGAACACCCTGCATACAGAAGACGATTACCGACACCAGCGAACCATCGCGCGCCAACACCGATTTTCCAACATCAAGAAATGGCTATCAATACCCATCTTTAGCAAACGCAACATCTGCTCTCATAGCTTGAGCAATCGACAGTGTGCTGACACCGGCAATCGAGCGTGCAGTATTTTCAGCTTCAATTATTTCCCGCGTCATGCGATCCCTGTGTGTGCTCAGAATGGTGCGTTCTTTGAACAGAGGAAGGTACCCACATGTTCTGGAAAGGTCTGACATTGACGCTTGACATTGTACTAAGGCTGCAAGTCAAGCGTATATACGAAGGCATATACACTTACCGCCTAGCCCAGTGAATCTCTGTCCATTTTCATTAGCGCCTTGTGGAGGAGTAGGGTAAAATAACTTTTATTTTAATGAAGGAAAAGATAGGAAATACGTAAGCTGGCTTGTGATGCGCCTTCTTGTTAGAATCGTTGCTAGATTCCATGTCCCTTGCTATATTCATTGGCGCAAAACTTGGAATTTGCGCTCCCATGACACAAAGGTTGTGTATTCCTTGCACTGTGCTTCTAAAGTAGTGCTTTATGTATAGGCAGCCTTGTGAATGAGTGCGCTCAATACGTCATTGACGGCATACTAAGGGCATGCGCTGTCCTAGAAGGGAATTTCTCAATGTTGGCATTTCGGTGATGTTTGAACCGACTGTGCATCAGCAAATCGGTTAGGGTTTCTGCAGTACAGAAAGCTCCAGAGGTCGTCAGGTGAATTATATCTGCAGCCAGCGGTGGAGTGCCCAGGACCCTACCCCGAATTTCAAACAGCTTCATGTCAGAGGAGCCCGCAATCTCAAGGTGTGTACGCTAAAGAGTGCGCGCAACAAATTAACGCTTGAAGCCAGAGAGAGAGAGAGACATTGAAGGAAAGTGAGAGAAACTCTCTGAACAGTCCTTCTTTTTTTCTCGAAAAAATAGTAAGTTCAAGCTGAATAAAGCAGAAGAAAAGCACTGTCGAGAAAGACCTCAGACATTTTGCTCAGTGTTCCCGACGTCTCACTGAAAATCTTATCCCAGAATTTTTGAAGGCAGCTGCTTCGAACAAGGATCGCGTCTTTATTTTCAGAAAGAAATGGAAGCACGTTACAATGAAGAAAAATACATTTATTACACTCTGACTGCTTCAGATAAGTCTCGTAGGCGGATTCAATTCCGAGAGAGGATCTTTACAGAAGTTCTTGCTTTGGAAGTCGGGGACCAAGTCTCAACGCTTTTGTGTTTCATGAATCTTCGATAGCAATGCATGTCCCGCGATGCTCTGACAGCATTTGAATAAGGCAGACACATGTGCTTGAAGAAAAAACAGCGCTACCAAGATGCAGACTAAAAGAAGAACACGTACGACGGACAAGCGTTAACTTCCAACTAAATGTTTATTTGTAGAAACAGGGTTTATACAGATAGAAACCCGCATAGGTACCACCGTGAAATCACGAAGTCTCTATCGTACCAGAAAAGCAACCTCTTTTTCGGCAAGCGCCCCTGATGGGCAGCTAATGCACGTGCGCTCGGCCTTTGCAACGTAAAGCGTTTCTAATATCTCTCTTTCTAGTCTATCTCTACAACGCACCAGAAACTTGGTGCCACGAAGATACGGACGGCATTTGTGATGTTTACAATGTTCAGCCAGATGACCGCCGCATTGTTATCTACGGCCCAATTGTGCTCTCGCGCCTTTGATTATAACACCGTCCCGTTTGCCCAATATAAACCTCGTTGCAACTTAGGGGTATCTCATATACGAAATTTCTAGTGCATTCCGTGTACTGCGCTGCATAACTGCGAGTCGGCCTAGTTGGAACAGATTCATCTTAAAACTTTTTGTGCGCAAACAAACAGGGACGAAGAATAGGGGGCAACACAAGGACGAGCGCTTTCTAACAACTTGTTAGAAAGCGCTCGTCCTTGTGTTGCCCCTATTCTACGTCCCTGTTTGTTTGCGCACAAAAAGTTTTAAGATGAATCTGCGCTGCATGTTTCTTAGAGCATGGTACGGGTTTTCTTTTTGTCAGCATAGGGCATATCTTGGCCAATTTACATGGTGCTCTGAAGACAAGATTACCATTGTGCCTTTGCGCAACCTTCTTGAGGTTGTGAGCGCTTTGTACAGTTGAAGCATAGAACGCACCGACGGTCCAGATGCTTTTCCAGCAATGGCTTTGAAAAGGTGACTGATTGAGAGGAGTCTCTTTCTTATGTGGGATACATAGGGGCTCCCTGAGAGGTAGCGGTCGACAATCATTCCTAAAAATCAATGGGGTCTCTTGTACAAGATAGGCTGGCCATTAATAGACATTAATAGACATTAATAGAATGATATCCAGTCATCAATTTTCGCGTGAAGGCGACTAATGCACATTCAGTAAGGCTATAAGTAATTGCCGCCAACTGAATTTCCTCAGCCATGCGCCACGGTAGTGAGTCGTAGAGCAGGCATGAGGTCGATATAAGTCGCCTTTTAGCATCTCACACAACTGCTTCACAGCTTCCCAGAGTGTGTCGGGTGTCACATTGCGCAAGCTCATCATTGAAAGATTCCGCTTCGTGATTCCCCAGGCATCTTCAATAATGTTAAAATCGGCTCCCTGAGGTAACCACGGCAGCTTCATAATCCCCATTTCCTCGCGGTGTGCCGCTTCACAGCGTGCGCTGTGTGGGTAGGTGAAAGGTCTTTCTGGAAATAAACATAACCATGCTGGAAGGGCCATCGAGCAACTGGGGTAGAAGCTCGCTGTCAATAATATCAGTGCAACAACTGGAGCACAATCGACCCGGAATCTGACAGGTAGGCGCGAGCCCGCCCTTTGTGACAATGCCTCCAGCCGTTGATCCTGTCGCGAACACCTTGACCTCACGTCCTTGGTGTAGTGAGGGTCATACCTACAAAATATAGCAATTAGCTTTGATATTGAACATGTAACCAAGTTCTTGTAGCCACAATATAGCGAGCTACATACTTTCTGAGAGCCGGACGGTAAATCCTTTGCTTTTTCTTCCGATCATGCAGAAGGTTAACTCGCCTGTAATGCGGTGGTTGTGGTGGTGAATTGTAGCAACAGGCGAGTTTAGCCTGGCGATCAAGGCCGGCAATTGCTCCGCCCGAGCGTCTCTCACAATACCGCTGAAGGGTTTTACCATATGTCCATCATACCAGACTCTTTTATGAATTTGCTAAGGAGACGTGAAGTTTCTTTGCGGGCTAAAACTGATCCCTCGGGAAATATAAGGTGTTGCAGGCACTCATGCGGAAGGTCCTTTTTTTCCAGGTTCTTCAGGAGAGCGTCTCTTTCATCTTGGAATTTCTGGCAGGGCCACAAAAAGTGCTCAATGTATCCTGTCTCGTTGCATGCCGTACAGTTCGGAGAATTGATTCACCCCGTCTTGTCACTCCATTCAATGTTGTTGCGCAAATAGCAACCTTGCTGACTGTCGTGAGCCAGGGCTTTTGGACTTAACTCCTATTGATCAGGCCTTGCTTATACGGAGTCGTACTAGCAAGTTCCTAGTGTCCAAGCCGACAATGTTCTTTATCTGGCCCACGGTGATGAAATGAATCAAAGCGGGGTAGAACAACGATGGTAATGCCCTTTTCTTCTGTTGTTTTCCGACCGCAACATCGAGCAGCGTCACCAATTCCGCCTTCGTCAAGGAATGCCTGCATGATCATATTAACCTTTCGTCTCATGGTGTGAAAATAGACAGTTTAGTTTGGCGTCCGCAGGAGCTCTGCGTACGCAGCAAACCCGCGGAGGCTTCAGTGCGCATGCGCAGTACGCACGCACGGTATCTTGCGTGCGCCCGCAGCTTTTCAAAAGCTGCGTAGCTTCCGCTGCGGGCTCAGCGGGCTGTGCGGGACGCTATCGCGTGTGCTCGCGGGTCCGCGAGAGCGCGTTTTTCGATATCGCTCTTGCCGAACATATTACTCCGATTTGTGGTTCGACTTCGCGCGGCGGCTCATATTGGCTACACAGTTTCAGAAAGTGGCATGTCGTGGCGCTCAGTAGCACACTACTGGTTCTATACTCATGCAAGTCATCAATCCACTTCTGAACTATCGCGTCCGGCCCACTATTGCCGTATCGTGCGCGCGCGCTGCGCAGGTACGTGGCTGGTTACGGACGGCCAGCTATAACTGTCTATAATCTCTAGCAATTTCTCAATTCGATTTGCATGCTAACCACAAACTACGCAGGCTCTCGTTACTTCTGATATGTGTGTTGGCATGTTTCTTGCCGCTATACGGCTACGAATTAAATTTCAGCCAAGTGAAAGTAATATATACAGGATCTCAACAGTGACGTCATGTAAGACAGATCGGTAATCTCATTGGCTTCTTATGATACGACTAATAAAAATCGGGCCCTCGGTTTCCTTTCTTCTCGTTCATTACATAGCGAGGCCTCGAATCCGGCAGTATTGGTGCCTTCAGGTAACACGTATAGGTTTATTAACCAGTTATCTTCACCCAAAAATATCACGTACACTTGACGCCTGCGTCAAAAAAAAAAAAAAAGCGCACGCCAGCAGCGCACGTTCTTGCTACCTGCAGTCGGCCGGCTAGCCATTGAACTAACCATGGCAGGGGCTGCAAGGAGCGATGTCGCGCTTTTAGATGAGCCTAGCATCTGTTAGGGTGAACTTGGCGCGCATGCGCTTATTCGCGCTGGTATCGTCGCTCCGCGCCGTGCGCTGAAATGCCGGCCGGTCGACCCTCCACGGATTGGAAGGCTGTACGGGGCGTGCGAATAGCAGTTTTTGAGAACGAATCGAATAGGAATCGAAGAGTGCCACATCTGAATAGAATCGAATATAGAATAGCTTTCGAATAGTTTGCGAATAATGTATTTTCGCATCCTGGTATTCACATCAAAGGAACGTTTCTGTCGTTACACTACACATTATAAAACACGCTTTATTAAAACCCCAAAGAAAGCATTAGGAGCAACTGAGCAGATTGTTCACAAATTCAGGGCTCTGGGAACATATGCCGTCATGTAGTGTCATATAACGTTTATAAAGCTAACATCATATTGGGCAATGAACATGCCGACGCAGCAGCACGATCTGCACATGAGGAGGGCTTGCAAGACTCCATTCCATTCTCAAGAACAGACGCTGCAGTGAAAACTCGTGTGCTTGCAAATGAAGCCATCAGAATTTATGGAACCCACCAAGCTTGAAGCACACACGCCTACACCGACTGGACCCATTCCTTCGACTTCGACCCCCATCTGGACTCTCTCGACTCGAGACAGCAGCGCTTTGATGACTGTGGCTTGGTGTCGCTTACACAAGATCTTTCGACTTCCGAGTCGGTATGGACGAGAGCGAGGCTTGCAGTCACTGCGGCGGTGAGGAGACTATCGAACATGTACTTTGCCACTGTCCTCGATACAGCGCACACCGACTGTCACTAGCGACCGCGTTGGCACGCCTTGACGACAGGCCACTTTCAGAACAGTCAGTCTTGGAATGCCGACATGAGCTGTCGTCACACCGAAAGTCGGTCAACGCTTTGTGGACCTTTTTACGTGACAATTCCCTATTAGAAAGACTATAATGATACCATTCCGTCCCTTTCCCTTTTTTCTGACACTTTTATTTTTGTCAGGCTCTTCTTTTCGTCTTTACTTCCCCTTTCCCTTCCCCTAGTGCAGGGCAGCAAACCGGAGGTTTTAACTCTGGTTAACCTGCCTGCCTTTCTCTCATTTCCGTCTCTCTCTTTCTAAAGCTAACATTGTGAGTCAATTTATATCTGTGTATATCGCGACCAAACGAAACATGTGTGTCACCTGCGACGATGACCGAGTGGGAAAAAAAACGCACTTTTTCTTCAGTTGGAATGACCGCGGCAGATAGTGCCGCTATTGTATAACGCATGTTGCGGTGAAACGTATTCTCATTTAATCAGATGAGAGGGGCCGACACAGATGCTGCATTTATAGATAGTACCAAACAATACCAACAGCTAAATGCAGTGCCTAATCAGCATTTTATTGCGCGTGATCGTGTTAAGCCCGAAAAAACTGGTTATATGATCGGCGCAGCACGATCTAGTACGTTACGTCTACTGTGGATGGGATAAAAATGATCGCATTTTCGCTTCAATTCAATGCTGGGTCGTGTATAGTCAACAACGCAAAGGATTCGAAAAGTATGCGTAGAATGTTTTTTTCTTTTTTCTGGCGTTCGCTATTCGATTCCATCACCTAATCGAATAATGACAATTCGATTAGAAGATCGAATCGAATAGGACAATATTCGATTCGTTACTCAAAAGTTTCCAATATTCTCACAGCCTTATATAAGGCTTTATTCATGTTTTCCTGCTTCCGTGACAGCGGGCACACAAGACATATAAAGCGTGAAAGCTAGCAAATAGAGCGCAGCCAGCGAGCCTCAAGCTGAGTGAAACCGAGCTAACCTGGGGTTTCCTGAGCACGTAACTAAAGAGAAAGAAACAAAAACAAGGAAAGCCTATCGCGCACAAGGTTCGTTCCAATTTTGTCGAGGTGTGCGGCGCATCGCGCTGCCGTGCAAGTGGGGCGCCAGTGACAGAGGGCCCGGGCCGTCGGCGGTGCCGGGACGAACGGACGGAGCACAACGCCGAAGGCCATCCCGGTGGGAAAGCAGCCGCGACTGGGAAGGGAGGGGGGCTCCGGCCGCAGTGCCGGCGTGAGTAATGCCCGCGGTGTCAGCGCTGTCCGGGCGCGCGGCGAGCCTGCGATCAATCTACCGAGAGCGCGGACCAAATGGGATTGGAATTAAGTCGCGCGTTGTCGCGCTCAATCTGTCGGCGCCCTCTGGTGTGGAGGTGGCAAACTAGGCGGGGCTAATCCGCGGTTGATCTCTCGGTCGACCGGAAGCGCCCCGGTCGAAGAGGAGCGACCGACCGCTGGCCCCACAGCTCCGGCCGCGGCGCGGACAGTGGCTTCGCGTTTGCTCGTTCTTCACCCAGGGTGGCTCTCGGGAAGGGAAGCAGGCGCGCACTGGGGCTCATTCTTGCGCGCCGTAAACCACAATGCGCGACACACCTAAGACCCTCACGCGAGAGTACGAACGCGCTGTACCTTCGCTTCGATACAGCACTTCGCCCGTTGTATAACGTGCGTCGACTGTGTCAGCCCGCCGAGTCGCATGAGTTGCAGAGACAAAGAGCCGCGTAGGAGCGATAATTACCGCACGTGCCTGAAGAGTGACGTTTAAGTCCAGCTAGTTGTTATGCTGATATGAAGTGATACGAAGCCACGCCCCGAATGTCTTAGCAGCCTCTGCACAAGTGTCCTACCTTCCCTTTATATTTGGTTTTCACTTACTTGCCGCAGTCACGTAGAGAAAAAATGGGTAAGGCGATACAGCACGCATTCACTAAATGGGCTGCTGTATTTTAATCATTTCAGCGCTCTTATTGCTGCAGCAAGACTCCTGTTGTGCGTCCTTGGTGCTTTCATACGTACCAAGAAGTGCGTGTGAAGGGTTCAAGTTTTGTTGCTTAAAAAGAAGGTTGCAGACTTCTACATGACGAAACGTGCGTAATATCAGGGCAGAGATCTGAAGCATCCACAAAGAGGAGGAAGATAATTTTACAAACACAACTATATATATATATATATATATATATATATATATATATATATATATATATATATATATATATATATATATAACTGTCTACCCTCCTAGCTGGGCCAAAGAATATAATTTGCCTAATGTTGTTGGACTACATTACCATACCAAGAACGCTAGTTGCAGTTTTACCCGTAAACTGCGCATCTTAAGACACCCCTAACGACCATCACACCGACAAACTCTTCTCATGACATCAACTTGCAGCCCGGTGGCCGAACTTGATGCAAAGTGTTTCAACCTCTTTCTGTAGTAGTTCTGACGTCCGCAAAACTGATCACAATCCATCATGACGTCACGAGGACACCTTCGTTCTTCCACTGCAGTCGTTATCATTTTCTAATTTTGCGCCCTGGTTCGGGGCTGCCTTTAATAATGGAGCGCCCTTGCCGTCCGCTAGGAAACCGACGCGGCGAAGCTCGTTAATACAAAGGGCTGTGCCGAAGCACGCGGACGTGAGGGTCGTGACTAATTTTCCAGAGGACTAGGTTGCACAAACTCGGTGTAAAAGTTCCACTTAGGTGACTACGAGTTAATGTCCCTGCGTGGGACGGGCCCTTCACCGAACACGAAGGCACAGGCAAAAGGGCAAAGGCCGGCGCTGTACTACAGCAAGCGAGCCGTCGGGCGGAGGTGCGTTGTAGTCACGACGTGCCCGCTCCCGAAAGATAGAACGCCGAGGCGCGAAACAAAACAGCAGCGTGCCTGCAGCGGGTGCTCTTGCTGGTGGCACTATGAGTCGAAGAGGACAGGAAGTGCGCTGGTTGTTGGCGTCAGTGTCGGGACCACCGGCAGCTGCTGCGCAATGTCGACTTGGTAGAGAGATAAAAAGAAACAGGCAAGGCAGGACAGAGTGTGGAAGGTGCAGGCGGCAACGCACGCGGCAAGGAAGCGACGCGTTGTGTTACACCCTGGCCCCGGGTTGTGAAATAGCTGACATTTGTAGAAAGTCAATTAGCAGAAGCCTCTGGCGCAGGTGTACGCTGAGCTACAGATTTTCCACCCAAGGGTAGAGAAAAATAAGATGGAGTGTCAGGACTACGCCTGTACAGACGAAAGTCTATTCGTGCAGCGCTTGTATCCTCAAAGTTAAAGCGATTTGCCAGTGAGGACCAACAACTACGCATCGTGGTATTATCTTAATTACTACAACTGCGACTCCGTATTCAAGGAATTCTGTTTTCATTCGTGGTGCAGAATTGTGCTAAGAAATGAGTCTGTTGCGTCGTCCTTTCGGCAAGCCTACAGTGGCACGGAAGAACAATATTTGGCGTAGCGGAATTTACAATGTGATAAAAATATTCTTCGGTATTTCAGAACGTAGATAATTAAACATAATTGAAGGATTTCAACTTGGATAATTCAAATTTCAATGCTAATTGAACAAACTCATTATAAAGCGTTGTCTAAAGCGTAACGCTTATAGCAGTTATGCTCAGAGTAAGAAACTCATTTAGTTTAGAGACTCTCGATTCCGGACACGCTATAGAACTTACGTTGTTGAAGGGAAAAAAAAACGAAAGCTCAATTACTGTACTTTCATCGAGAACGCCATATTTACTGACAACGGAGAGGTACGATATATATTTTAGTATTGCAGCTATGCTAGAGGAGCTTGAGGCCATCTCCATGGTTTAGACAGTCCGCACACTGCAAATCCCTCTTCGAACGGAGGACAGAAGGGCTGGAGGTATCCTGTGGCGGTGTGTTCATAACATCCTCGTCACGTTTTCTGAGCTGTTCTTGTGAGCACGGTTTATAAAATGTGATTTCTGACACAGGAAATTAGTTTTGCCAGCTAATGGTAAGTGGTGGGACAAGGGATGCGGGGGCGATTTATGGGTTCATTTGTAGCTCTCCGAAGGTGACAATTAAATAGGTTGACTAGCAAGTTGAAAGAGTATGGTAAGGTTAACCGACTGTAATTACTCCCCCCCCCCCAAAAAAAAAAAAAAAATGGGCGCTACCCTTCCATAAATGGCAATTTTGGCTGTTATTCCAGTGGTGGTGCACTAACGTCTATCTGCTAGCCAAGGTGCAATACAAATAGTGTCCACTGTGGTGCCTCTACACAATTAATTTTGTCCGCCCAACAAACGCTGATGCTTCTGACTCCATGCGAGCCACAACCTGCTGATCGAAACCTGATTCACAGCTGACAAGTGCTATTGGAGACGGGACAGCCAATGTTTTTTGCAAAGTTCAAACGCGTACACACCCATCTGAGGATGCACGAACGCCCGTCGCAATGACGGGACGCGGATCGGGCTCTCGGCACACTGCTGGGGGCAAGGTGTAGCGAGCACGTGCTCCAGATACAGAGCACACCCGCTCCCATCGAGCGCTCGGACAGCAGCTCCCCGGCGCACGGGGCTGTTCCCTTGATGAAGATAGCTGGGGAGAAATTGGACACGGGCACATGATGGATGCCGGCCACCATTAGAACACCCCCGGGGGACTTTGGCGACGCACGAGGCACGCACGGCGCCCCTGGTGTCCGCGCCATAACTCATGGCCCTAATTACCGCCCTGCCGCGACGTGGGTAATATGCCGATCGCGCCTGCAGCCGCCAACCAGGAAGCACTCGTCGTGCTGCGCGCATGCGCACGTGGCTCAGAGTGCTCGCGTTATGAAAAAAAAAATGAGAAACGAAGTGGCACGAACAGTCTGGCTGGATAGCGGGCACACAAACAAGGAAGGCCTGGATGGGTTTGCTTGTATACGAGGTTCGCCTTACTTGGCCACTCTCTGTCGTTCATTTGACCCAACTTTGAATTTGGGCAACCTCTTTCCTCACGGCCTTGAAGCACTTAGGAAGAGGTTGCAAAAACAGTTGGCGTTTGGAGAGGAATCCGTTGCGCCGCACAACGCCAGTCGCTGATGAGTAAAGGGGATGTTTGAAAACGGGCAATCTTACTAGAAGCGTAGCGGCGTCGCCAGGTTGAGCGCTTGAAATTAAGAGGCTGGAATCGTAGCGTCAACGCACCACGCGGACGCTCAGTGGCGATGGGTTTCCGCTGTTCAGCACAAAGCAGCAACGGCGGCAGCGTATCAATGGCAACCGAATGCAAAGGCCTATGTTCAACTAGCGTTAGGTACACGTTGAAGAACCCAAGGTGGTCAATCTAGCTAACCCTGCGTTCACTATCTGGGCTCAACTGAATCCCTCCACTGCCCTTCCCTCTCTGCCAACAGTGCGTCTTTCGGACGCAAATATTCTAATTAACATTTAACGCTAGCTTCGAAAAAGAGAAATGACCGGACATAATTTACCTCGCACTCGTAGTGGCAGGAGACAACGAAGTGCTTCTACAGTTGATCAGGTTTATCCCCCTTTATTTCTTACGCAATTTTTTCGGAAATTCTGGAATGTCCCAAGTCCTCTATCCCTGTGACGGAGGTGATGTCATCCATGGAATCCTCAGACCTGCTGTCGTCGGTTGGGACAAGAAAAGAGGCAACCAGTGAACTGATCTGGACAGCGGGGCCACTGAGATGGACTGCAACACTTACGATAACTCTCCTGACGACAAGTTCGAGCCAGTTTTGTCCCGTGAGACTAAGCGAAGAATCCTGCGGCCATCATGACCAGCAAGCATTAAAAGTGCCCATCAGTGCTGGCCGTACACACTGCGTTCTTCATGCCCGTGGATATGTCCAACAACTGGCGGCTTTTGAACACGCAAGTCATCTGGGTCATTCTCGAGGAAATTACATCAAATTAAAACAAGGACGCGCCTGATTCAATTCCAGAAAGCAGCCTCTTTGGCAGTAGATGTATTGCTTCGATTGACATTGGAAAGTTCGCAGATCACCAAGCTAGATAAACCCACCGTGCCAACAGACGGCGGCAGCAAAGTTGGTATCATCTGGGATGTTGATGTCGCCATTCTAGACGACTTGCCAATTCTTACTAGACAGAAGGCACTCTCATCCCGCATGTCTCCCGACTCAGAAACACTCCTTGTATGAAACTGGTATTCGAAGGAAACTACCTTTTCTTCCACGTAAAAGTTGGTCACTTCCTTTCACCCGGTTCTACTATACATTCCTAAGCTGCTCCATGTGTTTCAAATGCCTAAAGGCTGACAACGTAAAAGGCACCTGTGTGAACACAGCAGCATGCCCACGCTGGGCTGAGTTCCACTCCGAAGTCTCCTTTCAGGCTGCTGTCTTCAGAGAGAGAGAGAGAGAGAGAGAGAAGCAAATGAGAGAAAGGCAGGGAGGTTAACCACAGTTAAAACCTCCGGTTTACTACCCAGCAGTAGGGGAAGGGAAAGGGGAAGTAAAGACGGAAAGAAGAGCGGTGACAAAAATAAAAGCGCGAGAAATAAAACGAAAAGGGACGGAATGGGGATCATTATAGTCTTTCTAATAGGGCACTGCCACGTAAAAATGTCAACAAAGCTTTGACCGACTTCCGGTGCGAGGGCACTTCATGTCGGCATTCCAAGATGACTGTTCTGAAAATGGCCTGCGTCAAGGCGTGCCAACGCGGTCACTAGTGGCAGCCGGTGCGCGCTGTATCGAGGACAGTGGCAAAGTACATGTTCGATAGTCTCCTCGCCGCCGCAGTGACTGCAAGCCTGGCTCTCGTCCATACCGACTCGGAAGTCGAAAGATCTTGTGTAAGCGACACCAAGCCACAGTCGGCAAAGTACACATACCTGCTGTCTTCAGGTATGTGAACTACCACGGACCTCACGATAGTTCCTCGAAAGACTACCTGTGGGCACAATATGAGTTTGTGGTTCTTTAGTAAACGGTACAAGACAATTTAGACCACATGGAAGCTACCACTAAAAATATCAAAGCGGGAAGCACCGGTTAGAGCGGCGGATTCTCATTCTTAAGTCTTAGTGCTCTCCGCATCAACGCCGAAAACAACTGTGCATCTTAAAGAACTGAAAGAAAATGCTACCAATAAAGAGTGGCATACGCTTCTAAATACGTACACTACATAATTCGGAGTCGTCGTGCGTTGCGCCAAACCTAAGCCTTCCTCAACCAATAAATCGTCACGATGCTGTCGTCTCTCTTATATATCATACGCATCTTAGCAGCATGAATACTTCGTCAGCGGAAAGCGCCCTGTAGCTACTGGGTAGCCTGTGTCAAGTATTTGTGGCTTTCGACAAAAACACCGGTCAACAGCAGCAGCCATCATATCGGGATAAGGGGAAGGATGCGTCAGTGTTACAACCGAATACCAGAGGTCTGAAATCAAGCAATGCCCGATTTCCGTCTTATTGCGTTTGCTAATCGTTTCCCTTAATTATTTTGCAGTTGAACCGGTCAGTTCCGATGAGACTGGCAGTTATGACAGCTTTATGTCATGCACCAATGGAGAGTTCAGCAAGGTGGTATACATACGCTGTGGTCTTTCGCATTCTTCGGCCATTGCCACTTGATCACAACAATAAGCATGCTTTTCGCACAGTGCAAAAAAGCAAGCTGCCGGTAGCGGTGGTGGTGATGGTGTTGCAGCAGGCGGGGTTACTTTGGCATACATAGCCGGAAATTGTTCCACCTGAGCCTCCTGTGAGTTGAGATCAGGGTTGTGTGTCTGACATAAAGGCATTCAACAGTAGTTGCACTCAAGTCCTGGTTGCCGCGGGCCCTCCGGGGAAAACGACGTCTTCAAAGGTGTGGATTGGTGGGCTAGTTGGTACGGCATTATGATAAAACTTAGAGTGCTAAAACACAGCGTACGCAGAAAAAGAAAAACACACCACACGCGCGTGTGGTGTGTGTTCCTTTTTCTACGTCCTGTGTGTTTTTAGCGCTCTAAGTCTTCAAAGGTCCTGTGCGAAAAACCATTCTTTTGGAGGCTGTCGTCCATCGTTTTCCTTTCAGTGTCGAACTGCGGGTATAGCCAAATGAAATGTTCGATGTCGCCGATATCACTGCGGAAGGCATAGAGCAGGGAAGTGCATCGTCCAATCTTGAATAACTAAGCCGGGGTGTATATACGGAGTCGTTTCTGTTTCGGTGTACCAGCGTTGCGTCTTCGCGAGTAAGTAAATGGGTCACACAGGCTTGGTGTAGAGTCTGGTGGATCGCCCTAAAGGGGATGCGGATTGCGTCCTTAGAGTTCTGAAATATTTTTGGCGCTCTCACTTTGGAACGCATGTCAGCGCTGGGCATGCAAGCGCGTCAGCTTTCTCATTTCCTTCAAATCGTACGTGGGATGGGATCCATTGAAGTTTTACGTTAAAACCATTGCCAACGAGAGGCTGAATTCACAAAGCTTTTCGTTCGTCAGTGCTGTTTTTCATTGGCTGATCGCCTTCGCTAATAATATGTCCTACATCACTATTGGCTGGTACGAACGCTTTTAGCGTAAGAGCTTCTTCGTGAATACGGGCCCTGATCATCAATCAGTGCCAGAGATTGCCTTGTAAACTTCTCTCGAGGTAGGCCCCGGTGTAGTCGTTGTAACGCTGACTTTGTGTCCTTCAGCACCATCACGTCTCGTGCAGAATAGGCGCGTAGTTTTCGCAAAGCCGCGGTAACTGCGCGATCCAGGCGACCAGACCATGACACATTAAGGGAGGGTATGAAGAACGCTGGTGCGCAGCTATCAGTTTGTGCAAACACCGAGCCGTCTGTCTACACTTGTAGATGACTTTGGAACGCTGTGCTGAAGTGGTCCAGCACAAAAAGCTTTGCTTCGGCAGTTGAAATCGTGCGTTTCGCCGGTAGGCGGAGTACACTGAGGCTGCTGTTAACGTCCGAAAAAGACCGTGGCGGGTTTAGGCGACTGCGTTTAGGCCATTCAAATCCTAAATATTGGAAGGTGTTCAGCGCCGCATTGGAATGGAGGCTAGTTCTTGCTCCTAGCTGCCCTATAAGCGCCGTGCCTGCGGGGGACTCGCCCAGCCTTAATAGCTGCGTCAGCAAGTCCTAAGATGCCAAGAGGCGCAGTGGCAGAGACTCTGCTGCATTACCAACCTTCTTGTTTGAAGCCGCCTGAGGAACTCCCATCGCGAAGCGAAGTCCCTTTCTATGCACTGCCTCCAAGCGCTCGAATTGACTCGGTGATGGTGATATCAGCGGCAGATGATAGAGAAGACGGTTTGTTATCAGTGCAGCGTTCAGTTTAAGCATGGACATAAACTTGTTTCCCCAACGCGCACCTGCTATGCGACCAAGTGCGTTGACTCTTTGCACTGATGCAGCCACAACACTTTCAACCGCAAGTCGCTACAGTATCTTGCTGTCGGCGGTGATGCCCAGGAATCGAACACTAGCTGCACGACGAATTGGATGGCCTCTAATATTCAGCCTCAGGCGCGTTGACTTCCACCTCACTCCCAGGAAAAGCATGAAGGCAGATTTTTTCGTTGATAAAGATAGGCCAAGCATCGATAAGTGGCGTTCGATGATGGCGATTGCGCCCTAGGCTATCCGGGCCAAACGTTTGTGTTGGTACCCCGAAATCCAAATGCTGACGTCATCTGCGTAGACGGACATTTTAACTGCCGTCCAACCTATTTGTAGTGCGTCTGAAGGGTTGGCCATGGACACGTTAAAAAGCAAGGGAGATAGGGCATTTCCTTGTGGGACACCGATGGAAATGCGCCGCTTTTCGTTCATTAAATTTCCGAGCTTAACCTGCACACATCAATCGCTAAGAAATTCATGGAGGAATCGAAGAACCTTTCCCGAGGCGCCCATGGCGTGGAGTCCATTGATGATTCCTGTAAAGAGAGAAAGAGAGAGTGGGGAGGAAAGACAGGGAGGCTAGTCAGTGTAAGTAACGGCTGCCTACTCTGTGCTGGGGAAAGGGATAAAGGGAATAAAAAGAGAAAGAAAAAAATGAGAAAAATTCACACAATAACGCGATGCTACGCGCTGCAACATTCAAAGACGGTCGCACAATTCACCAGCACGCAGTCGTATGCTTTGGCAACGCCCATAAAGACGGTGAGTGTCGAAAAGGCCGTCGACGCGATGGTGCTCTTCCTTACTATTCTGGGAGCCTGCATGTCGCATTCAAGCAAATTTGACTGCCAAAGGATTTCCCTTCAGTTCAACATATAATGACAGTGATGCCTCGCCCTTTGATAATTACCGCAAACGTTAACGCCCACCATTTTCTTTGAGAAACCCAGAGACTAATTGCAGAAGTAAAAGACCGCCCAGAAGGTCTAGATTTGAGTTCTACTCCTTCCAATATATTTTTTGTTGGGATCGCTAAATCACGACCACAGACAGCTAGCATAAGGCTATACGCCGACAATACCTGCATCTGAGCTTCCCGCGTGACATGGCCTCAAGTACGCGCAAAGGTTTTTAAGGCGCCAACATTAGCACCTGCATTGTAAAAGTACTGAAGGTTGCGCGAGTGTGTTACAGTTGCCTTATGTCGCGTTTGTTGTGCGCGCTGCAGTTCTATAATGATTAGCACCTGCATACCTTTTCCGGCAAGGGGCGCTATAAGCTTAAGCTATTCCAAACTTTTCAATTCCAATTCTGCAATAAGCACTCCTCGATAGCTCAAAAAATTTTCGGGCCACCCCCACCTCGCCTGTCGGTCAGGCAATGTCAAGAAAACCGCCACAGATCTGATATGACGCGTACGCACTGATTATGCCTCATTAGACCGAACAAAAGAAAAATAATTATTTCTGATTCGGCGCCTTTTTGCCCCTAGTCCTCTGCTATTGGTCAAAAGATTTCGGGCTGCGTCCACTTCGCCTGTTTGTCAAACGGCATAACAAAACCGCGAAAACTCACCGCGTCAAAGTGACGTGTACGCGTTAAAGATGCACTAATATGTCGAGCAAAACTGATTTTTTTTTCTGAATAGCCGGAGACTGCCCCGGTAAGAAAGGAATAGAGGATGGCTGCCCGCCGATCGCTCTCGAACTGGCTACTCGCACCTGCCGGAGAGCGTCGGTTTATTTGCTTATAATAAAACTTTTTGCGTGGCTGTACAACGTTATCAAGCACTTTCGGCACGTTTATGGCATCGTTCTGCCAACTCTCCTTTGCCGAAGATCCGTTTTAGCAGAATTTTTAACCTTCCGCTTGTTTGGATCCCACCGATGGCATCGGTTGTTGGGAACTCGGCGCTGACGCCCGTGGTTGTACCTGGGTCGCAAGCCCCAAGGGTAGCGTTGGCCTGGCGGCCTGGGGTACAACTGGAAGCATCCGAAGGTCCCGGCAAAGCAAGAGTCGACTGGTAACAACAAAACAACTTGTTTATTTTAACATCGCAAAGAGTTGGCGGTCAGGTTGACCGAAGTAGAGAGACGGGAGAGCACTTTACTCAACAGAAGAAATCGGAGCCCTCCCTTTTGGCGTCCGGGGGCAGCTGTTTTTATACTCTCGCGGTTGAGGGCAAGAAGGAACCCCTCAATAGACGAGCACGTGAATGTACAATGGGCTAATGGTGACGCACACTGTCGTAGCGCTGCCGGTCGGGCACAATGACTGGAATGAGAGGGTGATCCCTGCTGTCGCATCGCCTGGTTCGGGCACAATGACTGGAATGAGAGGGTGATCCCTGCTGTCGCATCGCCTGGTTCAGGCACAATGGCACATACACTCACACACGCACATGAAGACACGTGGCATCGGAACATGCCTGGAAACGCCTGGCGGGGAGCGTTGCGGCGACGCCGCACGGGCCAAAATGTCTGCCGCCCCGCCGCAGTCGCGCCGGCAAAACCGTGTGTCGCAGGCGAAACGCAACAGACCGCCCCGCCGGGGGAAGGAGATCCCGATGGACAGGGGACTGCATCCGCTGTCCGGAGGGATGTCGCTCGATGATGCTCATAACCGAAGTCGGGCGTCCCTCGACGTTTCTTGAGCGCAGCGCACAGAGAAGGCCTCGTTCTCTCGTTCAGGTTCGCACGGGACACTGCAAAGTGACTTCGGGAGAGTTCACATTTTTGCTCTCGTTCCCGGCAAGCGTTAGAACTACGCTGAAACTCAACCGCTCAGTCACCAAGCACGGCACAACCCTCACTAAGCCCTGCCAGGCTCTTTCCCCTTTTTATACCACTGCCTAGTTCCTTACAGTAGTCTAGCATCACTCAGAACGCGTCCACAAATTGAAAAATTGCACTAGAAAGCATATCATCACTTTGAAACACTAAACAAAAGCAATATGTTAAAAAAAAAATCCTGCCTCAGGAAGAAAAACATCAGTAACAAACAATTTTTAGGCTGATTCCTACGTTAGGGGCTTCGACTTAAGCCATCGGCGTTACCGTTGAGACTCCCCTTTTTGTAACGCACCTCAAAGGAATATTGTTGTAAAGCGATGCTCCAGCGCAGGAGGCGGCCATTTTTGGGAGAGATGGTCTGCAGCCATTGAAGAGGGCAGTGATCCGTCTCAATGATAAACCTCGAGCCGGCTAGATAGCATGACAATTTCTGAACGGCCCACACGAGACACGCACACTCTTTCTCGGTGGCGCTATACGCCTGCTCACGACTGGTCAGCTTACGACTAGCATACAGGACGGGGTGTTCTACTTCTCCCTTTTCCCGTTGGCACAGTACAACGCCCATGCCTCGCTCACTAGCATCGCACTGAACAATGAACCCTTTTGTATAGTCTGGCGATCGTAGCACAGGCTGGCTTGTTAGGGCACTCTTTAGGGCGCTAAAAGCTCTTTCCTTTGTCTCGTCCCAGACGACTGTTTGAGGCTCTGTCTTTCTTAGAGCATCCGTCAGGGGAGCCGCGATATCAGAGTACCTAGGGATGTACCTCTGATAGTAGCTGGCGACACCCAAGAACGACCGAATATCGGTCTTTGTGCGCGGTTGCGGAAAGTCTCGCACAGCGGCCACTTTTATTTCAGAGGGGCGGCGACGACCCTGACCAATCACGTGACCGAGGTAGACAACCTCGGCCTGTGCTAACTGGCACTTAGGAGCCTTGACTGTCAAGCCCGCTTCGCGCAGGCGGGTTAGCACTGCCCGCAAGTGTGCCATATGCTCAGACCAGGATGCGGAGAATATCGCTACGTCGTCTAGATACGGTAAAGCGAATTCTTGCTGTCCCCGCAACACTTTATCCATGAGGCGTGAAAAACAGTATGGCGCGTTCTTCAAACCAAAACTCAACACTTTAGGACGGAATGTTCCCATTGGTGAAATGAACGCCGCATACCTACTAGCCTCTTCTGTAAGTGGAACCTGCCAATAACCCCTGACAAGATCTAGGGTGGAAATAAACTGAGCGCTACTAACTTTCTCAAGGCGCTCCTCGATGTTAGGGATCGGATAAATTTGATCCTTAGTGATGGAATTAAGCCTGCGGTAGTCGACGCAAGGACGAGGTTCCTTGCCCGGTACCTCAACTAAAATCAAAGGGGAGGTATAATCACTCTCACCTGCCTCAATAACACCGAGCTGTAGCATTTTCTTTACCTCAGCCTCCATAATATCGCTCTGGCGGGGTGACACCCGATACGCCTTGGATCGTACTGGCTCTGGGGAGGTAAGTTCTATATCATGAGTAAGTACAGAAGTCCTACCAGGCCTCTCAGAGAACAGACCTTGAAACTCTTGTAATAGCCGGTGTAGTTCGGTTTTCTGCTCAGGCGACAGCGGTGCTTTACTGATAAGGTCACTAATGACTTGACCGGTGTCTTCCCTGTTCGACACTGAGCCTAGTCCCGGAAGCTCGACCGGAAGCTCTTCAGGAACGTTTACCATCATGCACACCACTGCTTCCCTTTGTCTATAAGGTTTGAGCAGATTACAGTGGTAAACTTGCTGTGCTTTCCGCTTTCCTGGCAGACTTACCACGTAGTTAACGTCCGACAGTTTCTGAACAATTCGTGCTGGGCCCTCCCACTGCACGTCTAGTTTGTTGTTTAGCGATGTGCGCAATATCATGACCTCATCGCCCACCTCAAAACGACGGGCCCTGGCTGTCCGATCATAATAAACCTTGGCCCTCTGCTGGGCCTTTGTCATTGCTTCACCTGACAACTCCTGTGCCCTCCTTAAGCGTTCGAGGAGCTTAAGCACGTACTCCACCACGACTGGTTCGTCGCCCCTGCCTTCCCATGATTCTCGAAGCATGCGAAGCGGAGACCGAAGCGAGCGACCGTACACCAGTTCAGCTGGCGAAAACCCCGTAGCTGCATGCGGCGCGGTCCTTAAAGCAAACATCACCCCAGGCAGACACAGCTCCCAGTCAGTTCGATGTTCAAAACACAACGCTCTCAACACGCGCTTCATGACGGAGTGGAGCTTCTCAACGGAATTCGACTGTGGGTGGTACACTGAGCTGTGTAGCAGCTTTACCCCACACCTTTCGAGAAAAGTTGTCGTCAAAGCGCTAGTAAACACTGTGCCCTGATCTGATTGGATTTCCGCAGGAAAACCAACTCGCGCAAATATGGACAGTAGTGCATTAACTATCTCAACTGAGCTGAGTTCTTTAAGCGGCACTGCTTCAGGGAACTTTGTCGCTGGGCAGATCACAGTCAAAATGTGTCTGTACCCCGTGGCTGTTACCGGCAGAGGTCCCACTGTATCAATAACGAGCCGTCTAAAAGGCTCCGTAATGATAGGTACCAATTTCAACGGCGCCCTTGATTTGTCCCCTGGTTTGCCCACCCGCTGACAAGTGTCACATGACCTCACGAAGTGGTCTGCGTCCCGAAAACACCCTGGCCAATAGTACTCTTGCAAGAGACGGTCCTTAGTTTTCTTAACTCCTAGGTGTCCGGACCACGAACCCCCGTGTGACAAGCGCAACAGATCCTGACGATAGCATTGAGGCACGATCAGCTGATCGAATTCCACTCCTCTGCGGTCTAGATACTTCCGGTACAGGACTCCACCTCTTTCCACAAAACGCGCAGTTTTCCTGGCGATACCTTCTTTGACATTGCAGCGTATGTTTTCTAGGCTACCATCCTTCTTTTGCTCGGCTATCAAAGCCGACCGGCTGACTTTTAGCAACCTATCAAGTCCGTCTGACGTAGGCGCGATGAGCAAATCAGTAGATAGCTCTTCTAACTTTCCCGTGTCGGGCGTTTCCTCTCCAGTATCTGGCGCCTTTAACGTTACAGACTCAAGTTTATTCAGTTCGGGCGTGCTCTGAATATCAGCTTGCTGCGCCTCTGACCCTTTTTCGTTGTTTGATAACGTCGGCCCCGCAACTACCGCCTTTGCAGCGAGCTCCCGAACCTTCGATCTGGTTAAGGCCTGAACACTAGCTTCACCAAACAAAAGCCCCTTCTCGCGCAGGAGGTGATCGGACCTGTTTGAAAATAGGTACGGGTACTGGGGTGGCAGCATAGATGACACTGCCGCCTCCGTCTCAAGCGCTCCGAAAGGTCCTTCAATAAGCACTTTTGCTACCGGCACACACACGATATGAGCTTCCACGGCTTGCTTGATCCATGCGCACTCGCCCGTGAACATATGGGGTTCTACGTAAGACGGGTGAACTACATCCATCGTAGCTGAGGAATCGCGAAGCACTCGGCACTCTTTCCCGTTCACGAGGAGGTTTCGCATGTAAGGCTCGAGAAGCTTCATGTTCTCGTCAGTGCTGCCTATTGAAAAAAACACAACTTTTGGTGTTGTTTCCGGACACTGCGCCGAAAAGTGACCCGGCTTCTGGCACGTATAACAAACGCGCGCTTGCCTCATCTCGAACCGCTTTCTGCGTTCGGCTTCGGCTGCCGCCGTCTCCTTAGGTTCGGTCGCACTGCTTCCACTCGCATCCGCACTACGCGTGTTCCCCTTTGCTCTCATGGGTGTGAACTTCGGCCTCTCAAACTTCGAGCCAAATTCACCCTTTTGACCGTCCTTAGCTCCGCGAGCCCGACGCGTCACAAACTCCTCGGCTAGCTCAGCGGCTTTAGCCACCGTACAAACGTCTGGCCTATCCAAGACCCAGTATCGCACGTTCTCCGGTAACCGACTATAAAACTGTTCTAGCCCGAAGCACTGCAGAACTTTATCGTGGTCACCAAACGCTTTCTCTTCTTTGAGCCACTCCTGCATGTTTGACATAAGCCTATACGCAAACTCTGTATATGACTCACTTCTGCCTTTCTCATTTTCCCGAAACTTCCGACGGAACGCCTCCGCAGACAGCCGGTACTTTTTTAGCAGACTCGATTTTACTTTGTCGAAATCCTCTGCCTCCTCTCTATCCAAGCGAGCGACTACGTCGGCCGCCTCGCCGGGTAACAAAGTGAGCAAGCGCTGTGGCCACGTTTCCCGAGAGAACCCCTGCTTCTCGCACGTTCGCTCAAAGTTAACCAGGAACAAACCAATGTCCTCTCCAAGCTTAAACGGCCGCATCAGGTCAGTCATTTTGAACAATACGCGTTCTCCTGCACCGTGTGCCTGACTTCCATTACGAGCGCGTTCCATCTCTACCTCAAGACGCTTCATTTCCAAAGCGTGTTGACGGTCACGCTCTTGTTGCTCTCGCTCTTTCTGTTCTTTACGTTCACGCGCTTCTTTTTCTTTTGCAGTCTCCCTCTCTTCAATGGTCTCAAGGCATTCCGACAGCTCGTCATCCTCAGCCTCTAACTCAAGAATAGCCTTTAGCAGTTCAGGTTTTCTTAGTTTGTCTGAGACATCCAGACCCAACTCTCTTGCAAGCTCCAACAATTTCGGTTTGCGCAACGACTTCAAATCCATGGCTGCTCTGAATGCTGCTTTCTCTACTGCTTACTATTGTCTTGCCGCAAACTAACCCGGCAGCAACGACAACCACAATTACCAGCTCTGTTTCTGACACTAACAAAAGCCTGGCAAAGCTCAGAAGAAGAAAATCCCGCACTCACCAAACCTCGCAGCCAAGAGTCCAGCGCAGTCGTTCCGCTGCAGGCAACCAGTCTTCACACAGGGCTCGTTGCACTGCTCCCGGATCGTCGTTGAGCTGCTCAGCATACAGTCAACTGCATATCTTCGCTGCTGGCCTCCGTTGTCGCGATCTCACCGCTGGCAGACAGTTGTTTGAAGTCGGAGGCGATCCCACCGCTGCCACCAGATGTTTGGATCCCACCGATGGCATCGGTTGTTGGGAACTCGGCGCTGACGCCCGTGGTTGTACCTGGGTCGCAAGCCCCAAGGGTAGCGTTGGCCTGGCGGCCTGGGGTACAACTGGAAGCATCCGAAGGTCCCGGCAAAGCAAGAGTCGACTGGTAACAACAAAACAACTTGTTTATTTTAACATCGCAAAGAGTTGGCGGTCAGGTTGACCGAAGTAGAGAGACGGGAGAGCACTTTACTCAACAGAAGAAATCGGAGCCCTCCCTTTTGGCGTCCGGGGGCAGCTGTTTTTATACTCTCGCGGTTGAGGGCAAGAAGGAACCCCTCAATAGACGAGCACGTGAATGTACAATGGGCTAATGGTGACGCACACTGTCGTAGCGCTGCCGGTCGGGCACAATGACTGGAATGAGAGGGTGATCCCTGCTGTCGCATCGCCTGGTTCGGGCACAATGACTGGAATGAGAGGGTGATCCCTGCTGTCGCATCGCCTGGTTCAGGCACAATGGCACATACACTCACACACGCACATGAAGACACGTGGCATCGGAACATGCCTGGAAACGCCTGGCGGGGAGCGTTGCGGCGACGCCGCACGGGCCAAAATGTCTGCCGCCCCGCCGCAGTCGCGCCGGCAAAACCGCGTGTCGCAGGCGAAACGCAACACGCTGCACGCTGCCATGATTTTCGATCAGCCACCGCAAGCTAAGTAAGGGGTAGTGGACCAATCGCAGATGCCGGCACCACCTTCTTCATCCGGTCATCTACTTTCACTGCACTGGCTCGGCCTCATCAAAACCCTTTCCACTTGAGCGTGCTCCTGACCTCTTGCAGCCAATTAGACAAGAAAAACCGCTGAATGTATGCAATGTTATTCGTTTTGGAAGTAAACAAAAGTGACCGCCTATAAACGAGAAGAGTGTTTGTCTGGGCTGTTCAGACAATGCCGCGGGTCACGACCCGATGCTCGTGTCGGCCGTTATGTAAATTTGACCACGTCAGGAGATTATAATAAAAACATATTGAAATAGTTTTACGTTATAGGGCCCAAAGTATGAATGTCTCTGCGGGAAATGCACATTAGTAGCATCTAGACACAAGGCCATAACTTTTTACGCCATGTACATTTATGACGGTCAGTTGCGTACAAGACCTACAGATTCTTATGGGTTATTGTTGATCTCGATCTCACCTGGAGTCCCCACGTCAATTACTTGAAAAAGAAGCTCATTTACATTCACAACATGTTCAAGTTCATCGTAGGCACTCATTGGGACCATTTGTGGGTGCTATGTTGCAGCCTTACAGAGCGTCTTCTTGGATTTCTACGCTACGTTTATGGCATCGTTCTGCCAACTCTCCTTTGCCGAAGATTCGTTTTTGCAGAATTTACCATCACCTAACGCATGTACGACAAACGTCCGCGCACTACACAGAATACAACCTCAAACACTTCGAACATACGTTAGCTTAACGCGAGGAGGAGGAGGATGGAACTTTATTATTGCAGAAATCGTTGCGCGGTTTATTCCTGGGTGGTTCCCTCTGACAGGGCTCCACTGGCGATCGCGGCTCGCCGGGCCTGGTCGAGGGTCGCCATTTGGCTTCCCAGGTTCAGTTCAGAGAGTATCGCCTCCCAAGACGACGTAGTGAGTGTTTGTGCTGTGACTTGTGGCGGAATTGAGTCGCCCGGACGTTCGGTGCATTCGTGTGTTATGTGCTCGAGTGTTGCTGTGTGGTTGCTACACCGGAGACATGTCCGGCACGTATATCTGTCTGGGGAGATTGCGTGTAGACGAGACAAGTGTGGGTATGTGTTCGTTTGCAGGCGGCGCCAGTCCCTTGCCTGGAGTTTATTGAGAGCTTTGTGTGGGGGAGCGTAATGTGTTCTTTCGAGACGTTGGTCCTGCAGTATTTGTTGAGTTGTGGTTGATAACTCGTGGGTCGTTCGTCGGTCTGTCGGGGGCTGAAGAACGGTGTGGTCTGTTGCTCGGCTAGTGAGACCTCGAGCTGCGCAGTCCGCCTCTTCGTTGCCCCGCAGGCCTTCGTGCCCGGGGCACCAGACGATTCTAGTGAGCGGCCCAGGATTGGAATGGCTTGTATAGGGAGTGTTCCATTCATGTCTAAACGACACGCCGCTTGTGAGTCCGTAAGGACGCGGGCGGACCTTCGCTTGGTCTCGGCGTCGCGGAAGTGCGAGAGCGATCGCTGCTGCTTCTGCTGCGGCGCTGCACGTGGCGCGGATGGAGGCAGAGGCTACCAGGTTCCCCTGATTGACGACGGCGATTGTGTATTTGGGTCCACGACGTAGCGACGAGGGATACGGGCTAGCGTCCGTGTAGTATGTATCTGGGTCTCTGAAACAGCGTTTGTGCAACGTGCGGGCACGCGCTGCTCTCCTCTCTTGATTGTGGGTGGGGTGCATGTTCTTGGGATGTTCTCTCTAATGGGGTCAGGCAGTAGTTGTGTTTCTTTTTTGCAGTACTGGGGTGTCAGCGGTTACCCTAGCCGTTGAAGAAGGTGCCTTCTCTGTTGTGTCTTGTTGAGGCGCTCCCTCTGCGCTATGAGCGTGGCACTTGCTAGCTCCTCAAAGGTGTTGTATGCCCCTAGCGCTAGTAATTTCTTTGTGCTTGTAGCTTCCCGCAATGTGCTCCGACAGCTGCATCAATTGCCATTGCACAGGAGCACCCGGTCACTATAAATGTATCACCGTTACTGTATCACCTTTCACCGTTACCATCGCACCGCTTGGTTTCTTTGCTAGCCCGGAGGCCAAAGTCTACACACAATCTCCGATGTTGTGGCGCAGTCCTCGAGACTAACTACCACCTGGCTTCAAGCTTGTGAAGCGCCCAGCATCTGCGTTTTGGTGTTTCCGACAACCTTACGTATGCCTCTGAGTTCCTGGAATTGCCAAGGCGGCAGACATGTCACCACTAGCCCTGAATCAGCTGTCTCTTTTTAGAGCGAAGTTGTTTATGGCTAGTTTCCAGTGGATCGATGTCCGTAGACCAAAAACCGTGGGCTGAACCCGAAGGTAGTGCAATACCATCGTTTAAACGAAACCACCTAAATATTTATACAGACAAAACTAAATACATGGTTTTTCACTCCAGGAAGAAACAGCTCGAATTTGGTAGGTTTATGTTTAGAGACTGCACTACTGCAGCGAGTAGCCTCGTTTAAATATTTAGGGGTCATGTTTGATTCAGATATTAAATGGCGATCGCATACAAGTAAGACATGTTCGAAGCTCGAGTACGGTTTCCACACGTTACTAAAAGCCCGTGAATGCTTTGGCACAACGGTTTTATGTGTTCTATATTTCGCATTTGTGCACATATAACTGACCTACTGCATAGTATCGTGGGACAGCACGTATAAAACGTATTTGAAATCTATTACCCACTTACAAAAGCGGCCAATAAAAGTTATTACATTTTCAAATAGGACGGATACCACAAAATTGTTCCAACTGAAGCGTGTACTTCCGCTGGACTCTGTTCACATATTAAGTGTTGCTGACACAATACATAAAATAATAAAACCTGATGACCCTCTCCCATTAAGCACCTTTACGTTAGCTGCGCGCTGTAGAAGGGCTGCAGCGAACAACTGTTTTAATTTACCGGTTGCCAGAAGTGCCTACGGTCGAAGGCTAATAGAATTTTACGGCGCTATGATTTGGAATGCCATACCGACTGATGTGAAAGCAGCACACAATTTTTCCGCGGCCATGAAGCGTTTCATGCTCAGTGGATAAGTGGTATAATTGGATAAATGGCCAACTTGTTTGCTGTTATCCTCTGTATAATTAAATCATGTGTTTTCTAATATTTGTGTTCACTTTTGTTTTCCTTTTGTCACTATGGTAACCGCTTGAATTTGCGTAGGCACGTAGAACAATTGGTCCCTTTACTAGCGAGCTGGGCTATAGGACGAAACAAGTTTTGCGAAGTTTTCTCTGCTGTGAAGATCCAAATGACTAAAAAAAAACGGGCCGACCCCTGGTGGCGGTGAAGCTGGCTTCGAGCACTGCGCTAACTTGCAAAAATAAATTTAATATGTTGGTCCAAGTACAACCGGTATCAGATATTAAGCTGATAAGAACAGATACTACGCTTGGACCCGCGTCGGCCATGCCTACGTTCGCACCGCCCTCTCTTTGTCGGCGTTCCAAGCTCTTGCGTATCGCCTTTCCTTTCTCTCTCCCGTGATGGAGGTCCCGCCGAAACGTCATGCGTGTCTAGTTTCCTCTGGCTCCTCGGAGCGGCGGTCCCGTCATCCGCGCGACTTTTTTAAGCGAGATCGGAATGCCTTAGAACAGGCACCTATAAAGCGAGATATAAGAAGGAAAAAGAAGCATGTGCTTGCTGCGGTAAAGCTAGGGAAACAATGGAGCTTGTTTTATTAGAATGTGAAGACATCTGTTCAGCGGTCGATATAGGCACCACTGGCCTATATATAGCCTACACACTGGCCTATATATATACATAGAGAGAGAGCAGGGAAAAGTAAACATGTCCGCAATAGAGATTAGTAAGAGGCGACTGGAAGATTAGTGGAAGAAAAGTAGGGAAACGACAAAAAACGGAGACGCACAAAAGCAAAGTTCGAAATAGGGGGTCAGAAAATGTGGTTGTGGGAGTTATATTGTTTTTTTTTCTTTTTTTTCTTTATTAACTTTTGTAGGACATTAAGCAGTATAATAGCAAGAGCTTGGTGGCGCAACCCACCACCTTCGTGAGTGGAATGGCTGATGATTTTTTCTTCAGTGAGTCCTACTTTCATTACGTGAATATATAGCCGGGTGTTCCAGATAACGTTAGCCAAGCTCTTAAAAAATTAAAACAAATCATGGTGCAGGATACGATTATAAAGCCTAAGGTGTTCAGTCACCACAGATCTGATGAACCAAGACCGTAGGTCTTATAACCGTATCTTTCAGCGTGATTATCTTATCTTCTTTTTATTTGCACAGTTTGCATAACATTAGCTGAGACACACAGCACATCGACGGTTCTACCAGTTCCAACAATTCTACCCGAGCTGTGATTGCCCTATTGAGATTTGCCTCTATACAGATCAGGCTTTCAAATTTCGCATGCTGTCATGACATCGACAACAGCAGAACTTGCGACGCTTCAATCTTCCATCTATTATGGGCTTCAACAACCGCCTAATCAATGGGTAATTTTTTTCTATTCCAATGACGTCGTATACAAATGGTACAGTTTGCCTCGCGTCATGGTTCTCATGATAAGCCAGTATATGAAATTAGGCAAGCTTCCCACTAGGCTTTTGAGAACGGCCATGGTATTATATTTCTGTGACCAGCGATAAACTCTAATATTGCCGGCCACAAGAGAGTAGATGAAGCCGCGCGCTCGGGCTCACCTACAAGATCAGTGAGTGCCAATATCACTGCCGGGAACCGACGCGGCGTGTAAAGTTTGCTTACTTGCTCGTTGCATCACACTTTGACATTGGAATTCGCCACATTTTACCAGCCCACGATTGTATTCCCTGGTCCCGAGCTTTTGACTTCACTTGCCACCTGGGCTCTACCGTCGACAAAGAACTTTAATGCACTACCTGTGATTGGGCATCGTATTCCTCGTCGAAATGGCCAACAGCACTGCCCGCCATTTGTGGATGTGATGAAACTGTAGTGCGCATTCAGTGCAACTCTCCAAGCTTGGACTCTCAACGATACGTTCTGCGTACGTCTGCTTACAGATGCCTTCTGCAAGAGAGTTGCCGATGAAGCAGGCCGCTCTTCAGCTTTATCAGGCAATATATCTTGTTATGGCCTTCCTGCGCTACAGCCTGCCTGTGATTTCTGAAAACGTGTCACACCAACCTCCGTACAATCGAAAGCATCCAAGCACAAGCACTCAGAATACATCAACGGCAAGGACCACATGCCCAAGGACCATGCAACCATTTCCAACACATCGCTGTTGAGACAAAGGCAGCGTATAGCAGACATCTTGCCCGGATTTCTTTGCAACATTTCGCCAACCTAACCTCAAGAAGACCACAAAAAGAACGTTCAGCAAGACAGTTTGAACAGATCGCGCTTGTATTAGCTCAGATTTCGCGCCAGCTGCAAGACTCTCTTCCTCCGTGGTGTCTAAACCGAAATCAAGCACTCTTTGGCATTCCGGGGAAACAGAAGTCTCATCTATCCATTTCAGCAATTTAACTAGTGAATTTGTATATTTTTCTTGACGACACCGGAACTCCACGCAAATTTATATTGAGTACGGCGTCGTTCCTTCTACTAGCCAAGCCGTGGCGCTGTGGTTATCCCGTCAAGAATATTAACTATCCGAGCGAATGCTTCCTGTGTAATGACACCAACTAGTGCAGAAATTTCAGGCCTTCCTGTGAGCGAATGACGAAGGGCAAATAGAACGACAAGTGAAGGGAATAGTTTGAAAATAATTATGAAATACGCCTCCTGGCATGCCTTTTCTGCGAATCACCAGGCAGGTTACAGTACACTAAGTTAATAAAGTTAAACAGTCCACATATGTGTTGTCTTTAACGTGCACGTTCTGTTAAAAACTAGGAGAGAGAGAGAGAGAGAGAGAGAGAGAGAAAGAGAGAGAAATTTCTCTCTCTCCAATTTTTTAACACAGGAAGTATGTCGTAAATTTTGGCATGTATTGGTTTTGTGCTAAATGGAAAAATAAAAAAAAGGAAGGAAGAAATTACGCAGACCCAGCGCACTGCGTAAATCATGTCATCGTAATTGTCATGTCATCAACATCGTCGTCACTGTCGTCGGCATTATGTTTCAGCGCCGTGCCTATCGTTGTTGATGTCGTGTGACCGTCGTCGTCATGCCGCCGTTGTTGACTTCGTCACCATCATGCCATGTTGTCATGCCGTAGCAGTCGTCCTCAGGTCGTCGTCGTCGTAATTCTCGTCCTAATGCTTCATCATCATCATCATCATCATCATCATCATCATCATCATCATCATCATCCTGCTGCCATCGTTAGAGAATAATGTCTAGAATAAAGTTATACGAGTCATTAGAGAATAAAGTTTGGCTAGTTCGTGCGTATTTTCCCTGAGGGAGATATAGTTAACTAGCGCTGAAAAAATGCCAAAACAAGACGCATGAGAATGTTCTCGTATATGTCATAGGGATGGAGCGACGAAACGTGTCTTGCGAAGTGTTTTTTGTTTGTTTTTATTCACAAGTTCTTCAGTTTTCTTGTAGAAAACCAAAAGCGTCAGGATTAAAGGCGCTAACATGAGCCTGACTGAGGCCCTGAACCAAGTACAATCTGAGCTCCAGCGAAGCATACATCAGCACAACGCAAGAATAAAGACAAACGGAAGGGGCCGGGGGGACGGGGGAGTCAGAAAACAAGCGATTCATCAGGCAAAATCAAGAAAAAATGATACACTGCGATCAAGGAAAATCAAGCACAACGACATAGTAACATAAATACAGCATGAGCACACAATTTATCAACACAGGGTGGGTGTTTAATAAAGATCCAAATGAACCATACTCGTAGCACTGCTATTTCAGTTTTTGACGCAACGTTTTGCAACACTACGCAGTAGGAAACAAACATACCAGTCAATAAACAAAAGGAGATATAGTTCATCATTATGTCGTACATATAAAGCACGCTACAATATTCAATGTTTCCAAACTAGCATGAATAGGCATTTCCAATGCAAAACACACTCATTTTGCATAAAACCGCACATCACACCAAAGAAATATTTCCATTGAAACATATTTAGAGCCAGCAAACAAGGACAGAAGGTAAACAACATCACAATGCGCTAACTTCAACAACATTATTTTCAGGAAACAACCATCTATTTAACCCATTGAAGTTAGCGCATTGTGGTGTCGCCTCCCTTCTGTGCTTGTTCGCTGGCGCTAAATATGATTACAATGTCGGTTTACCAACACGCCCAACAAATCGCAATGCTGAGCTATTTACAGTTTCATATTTTTCTTTTATACAACATTATTGAAGCCGATTGTCTTATACTTGAACGTACTTGTACATATATTGAACAATACAATATAGAACAATATATAGACAGAATGTTTTGCACATATTAAATTATTATTTCGCCTCTTTGTGTATGCCACGGCCACCTGCGACCTAGATGTGTGCCACGAGATGAAATGTAATTTATAATTTTCAGTGGAATTCCATAGCAGAGCTGTGTACTTAAAATTATGGGGCTTTTCGTGCCAAAACCACTTTTGATTAGGAGGCACGCCATAGTGGAAGAGTCCGGAAATTTCGACCACCTGGGGTTCCTTACCATGCACCTAAATCTGAGTACATTGGTGTTTTCGCATTTCGCCGCCATCGAAATGCGGCCGCCTTGGCCGGGATTTGATCCCGCGACCTCGTGCTCAGCAGCCCAACACCATAGCCACTGAGCAACCATGGCGGGTCGCAGAGCTGTGTACTTTTGTTATTAGTTAAGCGTCCAGTTTTAAACGTGAAGATGATGAAATAGGTTTAGCCAACTATAACTGTAATCAGTTTGCCTTGAAACCAAGTCACAAGCGGTCGTGAAGCAACTTCGTCTCCCTAATGGAAATAATCTTCCTTATCAGGCATAAGAAAGCAGATGTTTCATTTCCAACAAAAACATCGACGCTAATGACGCTGTTCACAGAACGCCCTTAAGCACTAGCACTGACCTGATGCCCGATTGTATCTGCAATAAGCCGAGGCAATCTTTCACTTACAGCAAGGAAAGGTGACACAAGAAATGGACGTGCGAGCCTAGAAAATTTTAAGTTTTCGAGATATACAGCTGTTTTTTTTTTTTTTTTTTGCCGTGTGGTTCATCATCAGAACGAGATCCAGTGGCCACAAATATAGCCTAAATCGAGTCAGAACTAAAAACTGTGGACGCGAACTTCTTAGAGGCATAGCAAGGAAACAAAATTTATTGCTTGTCGGGAAGCCTATCTCACAGCAGGTGTGCGAAGAAGGAAAATAAATGGCTGACGGTTCTTGGGGTATCGCAAATACGTGATCTTAAGGACCCTGGTGGTTTTGTAGATGCTTGCAGTTCTATGAACTCGGCCACAGCACATAAACAACCCGAACGACGATTCTTTGGTTCCTTGAAGGTAACCCTTTTTCATATTATCGAGAAATAGCAACCATGTATGAGACTGCCGCTAAAGCATACCAATTTCAGTGAGCACCTGCAGAAGAAAAGTAACCCCAACAGTATCTTGAAAAGGGAAGCTGAAAAAATAACGACACAAGAACTGCTTTACATGAATGTATTAGACCCTGGCAGAAACTTGACTAGGGACATTTGCACACATTACGGAAATTTTTCAGACGGCTCAGAACCAGCTGGCTTAACATGTATATTTTCCCAAGTTGATCACATACATTAAGCGTTTTAATCGAAAACGTGGGAGGCGGCGAACGCGGCGGGGATAGTATTGCCAATAATAAGCAAGTGATGACCAAATGAAGGTACACTTCCTCATAACTCAAGTCAGGCCATTCGGGACACCAGTAACCATTGCAGAGCCCCACGACTTTCAGCCAAGAAGTTTGGATATATGGGCAATCCTATAGTCAACTTCTTCGTCTATGAAACATGCGGTGTAGGAGGTAAATCGCAGTCCATGATGTCTGCAAGAAAGCGGTGCGTTTTTTCGTATGTAACTGCTTGTCCATTGATGCATATGTTCAACATAAGACGTCATTGCTATGCGTGCAAATACGACTAAGGAGCACCTGTGCGAAAATAGGTGTAAACCTTGCTTACGCAGGTAGGGCGTTTACGCGGTCACCTTCTGCAATCTCGCTCTCCACTGTGGACGTTTTACACCAGACACTCGGATGCACATCTCATCTGCATATCTGGCAGTGACCCAACAAGGCATACTAGTGCTACATTGAAAACTGTGAGGCTTAACCTTGCGGCACTATATTGCAGGTTAGACGCCAAGAAGTCGTTCCATATTCAATAAGCATGAAGAACGATCTATTCTTTATGCAGCTATATATTCAGCACGATGCGCGGTCAGCCTACTCCCAGATAAGCCAAAGCGTCGAGGACTGCTTGGTTGGCTACATTATCATACGCGCCTGTGACGTCGTTGAACATTGCCAGCGTTAACAACTTCATGCTCTTTTGAGTCGGAATTATTATTATTATTATTATTATTATTATTATTATTATTATTATTATTATTATTATTATTATTATTATTATTATTATTATTATTATTATTATTCATGAAAACATATATAAACGCCCCAAAGAGAGAAAGAGAAGTGGGCAGCAATTGTCTCCTGAAAGGGACACCACGCCCACCGGTTTATAGAGGAGAGAAAGAAAGTGAGAAAGAGAAGGGGAAGACGAGAAAGAAGGCAAAAATAAGAGAAAGACACACGACTGACACAACTCATCATACGCTGAGTACGAGCATTACAGATGAGAGTTTAATCCTGCGGTTGACAAGAATCCTAGCACCATGAATGTGACTAAATCAGGCACGTTATCAATGTATCACCGGCCGCTCCAGAAGTCCGCCGTAGCATATGGGTGCGTTTCAGTACATTCTGGGTATCATTCAAGGCGCCGTCTACACTATCATCTCCATTATTTTTGCAACGCAACTGGAAATAGCAATGGGATGGTATGAAGCCAGGTCTAATTTATACAGGGTGTCTTTTTTTTTAGCTGCACCAAATTTTTTAAGTATGCCTATGGGAGATAGCACAATTCTACTGGAACGCCTTTTGTGTGTGTGCCTCCATGTGTGCGTGTTTTTTTTACCTTTATTTTTTTAACGTTTTCCTCTCTGTCATCTTTCTAATCCCTATCCCCCATCCCCAGTGTAGGGTAGCAAACCGGAGACTCATATCTGGTTAACCTCCCTGCCTTTCCTCTTCATTCTCTCTCTCTCTAACCCTTGATCTAAATTAAATTACTCGATGAGGCGACCATTACATCTACGAAAAAACAAAATGTCCAATTGAATAATAAAGTAGACATGCTGATTAACTTCTTAATTAATTACTTTATGCCACATATTTAAAATTATAGCCACTGAGTTTGCACGGTGTATCCACTTAGAACGAATAATCTGGACAGCACCTGTTCCGAGATATTAATTTTCAAAGTGTCTGACGAAATACATTCGCGTTCCAGCTACTTTTTTTTAGGAAACCGCTGTTTCATGCATTGAAGTACAAAAGTAACTGGAACACCAGTGCATTTCGGCGGACACCTTGAAAATTAATGTCTCGAAACTAGTGCTGTCCAGAGAATTCGTTCCTAGTGGATGCGCCTTGCGAACTCAGCGGCTATAATTCGTAGAATGAAATATGTGGCGAAAAGTAATTAATTATAAAGTTAACTAGGGTAATTACGTTAACTCTTCAATTGAACATTCCGATTTCTCGTAGAAGTAATGGCCGCCTCATCGACTAATAGGCAATCTTTAAAAATTTGCTGCAGCTAAAAAAAAGACATCCAGTATTTACAAGGCTTAAGTAAAGGGACAAGGCAGATGATTTTCCGATCACTAGGAACTAGTTCTCTGCACAAAGGTTTGTTGTATCATCCCTTGAGTACACTATAGGCTTAGGCTTCTGCGGCTGAAAACTCTGAATTCATATTCATGAGTAGTAGAACAGACGTACTTCATAGGAGGCCTAGTTTGCTGAAGAATGAAGCTGAAATCTTGGAGCACAGTGATTCAACTGTGCAAACTTTTGTCTAGCTAGCAGAAAAAAATATAGAAATGGGGTTGGTATAACAGCCTTTAAATAAAGCCTTCTTTGCCACTTACTCGGGACTTGCCGTTCGAGGAACAGGCATTCAGCTATATTTGGGGATATACGAGGTATTTTATTATATCGTTAACATTATTTTTAGAAATTACCCGTGGTATGTAGCAAATTTTACTTCTTGAGCTAAATTACTCTTTGAGGCAGACAATATTTGCACAAACGTTTTAATGAATATCTGACTAATTAACAGGTTTTCGTTCATTAACTTTTTAAACAAATTACGTTGGGGCGCATATTGCCATTTATGAATTGTACCCTGTGACTTCTAAAGTTATATCCGCTTAAAACAAATTAGGATGATGACACTTGATTCGAGATAAGCGTTTGCAAAGTTTGCGACGAAATTCATTGGTGCCCAATTAATTTTTGAGTATCAATGCATAAAAGGGCGCCTCCCTCCTATTTTTTTTAAAGTAAATGGAACGATAGTGCATTTTTACAATAAGTTTGACTGGGCCTAACTCAGAACTGGTGCTAGTTTCATAATTCGTTCAAAGCAGAGGTGCCTTGTGAAATCACTGGCTTCAAGCTGTGTATTGGAATAGGTGAGCTAAAACGATTATTTGAAAAGTTGATCCGTGAAGTTCTGTTATTCAATCAATTACTGCATAAATGATTGTCAGTGTAAATAATGTCGGCCTCTTCGCGTAATCCAGGTCATTAAGTAGATTTCTGCTATATGTCCCAGCTGGTTGTGCAAAATTCTGTTAACCTTGAAATAAAACACCCGCTATGTAGACAACTTGGGCCACCGGGTACATGCTGGCTGCTGTCTTGCCGGGTAGACAACTTAAGGTACTGGGTATGGGCCCATGCCTGGCCCCAGAACGGATGTGCCACCTTGACGCAATGGATGGGAAGCTTTAAATTCATTGAAAATGCGTGTCGTAGTGCTTCTCTCTGCCACACAGTTCTCATGGACGTTCTTCTCTCGACAAAGAGAGAGGGAAGAAAGGAAAAGCAGGTAGGTTAACCCCACGCACGTCCGGTTTGCTTCTCTGCAGTGGGGAAAGGAGATAAAGGAGTGAAAAGAGAAAAAGAAAGGGAAGAGAGAGAGAGAGAGTTCCGCGCCTACCTGAAGGTGCCCACCAAGTCTATAAAAGGTGGCAGAGACCTGTAGACTTAAGTTTAGGTTACGGTACTTAGGTCACGGTACAACCATGCCTGTAGCGACGCCCTCGTTGCTTTCTCCGCCACTGACGCGCATGGCCGCGGTCCCCATGACACTGACAGCTTACGGCTACAGTCTTTGCTCGTGTCATCCGCCCCTGCTGCTTCCTCGCTTACTCAAACGCCGCGTAATTTAGATTCCAATCTGCCTGTTCTTTTCGAGATTGATTCCGTCTACCATTTGCTATTGAGTCTCAGACCACCACGTTACCATCATGAGCGGGATGAGATACACGGCGCTGCAAAGAGTAAAAAAAAAAAAAAAAAAAAACAAATGTAGGAGTTTCGAAAATATTTGTGGCATTATCCAATGCCTGTATATATATAATAAAAAGCACCTTTTAAGCCAGCGAATTAATGATTTTTTCATGCATTATGCGAATCTAAAAAAAAAAAACAAGATGTGCAGATTATTCCTAGAGTCTTCAGATCCTCAGTATCCTATAACTTACACATATTGGCGCATTATAAATAGCTGTAAAGTTATAAAGACACTGTGCATGGCGATTCCCTTTATATTGAGTGCAGCAGTGAAATAACCATATGCATTATTGAGTTCTTGCCTATTGATTTTTTTCTAATCAATGATTTCTTTCCTACTCCGGAGAGAGGTTAGAATGCTATCTATAATCTCACGCGAAGTCGCAATCCGATGAAAGGTCTTCTTCTGCCCTATACTGTTGGGGTTTCGTGATGGATCGGAGCAGCACAGGCATAGTCATAATCAGAATTTCGAGCGCTAGAATAACCCGATAATACTGAACGCTGGCACACTTTGGCCTAGATAATAAACGAGAGTGTATACACAGTTAGACACCATAATCGATACGCACTGTAACAAATTGCAATGCTACCTGCACAAGAGAGCGTATACACAGCATCAAATAAAGTACATGAGTCGAAATTCCTAAACATTCTCGCTACAGTCAAACGCCTTTATGACGAAGTGCTTTGGACCTACAAAATCATTCTTTACAGAGGTTACTTCAGTGCAAAGATCGCGCACTGTCGCGCCTGCAATAGATCAGACTAAAAACATTCAGCGTTTGTTTTACATGAATTCTAGAGAGTGAAATAAGTTGCATCATTTTTTGTGCCATGCTGCAGAGCACATTTCATGCTCTGCAGCCGACCTTATTGGACCGAGGTTCACGGCATACTCTGCGGGAAAACACGGTAGTAAAGCTGCAAACTGTCGAACGCCACTGTTTCACCTCTCTAGCCGTCCAAAGTTTTGGTTTATTTAGAGCGCCTTTATCATTGTTGCCTTCGTCGACAATTCTCCTGCTTCCCGCCCTGTAGTTGGCTTGGAAGACGTCGTCAGTTGCCCGTTACGATGACATCATCACGTCAGGATACAGCTTTGCTGTACTATAAGGCATGTACCAAACCAGTATAAAGGCACTCACTGATACGCAAGCAAATACCCTGAGGGTGTGCCTCGGCCTACGGAAAAATACATCAAGTATAGGAACCCTTGCAGAAAGCACACGCCTATCGGCTCCGGTGCTTCTGCAGCAGGATTTTCTCCGAGTCCACGTGCGCTTTGCCGCCAAAGTGCCGGGTCATCCACTTGCTTCAGACAGCGGTTCTGTGGTGCGAAGCTTGGTCCCGCTGCATTATCAAAGCCCTTCTATGCCGAAGAAACCACTGTCGAAAATTCATTCGTGACCAATTGTCACTTTTGTGTCTGGGTTCATGAGCAAGAGAAATACTCCTGGTCCTGTGCTGACATATTTTGCTCTAGAGCATGTGAACACCAACTACAGAGTTCACCGTCATGTATACACTGTTGGCTCCGTTATGCCTACATCATCTGCCATTGGTGTGTGGATTCTGTCCTCGAGTGTTGCCATCTCTGCCAGTCGCAGTCACCGCACTTCAACTACAGCCACTGAACTAGTTGCACTGCGGGTCGCTTTTATTTACATCATAGACCAGATAGCTGAGTGTTGGGCCATCTTCACCGACTCAAGAGCGGCCCTGCAGTCCCTGAAGTGGCCATGCAAGCAGGAACAACTAGTAATGGACATCAGACGCCTACGCAATAAAGCCTGGGAACTACATTACAGCGTTGTGCTGCCGTGGTAACCAGCACACTGCGGAATACAAGGCAACGTCCAGGCGGACCATGCTGCCAAAGGTGGACACAACAGTTCGAGAGAAATGGTCCAAATGCCTTTCTCGGGAAAAGATGTGGTGACACTTGTATCATCAGACGCTTAGCGTCTCCAGTAATCCCTCTGGACAGATGCAAGCCACCAGTATTGACCCCTATTCAAAATAGATCCATCGTGGGACCTTTACATGCCGCGAGGCCTCAATACACAAGACCAAGAATGCCTTCACCGCATAAGACTCAAGGTGGCCTACACAAACTACTTCACGTGTCAGATTCAACTCACGGAGCCGCCAATGTGCTATGTAGTACCTGAAGATCTGCAACATGTTCTGTGCGACTGCTGCCGCTACGCGTCAGAGAGAGTCCTTCAAGGCGGTTCTGCGCCTTCAACGCGACTTGAGATTGGCGCTACGGCATATTCTCGGCCCACGAAAAAGCACCACCTGTGCGTTACGCGCCACGAAAGCACTGCTGACGTTCTAGCGTGCCACGAGCCTTAACTAAACATTGTAAATATATCTGTAGTGCATATAGATATGTATGTGTATGCGTGTGTTTGTGTGAGACTGTATGTGCTGTAAAGTGTTTATCACTGTGCATGTCATAATCACCCCCAACACCTAGAGCAGCATGTCAGGCGAACAGCCAGGCTAACATCTTCAACATATCATTAAAGCTTGTTTCAATGTCTATCATCACGTCGTCATTAAGGCGACGTATTCGTAAGTCGTTGCGCCCGCTGATGTGTTACAAAAAGCGGCATACGAATTTCGCGTGTCCCGGAGCAGTGTGGCAGGACTGTGACACTCGGTGACATCGGCACGTTCAATTGCATCGCTGGCACTGCTGTTAGCGCAGAGTGCAGCTCGGTGATGACTGCAAATGGCAGTGGCGATGCCGCTCTACGTAGAGCTCGTTGTAAAGCAACAAATCAGCTGCCGGGACGGCTAAGCTGCTTCGTCGTACTGACAAATTCGTTGTAATAGTATTCGTTGTAGAGGTGTTCACAATGCATAGAAAGAGGGATTCGGCCGGGACATAATGAACATTTCGTTATACAGGTAATTTCTTTGTAAAGGCGTTCGTTGTAGAGCCGTTCGGCTGTGTATTTTACAACGTATGCAACCTCACGCTCACGTGAATTGACGCTACAAAGTAGTTCTGTTTTCTAATAGTCATCAGAAAATGAGAACACGCGCAAAATGTTCTTGTGGATTTGCGGCAAAAAAGCAACGACCTTTAGGTTCCTAGGGTCACCCCTTGTAAATATTAATATATTGCATTACTGAAGTTTTGAAGTGCCGTCGAGCTGACACGCCTTGCCTCTTGAGGTCCAAGAAGGGAACAAAAAGTTCAATAATAAATGGCAGGTCAAACACTCGGTTCTTATGTTTACATGTAGCCGTAATCTTATCTAATAATCCACTTATCTAATTATATAATCTTATCTGCTTGACACTACGATTGCGTCGCATGAAGGTGGACGCACATACGTTCGAAGTTTAGCGCGTAGACGGAGAAGAGTCTATTGAATACGATGGCAGAGACAGCACGATAAAGCCTCTCGCCTAGATTGCAGCAAAAACAGCGCCAGGAGGTAACTCAACGACCAACATACGGTAAGAATAAAAGTCAGCGCAAACAACTTATCTTATATTTTAGGATTAGATAATGACAATATGCAAATAAAAGTCGTCCGGGGTAGCTCATGTTGATAATGTTACAAATAACACAGGCAAAACAAGAACTGCTGGATAGGGCAGACAAAGTCCATGATATTGCAACAACACCTCTATTAAAATACAAAGGCAGGCCGTTCAGGGAAGGTATAAAGGCGGAAGATTTCGATGGCAGTTCTGCCGCTTCAGCGTCATATGTCACGAGCGGCAAGTTCGCGTCTAAACCTAACCAATAGCTACACAACCGTACGGAGCCCAATATTTATGCTTGTATCTACCAGGTGATGTGCAAACGTGGTACATCCTGCGGAGTGTCAACCACTGCAGTTGCTATTGGAGTCAATGGAGAACATGTTAAACCACGTCATTTATTCAGCTAAATCACGTCATTCGGCAAAGGAAGAACGGCGTCTCCTATAGACGACATGGCACCACATTGAACTATATCAAAAAATAAAATAAAGCAGGTACCCTCAGCTAACCAACCCATGCAGAACTCCCCGGTACATCTCATTCCCTTATATTTCAAATAAACCAGACGTGCAAGCCCCAGCTTAAAGGGTCTCTGACTCGCCCCTCGGGTTTGATGAAAAAACACAGTCTGTTAATAGCATACGCTGCTGTGAACGTCTCAACCAAATTTTGCCGTCGTGCGCGGCGCATGGTTCTCGCAAGCGGAGCGTTAAATCACTTTCCTCTCACACGCTCTCTTTTCAGCAAAAGCCTACTCCTCACTCTCTTCTGCAGGCTTTATTTCGTAATATAGGAGATGCTCATACGCGGTTGCATTTGGCCTATTAGCTGACATCAATCAAGAAGGGTGTTTGAATCAGTGCGCTTCTTCCTACTCTTAGTGTGTATACTTATTGACGCAGTTTAACAAACAAGCTGAAGGAAGCGGAAAACAGCTTTCGAATTTCGGCAATAATTGCGTACTTCCGGAAGAAGCCGTCTGCTCACCCTCGGCAGCGGCCGCCCGCGTAGGAATTATACTTTGGCCACCCTGCTTATGTAGGTGTCGTAGCCTTCGGGTCTCGCTAATTTCGCCTAGTTTTGAGCATTCAACTATCCTGGAACCACGCGAAACTTAAGGTCGGTCCACACGCACGCTTTCCAGCGCGCGCTCACTCCTGGCCCCTCCTGGTTAGATGCCTTTACGGACTTCGCTTCGTAACGATCGAGTTATTGATAGCGCTCCAAAATGCGCAAGCTAGATGTGGCTTCTGTCCGTCGTTCAAGGTGGTACAGGGCAAAGCCGGTACGCACCACGTAGCTCGCCTAGACTGGAGCATATGAGCGCGAGCGCGCACTCTAGCCATGTCGTGCACAAAGCAAACGCTGCAGTTGCATGTAGCTGCGGTCTGCTACGTGGCGTATAGATACCGCAGCCGCCGTGGGGCGCCACGACTATAGTTCACTGGCTGAGCGCACTGCGACTCGCTGAGGGCAGCCGCGTTTGGCAGGCGTGGCGCATCGTAGGCCCAAAAATTTAAAACAGTGGCATCCAAAATCACATTTGAACTGCGCTTCACGGTGACGTTCAGTAGACGGAGCGTTGTGGGCACACCCCGCTCCGCCGTAGTCTTCGCAGTGCAAGTCATTGAAGACGGAGCAGAAGCATCGAGAACGAGATGTTTGATTGCCAAAAACGCTGCTTCTGTTGAACGCACTGACGAACTTTTTGCGACAAAGTATTTCTGAAATAGTCTAATTTACCTTGAAATGCATTTCTCGACTTCGATGAAAAGACGTTCAGGGCCTCTTTAAGTATATCGACAGTTCTCTATTGCTGAACATCTACTTTGCAGTCTCAAGTACGTTATCACTAAAAGCCTTTGTGGTGTTACCCTAGTAACGAGCTTTCCATATAGGTTCAGTGTTAAAGCGACATCTGTTCTACGGAAGCGGCACATGGAAAGAGCTCTCGATATCCGTCTGACTTGCGAACACCCTTCAGCGGACCAACCTGCAAGCAGCCCATGACATCAGACAGGAGGACGTTGGCTGCCTTTAACTATTAAAGGCTTGTAGCGCAGCTCAGGACGAGCAAAAAAGGACAGAGGTAGGGGTAATCAAAGGGAGCGGAAAACAGGGTGAGCGCTAACTTCCAACTGAGGTTTATTTCGTGACACAAGACTACTTATACATTCGCAAACCATCTGACATCAACAAAGAAAACCAAGCAAGAAAACCGATCGCAACCAAGTGGCAACACATTCATACAGCCTGTGGCTGCAGTCGGAGATACGCCAATTCATTTCTTGATAATGATAATGTGGGTGAGCTTACACATGCATGGCCCAGACCAATGATAGCCTTTGCTTCGATGATCTCTCTTGTGAGCTGATTACGACTGCGACCAAGAATGACGCATTCCTCTAAGATAGGTTCGCAACCACACGTTTTGCAGTGCTGCGCGAGAAACCCCCCAGCTGTAATACAATTCTTGGCATTTTAACCATGCTCGCGCAGCCTGTCATTCAGGCATCGGCCAGTTTGACCAACGTAACGTTTTCCGCACTTGAGTGGAAAAGAATAAACAACACAATGTGCGCAATTAACAAACTTATTTTTGTGGTTCTTGTCGCAGGAAAGAGGAGCTACCTTATTCGGATTAGTGAGTTTGCAAATCCTCATGAGCTTATTGGGGGCAGAAAATACTACACGAACATTCGCTCGCTGGGCGATTTTCTTAAGATTATGTGAGACGGTGTGAATATAAGGGATGACGCTAGTCCTACCCCGAGTAGTTACAGGATTATCTGCGTGCTGGTTGTCTTTTCTACACTGTCTAAGAATTCGTTCCGCTATTGACACTTGTAGGGACACGGGATAACCAGCCTGCGAAAGCCGTTCGCACTGAGAGGCAAAGCTAGACGAAACACTATGGTGGCACGACTTTTTCAGAGCATTATTAAGGCAAAGGTTAGCAATGCCTCTCTTCACCAACTTAGAATGGGCGGAATGGAACGGAAGAAGTGGTTTGTTAGCACGAGGTTCATAGTACCAACACGTATGAATATCAGAACAAGATAAGCGCAAATCCAAAAACCGTATCTTATGATCCTGTGGGAGTTCGTAGGTAACGTCGAGGGGCGCAAGGCATTCTTGGATTATTGGCATAACCGAGGCAACCTCAGTCTCAAGATCAGCCGGTGAACAGTGAACACAAAACAAAAAATCGTCCACGTAACGAAATATATTAAAAATGTTAGTCTGATAAAGGTTGACTGACATGGCGACGTCTAGGCGAGCTAAAAATAAATCACTGAGGAGCGGGGCAATGCAGGAACCAATGCATACTCCGTTTTTCTGCAAATAGATGGTGTCATTCCAAGTAATGAACGTAGATGACAAATAAAAGCTCAAAAGTTCTAAAAAGTGATCACTAGACAGCCCAGCATTATTTTGAAAACGGGTGACGCCAAATTCATCAATTGTCTGCGAAATAGCTGACATCAGGTCATTGTGAGGAATAGAATAGTAGAGGTCCTTGACATCGACGGAGAAGACATGAAAGCCTCGATCAGAGTTGTCCTTTAAAAATTCAATTACTTCATCGGAGTTGCGTATTAACAACGGGTCATTCACGGGTAAAATGGCTAGCTTGGCCTGCAGAAACAGTGCGACAGACTTCTGCCACGTGTCCTTTTCTGAAACAATAACCCTCAACGGGACGTCAGGTTTGTGCGTTTTCGCGCTAAAGAACACCTCCAGGTGATCTCGTTTGCTGCTGGCAATGTTTCTCAACACTTTGTCCAAGTTGCATTCCCTGCAAAGTTTCTTAGCCTTAGCTTTTACCTTGCTTAAGGACACTGTATCCTGACGGTTAAAAACCGCGGAAATTGCCAGACCAGCTTTTGCGTGAAAATTCCCTTCTGAGAGTACACAGAACCCGCCTTCTTTATCTGCCGGTAACACGCAAATCGAATTGTCACGCAGATAGTTAGCTACACGTCTCAACGAAACCTTCGGAAGTGCCTGTCTAGAGCGGAGATAAAGAAGGCGGGTTCTGTGTACTCTCAGAAGGGAATTTTCACGCAAAAGCTGGTCTGGCAATTTCCGCGGTTTTTAACCGTCAGGTTTTTAACCGTCAGGAACACCTGGAGGTGTTCTTTAGCGCGAAAACGCACAAACCTGACGTCCCGTTGAGGGTTATTGTTTCAGAAAAGGACACGTGGCAGAAGTCTGTCGCACTGTTTCTGCAGGCCAAGCTAGCCATTTTACCCGTGAATGACCCGTTGTTAATACGCAACTCCGATGAAGTAATTGAATTTTTAAAGGACAACTCTGATCGAGGCTTTCATGTCTTCTCCGTCGATGTCAAGGACCTCTACTATTCTATTCCTCACAATGACCTGATGTCAGCTATTTCGCAGACAATTGATGAATTTGGCGTCACCCGTTTTCAAAATAATGCTGGGCTGTCTAGTGATCACTTTTTAGAACTTTTGAGCTTTTATTTGTCATCTACGTTCATTACTTGGAATGACACCATCTATTTGCAGAAAAACGGAGTATGCATTGGTTCCTGCATTGCCCCGCTCCTCAGTGATTTATTTTTAGCTCGCCTAGACGTCGCCATGTCAGTCAACCTTTATCAGACTAACATTTTTAATATATTTCGTTACGTGGACGATTTTTTGTTTTGTGTTCACTGTTCACCGGCTGATCTTGAGACTGAGGTTGCCTCGGTTATGCCAATAATCCAAGAATGCCTTGCGCCCCTCGACGTTACCTACGAACTCCCACAGGATCATAAGATACGGTTTTTGGATTTGCGCTTATCTTGTTCTGATATTCATACGTGTTGGTACTATGAACCTCGTGCTAACAAACCACTTCTTCCGTTCCATTCCGCCCATTCTAAGTTGGTGAAGAGAGGCATTGCTAACCTTTGCCTTAATAATGCTCTGAAAAAGTCGTGCCACCATAGTGTTTCGTCTAGCTTTGCCTCTCAGTGCGAACGGCTTTCGCAGGCTGGTTATCCCGTGTCCCTACAAGTGTCAATAGCGGAACGAATTCTTAGACAGTGTAGAAAAGACAACCAGCACGCAGATAATCCTGTAACTACTCGGGGTAGGACTAGCGTCATCCCTTATATTCACACCGTCTCACATAATCTTAAGAAAATCGCCCAGCGAGCGAATGTTCGTGTAGTATTTTCTGCCCCCAATAAGCTCATGAGGATTTGCAAACTCACTAATCCGAATAAGGTAGCTCCTCTTTCCTGCGACAAGAACCACAAAAATAAGTTTGTTAATTGCGCACATTGTGTTGTTTATTCTTTTCCACTCAAGTGCGGAAAACGTTACGTTGGTCAAACTGGCCGATGCCTGAATGACAGGCTGCGCGAGCATGGTTAAAATGCCAAGAATTGTATTACAGCTGGGGGGTTTCTCGCGCAGCACTGCAAAACGTGTGGTTGCGAACCTATCTTAGAGGAATGCGTCATTCTTGGTCGCAGTCGTAATCAGCTCACAAGAGAGATCATCGAAGCAAAGGCTATCATTGGTCTGGGCCATGCATGTGTAAGCTCACCCACATTATCATTATCAAGAAATGAATTGGCGTATCTCCGACTGCAGCCACAGGCTGTATGAATGTGTTGCCACTTGGTTGCGATCGGTTTTCTTGCTTGGTTTTCTTTGTTGATGTCAGATGGTTTGCGAATGTATAAGTAGTCTTGTGTCACGAAATAAACCTCAGTTGGAAGTTAGCGCTCACCCTGTTTTCCGCTCCCTTTGATCACCCCTACCTCTGTCCTTTTTTGCTCGTCCTGAGCTGCGCTACTAGCCTTTAACAGTTATGACATACCAACTCGCCCAAACTGCCACGCTTTTGCCTTTAACTACTTCACGCACGAAGTCAAATCAATAATTAATATGGAGACGCTCTCGGGAACGTGGATGTGTACTTCGGCCTTAGAAGTGCGACACTTATCGAAAAAAATTCGGCAGAGACACTTAAGACTGCTTACGTGTGGGAATGCGAAAGCACTATAATCCTTTCTTCTTCCTTATTTTTTTCTACGCGTTCCTTGTGTGCGCAAGCTCTCGCCTGCATTTTAACTGTGCCTCGGTAAGGCCAAATGAAAACTAGCCAAGCGACTCAACGCGTTTGCTTGTCCGCGAGGGCTTCGTAATTGGAAGGACCGCTCAGTGGCGTTCCATTGGACATTAATGCCTTTTTTTTATTTTATTCGCTCATTTTATACATTCCTAACCATTGGCTGCGCCGCCACGTGCCCAACGACGCACATACTAGGCCACATGTTTAGTCAGCCAGATGGCTGCGACGCGACGTGTGCAATGACGCACGCACTAGGCACACATTTAGTTTAGTCAATCAGAACCCTGGAGCCGTCGTGGCGTCGTGTAAGCGTGCTTGTCTCGCACCCTGGAGGCCGCGCTTCGTTTCCACACCTAGAGCGAAATTTACGTATTATTCTTTTCAAAGGCATTAGTTTACTTTGTTTACAGGAACCTCCCTCAGAAAGCCGACGCCAATTCGAGTATTTTTGACGTATTTTGACTCTTTGCGGCCAGCAATTTTTGGAGCCATTCTTTGGTCACGCCGCCTACTACAACGCCGCATTTTAGCGTAATGGGGCGTATAATGCTTTCGCGTTAAACGCGCACAGTGTTGAAGTGATAGAGGTTCCCTGCTACGATGGAAGTGCTCGCCTTCTTCAAGACTGAGCGACAATCACAGAGGAAGTTCAAGGCGCTAAACATAGCTCAAGCTCTTCTAACCAGTAATGTTGACCCTAAATTCATACTTTGGATGCCTGACATGAAGCACATGGCGATTAGCGTCTTATGGTGGGATCAGCTCACACTTTAACCGAAGTTCATGAAAATTTGCAGCGCTGAAGTATCGACATTATGATTACACACACGCAAAAAAAAAAAGCGGGGGGGGGGGGGTACGAAGGAGGCCACATGGTTTTTAGCTAGATAAATAAAAGAAAACAGACTTCAGCGATTCCTTTGGCTCTATACTGTATTCCTGTTTTAGAAATGTTGAAGGTTTGGACATTGCAAACACAAAAGCGCGGTGCATAGTTCACGTGGTGACGATCGTGTCTGCAAAGCCGCTAAAAATTCAAACAAAGGCTCGAGTGCTCTTCTCCTCGAATGAGCCACTCGGGCAGTGAACGAGATGACGTCACGTATTTGGTGCTTAGGCGTCACACAGATGCCGCCTGTAGCGCACAATTAGCCAGCAGCAGTGGGAACATGTAAGGCAGTGTGCGCAGGATCGCCTCCGGAAATGTGCCTGCGCGGCAAGAAAATTAGAGAGATAAAAGAAAAGAACGCAGGATGCTGTTATTGAGCAGAGAAGGCAGGAGGAGAATCCCGCTTGCGGACCCACGTCGAGGCAACTGGAGGGAGTTTCAACTTCGGTATGGGTATCTTGCCTCCTCGAATAATTTTTGTTGTTTGTTTCTTTATATATTGGGAAGTAGTAAGGCCATTAAAAAAAAAAACCTTGTGGATCAACGCTCACTTGACAATGGCATACAGCTTCTGTATATATAACCTATAACCAAAATTCTGGAGGGTGGCTCTTTAAAGCAACTTTTTTTTTCTTCTAAGAGAAAAACAAGCTAATTGTGAGTTTCAGCGCCTGTGGGTTTGCGCAAGAAAGTTAAGCACCTTTAGCTTTTCGGCTACGAACTGTAAGGATATGATAAATGGAGCAGTTCTTTGTCGCACTTTTTCGATGACGCTGACTTTCTTTAATATCGGCCACTTATACGTAAGCTGCGCCGTTCTACTAACAGACTGGGATGAGAGCTGTGTAGTTTTTGGCGGGAGAACATAAATTTCTCTTATGCGATTTTGTAGATTCTGTTAACGTGACTGCTGCCTAATTATTTTGTGCGAAGTGCGAGAGCTAGGCGAATACACACAAACATGAAGACACTAGGAGGAGCGCTCACTTCCAACTGCTGTGGTTTATTTTCGTTCTGGGGACATTGAAGCGACAATGTCACTTCAATGTCCCTTCAGAAAATTGGGAAAATGAACCACAGGAGTTCTAAGTTAGCGCTCTTCCTCGTGTCTTCACGTTTCTGTGTCCTCATGTAACGATGTTCGTGCCTCACACAAAACGTGCAACGTCAACTAGATGAATGAGTCACGTTGCTAAGTACCTGTTTAACTTGTTTATTAGTGTGTATAGTTATCCCCGGTTATCTAAAGATGCAGAATGAATAGAAATATCGTGGAATTGATGTTGCAATTATTGATGAATGTGACTGCTTTCTGAGCTTTGTTGTTTGGCAACACAAATGGTTTCGCCTTGACTTACCTGTATCACCCGCCGTGGTTGCTCAGTGGCTATGGTGTTGGGCTGCTGAGCACGAGGTCGCGGGATCGAATCCCGGTCACGGCGGCCGCATTTCGATGGGGGCGAAATGCGAAAACACCCGTGTGCTTAGATTTAGGCGCACTTTAAAGAACCCCAGGTGGTCAAAAATTTTCGGAGTCCCCCACTACGGCGTGCCTCATAATCAGAAAGTGGTTTTGGCACGTAAAACCCCAAATATTATTATTATTACCTGTATCAATTTTCTGGCACGTTTGAAACCCTTAGTCAGTGAGTGCTGGTACAACCGGCCGGTAGCAAGCAAGCAAGATCAGACTGTTAGAAACTCCTCTCTTGCCATAAAGAAAAGAGAAGAAGTGCTCAACTGTGAGACCTGGCTAACCTATATAAGCGAAAAAGTATTTATAGTTTTACTACGAATGGTGTGTCGCGATAGACTTTCCGAGCTCGGGTGTCAATGCGGATGTGCAGACACGTGCGTGTTCTTTAATGCCGTTTTAGTTGCGCCAGTCTCCCCATTTGCGTTGGCTGCTACCAGAGTGTGGATGGACTGAGAGCTGCGTACCGTTCCGCGTTCCCGCAGGCATGTCCACACATGCATGGAGTCTGCCGTGCACGTTCTCATCAGGATGTCGGCATCATGCTCAGTGCGTGCGCTCAAGGCAGTGCGCAAATGTGCTCCGCGGGCGAATAAAAGAGCGGCCTCCGTAGCACTGTCCCGCAAAGCGAGCGCTGCAGCAGGCGCTGAAAAAGCAAATGATAATGGATTTCTAGTCTCTCCCGCGCGTAAGGCGCGCGCTCCCTTCATGGAAGCGCGAGCGCGCCGGGAGGCGCAAGATGAACGAGCCACATTAAAGGAGCTGCTGGGTGGACAGATATGGCTAATGAGACAGCGAGAACAATTGTTCCGCCTCGCAGTGATAGATGAAGAATCATTTGTTCAGGAACCGTTCATAAGATAGATAGATCGCCCTGAGAGCAGAGATATTCGCGCGCGCTGCGTGCCCTGTATATATAGCACGGGGGCCTCAGCGCGTGACTTCTTTTTGCTCCTCCTCGTCTCTGCTATCCACAGCGCTCTTTTGTACGAGCCGTTACGTCGGCGCACATTATTTTCACCAGCTCGCTCGCCCCTCTTGCTGCTCGGTTGAGGAAAAAGGGAGTAGCTGGTCCTAATCGGAGCGGTCTTGTCGCGCCGCTCGCGGCATCAGATTTATACACGCCGCCGGTGTTGAACGGACGCGCCCGGTCGCCCTATGACGCATTAGCGTTGTCGGGAGCCGTTAGGCTTTTCGAGCCACTCCGATTACTTTAGCTTGGAAAGGACAAAGAGGGGGATTGCTGGGAACCAAGCAGGGGCCTGAGAAAACACACAAGTCACCCGTATTTCAAGTGTCCCATTGACTACTGGCGACGCAAAAGGAATGCATTTTTCATGATCTCAGCAGCAGTGACCACGGTATGAGGAAAAATAAAAATATAGTGTACCATTCTCCGTGTGTAAGCCAGTCATACAAATATGTTGCTGAAAGGTGAACAAATTATATTTTTAGAAATATGATTATATGTGCCACTTACTGAAATAATATCGACGACGACCATCATAGTGTCAATACTGAGGCTGTACTTAACCACTTATAACAGTATGCGCTATAAGTGTGCATGCCCTCAGTAAATGACTGTTTTTCATTCGCAGAGACGCCTGCTGTACGGCGCTCACATACTTAGCCGAATGTGTTCCTATCCTCGCGATTAAGTTCGTACCTTAATGTATCGCTTCCATATTTGCATGACGCTCGCGACAGAGAATTTATATTTAAAGACTCTTACTATCAGCCGTGGTCGCAGATGCAGTCCTCCGCATACCAAGAAACCAGTCAGTGAACATTCCTTTGCAAGTGTTTTCACATTGACTGCCTCTCCAATTTTTTATCTTTCTTTCCTCTTTGACTTCCCTAAGTGTTGGGCAGCCAAACGGGCGCGACCCTGGTTGCAACCTCCCTGCTATTGCTTGTTATTTGACTTCTTCAGTCTCTCCTTCCATTCCTTATATGACTTTTATATTGTACTAGCGCATGCTATACTGTTTTGTACTTTTATGTATTATAACAGGTAAAAAGTTACCTCTGTAATTATTTCTTCTAGGCATCATTAACAAACACACAAACAATTAGCAAACATACAAACAAACAATCAAACAAACAAAAGTGTGTAACCATGTTGAGCGTTTCCACCACTTATACGCGAGGTTAAGTGACAAACTAACTGTTATCACAAGTAAAGTGAATCTTTTGTATATGTTCTCGCAGCATCGACAGTGTTGCTTCCGAACACACCAAGTTCACCTCCGCTCTGTACTCTAAATTCCGGGGTTTTACGTACGTGCCAAAACAACGATATGATCATGAGGCATGCCGTAGTGGGGGACTCCGGATTAATTCTGACGACCTGAGGTTCTTTAACGTGCACCCAATGCACGGCACACGGGCGCTTTTGCATTTAGCCCCCATTGAATTGAGCCCGCTGCGGTCGGTATTTGATCCCGTGACCTCTTGCTTAGCAGCGTAACGCCAAAGCCACTAAGCAAGCACGGCGGGTTACCTGCGCTCTCTAGTGTGACAAAGTGGCCAGTATATGCTAACAAACAAACCGCTGGAAAACAGACACTTTGTGGTTTTTACTTGCTTTAAATGTTGAAGTGCCTTAACACCCCTAAAAATCTCAGTGCCCTTCCACTCTGTGAAGAAGGATGCCCAGCAGCGAAGCTGTGTATGAGGGCCCCTTAATGGCGAACTGCACCTGCGCCGTGGGTCGGACAGGCATTGCACTATCTTCGGGGTCGGCCCACGTATGGGGAGTTTTTTTCTTACCAGAACGACACGAAAATTTCCTTGGACGGTAGAGGTATACAGCTTCACTGTAAAAAATTCACGCAGAAACTCCTCTGGAAGCTATACAAGTATGCGTAGAGCATTGTCCCGCTTGCTCATCTCCACGCAGCCCGGTGTCATTATCAATGGTATGAAACTTTATCCGACCAGTATAAACGACAGCATTGCGGCGACACAAACTGCTTTGGACAGTGGCGCAAGATAAATTGATGACGCAAGTAAACTGCTGCAGGTGGCGGCGCCAGGTGCGCTGAGGACGTTCTTATCATTATAAACCGTTATCGCTCTTTAGCGCCTTGTCCATCCTCGTCGAACCATTATCAACCGTGATAAACCGCACTCCGGCAGCGGCTGCGTATACGAATCTGTCACGCGGGCCCTATCTTGAAAGCGATCTGCGATAGGGACGCCGCTTAGTTCGCGCTGAAGCGACAGGCAGCGCGAAGGTCAATTCGCTCGCTGCTGCGGGCCCCAACCTGAAAAAAGAAATTAAATTAACGGGTTTTACCTGCCAGATCCATGATATGATTATGAGGCACGCCGTAGTCGGGGTACTCCATAAATCTGGAGCACCTGGGATTCTTTAACTCGCGCCTAAAATCTATAATTACACGGGTGCTTGAACCACATCGAAATGAGGCCGCCGTGGCCGGGATTCGATCCCGCGACTTCGTGCTTAGAAGCTCAACACCATAGCTACTAAGCAACCACGGCGAGCTACCATCATCAAGTGATCCTCTTACGTGGTCGGACGGGCGACCTAGTTAGGCAAGCATAGAAATGCTTGCGCATTTAATATTGCAAGGCGTATGTTGCATACAAAACACCCATGTAGTACCCTGAAATTAATGATAGGGTGCACTAAGGGTGTCATACTAACCAACGCACCCATTTTCAAAATTTTAAGAGAAAGTGAGGGTGCAAGATGGGTATTTCTACACCCAATACACCTTCGAGGGTGTAATTTTCCTGAGTGTGTACAGTTGAGTCAGCAATCTGCCCTACTTGCACTTGCGGTCCACAAGCTTTTATCTCGAGTCTGCACATGGATGTTGCCGGGCGTAGAAGTTGTAAGGCTGATTTATTTGTCCACTTTTCCAATTTCGATCTCTGACTAGCATTTAGAGTTAGCAAAAAAAAAAAAAAAAACTTTGGTGACGTTTCGTGCGTTTTATTATCGTCAAGCCGGTACCAAAAGAAAGTGTCTTCCTGCGTAATTTTACTTTTAGTTACATGCTTCCTGCTTGCACGCGAGCCCGCCTGACTGGTTGGCGAAGCGGTCAAAGTTCGATCGGATATGCCTGTGCATAGCCACAAGGTGTCGAATGCATCGACCAGATTGACCCATGACTGTCATCAGTCAAGCCGAGTGCATCACGCTAATGGAACACGCCCACGGTCTGTCTACGAAGTTGTAGCTTGGAGCCAGCCTCGCGAACCTGGAACCTGGCACGTTTCTTCCGCCCGCTTTGGCGGTGGAAAAGATCTGTTTAACGACGTCAACAGGAGTCCACAGAACGCCTGCGGCCTTTGGCGCTACAGCAGAAGCCAACGACGCGTTTCTTCAATTAGGGGATATTAGGCGAAACGTTCGCAAGGCTAACCCAGCCAAGACGACCTCCATCACTTTTCTCTTGGCAGGCTTCAATCTGCTAATGAACGGCCTTCCGGCCGAGCGCTCGCGGAAGAGCATGGGGGAGGGGGCGGGCGGGGGGAACGGATCGGTCAGCCGAAGCACCAGCGTAGAATCATTACTCTTCGAATCGCAGTGCCATGTTCCTGCTGGAGAAAAGGCTGTAGTGCTGGAACGAAGCACGTACGCGGGAAAGAAGCATAATATCAAGCGAGCCAAGACCAGAGGGGCGAAGGGATTCGTTTCGCAGGGCTATTAATGCATCCCGCGTAGATATGCATTCCTGTTTAATATACTCGGCTACGTTTAGAATCGGTTGCGGCGCTGTCTGTTTATAAGTTCTCGGCGTGAACTTCGCTTAAAGGAACACGAACGCGCGGAGCCTTGATACATATTCGTGAGGCAAGTTTCTCGAATGCGATGGGGCATGCTCACACCGCTGTGCGCGTATTGGCGCGCCAGCGTGTCTGTGCGAGTGGCGCATGCTGTCGATGGAGCGGCTAGATTGCGTCAGAGACGCATTAGCATCGAATATACGGCTGATGATGAAAGCTCAGCGTGTGCCGCCTCGCGAATAAGGCGTCGCGTCGTTTTTCGAGCTCGCCTCTCTGCCGCCTTAGAATGAAACCAGATACTGCGAACTAGTGTTTGCGATGGCCATGATTCGTGGCGGCCATCGATCACAAAAGCAAATAAAACGGGATAAAAAGAAACCGGGAGCCTCACGTCACCCGGCGCGCAAACAGGGCTGCAAAGCTGAGGAACCAGTGGTTCCAGCACGCGCCAACGCTCGACACGACTCGTGTTCAATCAGTCAACGTCACTTTATATACGGGGCACCTTACAGAAAGCAGGATTGCGCGCGGCCCTACCGATTTTGCCGCGGACAACGCGCCGGCGCAGCATGCAAGGCGGCGCCGCTATGGAGTGGAATGGAGGCAGGGTGGCATTCGTTAGCAAGCTCTGGACGACGCTTTCGGACACCGTCATTCACTCAAGCCTCATCAGGAGAGACCCTTCCAGGCAGGGGCCCGATTAATTCCGCGCCATTCCCGACGGCGCTCCGAGCCCAGGGGCGCATGTTGCCGCCATTTGCATGCGGCCCGGCCTCCGGTGGGCAAATGCATGCGCGCGCCTCTTTTTGTTTCGCTTTCGGCTCGGTCCGAGCGCACGATTTACGGCTTTCCTCGACGAAGACCTATAAGGGACGCCAATGGCCTCTCCCCGTGCGCCCCTCGCCGAGCGCGCTGGAAGCAGTCGTCTCCCGAGCGGCACGACCCGTCAACGGGGCGTCGCTGTTAACAACTTGAAACAGGCGGCGATTTACGGCCTCGTATCTCGACTCCGGGGCTTCCGGGGCTGAGGGCGTCGTAAAAGAGGCCTTCATTTGTTCCAGCCTGTCTCGCCGGAGACAGGTCGACCTTGTCAGCTGCTATGGCTGCCGTTCATATAGGGCCCCCTGTGCGGATGTCCTTTCTCGGGGTTTGCTTTGGCAGGGGGGAAAGAGAGATGGACGAGCGGACCACTCGCGTTCCAGGCCGTAAGAACACCCGCCCTGAACGCACACGCGGTAGCGCCGGAAGAAACGGACGACAGGTGCCGCCAACTTCTCGCCCTATCGCGCCTCCATTATCGCCCTGTGGGCGCAGCGGCCGCATCCCAGAGTGCCGAGTTCTGTATGATCAATCGTGAGAAATGACGGAAACAGATGGCCACATAGTTATTGAGCTCTCGCTACTCACGCTGGCTTTACTACTCTCTCCGCCCTGCAGATTTGACCTCGCACCAGGGAGCATCGTCCAATTATATGTACGACATACCTACCGGGGGACGATTTGGGAGTGGGCCATATTAAACCCAGCGGCTGTTGCGTTCCGCTGCTCAGCAAGAGGCAGCGCTACCAAACGCCTGCAGAGCGACCGCGCAATGCGAAAGTGCTCGCGGACAAATATTTTAAGCACCCTCGCCTTGCGTTTCTTCGTGTACTACGCGACTTCCTTCACAGCCCACTTCGCAGTTTTCACATGTTAAATGCAAGAAAATATTACCTATAGCCTGTGCACATCATGCGGAGAAAGAAAGCTCTCCGGTTTCGGGAACATAAAGGGCTGTTAATTGTGTCAATTGCGACCACTGTGTAGTAAAAAAGGGAGTTAACAGTGCGCATGGTTTTCGCTTCTTTTGTTTATCAATGCCTCTTGTTTTCTGTCTTTCTTTTCCTTTTTTGCCGGTAGGAAATTTGCGATGTACAAATTTCTTTCCAACGGTCAACAAACGACCACACTTTACTTTAAATGTAGGTCTAGAAAACGCAGGTTCTCTTAGGCATCAAATTTCTCCACTCTAAGTGCATCCTTGGGCTTGTAAGTCACCAGCTGTCTATATACGTATCGCACAGCTGGCAATACTTTAAAAGAGTATGTGCGATGCTACATGCTTGCTACAAGGCTGTCTGTCAACAAGAACAGGTAATATATGCCTTACGGAAGCAAGATATTGATCAGCTTGTCAATGGACATACAAACATGTGCAGGTGCTATTTTGTTCAATCCAAACAAAAGCGTGAGTTTTTACTCTTGTAGTTGGCCTCAGTCTCACTAGGATAGCCATTTATTTAAAGACGGAACTTGCGTGCTTCTGCAATGGCTGGCAGCTAATGCTGATGAAGGCTCGCTTCACAAGCAATATGTAACAGAAGATCATATGATACGCCAATCATCAAGAAGCTCCGGTTGAAGGAATTAACAAAGAAGGAAATACTACCATGATAAAGGCCTCTAAAGCACTCAAGATCGGGTGAAGAACATCGGTTTTGTTATTGTTAGGGGGTCGCAATTCTGGAAATCCTCAGGTGCCTGAGGCCTCAGGACAGTTCAGAAGGATGCTTCACTGTAACAACCGGTAGTGTTTCATGCACACGAATGCGTTTCCTTCCGCCCCGTCGGAATGCGTCTGGCGCTGTCGGGAATTGAAGCTGCGACTTCGTACTCACCAGCAGAATGTTTCAATAGCTAGGACATATCAAGTAATTATTACATGAATTCCATATGAAAATGATTGTCTAATTCATATTGTCGAATCCACTCAGGGCATCTAACCATGAAATTCCTCATGTCACGTCATCAATTCTTGTGAGTCTGAGTTTCCTCAAATAGAGCTATATGGTTAGGCCTAAGCCTCATACGTGGAGTCAACAGTTTCCTATAGATACATACGCTAAAATTTTTTATGGTTGTGTTCATCCTGCCGGCATTATCGTCATGTCCGCTGCTACATTCACTGCCACTCCAATCATTTTAAGCTCTAAAATTACGCAAAAAAACTCAAGAAGAGACATATATAATTTTGAATGAAGAGTCAGTGACTTTAAGGGTCAGTCTGTTAGAAAAAATATTCACAGACGCATGCGATACTGCAGAAATATTGATCAAAGACCAGCGAAGCTGTCAGACTCTTTGTCGCCTAAGATGAAAATGCCAGTATAACACACTCTCTTTTGGGATACTCATTCAAAACAACATCTCCTATATACAGAAATACCCTCTGCACACTTGATTCCTGCGACACGTGCTACTTACTTGATTTCGTCTCCGACGCCGCTTGTGAACTGTGCTCTGAATGGCGTGCCTAATTAAACATTCCCGATTTCGTATAGCAGTTTTCAGTGTCCCTGTGGGCTCCTATACAGGGATTACACAAGCACGCGCGGTGGTGGCCAAATTTTTCACTATGGTAACGTATATGACAGTTATTTTATGTTATCATATTTCGAAAATTGTAACACTTGTTGTGCTGTTGTTTGCTTCAGAGTGTCAACATGCTTTGGGTGCTGCAGCCTTTGTCAGGCAAGAATACTGCCTTTTGCTGCAGCACCTGAGACAGCTGTATGTCTCAAACAACAAATAAATGAAATGAAAATGAAATTTAGTCTGCATGCTGATCAATCAGAATAAAATTAACGGATGAGGTGATAGACGTCGAGAGCAAACCGCAAGTAGACGTAAAACTTAAAGTAAGAACGAACACAATGCAAGCAGAAACAACACAAACACTGACCTAATTCCACCTTTTTAGGGTACCGCAACATGCCATGGGACATATGCAGAGTGTCCTTGCTAATTTTATCCAGAGTTTAAAAAAAATATGCCGATGCGCTCTAAGAGGGCGCGACCAAATGCATGTTGCTGACTATTGTATGGAGTAAGTCACACTATCTTTTGTAATTTGCTTAATTGCATAATTAGTCAAGAATAATTAGCCAACTTTGGAAGCAACGAAGTTAGGCAAAATAAGTCCAATTAAACAGTTACTAACTTTCTATCAATTAAGTATTAGTGCTTTTCCGCTTACTGCACAAGCCCGCGAAATACAATATATATATATATATATATATATATATATATATATATATATATATATATATATATATATATATATATATATATATATATATATATATATATACCACGTGACATGTCCGCTTGCACGCCGTGATTGCAGCGCTCCCAAATGTTCCGCATACAAAAGAGCATAGCATTTAGCCGGACGTGTTGCCGCTGCGTCTGTTTATCGCTATCATGAACCGCCGCAAGGGAAGCAGCGATCCACATGACTGGCGTAAAATCGCACAGCCAACGCCTACGTCACTGTCCCGTCGCCTTTTAAGCGGCGTTTTACGTGGAACGTTTTGGAGCGCTTCAATAATGTGGCGCAAGCGGGCATGTTTTTGTTTATATTTCACGGGAATCTGCAGTAAGCACAAAAAACACTAATACCTAACAGATAGAAAGTCAGAAACTATTTAATCGGACGTTGTACAAAGCAATCTAGAACTTTATAATTTAAATTTTTTTGCCTAACTTCGTTGCTTCCGAAGTTGGTTAATTAATATTGAGTAATTATGCAATCTCCAGGCTTGGAGTAGCGCCTTACACCGGCAAAAAATTTCGAGAGCCAGTGGGGCTGCGAAAATCTAGGTACAACCAAATTAGGAAGGCCCACTAAGCTTCAACAAAAGACACTCCCTCAACAGAACAGGAATTGGCCTCCCTGGTGCAGTATTCGGCCACTACCTTCTTCATGAATCCTTCAATCAACCAGTGGCCCTCAGTCACCAGAAGCTGCGGAGCACCTGACCAAGCTGGCGGTCAGATATGTAATGCAGCGGAGGGTGCTAAGAATCTCTGGACCCGGACACGCCGCCACTGGAAATTTAACCTGGCAACATTCAGCACACGAACCCTCTCGAGTGAAGCTAGCTTGGCAGGGCATTCTATCAGGCATTCTGTGGGATATCAATGGCTTTAGTGAGGTAAGAAGAACTGGTAAGGCTTATACAACGCTGACTAAAAGCCACGTCCTATGCTATAGAGGAATCCTAGATAAGAAGCAATACGGGTTAGGATAAGGACATAGCGGGCAACATTTACGAATCCTACAGCATTATTGAGAGGGTAGCAGCAATCATAATAAAACCAAATAGGAGGTATAGAATAAAGGTAGTACAAGCCTATGCCCCAACCTCCATTTACGGTGACGCTGAAATAGAGCAGTTTTATGAAGATGTCGAATTAGCGATGCGGAAAGTGCAAACTCAGTGTACTGCAGTCATGGGCGACTTCAATGCAAAAGTGGGCAAAAAGCAGGCTGGTGAACAAACAATTGGCAACTACGGCATCGATTCTAGGAACACTAGAGAATAGATGTTGGTAGAATTCGTGGAAAGGAATAAGCTCCGAATAATGAACACCTTCCTCAGGAAGCGTAGCAACAGAAAGAGGACCTGGAAAAGCCCTAATAGTGAAACAAGAACTGAAAATTCATAATTTCTGCCGATCCCAGCATATTGCAGGATGTAAAACTGTTAGGTAGGATGAAGTGCAGGGATTATATGTTAGTGAGGTCCAGGATTCACCTCAATATGAAGAGCGAAAGAGCAAAATTGGTCAAGAAGAAGCAGGCCAACCTAGGCGCAGTAAGGATGAAAGCAGATCAGTTCAGGCTGGTACTTGCAAACAAATATGCAGCCTTAGAACAGAAAGATGAAGATGACATGGAGGTAATGAATGAAACCGCAACTAGGCTGGTTTCAGAAGTAACAATTGAAGTGGGATGTAAGGCATCAAGGCAACCAGTAGGGAAACTCTCCCAAGTGACGAAGGACCTATTAAAGAAAGGACAAAGAAGGAAAGTGCCCAACTTATGAGATCATATTGAATTCGCGAAGCTGTCAAAACTGATCAACAAGGAGAAAGTAAGGAATATTAGAAATTATAACGTGGGAAAGATTAAGGAAGTAGTAAAAGGTCAATGCAGTAATAAATAATAAAACTTGAAATAGGACAAGGTAAGTGTATGCCCTGAAAGACAAGCAGTGTAATATAATCAGCAATTTCAAAGATATAGTTAAAGCAGCGGAAAAATTCTATACTGACCTGTGCAGTACCCACAGCAGCCACGATACCTCCATTCTAATTAGTCATGAACAGGTGACAGAGGCTCCTTCTATAACTAGCGATGAAGTTAGAAGGGCCTTGCAAGACATGAAACGGGGAAAAGCGGCACGAGAAGAAGGAATAACAGTCGATTTATTCAAAAGTGGAGGAGACGTCATGCTTAAAAGCTTGCGGCCTTTTATACGAAATGTCTCACAACTTCAAAGGTTCCAGAGAACTGGAAGAATGCCAACCTTATACTAACCCACAAAAAGGGAGACGGTAAAGAACTGAAAACTTACAGACCCATCAGCTTACTTCCAATATTATATAAAATATTCCCCAAGATAATTTCCAATAGAATAAGGGCAAGACTTGAGTCCACCAAGACAACAGGCTGGCTTCAGGGAGGGATACACTACAATGCATCACGTCCGTGTCATCAATTAGGTAAACGATAAATCTGTAGAGTATAATCAACCTCTCTATATGGCATTCATAGATTATGAAAAGGCATTTGATTCAGTAGAGATAGCAGCAGTCATAGAGGCATTACGTAATCAAGGAGTAGAGAAGGCTTACGTAAGTATCTTGGAAAATATCTACAAAGATTCCACAGCTACCTTGATTCTCCGCAAGAAAAGTAGGAAGATACCTATAAAGAAAGGGGTCAGGCAAGGAGACACGGTCTCTGCAATGCTATTCACTGCATGCTTCGAAGAAGTATTCAAGCTATTACACTGGGAAGGCTTAGGAGTGAGGGTCAACGGCGAATATCTCAGCATGATCCGGTTTGCAAATGACATTGTCCTGCTCAGAAACACTGGGTACGGGTGACAACAAATGACTGAGGACCTTAACAGAGAAGGTGTAAGAGCGGGGTTAAAAATTAATATGCAGAAGACAAAGATAATGATCAATAGCCAGGCAAGGGAACAAGAGTTCAGGATCGCCAGTCAGCCTCTAGAGTGTGTGAAGGAGTACGTTTATCTCGGTCAATTACTCATAGTTAACCCTGATAATGAGAAGGAAATTCATAGAGGAATAAAAATGGGTTGGAGTGCATACGGCGGACATTGTCACCTCCTGACTGGCAGCTTACTACTATCATTGAAAAGAAATGTGTGCAATCAATGCATTCTACCGGTGCTAACATATGGGGCAGAAACTTGAATGTTGACAAAGAAGCTCGTGAACAAGTTAAGGACCGCGCAAAGAGCGATGGAACGAAGAATGTTAGGCGTAACGTTAAGAGACAGGAAGAGAACGACGTGGATCAGAGAGCAAACTGGCATATATAGTCTTTATTCTAATGGACATTAGGAGAAAAAAATGGGGCTGGGCAGGCCATGTAATGCGCAGGTTAGATAACCGGTGGACCATTAGGGTTACAGAATGGGTGCCACGAGAAGGGAAACGCAGTCGAGTTCGACAGAAGAGTAAGTAGGCCAAACGCAGAAGTTGCACCTTGGCTTAGAAGTTGCACATGGCTCACAATTGCACAATGCAGCTGTGGGATGAGTGACTTCGAGAGGCAGTGACCAAAGTCGCACGTGCGGCTGCTGATGTTTGCTATTGACATCTTCGAAACGGGACAGTGACAAATAGTCCCGTTGCTCGCTTGGGCTATAATCAGGTATTATATACAGGCATAGAAGTCTAGCATTTCGCCTATCTCTCACTGATCCTTTCTCTCTTCATGAAAACATCTTTCTCTATATTGTACAGTTGCCTACGCATGTAACGATTCCAGTTCTATCAATATCTTTCCTGCTTTTTTTCCCACCAGTAATCTAAACGTCTCTTGCTTACCTCGACTGCTGACCAGTTAATGCTTCAATCCGCTCTGAATCTCAGCGCTTCTGCAAGGTGTACCTTCCCTAGGGAGTTTTGCTGCAGCCGACACATGTATGCCTCACCTGTTGCTAATATTTGCTCCGGTCTGTTTTTGTCCTCAGCCAGCCAACTCAGGTCTCAAATAACAAGGCACTGCCCTTTGTGCTATCGTACAGATTTTACCTCATGATTTCTTTCTAGTCGTTCTTGTAAATTTTCATGGTCTTCTTTGTTTCCATCATCTGCATCGAATTTACGGTCTCCGTTTCGCTGACTTTCTTTTTAATGACTCCGAGTTGTTATTTACACTTTCAATTTTACTTGGTTGCCAACATTTTTTTCACCTCTACCTCCATTCCCTAACCTCACTTCTGAGAACATATTAGTGCACTTTAGCCTCCATATTTTTTCATCAGAGTGCCTGAGTCTTGCTCCAAACTAATGTTGCTGTGCGCTTATCTGACCTCAAAAGAGGGCCAGGTCATGCCACCCTACACTGCATAATTTGTGGTTTTACCGTGGCCCTCCAATGCCAATCGTCCCACCGACTTTTGTTTAACTTCCGACCTCAACAACATATTTCGAATTCCAACAGCATCATATTTACTGCACACGCAGACACGCATGTACGTGCGTGTGATCGATCCTTGTGACGAAAGATAATTGCGTGCAATGCTGCCTAGCAGCTCCGGCCACGGTGACCACGGCGCGCTGGCTATACTGAAGTACACTGATGCTCTGCTGTGGGTATAAGCAAAGTTATTTGGCAACATTTAGTATCATTAAAAGACTATATGGTAACGGACACTTGCAACATTATTACAAAAGTGTGAAAGAATACTGGTATATATGCGCGTCATGGGGGGGGGGGGGGGGGGGGCTTCCATATGCCTCGCTTTTGGGAACTTCCACGTATACTTACAACTTAGCCTTGATAACATACTGGGCTTGAGGAAAGGGTAGCGTTAATTTATTAACTGTGTATTGGGATAGTTGACTTTGATGTGGCTATCTTCCCATTGCTCAACAGTCATGAAATAATCTATACGGCTAATCACACATCTGTGATCCAACAGTCAAACGAATAACTGACAGCATTCGACCACAGCCACAAGCATTTGCATCTAATCTTAATGAGGTTGTTCAGCCCACTACAACCTGCTGCAGTGTCCTATCACGTGAGCAATACTGAGTGGGCGTCTCAATTTGTACCCAGGCGCATTATTCTCGCATCTCCCTTGCCCATGGGCGCGCGCCCCGTCTATTTACCGCTTACTGCACCACAAATTGGTGACCGCGCGTCTTCCAACCCACATGCCACAGCAGGTGACAGGGGCCGTCAAGAGTCTTTCAGGCATGCCAGCCTCAAGGTGCAGCGCTTAAGATGAGCGCTAATCGAGGTGGCGAACGTGCGCGTTCGTTCGGAGCACCATCGGCGCCGGGCTGGTCACCACCGGACAGGCACGCGTGCACCGCGCGGCAGCCGCGGCGACCGCTCGGGTGGTGCTGGCTGCACAGGGGGCAGTCAAAGGTCTTCCGCAAGGCACCCTCGCTTTACGACGTGCAATGTTTATGGGAGCAGCCGGCATAAACCGCCCGCGTACACGGACCCGCGCACGCAGCGAGGGAGGAGGGCAGCAGCCGGCTGTCTTAGCCGTGCCGCTGAAACAAGCCTATCCCGCGTGCTTTAAGGGTTACGAGCGTCGGCCTGGCCCGGCGTGCGCGCAATCACGGCGCTCAAACACGGCGGCGGCGCGCGCGCCCAAGGGGTCCCACGGTGGACGCCCCGGCTGACGTTAAGTGTCGGCCAGCTTTACGATGGCCCCGGGCTGCTGCCAGCAGCCTTCGCAGCTTGTATATACGGCTGCCGGCGGGTCCCCCGCGCCATCCTCCTTGTCCCCCGAGGGCCCCTTGCGTAGTTCAGATTTGAGAAAAGCTTAAGAAGGCTTTCACGAGGCGCGTAAGGTGATTTGCCAGCGCGCTGTATACGACCCTCTCCGGGACACGCAGAACTTCCTGCACGTTTCTTGTGTCCACGCATCTGGACAGGCGGGGCGCCATTGGTTCTGGCCATTTCGACGCCTGCAGCACTCACGAAAAAAAAAAAAGAAAGAAAACGAGCGAGCACAGGCGAGCACGAGCTTCAAAAGATGGCACGTAAACCGGCGAGCTGTTAAAGGAGAAAGAAAGGTGCACAAAGAATGTAACGTCGTATTGTACATGGACTACGCACGCTTCCTTTCGCGAAACTCCGCCTGAGTATAGCTCAAACTAACTTAGAAAAATGATGATGATGACGATCAACCTCTGTCATGGCTCGCCCCCACTAAGGGGGATAGGAATGCAATACCATGGTGTGCAGCTGAAGAAATTCTTCTTCTACGTCTTCTTCTTCTCACTTTTGAAACAAACAAACTCGTGCCATTGAATCTGCGGAGAACACGATGTCGACTCTTCAGTTACTGAGTGTTAATGCACCTTATTTAGATCACCTGAGGTCACAGCCGGCATTGTCGCATTGCCAAAAGACGGGGACAAAATAAGAACTTGGAGCGGCACACTGCGCTGGTCAATACAGCGCCCACGGCAAAGTCAAGGGCACTAAAATTAAATGCTTGTCCGTGAACTTACGGAAACGCATTTCTATCTTCATGACGTTGTAGCTGCCGGTTTTTTCGCCCTTTACTTATAGTTAACTGCTGTATATTCGCAATGACTTCCGTGTCATTTCTCGGAATGCTCTATGCGCTGTTTTCTTTGCTGCCTATTTTTCCTAAGTAGCTAAATAGTCAATCATCAGCAAAGCCAACTGCACTGGGCCGTCTAGTCTCGACATAGAAACCTGAATACATTATAGTTAAGAAGCGGCCACTTTTAACCTTCAGCTAATTAGGCCTCGTGAAACTCCACAACAACAATAACGACGACGACGATGGTAAAAACAAAGAGGTATGTCATGATGTTTTATGCCACAAGCATCAACAATATATACAATGCCTTCCACACATTAAAGCGTCTCGGCGGACTAATGTGCGGGAAAACGAGAAAATAAGAATAATAATACTAATAAATAATAATACTAATAAACCAATAAAATAATATAGAATAAAATGCCTCAACTTGTTAGTACTGGTTAGCATTAGAGGACGTTTCCCCTTCGTTCCATTTCTTTAGCGAGAGATACTACTTTCTTTTCTCGGCGGGCACAATTTAATTTGCGATGTCCTCGGCGATGACGCATGTGCCAGGTCTTCGCGCGGGCCTGGTTGGGGCAAATAAGGGGAAGCGCGCCTGCAACGATCCGAGCGTACCGGCGAGAGCGTCTCGCACGAGGACACGCGTTGTCACCGCCGGGTGCCGGCAGCGGTCGCGCGGCAGAAACGTCGCGTCCCGGAGGCCTCCGCTGAGCTATTGGGCACGTCCCGAAAACAAACGCGCGCCTCTCGGACTGCCAGACAGGGCCATCCTTTTGCGAGCACTAACACCCTAATTGCCGGATAGCCTCGCTCAGCGCTCGGAAAGCTTCCTCCCTCAAGAGCCTCCCCTCTCCCCGGTGGACGTCTATACATTTACGTAGATACGCACATAAAACTCGACGCTGCAGTGAGCGCCGCACCAGCGCAAAGAAAAGTTGCGGGACGCTATCGAGAGGTCCCCTGCTGGGGCAGATTTGTTTTATCGGAGACATCGGCCATATTTCACTGTTGCAGGCGGCCAGCGCTGCTATCGGTGCTGCCGCCCCAGCCACGAGAGGGAGCGGAGGGGCCGCCACTTTTTCGCTGCTCGGCGGCGCGTTATTTGGCTTTGTAAAAAGCCCGCACCGCAGCACCTGTCTCCTCCCATCGGGAGGCACCGTTGTAGCGCGACCCGTAACTGTCAGGGTCCTCCATATCCGAAGCGCCTGTCATTTTGTCGCGTGAGATGCGTTTACCTGAATGCTTGCTACATTGGCGCGTCGCACGTCACGTGTATCGTGTTCGTGCGCCCGTTTACAAGTCAGCTTGGGAGAAACGACAGCTTGTCTTGTTTCAACATGCTACAGGCGGGACAGCATGAGTGTCATTCCCCGCGTGGAACGTCGCCGCGAATACTGGAAACCGTAAGGAGAAGCGGCAGCTACCGTCACGATGCCGGTCTACACGATGTGCAAGTCATTGGGGCGTCGCCACCTGGGGACGGTCCCTCAGGTGACTTTTGACAGGAGCGCTTGATGAAGCGCGATATTCTAGCTAGCTGCGCTGTTTTCTTTGCATGCGCTTTCGATATCTTTCATGTATGCGCGTATGCGACAGCCACTTGCGTGGACCTTTGCGTTATTTTTCGGCAACTGTGCGTCAGTTTTGTTTTGAAATGTTATCGCAAAATGGGCAGGGACAACAGAGAAGCAAACATATGTGCAGCTGTCTCGATACTGAATCTTTATTGCGCAGAGCAGGGACAATCACGGGGAATGCACATGTGCATGGAACTGGAAACAAAAAGCAGATAAGATCGAATAAGGACAGTGAAGACCATATGCATGGTTTTATGCGCTTATATAGGTGAAAAAGGAGAGAAAAGCGAATGCGTCTCGTGATCGACGTAGCCTTGGCACCCTTGGCTGGTCATTAGTGGAACTTGGTAATTCCCACCCCGTCTAATGAAGATTCAGTTGCAAGCTAGCGCTCTGCGCGCTTCTCTGTTGTCCGTTTGCGGCCCTGAAATTTCAATCTGTGGATGCAAGCGTTACGAAGGATGCAAGCGTTACTGCTGGTTTTGACACCCCTACCTTTTGAGGCTTCGCCTTCTGCATATGTAAGACGGAATAACTATATTCGGGGACAACTCTTCCCCCAAAACCATAATGCGCCTGCACTCTTTGCACTCGCGTTCCAAAATATAGTTCCCGTGAAACACCTGATACATAAACGAATTCGTCTCTGTCACAATGCCACTGGAATGAATGAATGTAAATGGTCAACACACTCATACAAATCCTGTTTGAGTAGGACAGCGGTGTACTGTCTTGGGTTGTCACCGACTTTAGTAGCAACGGCTCTTAGATCGTGGAGCCTTATTGACTTCAAAGCTTCAGCGTTTTTTTTTTTTTTACATAAATGTTCTTGCTTTTAGGAGATCAATAATTCCTGCATTGCTAAGAATATACGCGAGCCGCTTCAGTTGTTTGTTTTTGGAAGAAAACGAAGAAAGTTAGTTTGGTCGCGTTTCCGCAAGTGCAACATTACTTGCAGTATGCCTAATTGTCCATGGACAGCATTGTAGGTATAGGGACCGAGGTAAGGTCCACTACAACAATGTGCGAGCGAGCGAGCGAGCGATCGAAAGACCTGAAAACCATTCGGACCTATGGCAAGAGCAGAAGCTTGTTAGTTAGTTAGTTAATTAGTTAGTTAGTTAGTTAGTTAGTTAGTTACTTAGTTAGTTTGTTTGTTTGTTTGTTGTTTGTTTGTCTGTTTGTTTCACTGAGTGGCTTATACCGACTATGAGCGATCGGCCAAGAATCGGGTGAATTAATAAAAAACATAAAACGAGTCTAAAAAGAAGCACTATTGAATAATTGAAAGAATGAGGTCAGATAAAATTTAACAATTTAGCTAGAGAATCATCCTGATTAAGATATGTATCCCACAACAGCTGAACCAACATCCTTATGATAGTGTCCCAGAGAAGAGGCCCCGAAAGATAGAATATCAGAAATCATTATATTCAATCCAGCACCATGAAATTGCCTTTCTGAAGTATATTTTCTTAATGATGAAAGGCGGCGACATTTCATTCATTCATTTTTAATTCGGCATTATGGTACATGTATAGCATGCACAAAACTCCTGGGGGCACAGTCTAAAAGTCACAGAAGGCTTGGCGGGGCCTGCACCCGATAACTGCACTTTGACAGGGCAAAAGAAAAAGTTCGTATGCGACAAGCGTACAATGACAAACACTATACATGTGAAATATACTACTAAAAGTGTAACACTAAAAAGGAAATACTTAACTTTTCTGCATGACATAAAAGAAGCAATAGCAGCACTACAGTAAACAATGCTGGTGGTTTAAAAGAGCAGGCAATGCATATGCGATCATTTGTCGAGTCCGTGGCGAAAACCAAAAAGTGATTCCGCGCATATCATAAACATTCACTCTTTCTGTCAGGTTAGCGAATTTCTTCAAGTACAGATTGCTTGTTTTAATCCGTTGTTTGTAGCTTGTCATTAGTAAAGGATCGTGCAAGTCGATAACAGGTATTAGATTTTACAGATAGGCATTGTGTGTGCGTCATACGGAGCATTGACAATCAAATGGACAGTCTTCTTTTGTAATCTAGAAAGCCCCAGAGTGTTGGAAATTGTTGTGGTTCCCCAGAAAAGGTAGCAATATCACAGTTTTTAAAAGGAAAAGTGAATTGTACAACAGCAGTTTTACATTTCCAGGTGAAAAACGTGTGCGCGATAGTATACCAAGCATGCGAGAAAGGCTGGAACAAACAGATTCGGACTGCACAATCCCAGGACATTTTTGAAACGGTTGAAATGCTCTTGAGCAGCGAGCTTTTTTTGTTTTTGTTTTTTTTTGGGGGGGGAGGGGTTGCACGTCATTTTTATGTCTACGTCTGGTCTAGATTTTGGAACTATTATTTGAATATCGCTATACTGAATAGATGTTTGCATACACGTACTTTGAAGGCGCCTTGCTTGAAGCAAGCAAGGTCTGAATAATGCCGTAACTATGTGTAACGATGTTTAAATACATATAGTGCGGCAATTTCATGACAAATGGTTATTTTTTGCACAAGAAGTAACATTTTCCCTCCACTATCATAGATCAAACCTTGCACATTCAATAAGAAAAACCAGCCAAAAAAAGACGCACACAGGAACCATACAAGAAGACAGGAAAGAGGCTGGCCTACCAACTGCACAGTTGGTAGTCCAGCCTCTTTCCTGTATTCTTGTATGCTTTCTGTGTACGTATTTTATTGGCTGGTTTTTCTTAATGCAACGCACCACCTAGCCCAACAACGCGTTTTTTTTTTTATTCTGGGGATTTATGTGCCAAAACCACAATTTGGTTATGAGGCATGCTTATAGTGAGGAACTCTGGATTAATTCTGGCTCCCCGGGGTTCTTTAACGTGCACTCAATGCGTGGTACAAGAGCGTTTTTTTGCATTTCACCCCCATCGAAATGCGGCCGCCGCGGCCGAGATTCGATCTCGCGCTTGGCCGCCAAATGAAGTACTGCCGAATGTATGGGGTGCAGGTACAGAGAGTGTGAGAGAGAGAGAGAAAGAGAGAGAGAGAAGAAAGGCAGGAAGGTTAATTAGAGGCCAGCTCCCGGTTCGCTATCCTGCACTGGGGCGGGGGATATGGGGTTGTAAAGACGCCAAAGAGTGAGAGGAGAAAAAAAAGGAACAAAAAAAGAAGAAAACAGAAGAGAAAAAAGGAAACAGGTAACAGAAAAGGCGTTCCAATCCCAGGCGTTCACACAGGTCAGTGGATCTCAAGAAGCGCAGTAGCGCTTGCACTGCCTTCTGATGCGATGTTCTTTCTTCTTTCCCCGACAGAGGTTTTCCGACAGATGCTAGTCGTTCAACTGGTTCAGCATGACGGAAAGCGATTGTCTCTGCACAGTCTACTGCGGGCACTGGCAAAGAAGATGACGAATTGTTTCCGCGTCGCCGCAATCGCCACATGCTGCGGTGTCGGCCACCCCTATGCGGAACACGTAGGCATTGGTAAAGGCGACGCCCAACCATAGCCTACACAAAAGGGTCGCGTCTCTTCGGGGAAGTCTTGGTGAAAGTCAGAGGCTTAAGGTTGGATACAGAGTGTATAGATTGTGGTTCATTCCACTCTGATATAGTGCACTGTCGTGCAAGTAGGAGGAACATCCTTGCAGCATCTGTCCTAGACAGCGGCATTGATAGGAGGTTTTCTGCACTTGGTTTCCTGCACGAGCAACTTGGTCGGCACATTCATTGCCGATGATAGCACAGTGACTTGGTAGCGTCTGTAATCTATCTCCAAGGGAAATCTATTGTTTGTTGTCCCAAGCAAATAGGCAATGGTCAAATTCTGTTATCTAGTGTAGGCTAACTTGTATGTTTCTGCATACTGACAGCTACAGGCGATCTTTGTTCATATGAAATTTACAATCTATACAGGCAATCTTTGCTCTTACGAAATTTACAATCTATACCCATGTTTGTACTGCTGACCAAAATGCTTGCGTCACAAAGAGTATCGGGTGGCTGGCCGCAATGCATGGATGCGATATCCATTGTAGATAAGCTATGTGGATGCGAGGTGACTCAAAATTAAGCTCTCAATCAAAGAAATGTTCGCTATACTGCAGCTATATGTACAGCTGCTTCAGACTGCACGAAATAAAGAAAATGACAAAAACAAGGCGCAATTTACTATTAAGGCTTGTTTTTTCGGCATGTTCGGGGCCACGCACAGGCAAAGGCTGCAGGCTTCAAAGTTTTGTGGTTGTTTTGACATTGATGCGCGGTAGCGCGTCTGCACTGCAGCTTATAAGAAATGTCCAGCTATATATTAGTAGAAAAAATAGCTCGGGCCTTGACATCGATGCTCGGTAAGGCAAAACGAAAGTTCATTGGATCATCCACTTGCTGTAAGCGTATAGCGTACCACGTGGGATCAACAGCGAAATATCAGAAACATGAGTGGCTCTTACTTTGACGGATCTGAAGTGCTATTGATTTTGGGGACCCATCGTCTCTCGACAGTTTTTCGTCTGAGCCGAGACCAAAACGCTGCTTGGATTTTGCTTGCACTTACTGGTTAAACTAGGGCCGTGCAACGAACGATGAAACGAAAAATCACAGGCGTACCGTTAAAAGACAGGAAGTGAGCGGTGTGGATCAGAGTGCAAATGGAGGTAGCCGACATTCTAGTTGGCATTAAGAGGAAGCTTTAGCTCGGGCCCAACTCCGACGCGGCCTATTCAAATACATGTAAAACGCAAAAACGTTTTTCTGACATAACCCCTGCACCGATATTGATGAAATTTGTTGCATTTGAAAGAGAAAGTTAAATTCTAGTGACGGTTGGAAGCGGAATTTCGATTTAGGGCTTAAATTTTCTTAACACGATTTTCAAATATTTGACCGTTTGAAAAAAATAGAAGCACGAAGTTTACAAATTCATAGCTCTGCATCAAGAACTGATATCGTGGTTCTGTAAACGGCATCCATTAGATCATTGAAAGCGGACAAATTCAGTGTGTCATTTTACATCTTACGTGAATTTGTTACGTTGGTTACAACGGTTTTGCAAACGTTGTATGTCCCTATGATTAAATTTTTTTATATTCATGTGTAACATACCAATTTTGTCCGCTTTAGATGTACTATTAGATGCAATTCACAGAATTGTGATATCATGTTTCATTGCTGAGTTACAGAGTTGTAAACATGATAGTTTCGTTTTTTGAAATTTTTCGATTTTTGCGAATTTTTAATAAAAAATTCACGATCTAACTCAAAAAATTCGAAACCAACAGTCACTAGATTTTGAGTTTTTCTTGTAAATGCAACAAACCTCGTCAAATTTGGTGCGGTGGTCGCTGAGAAAAACGAATTCTCCTTTTACATGTATTTAGATAGGAGCCCCCGAGCTAAAGCTTCCTCTTAAGGGGAAACAATGGAGATGGGAAGTCCATGTGATATGTAAGGCAGATAAACCGGTGGTCTATTGGAGTTATAGAATGGGTGCAAAGGGAAGGGAGGTGCAGTCGAGGACGGCATGAGTATCGGCAGCAAAGGTGGTGTGATGAAATCAGGAAACTTGTAGACATAAGCTGGAATCAGCTGGTACAAGACAGGGACAATTGATGATCGCTTCTTTCTCGTATTTGTTAAAGGGGGATGGGGGAGAGTACTTAAGCAGCTGGAGCTAAATGTGACAAGCTTTGCCAGTTCTCATCGGGAGAGAGGAGAGGAGAGACAAAGAGGAGGAAAGACAGGGAGGTTAGCCAGTGTAAGTACCGGCTGGCTACCGACAGATGCTGGGGAAATGGGTAAAGGGAATAAAAGGAGAAAGAAGAAGAGGAGAAAAAAGAAGAGGAGAAAAAAGAAAGAGAAATCGGAAGTGCGGAAGGGGAATAAGGGCATGACAGCGGCTGAAAGAATACATTTCGCTATATAGAAATGTGCTTTGTTTAATTGTGCGTTTTTTTAGATATTCGGCGGAAGGCTATACTCCTATTGGCTGTTTGATACATTCAATACTACGAAGTATAATATTTTCTCTCTTTTAGAATGTGACAGTAAAACATTTCCCATCCCCCCATATAAGTTCCCCTTCTTCTAAACTTCCGCCATAACTTCTTCCGCACGCATCTAATTTTTGTCTACTCCAGAGAGGCCTTGCGGAAGAGAGGATATCATTTCCTTTGTAATGTTTTTGTCAATAAAGTACAAGTTCCGTAATGTTGGCGGTATTTAGGTAAAACACTTTACCGCAGCGGTTACATTAGTCTCTTGAGTTTCACGAGGCCAAGGTATAGAAAAAGTTGGTGTCCGAGAATCGCAAGTCGGGACTGGCGGTGACCTTATGATAAAACGGGGACAGAACAGCGAGATTCGGGACCAATATAATTTCTGCATATAATCACAGGCGCCTATATAAACCCAAATACTGCATTAGCTTTTAACGTGTTCTAGTAACGTTCAAAATATAGATGTGCAAAATATTTTTACAGGCTTTGTCTATACCATGTCTCATATGTAAGGGTAAGCGAAATTGCTGTTTTTTTTTTTGCTTTCATTTCTACATTTCCGTCCCCCCTTACGGCGACCCCAGTGTAGTCAATCAAACCAGGCATTTCTCTTCAGGCTAATTTCCCTGCCTTTGCAATCTCATTTCCCTCTTGGTATTCGGCTGTACTCAATGTCATAAAAGCATGTAGCGCAAAAAATAAATTGCGCACAACTCGCCGCATTACGCTGCATAAAAGTAACATGTTCGACAAAGCCAAGGAATATCGGGATGTGCTACAATTGTCAGAGCGCAGTCTGATATATCATGTGATGAGCTAATACCTCTGTGCTCCCACGCTTGTGAACATCGACGAGTTCGTCGGAAAGACGTGTCCCCGTGGAGACCTCATGCTCAGCAACAGAACGTCCTATATAGCCAATGTAAATGTGCAACAGCATAGCCGCGTTTATTTTCATTGACATGCTATAAGGAGATCTTGGCGCACAAATACGGCGCCGGCTGCTCCTTGGTTGTTAGATATGTGGTACATGCGAAATGCAGTTGAAACATAAGACATATACCAGAATACATACACAATAGACAGTGTCTGCCGCGTTAGCGGCCGCAGACTGTTACGTTTCGCCTACGACGCGCGGTATAGCCGGCGCGGATGCAACGGACGCTGGGGCTTCGTTCAAAGCGGCAGACATTTTGGCCCGTTCGGCGCCGCCGCTACGCCTCCCCGCCAAGCGCGTCCAGGCATGTTCCAATGCCACGTGTCTTCGTGTGCGTGTGTGTGTGTGTGCATGTTGGTGCCCACGCTTGTCGAAGCGCGGCAGCCGGGGAGAGGAGCTCCCCCAACTGTGAAGCGAGGAGGTCTGAGCGGCACCGGCCCGGCGGATGCGTCACCTACGCGTCCCAACGTTCCCGAGCGGCGCCGGCCTGGCGGATGCGCCACCTACTCATCCCAACGTGCCCGAGCGGCGCCGGCCCGGCTGATGCGCCACCTACTCATCCCAACGTGCCCGAGCGGCGAAGTCACGTGCGCGTCTATAGAGGCGTTCCTTCTTGCCCTCAACTGCGAGAGTATAAAAGCAGCTGCCCCCGGACGCCAAAGAGAGGCTCCGATTTCTTCTGTTGAGTAACGTGCACTCCCGTCTCTCTACTTCGGTCGACCTGACCGCCCACTCTTATGCGATGTTAGAATAAACAAGTTGTTCTGTTACCAGTCGACTCATGCTTTGCCGGGACCTTCGAATGCTTCCAGTTGTGCCCCAGGCCGCCAGGCCAACGCTACCCTTGGGGCTTGCGACCCAGGTGCAACAACGGGCGTCAGCGCTGAGTTCCCAACAACTGTCTGCCAGCGGTGAGATCGCGACAACGGAGGCCAGCAGCAAAGATATGCAGTTGACTGTATGCTGAGCAGCACAACGACCATCCGGGAGCAGTGCAACGAGCCCTGTGTGATGACTGGTTGCCTGCAGCGGAACGACTGCGCTGAATTCTTGGCTGCGAGGTTTGGTGAGTGCGGGACTTTCTTCTTCTGAGTTTTGCCAGGCTTTTGTTAGTGTCAGAAACAGAGCTGGTAATTGTGGTTGTCGTTGCTGCCGGGTTAGTTTGCGGCAAGACAATAATAGGCAGTAGAGAAAGCAGCATTCAGAGCAGCCATGGATTTGAAGTCGTTGCGCAAACCGAAATTGCTGGAGCTTGCAAGAGAGTTGGGTCTGGATGTCTCGGACAAACTCAGAAAACCAGAACTGCTAAGGGCTATTCTTGAGTTAGAAGCTGAGGATGACGAGCTGTCGGAATGCCTTGAGACCATTGAGGAGAGGGAGACTGCAAAAAGACAGGAGCGCGAACTTAAAGAACAGAAAGAGAAAGATGAGCGTGAACGAAAAGAACAGAAAGAAAAAGAAGAGCGTGAACGTAAAGAACAGAAAGAGCGAGAGCAACAAGAGCGCGACCGTCAACACGCTTTGGAAATGAAGCGTCTCGAGGTAGAGATGGAACGCGCTCGTAATGGAAGTCAGGCACACGGTGCAGGAGAACGCGTATTGTTCAAAATGACTGACCTGATGCGGCCGTTTAAGCTTGGAGAGGACATTGGTTTGTTCCTGGTTAACTTTGAGCGAACGTGCGAGAAGCAGGGGTTCTCTCGGGAAACGTGGCCACAGCGCTTGCCCACTTTGTTACCCGGCGAGGCGGCCGACGTAGTCGCTCGCTTGAATAGAGAGGAGGCAGAGGATTTCGACAAAGTGAAATCGAGTCTGCTAAAGAAGTACAGGCTGTCAGCGGAGGCGTTCCGTCGGAAGTTTCGGGAAAATGAGAAAGGCAAAAGTGACTCATATACAGAGTTTGCCTACAGGCTTATGTCAAACATGCAGGAGTGGCTCAAAGAAGAGAAAGCGTTTGGTGACCACGATAAAGTTCTGCAGCGCTTCGGGCTGGAACAGTTTTATAGTCGGTTACCTGAGAACGTGCGGTACTGGGTCTTGGATAGGCCAGACGTTTGTACGGTGGCTAAAGCCGCTGAGCTAGCCGAGGAGTTTGTGACGCGTCGGGCTCGCGGAGCTAAGGACGGTCAAAAGGGTGAATTTGGCTCGAAATTTGAGAGGCCGAAGTTCACACCCATGAGAGCAAAGGGGAACACACGTAGTGCGGATGCGAGTGAAAGCAGTCCGACAGAACGTAAGGAGACGGCGGCAGCCGAAGCCGAACGCAGAAAGCGGTTCGAGATGAGGCAAGCGCGCGTGTGTTATACGTGCCAGAAGCCGGGTCACTTTTCGGCGCAGTGTCCGACCGAACGTAAGGAGACGGCGGCAGCCGAAGCCGAACGCAGAAAGCGGTTCGAGACGAGGCAAGCGCGCGTTTGTTATAGGTGCCAGAGGCCGGATCACTTTTCGGCGCAGTGTCCGGAAACAAAAACAAAAGTCGTGTTTTTGTCATTATGTAGCACTGACGAGAACATGAAGCTTCTCGAGCCTTACATGCGAGACCTCCTCGTGAACGGGAAAGAGTGCCGAGTGCTTCGCGATTCCGCAGGTACGATGGATGTAGTTCACCCCTCCTACGTAGAACCCGATATGTTCACGGGCGAGTGCGCATGGATCAAGCAAGCCGTGGAAGCTCATAGCGTGTGTCTGCCCGTAGCAAAAGTGCTTATTGAAGGACCTTTCGGAGCGCTTGAGACGGAGGCCGCAGTGTCATCTATGCTGCCCCCCCAGTACCCGTACCTATTTTCGAACAGGTCCGATCACCTCCTGCGCGAGAAGGGGCTTTTGTTTGGTGAGGCTAGCGTTCAGGCCTTAACCAGATCGAAGGTTCGGGAGCTCGCTGCAAAGGCGGTAGTTGCGGGGCCGACGTTATCAAACAATGAAAAAGGGTCAGAGGCGCAGCAAGCTGATATTAAGAGCACGCCCGAACTGAATAAAATTGAGTCTGTAACGTTAAAGGCACCAGATACTGGAGAGGAAATTCCCGATGCGGGAAAGTTAGAAGAGCTATCTGCAGATTTGCTCATCGCGCCTACGTCAGACGGACTTGATAGGTTGCTAAAAGTCAGCCGGTCGGCTTTGATAGCCGAGCAAAAGAAGGATGGCGGCCTAGAAAACGTGCGCTGCAATGTCAAGGAAGGTATCGCCAGGAAAAATGCGCGTTTTGTGGAAAGAGGTGGAGTCCTGTACCGGAAGTATCTAGACCGCAGGGGAGTGGAGTTCGATCAGCTGATCGTTCCTCAGTGCTACCGTCAGGATCTGTTGCGCTTGTCGCATGGGGGTTCGTGGTCCGGACACCTAGGAGTTAAGAAAACTAAGGACCGTCTCTTGCAAGAGTACTATTGGCGAGGGTGTTTTCGGGACGCAGACCATTTCGTGAGGACATGTGACACCTTTCAGCGGGTGGGCAAACCAGGGGACAAATCGAGGGCGCCGTTGAAATTGGTACCTATCATTACGGAGCCTTTTAGACGGCTCGTTATTGATACAGTGGGACCTCTGCCGGTAACAGCCACGGGGTACAGACACATTTTGACTGTGATCTGCCCAGCGACAAAGTTCCCTGAAGCAGTGCCGCTTAAAGAACTCAGCTCAGTTGAGATAGTCAATGCACTACTGTCCATATTTGCGCGAATTGGTTTTCCTGCGGAAATCCAATCAGATCAGGGCACAGTGTTTACTAGCGCTTTGACGACAACTTTTCTCGAAAGGTGTGGGGTAAAGCTGTTACACAGCTCAGTGTACCACCCACAGTCGAATTCCGTTGAGAAGCTCCACTCCGTCATGAAGCGCGTGTTGAGAGCATTGTGTTTTGAACATCAAACTGACTGGGAGCTGTGTCTGCCTGGGGTGATGTTTGCATTAAGGACCGCGCCGCATGCGGCTACGGGGTTTTCGCCAGCTGAGCTGCTGTACGGTCGCTCGCTGCGATCTCCGCTTCGCATGCTTCGAGAATCGTGGGAAGGCAGGGGCGACGACCCAGTCGTGGTGGAGTACGTGCTTAGGCTCCTCGAACGCTTAAGAAGGGCACAGGAGTTGTCAGGTGAAGCAATGGCAAAGGCCCAGCAGAGGGCCAAGGTTTATTATGATCGGACAGCCAGGGCCCGTCGTTTTGAAGTGGGCGATGAGGTCATGCTATTGCGCACATCGCTAAAAAACAAACTCGACGTGCAGTGGGAGGGCCCAGCACGAATTGTTCAAAAACTGTCGGACGTTAACTACGTGGTGAGTCTGCCAGGAAAGCGGAAAGCAGAGCAAGTTTACCACTGTAATCTGCTCAAACCTTATAGACAAAGGGAAGCAGTGGTGTGCATGATGGTAAACGTTCCTGAAAAGCTTCCGGTCGAGCTTCCGGGACTAGGCTCAGTGACGAACAGGGAAGACACGGATCAAGTCATTAGTGACCTTATCAGTAAAGCACCGCTGTCGCCTGAGCAGAAAACCGAACTACACCAGCTCTTACAAGAGTTTCAAGGTCTGTTCTCTGAGAGGCCTGGTAGGACTTCTGTCCTTACTCATGACATAGAACTTACCTCCCCAGAGCCAGTACGATCCAAGGCGTATCGGGTGTCACCCCGCCAGAGCGAGATTATGGAGGCTGAGGTAAAGAAAATGCTACAGCTCGGAGTTATTGAGGCAGGTGAGAGTGATTATACCTCCCCTTTGATTTTAGTTGAGGTACCGGGCAAGGAACCTCGTCCTTGCGTCGACTACCGCAGGCTTAATTCCATCACTAAGGATCAAATTTATCCGATCCCTAACATCGAGGAGCGCCTTGAGAAAGTTAGTAGCGCTCAGTTTATTTCCACCCTAGATCTTGTCAGGGGTTATTGGCAGGTTCCACTTACAGAAGAGGCTAGTAGGTATGCGGCGTTCATTTCACCAATGGGAACATTCCGTCCTAAAGTGTTGAGTTTTGGTTTGAAGAACGCGCCATACTGTTTTTCAAGCCTCATGGATAAAGTGTTGCGGGGACAGCAAGAATTCGCTTTACCGTATCTAGACGACGTAGCGATATTCTCCGCATCCTGGTCTGAGCATATGGCACACTTGCGGGCAGTGCTAACCCGCCTGCGCGAAGCGGGCTTGACAGTCAAGGCTCCTAAGTGCCAGTTAGCACAGGCCGAGGTTGTCTACCTCGGTCACGTGATTGGTCAGGGTCGTCGCCGCCCCTCTGAAATAAAGGTGGCCGCTGTGCGAGACTTCCCGCAACCGCGCACGAACACCGATATTCGGTCGTTCTTAGGTGTCGCCGGCTACTATCAGAGGTACATCCCCAGGTACTCTGATATCGCGGCTCCCCTGACGGATGCTCTAAGAAAGACAGAGCCGCAAACAGTCGTTTGGGACGAGACAAAGGAAAGAGCTTTTAGCGCCCTAAAGAGCGCCCTAACAAGCCAGCCGGTGCTACGATCGCCCGACTACACAAAAGGGTTCGTTGTTCAGTGCGATGCTAGTGAGCGAGGCATGGGCGTTGTACTGTGCCAACGGGAAAATGGAGAAGTAGAACACCCCGTCCTGTATGCTAGTCGTAAGCTGACCAGTCGTGAGCAGGCGTATAGCGCCACCGAGAAAGAGTGTGCGTGTCTCGTATGGGCCGTTCAGAAATTGTCATGCTATCTAGCCGGCTCGAGGTTTATCATTGAGACGGATCACTGCCCTCTCCAATGGCTGCAGACCATCTCTCCCAAAAATGGCCGCCTCCTGCGCTGGAGCCTCGCTTTGCAACAATATTCCTTTGAGGTGCGTTACAAAAAGGGGAGTCTCAACGGTAACGCCGATGGCTTAAGTCGAAGCCCCTAACGTAGGAATCAGCCTCAAAATTGTTTGTTACTGATGTTTTTCTTCCTGAGGCAGGATTTTTAACATATTGCTTTTGTTTAGTGTTTCAAAGTGATGACATGCTTTCTAGTGCAATTTTCCAATTTGTGGACGCGTTCTGAGTGCTGCTAGACTACTGTAAGGAACTAGGCAGTGGTATAGAAGGGGAAAGAGCCTGGCAGGGCTTAGTGAGGGTTGTGCCGTGCTTGCTGACTAAGCGGTTGAGTTTCAGCGTAGTTCTAACGCTTGCCGGGAACGAGAACAAAAATGTGAACTCTCCCGAAGTCACTTTGCAGTGTCCTGTGCGAACCTGAACGAGAGAACGAGGCCTTCTCTGTGCGCTGCGCTCAAGAAACGTCGAGGGACGCCCGACTTCGGTTATGAGCATCATCGAACGACATCCCTCCGGACAGCGGATGCAGTCCCCTGACCATCGGGATCTCCTTCCCCCGGCGGGGCGGTCTGTTACGTTTCGCCTACGACGCGCGGTATAGCCGGCGCGGATGCAACGGACGCTGGGGCTTCGTTCAAAGCGGCAGACATTTTGGCCCGTTCGGCGCCGCCGCTACGCCTCCCCGCCAAGCGCGTCCAGGCATGTTCCAATGCCACGTGTCTTCGTGTGCGTGTGTGTGTGTGTGCATGTTGGTGCCCACGCTTGTCGAAGCGCGGCAGCCGGGGAGAGGAGCTCCCCCAACTGTGAAGCGAGGAGGTCTGAGCGGCACCGGCCCGGCGGATGCGTCACCTACGCGTCCCAACGTGCCCGAGCGGCGCCGGCCTGGCGGATGCGCCACCTACTCATCCCAACGTGCTCGAGCGGCGCCGGCCCGGCGGATGCGCCACCTACTCATCCCAACGTGCCCGAGCGGCGAAGTCACGTGCGCGTCTATAGAGGCGTTCCTTCTTGCCCTCAACTGCGAGAGTATAAAAGCAGCTGCCCCCGGACGCCAAAGAGAGGCTCCGATTTCTTCTGTTGAGTAACGTGCACTCCCGTCTCTCTACTTCGGTCGACCTGACCGCCCACTCTTATGCGATGTTAGAATAAACAAATTGTTCTGTTACCAGTCGACTCATGCTTTGCCGGGACCTTCGAATGCTTCCAGTTGTGCCCCAGGCCGCCAGGCCAACGCTACCCTTGGGGCTTGCGACCCAGGTGCAACAACGGGCGTCAGCGCTGAGTTCCCAACAAGACCAATTAATCATGACGAGTTGTTATACTGCGAATTCGTTTTATTGTAAAATATTTGTTTGCAGGGGTTACTGCAGTGCTTGTTCATGGCTTGGCGGCGCATATGGAGAGCGTGCCTATGTGGCACATAATCCTCCCGGGGCCCACGATGTTGGCAATACGAAGCGGCAGACCTTGTGTTACATGGTCGCCAGTGACACTGGCCAACTACTGACGACAAAATTCTTCGCCATTACTAACTCTGTATCACCAGTTATGATCCCGTTTGGGCGGACGCGGTGGCTAAGCGGAGCAAAGGACGTTATCTTCCGAAGCACCTCCGCAAAGGCCCATTTAGAAGCAAGATTTCCCAGCAGAAAAGTCCCCAGGTTTCGCTGATCGCGCGGAACTGTCTGCAAAGAACCGCTCCCGTCGGGCATGTGACTTGTTCATGTTGTTCTATTTCGTGAGGGGCTATCACGTGGCTTTCCAGGTCAAGAAAATTTTCGATTCCGCCTCATCCACCTGAAGGAGCAGCCTCGTGCAAAAGGAAAGAGTAAGCAAGCTTCCACGCAAGGTTTTCTTCCTGGTACCGGCCCGCCAATTCGGCCGGGTATACATGGAAAGATTTGCCCGTTTCAACTCCGTCTCACAGTTCCCCCGATCTTCGAAGTTACTAGATATGCACACCGTATAGCAAACGAAGTGCCTGGCGAGCTGCTCGTGTCTCCATCTCCGAAGAGTTGCCTTGGCCCAAATGATTAGGACAGGGTGACATCTCGCACCCCGCCGACATGCAATGGCTCCTCGCTGTGCGGCGACCTCAGGTTCTCTTTCTGTCTTATACGCAACGCGGAGCTGTCACATGGTTCAGTGTTTCATGCAGATGTCATGGTCCGCTGCATTTGGACGTATGGCCGCACCTCACGTAGTCAACGGCAACTGCATCACTCTCAACAGCATGTGATCCTCCGCATATCTCAAATCAATTGTTTTGTTGCATTACCACGCATAATACACGTGGTTCAGGGCGTTGTCACTCCCAACACGATGAACTTATCTTGCGAGACGTTTCGAACCTCTCGATTTCCGCGCCACCAGACCCAGCGCAGAAGGAAGTGGGGGAGCGAAGCAGAACAGCGATGCAAACAAACAATCCGTCACATGGCGTAATCAATCTCGCAGCCGTCCAAGACAAGGGAGCTCACCGCCCATCCAGGCAGAGACAGCAGAAGGCAAAGAGTGACGTTGCGAAGCAAAACGGTGAAAAAAAAGGATAGAAAGAGGATGGAGTGGGGGAATGCGCCCGGAGCAAGAAGAGCGACGGGAAGAGCGGCGTATGCCGCCGCTCTGCAACGGAGGATGCTCCGATGGACAAAGCGGTTAATGGGCGGCGAGCGAAACAAAAGCGCCTCGGCACGCGCGTAGCGGCATCAGGGAGGGCGAGAATTCCTCTTTGTTCCTTAGCTTCCCTGTTGTTCTTTCTAATGTCGTCCTTTTCTCGTTTCTTTTTCTTCCTCCTCTTCGTCGTCACGGCGCGCGTTTTTCCTCTCCCAGCGCCGACTCTGCTCCGGCTGCGAGGCACGAGAAACAAAACGTTGATGAACTATTGCCGGCACCACTCGAAGCGAGGAGGCCATTCATCTTCCAATCTACACGGGCCGGGGTCATTAATCCTCCCTAAGGCCTTCCCTCCTCGGCTCTCTGCTAGTTCCCACTTCACCTTTCCCGCTTTGGTGCGCTACTTGTCCCTAATTTTTCTTGGCCTCTTTTCTCCCCATTTTCCTCCCCTCCCCACCGCAGCGCGCTGGCTGCCACCGCGTCCCGCCGCCTGCTCTCATTTTGCTTCCCGGTGACACGGGCCACCTTTTAGACTCCTCGAGCGAACAGGGAGGGGTGCGCGCCGCCAAGAAAAATCGCCTCCGGTCGGCGCGTGTGCTTTCTGCCGCGTCTTGCTCTTTGTTGTGCCGCGCCCAACGCAAGGCTGTGGAAAGCGCGCGGTTCGCGAGTCTCATGAAACATGTCGCCGAGGCCGCTGTTCTTTGGAAGGCATCGCGCACGCACCATCTCAGCACGGAGCCACTTGAATGAAAGGAGTTTGAGATTAAAAGATGACGCCGGGAAAGCCCGTGGCAGGGATACCGGAACTCAGATTTCTGGTTCTAACGGCACTATTCTCTAACGATTTTTTTTTTCGCCACTAACGAATAGATTGCAGACGGAAACATATTGTTTGGTAACTAAGCAGCGCATAAAAACAGTTTGTCGGTTTCCTTCTATGCATCTGGTATACTCATCAGCGAGTGGCACGAAAAAAATCGTCGGATGACTTCTGTCAGAGCACCTCCTACTAAACTTCCGTCCACACAAACTCTCTTTATTTATATTGTACGTTTCGCAACCACCGAAGCCACCTCAAGCACATCTCTATTTCTGATGTACCGACAGAGGTCTCTCTCTGCTGAAAAAAACAAGTAGAAAAAAAAAACACTTAGTGAATGCCGGGACAGACTACACAAGAGGTACTTAACCGCACCTCACAAGCTTCGGCTTTTTCTTGCATTCTCAAAAGTTGCTCAAAGCAGCAAGTACATTGTTTATGCAACTGCTATACATCATCACGATGGCAAATAGTGACGCAACGACTTGTCCCTGAAGCGTTTCGTGAGAAGTTGCTGCAAGGACAGCATGGTGCATCGCTAGTCCCTCGCAGCCCCGATGAGTGCTTGCGGCCGTCACGCCTCGGACCAAGCGTGCGTCACCGCGGACCGAGTGTCATCCGTCGACGTCGTAGTTCCACACGGCCGGGGTTTCGCGCGGCTTGTCTGGCGCGCGAAACCGGATTGGACACGAGCCGCACGCACTCGGCCCTGTTTCTTTTGTTCCGACGCAGAGTGTCGACCCGAGAGGGCGCCGGGCAGGCGCGACCAACGCAGCGGTGGCGGCGGCAGCGATTTCTCTCGGCCTGCTCCAATAAAGCGCCAGTGCGCCCCGAGCAGGCAGCGAGGGTCGCGGGAGCAGAGCCAGAGACGCAGCGGCGGCGGCGCCGGCTGCAGCAGCAGCAGCTTCCCCCATCCGCCAGGATCACGCGCCCGTTCCGAGCGGCAATAAATCGTCGCGCCGCGCGCGAGCTTTTTTCGGGCCGCTTGTCTCCGGCGAAACAAGCTCCGACGTGAGCCCGTTGCCCGCGCGGCGGGGCCACAATTGATCTTCATTTGGGCCAACGGCGTCATCCATCTTCCCGGGAGCAGCTTTAACCTTTCCTTTCTCGCCTGCCTCCGGTGCCTCGCACCCGACGACGCCCGGCTCCGGGAACCGAACCCGCGCCGCCTGCCTCTAGCCTACCTTGCTCGTTTCGAGATCGTTCCCTTCTTTTTTGTGACTTTTTATCACTTTTTGTTTTCTGTGAGCTTTGTCTTTCCAGAGCATAATGTCTACGGCGCGCTCGGAACCTATGTAGCTGTCCTATGGCATATCTTCGAAAGCTGTTATTATGTTGCCTGGGCCTTTTGGCATTCGCCTATAAAATAATATATGCGCCGATTGTGACGAAGCAGAAGAAGCAATAGTTGTGTGGGTATATCTGGTGAGCCTGACGTGTGCGCTACTAAAAAAAAAAAAAAAATCACCGACGATTCTCACTAATGCGAATTTCGAGAGCGGCTGTTCAGGTGTTTTGAATTCCCGATATGTTGTGGCAAATAATTTGATCGTGAGTGACAGGGTCCTCTCGGTGGCGGCGCTTAGCTCGGGCAGCTAGTTTATCAGTTGTGGCAGACGAAGCTCTTCCACCGGTTGCGTTGCTGACTGCTCAGAAAGAACTGACTTACATTATTTTGCGTTATGATTATATTGTCACGTGGTAGTGACAGTGAAGAGAGACACAGTGTCGAAAGTGTGACAGACAGACAATGAACTTTTATTTGTCGAAAGTGTGAGTTACAAATTTTACTTTTTATTGGGCGAACTTGTGCCCAGCAAAACAAGTAACACTCAGGCACAACGATAGCGGCGAGCATAGTCGGCGATCGTCGGAAATGTGATCTGTAGGTCACGCGCGTGGGCTTTTATGCACGACCGTCGAAGGTTCCAGTGTAATCGCTGGTGCCTGCGTGGGTTCCACAAAGTACTAAACAATTCGCGACGCGCATACAATCAGATTACAAAAATCGCAAACGATCACAACCGAAACAAGCGCGAACGACACCAAACCAAACAAGCGCGAGCGACAGCTGACGCGAGCAGACGATAGTGCGAAACGAGCGATAGTGCGAAACGAGTTTCCCGCGCGTACGTCACTGAAGGGGCCGCTCTCATTGGTCTCTGCCGTTCGCGGCTTGCGCCTTTCATCTCCCGCTCCGCGTTTGCTTCTTCATCTTTCGCTGTGTTCGTTCACTCCGTTACGCCACCGCAGCCGACGCTCGACGCAGGAACGGGCGCCTAAGAGCTGCGCTCTAAAAAAGCACAGTTAAGACGCAACACCGCTGTACTGCCGAGGTGGCTTAGTGGCCATGGTGTTCTGCTGCTACGCACGAGGTCACTGGCTCGATAACCATGCCACCGCGGCTGCATTCCGAAGGAGACGGATTGAAAAGGTGGTCGTGTTTTGGGTGCATGTCAAACAATTGAACGCGGTCAAAATTAATTAGGATCTTTCCACTCCGGTGTCGCTCATGGCGAAATCCACTGTGCAGCTGTTTCGATCATTCTTTGTTACGCCACTGTGAAGAGGCTGCATATTCAGAAGATTTACAGGCCGCAAAACATCGTCACCCAGCCGAATTATAAGGCAGGTGTGGGAGTTATTGGGCATACGTGCGGCATGTTTATAGGTGTGTGACGTAAAACAGTCACTGTAAACCAAGACAGAGAGAGAGAGAGAGAAATGAACGCACGCGACAAAGCGCTAAATGGATGATTTATTGCGATGAAAGCAATAAATAGGAATAACAACTAAACGCGTGAAAGCCAGAGTGTACTGTCGCGCGAACCCGCGGCATGATAAAACAAAGCCGCAGGAACGCTTAACAAAACAATACCATACTCCTCTTACAGCTAAGGCGAGCATATCTCCCTAAAAGTCAAGGCAGATCTAGCTTCTTGTGATGCCTGGTATGGTGATAGCTAGAACAAGTTCTGCGAGGCACCACATATATGAGACATTCGTTTTGGCGCAGGCGATAGTTGTCCGAAAGAGTGTTGCGGTGATCTGCAATCAGACGAGAAATTGCTGCACGTCGTCTCTGCGCTAGCAAGGAAGCCAAATGATAATTTGGTATCCTGGAGGTGGGCATCTGTAAAAGAAAGTCGTCATATACGTCGCGATCGGGTGAATGGGAGAAGGAAGAAGGGGGTCACGTCTCAATCCGTCACCGCTTCTCCCAGTGCATTGTAGCAAACCGGACGTGCGCCTATAGTTAACCTCCCTGCCTTTCCTTCTCTCTCTCTCTCTGTCTCTCTCACGCACACACATATCGGCAAGCGGGTCACTTGTAGACTGAGTTCGAATACTCCTTCTGAGTGTGTAAACTGAATTGTTTTGTTTTTTAAACTTTAGCATGTCTTGAGAACGCGTATGGAAAGACGTGTTAGTGCGTGACGACGTCGAACATGCTTATAGGGCCCCTCACTAGATCTGGCCATCTTGAGCTGTCAAGCGTCGTTCATACACTGCGCACTAACGATTTGTCTGCTAAGTATTACATCACTACGCGCCGTGGAAAGACCTAAAATGTCAAACCGAACACCATTTGGCGTTCTACTCGCGGGCGCGCCTCGCTCCCAGCCGGAGAGTCGACGTATATCGCACAATTAGTGCGCCCACGAACATCGCACTGCTGCGACGTCGCTCGTAGTCATACGTGACTTCGAGAACTATTCAAGTCAACATCTGGTACTTGTGTAATCTGTAGCTACAATAGACAAATTAAAATTTAGAGAAACAATAAAGCTGACAAACCTAATGTCTGCGTGTTCTTGTTTTACTTCGCACCGCAGCAACAGAGATGTACTTCCGTTTTGACTGCTTGTTCCCACGTCGTGCAGTCATGCGGGTAGACAACAAAAGTATGTCGTTTTCTACCCTGTTCTAGCGCGCGATCATGCGCTATGAACCGCTTGTCCGCGTCAGTAGTCGCGTAGCACTGATTTATGCCGCTAGTCAGATGTTCTCGAGCACAGCGCGCAAAATCGTGGGCTGCGCGACACGAGAGAAACGCAACGGCTGGCGCGCGATGCCGTCAGCGGAAGTGCCTCGCGCAGCAAAAAAGCGAGGAGAAAAAAAAAAAAAGAAATGAAGCGCAACCTTCGCGTCGCACGCGTAATGCGAAGGTTGTGGGACCGTTCCCCACCTGCGACAAGTTGTTTTTCCAACAACTTTTATTTCCAATAATTTATCGCTTCTTTATGTCATTTGTTAAGCACAAGTAATTTCCCCTGTGTTGTCCTTGGTGTCAGTGTTTGTTGGCTTCTTATGATATGACTAATAAAAATCTGGCCCCTTAGTTACCTCCTTTCTTCTCGTTTATTGCATATCGAGGGGCTCGAATCCGGCAACATTGATGCCTTCAGGTAGCATGTGCGGGTTTATTGACCGGTTGCCTTCTCCCAAAAAGATCACGTTCTCGTGACGCCTGTGGCAGAAAGAATGTTCCCCATCCGCAGCCAAGGTTTGTGAGTGGTGGCGCTGGCTAACACTCCCAGGGTTCTACTAGGAAACATAAATACCCAAGAAAGTGGATGGCCAAACGGCGCCGCGGTAGCTCAATTGGTAGAGCACCGCGCGCGTAATGCCGCGTTCAGACTACAGTCGCATCCGCTATAAGAGGCGTATTTATTGCAATTTACGCAACTGCTGGAACGACTGTTTACGCAGCTAGCAACCGCCAATGTTCACATTGAGCCTTTCGATAAGATACGTTTTTTACGGCTGGCCAATCGCCGTTCTGGGACAGCCGCGTTTGGCATTTTTCAACATGGCACCGATCAGCAAGCGGCTGTTAGGGCAAGTCGAGGCTCTTCAAGCCCAAACTTTTCAGGCGCTGGTCATAGAGTATCGGCCTCTGTCGCACTTCTTCAATTAGAATTAACCGCTGCACAGGGAAGAAGCTTCCGCACTTAGCATCATCACTAGGCACGGGCAGTGTACACAACACAATGAGACCGGAAAACCACACTACACTCAGGGACACCGCGCGCGTTCGGCGCTAACCCGGGAAAACGCGGATGGCGTTGGCAGCGGCAGCAAGGGACAGCGTTGCAAACGCCGGACGGCTGGGATTGCGGTCACGCAGAGGCTTCATAAGCTAGTATCATCACCAGCCACGAGCACACACTGCACAGTAAGACCGTCAAACCGCATATACGCGCAAAGAACAACGCTGCTACGTCGGATTGCTGGGATGGCGGGCACCTGATGAAAACGCGGAATATGTGGAGGCCGGAAGTTCCGTGACCGGAAGACGCAAACCGAAACTGCTTCGTGCATTGGCGGCGTCCTAACAGTCGTATCTGTGCCTGTCGTAAAAGTAGCAGGTACTCCAACATTTACGCCCAGGCTGGTTGCGATTGTTGCGTACTTTCCGCTCAATGCAACAGTAGTGTGAACAAACTAGTTGCGCTTTTTGCGTTTACGCTTACGCTCCGTGCGAACGATCCGTACGTAGCGCACGTAGTCTGAACGCGGCATAATGCGAAGGTTGTGGGATCGTTCCCCACCTGCGAGAAGTTGTTTTTTATCCACTTTCATTTCCATTAATTTATAGCTTATTTCACTTACTAAGCACAAGTAATTTCCCCTGTGTTGTCCTTCGTGCCAGTGTTTGTTGGCTTCTTATGATTTGATTGGTAAGCCAAGTTATACATGGCCTAAACGCGGGAAATATGGCAACCAGCACGCAGTGTCTGACAGATATCTCTCAGCGTTGCCCCCGGCTTTTCATGTGCCGTCTGCCACCTGCAAATGAAACGACGTATTGTGCGAGCGGGAGGGGTACCCGTCCTAAAACAGCCGAACTCAGCGTTATCGACTACAGCCGGTACACCGTTGTATCGGCTGGTTTCCGGTCATTCGTCGAAAGGACAGTAAGAGCTCGGAAGTATATTCGGACTACAGCGCCAGGAGAGGACACCAAGTTGTTCGGGGAACATCCTCGCTTCCTTCGCAACGAACTAATACAAAATGTACGTACGTCGCGGTTGTCCCTACACAGACGGTGATGCTTACGGCCCTTTCAGCAGGCGTATGTAGACCTGCTGGAGACTGCAGCACTCTGCAGCGGTGCCGCAGTTTCGGAAAAGATGAACGCTCAACAAGCGCACGCACACACTCGAAGAGAAAGAGCCGCACCAGCGTGGCCAACAAATGCGTGGCCGACAGCGCCATAAAGCGAACAGCCTGAGGGTCGAGGCGACAAGATAAGGGTTTCCCAACAGGAAAAAAAATAGCGTTTTTTTTTCTGTTGATTTCTTCCCACAGCAGCCAGTTCGTGGTCTTCTTTTTTTTTTTTCCGCACCCGTTTCTACAGTCATTTTCGTTCTCGATATTTATTTTCTTCGGGCTGCCTTCATATAAGGCTTGCGTATACGGTGCGCGGGGCGTATAATGAAATACGGTTTAATACCGGCAGCTCGACCGAAAAGCGATTTGCCGCTCCCTTATCGGTTGCGGAGCGGAGGCTCCCATAAGCTCTTTGGCGAAGCGATGCCGCCGAGATGCCTGCGGGAAAGCGGGCAGATTCCAGGAAAGGGGTGCTCTCTTCGCTTCCACCACCGCAGCAAATTGCGGACAGAACGCCGCAGCAAACGGAACGACTGTGGCTGGTGCGCGCATGCACAACGCCTATACGGCTAATTCTTTATTGGGAAATTTCTACCGTAGTTCAAGACCAAAATAATATAGGAGTAATAACGAATGACGGTGAAAAGAAAAAAAATTCGCGCACAACGAAAGGCATAAGCGTGATTCAGCGTCCAAATCAGGCGCACGTCTTTGTGCAGTTGAGATGTTGAGATGCGATGTTGAGCAAGATGCGTTAATTCGCACCTGTCAGATGTCTTAATGTTTGACTTGGCGACAAAAAGGAACCTTAAAATGAGCAACAAGTCTAGCGAAGCGTTCATGCTCATCGGGATATTTCTCTTGGTCACAGAATTTAGTGTTGAGAAAACAGCAAAGCAAAACAGCAGCAACAAAACACAACCACAGAAAAAGAAAGAAAAGCGGGCGGAAGGGGGGGAGTGCAATACACGTCGCGGTACTTCATGTGTGGCAGCAGCGAGGCAAAGACCTATACTTCTAGGAAGGGGGGTTCACTCGTGTGCGCAAATTAGTGCACGATAACATACGCGTGTACTTTTTGAATAAGAATGGAACTCCATGCGAAATCGAAGATGGACGGGTTTCAGAAACGTTCAGCGAAAAACAACCAGTACTGCACACATCCAAAACTATACTTATTTTCCTCTTTGACAACATGAACACTTGTATCGAGCACCACCTTAAGCATGTGGCACAGACAAGCTGCAGACATAAAAGGTAGCAATGCGAGAGAATACGTATGGTGCTGTTTTTCTCTGCAATAAACGTGATCTTGTGTTCCGGACGGTTAGTACTCAGCTGTGAGTAATCACATGAGTTGTTGACGAACACCAGCACGGTCTCTTCAGATCAGAACAGAAACACTGCCGCAAATGACCATATTCTGAAAAAAAAATCTACAAGATTTTACATGTGACTAATCTTGAGACAAACCTTGTTCAATGCCCGCACAATAAAGCAAGCCCACCTCTCCACAGCCTTGTTACTGGCCTGAAGGCAGTTATTGGGGATGTGTGGTAAGGCTTGTAACAGCGCGCGCAAGACAAGGACTGCAGAAGGAATAAAACGACGACACGGCGCTGACTCTCAACTGATATCAGTTGAGAGTCAGCGCCCTGTCGTCATTTTATTCCTTCTGTGGTCCTTGTCTTATGTGCGCTGTTAAAAACCTTACCATGAATCCCAACCAACTGGCCCAACTTGCCGTTCTGATTGGGGATGTATGTAGGTAATAAGGCCAGGAGATTCTCCACGATCAGCTCAGTGTCGTATTCAACATAATACTACTAAGTACTTGCCACTTCTTACTGCGTATCGCAAGGAGCTGCGCAGCGTTATGTAACTATAATGCACGGCCGTTCCCTCATAATGGTCCATAAGCGAACGACAGTAGTCTTGCTAATAAGGGCAAAAATTTGTTGGGATAATGTAGAGGCAGGGGCTGTTTTATATTCACACTTGAGCACACATCACAGTTGAGCCTTTCAATTCGCGAAATCTGTAGATATTCAAAAGGAAGGAAGGAAAAGTGGAGAAGGAAAGGCAGGGAGGTTAACCAGTATAGCTCAACCGGTTTGCTAACCTACACATGGGAGCGGGGTGGGGGGAGATGAAAGAAGGGGATGAGAGAGAGAGCACATAGCACAGCAAAACGCGCAGATAAAATGAATGATTTATTAAAGTGACTATGTCCATTCAATTTGAGGAGGAAAAAGAGATGGGCTGTCGGTTTTATACCACCCAGGCTTCGAGAGTTGCCGGCAGCTTAAAAAACAAGGAAAGGAGAGGAATAACGGGAAGGGAGGCACGTAGGGCTGCCCACCTCTCCTGCAAGCGGTCTCTGAGGTCAATCGATTTCAGAAGTTGTAGTAATGCCTACGCGGCATTGTGAGTCTGCGATGCGTGCGGCCACGGTCCTAGAATTTTTATCTGAGAAAATGCTCTGGAATCCTGCTGGTTTAACACAGTTCAAAGAACGTTGTGCGCGACACCATTGTGCTCGACATGACCCGGAAATTTTAGGAGGAGCCAGGACATCTCCCTGTGAACTTCCGATTCTATAACGGAAGCAGTGTGTCAATGAGCAAGTGTGATAAAGGCGGTATGTCTTTAAAGCCCCTGAAGAAAAGCCTCCTGGACTTTTTGGTATCACTGCATAATGTTGTGAAGACGGGGTTCCGTGCGGCCACGAAGGTTCCATGGATGGTGCCGTGCCAAGTGCCGGGAGAAAGAAGGGTTCCGAGCGACGGTTAAGAGAACAGAAAAAAAAAGGTTTATAAACAAAAGAATACGATCAAGTTTTACAAAATTGGCTCCAACTCTCGGAGCACACCACATGCTAGATAGAGTCTTTGCATGTCCGAGCGTCCTCCCAGCCGTCCTGATCCGCTTTTTATGCCGTTTATTTCCCTCTTTCCCTCGTCGAGGGAATTTCACTGACCAATCATAAACGCCGAATCATTCACCACCTCCCGTTCCCCAACGTCCCGTGTATCTCCAACGTTGCGCAATACGAGGCAAACAAGTGGCAAACTGTGAACCGGTCGTCGACTTTCCTCGGGACTTCACGACAATGGCAGCGTCATAAATCATTGGCCTCTTCGTGACGGTCAGGAGCGGGCGACGTTGTTCTCTTGAAGCGAGCTGTCAATTCTGGGCGCTCGAAAAGCCGAAGATCTGGAACATGAGTGCCTGTCCATAAGACTTAGGTGACGCTGATTGAGCTGCCTTGAGTGAACGATGAGGCGTGATCAGCACCTGTGGTAGCCGCATGTCTGCCGGTGGAGCATCCTTTGTTCTGAGGGATCATCAGGCACAGCAATATGCATAATTAAGCACGCTAACCAGCGACGCTGTCAGTGCTGTCTTACATGAAGTCGCCTGGAATTTCACGCTGACGAGCAAGGGTGGCATGGTAAAATGCGAATTGTGTGCCTCCCAGTCCGCGGGTTGTGCTTACAGAAGCGCTTTATAGCTTCTAGGTTGCGGAGCCACTGACCGTCTTGAATATTCGGCGTTTGCCTGAACTGCAATGTTTCGCGTAAGTTACTCAACAGCCTAAATGCCAAGCATGGCCATAGGTGCGGAGTGTAATTAAAGTCAGCAGTGAAGAAAATAGTAACTAAACGCGGCACCCAGTCATTAAAAGGACGCCGTGGCTACAAAGACTACAGCGCTGGCTTGTTGTCGAATAAGTGCACAGGGCTGGACAGGGCTGTCCCTGTCCTGCATCCGGCAGGACAGGGACAGGCCTCCTTCAGCGACTTTTGGAGAGAAACCAACTCTCGCGCCCTTCGGGACACTCCATAGTTTTCGTGTTATTCGCGAGCAGTTTCTGAGAAGAGAGCGGATTTAATATTTCACTCATTGTCAACGCAAGTGCCTTACGCCTATTTTCGTAATTCTGGCAAGAGCATTGGTCACTGGTGGTGTCTACATCGTACCTGTGTTTATACCTGCTTTCAGCGTTGTTGTGCCCACAGATCGAAATCGCTGCTTGGTGCAAGCCTCGCCCACATTTCTGATGCAAGCGTTTAAGGATGGTTATAATATCGAAGGGAAATTCTGCGATATAGCCGGCGGCACGCGCAAGAAACAAACAATTATTCAAACCAAATTGGCACGAAAAGCACGACTGGCAGGCAGGAAGAATCGATTTTCAGTTTATCATACGCGTCCTGGAGGCCACAGCATGTAGTCGACAGGACGACAGTTTGAAAGGTCATCAATCAGACCAGACGCTTTGCTTTACTCGGCGCATGCACTCCGTTACGCTTATTGATCCGCTTAAACGCCCGCACTTTTATGGCATCCCATTAGGGCGAGAACACAACATGCCTTTCAAAACGGCATCCCTCCCAACAGCGCGCACGTGCAATAGCTGAGTAAAGTTGAGAGAGAGAGAAAGAGAAGCGGGTAAGCCACTCCTCGCGGAGAATATAGAGAACCAAAGGAGCCAGGTCAGAGACAAGGAGTAGTAGAAAACATCAGTGGTTTACCCGTTATCACACATGATTTTCTCTCACAACGTGAATCCACATATCAGCGAATGGAATTATTTTTTCCTCAAAATTTAGATCAATAAGCGCGTCGGAATCGATTTTGAGCTTTAGTAGACATTTCCCGCTTGCTCTTTGGTGAGGCTGTCGGTTATGCTATTTTCTGGCGGCAGTTTGCTTTGGCCACAACAAGTCTTGCAGCATTTGCACTTCTAAAAAAATGGCACTAATAAGGTGCTATGATAACAAACCTCCCCTCACAAGTGCACAAGTGCTGAATTGCGTATTCATTTGGACTCAAGAACAAGAATTCTCGTTAACTGAAATTAAGTTGGGTTCTTCATTATTTACCTCATAAATACCTTCACAAATGAATATTTTGAACGTTGATGAACTATTTTCAGAGACTGGCTAATTAATTCAGATAAAAAAAAGATACAAGGGCTGGGTTACGTGCAGGCGAACAACTATGCACTCCAACCAGCCGCTTATTTAGTTGTTCTCCCTCTGCCCAAGTGGCACATGCGCACCGTGGGAGATCGGTCAAGAATTGGACCGTTGGCACAAAATGAGTGGAAATTTAGAGGGGAAAAGAAAGCTTAAAATCTTTTTTTGTGTGTGTGAATACGGGCCCAGAACCCTAACTGACAGAAAAATCGCGCCAGAATTGCGCGCGAGAGCAAATATCAACCAATCCTGACGCTGGACATATCATTAGCGAAGGGGGCCAACCAATGGGCAGCATCACATACTAACGAAAATCTTTGTGAATTTGGCCCCAGATGTTTGGTTTTATCGTCTCTCTAGCTTTGAGGGAGTGCGATAAATCGTTGCTTATTTTCTCGCAGAGATTGAGCAAGAACGAATTGGTCGTTTGTATCATGCTATTGTTCCGTGTATTGCTTGGTCTCACGTCATTGGACATGACCACCTTGGTCTCGCAGTCCCGTATATTTCCTATACAAACATACATCTTTCCTCATTGCAATAACTATCATGAAAGAAAGAACTGCGATGGTGCAATGGTTGGAACACCTGCTTTGCAAGCGAGCCGTGAGGAGTTCCAAGCCCGCCGTGCACAAGAATGCTTTTTTTTTTTGTTAAATGTAATTAAAGGTTTTGGATGACAAACAGATGGAATCCTGTGAGCACCCATTTGTGATTCGCAGAGAAAAACAAAAGTAATGAACAAATTCAGCACTGTACCGCCTTGCTCTTCACGTAACGTGGCTTGGGTTTATGGCGTGCTCTTTTATTTATCTGCCTTCTCAATATTTTTGTTTTCAGGCATTATGAAAGGATGATGGGCGACTATTCACAGATTGGAGCACACCAACAGAAAAGGCAAAATCGAATCAAGTAACGTCGCAAGACCATCAGTAGTGCTTATGACAATGTCGTCATTTTGCGGTAGCTGCTTCCTTTTCGACGAGTCCTCAACGCTACACCAATAGGGATCCGACGATCTGATATCGGCCAAAGTCCCCGCAAAACGATTGCGGTGTGTGCGTTCTGTTCCACGGGATTGAGCACGGCGGTATAGTGTTGAGAACAGCGGCGAATACTTCTAAAAGGCTTTTTTTATGCTATTCCTACGTCGCTCTCGATTTTGCACGAGTTGCGAAAGTTCAAGAGACGTGTTCCTCTATATGGGGCGGAAGGCGATAGCGCGACGGAGACTGGCATAAATGCGTAAAAAACGTTGGACTGCGGAGCTCATTTGCAGGCGCGCAGTATGCAGGCGTGGAGAGGTGCTGTGGTGTGCGTATCTCGGGCCTGCGCGCTCGCTCGCATTCTTCACTCGCACTCACCCTGATTGAGTTCGGAGAGAAGCCTGACGTTCGGTGCCGCTGACTAGAAACCTTAACCCCACCTCTCACGTCGCCATTACTCCTGCTTTCCCAAGCTACCGCGGGATGCAGTACCCGAGGGGGGCTTTATAGTCTTCAAGTCGAACCCGTCCGTCTTCGAGATAGGGCGGCAAAACTTACTGCGAGCATCCCGGGAACCAAGACAAGGCCTCGTACGCAGAGATAACGGTGCGGCGCTCAAGCCTCCGGAAAGAAGGACAACAGGCGGTATAATGTGAGAGGGACCAGACGGACCAAATGTGCCCGTATATCTTCGAGATACATCCCGCGACGCTCGAAAAGTCGCACTACTTATCCGCGCACGGCGCGCGTGGTGCGCGCGCCAGCTGGGGCTCTCGCACCGCCCGTAAATATAAATATGGGCGACGGTAAAAGTCGAGGACAGCCGTAAAAACGAAAGAAAACAGGACTGGATATCGGACGCAGAACTTTGATCAAGTTGTCTTCGTGACTCCCCATATAAACTGCGCGTTTACAAGGCGCGCCCTCTCACCGTGCGGCCCCTTTTTGTTTTTCGCCCTCGTCGCTGCTTCGCTCCAATCCGAAAAGGAAAAGGTCGGCTATAGCGACGTGACAGAGACGGTCCGCACTATAGGTGCTATCCGCGAACAGATCGTCGTTACATTTCCCCGCCGCGGCGATAAATGATTCCTCCGTCGAGACTGCCCGGGGCCCCGGAGTGAAGAATCGCTGCTGCCGTAAGGCACGTCCACGCACGGATAGCGGTTGCTCTGCACCGTGGCGCGCTTGCCGCTGACGTGTGCGCCTCGGTAGAATGAAGAGCTTCGACAGTAGCCGACCCTCGGCAGGGATGACCGGGGGATGGGATCGGTGCGCACCACTTCCAACACCGTGACAAACACCCACGCGGCGCGAGACGCAGTTCGACGCCTGCCGTAATGCTATCGTAAGTGGACTGTTATCCTGTTGAGGAAGCGGCAGAACCCAGAACTTTTGTATCCTTCAAATGAGCTGTTCTGGGAACATAATAAGCATAAGCAAACATGTAAGAATAGCAAGGCCCGAAATGCATGCCATGTATTATGCCTGATGTATAGCACGTACATAGCCTCCTGTGGACAACAGGGCCGGACCACTCGATATACTTTTTTAGGCAATGTCGGGTTACCGAGACGCATAAATGCTCAAAAACAATACGGGAACTGTACAGATTAGTGACCAGAGGACCACATGTTTGAGACCTCATATTCAATATTGTGTCGAGTAGGCGAATCTGTCTTTCTTTTTTAATGGGACACTGTCTCTCTAAATGACATGGTGGAGCATGCCAATTCACATGATGCATGGTGAAAAAAAAAAACAAAGGATACAGCGTAGAATCTGTCTTACTATTTCCCCTTTTCACGATGTATCACGTGAAGAAGCAAGTTACTGTGTAGCGCTGCTGACTTATCCGGCAAACTTAGCGGCACTGCCCAGGCATGGAATGGCCTAAGCATGCATACTAAGCCCCACATAATCTGTAATTACATTGAGTGCATCTTTTCAAAGCTTCAAGTGTCGCAGAAGAAGGAAATTACTGTGTAGCGCTGCTGACTTATCTGGCAAACTTAGCGGCACTGCCCAGGCATGGAATGCCCCCCCCCCCCAAAGCATGCTTACTAAGCCCCACATAATCTGTAATTACATTGAGTGCATCTTTTCAAAGCTTCAAGTGTCGCAGAAGAAGCAAATTACTGTGTAGCGCTGCTGACTTATCCGGCAGACTTCGCGTCTCTCCTTCACAAAGACACCCCATACTTGTGGACTGTTGACTGCGAGTCGGCGTTTCAACAGCTGAAATTTTTGTTGAGTTATGGACCGGTTCTGCGGCATTTTGATCCGGAGGCGTCAACTGCTGAGCTGCACTGACGCCAGCGGTGTGGGTGTTGGCGCTGTGCTTGTTCAGGTCTGCGGTGGCCGTCAGCATGTCATTGCCTATGCTAGTCGGATACTTACAAAAGCGGAGAAAAACTACACCGCTACTGAACTCGAGTGTCTAGCAGTCGTCTTCGGTATTCAGAAGTTCCGTCCGTATTCACATGGCCGCGCATTCACGATAGTGACTAACCATCATTCACTCGGTTGGCTCGTTGGGCTGCGTGACACATTTGGCCGGTTGGCCCGCTGGGCTTTGCGCCTTCAAGAGTACAGCTTTTCCGTCAACTACAAGAGCGGACGGTGTCACACAGATGCACATTGCCTATCCCATCTCCCTTCGCCGCACACTAAAGCTGACGATGATGACTTCGATGACTACCTAGTTTCCATCTCTTCCGACTCTCCCAGACCTGAGTACCTTCGAGAGCGAGCAACGTTGTGACCCTACCTTGAAATCCCTACGGGCATCTGCACGTGAGCTAGCAGGAACAACACCGTTTACTTTTCGTAATGGTTTGCTGTACAAAAAAATTACTCGGCTGATGGTTCTCCATTGCTTCTAGTTGTGCCTCAAAACCTGCGCCCTGCTGTCCTTCGTTCCATGCATGACGATATCACGTCCGGGCACCTTCGCTTCGCACGCACATTACCCCGACTTCGCCAGAGTTTTCTGGCGCAAGCTCTGGAAAACAACGAACCAGGGGCCCTATAACGTAAAACTATTCCAATATGTTTCTATTCCAATCTCCTGACGTCAAATTTGCGTAACCACCGACGCAAGCACCGGGCGGTTGCCCGCAGGGTTGTCTGAACAGACCAATCAAATGCTCTCCTCGTTCATAGGAGGTCACTTCTGTTTGCTTGAAAAACGAATAACATTGCCTACACTGAGCGGCTTGTCGTATCTTATTGACTGACAAGAGGCGAGGAGAACGCTCAAGTGCAGAGGGATTCACTGGGGCAGAGCCAGTGCACTGAAAATCGATAACAGGATGAAGAGGGTGGTGCCGGCGTCTGCGATTGGTCGGCTTTCCCTTACTTAAATTGTGGTGGCTGGTCGAAAATCACGGCGGCATGCAACGGAAGCTTAAGAATGACGCTAAAACTGACCCTCAGCAAAAAAGAGTTGGCAAAATGAGGTGGTAAACGTGCCGAAAGGGCTAGAAAACGTTACACGGCCACGCAGGAAGTTTTAGTATACGCCCATGCTTTCCGGCAAGTGCGAGTAGCCAGCGTCTCAGCAATCGGCGGCAGCCATCTTTTGTTCCTTTCGGAACGGGGCAGCCTGCGGCTATTCCGAAGAAAATTCAGTTTTGTTCGGCATATTAATGTATCTTTATCGCGTACACGTCACTTTGACGCGATGAGTTTGTGTGGTTTTGTGACGTCGCGTGACAGGCAGGTGAAGTGGGTGCAGCCCGAAAACCTTTTGCCAATAGCCGAGGGCTAATGGCGAAAAAGGATCGAATCAGAAATAACTGTTTTTCTTTTTTCTGTCAAATCATGCATAATCAGTGTGTACACATCATATCAGATGGGGAGGTATCGCGGTTTTCGTGACGTCGCGTGACAGACAGGTGAATTGGGCGTGGTCGAAAAAAGTTTTTGACCAATCCTGGAGGGCTGATAGCAGAATTGGAATAGAAAAGTTTGGAATAGTTTTACGTTATGGTGCCCCAGTATGTCGCGAGCTGTACTGTTTGCCAGCGCCACAAGCAAACGACGACGGCTCCAGCAGGCTATTTGCAACCAGTTAGGTCACCGACATTACCCTTTGAAAAAGTTGGCATCGACTTACCCGGCCCGCTCCCAAAGAAGTCAGCTGGCTACCACTGGGTTGTAGTATGCGTAGATATTACCTTACTCGCTACACGGAAACGGCGGCACTTCCATCTGCTACGGCAGCAGATATCTCTTCATTTTTGTCGCATCACATCATACTCCGTCACGGCGCTCCACGGGTTGTCATCAGTGACCGTGGACGGCAATTCACCGCCGACTTCGTTGAAAAACTTTTACGGCTTTGTGGTTCTGCATATCGTCATTCCACTCCTTACCACCCGCAAACCAAGGGCCTCACGGAGCGAACGAATCGAACCCTTACCAACATGTTATCAATGTATGTCGTTGCTGACCACAAAAATTGGGACGCCGTCTTACCTTTTGTAACGTATGCGTACAATAGTGCCAAGCACGAAGTTATTGGATATGCGCCGTCCCTTTTGCTATATGCACGCGCTTGCCAGAGCTTTCTGGACACTATTCTACCTTTATCGTGTCAAGAAGATCCTTCCATCGCCCAAACTCTGTGTCGTGCTGAAGAAGCACGTCGACTGGCGCATCCTATAGGACCTGTCCTCACAAGGCAGCAGCAAGATTCACTACGATGCGCGGCATATCCCCGTCAGCTTTACTCCCGGTGACTATGTTTCGTTGTGGGCACCTGTTCGCAAAAAGGGATTGTACAGCAATTTTCTCGCCACTTACACGGGACCATTCGTTATGCTCAGTCGCTTGAGTGATGTGAACTATGTCGTCGCCAAAGTGACACCAAGTAATCGGCGTTCACGTGCGACGCCAGTTGTTCACGTGGCCAGACTCAAGCAGTACCATCACAGGTCCCTTGAACTCGCTCAGCGAGCTTCGTCTGCCCCCGGAGAAAATGTCGCAGTACTGCGCGACTGAGGCAGAGAAAGAAGAAGGAGAGTGCGCGCGCGTTATCTCGGGGTACTCTGCGCCGGCTGGGCCTTGCCTGTTGGCTTCCTCCTGGACCTCGTTTCACCCTGTAAATAAACATCTTTCGCAACAATACGATAGCGTACGTACGGCACGCAGACAGAGTCTGCGTGCGCGCGGGTGCTTAAACTGTAAGGTCATTAACTCTATGGAACACGAAAAAGTGGTCGAGTGTTCACTTGTCGCAAGGAGGGCGCTGGAAAGCCATCGGTCACCACTTTGTCATTGCTGCTTACGTCGAAATGTTCATGGTGCTAGAACCAAAGTAAAAAATATCTGAGAAAGGGAAAATTATTTGGCCTGTTTGCAAGCAGGCAAGACAACAGCATTTTCTTGGTGTCACTCTAGATTACATGATTCAGGGCCCCATATTCCCTAAAAAGCTATTGCGCAAGAATAGTTGGTAAGAGCAAATTGCAGTCAATGCTGATGATGGACATATAGCAGCGAAGGCGGTCGCCCAGTGGCAAAGAGCACTTACAAATGAAAAGCTTTGTGAATGCGGCCCCGGCAGAGGCCCGCCGTAGATGCCATCCTTTCGTCGCTTGACACGGCGTCTCAGCGTGATTCGGAGAATCGCTGGTGCACATTGGTGAAGTCATCCGAAGTGAACGGTCAAGCCGCCCATAGCCATTGCTGTCAAGTACTCTATACCAGCTGCCCTTGAGCTCTCGATACAAATCGCAGCAATCAGTATATATATATAGGAAAGGCTTCAGAAATACTCCTGCGGTACCAGAGGCATGAGTGAATCAACATGGGTTCTCATTCACAAAGCTTCTTGTTCGTAAGTACCCGTTGCTATTGGCCGGCCGCCTTCGCTGATATGTCTCACGTCAGGATTGATTGCAATTTGCTCTTACAAACATTTATAGCGTATGAGCTTTTTGAGAATACGAGGCCCAGGTCCTCAATGAGTTCTAATCTCACCGTCTGCGCCTGCTCGCCAGCAACGCTGACACGGCTTTACCGCATAGGTGATTCACATAACATGAGAGCTCGGTTCCCGCGCCTCCTAAGAAGACAGTCGCGTCCTTTTGTGGTATCGAATTACTATCAGAGCCCTTTGCCTTCGGTTGTCACGAAAAGGGTGACTGCTACCATTGTGTCGGTGGGGTTTAGCTTGGTGGACTGTTTGCGTCGAACCACTGTTTCGTCCGCGCTATTTCGCTCCTCCGGGCCTTGTTAAGTTCATTAGCTATAGTATTAGCGATACGCAGTCCTACTTACGCAAACTACAAAATTAAGCATGTTTAGCACAAAACACGATAAATGGAGGCGTTTGGATGAAACAAGTGTTGGCATGCTTTTATAACTCTAAATTAGCCCGTAGCTAATGCCACCTTCCTCCTACTAACGTTTTCCCGCTGAAAGCGCCAAGTTGACGCGCTAAAGCAAGCACGACAATCGAGCAACCATTTTGACTTCTCTATACCCTGGATACGCACTGCATAAAGTTCGATATCGTGTTACGGATCATACACGCATATATGGGCTGACCTCGCTGTGTGCGTTCACGAAAAAATGACCCACTTTGTCTCTGCAAGAAAATTACAAGTTTTTTACTGGACGCTTTGTGCAGTAAAGAAAATGTTGCTTATGTCTGACGCCAGTGTGAGAGCCATTTCTTACGTGCACACGCATGGTGTTATTATGTTATCACGTGTAAGCGTTATTTGGAACGAATATCATAAAGCCGAGGCCCAGTTAAATTGTTTCCTGTCTGCATGTTTATTCGCAAGGCCAAATATGCTTTAAAATTAAATATTAAATTCTGAGGTTTCAAGTTCAAAAATCGCGATATAGTTTTTAGGTAGCGCAATTGGGGACTACGGATTCATTATGACCACCTGGGGTGCTTTAACGGGCACCTAAATCTAAGTACACGAGCGTTTTTTTTTAATTTCGCCTCGATCGGAATGAGGCCACTGCGCCCAGGATAGAAGCCGTGACCTCAAGCTCAGCATCGCAGCGCCACAGCCACTAAGCTACCGTGGCAGGTCCTGAATCCATTTAAAGCAAGTGATTATTTATTTATTTATTTATTTATTTCATGCCCGCTCAAACGCTGAAGCATTCTACAGAGGGCTTCCTACTAGTTCAGACTTCTAGCGGCCTTGAAAAGAGACAAAGAGCAGATAGAGAGAGCACGAAACTGTGCCCTCTCTCTCTTTTGATTCCTGTGTCCTTGCCCCAAGTGTAGGACAGCAAACTGGACGTGCGTCTGGTTAATCTCCCTGCCCTTCCGCCCCCCCCCCCTCTCTCTCTCTCTCTCTCTCTCTCTCTCTCTCTCTATATATATATATATATATATATATATATATATATATATATATATATATATATATCGCCTTGGTTTTGCGTAGGTTTTTGTGCTGACTGTTTCGTAACGGGTTCTCTCGGACTGCCGAAGCTTCTGACGACGAATTCCTAACATTCCACTCACGTATTCGCTAACATTCGAGTCTAAATTTTCACTAACATTCTATTTGTTCATTTAAGAAAGTAGAAAATAAATTTTACGATACACTTAAGAGTAATGAACATTTGTGTATACCATTGTCGTGCACGTGGGCCTTAAGAATAAAACACTCCTGTTTTGTTCTATACGTTTCTTTATTACAATATCCGTTAATGCAACTGCTGTGAACTATTATCAGGAACAATTTGCTTGGATTATCGCATGGAATCATTTACTTCCTTACACATAACTAGTTGTGCCTGCCCGTTAGCAACCAACGCGACGGTTCATGTTAGGCATGTAAGACGTGCAAAATCTCGGCCTCCCATTCGTGTTGTGCCGAGTAACTCGTCCGGATGCTCGGCCGTGCAGCACGGCTGCCGTTCATCGTAACCAGACAGGCCCCTCCTTTGTCCTTTCGAAATCCTTGAGAATGGAGAACGCCCGACGATCAACCCATATGTTTTTACTGTCACCGCGTCGAACATATTTCTCGCTATTGCCATCGCCGCTGGAGCTCCTCATTCCAGCCCACTTTCCCTGCTTTCTGGCGCCCTATCAGTTCACAAAGTTAATACCCTCATATAGTTACCACTCGACCCACGAGCCTCTTACCACTTATGTCCGTGTCATCCTCTACTCCGGATTCTGATCGTCTCAGCGCCGTCAATACCGCTCTCCTCAGCCTTGTCACTCTTCCACCCTGACATTTTCAGGACCCTCGCGGCCGGAAAACTAGACAGTGCAGCTTATGGATGTGACGCGTCAGTGTTGTCGTCCACAAACATTCTACTGGCGCTACTTGACGTCCAAGTCGAGGGTGTTACTGTCACTGCTCTCGTCGACACTGGAACAATTTGGTGTTTGGACTTTGGTGTTAATTAAGGCAAAGTTGATCAGGGCACTCGAACTCACGACCCAACATGGAGATATGGGCGAACCGGTCATATCTCCAAGTTGGATTCCAATTGACATCGTGAAGGTCCAGAGTCGAAACCACGACCTTTGGTGTTAAATAAGGCGAAGTTGATCAGGGCATTCGAACCCATGACCCAACGGCCTTATGTCCAAGTTGGATTCAAACTGACATCCTGAAGGTCTAGAATCGAACCCAGCACCTTTTGTGTTAATTAAGGCGAAGTGAATTAGGGCACAGTTAATCAAGATAGAGTCACATAAGGCACTTGAACCCACGACCTTTCATCATCAGCCTAGTTACGCCCATTGCAGGGCAAAGGCCTCTCCCATACTTCTCCAACTACTCCGGTCATGTACTAATTGTGGCCATGTTGTCCCTGCAAACGTCTTAATTTCATCCGCCCACCTAACTTTCTGCCGCCCCCTGCTACGCTTCCCTTCCCTTGGAATCCAGTCCGTAACCCTTAATGACCATCGGTTATCTTCCCTCCTCATTACATGTCCTGCCCATGCCCATTTCTTTTTCTTGATTTCAACTAAGATGTCGTTTACCCGCGTTTGTTGCCTCACCCAATCTGCTCTTTTCTTATCCCTTAACGTTACACCCATCATTCTTCTTTCCATAGCTCGTTGCGTCGTCCTCAATTTCAGCAGAACCCTTTTCGTAAGCCTCCAGGTTTCTGCCCCATATGTGAGTACTGGTAACACACAGCTGTTATACACTTTCCTTTTGAGGGATAGTGGCAACCTGCTGTTCATGATTTGAGAATGCCTGCCAAACGCACCCCAGCCCATTCTTATTCTTCTGGTTATTTCAGTCTCATGATCCGGATCCGTGGTCACTACCTGCCCTAAGTAGATGTATTCCCTTACCACTTCCAGTGCTTCGCTACCTATCGTAAACTGTTGTTCTCTTCCGAGACTGTTAAACAACGCTTTAGTTTTCTGCAGTATAATTTTCAGACCCACCCTTCTGCTTTGCCTCTCCAGGTCAGTGAGCATGCATTGCAATTGGTCTCCTGAGTTACTAAGCAAGGCAATATCATCAGCGAATCGCAAGTTGCTAAGGTATTCTCCATCAACTTTTATCCCCAATTCTTCCCACTCCAGGCCTCTGAATACCTCCTGTAAACATGCTGTGAATAGCATTGGAGATATCGTATCTCCCTGTCTGACGCCTTTCTTTATAGGGATTTTGTTGCTTTCTTTGTGGAGGACTACGGTGGCTGTGGAGCCGCTATAGATATCTTCCAGTATTTTTAAATATGGCTCATCTACACCCTGATTCTGTAATGCCTCCATGACTGCTGAGGTTTCGACTGAATCAAACGCTTTCTCGTAATCAATGAAAGCTATATATAAGGGTTGGTTATATTCTGCACATTTCTCTATCACTTGATTGACAGTGTGAATATGGTCTATTGTTGAGTAGCCTTTACGGAATCCTGCCTGGTCCTTTGGTTGACAGAAGTCTAAGGTGTTCCTGATTCTATTTGCGATTACCTTAGTAAATACTTTGTAGGCAACGGACAGTAAGCTGATCAGTCTATAATTTTTCAAGTCTTTGGCGTCCCCTTTCTCGACCTCCCACGACCTTTAGTGGGAGTCAAACCCATTTGGAAATATGGGCGAACCGGCGATATCTTCAACTTGGATTCCAATTGATATCGTGAAGGTCGAGAGTCGCTCATACGACTTTTGGTGGGAGTAGAATCCATGACCTTTGGTGTTAATTAAGGCGAAGTTGATCAAGGTACTCGAACCCACGACCCAAGGTGAAGAAATGGGCGAGCCGGCCCTATCTCCAAGTTGGATTCCAATTGTCATCGTGATGGACTAGAGTCTAACCCACTACCTTAGGCCTTAATTATGGTATTAATTAGGTGTTAATTAATTAATGTATGCTTAATTAAGATATAATATGTTAAGGCACTCCAATCCACGACGTTTGGTGGGAGTCGAACCCGCGACCTTTCATGTTAATTAGGGCGAAGTTAATTAAGGTACACTTAATTAAGGTTGAGGTAATTAAGCCACTCGAACCCAAGAACTTTGGTGGGAGAAAAGAAGTAATAGGAAGTAACAACGCATTAGAATGAAAATATGAAGAAATCTGATGAATGCCTCGTGAGCGGGCAGGCTTTCGCTTTCGTCCGCTTCAGGGTATGCTGAAGTGACTCAATTTTTTTATCACCCCCATACCTGACTTGTAATGTTACTGTCCCACATACCGTCGTTACGATTGCGGACAACTGCGTGTTCCTTCGGCTCCTAAATTTTGGGCTGGCCCTTCAAGTGCTTCCTCAGCAGGTAATGCTTGGCCAGCTCAGCACTATCGAAGAATACTCCGTAGAACTTATTGCTGTAACCCCCTCTCCTGATGACACTGAAGGTCCATTTTTAGCCGAGTCCAACGGCACCATTTTTCGGAATAGGATTGGATCAGACCTTTTGCCTGAGCAAGCTGACGCTGGTACGATTGGCCAGCGGGGTAGTGACTTTCTAACCTGTCCTACCCCACTGCGACGAATCGCGTCGTGAAGCTGACAATGCGTCACCACGGACAGGCTACCAGCTGCCGCAAGGCGAGACACGTTTGGTGAACCGAATATTGTTAGCTGGCCCGCTGTCGCCTTGACGGACCAATGGGAGCAAGAAAACTCCCGGAAAAGCGTGTTCTACGGCGTTCCCCTATGGACTCCGGTAACCGCCACGGTCTTTTGACAAACGCCCCAGATAACTGCAGGGTCATACCAGGAACCAAGACGCGCCAACTTGAGTCAAGCGTGACAGCCCCTGTCTACGAAGCACCCCTCCTTTCTGTGTGTGCAGTGACCAAAAGTGCGGGAGTGAACGTGTGAACCTTCGCTCTCAACGCGGGTCCTTCGAGAGATATTCTTGTTTTGAAAGGAAGAAAAATTGGGGTGAAGTGCAGCGCAGTAACTGTCTCTCGTGAGAGGACACCTCAACCGCACTGCACATGGGGGAAGGGATAGAAAAGAGCGACTACGGACGCTCCGATTCGACGAAGGTTGGACGGCAATCTCCCTGGTCTAGGGATCTAGGGAGGATAGAGGGAACATAAGCGGACGTTTGCGGCTCCTCGGTGAGCTTCACTTCAGTCATGCTAGACTGATGAGATGTATCGTTCTCCCCTATTCATGTAAATACTGTAAAGAAACCCAGTACTCCTCGTTCTCGATGAGAACAAGTTCTTCCTTTCAACACTGTCCTTAGCGCGGATGAGTCGGACGACTGCATGGGCCAGCTACCCCTTTTTACATGCCCGACCCCAACTCTTACAATGCCCTCTGCCGCCTTTTGACTTCTTATGGCGATATTTTTGACATCTATGGTAGCCCCTTAGGCCAGAATTCGATTGTCACTCACCGAATAAACACCGGCGACTATATGTCCAGTCATCGTCGGCCTGACCGTGTGTTTGCGTCAGAGCGCGAAATCATTAAAAAGGAAGGGAAAAGTTGCTAGCTACCGACATCATCGAGCCGTCATATACATGTAGTCCATGGGCGTCCCCCGTCGTATTAGTAAAAACAAAGAAATAAAGGATGGTACGTGGTGGTTATGTATCGACTATATCGCCACCTGGAAAAGATCACTAAAAAGGACGTGTACCCTCTCTCTTCCTCGTATTGACGACGTCCTCGGCTACCTCCACGGTGCCACTTATTTTTCGTCTCTGGACCTTCAATCTGGCTACTGGCAAATCACTGTAGACGATATGGACGGTGAAAAGACCGCGTTCGTCACCCCTGAGGGCCTTTACTAATTCAAGGTCATGTCTTTCGGGCTATGGAATGCGCCAGCAGCCTTTGAAAGTATGATGTACACGTTGACTCAAGGATTCAAATGTCCACTTGCGTATGTTGCCTGGACGGCGTCATATTGTTTTCCTCCACTTTCGCGACACACCTTGGGCGTATATCGACCATTCTTGCCATTTTCCGGCGAGCTGGAATTCAGCTAAATTCCTCAAAGTGCCGCTTCGCTCTTCCACAACTTACAGTGCTTGGCCATCGTGTTCACGCTTGCGGTGTCCGACCAGACTCGAACAAAATTCCTGCCGTCACGAACTTCCCCGTTGCCCGCTCTGCCCACCATGTCCGCAGTTTTGTGGGGGCTTCTATTTCCGTCGTTTCGTGAAAGACTTTGTGGTCCTCGCACGCCGACTTACTGACCTCAAACAAGATGTTTCCTTTTGTTGGGGTCCTATACAAGCCGACGCATTCTTTCAGTTAATCGCCGCTCTAACTACTCCACCAATCTTCGTCCATTTTTGATCCCGCTGCTCCTATAGAAGTCCGAACAGACGCAAGTGACCATGACATTGGTGCAGTCGTGGCCCAGCAACAAGTAGTCATGAACCGCGTTATTGCGTACGCCAGTCATCTGGTGTCAAAATCGGCGCCAAATTACTCTATTCCCGAGCGGGAGTGCTTTGCTCTCGTCTGTGCGGTCGCAAAATTCCGTCCCCACTTGTATGGCGGGCCTTTTGGTGTCGTCACTGACCACCACGCCCTCTATTGGCCTTCCTCACTGAAAGATCCCACGGGTTGCAACGCCCACAGGAGTATTCTTACTCAATTGCCTACAAGTCTGGCCATCTGCATCAAGACGCCGACTGCTTGTCTCGCTACCCTGTCGACCAACCTGACACCTCAGACATTGATCACGGAGCCTGCGTTTTCTTCACGTCTCAGTTCCTTCAGACTGGAGACGAGCAACGCCCAGATGTTTCCTTGCGAACGCTGATCGACCGCCTTGAAGCTGCGCCTAACGGCGCGTCACTACGCATGTTCGTGGTCTTGGATAGCTCATTATAGCGCCGTAATGGCCAGGCCGACAGCTCTGATGTGCTTGTCATCGTACCTGAATGTCTCCGCTCGACTGTTATGCATCAGCTTCATGACGAACCAACTGCTGGGCACCTCGGCGTATGCCACACGTACGACCGTGTTAGGCGCTGGTAAATTTTTCTCGCGCGGTCTAGCCCGTTCCGTTCGACGTTACGTCGCCGCTTGCAAGAAATGCCAACGACAGAAACGACCGGCCACCCACCCTGCTGGACCCTTTCAGCCGATCACTATACCGACCGAACCATTCTTTCGTGTTGGCTTGGACCTTCTGAGCCCTTTTCCGGAATCGGCATCCCGCAACAAGTGGATCGCCATGGCTATTGATTATGCGACCAGATACGCGATCGCTCGAGTGCTCCCCACCAGCTCTGCCACTGATGTTGCCGACTTTCTCCTACACAACGTCGTTTTGCATCATGCGGCCCCGCTCCTGTTGCTCATGGACCTCGGGCGCCCATTTTTGTCCATAGTTATCGATGTCTTCTTGCGCTCCTGCTCAACGCAGCAAAAGTTGACCCCTTCCTTTCACCCTCAAACAAACGGTCTTAGAGAGCGCTTAACTCACACCTTTACAGAAATGCTCTCTATGTATATTTCATAAGACCAGCGTGACTGGGATCTTGCGCTACCCTACGTGACGTTTGCCTACAAGTCATCACGCCATGGCACCATCGAATAGTCGCCCTTCTACGTTCTTTTTGGCCGTGGTGCCGCTCAGCGAGTACCCACGTGACGCCATAGCTCGTGCCGACCATGCCAGGCAGATCACCCGCTCTCGGCAGTCGGCCTCACAAACTAACTAGAAGCGCCTGTATGACAGCAGCCTTCAAGGCATCCGCTTCTCACCTGGTTCTTTGGTTCTCCTGTGGTACCCGTTTTGTCGTGTAGGACTGTCCGAGAAGCTGCTCTCCGGTTAGATTGCTCCTTACTGTGCGTTGTGTCAGATCACGGACGTCGACTACGAGATCCTCCCCGTCTCTCCGACTACGCCATCAGCGGCCACGTCCAGTGACATAGTCCACGTCAGCAGGCTCAACGCCTACCACCATAAGCGCTGCACCGAAAGATTGCTTCCACCGCCAGGGGTGATGCTACGCGCGCCTACTGAAGGCGAAAGAGCCGTCATTGGGAAAAGACGAAGAGGACGGTGTTGTTCTGCATGCGAGCAGTCCACCATATTGTTGAGAGCTTTGCGTCTCAGTGTAAATTCATCCTGTACATAATCAGTACCCGCATTTTCGTTACGTAACAATGTATTCAGACAGAAGCACATTGCGACCGTACACTCCTAACATGACTGCAACAGCAGCTCAATAGAGACGTCCGGAAATGCGTTAGGCATTCCGCTATCGTCACCGTGGCCTCGTGGTTTCAGTCACAATTTCTCAGCGTCGAAACTATAATCCGGAGCAATTTCCAGAATATAAGAAGAAAAAAGCAAAAAAAAAAACAAGTTGGAAGGTGATTAATGGTCTAGTTAAAATCGATGAGACACAGTATCTACCTTGGCGAGTTCTGGGTGAGAATGTGGTGTACTTATGAATCGTATGATTTATTGTGAGAGCCGCGTTGGTGCGACAACGTTTGACCGACGTTACCTAGAGGCTGAATCGCCTTCCATATTTTGTCACCAGTCATCATCATCGTTGTAATCATCACAATCATCATCATCACTGCAATAATTCTCACTATCATCAGCATTAAAATCATCATCATTATCGTGGTCACCGCATAAAAAGCCGCCTCAGCTGCACAAACACAGTGGCACATACTGAGTAAACCTAGGGGCACATACCCAATGGTACATACCGAGTGGCCCGTACCAAGTGGACACAGTGGCACTCATATTTAGCCTACACTATATTCGTGATCGGCGCATGAAAGGGGCTAGGAAAAGGTATAAACAGATCAGGAACAGACATACAGAAAAATGGTGGGAACTCGCCAAAGAAAACATCGTCCTCAACAAAAAAAAAAAAGGAAAGAAAAAATAAGCTTATTGTAGGAAAGACCTCACCGAAAGTCGAAAGCAATGAGCTCCTATATGAAGTTAAGTAAGCGTGTGAACTCGCGAGGTTTCAGAGGGCTGAATAAACTTGAAGGCGAAACTAAACAAAGAAAGAAAGAAATTCGCCAGAGACACTTAAGTCTGTTTACGTGTGGCAAAGCGAAGGCATTATACAGTTTGTAGATCTCGGAACGTCATGAACGCGCTCATTTTATACACTCATGACGTGGCGCCACCTCCTTCCCATTGGCTGCGCCGTCAAGTCACCAATGACGCACTCACCAGGGCACACGTTTACTTAGTCGTATGGCTGCGACGAGACTTGTGCAATGACGCACGCAACAGGCACACCTTTAATCATAACCTTTAGTCAGCCATTACCACAGAGCCACCGTGGCGCCGGGGAAGCGTGCTCATCTCGCACCATCTCGTCTGGGCGGGTTCGATTCCCACCCAGACCGAAATGTACCAAGTTTTCTTTTCGAAGTCATTACCTTTCTTTGTTTACAGGAACCTCCCTGCTAAATTGGACATCAATCGGAGCATTTTTGGACGTGTTTTTACTCTTTGCGCCGCCGGCAATTTTCTGTACCATCTTTAGGTGACGCCGACTACGACAGATTCTCGCTCAATGGGCCATATAATGCTGTCGTAAAAAAAAAATGGCTGGAAAAGTCGAGGCCTGGCAGCATGGTTCCGCGCCGTCATTAGGGCGTCCATGGCGTTTCATGTAGCCCACTTGTAGCCCCCATGGGATCGCGCATGCACTGCTATGAGGGTCATTTCAATCAAACATATCCTTAAAGCGCGTTGTGTTTTGCCCCATGGAACATAGGCCAAAGGCATGCAGCTTGCGTGCCAATCAAGCGGATCGGAGCACGGTTGCCTCTCGGTGCACTGGCCGATTGGTTGCGGTGAGCTTCATGGCGTGTAAACTCCGTGTTCACTTTTTTTCTTTCCTTTATTTCGCACAAGGGTGGCGGGAACCGCGACACTTTGCCTTTTCTCGCCCCTGGCCTTCCCTCCACAGATTCCAAGGGACAAGACAGATCGGGATTCTGCGCCCGAGGAACCGTGAAAGTAAAATGCAAATGCCGCCCCCTTGTGCCCGCGAGCTCGCCTTTGTTCAGCGCGAAGCTCCCTTTCTGTTGGCGGGAGCCCCATTGAGACGTTACGGTGAGCCACCGCGGCGCGGAGCCAAATTTAGGCACGGGTGTCTCGCGGCGCCATTCGTCCACCTCATGGCAATTTCGGGGCCCCATCTCGCCCCCCTTCCACTGCATGTCGCGCAGAGACGCAAGATGGATGGTGCATGGCGAAAAGTGGCCTCTTGCGTGGTCGGAAATGAGCGTACCGCCAGGAAGGAATGAGATGCGTGCGGCTCCGCTGACTGATGCCCCCGACTACGCTGCCGCCACCACCTGCCCCCCTTCCCCCTCCCACCCCTCAACGCTTCCCCTCCCCCTCCCGCAGTTGGTCCCAACAGCGCGGACAGCGTGTCTAAGGGCTCTCGGCGTTCGATAATTGTTTCAAGAGCGTGCCTCGTGCTATTAATTATATTAATATTACTATTAATATTACTATAGCATTACTATAAATATAGTGTAAAAAATGCGACATCTGTTGTGCCGTATTGGATTTTAGCTCTCTTCAAGGAATGAACGTGCTATCAAGCGTCGCCGCTGCTGCACCATCCCGAACGCAAGATAAGAAAATGCTTGAGCCCGTTTCCACCATCTCGCCTCGTCATCAGAAATGCCACAGCCGTCCTTTTTTGTGCTACGATCTCCGCTGATTCCACCAGCCTGAGATAAAGTCTTCCCTCCTCCAAGTAAACCATTGCTACCCACTTGGTGTCTGGCTCTACCTGAAGCTCTCAAGATTTTCTTAGCATCGTGAGATGAGAAACGAAATCGTGTCCCTTTCCACTGACTTCCACGCTCCTGCAGCACCACATAGATAACGAGAATGTCGATGACGCGGCTCATTTGGCTTGTGAAGATAGCACACAGAAACTCCAACCCGTTGTCAAGGTCACATGCTGCTAGAAAATTTCACGTGCATGCATGTGTTGGTGTCGAACAATCAATGTTTTAAACACAACAGACTGCAACCCGGGACTCTTCACTCCGCCTTCGCATCCCATCTGCACTCTACCAGCGCGAGCAAATTCTATTTTGTCACGACTATACGGCTAGGAGTACAGCTAACACGAAGTATTTTCCCTTCTGTATTGTGATTACCGAAAACGTTGCTTGTTATAGCTGTGGTCACAAGGAGGCCTTTGAGCGCATTCTTTGTGACTGTGCTATAGATCACAGACAATCGCTCGCAACCGCGCTAGATCGCCTTTTATGACAGACTATAGCGCGGATCAAACCAAATCGGAATGTCGACCTCGTAAACCATTGCAGTCGTGGGTGACGAATACATTGTTAAGATTAGTAAGTACAACTCACTCATACAGTCCACTTTAGTATGGACAGGTGTTGGCTGTGATGGCGTGCTGTGAACGTGTACATAAAACGGGTATTATCGTGTGCCTGTGCTCGGTGTCACTCTTTTTATGTGATTCTTATATTTCTACCTACCCCGCCTTCCCCTGTAAAGTAGCAAACCAGACTTTCTGTCAAGTATTTTTTTCTGTATCTCTTTGTCGCTGAAGTAATACAATAATATGCTGACTTCGGCCGGTTGGTACATGTCTGAAAAAAAAAACGAATAAAAGCGCAAACAAAGGGACGTGCAGACTGAGACGGACCGAAGTGCTGACTATTAACCAATATTTTATTCCGGATACAGCAATATATAGGCAGGAGGGAGAGAAGAACATAGGAAAGTGAGAATACATCGTCATGAAGAAAGCCACTATGAAGAATATGAAAATGGCACAACTAAGTGGTCGCCATCGTTTTTATTCAGATACCCTAAAGGCCCTTACGGGCATTACATAGGGGGGGGGGGGGGGGGAGTGTTAACAACGGGATATTTCAAACAAAATTAGGGGGAAAAGGAATATAGAACGCCGTGGTAAAGATCACCGAATACAACAACGAGAAATATAAAAAAGAAAAAAAAGGAAAGAAAGAAATGCATACATGATGGAAAAAACAAACACTCGGTACAAAGCATGTAGATACACTTACAATTCGTCAAAGGCACAATATTCAGTTTTTACTCAATATGCGTAAAACTGCGCTTCAAATGACTTACAAATTAGTCATGATCATGTATAGAAGCAATTTCTTTTGGCAGCTTGTTCCAGTGATAAATAGCAAGAAAGAGCGGTGATTGTCGAAGGAGATTCGTACGCGCAAACATGGGACGCACTTTGAAGGGATGATCGAGGCGGGGGAAAATTTTTTGCGGGAGTTTGATATGGGATGCCGTAAAGTGCAAGATACTCGAGTTCCTTGGTGAGGGGCGATATCGAAGGCACGCTCAAGCACATGTCACCTTCTTTGTCGATGCAAAAGGCCTCGTAAATCGCACGTGCCCGCTTGTCACCGTAGCGCCTTATTATTTTGCAATGATTAAGTAATGCACGACAATCACAACAGGAGCTATATATGCGCTTCCAGGTGGCTGCCAACACATAACTTCATTGTATTGGAGTGTTCTCTGAGGCAGTCACACAACGGCCAGTTTGGTCGATGTAGCATCGACTGCACGAGAGCGAAAGCTCATACACTACGTTGTGGCAGCAATCAGCAAACATTTTTGCGTCTTTCTTATCACACGTCTCTTCCCTACTCACATTTTTGTCACATAGTGGATAATCTTTTTTTTTTCGCTGAAAAAACAACTCTGATGCCTACCTTTTGTGCTACCTTTATTTAGACACTCGCCGCAAATAAGGAATGATCGCGGGTCCTGAATGCAAACTTTTCTCTTTTTGATTGTTTCGTTTGTCAGGGTTTGGCTGTATTATGTCTGCTAAAAGGTATTCGGCAATGGTAGACAGTAAATTGTCTGAGTAGCCCACCATTTTCAGTCTGAGTACATGGGAGTCAAAACTGCTGCGCATTGTATGAAGACATGACAGCGACAAGGAAGCCCCTAAGCAAGATTTGGCAATCGCTCACTTCACTAGCTTCGAATCTGCCGAGCTGTAAGGTAGGATGCTCTTCTTAAAGCGAGGGGCATACTGCCTGCCACACATGGTAAGATAGAAAAAACTTCAAGGTCAAGGAACCCAAGTTTGTTAGCATTAGCAAATTCAGTCGTTAGTTCTGGTTTCTTCATGCGGGAACGAACAATTGGTCCAGCTGAAAGCCAAGTGTCGCAGTGATTAGATCTCTAAAAAACTATAAAGTCGTCCACAAATCTGAACATTTTTACAGCGTTTGACTGTTGCAGGATTCCATCAGGCGTCTGTCATAACTTGCTAAAAGAACGTCACTAAGAATCGAGGAAAGATTCTTTTCACGCTGAGCCACCCTTTAAGTATGTATTTTTCCATTCCCGCAGCAAGAAAGACTCCGAAGCTCTAAGCCGCGCCATTAACTTATCGCCGCACTCGTTATTCCGGCATGATTCGGTCCTGGCCATAGCTCGACATTTCGGAGAATTACTGCCGTGTACCTCAAGCTTCCTCCTGTTCATGAAAATCGGGTTGCACGCCCAAACCAACCGCAACCATGCGCTTTCACTGTGTCAGCCAAAGAGAGAGAGAGAGAGGCAAAGACAGGGAAGTTAACCAGAGATTATCTCCGGTTGGCTACCCTGTACTGGGGGAGGGGCAAAGGGATCCGACAGGTGAGAGAGAGAAAAGGATAAAAAATGCAAAAGAAATAATGAGACCCCCCCCCCCCCACACACACACACACGAACTGTTTCTGTGGGCACTGTCACGCAGCCCGCAAAGGCGTTCCTAGTGTTACGCAGTGTCACTGTACAATCCTACGTCACACAGTGTGCAGTCAAAATTTTTCAGAAAGTCCCTTGTCTTTTAAGTACCGCAGCAGCGCCTTCATAGCGGACCGCGCTAATGTTCGCGTAGGCCAGTTTCCAAGGATGTTGTTTTCTGTTATTGGGCGCTTGTCCAGTTTGTCTAGGGTGGCTGAGAGGACTGCTCTTTGCGGGTTGAAACGAGGGCACTCACAAAGAAGGTGCGCGATTGTTTCATTGTACCCGCAGAAGTCACAAAGTGGGCTGTTGGCCATTCCGATAAGAAAGGAGTACGCATTTGAAAATGCTACTCCAATCCATAGACGAACTAGAAGGATACAGTTACATCGTGGAAGGTCGGGCGGAATACGCAGCTGTAAATTAGGGTCCAGGATATGAAGGCGTGCACTTGTGAACTCGGATGAACTCCACTGAGCTAATGTTAGGTCACGCGCAAGTGCGGAAAGTTTTTCGCTGCGTCGGCTCTCGAGAGAGGAATGCAACTCTGTTGACGCCGTCATGGGCAGATCGGGCAGGTGCGTCTCCTCGATCATTGCCACGTATGCCACAGTGACTAGGCAACCACTGATATATTATATCGTGCCCTCCGTCAACTATGCGATGGTGGACTTCTCTGATCTCTGCGACGAGCTGCTCATGTGATCCATGGCGCAGCGCTGAGGGTACACTCTGTAGGGCTGCCTTGGAATCACAGAAGATTGACCATGCAGGGGGTAGTTCCTCCTGAATGAAATCAAGAGCCGCAAGCAGGGCTACCAGTTCAGCAGCTGTCGTTGATGATACATGTGACGTTTTTAGCTGTAGTTTGACGGATCTTGTTGGCATCACTGTGCACAGCGGCAGCTGAACTTGCAGGTGTGACAGAGCCATTGATGAAAACGTGTACGGGGACACTATGCACCTCATGAGAAGTCGTAATGTTGCCTGCTCCAGAGCAAACGACGGCATGTTAGCTTTCTTCGTGACTCCTGAGATGGGGAGGCGTATTTCAGGTTTGTGCAGACACCATAAAGATGAGGACGGTCTTGCTTCAGGCATGCAGTTCGATGGCAACGAGGTACGATTGGCAACGATTATACGACTGAAAGTTGTGTGTGGCCTGTCTGTGGGTAAAGCGGCAAGATGGTGAGAAAGTAGTCGGGCAACGTGCCGAATATGCGCCTTGAGTGCGTCGGTTGCCAAGTAAGTTGATATTGGGTGATCTCGCGCTACGACAATCGTTGCCGCTGTAGAAGCACACTTCGGAAGACTGAGACACGTCCTCAGGGCTTGAGCTTGTAGTCCCTGGAGTACATGCAGGTTTGTTTTGCAAGTGTTAGCAAGCACAGGGAGGCTGTATCTTGCGAAAACGAGGAACAAGGTGTTATAAAGCTGCAGCATTGACCTCACCGATGTGCCCCACGATTTTCTGCCGAGAAATTCGAAGAGATGTATTATTGTCACTAATTTCTTCTTTAGGTATGAAACGTGCGGGCCCCATGATAGGTCGCGGTCGATAATTAACCCTAAAAAGCGGTGTTTCCGTGCGCTTGCAATTGCTCGCCCATTGGCACTTACAGAGTAACGCTTTATTGCCTTCCGAGTGAATGTAACAAGGCAGCATATCTCTGAAGAGAGCTCTAAGTTCGGTTTTCGCAAGTACAGTGATGTTAACGTAGCTGCCTTTTGTAGCCTTACTCGTGCCTGGAGTCGTGTTACAAAAGACGCCCAAATGCAGATGTCGTCGGCATAGATTGATGCTTGAACTGTGTTGGGCAAGCATCTGGCTAGGTCAACGAGCACTATGTTGAATAGCGTCGGTCTCAACACTCTGCCTTGCGGTACTCCACGGTATGTTTGATGTTGAGTCGTGGAGCCATCCTGGGTCACCACGAAGAAATGCCTGTCGGTCAAATAACTGCACAGCCACTGAAAAGTGCGGCCACCGATTCCGGCTTCAATCAGAGCCTCTATAATGGAATAATGTGCCACATTATCATAGGCGCTTTTTCTGTCAAGGAATAATGCCACAGTGAGTCGTTTGAGATGTTTTTGATGTTGAACAAACGTGACCAAATCGATTACGTTATCTATGGATGAGCGCCCACGCCGGAAGCCAGCCACAGCATATGGGTACAGGTTGTAATTTTCCAGACACCGTTCCAGGCTCGTCAAAATCATTCTTTCCATTATTTTCCCTATGCAGCTGGCCACAGCGATGGGGTGGTACGATGCCAAATCTAACGGTGATTTACCAGGTTTGAGAAATGGATCCAAGTGGTTGCATTTCCATTCACGTCGAACCAAACCGTTGCGCCAAGACTCGTTGTAATGGTTTAGCAGCATGAGCCGTGCTTTCTGCCCAAGATTGGCGAGCGCCACATAGGTAACGCCGTCCGGCCCTGGTGACGAAGAGCGCCTGCAAGTTGCCAGTGCCGCTTCAAGCTCCTCCACCGAAAACATTACATCCATGCGGAAATCCCGAGGCACAGGAGTGGTACATGGTGTAAGTGCGCGTTGGGGCTGTAAGCTGGCAAATCTTCAGCAAAATTCTGCAGCAATGTCAATTTCTCTGCGGTCTTGGTAAAAAACGAGAGATTTGAAAGAAACACGCTGTTGCGGTGACACGTGAAGTCCATGCACGGTTCTCCATAGTCTGAAATAAGCGCTGACGTGGATCCAACGACTCACAGAAACGTTTCCATCTTTGAGATTGTAGTGCATGAATGCGGCGTTGAATCTACTTTTGCATCCGCCTTGCCTCTCTGAGATAATGGATGGATTTAGTTCTCCTGTATCTTCTTTCAGCCCACCGGCGAATCGCTCTTAGTCGCTGCAGTTCGGCTTCAAATTCTGCATATTTCGGGAAAGGCTGAAAACCACGCGTAGCCTCTTGCATGGCTTCTTCAATTTCGTGTTCCAGACTAGAATGGTTCCCTTGCTGACATACTTTTTCCATGTGTGACCGAAACGCTGACCAATCAATTCGCCGGAGGGTCGTGGAGGTCTAGTTAAATAGTCCCTTGATCTTCAGGTATGTTGGCATATGGTAGCTTCCATGTGATTATATGTCTGGGAACCATTGCACATTTCTTTCAAGACGCCGAGAAACCAGGGTCAAGTCTAGGCAGCTGCTGTATGTAAGCCACCGTAAATATGTCGGACTACCATCGTTGAGACAGCAAAGGTCGTGCTGTATGGTAAAGGATGCTAGTCTCCTTCCCCTGGAGTCCCTCAAACTCCCCTAAAGCGGACGGTGAGCATTAAAATCTCCGGTGAGGATCGTAGGGCCGGTGTCGCTAATACCACGTCGTGCAGTCGTTTAGATTCGAAGCAACTTGAAGGAGCAATTGTTACGTTTCGCCTACGACGCGCGGTTTAGCCGGCGCGACTGCAACAAAGCGGCAGACATTTTGGCCCGTTCGGCGTCGCCGCTACGCTCCCCGCCAAGCGCGTCCAGGCATGTTCCGATGCCACGTGTCTTCATGTGCGTGTGTGAGTGTATGTGCCATTGTGCCCGACCGGAGGCGCTACGAGAGTAGAAGTCACCTTCTCCTCCCAGCCATTGTGCCCGACCGAAGGCGCTACGAGAGTAGAAGTCTCCTTCTCCTCCCAGCCATTGTGCCCGACCGAAGGCGCTACGAGAGTAGAAGTCTCCTTCTCCTCCCAGCCATTGTGCCCGACCGAAGGCGCTACGAGAGTAGGAGTTACCTTCTCCTCCCAGTCTTTGTGCCCGACCGGCGGTGCTACGACAGTATGCGTCACCTTATCTCATTGTACAATCACGTGCTCGTCTATTGAGGGGTTCCTTCTTGCCCTCAACTGCGAGAGTATAAAAGCAGCTGCCCCCGGACGCCAAAGGAGGGCTCCGATTTCTTCTGTTGAGTAAAGTGCTCTCCCGTCTCTCTACTTCGGTCAACCTGACCGCCAACTCTTTGCGATGTTAAAATAAACAAGTTGTTTTGTTGTTACCAGTCGACTCATGCTTTGCCGGGACCTTCGGATGCTTCCAGTTGTACCCCAGGCCGCCAGGCCAACGCTACCCTTGGGGCTTGCGACCCAGGTGCAACAACGGGCGTCAGCGCCGAGTTCCCAACAGGTCGTACCATCGGTGCGACCACAACAACCGTTGCCATCGGTGGGATTCAAACACAATGTAAACACCGACGAGAGGGAACGTAGGCTTCTTCGTTTTTACAATTAAACAGACGTACTGGTTGTCGTCGTGAGGCGGGACTGGGTGCAAGACGTATGTCAGATCACATCTAATATATATATTGACCTTCCTCACATCACCACAGGTAGAGGACATGAATGCCTCATAGCCAGAAATGCGTATGATATTCTGCACGTTCAGTTCGCGAATTACGAGGATGGGAAAATAGTTTTCGAAGACAAAGTGTCTGAAATCTGAAATTCTCGATTCGAGGCCGCAGGCATTCCACTGCAATAGAGATGCTTTCTTGGCTTCCTTCAGCCCCTACAAAAAAAAAATATTGGCTGCGGCTTAGCTCAGCTAACCCTGGATATGCGAAGCGAAAGCTTGGTTTAGCCTGGTTAAGTCTTAGTTTCACTTGGTTAACCTTTGACTTAGCTGTAATTTTTATACTTAGGTATACAATCAGCGTTAAGAAAGGTATGACGGCTGTGCCTGGGTCGGTGGCTAGACATGACTGTGATTACGCTTGGGTGGACACGCATCGTTCGACGGTGCGACGCCTGTTGAGCCACAGGGAAAGCGCAGGTGCTAGAGATGCAAAGAGATGCCGCGAACATTCGCAGTATAGAAGCACAAACGGGCAGGGCGCGAACGCTGTCGCTACATTGATCACGGCGGTGCGACGCCTGATGCATTCCTAACCCTCTCCAGAGAAGCAGCTCGCCGAGCGATATCCGCGGGGTGGTCAGACACCGCTTGACGACGACGGCTCAAAGCCTCCCGCTCCCGCACAACGCACAGGCCTCGCTCTCATCCATGGCCAAGCTCGCACTGACTAGGCGAGCGCAGCGCTTCTCTTAGCAAGGCCCTCGGCGAGTCATGTGGTCAGGCGGCACCGGAGCTCGGCGTGGCGAGTCACGTGATGCGTTGCTAAGGCTACGGCACAGCTGCGGTCAAATGAAGGTGAAATTCACGGCGACGGCGAAACTCGGCTCCACGGGGTTAGTAAAGCTTTCGCTTTAAAAAGCTTTAGTCACATTGTCAATATTTCCTGCAAGATACAACGAAAACGCCAGTTCAGTACTACATATATAAATATATGCTCAACTTCCATCTGAGTGTGTATACGGATTCCACTTTTAAAGGTATCTTGCCTTATATCAAGTACAGTCTTGAAGAGCACGGCCCGTATTCACAGAAACGGTCGTACGCTAGAAATCTTCGTAAGAGCACACGACAGCCAATCCTGGTGTTGGAAATATTATTACCGGAGACAGCCGGCAATTGCCAAACAACACTTAAGAACGAAGAGTTTTGTGAATTAGGCTCCACGTGCTTACTTGAAGGTAAATCAGTGTAACAGTTCCAGCTAGATGGCAAATTTACGCGTCTCAGGTCTGATATAAGAGAGAGTGTGTGCCTACGTGACAAGCGAGCATGTTTCAAGCGAGCAACGTCAAGCACGTATACAGTATGATTCACAGGGCGCAGCCTGACTACTGCGATCTCCTAACCTTCGCAGGGAGGCTGTTGAGCGAAACACAACCGGCCGACCGTGCTATCTCATTCCTATCTGTCTTCTGTGCCCGATAGCTCGCTCAAGGCGAAATGGCCGCGAGATGACGCCCACGAGTCAGGGCAATCGCAATTTCAGCGGGGTCGTTTCAGGTATCAAAGTGGCCTCAGTCACGCCACTTGGCGAGGCGCCGCGCGCAGAACTGTCAGTCGGTCCCGTCCCAGGGCTCCCTTCCAGATGTGTAATGCTGATGGATCAGAGCTTAATTGGGCGCTCTGTTATCTTCCTTTCTCCTCCGGTTCTTTGAGTTCGCAGGAAGAAAATTACCTTGATGATACGTGCGCCGGGGTGGTCTCGAGGGTGCGCTATTGTTTGGGCCGTGGGAGGCCTTGCTTTTTCTTGTTCGATGATGACCCTCTCATTAACTGCTTTTTTTTTCTTACTTCAATAGGCTAGCTGTAACCCACAAGAAAGTCTGTATAGCAATTCAGTGGAGAGTCATTAAACTCATGGCAAGAACAAGAAAACCGTGCTCTACTTTTGTTTCAATGCGACTGTAGCGCATACATACCGCATCTTCTGTTGAAAAATAGGCAATTATTTGAACGTCCTTGGTTTTCGCTTTGGAATTTCAGTTCTCATGGAAAAATAAAGCCTAGGCATGCAAGAAACATTGAATTATAAGCACAACCTCTATAGTAAGCGCAGGCTGCCATTCGCAGCGCATGTTAAAATTATGGGTTTTACGTGTCAAAACCACGATCTGAATATGAGGCACGCCGTAGTGGAAGACCCAGGAATACTTTGGACCACCTGGGGTTCTTTAACGTGCACCTAAAAGTTAAGTACACGTGTTTTCGCATTTCGCCCCCATCGGAATGCGGCCGCCGTGGCCGGGATTCGATCCCGCGACTTTGTGCTTAGCAGCCGGTAAGGCAGCCACGGGGTTTCGGCGACCTTCAACAGCGTCTGCTTGGAGCTCGAACCAGATTGACCATCGGAGATGGTTCGCCAGGGAAGACGAGGTGATGTAAAAACAAATAATAGAAGTTTAATACATCGTTACGCGTGAACGGTGCGTTCCAAGGCAAAAAAAAAATACAGAAACGTTCGGTGTGCATGCTCCTGCATGCAAGGGCAGAGAAGATCTGTTTTTACGTGGCGTCTCGCTGGCCTTCTTATACCTTACACGATCCGAGCGACCTCATTATCTCTTGCTCCCTGGTAGAGGGCCTTGCCAGCACACTGTTCAATCCACACAGAGGAATTCGGAGAGAAACCAGTCCCTGGCAAAGAAGGAATGAACGTAGGACAAACGAGAGTACGATTTGCACAGGTGTACAATCCCGTCGCACACACCCGACGGACAAGTCTTTTCATGTTGACGAGTGTGACGATTAGGCACGCCGTGTCTCAGGCGTTTGGCATCCTTTCTATTAATGGCTGCACAAAGTAAACTTAACACAGCCCAACACCATGTCCACTAAGCGACCACACTACTGGTCGTTGAGGTGTCATACGGTTCGGTAAGAATTCTATTCCATTCGGTATTCACAGTGTCTCGTTCCTTGCGTGAGGAGTGGTTTAGAGGGGACATCAATCAACTTGGCCGAAAACTGCTGGGTTGTGTATCTTACTAGACGCACACAGGGTATACCTCACTAGTGGCAACTTGCGCTGAAGCTTTCCACAGCTGACGGCAGCGCCAAAACACACTGCCTAGCGAGCAGTGGAAGCAAAATAGGAGGGACGCGATCAACATTAGTCGCGACACTTCCGATCGCTAGTCAAGAGTCTCCGAGATCTGAAAAAATACGGCAGAAACCATCCTCGATGATTATCTTAGTCGATGCGCATAGGATTTCTCCACGTGGCGCAAAGCCCGAACGAACTCACGTCCTCCCGGGGAAACGATCGCTCGAGGACCACCACATGCAGCATCCGGGACACTCTGACGACGAACGAGCGGAACCACAAGCAGTCGCGGACGCTACACGCCGCACCAAATTCGTCTTCGACCAAGCACTTTTAAAAGCGCGCATCTGGCGTCGAGCATTTGGCGCCCCTCCAATCGGCGCCGTCTCGGCGGCAGCGGCCGCTCGCCAGTCGTGCCGCTGATCTCGAGCGCTCCACGGCCTCGCGTACCTCGTCGGCACGTCGCTTCCCCTCTTGCCTCACCCCTTCGGTACGCATCGCATACCTCTGTAGTCTCTGGCAGAGCCTTTGCACTCTTCCGCACCTCTTCCGCTTGATACTTCCGAGGGCCCATTGTTATATCTGCAAGTAGAAGCCTACACGCAACATAGCGGAGCTAGCGCAACCGAGCCATGTCCATTTGTGGCGCGCACGCCCGCACCGGCGAGTGGAACAAGGAGAGAAGGCGCCAAGTCCGTAGCGGCGTGCGAGCGGGCTCACGGAGGTGCGCGCGCATCGGCGACACACTCTGTGACCTTGGATGACCTCGTGTTTGGCCTTGGATCCGACTAGGCAAAGAAATTCTTCGCATTATAAAAGTTGAACTGCGTATTCACAGCGTGGCTTGGACATGTTTTCGGTCGAGATCACAAGTCCGAATATTGCTGCACTTGATCTCGGCAAAGCTCGGTGCTCAGCATTTATACGAGCGATGAAACGTACGGGTTGTTGCCATTTCAAATGTCATGTTATCGCCCTTGCATCCCTAGCTGCTTGTGCCGATGACTTTATGCGATAAATGAAAGCGTGGTAGTGCACTTTGACTGGCGAAAAATGCTTATAGAGAGTGTTTGGTTATATGAAAGGGTTAAAGATGTGACGCTACTTATTTAGCCATCTATAAAACGCTTCTTTTGCATGATATATTACGCAACAACACGGTGTTAGTGCCACCTTTGCTAAATTAGTTGATGTTCTAAATGAATCGGCATAAAATGCCGATGACTTTACACATGATAATGCTGCCACCCCGAACAATTGCACTATCAGGAAACGAATGTGCCGTAGTCAAGGGTCCACGGCACATCTCTCATGTTGCACAGATGTTAATATCCCAAATTTTAAAACGGCGTATTACTCGTCCGCGCATTGTATATGTTTTTCTTTATTTCAGTTCACGTGTGAGATGAAAGAGTTTCGTGTATTAAAAGAATTTCAACTATACTGTACATTTGAAGGATGTCACAAGACAAGCGTATCCCTCCACTCCGGTTTCATGCCAGGATCTATAACTTTACAGAGCACAGCGAGGGAGATCTCGAAGGTTTTATTTTTTACGCATATTTTTTATCTGCTGCCCAGATATAAACGTTTATTCTTCAGTTTCTGACATCATCATAAATTGAATAACCCTGATTTCAACACTCACTCGACATATGGACGGCTATCAACTCACTATGTTCCCATACGCGTGTCGTGTATGTAGACATACTGTGTTCTGCTCCAGAAAACGCGCACCCATTCTTCCCGCAATGCACCAAACAGCGCCACGCTCTCGATGTCATTGTCGCGGGCCTGATTCTGCGGCAATATCACAAACACAGAAATGCGGGCCAAGCCATGAAAAATATTGCACTCTTAATGCACGTCCCATAGCTATGTGCAAAACGAGAACAAGGTAAAAGCGGGAGCCAACGTTTCAGCAAGTGGTCTTGTCTTTTTGGTTTGACTTGTCTCGAAAAAGGCAAGTCCACTTGTCGAAACGTCTGCTCCCGCTTTTGACTTGTTCTCGTTTTGCTCATTGCCTTGAATTTCCATCTCCTGCCTTCCTCGTGTTCTCCCGTAGCTATATATCTTCTGATATCAAGAGCGTTTCTTCATAAATATCTTGCAGAAAAATTCACTGAGTCACACCTTCGAACACTCTGCTCAATGTTGTATTCTTGCAGTATGGAGATTTTTTCAACATGAGAACACTGCCACATAAATTTGTCATTTCTACATATCTGATAACATTTGTGCTCATTTTTCAGCGCAACCATCTCCTCCAAATAAGGGGGAAGTCGCTTTGTGATGTGGCAACAAATGCCATAAAACCATTGCGTTATCGCTTTCCTCGTGGGTCTGCGCAGCCCGCCGTCATCCGAGCACTGACCAGCCTGCCGACGTCAGCTCCTTGCCTTGAAAGCCGTGGTCAGCCCACCGTCCTTGACACCTTGCCCAATTGCTGTCCTCGGGGCCCTGCTTAACCACCGTCATCCACCTACCCTCATGGGACATGGCACTCTGGCACTTGTTTGTAAATAAACTTTATTTAGATAACCCAGCCTCATCCACTTAGCTCCACAGAGAACTGATTTATTTGTAAATAAACTGTCCTATCTGTAAATTGTATTTCAGTATTCTTCTCTTACAATTTGCACAGTGTAGGACTTTTGCTTCTTGAGCTAATATATTTCTATCACATTTTCTTAGCTACTAATCGACGTAGACAGTATGGGGAAAACTGATATAAAAATTATACTGGTATAAAGGTCGCGGTAATGATGGCTACGTGTTCGAAAGCCAGCGTATGTATAGTATTCGTCATGACGAAGGCATTGGTCGAAAGCTGCCGATGATAATGGCAACAATATGGCTCACCGCTGGTCCTACGCTAGCAACACACTGGCTGCTATATTGGCGTAATATTCGCCCAATCTTGGCTCAAACTCTGGGCCAGCATTGGGTTGGGTTGTACTTTGTTCAAATGACAGCGTTGGTCCAAGGCTGGTACCAATATCTGCCAGACTTGGGCCATGCTTGGACCAATGCTGGCGTCCTTCCTAGGCAACACTGTTACCCAAAACGCTGTAAAAACTTAGTGTACAACGGCGAGCTCAAACTAGAGCTGTTATGAGAAAAGCCGTAATTCACCGCGTACTGATGCTGACCAGCTGGTGCGCATCTAAATATCTGAAACCAGAGCTTGACGGCGATAGGTATGACAAAGTTTATTTCATGCAGTGTGCACGTTGTCTGCAACAGCTATCACCACGCTGACTTCCCAGAAATAGTCACCAAAAGAGAAAACATCGTTTTTCCCCATTAATGATTCCACTATATAAATAACTTTTTAGGATGAAGGGTGTTAGCTATGGGAAAAACCAGCATTCTTAAAGGGGCAAACATTTTTACTGAGCACGGAAACGATTTTCAATATAGAGGCATTCAACCATTGCACACGCACACGAATCATTTTTACGTGCATCAATTTATATGCCTCGCGCATACATGGCATTTACCACAGAGTGCAACAAAGATGAGAGTCTCACCCCTTTGCCACTAGACAAATGCATGTGTAGCAACTTGCTGTCACTCGCCAAAACAAAAACTTTATTTCTTTTTTTTTGTTTTCTTTCGCTCGTGTTAAATTTATTCCTCGAGAAGATGCTTCGAGCTAACGGCCCCATGTTTTTCCTGTGCCTGTATACAATTCGAACAAGCCCGCAATAATGTCACCGGCGCTACAGGTTGGCGACACCCCGCAGCAATTATACTTGTACGCGCGGAGTACGCAATCGGGAAGAGAGACATCAGGTCGCCGCGCCCCCTCCCCTACTAACGTCATGGGACCGACCGCGGCAAATTAGGGGGTTTCGAGCCGGGCGCTGGGCGGCGGCAGGTCGCACGCACCACGAGAGCGCGGCGTCTTTGCGCGTCATCTCGCGCATGCCAGCCCAGGGAGACAGCTGCGGCGTCGCGAACCGGTGTGCGTAAGTGCGGCCCTTTTAGCGCGATTCCCCTTGTAATCAAAGCTCGGCGCTGCCAAAGCACAGCAGCGTTCCGAGTACCGCCGTTGGGCATCACCACCTCCCGAGGCGGCGCGCTCTCCTGGCGGCTTAATTGGAGGCTAGCACTCCGTAATAAAACAATTTGTCACTCTTCGCGGCTTGTGCTCCTTCGTTCTGCCCCGTAGCGGCCCCGCGCAGTCGTCTCTCCTTTCACATTGTCCGTGTGTGTACGCGGAGGCCGACCGTTCACAATTAGACGCGTTAATCTCCCTAGCACTTAATTTTGGTTGACGTGCGCGCGTGTTTTTGCCGCGCATGCGTGCTTTATTTCATCCTTTCCTTCGTTCTATTAGCTAGCGTACGCTCGAACGATAGTGGCCGTGCGTCCGTATATAATCACGCCGATAACGCTGACTCGATCGATTGTATAGGTTCCACGTTAATGTTGCACGTCCCGCAGCGTGTCCCCGGGGCGCCGCGTCCAGATACACGCAACCAGTTGGCCACTATATACGCGCGGCCGTAGCCTCTGCAGGGCGTCGTCGGCGATGGATAGTGATTGGGAGTCATTTGACGCCGAGTTCGCGTGTGGTTGCACGAACCAAGGCGCTTGCACTGCTCCGCCGACCGGCTCAATTATATACTCGCAGAGCCGGGCGATGCTATCGCGCTCGATGTGTATGCATCGGTCGGGCCTGCCTGGTAAGGGGCTCCCCCGAAGACAGATGCGATGGCCGATGGCCATTTCGAAGAATTCCGCGCTCATTTGTAAGTGGCGAGGGCCGCGATAACCAGAAAGACGCAATCGCGAAGGCGACACGATGATTGACCGACGAAAGAGCGGGGGTTTAGTACAGGTTCGTCAGCGTTCTCGCTGATACGACGCTTGTAGGCGCGCTTGCGTTGGCCGAACAAACATTTTCAGTGGAGCTAATCGTCCGTGATTTGCATCCCAGTGCTGGTTCGAAAGCGGCAGCCATTTTTACGCACCAAATCGGGGTCAAGCCATAACGACTGCGCTAACGAGGGAATAAAATACGAATAAAACAACAAAAGAAGCTGGTTATACATCAAAGGGGTGCATAGATTCCTGTAGAGACAGGCCAAATTGCGGCGCTATCAGGTGTCTACGCAAATACATAATTACGGGAAAGCATGGCAGACACCGAACCGTCCACTCTCGTGGCCCTCTCTCTTGGCACGAGGTGCGAAAATTTAGCAACATGCCTACAAGCAGAGAGTTGACGATGTGTTGTTTATCATCGCCTTTCATTAATACATCTGCAGGCTTCTTCATACGACAGCCTTATTTGCGGTCGTGTTCCGTTTGCATGAGTGACTCGGGGACTGGTTGCTGATAACGCAGAAATAAATCAGCTGTCAAAAGGAAGGACGCGATGTTAGTTTCAGATGATAACCAGCGACGCTAGGCGCTGTGGAATCTGTTAGAAAATACAGCGTCAAAAAAATAATAATAACTAAAAGCTGTTTCTTTCCAGGTCACGATAGTGAAGAGGCCTCAGAAATTCAGCATTATCTTTACATGCGACATTCGATACCGTGATGTCAATGAGCTTAAGGACTTGCTTCTATGGCAGTGTTGTCAACTTTCTTTCTTCATTTGCTTCAATTTTCTACGAGGAAATAAATAGGCCCTTCACGACGGTACGCTTTCTCATTTTTCCTCTACATTTGCCCTTACGGTGGGAATCTTTGCGGAGGGACAATTTTTTTTCGGCAGCAATGACGTCAGGATTTATTTACATAATTTTGAATTAAAGAATCAAATTAAATTTACTACAATGTTTATTATACACGTGTTCAAATGTGCAGTACTCGAATAAAATAAAATTTCTAGCGAAATGCATAGGTGTTACAATTAATATGTTTCCGCACTGTGGAAGAGTGCAGTACGGAAACACTTTAACTGGAACACCAATGCAGTTCACCTTGCATTTCAGCCCGTGTTTCTCGAAATTGGTACTTCGCACAATGTTTGCGGTCTACGGTCCTTCATTATAGACTTTAAAAACTCCACCCGCTACTGCTAGATAGTGCACGCAGTTTGTCTGTGGTCGTCTCTATCTCTCTCTCTCTCTGTCTTCTCTTCCGCTCTCTTTCTCTTTCTACCCCTTACGGCTTCCCCACGTGCAGGGTAACCAACCGGAACTATCCTGGTTAACCTCCAGCCCTTTCTATGCATCTTTTCTTTCTCTGTTGGCACAATGCAACTAAATGTTATACTATGCGCACTGGCCAACTTCAGTTCCGCAATTGCAGCATACTTGCTAATGTCATTATAATTCGAAAGTTGATCAGTAATTTTTTTTAATTTAGTATTTGTATTGGCAATTATTGTGCTAATCCTGATGCATGCCACTATTACGAAACATCTGCAGTAAAAGTTATCACTTTATATCGAATACCCAATTTCTTTTTAATAACCAGGGCTCGTATTCAAAAAAAATTCTTACGCTAAAATTTCTTGTGAAAGCAGACGCCAAGCACTCGTGATACTTGGCATATTATTAGAAAACGCGACCGGCCAATGTGAAACAGCGCTTACGAACGAAAAGTGTGATGAATTCGGCCCACAGAGACAGTCGTCTTTCATTGGCGAATGAGAAGACGTCGATCATCATGGCAGCCACTCTCTAATCGTACTACGGAGACAAGTCGCGGTTCGGCGGTTCCACCACTCTCACCGTGCTACAACAACCCTGCTTTTACCGTCACCTCGTATGACCTGCCCATCAAGCCACCAGGCACGGCGCTGCCTACGACGCCGGACGCATTCAGTGGAAGGGTGCCGCCGGTGACCTTTTACGGTACGACGGTCGGTGTTATGACACCGCATGGCGTCTCTATATTCTGGGTTGCGTCGTGTCTCGCGTTCGCCGTTATTTCCTCCGTCCACTTCTCACTCTCACACCCGCAGTGCCCTTAACTTTTTTTATGCTATTACTGAAAAGTAGCAAATGGAATCTCTTGTGCCGCCGCTGCCGCCGCGATGCTGCTGGTGCTTCAGGAAGTAAAAGTTGGGGGTGACTCAGAGTGCTGCTACTGCATGATGTGTTGAAGTAATGAGCTGGTTTGCCTGCTGAATATCTTGAAGTGATCTTGCTGGCAACAGGGCACCAGTGAGCGTGCGTGTTTGCCGTGCGTGTTTGCTATGCGTACGTGTGTGTATACGTGTATGTGGATTGTGGAGTACATGCGTGTTTTTGTATTGGTGCGTACGCGCGTGTCTGGTTGTGCGCCTGTTTGCGCGTGTATATGTGTGTATGTCGTTTCAACGACTACTGTCGTTGAAAAGAAAATTAAGTGTACAACCATTGCATTCTACAGGTGCTAACATATGGGACAGAAACTAGGAGTTTAACAAAGAAGCTCGAGAACAAGTTAAGGACTGCGCAAAGAGCGATGGAACGAAAAATGTTAAGCGTAGCGTTAAGAGACAGGAAGAGGGTGGTGGGGGCCAGGGAGCAAACGGGGATAGCGGATATTGTGGTTAACACTAAAGGAAATGGGGCTCGACAGGTCATGTAATGCCTAGGGTAGAAAACCGGTGGACCGTTAGAGTTACAGAATGGGTACCAAGGGAAGCGAAGCGCAGTCGAGGACGGCAGGAGACTAGGTGGGGCGATTCAATTAGTAAATTTGCAGGCGCCAGTTGGAATCAGCTAGCGCAAGACAGGGGTAAATCGAGATCGCCTTCGTCCTGCAATGGGCATAAAGATAGAATGATGATGACCACGTGTGCGCGTGTACGCGTGAGTCCTTTCGTTTGGCCTTTCTATTTGAATTTCTTTCCAATATTTTCTTGCTTCATTACACTCTTCTATGAATTATTTATTTCAGCCCCTTTGCCCCTTTTCGCAGGCTCCGAGCCCTGCTCCCTCGGATTTCGAAAGGCAATGGCGCCACCCTGTCTAACCAACTTCGCGAAAGCAGCGCGCCGCTCGATCAGCAGACGTGAGGCAGAGTGGCATCGCGGTATGCTGAGACTTGTTGAAATATTCCTGAAAAAAAAATTGACCGAATGAATTATGAACAGTCTTAGAACAGCACATACGTGTATGATATTACTAGACAGACCACTAGCGCGGCCATCGCTATAGCGCAATGCAGTCAAGGCAGGCTTCAAGAGTTCCCAGCAACGATGACTCGGGCATAGTGCTGCTTTGAATATAGCATCCCGTCGAAGACTCTGCCGACCTTGCTGCTATGTTTCACACCTTTTTGACCAAGCAACGCCAGGCGCGGACACGACTTCAAACCCGCACTATTTGAGAGCGTAGGACTTCTAGTTGAGGTTCTGAGCGCCTCGTCGATTGCCTGGCCCTTGAGGTGGCACTGCGTGCCTCGCATGCGGATATGGTTCGCCTGGCCTGCCCGCACTCCGCGTACACGCAGGGAGCTAGGGAGAACACGTCGTTGCCGCGAGGTCGAAAGGGCTGCACGGAAGAGTCGCGCGAGGCCCCACCATAGCGGGGCCCGTCCCAGTCGCGGCAGCCATTAATCGCGCGCCCAGGCAGGCGTGAAGACTGTGCGTGCGCCCGGGACCATGGCGGCGTTGTCCGGCCACGAACCGACGACGACGACGGCACCGGTAATCACGTCCGATGGGCGCCGCCGCGCTGGCCACGGGTTAATTAAGATATGTACGCGCCTGGGGGACACGCCGTGGCTGCGGTCCGCGCCTACACGGCCCCGAAACAACGGGGTGCCGCCGAAAAACAACCGGACAGCGCGGCTGCGGCACCAGATAAAATTGCACGCCGCGCTTCGCCGAGCCCCTCCCACATGCGTATATATATCGCTGCTGCTTCTCGCCAACGCTGCTTTTTCTTGTCGCATGAACGCGCTACATGCGTTTCATACGCAGCTTTCGCCGCTACACTATATAGAGTTGCCGTGGCGATGAGCGGTCAGCGCGCTTCCTGGAATGGGTCCCCCCGCGCTTGAGTGATGAGAGCTGCCGTACGATTTGCAGGGCTGCTCGAGGCCTGGCGTCCGACGTGCGCCACCTCGGGGCACATGACCGCCGAGGTGTCTGTGTCGCATCGGCGGTCCAGCGGTCGCGATCACAGCCATGGCCAAAATGCCCATAATTTGAGCGTACTCGCGAGTCCTCAGAAGGCGCGCACTCATAAACAGCTCAGCATAAACAGAGAAGGAGAGGGCGTTGTAACGGAAACAAGCTCGAGTTATTTGCTTGGTCACGTGCCCAGAAAGTTACTCTGGATGATCAACTTGACATTCAGAGCAACACGCAGAGTAGTGCAAAAACACGAGAGCAGCCACTGTCTGAACTAAACTGCACTGTTGTGGAGAGTGTTTCACGGAGCACTCTCCAGACGTCGTTGCTACGCAAGATGATTAATCACGTGGTGCTGTCCCAACCACATAGAGACAGGTAATGTGCACAGTATAGGCAGCACAAATTTTTGCGTACGAGTCTAGTCACAGAGATAGAGCTGAACTTCACCAAGTCAGTAAAAGAAGAACCAGCAAAATGCTGCTACGTCCGTTAGCGAAGAGCGACAATGTTTTGCAAATGGTTGCGCAAAAAGAAAGATTCCAGGGGATGGTCTGTGATATTCATTGTGCCGACTGCGGTTACAGTTAGAGTTATTACAGCCACGTGCAGCAATTTTTCGAATGAACGTGAACCCACCATAACTATCTGGAGTGCTCGGCGATATTACACAACCCGCACAGTGTTAATCGAAATGATTGCTGTCTTTCGTTTGAGTGTGCCCGTTCAAACTGCCTCATCGTCCATATTCACCGAGAACCAAGCGGCCTAAACATGAATGTATCTAGCTTTTAGTTTTGTGGTTTACGCCGCATTCCGTTGTCATTTTTCATCATGTTGTGTTGTCATGACAGGTCAAGCATTGGCCTATTGTGCGAGAAAGGAAGGAAAGAAAACAAGAGGTGAAAGGCAGAGAGACAGAGAGAGAGAGAGAGAGATGTTGTGGTATAGTCGAGGGGAAATATACAGCGCAGTATAGTTAGGTATCACAGAAACGCGTTCCGCCATCAAGTATATATGCCCGAAAGTTTCCACACTGCAGGTGATCACCTAGCTCATAGGTAAGCAACTGCGTGGCCGTGGCTTTGTGCTTGTCAGGACGCCATCGCGCGTTCACTTCCGTGCCCCGGCAGCCGCATTCTGATGGGGGCGGAATGCAAAAGCGAGACTTGGGTGCACGTTCGAGAACACCACATGGCCAAAACTAATTCGGAGCCAGCACACATTGTGTCTTTCTTTTTGTATTACTTCGGGATACTAAAGTCCATCACTCATCAACAACGGACAAGGGAAGCGTTACTGCAGGAACTTGAATTCGAGGTTTGAAATTGTTGCGGTCGGTGATATAGCTTACACCGAAGCAATGCGATTACGTTTATGTTATTTCTGAGGTATGTATCATTTTTTGTGCAAATGTGTAAATTATTACGCACACCTCGACTTTTCCTTTCTCACAATTTTTTTCGGGATTCCTTAACAACCTCGTCCACATGGAAGACGCATGGAAGACGCATGGAAGACGTCCACATGGAAGACGTCCACATTGACATCCACATGGAAGACGCATTCTAAAGCGCAAACTGCGTCATGCAATAACGCAGATGCTGTAACAAAAATTGAAAAAAGAGAAGAGCCGAAGCCACAGCGAAATGGCACTTTCTGCTTCCATTTCAAGACGTCATCTATGCTGCATGGTTTCGTTCTGGACACGTTGCCTGACTCTCAGTGATGTATAGCGTTATAAGAATGAAGCAACACTATAGACAAGGGGACACTAGAAGAAGGCGGCAGGATACGGTGCTAACAGCTGAGCGTATATTGATACTTATACATGCCTTAATGCAGACAACAGTATAAAAAATAAATAAGAGCGACAGTATTATTATTGTTATTACTATTATTATCATTTATTTTGAAAGCATATATACACTTGACAGGAAAGGGAAAGCGAGGTGCAGGCTGGCAACTGCTCTTCGCCACTGCCACAACGCCTGCCTACTCTTCAGAAAAGGAGACAGAAACATAGAAACGGGACATATGAAATAGGGGAAGGAAGAGGAAAAGAAGAGCGGGATGACAAATCTCAATGAATGATTCAGAACACACACAGTACAGGGCAGACACGGTAGGGCTGGTCCAGTGCAGGTCACGCCACTCTAGAATGTCGAAAAAGAAGAAATAGTGTCTGAGGTCCCTTTACCCTAAAACAGAAATAGGTTACAAACGTGAACCTAAGTGTATACTTTTAGAGAGGTAAGAAGAGCGGCTCTGTGTAAGAGCAGTGGTTGCGCGTCGAGACGAATAAGCACTGAGGTACAGACATTCGTCAAGTGCCGAGGCCAAAGAGGCGGCTATAGTCTCTCACTAGCGACGCTGCGGCAACAAGTGCGCTAACGAATTCCCTTGGCTTGCTCAGGTCTGACACGAGGCCCGACATGGCACCCTATCCGCCAAGTTTTCTTTGCGCATCCTCGTCGTCGTCGTCATCATCAACAGTTCTCTACGCTTGCGCGCCCGTACATTATACTAAAAGTCTTCAAGCACCGTAACATCTCGCAAAGGTGCTAAAGCATTGGACGTACGCATTTAAAGCGGAGTACGCTGTATTATAAATCTGTCCACTGTTGCGGTGCACTTCAACAACGTGTCTCCACGCTTGAGGTGAAAGAGAGGCAAACGAGGCGGAAGAATCACAAGCCGCAGCTCTTTGCATTTGCGCTAGCCATCGCTACCAGTGCTTCGCACCACGGGCCTAAACTGCTCCTCACAGTTTAACCTCCTTCCGCCATATATACGCGTGCCCCGCACTGTTGCGCGGCGGCGTGTCATGAAGCCGAGGCCGCGAATCAGCCTGGCGTGACTGTTCGTTTCGGTGCCGATCTCGTGCTTGTGGTGACGCGCGCGCTTTCGGGTCGGGGCGCGAAACGCCGTAGGGGGCGGGCCGGTGCGTAAAGCGCGGCTGGCTGAGGAATCGTTACGCGCCGAATTGGGTTAATTAGTGCCGCGTAGCTGGCCCGAGTTTTGGGTGTCGGAGGCTAAAAGAAGGAGGGGAGCGCTGGCGGCGTTACAAGTGCGTGAGCTACTCTGCACCCATGTGCAACCGATTTGTCTGGCCTGGCGCTGTGCGGTCACGGAGTGCGCTGTGCAGAGGTGGGAGCAGCGGTGGGACTCAAGGATGGGACACTGGGATAGCCGCGGGGTCGGCGCATAATTATTGGGCGGCCCCAACGAAGTGACACAAAAGAGGTAAAAAAGAGAAGGTTGAACTCGGAGCAACAGCAACAACAACAACAAAAAAAAAGAAAGTAAAAAAACTACCCTTCTTGCATTATCGGCTCGAACATGTCTGCAGACAAGCTGACAGCGTTGATTTGCACGCTCAGACAAACGCACGCACGAATCATGACATAAACGTAGGGCGGTGCTCGGAACACAAGCTCTTACATGTTCCGAATACTATGTGTTTTGTTGCCTTATCTGTTTAATTTTAATTTCTTAATCTCAACTGTATGTTTAAATATCGCCTGTGGCAATTAGCACAATTCTTCTCCTTCGGCTAGATTACTCGGAGAGGCGGACATTATACTAGCACGAGCAATCGAAAAACACACTTCAATGAATGGTAGAAAAAGTGAATGATTAACGTTTTACCTACGTTAGGACAGATGTGCGATTTAACAATTGGAGCTGGTTAGTTTGTAAGCCTACTCCCTAAAAGCAAATTCAGATGCTGGCTTCGGTTTCAAGATATGCGTTGCCAAATAGTGCGACGAAATGCCCTAGTGTTCCAAGGAAAATTGTCCTGCACTGCTTAAGAGGGCATTTTACTTTAAACTTGATGAAACGACAGTGTAAAATAGGGTATCTTGCCACTAATTTGAAGGCGCTTATCTCTAAACTGATGCTACTTCCGAAATCCGTTCCAGGTCGACGTGCCTTCAGAACTCGCCCGTACCAATTTGTAAATTGCAGTAGTGCCCTAAATTGATTTCTTAAGACGTTATTAGTTAAATTATGACAATTTTATAATTACGCATTTCTATTTCTCGTGCAAGCAACGCACGTCTTTTCCAGTGCCCTACCACAGGCAGTAGAACTTTTCTGTCCCAGGCGAGTTTCTTAGAAATTCTGTCAAGATTTAGAAAGATATAGGAGCACCCGGCTTAAGAAATTTAAAAAAGAATAACGATTCGCGAAAGCCTCACATCCATAGCTAATATTTGCTGGAAGGATTGAGAGCACTGATTGCAATTCATCATTACGACTTGCAAATTTTTCTTGAGCACACAGTCATCGGACCGCGATCAAAAACTAACGGCCTTCATAGTGCTGAGCCGATAAAAAAATAATTAAATTACGGGATTTTACGTGCCAAAGCCACGATCTGATTATGAGGCACGCCGTAGTGGGAGACTCCGGAAACTTCGACCAACTGGGGTTCTTTAACGTGCACCTCAAAATAAGCACGCGGGTGTTTTCGCATATGGCCCCCATCGATATGCGGCCGCCATGGCCGGGATTCGATCCCGCGACCTCGTGCTTAGCAGCCCAACACCATAGCCGGTAAGCAACCATGGCGGGTAGCCGATAAAAGCAGAACCTAGCCGTTGAGCTCTTATATTTTGGAGTAAATTACTGTTTCCAAATTGCAGTGGAGAGAAAGCGAGAGAGATGAAAGGGAAAGAAACACAGAGAGGTTAGCCAGTCTTCCAGAGCAGCCAGCCTGGGTAGCCAGCCGTACCGGCTGGCTACCCTGTGTTGGGGAAATGGCTAAAGGGAATAAAAAGTGGAAGAAGGAAAAAAGAAATCAAGTGAGAAAACTTCACACAATAACACGAAGCTACGCGCCAGAACTTTCAAAGTCGGTCGCACAATTCACAAGCCCTTAAGATCTTGACCAGAGCGCTTAAGGCCTTGAGTGCCTAAAGCCGTCTGCACCAGAATACTAGAATTTTTTCCTCTTGAAGGGGCGATCGTCCAGCTTTCCGAGCGTGGTCGCGAGCACTTTTCAAATTGCAGTGGAGGCATTAGCTGTAGTATAGGCTCGTGCAAAAGATGAAAAAGTGTTTGGGTAAATTATTCCCGATCAAGTCCTTGAATATGCATTTCTTGCACATTCATTTCGTGTTAGTTTTCCTTATGTAACGAAGAAATACATTTTCTTGACTTCAGCGCGGATGGCGTTTAGGATGTCCTGTAGGTTTTCTTGTTATCTCCTTTTTTTCAAGCGACAATACTGTGATCTCAGCCACTTTTTGCAGGATTAAATTGGGCAACACCCACTATCAATTAAAGCCCATACAAGGGAGCAGAAGACGACAAGACAAACCTCGAACTTTTTTGAAGACAAGGTCTTCTTTGGAGACTTCAGATCAATTTAGGGATCGTGGAATGTGGGTAGGTCGCCAACTTTTTCTAATCAAATTAGATGATTTGAGGCCTAGTTCACTCAGGACAACAAAAAAGGCGTGAAAATGAAGCCGTGAAGGAAAAAGATGCGCAAAGTTAGCGTAGAGCTATGCATGGAGCTGTATTGTGTAATGAGCGCGAAAAGTTCGAAATGAAACCCAGATGTGCTCGTTGAACCTGCGCGCACCTAAAACCGGAGCCGGTAGTGCGGCTTTACTCAATGGCAAATGGGCTAATCTTGGAGATAGTGCAGTCGAAAAATGTGGGCTTATCCCGATGGTAGTGCCGCCAAAACAACAAACCACATGGTACGCTAATGCGCCCGAATGGACCTTGTCTTTGTTCGATGTCAATCGCTGTTGAATAGCCTTTTTTTTTTCTTTCTTCAATAATGTCCGTGATAACGCGACACATTGCGTTGGTCGAGAAGCGTTTGTAAGCTAATTCCCCGTTTTTACCCCCTCGCTTTCATCGGTCCAACCGTTTGTTTCTTCCTCCATTGCAGGTTGCCTAACAAAATATTTGTTCTGGCTCTGATCTCGGCCTTCCTTTTCTTTTTTTTTTCTTCGCAGGCGTTATAGCATTAGTTAGCGTCGTTGGTTGGCTGTTGAGATGCCATGCGAATAGAGCACACCTTAGCAGCAGGGACAACCGTTTAGTACTTCCTATTCCATTCACAAGGCGAGTCACCAGCTACGCCAATGATCATATACAGTCGTAATTAGGTAGTCGAGCCTGGCTCGACGTTATCAGACGGGTGAATGCACACAATGGAGCTTCCTTCACCAGAAGCAATGACTTCAGTAACTCCCGAATGGGTTTCGATGATGTTTGTTGTATAGAAAGTTAACGCCTGCCGAGTGCGTGGAGCAGAATTTTACTATCTGTCTTCAAGTCTTGCTTGTTTTCTATTTTCTTTAACAAAAAAAAAAAGAAAACTGCTGGAACTGGAAAAATTATACATTGCAACAATAAGGCCTAAGTTTTCAATTGCGTATAGAGCTGCGCAACTGAACCAATTATTGCATTTCTGTGAACAGCATTAATTAGAATCTCTAAAATTGGATAATGTTGGCACATTATACACCCCCCTCAAATGTAACCCTAATTTGTGAACGAGGGTCCTGCAAAGCCCCCGGAAGACAATGTAATGATTGCATATAAGCACTGAACTAATTAGCAATATTTCTCTGCTTTAAGCGGTCTAATTGGTGCATTCATGTTTTTCGAAAGTAACAGCGCTAAACGGATGAGTGCTTAGCCAAAGAAGAACACGACACGGGGGCTATAAATGCTTATAAATGTCATATTCCTCGAAATAAAGTAAAGAAAGAAACTGCGACCATGTCGCGTTATTCTTTGCCTAAGTCCTTGTACGTTTAGCGCTATTACTTTCCAAGAACATGAATGTACCACCAACCCACCCAAGTTTCTCTTCTAATTGGTACAGCTTGCAGAACTGCGTTATCCGGTTTAGCGGTAAATATATTGTTTAATAAACACCAGTTAGGCCAAGATCATTTGCAGTGAATACCAAATCAGACTATAGCACATATGTCCTTATGTCGCAAAAAAGTTGATGCGAAACTATCAGATTATGCAAGTGCCATCAGTAGCCTTTCCAACATATACTACTAGATATATATTTACATAAAGGGTTCTACGAAAGGAGTTCTACTTAAATTGAGGACGACACAACCAGCTTTGGAAAGAAGACTGATGGGTGTAACGTTAAGGGGGGGGGGGGGGAGGATGAGAAGAGAGCAGATTGGGTGAGGGAATGAACGCGAGTTAATGACATCTTAGTTGAAATCAAGAAAAAGAAATGGCATGGGCAGGGCATGTAATGAGGAGGGAAGATAGCCGATGGTCATTAGGGGTTACGGACTGGATTCCAAGAGCAGGGAAGCGTAGCAGGCGGCGGCAGAAAGTTAGGTGGGCGGATGAGATTAAGCTTGCAGGGACAACATGGCCACAATTAGCACATGACCGGGATAGCTGAAAAAGTATGGGAGAGGCCTTTGACCTGCAGTGGATGATGGTGATGATGATGTGATATTTGCATCTTTAGAGAAACATTATTACAGCCTCAATACAGACGCGATTAAATCTAAGCTGATGTCGAATGACTTCTAACAAAGAGCTTTCAAAACCTGAAAGCCACCATCTGGGACACTCGATCTGGGGCTATATCAACGACATCATGGTGGGCGCGCAGGTTTTCCAGTTTCCAATATAGCACGCAGTCTCTCAAGCCTCATCACCACCGAAGACATCCATATTTCTCTGGCTTTATCCTTTCAGTAAATCGTTAGGAAATATGCTGTTGTTTCCGGGAAGAAACCTTCTTGTTTCTAAAGGAGCGAAGTACCCCTTGGTATGTCATACCACTTGGAAGCAAGAAGCATATTACCAGCATATGTGAGCTGCCACGAAGAGAGAAACGGACCCCGCGCTACTTGACGGGATTTCTCCGTGAGGCGCAAACAGGGCCGGCATCGTGCCGGCGGCGGAGCAGTAACGGATGGCAGAAGCACAGAACTTGTGGAGTGTCTTCGTTCGGGGAGGACTGCTCGCGGAGCTATAGGGGCCCGTTGTCGCGCCCCGCGGCGACGACCGCAGAATGGCGCAGAGTGGTGCCGGCCATCGGGCGCCTGCCGTCGAGAGCAGCCCGGATGCCCCGAAGGAAGCCATCCTCTCGGGCCCATGTATATCATTACGGGTCCAGCGGATCCTCGCCGGGCCAGGCCGTGCGACGACGGCAGCGCTGTATGTGCCACCGCCGCCGGGGGGAGTGCGGACGCCAAGACCGCCGACGCGCCAGACGAGTTCGCGCACACAAGGCGAACGCACGCACGCACAAAGCGATATTTGGGAATGACCCGTTTCCGGACGAGCGGGCTCCTCCTTATCGCTCGTTCGACTTGTTGATGCGGTCGTGGGGAGCGGTGTGGGTCTCTCCGAAAATGGCCGTTTCGCGCGAGTCTGCAGCGCGGGGGTTTGGGGTGGACGTCTGCCTCCAAGGCGTGGGTGGGTGCTTTGCGGGCAGAAAAGAAAGCCGTGCGTGCGGTGGGCGCGCGCGCTGGGAGGGAGAAAGGACTCGGGGCCGTAATTGCGGCCCATTTGGTCGTCCGGCGCTTGGAAAGCGATACAGGACCGCGCTGGTAATCGGGCGCCCGCAGAGCACACAACAAGCAAACAGCCGCGGTCGGTCGGTCGTCGCGGAGGAAACACAGCGCGCAGTTCTGCTGCGCTCGATGTTCGTCGTGCCTTTTTCTCGGTGCGCTCCAGTAGTGCGAGTAAGGTGGCCACGGCCGCGTTGGGCGCGTGCGCGCGCCATAGCCCGGCCAAGCATGGATGGGGCACCTCGGGCGGAGGGGGGAAAGGATCATTCCCGGTGAGCGCGTGGCGGCGGGTCCGCGAGAACGATTTCCAATGCACGTTCCCGAGCGGGAAAACGGCCTCGGATGGGGGCGTGTGTACCGCACGCCGCTGCTGCCACCAAGTGTTCATCAGCGTGAAGGATGAGTGCGTGCATACTGTTACGGCCGCTTGGCTCCAAAACGACGCCTGCGGCGACGGCAGCAGCCCGCCGAATGATAGGTTGCGCGGAGCACCCAGCCGGACGGCGGCGGTGCTGATGAAGGCTGTCCCCGTGATGCGTGTCTGCCGGCAATCAGGTCCGCACTAAGCGCACTCACACCAATGACATCGGACGCCGCCACTACTGCGGCCGCACTCTCGCTCAACGGGCATGTGACTTTCGATTGAAATGGCTGCCGGCACGCGCATTCGAACCTCTTGGCATCACAAAGAGCGACGCAAGTTTCATATACCTCGAAAGTAAGCAAGCAAAGAACTTGAACCAAACCGCTCGAGACACTGTACCTGTATTCGCGGGCTTACCTCATGCTTGAAAAAGCATTTTGATGTAGCACCTATTAAGCAACAGAAAGCTGTATCGGGAGTTTTCCCTGTTGCTATACAATTTTCTCACTTACATTTTTCACCTAATGATAATATTTGAGAATTAGGCGGAATGCAAAAAAAAAATAATAATCTGAGTACCTCCAAGCGACAGCAAACCACATTACCTTGGTTCTGTCCAGCTACGTGGTATTGGCATATATTTTATGTTTGGCTCAAGTTACATGGGACACCCGCTATACAGGTGTCTCTCCTTGACTGTCTATTGAAATAGACTGCATCATAGGTACTGTATGTGAAACATCGTTGTCATCGAGGCACCAAGTTTCTGTACGCATATGAAGAGAATTTAAATATAAACTCACGAGGGGGAACAGACATATTATGTTTTTTACAGCGAGCTCACGGCGATATCAATGTGAACAAATGTTCACGACAGCATACATTGGTCAGCAATAAGGGAACTGAGCTCAGATGAGCTTGAACACATCGTATTGGCTTCCATGTGGAGACTACAACAAAATCCATGTGAAGTGATTCTAAATTACAAGAAATGCCCGCCCTTCCATTGAACGTACTGCCACGTGTACTTATGATGCAGAGAAAAATAAAAGCCAGGCACTTCCAACAAATTGATCACTTTCTGTGTAAAACCATATGTTGGCTTCTTTGCAATAATAACACCGCACAGATAAGAAGCACGAGAGAATTTATTAATAAAAGCAATGGTGACATCAAATCTGTGAAACACAGCTTAGCACACATGCGTGCTAAATTGCGTTGCATAAAGAAAACCATGTGTAGGGACATTGATAGATGTAAAATAAAGATTACACAGTTAAGCACACTTAACATTTATTAATAGCGGTGACGACCATAAGTTAACTGAACAGAGAGATATATATCAACGGGGCGGGAACGGCAGGAAAGTTAAGTGGAGAAGATTCTGGTTTGCTACCCTGCACTGTGGGAAGGGTAAGGGGAAACGAAATACGGAAAAAATAAACGGAGAAAATGCAATGACAAGAAAAATAAATCGAGGAGGTTGAGAACGTCCGTGAGAACTACAGTCTCTAAGAGGCCACTAGAACGCAAAAACATCAAGAGTGCCTTGGCTATCTTAGCACGTGACGACAGTATCTATAGTTCGGCGTTCTCGGGCTGTCTGCTCTAAAAGCGGCCGGTCGTCAAGACGCGCCAACGCGGTCGCTAGTGGTTGCTTGTGTGCTCTGTGTCAGGGATAATGGCAAAGAAGGTGTTCGATAGTTTTCTCGTTGCCGCAGTGATCACACGCAGCACTATCTTCCCTTTTATTTATTTATTTATTTACAGAGTACCTGCATCGCCATAAAGGCATTACGTAGGGGGGAACAAAATATAACCAGTAATACAGAAAAGCTTTTGGGCAGATATACTGACAAACAGAAGCACGGCAATAGCTTTTAGAGAAAGGCATACAAGTAATGTGAAACAAACAGGTTTCAAAATATATAACACATACATTTGTTTGACAAGAGCGCCGTCACAGCATAGAATAGAATAGTTCGTTATTTGACACATTTACTATATCATTTGATAAACTGCTCCATTGTCTAATTGATTTGGAGAAAGAAGTGCAGTAAAAAGTGTTTGTTCTGCAGTTATAGGCTGAGATCTTTTTGTTGTTATCACAGCGAGTCGATATGTAATCTGGTTCCAGGAGATAGTTATAGCGATTAATACCTGTCTGAGTGTTATATATTCGGTGTAATAGTTTGAGCCTTCTGCCTACGCAAATGTAGTGGATCCCATCCTAAAGTGGCCTTCATTTCGGAAACGCTGAAGTACGAGCTGTAATTATTGCAAACAAACCTTACTGCTTGGTTCTGTAGTTTTTCCAGTCTATCAATGAGGTAATCTTGACAGGGATCCCATATTACACAAGCATAATCAAGTATTGTTCTGACATGTAAGAAGTATAGAGTTTCTTTAACTTCACGTGTTGCCTGTTTAAAAAATTCTGTTTAAACCTAGCTTTTGCTATGATAGTGTCAATCTATTTATGCCAAGTGAGTGATTAAGTAAAATAGACTCCTAAATACTTGTATTCCGACTGTATGTCGATAAGCGTGCCATTGATGTTATATCGGTGCTGAAATTTCGATAATTTTCTGGAAAAACTTACGCTACTGCACTTCTTTATACTTAAATTCATGTTCCAGTTTTTTACACCAGATCGCTACCTTATCTAAATCTGTTTGCAGTGTATCTATGTCATCTTTAGTAGTAATTTCTCTGTAAATCACACAGTCATCAGTAAATAGCTTTATGGGTGATGTAATTAGTTCGACAATGTCATTTATGTAGACTAAAAATAACAAGGGGCCCAGTACGCTTCCCTGAGGAACGCCCGAAGAAACAGTTATTGGTGAAGATGCAGCGTTGTTTAGGACGACAGACTGGGTTCTTCCGTTTAGTTAGTTTCCTCTCCAATTTTGAACGTTTTCGTTTATACTTAATGCAGCAAGCTTTACATCTAAGAGCTTATGGGACACAATATCGAAAGCTTTTCGAAAATCAATAAAAAGCGCGTCTACCTGACTATTGCTATCAATGGCTATAGATAAGAAGTGCTGGAAGTTGTGTGTTGCAGGAATAACCTTTTCGGAATCCCTGTTGGGAAGGTGTAAAGAAAGCGTTTGAGTCAAGGTATGCAGATATGTTACTATATAAAATGTGTTCGAATATCTTGCAACATATCGACGTTAGTGAAATCGGCCTATAGTTTTCTCTGAGTTTTCTATCGCCCAATTTAAAAACTGGTGTCACGCTTGCCGTTTTGCAATCTTGGGGAATGAGGCCTGTTTTGAGGGAAAGCTTATAAATGATCGTTAAATACGGAGCAATGATGCTATGACACTCTTTAAGAGGAAGCTTTAGCTCGGGGGCTCCTATCTAAACACATGTAAAAGGAGAATTCGTTTTTCTCAGCAACCACCGCACCAAATTTGACGAGGTTTGTTGCATTTACAAGAAAAACTCAAAATCTAGTGACTGTTGGTTTCGAATTTTTGAGTTAGATCGTGAATTTTTTATTAAAAATTGGCAAAAATCGAAAAATTTCAAAAAACGAAACTATCATGTTTACAACTCTGTAACTCAGCAATGAAACATGATATCACAATTCTGTGAATTGCATCTAATAGTACATCTAAAGCGGACAAAATTGGTATGTTACACATGAATATAAAAAAATTTAATCATAGGGACATACAACGTTTGCAAAACCGTTGTAACCAACGTCACAAATTCACGTAAGATGTAAAATGACACACTGAATTTGTCCGCTTTCAATGATCTAATGGATGCCGTTTACAGAACCACGATATCAGTTCTTGATGCAGAGCTATGAATTTGTAAACTTCGTGCTTCTATTTTTTTCAAACGGTCAAATATTTGAAAATCGTGTTAAGAAAATTTAAGCCTTAAATCGAAATTCCGCTTCCAACAGTCACTAGAATTTAACTTTCTCTTTCAAATGCAACAAATTTCATCAATATCGGTGCAGGGGTTATGTCAGAAAAACGTTTTTGCGTTTTACATGTATTTGAATAGGCCGCGTCGGAGTTGGGCCCGAGCTAAAGCTTCCTCTTAAGGACGACTGGGGATATTCCATCAGGTCCAATTCCTTTTGTGTCATCTAAATGCCTTAATAAAGAATCGAAGCCCCTAACATCAAGTTCAATGTCTGGCATCATATCGCCCTGATTGGCGTTGTTCAAAAGCGAAGTCTCCCCAGCAGATACTAGCCAAAACACAGATTGTAAGTACTGGTTGAAGCTTTTGATGAGGAAAGCAAAGGGTTTTGTAAAACTGACACCATGCCACAGTCGGTAAAGAACCGTTGTATCGGGTTGGGATAGTCCAGGCGGAGGACGATGTTGAAGATATGGGCCCAGTAGATGAAGATGTCTGTGCTGGGAACTAGGTGTGTTTCGCAACGATTGTGTGGCATCATTTGCAAGCACTCGAAGTTTCGCTGCTGCATCTGTTCTTGGCAGCGGGATTGGTTCCTTCCGCCATCTGTCTTCATCACCAGATCGAGCAGCTCCATCTGGATGTTCGTTGCCCATTACGCTACAGCGGCTAGGGCGCCACAGAAATATGAGGTCGTGTCCATGCTCGACGAGGCGGTGCAGGAGCTCTCGGATTTCTAGAACCATAGTTGTTCGTAGGGTGCCCGGCGTGAAGCAGAAAGCAAGCAATTTAGAGCTGCCTTGGAGTCACTGAAGACACTCCACTTTTGAGGTGGTTCCTCTCAAATTATGCAAAGGGCACTGCGAAGAGCACCAAGATCCGCGGTTGTGGATGTCGTCTGGTGCGATGTCTTGAACTTCAAGGAAATGACTTTCGCAGGAAAAATAACTGATGCTGCAGAACCGTCCATGGTGGTTGAGCGATCAGTGTATAGATAGGTATGATTATTGTATTTTTCGTACAGCAAGAGCAGCGAAAGTTGCTCGAGAGCTGATGATGAGAGTTGTGCCTTCGTTCGAATTCCTGGTACAGTCAGTTGAACTTGTGGTTGAGCCAAGTACCAAGAAGGAAACAAAACTCTCGCTGCAGCTGTGCAAACTGATGGAGGGTGTAGACGATATGGCAGTATCATCTGACAAAAAAACAAGCGCGTGGTCGGTCTTCTGGCAGTGAGGCGAGATAGTGGAATGTGCCTCGAGTATAGTGCCTGACGTGTGCTCTGAGCGCTTCCATAACAATGTGTACTTTGGCTAGGTAGTGTTGCGTTTCGCCTGCGACACGTGGTTTTGCCGGCGCGACTGCGGCGGGGCGGCAGACATTTTTGGCCCGATCGTCGTCGCCGCAACGCTCATCGCCAGGTGTTTCCAAGCGCGACTGCGGCGATGCGACCGCATAGGGATCATCCTCGCATTCCAGTCATTGTGCCCGAAACAGGCGATGCCAAAGCAGGGACCATCCTCTCATTCCAGTCATTGTGCCCGAAACAGGCGATGCCAAAGCAGGGACCATCCTCTCATTACAGTCATTGTGCCCGACCGGCAGCGCTACAACAGGGTGCTACGAGATCGTGCTCGACAGGGTGCTACGAGATCGTGCTCGTCATGGTGCTACGGCATCGCTACGACAGTGTGCGTCACCATTAGCCCATTGTACATTCACGTGCTCGTCTTTTGAGGGGTTCCTTCTTGCCCTCAACTGCGAGAGTATAAAAACAGCTGCCCCCGGACGCAAAAGGGAGGGCTCCGATTTCTTCTGTTGAGTGAAGTGCTCTCCCGTCTCTCTACTTCGGTCAACCTGACCGCCAACTCTTTGCGATGTTAAAATAAACAAGTTGTTTTGTTGTTACCAGTCGACTCATGCTTTGCCGGGACCTTCGGATGCTTCCAGTTGTACCCCAGGCCGCCAGGCCAACGCTACCCTTGGGGCTTGCGACCCAGGTACAACCACGGGCGTCAGCGCCGAGTTCCCAACAGATCGTACCAGCAGTCCGATTCAAACAACTGTCTGCCAGCGGTGAGATCGCGACAACGGAGGCCAGCAGCGAAGAGATGCAGTTGACTGTATGCTGAGCAGCTCAACGACGATCCGGGAGCAGTGCAACGAGCCCTGTGTGATGACTGGTTGCCTGCAGCGGAACGACTGCGCTGGACTCCTGCCTGCGAGGTTTGGTGAGTGCGGGACTTTCTTCTTCTGAGCTTTGCCAGGCTTTTTGTTAGTGTCAGAAACAGAGCTGGTAATTGTGGTTGTCGTTGCTGCCGGGTTAGTTTGCGGCAAGACAATAGTAAGCAGTAGAGAAAGCAGCATTCAGAGCAGCCATGGATTTGAAGTCGTTGCGCAAACCGAAATTGTTGGAGCTTGCAAGAGAGTTGGGTCTGGATGTCTCAGACAAACTAAGAAAACCTGAACTGCTAAAGGCTATTCTTGAGTTAGAGGCTGAGGATGACGAGCTGTCGGAATGCCTTGAGACTATTGAGGAGAGGTCAAAAAGACAGGAGCGCGAACTTAAAGAGCAAAAAGAGAAACAGGAGCGCGAACTTAAAGAGCAAAAAGAGAAACAGGAGCGCGAACTTAAAGAGCAGAAAGAAAAAGAAGAGCGTGACCGTCAACACGCTTTGGAAATGAAGCGTCTTGAGGTAGAGATGGAACGCGCTCGTAATGGAAGTCAGGCACACGGTGCAGGAGAACGAGTATTGTTCAAAATGACTGACCTGATGCGGCCGTTTAAGCTTGGAGAGGACATTGGTTTGTTCCTGGTTAACTTTGAGCGAACGTGCGAGAAGCAGGGGTTCTCTCGGGAAACGTGGCCACAGCGCTTGCTCACTTTGTTACCCGGCGAGGCGGCCGACGTAGTCGCTCGCTTGGATAGAGAGGAAGCAGAGGATTTCGACAAAGTAAAATCGAGTCTGCTAAAAAAGTACCGGCTGTCTGCGGAGGCGTTCCGTCGGAAGTTTCGGGAAAATGAGAAAGGCAGAAGTGAGTCATATACAGAGTTTGCGTATAGGCTTATGTCGAACATGCAGGAGTGGCTCAAAGAAGAGAAAGCGTTTGGTGACCACGATAAAGTTCTGCAGTGCTTCGGGCTAGAACAGTTTTATAGTCGGTTACCGGAGAACGTGCGATACTGGGTCTTGGATAGGCCAGACGTTTGTACGGTGGCTAAAGCCGCTGAGCTAGCCGAGGAGTTTGTGACGCGTCGAGCTCGCGGAGCTAAGGACGGTCAAAAGGGTGAATTTGGCTCCAAGTCTGAGAGGCCAAGGTTCACGCCCATGAGATTTAAGGGGGACACGCGTAGTGAGGATGCGAGTGAAAGCAATCCGACCAAACGTAAAGAGACGGCAGCCGAAGCCGAACGCAGAAAGCGGTTCGAGATGAGGCAAGCGCGCGTTTGTTATACGTGCCAGAAGCCGGGTCACTTTTCGGCGCAGTGTCCGGAAACAACACCAAAAGTTGTTTTTTTTTCAATAGGCAGCACTGACGAGAACATGAAGCTTCTCGAGCCTTACATGCGAGACCTCCTCGTGAACGGGAAAGAGTGCCGAGTGCTTCGCGATTCCGCAGCAACGATGGATGTAGTTCACCCGTCTTACGTAGAACCCCATATGTTCACGGGCGAGTGCGCATGGATCAAGCAAGCCGTGGAAGCTCATAGCGTGTGTCTGCCAGTAGCAAAGGTGCTTATTGAAGGACCTTTCGGAGCGCTTGAGACGGAGGCGGCAGTGTCATCTATGCTGCCCCCCCAGTACCCGTACCTATTTTCAAACAGGTCCGATCACCTCCTGCGCGAGAAGGGGCTTTTGTTTGGTGAAGCTAGTGTTCAGGCCTTAACCAGATCGAAGGTTCGGGAGCTCGCTGCAAAGGCGGTAGTTGCGGGGCCGACGTTATCAAACAACGAAAAAGGGTCAGAGGCGCAGCAAGCTGATATTCAGAGCACGCCCGAACTGAATAAAATTGAGTCTGTAGCGTTGAAGGCGCCAGATACTGGAGAGGAAAATCCCGATTCGGGAAAGTTAGAAGAGCTATCTACTAATTTGCTCATCGCGCCTACGTCAGACGGACTTGATAGGTTGCTAAAAGTCAGCCGGTCGGCTTTGATAGCCGAGCAAAAAAAGGATGGCAGCCTGGAAAACGTGCGCTGCAATGTCAAAGAAGGTATCGCCAGGAAAACTGCGCGTTTTGTGGAAAGAGGTGGAGTCCTGTACCGGAAGTATCTAGACCGAAGAGGAGTGGAGTTCGATCAGCTGATCGTGCCTCAATGCTATCGTCAGGATCTGTTGCGCTTGTCGCATGGGGGTTCGTGGTCCGGACACCTAGGAGTTAAGAAAACTAAGGACCGTCTCTTGCAAGAGTACTATTGGCCAGGGTGTTTTCGGGACGCAGACCATTTCGTGAGGACATGTGACACTTGTCAGCGGGTGGGCAAACCAGGGGACAAATCGAGGGCGCCGTTGAAATTGGTACCTATCATTACGGAGCCTTTTAGACGGCTCGTTATTGATACTGTGGGACCTCTGCCGGTAACAGCCACGGGGTACAGACACATTTTGACTGTGATCTGCCCAGCGACAAAGTTCCCTGAAGCAGTGCCGCTTAAAGAACTCAGCTCAGTTGAGATAGTTAATGCACTACTGTCCATATTTGCGCGAGTTGGTTTTCCTGCGGAAATCCAATCAGATCAGGGCACAGTGTTTACTAGCGCTTTGACGACAACTTTTCTCGAAAGGTGTGGGGTAAAGCTGTTACACAGCTCAGTGTACCACCCACAGTCGAATTCCGTTGAGAAGCTCCACTCCGTCATGAAGCGCGTGTTGAGAGCGTTGTGTTTTGAACATCGAACTGACTGGGAGCTGTGTCTGCCTGGGGTGATGTTTGCTTTAAGGACCGCGCCGCATGCGGCTACGGGGTTTTCGCCAGCTGAACTGGTGTACGGTCGCTCGCTTCGATCTCCGCTTCGCATGCTTCGAGAATCGTGGGAAGGTAGGGGCGACGACCCAGTCGTGGTGGAGTACGTGCTTAAGCTCCTCGAACGCTTAAGAAGGGCACAGGAGTTGTCAGGTGAAGCAATGACAAAGGCCCAGCAGAGGGCCAAGGTTTATTATGATCGGACAGCCAGGGCCCGTCGTTTTGAGGTTGGCGATGAGGTCATGATATTGCGCACATCGCTAAACAACAAACTAGACGTGCAGTGGGAGGGCCCAGCACGAATTGTTCAGAAACTGTCGGACGTTAACTACGTGGTAAGTCTGCCAGGAAAGCGGAAAGCACAGCAAGTTTACCACTGTAATCTGCTCAAACCTTATAGAGAAAGGGAAGCAGTGGTGTGCATGATGGTAAACGTTCCTGAAGAGCTTCCGGTCGAGCTTCCGGGACTAGGCTCAGTGACGAACAGGGAAGACACCGGTCAAGTCATTAGTGACCTTATCAGTAAAGCGCCGCTGTCGCCCGAGCAGAAAACCGAACTACACCAGCTATTACAAGAGTTTCAAGGTCTGTTCTCTGAGAGGCCTGGTAGGACTTCTGTACTTACTCATGATATAGAACTTACCTCCACAGAGCCAGTACGATCCAAGGCGTATCGGGTGTCACCGCGCCAGAGCGATATTATGAAGGCTGAGGTAAAGAAAATGCTACAGCTCGGTGTTATTGAGGCAGGTGAGAGTGATTATACCTCCCCTTTGATTTTAGTTGAGGTACCGGGCAAGAAACCTCGTCCTTGCGTCGACTACCGCAGGCTTAATTCCATCACTAAGGATCAAATTTATCCGATCCCTAACATCGAGGAGCGCCTTGAGAAAGTTAGTAGCGCTCAGTTTATTTCCACCCTAGATCTTGTCAGGGGTTATTGGCAGGTTCCACTTACAGAAGAGGCTAGTAGGTATGCGGCGTTCATTTCACCAATGGGAACATTCCGTCCTAAAGTGTTGAGTTTTGGTTTGAAGAACGCGCCATACTGTTTTTCAAGCCTCATGGATAAAGTGTTGCGGGGACAGCAAGAATTCGCTTTACCGTATCTAGACGACGTAGCGATATTCTCCGCATCCTGGTCTGAGCATATGACACACTTGCGGGCAGTGCTAACCCGCCTGCGCGAAGCGGGCTTGACAGTCAAGGCTCCTAAGTGCCAGTTAGCACAGGCCGAGGTTGTCTACCTCGGTCACGTGATTGGTCAGGGTCGTCGCCGCCCCTCTGAAATAAAAGTGGCCGCTGTGCGAGACTTTCCGCAACCGCGCACCAAGACCGATATTCGGTCGTTCTTGGGTGTCGCCGGCTACTATCAGAGGTACATCCCTAGGTACTCTGATATCGCGGCTCCCCTGACGGATGCTCTAAGAAAGACAGAGCCTCAAACAGTCGTCTGGGACGAGACAAAGGAAAGAGCTTTTAGCGCCCTAAAGAGTGCCCTAACAAGCCAGCCTGTGCTACGATCGCCAGACTATACAAAAGGGTTCATTGTTCAGTGCGATGCTAGTGAGCGAGGCATGGGCGTTGTACTGTGCCAACGGGAAAATGGAGAAGTAGAACACCCCGTCCTGTATGCTAGTCGTAAGCTGACCAGTCGTGAGCAGGCGTATAGCGCCACCGAGAAAGAGTGTGCGTGTCTCGTGTGGGCCGTTCAGAAATTGTCATGCTATCTAGCCGGCTCGAGGTTTATCATTGAGACGGATCACTGCCCTCTCCAATGGCTGCAGACCATCTCTCCCAAAAATGGCCGCCTCCTGCGCTGGAGCCTCGCTTTACAACAATATTCCTTTGAGGTGCGTTACAAAAAGGGGAGTCTCAACGGTAACGCCGATGGCTTAAGTCGAAGCCCCTAACGTAGGAATCAGCCTCAAAATTGTTTGTTACTGATGTTTTTTTTCCTGAGGCAGGATTTTTTTTAACATATTGCTTTTGTTTAGTGTTTCAAAGTGATGATATGCTTTCTAGTGCAAGTTTTCAATTTGTGGACGCGTTCTGAGTGATGCTAGACTACTGTAAGGAACTAGGCAGTGGTATAAAAAGGGGAAAGAGCCTGGCAGGGCTTAGTGAGGGTTGTGCCGTGCTTGCTGACTGAGCGGTTGAGTTTCAGCGTAGTTCTAACGCTTACCGGGAACGAGAACAAAAATTTGAACTCTCCCGAAGTCACTTTGCAGTGTCCCGTGCGAACCTGAACAAGAGAACGAGGCCTTCTCTGTGCGCTGCGCTCAAGAAACGTCGAGGGACGCCCGACTTCGGTTATGAGCATCATCGAGCGACATCCCTCCGGACAGCGGATGCAGTCCCCTGTCCATCGGGATCTCCTTCCCCCGGCGGGGCGGTCTGTTGCGTTTCGCCTGCGACACGTGGTTTTGCCGGCGCGACTGCGGCGGGGCGGCAGACATTTTTGGCCCGATCGTCGTCGCCGCAACGCTCATCGCCAGGTGTTTCCAAGCGCGACTGCGGCGATGCGGCCGCATAGGGATCATCCTCGCATTCCAGTCATTGTGCCCGAAACAGGCGATGCCAAAGCAGGGACCATCCTCTCATTCCAGTCATTGTGCCCGAAACAGGCGATGCCAAAGCAGGGACCATCCTCTCATTACAGTCATTGTGCCCGACCGGCAGCGCTACAACAGGGTGCTACGAGATCGTGCTCGACAGGGTGCTACGAGATCGTGCTCGTCATGGTGCTACGGCATCGCTACGACAGTGTGCGTCACCATTAGCCCATTGTACATTCACGTGCTCGTCTTTTGAGGGGTTCCTTCTTGCCCTCAACTGCGAGAGTATAAAAACAGCTGCCCCCGGACGCAAAAGGGAGGGCTCCGATTTCTTCTGTTGAGTGAAGTGCTCTCCCGTCTCTCTACTTCGGTCAACCTGACCGCCAACTCTTTGCGATGTTAAAATAAACAAGTTGTTTTGTTGTTACCAGTCGACTCATGCTTTGCCGGGACCTTCGGATGCTTCCAGTTGTACCCCAGGCCGCCAGGCCAACGCTACCCTTGGGGCTTGCGACCCAGGTACAACCACGGGCGTCAGCGCCGAGTTCCCAACAGATCGTACCAGCAGTCCGATTCAAACAGTAGTCATGCGTAATTGGAATAGTTTCTGATGTTGATGTACATCGTGGCAACCCTATACAAACCCTAAGCGCGTGGACCTGAGCACTTTCGAGTGCACGGATGTTAGTTCTGCAGGCATTGGTCAGCACTGCCAAGCTGTACCTCAGATACCAGAGAAACAGCGTCCGGTAGAGTTGCATCATCACGTGTACTGAAATACCTCAGGTTTTTTCTCCAAGAAACTTGAAAAGATGAGAAATGCCTGTCAGGTGCTTCTTTAGGGAGGCCACATGAGGACTCCAGCATAGGTGACGGTTGATGATTACACCCAAAAGATCTGTGCGTCCTGACATAAGAGAGATATGGCGTAGGAAGTCATTGGTTTCTGGCTAAACACGACTAATGCACATTTTTCTGGGGAAATCTTGAGGCCTTGTTCGCTAAGGTATGTCGTTATCAACGTTGTAGATTTTTAAAGCCTTGCACGCACTTGAGGACGCGTCACGCCAGATGCCCAGACGTAAATGTCATCAGCATAGATTGACAACTTCGCCGTATTTAGTAGGCGTTCTACGAGACCAATGAGAACAAGATTGAAGACTGTGGGGCTCAAGACACCACCCTGCGGAACACCGCGGTGGGTGTAGTTTAAAGAAGCCGGGCCGTCTTCCGCATTTACAAAGAAAGACCGCATGTGTAAATAACTGTGTTTCCAACGATAGAGTCGATCGCCCAGACCAACAATTTCCGAAGCCTCAAATAACACCTCATGAAGAAAATTGTCACGTGCTCCTTTGATATCGAGGAACATGGCGACAGATAGTCGCTTACATGCCTTTTAATGTTTAACGTATGTAAGCAAATCGATGACGTGGTCAATGGAGCATCGGTGACGTTGAAAGCCAGCCATCGCGTCTGGGTAAACTTCATAGTGTTCAAGGTATCATTCAAATCTGGCGAGGATCATTCCTTCCATCACCTTCCCAACGCGACTAGCCAGTGCGATTCGGCGGTATGAAGTAATTTCTACAGGAGACTTGCCAGGTTTGAGGAGCGGTACCAGGCGGCTGGTGTTCCATTCTTGAGGAACGTTTCAATCCTGCCAGAACTCATTGCAGATGTGCAGCAGTGCACTTCGCACCTGTTCACCGAAGTGACATAATATACGGTAATATATAACATCTGGACAAGGTGATGACGATTCAATACATAAGACAAGTGCCGCGTCGTGCTGTTTAGGGGTGAAAGGCAGATCCATGCGTAAATCGCGTATTTCCGGAACGTAGTTGAATGTCAGTGAACTTGTACCGGTTGACTGACCTGCGATCATAGCACAGAAATCTTCCGCTACATCGAGGTCTTGTCGGCGTTGGGAGAGCGCTATAGGGCTTTGAATAGGAAGCGTTGTTCCGGAACAGAACCTAAGTCCCTCACAATTCTCCATATTTGAAATTGTGGTTAACAAGGATAAACGGACTCACAATATTTCTTCCATCGCTCGGACCCCAGTTCATATATGCGACGTTGTATATTTTTTTGGGTAAGCCGGGATGTACTTAGATCATGAATCGATTTCGTGCGTCGGTATATTCCTTCGGCTCGACGACGAATTGCGCGAAGTCCCTCCAATTCCAGGTCGAATTGAGAGTACATAGGTGAACACATGAGCGTGCGCATACCTGCTTGTATCGCTTCTTTAGTAGCTTTTTACAGTCCAGAGGGGAGACCTTTCTGACAAGCTTCCTCCAGTAGGTTTATAAACACAGTCCAATATATACTCTTCGTAGTGTGTTAGGCGAATGAGTCTTATGGTATCTTCGACTGGTCGCCTCCGTCCCCCCGGGCAAATCCGGCGTTCTCCGAACTCAGAGATAGAGGACAAGCGCGCAAGCCGAACATGTAACTCGCTCTCGGAGGAGGGAATGGCAGATGTGAAACCACATTACTGCCAACGTCCGATGTTTCGCCCATTCAAAGCTACCGGCGCTGCCGGGAAAACCGGCGGACGCGCCGGTGGGACGAGCGTTCGTCGAGACGTCAGCATGCAGTGGCTTAGGTTGCCTAGGTTACGGTGGACCGTCGCCAACAGCAGCGACGTTGCACTGTGATGACGTTGCGGGAAACGCTTCAATCTCGACGACTGCTCCAACGACAAGGCTCGGAGCGCTTCAGAGCGCTCGAAGATGGAGGAGAGCGACCGAGAAGAACCAGCCGAACGCAGGGCCCGCACCCTCTTTCAACCAGCCGAGAACAACGCCGCTCGCGAGAGCACTCTAAAGCGCTCAGAAACGACCAGCTGAAGATGCCATTAGATATTCCGCTGATCTTCAGGTAAGTAGGGATGTTAACGCTCTCATGTGTCTCGATGTGCAAAAACTACTAAACGCGCATGGCAGAGCGAAGCGATACAAAGGTCAAGTTCTGCCGATTTTTCTTCGTCTTACCCAAAATTTTGTCTATGCCTGATTTCACAATTCGTTAGTTGATGGCTAAATTTTATGCATATGTGTTCGGTATGTTAGGCTAAGAGAATATCGGCATGAATACGTGATGTGACATCACAACTATTGGGGAATACTAACTTCCACCAATTTGTTTTTGTTTCATTACAACAGAACTGACCGTCTATCTCGCGCGAGGGATTGCTTATATCTTCTGTAGATTCTGTGAACTCTGCTTTAAATTCTAAACTCTTTCGCGATGACTTTTGCTGGTTTCTGAATCATCCCCCAGAAGTGGACAACAGTGCATGGGTTGAGAAAGCATTGCACGCTTACAAATCATGCGAGATACTGACATTTTTACGTTCAGCTAGCACTAAGTGCGCATTAAGACAGACGTCTCAAAGACATTCTATTGCATGAGCGACCCTGGAAACGTGACCATGGCAAGCAACATGTAGCTCTTGGCTATGCGTCTCAAGCCGAAGGCGTAGGGAAGATGTTACATTTGTTTCCCCAGTGGTCAAAGCGCACATTTTAAATATTTTAGCCACACGAGCACTATTCGTAAGCCGCACTGTGCTATGGTCCCAGCCACTATAGAGATGCCGCCAACATCGACACCTCGCCGCCTACATTAATCTTTCACTTTTGAGTTGCTCCCGATTGAGAATCTGCATGGGGTGGAAAATTTTGAATTTAAAATGTTTTGCAAGAATAGTGTGTCCATACTGCGTAATAATATATGCGCGAAAGTAGATATAATATCAACTGCCATAAACGAACAATTTTTCTACGTAATGTAACGTGAGCTAAACAAAACCAAAATAATAGTGACACGGCGGCTGCTAAGTACTGACAATCCGGCGAACAATTATCTTAGAAAAGCTACCTGATCACTTTTCCGACCATTTTCAACAGCTTGTTTTATTAAGTGTTATTTTTCCTGCGGCGTGTTAATTTTCCACTTCATACGAAAGCATCAAGAACAGACCAGATCCCTCGGCGTTACTCTATAAATTATTAATTTCAAGAGATACGTTCACACAATGATAGGAAAGCGACAAGAACGGCAGTCTTTTAAAGACGGAAGTTCTGTTTTCTTCGAACCGCTGGGTAAACATTTCAACAAAGGAATAAATAAGGCTACAGTTTGTTCTACAGGTATTCAGCTCTTCAAGCCTCTAGCAAGATTTTCGAGAAAGCGCGAGCTTTTCATTATTATTTTTTATAGCATTTACGCCGACGTTTCGGTGTTGCTGTTGTGTTTTATGTGTTTATCAGAGACTAAGTTGCTGCCATTGTTTTGTCGCACGGGGTTCGACGGAAGACACGCAACAAAATAAAGAATGTGCATCGACGGGAACAGCGGTCTCGAAGAGTTCTGAAAATTAGGAGAGAGAGAGAGAAAGAGAGAGAGAAGACAGGAAAGGCAGGGAAGTTAACCAGACGCGCGTCCGGTTTTCTACCCTGCACTGGGGGAAGGGGGTATGGGGATGAAGAGAGAGAGAGAGCACAGTTTCGCGCACAGTGGAAGGTTCGCACCGAGTCTAGACACGGTTTCCAAGACATGTCGACTTGACGTATTTCAAGAGCGCTTTCGTGGCTTTCTGTGACATCGACGCGTACGGCCAGGGTCCAAGGATCTTCATTACGAAAAATGGTCTAGAGTCCAGCTGGTTCTGTGCTGTCCGGAGAACTTCGCGTACGACGTCGTATTGGGGACAGATACATAGGATGTGTTCAACCGTTTCTGTGGTTCCGCAAGAGTCGCACATGGGCGTATTCCCCATTCCAATGCCGAACGAGTAAGAATTAGTAAATCAACAACAACGTCAACAGCGGCAGAGCTTGTTGCCCTGCGTGCTGCTGCCGAATATTCAAATGTCTCCTGCAAGGGGCACCTCAAAAATGGGTCATTTTTTGCGACTCTAAGGCAGCACCTCAGAGTCTGCATTTTGCCCTATATTATAGGACTCATGAGCAGTTGACGTATGAAATAAGAGAAGATTACCATCAAGCTATTGCTAGAGGGCATGAAATTATATTCCAGTGGCTACCTGGACATACCGGCATTGCTGGTAATGACTTCGCCGACGAAGCCACCCGGTCTGCCCATTATTTGGATCCGACTGCTGGTACGATCTGTTGGGAACTCGGCGCTGACGCCCGTGGTTGTACCTGGGTCGCAAGCCCCAAGGGTAGCGTTGGCCTGGCGGCCTGGGGTACAACTGCAAGCATCCGAAGGTCCCGGCAAAGCATGAGTCGACAGGTAACAACGAAACAACTTGTTTATTTTAACATCGCAAAGAGTTGGCGGTCAGGTTTGACCGAAGTAGAGAGACGGGAGAGCACTTCACTCAACGGAAGAAATCGGAGCCCTCCTCTGGCGTCCGGGGGCAGCTGTTTTTATACTCTCGCAGTTGAGGGCAAGAAGGAACCCCTCAAAAGACGAGCACGTGAATGTACAATGGGCTAATGGTGACGCACACTGTCGTAGCGACGCCGTAGCACCATGTCGTGGCGCTGCGCACGATCTCGTAGCACCTGGTCGTGGCGCTGCGCAGCACACTGTCGTGGCGCTGCCGGTCGGACACAATGACTGTAACGAGAAGATGGTCCCTGCTTTGGCATCGCCTGTTTCGGGCACAATGACTGGAACGAGATCCCTGCTTTGGCATCGCCTGTTTCGGGCCCAATAACTGGAATGAGATCCCTGCTTTGGCATCGCCTGTTTCGGGCACAAGGACTGGAACGAAATCCCTAGGCGGTCGCATCGCCGCAGACGCGCCTGGAAACACCTGGCGATGAGTGTTGCGGTGACGACGATCGGGCCAAAATGTCCGCCGCCCCGCCGCCGTCGCGCCGGCAAAACCACGTGTCGCAGGCGAAACGCAACAGACCGCCCCGCCGGGGAAAGGAGATCCCGATGGACAGGGGACTGCATCCGCTGTCCGGAGGGATGTCGCTCGATGATGCTCATAACCGAAGTCGGGCGTCCCTTGACGTTTCTTGAGCGCAGCGCACAGAGAAGGCCTCGTTCTCTCGTTCAGGTTCGCACGGGACACTGCAAAGTGACTTCGGGAGAGTTCACATTTTTGTTCTCGTTCCCGGCAAGCGTTAGAACTACGCTGAAAACTCAACCGCTCAGTCAGCAAGCACGGCACAACCCTCACTAAGCCCTGCCAGGCTCTTTCCCCTTTTTATACCACTGCCTAGTTCCTTACAGTAGTCTAGCATCACTCAGAACGCGTCCACAAATTGAAAAATTGCACTAGAAAGCATATCATCACTTTGAAACACTAAACAAAAGCAATATGTTAAAAAAAATCCTGCCTCAGGAAGAAAAACATCAGTAACAAACAATTTTGAGGCTGATTCCTACGTTAGGGGCTTCGACTTAAGCCATCGGCGTTACCGTTGAGACTCCCCTTTTTGTAACGCACCTCAAAAGAATATTGTTGTAAAGCGAGGCTCCAGCGCAGGAGGCGGCCATTTTTGGGAGAGATGGTCTGCAGCCATTGGAGAGGGCAGCGATCCGTCTCAATGATAAACCTCGAGCCGGCTAGATAGCATGACAATTTCTGAACGGCCCACACGAGACATGCACACTCTTTCTCGGTGGCGCTATACGCCTGCTCACGACTGGTCAGCTTACGACTAGCATACAGGACGGGGTGTTCTACTTCTCCATTTTCCCGTTGGCACAGTACAACGCCCATGCCTCGCTCACTAGCATCGCACTGAACAATGAACCCTTTTGTATAGTCTGGCGATCGTAGCACAGGCTGGCTTGTTAGGGCACTCTTTAGGGCGCTAAAAGCTCTTTCCTTTGTCTCGTCCCAGACGACTGTTTGAGGCTCTGTCTTTCTTAGAGCATCCGTCAGGGGAGCCGCGATATCAGAGTACCTAGGGATGTACCTCTGATAGTAGCCGGCGACACCTAAGAACGACCGAATATCGGTCTTTGTGCGCGGTTGCGGAAAGTCTCGCACAGCGGCCACTTTTATTTCAGAGGGGCGGCGACGACCCTGACCAATCACGTGACCGAGGTAGACAACCTCGGCCTGTGCTAACTGGCACTTAGGAGCCTTTACTGTCAAGCCTGCTTCGCGCAGGCGGGTTAGCACTGCCCGCAAGTGTGTCATATGCTCAGACCAGGATGCGGAGAATATCGCTACGTCGTCTAGATACGGTAAAGCGAATTCTTGCTGTCCCCGCAACACTTTATCCATGAGACTTGAAAAACAGTATGGCGCGTTCTTCAAACCAAAACTCAACACTTTAGGACGGAATGTTCCCATTGGTGAAATGAACGCCGCATACCTACTAGCCTCTTCTGTAAGTGGAACCTGCCAATAACCCCTGACAAGATCTAGGGTGGAAATAAACTGAGCGCTACTAACTTTCTCAAGGCGCTCCTCGATGTTAGGGATCGGATAAATTTGATCCTTAGTGATGGAATTAAGCCTGCGGTAGTCGACGCAAGGACGAGGTTCCTTGCCCGGTACCTCAACTAAAATCAAAGGGGAGGTATAATCACTCTCACCTGCCTCAATAACACCGAGCTGTAGCATTTTCTTTACCTCAGCCTCCATAATATCGCTCTGGCGGGGTGACACCCGATACGCCTTGGATCGTACTGGCTCTGTGGAGGTAAGTTCTATATCATGAGTAAGTACAGAAGTCCTACCAGGCCTCTCAGAGAACAGACCTTGAAACTCTTGTAATAGCTGGTGTAGTTCGGTTTTCTGCTCAGGCGACAGCGGTGCTTTACTGATAAGGTCACTAATGACTTGACCGGTGTCTTCCCTGTTCGTCACTGAGCCTAGTCCCGGAAGCTCGACCGGAAGCTCTTCAGGAACGTTTACCATCATGCACACCACTGCTTCCCTTTGTCTATAAGGTTTGAGCAGATTACAGTGGTAAACTTGCTGTGCTTTCCGCTTTCCTGGCAGACTTACCACGTAGTTAACGTCCGACAGTTTCTGAACAATTCGCGCTGGGCCCTCCCACTGCACGTCTAGTTTGTTGTTTAGCGATGTGCGCAATATCATGACCTCATCGCCAACCTCAAAACGACGGGCCCTGGCTGTCCGATCATAATAAACCTTGGCCCTCTGCTGGGCCTTTGTCATTGCTTCACCTGACAACTCCTGTGCCCTTCTTAAGCGTTCGAGGAGCTTAAGCACGTACTCCACCACGACTGGGTCGTCGCCCCTACCTTCCCATGATTCTCGAAGCATGCGAAGCGGAGATCGAAGCGAGCGACCGTACACCAGTTCAGCTGGCGAAAACCCCGTAGCCGCATGCGGCGCGGTCCTTAAAGCAAACATCACCCCAGGCAGACACAGCTCCCAGTCAGTTTGATGTTCAAAACACAAGGCTCTCAACACGCGCTTCATGACGGAGTGGAGCTTCTCAACGGAATTCGACTGTGGGTGGTACACTGAGCTGTGTAGCAGCTTTACCCCACACCTTTCGAGAAAAGTTGTCGTCAAAGCGCTAGTAAACACTGTGCCCTGATCTGATTGAATTTCTGCAGGAAAACCAACTCGCGCAAATATGGACAGTAGTGCATTAACTATCTCAACTGAGCTGAGTTCTTTAAGCGGCACTGCTTCAGGGAACTTTGTCGCTGGGCAGATCACAGTCAAAATGTGTCTGTACCCCGTGGCTGTTACCGGCAGAGGTCCCACTGTATCAATAACGAGCCGTCTAAAAGGCTCCGTAATGATAGGTACCAATTTCAACGGCGCCCTCGATTTGTCCCCTGGTTTGCCCACCCGCTGACAAGTGTCACATGTCCTCACGAAATGGTCTGCGTCCCGAAAACACCCTGGCCAATAGTACTCTTGCAAGAGACGGTCCTTAGTTTTCTTAACTCCTAGGTGTCCGGACCACGAACCCCCGTGTGACAAGCGCAACAGATCCTGACGATAGCATTGAGGCACGATCAGCTGATCGAACTCCACTCCTCGGCGGTCTAGATACTTCCGGTACAGGACTCCCCCTCTTTCCACAAAACGCGCAGTTTTCCTGGCGATACCTTCTTTGACATTGCAGCGCACGTTTTCCAGGCTGCCATCCTTTTTTTGCTCGGCTATCAAAGCCGTCCGGCTGACTTTTAGCAACCTATCAAGTCCGTCTGACGTAGGCGCGATGAGCAAATCAGTAGATAGCTCTTCTAACTTTCCCGCGTCGGGCGTTTCCTCTCCAGTATCTGGCGCCTTTAACGTTACAGACTCAAGTTTATTCAGTTCGGGCGTGCTCTGAATATCAGCTTGCTGCGCCTCTGACCCTTTTTCGTTGTTTGATAACGTCGGCCCCGCAACTACCGCCTTTGCAGCGAGCTCCCGAACCTTCGATCTGGTTAAGGCCTGAACACTAGCTTCACCAAACAAAAGCCCCTTCTCGCGCAGGAGGTGATCGGACCTGTTTGAAAATAGGTACGGGTACTGGGGTGGCAGCATAGATGACACTGCCGCCTCCGTCTCAAGCGCTCCGAAAGGTCCTTCAATAAGCACTTTTGCTACCGGCAGACACACGCTATGAGCTTCCACGGCTTGCTTGATCCATGCGCACTCGCCCGTGAACATATGGGGTTCTACGTAAGACGGGTGAACTACATCCATCGTAGCTGCGGAATCGCGAAGCACTCGGCACTCTTTCCCGTTTACGAGGAGGTCTCGCATGTAAGGCTCAAGAAGCTTCATGTTCTCGTCAGTGCTGCCTATTGAAAAAAACACAACTTTTGGTGTTGTTTCCGGACACTGCGCCGAAAAGTGACCCGGCTTCTGGCACGTATAACAAACGCCCGCTCGCCTCATCTCGAACCGCTTTCTGCGTTCGGCTTCGGCTGCCGTCTCTTTACGTTTGGTCGGATTGCTTTCACTCGCATCCTCACTACGCGTGTCCCCCTTAAATCTCATGGGCGTGAACCTTGGCCTCTCAGACTTGGAGCCAAATTCACCCTTTTGACCGTCCTTAGCTCCGCGAGCTCGACGCGTCACAAACTCCTCGGCTAGCTCAGCGGCTCTAGCCACCGTACTCACGTCTGGCCTATCCAAGACCCAGTATCGCACGTTCTCCGGTAACCGACTATAAAACTGTTCTAGCCCGAAACACTGCAGAACTTTATCGTGGTCACCAAACGCTTTCTCTTCTTTGAGCCACTCCTGCATGTTCGACATAAGCCTATACGCAAACTCTGTATATGACTCACTTTTGCCTTTCTCATTTTCCCGAAACTTCCGACGGAACGCTTCCGCAGACAGCCGGTACTTTTTTAGCAGACTCGATTTTACTTTGTCGAAATCCTCTGCTTCCTCTCTATCCAAGCGAGCGACTACGTCGGCCGCCTCGCCGGGTAACAAAGTGAGCAAGCGCTGTGGCCACGTTTCCCGAGAGAACCCCTGCTTCTCGCACGTTCGCTCAAAGTTAACCAGGAACAAACCAATGTCCTCTCCAAGCTTAAACGGCCGCATCAGGTCAGTCATTTTGAACAATACGCGTTCTCCTGCACCGTGTGCCTGACTTCCATTACGAGCGCGTTCCATCTCTATCTCGAGACGCTTCATTTCCAAAGCGTGTTGACGGTCACGCTCTTCTTTTTTCTCTTGTTGCTCTCGCTCTTTCTGTTCTTTACGTTCGCGCTCTTCTCTTTTTGCAGTCTCCCTCTCTTCAATAGTCTCAAGGCATTCCGACAGCTCGTCATCCTCAGCCTCTAACTCAAGAATAGCCTTTATCAGTTCTGGTTTTCTGAGTTTGTCTGAGACATCCAGACCCAACTCTCTTGCAAGCTCCAACAATTTCGGTTTGCGCAACGACTTCAAATCCATGGCTGCTCTGAATGCTGCTTTCTCTACTGCTTACTATTGTCTTGCCGCAAACTAACCCGGCAGCAACGACAACCACAATTACCAGCTCTGTTTCTGACACTAACAAAAAGCCTGGCAACGCTCAGAAGAAGAAAGTCCCGCACTCACCAAACCTCGCAGGCAGGAATTCCGCGCAGTCGTTCCGCTGCAGGCAACCAGTCGTCACACAGGGCTCGTTGCACTGCTCCCGGATCGTCGTTGAGCTGCTCAGCATACTGTCAACTGCATCTCTTTGCTGCTGGCCTCCGTTGTCGTGATCTCGCCGCTGGCAGACAGTTGTTTGAAGTCGTAGGCGATCTCACCGCTGGCAACCAGATATTTGGATCCGACTGCTGGTACGATCTGTTGGGAACTCGGCGCTGACGCCCGTGGTTGTACCTGGGTCGCAAGCCCCAAGGGTAGCGTTGGCCTGGCGGCCTGGGGTACAACTGCAAGCATCCGAAGGTCCCGGCAAAGCATGAGTCGACAGGTAACAACGAAACAACTTGTTTATTTTAACATCGCAAAGAGTTGGCGGTCAGGTTTGACCGAAGTAGAGAGACGGGAGAGCACTTCACTCAACGGAAGAAATCGGAGCCCTCCTCTGGCGTCCGGGGGCAGCTGTTTTTATACTCTCGCAGTTGAGGGCAAGAAGGAACCCCTCAAAAGACGAGCACGTGAATGTACAATGGGCTAATGGTGACGCACACTGTCGTAGCGACGCCGTAGCACCATGTCGTGGCGCTGCGCACGATCTCGTAGCACCTGGTCGTGGCGCTGCGCAGCACACTGTCGTGGCGCTGCCGGTCGGACACAATGACTGTAACGAGAAGATGGTCCCTGCTTTGGCATCGCCTGTTTCGGGCACAATGACTGGAACGAGATCCCTGCTTTGGCATCGCCTGTTTCGGGCCCAATAACTGGAATGAGATCCCTGCTTTGGCATCGCCTGTTTCGGGCACAAGGACTGGAACGAAATCCCTAGGCGGTCGCATCGCCGCAGACGCGCCTGGAAACACCTGGCGATGAGTGTTGCGGTGACGACGATCGGGCCAAAATGTCCGCCGCCCCGCCGCCGTCGCGCCGGCAAAACCACGTGTCGCAGGCGAAACGCAACACCATCTGGATGCCCGACCAGTTCTAATCCCCTTATCAAGAACCGACGCTGCAAGAAAGCTTCATATTGTGGCTAAAGCTATGACACACAAATATTGGTCCTCTCCCAACCTCCCGAACTGTCATCTTCATAGGCTGGGCTCATCCTCAAAGCTAGAACTGCCATCTAAAATTTCCCGCTCTGAGGCCACAGTATTTTGCAGCCTCGGGCTCAGGGTGAAAATTATGAGTGTTTTAAATGTTTTTCATGAAATAATGGTAAAAGCCCCATGTTTTTTTTTTCTTCTGGTTATTATTCATTAGGTTCGAAATTCTATTTATTTCAATCTCGCTTGATAGGCCTCCACGTCGTAGATGTTGTTTTCATTTAGCCATCACCATCGCCTAACTTGAATCAGTGAATAATTCGTACCCTCAGCGCGCCGAACGAAGCATTGCTCAAATGAAAAGTACATAAGCCATGCATGCGAGCCTTTAAACTTCCGACGGCGCCCTCAACGTTCAACGTCGCACCGTGGACTGAAAATCCAGCACTTCCCATGCTTACTTAAAGAGTAGCCCAGACGACCTATCATTGAGTAAGAAAAATACATAGCGGAAAAAAAATATAAGGGTAACATAAAGGCTAAGATGGAGTCAATCAAGAGTGCGGCCAACTGAAAGCGACCAGTCTCGCGCACGAACGTAAACCAGGTTCGGCGTGAATGCCATTACCGTCTATTATTGGGGTTCATCGTCTCCACATCAACATAGATGCGAGCTCGGATCGCGCAGCCACTGAGAGAGGGAACCCACATGCGCGCACGCCACAACACCCCACGATAAAGGACCGCGAGCCCCTTTAATCCCGGAGCTCACCGCGGGTGTGCTAATCCGCGCGCAGGAAAGCCCCCGTATAGACGGCACCTCCGGGCGTGGCCAACAAAAGGCGGCTTCGCCGCAGACACGAGGAGTCCGTGCTACTCGGCGTCTCAGCTGCGGAACGACACTTGCAGACAAAGGGAGCGGAGAGCCCAACGCGCGACTGGGGCCTCGCCACAGCCCGGAACGTGGGCCCCGGCTCGCTTTATTTCTTTCGCTGCCCCGCGTGTATGCGAGATCGACACCGCCACTCCGCGCCTAAGAGGGTCGCTTGTTCGTTTTCGCACTTCGGGCCAACGAACAACTTGTAATCCCCGGATGAGGCGAGCAGACGGGACGCCAAGGGCCCGAAGGAGCGCACGCGGGATGTTGTGTTCAGAGTGGATTTACACGTGGAACTCACGCTGCGTCGACTTCCACCGTCGAGCCTCTCTTTCGTATGCGCACTCACCGCTGCTTCCTTCTTTTTTCCCCACTCTCGCTCCCGCCCCAGCTCTCTTGTGTGGTGAGTGCTCTCGGTGCCGAATGGTCCTCTTTGGGTGCGAACGATACCAGCAGATGTTTCCCTCCTGCGGGACGGATCCCCACGCGCTTTGTATACCACGTTCTCGCGAGCGCACGCGGCGAGCATACCTGTAAGTGGCGATGTAAGGGCACTTCGGAGCGAAGCCGCATTGTGTGTTTTTATAGCACACCCCCCTTTATGCGTGGTAGCCGTAACCGCATCCGCTTTCATCGTCTATCCCTATGAGTCACGTCATGCTGGCCATCCGCAGCGTTCTGTAGAAGAAGGCACCGAATTGACAGCGAATGAGCAGGGAAGCAATCCCTTGAAAACATTCCGAAGAGAGTGCGATATATCTGTAGTAGCCAGCATTTTAAGACAACGAATGCGGTTCGCAAGAAGATCTTCTTTATGAGTGATATGTTAACAAACCCGCACTTCTAACGAACACCGGCTTGCCCGGCACATTTGAACGAACGTCGCCGTTTTACAATAGCGTAAGAACTGCTAGCGCACTGCCTATATGAGATTTCATTTTATCTTCTGTTCTGATCATACCATATACGATCAAACTTATACGTACCGCAGAAGATGAAATTCTGCTTAGAGGTAAGAATTAAAGCAGGAAATTTCAGGAAGGGAGAAAGAGCAAATGAGTGAGTGAGTTTAGTGAAACGTATTGCATGAATTTCACCGCGACAACGTCAACTTTGTTACATAAACGTTTATTTTTTTATTATTATTTCAAATCTTCTTTCTTCAGAATTGTTTCTCCTCATAACAATGTACAATGAGTTCTCCTCAACTTAAGTTTTAATTTTTGGCTAAGCCGCAACGACGCAGCATATTTGGCTATCATTGTCCACTAGCATAATGTCGTCCCACGAAGGCCTCACGTTATGGTAATTACGGGCACAATAACGTAAAGCTACTCTAAAATTTTCTATTCCACTTTTGCAATCAGCCCTCAACGATTCGTCAAACATTTTTTCAGACCCCCCTCACTTCGCTTGACTGTCACGCGATGTCAGGAAAACCGCGAAAACTCCTCATCGGATGTGACGTGTACACACTGATTATGCATGATTAGATCAAACAAAAAAGAAATAATGGTTTCCGATTCTACACCTTTTCGCCATCAGCCCTCTGCAATTGATCAAAAGCTTTAGGAATGCGCACGCTTCGCCTATCTGTCATGCGACGTCACAAAATCACGAAAACTCATCGCATTAAGCTGACGTGCAGACATTAGGATAGCGTTAATATGCCGAACAAAACTGATTTTTTTTAATAGCCGGAGACTGCCCCGTTCTAAATAAATAGAATATGGCTGCCCACCGATCACTCTGGCACTGCCTATCAAAGCTGCCGGGGAGAATGGATTCATTTGCGTGCAATAAAATTTTTCTGTGTGGCAATACAACGTTGCCGAGCCATTTCACCACGTGCACACGACATAGCTCTGCCAAATTGTCTTCGCTGAAGATCCATTCTATCTGCATTTTAACCCTTCCGTTGCACGTCGCCGCGATTTTCTACCAGACACGGAAAGCGAAGCAGGAGGCGGGCCAATCGCACACGCCTGTACCACCCTCCTCAGCAGGTTATCTACTTTCATTGGGCTAGCCCGACCCCATTAAATCCCTCTCAATTTCTGTGTGCTCCTCGCCTCTCGTCAGCCAATCAGACAAGAAAAACCTGTCAAGTAAGGCAATGCTATTCGCTTTGAAAGCAAACAAAAGTGAACTCCTATAAACGGAAACAGAAATAAAAACATATTAGAATAATTTTACTTCATGGGGCCCCCTATTCCGATCTCTTTTTATTTCAATCTCCGTGCGTCAAATTTACGTGGCCGCGACGCAAGCATCCGGCGGTGAGCCGCGGCGTTGTTCGAACAACCCAATCAAACGCTCTCCTCGTTTACAGGAGGTCACTTGTGTATAGTTTCAAAGCAAATAGCAGTGTTTACCTTGACTGGCTTTTCCAATCTGATTGGCTGACGAGACGCGAGGAGTACGGAGAAGAAGAAAGGGTTTCAGTGGGGCCGAGCTAGCGCAGGCAACGTAAGATGGCCGGGTGACAAAGGTAGTGCCGGCGCCTTATTTTCCGTGGCGGCTCGAAAATAGCGGCGGCGCGCCATGGAAGGTTAAAAATCTCGCTAAAACGGATCCTCAGCGAAGACGAGTTGACGGAACGATGTCGTATACATAGACGAAATGTCCGACAGCGTTATTTCTGCTGCGCAATCTTTTTTTTTTTATTATACGCAAGTAAATCTTTCTCCCCGGCAGCTGCGAGTAGCCAGTGCCAGAGCGATCGGCGGGCAGCCAGCTTCTATTTCTTTCGGAACGGCGCCGCCTCCGGCTATTCTGAAAAACAAAAAATCTGTTTTGATGTGAATAAATGCATCTTTAATGCGTACATGTTCTTTCGACATGGTGATTTCTCGCGGCTTTGTGACGCCGCGTGACGGACAAGCGAAGGGGACGCAGCGCAGAAAAGATCTCGACGAATAGCGATGGGCTAATGGCGAAAAATGGTAGAATCGGAAATAACTATTTTTCTTCCCTTCCGTTTAATCATGCATAACCAGTGTGTGCACGTCAGGTCAGTGGAAAGCTTTAGTGGTTTTCGTGATGTCGCGTGACATACAGGTGAAGTGGGTGTGGCCTGAAACATTTTTTTTACCAATCGTAGAGGGCTGACTGTAGAAGTGTAATAGAAACAACTTGTACTGGCTTCACGTCCTAGCAGCGCCCTAGGTGCTTAATATGCCCTTCTTAAGCTTGAGCACTTGCTGTTATAATGTCCATTCTTTCATAGTTCTCGCTATGTGCTGCTGAGCAAGTTCCAATAACTCAAGCTCGCACCAACCGCACTTCATGATATCTTGTTTCCAAAATGTCGTGTTTCAACTCGATATGATACTCACAAAGCTCTGCTATAATTCTTGTCAACCACATGATTAACTATTGTCTGTAATGCCCGTACTGAGCATCTGACTGCGTGATGTCATGTGTTGTGCTTTCCTTCTTCTTTTCCCCTTTCCTTGGCTACTTCCTCTTCTCATTCTCTTTGTGATGTTTGTATTTTGTATATGTTTACAATAATAATAGTAATAATACTACTACTACTACTACTAATAATAATAATAATAATAATAACAACAACAAACGTTTGCTGTCACTTCCGAGACAAAAATAAATGTGCCATAGGATTACCATAGACACTGATGATTATGCTAATAAAATTGCAGTGACAGTAGTGCCCTCCAAAAACCGCCGGCCGATGTTCTCAACTTTGCGAAAGACTCCTCTAACGCTGTGCAATTTTCCCTAAAACCCCACGGCAACGAAAGCGGTGGTGCCATTACGACGACAACAAGAACGATGATGACGACGACGATACAGCATGATCACAACGAAAACGACGACGACGGTGACATGACGACGGCAATGACATCACGATGACACGTAAATGACAACGACAAAGACGACGAACAGACTACGACATGACGACCGGCTGGCACAATGACCCAAGCGCTAAAGCAGTGAATTATTGAATGTACTCGGTATTCGCATGGAACGACGAATTCCGTAGCGTAAGGGACGAATAGACCCAACAGCATTTTGAGCATTTTAAAGCAACGGTGAACGCTTTACTCAGAAAAGCAATAGACTGACAACATACCAAGAAACCACTCAACACTATAGACTCAACCGCTGAACACTAACGAAGCTGACGAAGACAACACTCAGATTGTTGCAAACCGACACGTTCCCGCACCCAAGGAGGTTTCATCTCATGTTCCCTACTCAACATGACCAACGATGTAAATACCGCGAACAGCTCCGTCAGATTGTCATACATTGCAAACAAAATTCAGTCTTGCTACCTCTAACCAGCCCCGCCCCCAAGGACAATGGGAATAATCCCGCCTCTCGGACCAAATCATGTTGGTTGAGCAGGCAGTCGGAGCCAAGAAGGCACATGGATTCCTGTGAAGAGGGAACCACTCCGGCAAATCAATCCATCCTCATGCTCATTAAACATGTTTTCTCTCTCTCTCACAAAAGCACTGGGTATATAGCAGTATCACTGTTATGTTTCATGCGAAGCTTTTGCATGCGCCCTTGTACACTGACCGGGGCTTTCGCATTGCACGTCGCAGCTGCCAACCAGCTTTGATGAACCCATCATCAGTCGTCCTCCATCCGCGATAAACATGGAGTTTATAGGAGTTTACTGTATGGCCTTATTGCGTGATAACGCCGCCTATAGAAGTGGCAGCTGACCCACCGCGGTTGCTTAGCGGTTATGGTATTGCGTTGTTAAGAGGAAGCTTTAGCTCGGGCCCAACTCCGACGCGGCCTATTCAGATACATGTAAAACGCAAAAACGTTTTTCTGAGATAACGCCTGGACCGATATTAATGAAATTTGTTGAATTTGAGAGATAGCTAAATTCTAGTGACTGTTGGAAGCGGAATTTAGATTTAGGGCTTGAATTTTGTTAAAAACATTTTCAAATACTCGACGGTTTGAAAAAAATAGAAGCACAAAGTTTACAAATTCATAGTTCTGCATCAAGAACAGATATCGCGGTTCTGTAAACGCCATCCATTAGATCATTCCAAGCGGACAAATTCGATGTCATTTTACATCTTACGTGAATTTCTTACGTTGTTTACAAAGGTTCTGCAAAAGCTGTATTTCCATATTACTAAATTTTTTTATATTAATGTGTAACATATCAATTTTGTTCGCTTTAGATGTACTATTAGATGCAATTCACATAATTGTATTAACGTTTTTCGTTGTTGAGTTACAGGGTATTTAGATGTATTTAGATCGGAGCAGCCGAGCTAAAGCTTCCTCTTAAGCACGAGGTCGCGGGGTCAAATCCTGCCCGTAGCGGTCGCATTTCAATTGGGCCGGAATGCACAAACGCATGTGCACAGTTGCATTGGGGGCACGTTAAAGATACCAGTCCTGAAGTTCACAATTAATCCGGAGTCCTCAACATACGTAAACACAAACCCCAGAACTTAAGTGATAGGTGGCCGAATTGGCCGCAACTTCGTACTTCCAACGCGCATGGTGAATTATGAACACCACGAAACTGGCCCGCGTTCCTAAAGTATTCCTAGAACAGCGATGTGCTGAGCAGATCGTAAAAAAATTCACCGACGATTGCGATATACTCCCTAATGCGAAAGTTGAGCGTGCTTTCATTTCGAGATATAGTTGCATGGCCCGGACACTCTGTCTCGTGCGGCACGTTGCAAACGGAGCGAAGTGTGGCGCGACCGCCTCGCTAACCTGGAGATCGCGAGAGGCAGCCCGTGGGTGACGCGTGAGCGCGATTAAAAGCAGCCGCCGCAGAATGACCTCCCAGACGACGCGTGCTACTCTGGCACCGCCATCCCGTAGGTATCGTCGCCGCACTACGCTTTTCTTCTCACGCTTTCGCTATACCCTCCTCTTCGCGTCTTTTATTCTTCGCTGGCTCATTCGCTCGGTTACGCCGACGCTCGCCGCAGGAACGGGCGCCAAAGAGCTGCGCTCTAAAAAGAAAAACTTGGTTAATGGCGTCGGTAGGTATATTGTACACGATGTGGAAGTAACGTGTCTGTTCAGAAGTGATCCAATAAGCAGCAAAAAAAAAAAACTTCTTGCGGGAACTAGAGGCCAGGGTCCGCGGGCCAGAAAGGTCGGAACTCGATTCGAAGTGCAGACACGGTATGTGACGGCGGCTGTGAAATCCGTATGGCTGTACGCATGCGGTTTCGTCGTTCCTCGTCCCAAGTTAATATCGACATGACAAGGTCACCACTGTAGCTATGTCTGGGCGAGGCAGAGACGAGAACCGAGATCCGGTGTTGAACGACTTTTACTGAACCTCTGCGATATTGCTCGTGCGCGCGTTCTACGCCACCCTGCTTGTTTTGTTTTTTTTTCATCTTCAGCCACCTACCAGTGGTGACCACTACAAGCTCTTATACTATAGTGCTACTAATAGAAGGGCTAGATAGTGCCTGAAGAGCGTGCCGAGAATGTAGACCATAGTACAGCGCGGCGGCCTATATACGCTCTTTCCAGTAGCGACATATAGCGCTATACGAGTTATTAAACATTCGAGGACCCAAACGACCCCGATCGCGTACCTGGACGCTAGTCGCTGGTGCACGATTCGGTGCGCGCCGGTCGTGCCTGAAAGCGGAGAAGCCGCATGCGGCCTACGAGGGTCCCCGAGTGCGAGAGCCGAGGTCCGCAGCGCTTGACTCCTCCATTAATTCGCCCCTAATTAAAGACGTGGACACGAGATAGCGCGTTCGGGTTCCATGGCACAAACGGGCCCCGCTGCGCAGCATCATTAGTGGCAGCAATCCCACCAATTAAAAACGCGCATCATTATTCTCTCGCTCCGCGACGGGCCATTAATCAGAGCAATCGAACAAAGGCGTGCGCCGTGGCTCGGCCCTCCCTGGCGCACGGGCACAAACATTCTCCGGTACGCGCCGAAAGCGGGCACGCATGGACGCCAGCCATCCGGCCAGCCTGGCGAAACCTCCATCGAACTGCGCCGTCGGCTGACAACTCCAACTCGGCACGCAGCGCATACGCTCTGGACACCGCCGAGGCCCCGCAGGAGCGCGCGCCCCGCGATCACGCTCGGCGCGCGATACTCCGCGGAGCGCGATCAGCCTGTATCAGTTGGTGAAGGGCGATGCATAAACCTGAAGGGACAGCAGTGCGCGGCCGAAGTCATTACACGCGAGGCAGCGTTGTATACGAATGCACCATGCTCGCCACTGCCATTTCTCTCCACCTCTCCCTCCCTCCTCCCCGCAGCTGCCACCCAGGTGAAACGCGGATTTGTATGCATACACGTGCGTGTCGTGCATGCGACCGCGCAAGCTCACGCATGCAAAGCGCGCGCGCGCGCACTCGCTGAACCGGTATTACTCGCCAGCAGCAGCTGTCCGGCCGAGGGCGCCCATGATTAATTGCCCGATCAAACGCGCCCATCTAGAGCGCAGGCCTTCAATTGCTGTCGCTGTACGCGGCGGCGGTCCGCTCCGTGGCTGCGCGCGCTGTGTATCACTACCCGCTTCTCGAGCGAACTGATCAACGACTTCCTGCGTGACCACTCGCCTGCATGTGTTGAAGGAAAAAAGTAATTAGTACCGACTTGATAAATGTGCGGTAAATTTGTCGTCAATCATTTCGAATGGTTCGCGCCGCTTCTCCTTGCCGTCTTGTTTTTGGCGCGCATAGGCAGAGGGAAACCTTCGCTGTCGAATGATATATCAGGATGGGCGTGGAGGCAAGACGAATGTATTGACACGAAGCGTGCCTTGCGCAGTAACGGCGACTATGACCGTTAAAACGGACACTGATTTCCCGAATAATTAAGTGCGCCATTACATGTTCCTGAATGAATAAAACATCAATAATGAGAGAAGTAGAGGTAGAAGCGTGGCAAAAATTTAAAGTATGCCGTTTTGTCGCACCTTAGACCTATAGGAGCAGATATGAGCGAGACTTTGCGCAGGTGGCCATGAAGCATATATATATATATATATATATATATATATATATATATATATATATATATATATATATATATATATATATATATATACTTTATCGTACGCGAACACCACACGCAACTATCTGGTGCACGATTAAAGGCCAACTATACACAATCAGAACTTTGACTGCGCTTTCAGAAGTGTTGGTTCTTATCGTCCGCATGCATTGACACACTAAGAGAAAAAGAAAAACTGATCAGAACACCTGTTGCGTGTAATTACATGGAAAATACGACATGCATATACTCTGTAGCTGGTTTTCAAGTATGGTTCAGCCACAAATGTGTGTGCTGGAGCGTGAATTAGGTCACTGTTACAAAGCGCAAGTGAACCTCTAAGCGCGCAATGACGCATTCCAGTCGATTTCGATTGTTCGCGTTTGAATTTATGTTGATAGTATATGAATTGCCACATGGAAATAGAAGGAACTGATGCTTCGAGGCAGGAAACAGTAAATGGGTGCCGATTGAAGGGTTCTTTCCTGGACAGTGTGCCTCAGCTGCAATGTGATCCAGTATATACTTGTCCTCGACTGTTTTGCCCTTGCCTACACATAGAAAGCAAAAAAATGAATTATCTAAACAAATATATGAAATCAAGTTAAAATGAGGTTTCCTAGCCGGAAATATCTCGAGCAGTACAGAGAGAGATAGCTGTATAACTTGTGCCGTTTACGCATCGGTTCTCGAATAACGTCACGCAATTTGATGCTTCATCGCTGGCTTCTTTGAGTTTGGCCAGAAGAACGGAAAGGAAAAATTAGTTTTGAGAGTGAGCCAATTGCTTAGGTCTACACAACCGTCATTCACGCGATCAAGCCGTCATATTATCGTAGCTCTTATAAAATGCCGGTCCCAAGTCACAGCTTATTCGCCTAGCTGTTCAAACCACTGCGGGCACGCATGTGGTGCCTTTACTGGCAGTTTCTTTGAGATTTGCTACAAAAGATGGGCTTTAGAACGAATGCGCTTGATACAGCGCAGACGCGTTAGATTGGGCGCAAACACGATGAATGCCGTGCGCACACAAGCGCCCCGGGAATATTCGTCGCGGCGGAGTCGACGGCCGCAGGGTTCTCGGCGCAATCGGCAACGGCGGCACGCGCTCCGGGGCCGCGCCTGTCAGGAGCGGAATGCACTGCCAAGTGGACCCATCGACAGCACAGACAGGGCCAAACGACAACGTCGATATTCAGACGGGCGCGCCAGCTGACACCTCATCGAGCGTCCGGCCCCGGTCACGCCATCCGTCCATCGCGCCCCCGCCCGGAGAGCTGCGGCCCTTTTGCAGCGCTCGGGCGCTGTGAATGCACGCGATCGAAGGGGACACTTTCAATGTCCTTGTACACACGTTGTGAGAAAAACCTGTCTCCATCCCCCCTGTTCCCCTCGCACACCGCCACTTTGTTTCTGATTATTTGGCCAGTGTTCGTTGGCTGTCTCTTCTTTTTCATCACACTTGTCTCTCTTTCGTGCTGGAGGCACTTGTTCTTCCTTCTGGTCGATCTTTACACGTGTCAGAGACATTTTAGCGGGAAAGAGAAGTTCTAAATATTGGTTCCTACCCTTAACCACGGCGGTACAGTAATTCACGATGACTTGAGAAATTCGTTTCCCCTTCGTTCTTCCTTTTGTGTTTCAGTGTGTTTACTTATGTAATTCAGTAAATGCTGCGCTCTTACTCGCAATACAGCATGGGGTATGCATCCTATGCAGTATAATTGACACTAAAATTCTTATTCCTGGCATTGCCAACGTACATGTCTGTTCTTTATTAAGTTTGAAGTAAATAAAACACCCAAGTATTTGTATTCCGTAACCATACGTAAGGTAGCGCTATCTATTTCATTCTCGTATGACTCAAATGAACGTTTCCTTGTAAGAGTGAGAATTACACATTTCTTACGTGAAGTGACATCTCCCATCTGATACCCCAAGATGATACCTCAGGGTGATCATTTTTAAGTTTTATGGAATTTTTAAAAATAGCCCGTTGCTGATAATATAATTCTATAGTCCTTGAGCTGGATTGTTCAGAGACGCGGACATTACTTGCACGAGAAATCGAAAAACTTATTCAATTAATTAATAAAGTATCAGTAATTATCTTCTGGATTAATTACTTTACGGCACATATTGCAATTTACTCATTGTAGCCGGTGAGATTACAAGACGTATTCATTTGGAATGAATTTTACAGAATGACGCAAGTTTGGAGATATGCGGCATCAAACTCGCCGTAAGAATGCGCTGTTGTTCCATTTGCTTTTTTAACAAAACACTCTTTTATGCTAAGCGTAGACAGCTGGACTAGTTGGTTGTGAATAGCATTATGAAACGTCGTTCCAGCGCACAAATAAACATGGACGACAGGCGAAAGAGATTTATGCATTCATGCACATTCATGCACTGGAACGTCCATATATTTCTTCCCACACTTTGGGCAATAATATCACGAAAGTGGTGTCATTCTGGAAGTTAATTTCAAATGAAATGCATGCTCACCGGCTGCAATTAGTAAATTGCAATATGGGCCGTAATGTAATTAACTAAGAAGGTAATTATTGAACTTTCGTCAATTAGTTGAATATGTGTTTCAATTTCTCATACTAATAACGTCCACCTCTTCGAATAATCTAGCCCAAGGACAACAATTATGCTATCTGCCACATCCGATTTGTAAAAATTTCATAACGCTTAAAAATGGTCACCCTGAATATCCACATCACTCCAAAGGCTAACAAAATCAAATTCATTGTTTCTAATTATCTGTACGCCACAGAGTCGTCTGCGACCATTGTGAACTGTCTTATCTTCGCGTCTTACACTAATTTTTCGTATTTTGACCCGATATAGTATATGCTTTCAGGAATTTTTTTAATCACACACTGAATAAGCTGAGTTTTCCCAGAGAAATATGCCGTAATCTGTAGCCACCGACTTTTCCTAAAGACTATTGAATTAGGGGTTTCATCGTCCCGAAGAAGCTTACAGGCAGCGAGAGACACAGTGGCAGGTGCCTCTAGATTATCTTGAACGGCCCGGATTCTTCAATGAGCACAAAAAGCATTCCGAAGCATAAACGCTATAGTAACTAGTTACATCACTGTAAGAGCGGCTGCCTCACCACTTCGCATACGGAAAATGGATAGCTGGTATTTCTGGACAATAGCAACAACTATTACAGGCATGCGGACACAAAGCGCCAAGAAGGAGCGCACAGATAAGCGTCGCCTTTTGCGACTTTTCTGAGTGATTTGTTTCCGTGTTGCTATATATTGTCCTCGTGTTGGCTTGTTTCCTTTATTCTTTTTTTCTCTTATTTTTTTTTTCAGAAAGCACATGCCCACTCATTCCGCGTCACGTCGAGCTGCGACATATAGGACACAAGACTGCGCGAAGTTTTTATATAATTCTCAGTTATCGGGTGCGTCTTCTTTCGGGCATTATTGGGAAATAAACCAATCGTCGTCGACACCGCAGAATCTGAGAGTGCACATTATTATTTTTTTTTAGACTTCACACTTTCTTTACCAGTAATGTTCACTACAGGATAAACAGCGTGTTTTCAAAATGGACTGAATATTTATGACGCTGTGCAACTTGGTATAGCATGCTATAATATATGTTATTGTTATACCACAGACTAATTACATGCAGGGACTCCAGACAAGTCTTTCTCTGAGTGCTGCTTGCATCATGTAAGTGCTGGCAATGCACCCCCCCCCCTTCCTCATTCCCACCCACACACTCCCTTTCGCACACGAAAAGCAATGGTGCCGGAAAATAAGTCAAGAGTTTTCAAGGCATTAAAAGCGTTCTTTCCAACCTGTGCACACCGGCGAGGTTGTGCCTTCAAGAAAAGTCGACTATAGAAGCAGCACTTTGCACACGCGCCTACACCCGGAAGCTCACTCTGCTGCTTTTGTCAGGCCTCGCAGAGAGACCTGCCAATTTCGTTTGAAGCCGCACAAAATGCTGAGCTCTCTGTCGTCTGTGCGTTAGTGTTCCGAAGTTTTCCGCCGCACTTGTGCGGTTGTTCTGGATATAGCTGCCTTTATTTTTCGCCTTCGTCAAGAGCGTAAGTGAGCAAACGATGACTTCTTTGGCAGTTCTGGGCTTTATGTAGGCAACATTCAGTGTCTACGTTTCTGAGGCCAGGAAGGCGCTGTCAACCCCGCGAGCCATAGCGTTCCCCGAAGGCGCAGTATAGCTTTCAAACGGCCTACGCACGAAACCCGGCTACAAAAGCAGCAAATGTGGTCGTTAAGGCAGCCCCCGCAACGGCCGCACGCAATCAAAAGGCTACGCGCACAGCGCGAGCTCTGAACTGCGCCGGCGAGTTGATGCCTCGCTATACGAACGCGCTCTCCACGCAGCGCCATAAATTTCGATGGCACGTTTTGTGGGCACAGCTTCGTGCAGCTGGACGTGCCACGGCGTACGTGCGCGCATTTGAACGATCCGATAAAATATATCGCTGTCTCGAGCCTCGATCGCTGTTCCCGATGAGGAACGACATGGTTGAGCAGTACCCGGAATAAAGGCAGTGACCAAGCGCCTTGTGCGGTTTTTCGTCGAGTTTGGCATGTAGTCGGGCTCAAAAGCTTGCAGAACCTGTGGCCGAAGGCACACGAATGTGAGGTCTTGGAAAATAGCATCGCCAATGCGATGTTGCTGTTTACGCGTAACGTTTAGCTGCTGGTATACTGTTCCCAAAGCAAAAAGGATTTCCAGCAGGACGCTCTGACACGGACAAAAAGGGACGACGACACACGCTGGACTAGCAACCTGATGTTTGTTATTCGTTCCCTCTCTCTCTTTTTTTTTATAGCACGCGACCGCCAATGCTTCTCTTTTTCTTTTGTCACAACGATTATCCGTCTCTTAGGGTGACAGATCATTTTTGCGCAAGTAGCCTTTTTCCTTTATCTATAAGCAGTATCGATGGTGTACTGATGCATGATTGTCCGATTTCGTCAATGGCCATGGCTTCTAAAATTTTGAGCGTCAGCTTATCTTTACTTTTTTCTAAAACCTTGATGTCGTGAAATTGTACAGTGCAATGACAATAGCGATGATGCCCAGCGGAGATGCCCAGTGAAGATTCCTTCCAGAGATGCTGCATGTCTCTTGTCCTGTCATTAAGACATGTGCCTGTTTGTCCCATGTATAGTCGGCCACATGATAAAGCCACACGGTGTGTCCACAAGTGTTCTCAGAAGACGTGTGGACAGGTCTGTTGATCATTGCCGAAAAAAAGCAGCAGCTCCCCATTTTAATCTTCCTCTTCGTTTGGTTAAAGATTTCACTGGCTCGAAACGAGGTTATTCACTTTTCTTCAACACATTACGAGCTCTCCGTACACCACTCAAGCAGTTCGACACGTCGTAAGTGATTGGATGGGAACTGTGTAGAATATTAACAGGTGTACTCTCTTATCTATTTTTTTAAGACTGAGACCGAGTCACCGTAATTGGCCTTTACGTATACTGACGTCTTTCGTGCCATTGCATAGTGCTCGTCACGGTCGCTCCGCACAATACTCCTCCCCACACGATAAAAGAAAAATTAAATAATCAGAATGACCAAATTATTATTCCTTAGGCACACGCATACATCAACTCAGTTTCGCAATAATGGGGCACTGTAATTGTTCTGTGCGCATCGCGAATGCACGGCCAGACTTTTCTTTCAAGAGGGAAGCGAGCCTTCCTTACTTTTATTGCTTTCTCTTTCACTGGCCCCCGCGGACTCCGAGCTGTGCGCGAAAGAAAGGACCCCGCTCCCTCCGTTCGGTTCCTGGAAGTGACCCAGTGACGACGCTTCGGGCTGTCGGGTGTTGTTTCCCGGGCCTGGGGGCGGCGACGGGGATGGAAACCGCGGTTGGAAAAGCGCGGGACGGGCAGACTCGCCCCACCGGCCCTAGAGAACGGACCACTTTTTTACGGGGCTAAAACTGAACGTTTTGTGTATTTTTAACTTGCTTTTTTGACCTTCTCAGTGTAATTAAAGTTTGTTTTAAATGTTCAACTGCGTTCGACCCGTTATCTAGCTGGACAGCGGACGCTTTGATCCCGTCAAGTGCGATCCGCGAGGCCAGCATAGTAAAAAAGTGAAGTCGACTGCCATCGGCCGCCAACTCAACGTCCGCTGCAGTGGAATACGTCGCACGGCAAGACCTCCGGTTTGACCATGACATCCGCCTACTGCAAGGACACGGCATCGCCTACAAGTTGAGCAGCTGACGGCACACAGGGCAACGACAAGGTGGGCTCGTTTCAAATTTGATCGCGCAGCTTAGCAGGCTTCACCACATACGTCCGCTTTGAGTGAGATACGTCGTGAAGCACGCACGCCAAAATGGATCAGGACAAGCTGACGCCTGAAACGTCTCAAGTTATGACAGGGGAGCATGAAGTTTCACCGGCAAATATTCGACCACGAAGAGCAACTACGTTTTCCATGAAAGCTAAAGAAACGTATGAAACGAGCCGCGATGAGCACTGCCGGAGAGTAGACGCTGCCTGGAAGAACGTGGAGACAGCTATTTTCAAAGTATCATGTGCGAAAGAGGAAGACGTTAACAGCGCCGCAACGCAGCTTCGCGCAAGCTACGAGCGCTACGAGCACGTCGCCGCCAGATACGCTACCTTCCTCGCCAAAACGAGCAGATCTGAAACCCAGCAGGAATTAGAACTTCAGAAAACAATCGACGCAGATCGTTATGTGACTGTGAGCGACAAATTACGTGAGGCTACAGAACGAGAACGCGACCGCTTACAAGAGGTAATGTCGCAGCACTCTCTATCGGCCCACTCAAGCGTTTCTTCGAGGTCACGACGATCGGGCTCGTCAACAATCAGCCTAGCCGCTGTACAAGCACGCGCACAAGCTGAAGCCGTCCGGGCCAGAGCAGAGTTTGGTCGCAGAGAGGCCGCGATGCGCATTGAGAAGGCAAGGATAGAGGCTGAATTGGATATTTTGCAGCATGAAAAAGAAGCGGCAGCTGCAAACGCACAGGCGAATGCGCTCGAGGCAGCCGTGGAGCAGGATGGCGGGGAGCGCATGCGCACGCTCCCTCCTGTGGACCGAACGCTGCAGACTAGGAGTTACATCGATGAACAGCAAGCCCTACGCAACTCTGCGCTTGTGTTAACCGAGGTGGCTGTCACCAACTCTAGCGGCGACGTAAACAATGCTCACACGGCGCCGGGTGCCCACACGGCTGCGTATAATTCAATGTGTCTGCAAGCTGATGAACGGCCACCTGACTGCCATGCTGCCCCTAACAACTCAAGTTATGAGCATGCTGGAGCTACGAGTCGTCCTATGAACTTACGAGTTGATCCGCATCCGCTTGTGCACGCCCCAGCACACAACAGTTCAAGCTCAGAGCTAGCCGGTGTCCTTAAGTTCCTGTGCCGCAAAGACCTTGTTTCAAGCGGTCTTATCAAGTTTGATGATCGACCTGAGAACTTTCGCGCTTGGAAATCATCGTTCAAGGGTGTTGTCAGAGATCTAGGTCTTTCTGCCCAAGAAGAGCTAGACCTTCTCATCAAATGGCTTGGCCCTGAATCGTCACGTCAGGCTCGGAGGTTGAAATCAGTGCATGTCGATGACTTTTCAACGGGCTTGAACGTTGTGTGGAAACGGCTCGACGACGTCTTCGGGCGCCCTGAGGCAATTGAGGATGCACTACTGAAGCGGCTGGAAGACTTCCCGAAGATATCTCACCGGGAAAATACCAGACTCCAGGAACTTGGCGACCTCCTGCTAGAACTCGAGGCTGCGAAAACTGACCCGTATCTTGCCGGTCTTGGCTATTTGGATACCGCAAGAGGGGTCAACAAAATTGTATCGAAGTTGCCATCTGGACTTCAAGAAAATTGGATGTCGGCGGGATCGAAATACAAGAAAGATCATGACACTGCATTTCCACCCTTTTCTTTCTTTAGCAAATTCGTTAGAGATCAGGCCAGCATGAGGAACGACCCGAGTTTCATCTTGAATCCACAAAATGCCTCGTCCGAATTCAATCAAAGGAAGGAAGACAATGCTACGAAGACCACGCGGCAAAGATCATCTGTGTCAGCGAGGAAAACAGAAGTGGATCCTGCTTCTGCCAAGATTAATCAAGGTGCCACTGCTAACGAACAGCAACCGGAATCGAGGGACTTGAAAAGGTGGTGTCCATATCACAAGAAACCTCACCCCTTGGAAAGGTGTCGCGCCTTCCGTGAGAAAACCTTGGAAGAGCGGCAATCTTTCATAAAGAAGCAAGGGATCTGCCTACGATGCTGCTCATCCAAGAACCACATGCAGTGGCAATGTCAGGCAGTTGTGATATGCCTCATATGCGACAGCGCCGACCACGCCACAGCGCTTCACCCAGCACCGCCAACCTCAGAGCCGTCAAGGGCTAGTGGGTCTGATGACAGTACGACAGATGACTCAGAAAGAAGAGTCACATCTAGGCGTACCGAAGTGGCAAACGCTGGCAACAGCACAAAGTCGTGTGCTAAAATCTGCCTCGTAGAGGTGACCCATGAGACTCAGCCTGAGAAGACAGTCAGAGCGTACGCGATTCTTGACGACCAGAGTAATCGCTCGTTGGTTAGGCCAGAACTCCTCAACGATTTCGGAGTGAAGGGGACGTCTACGCAATACACGCTCCGCACTTGCTCCGGCAGTACTGAAGTGATTGGAAGAGTCGCTCATGGTTTTTTCGTGCAGAGCATGTCAGGCGAAGTCAAGTTTCCTCTTCCGCCTCTCCTCGAGTGCAAGGCAATTCCAGAAAACAGAGATGAAATTCCGACACCTGACGCTGCAAGGCACTACCCGCACTTGAAGTCTGTAGCAAATCACATTCCGCCTCTTGAGGAGGCTGGAATACTGCTCCTCCTTGGCCGGGACATCCTAAGAGCTCACAAGGTTCGTCAGACAATCAACGGACCCCACGACGCGCCGTATGCTCAGAAGCTTGACCTCGGATGGGTCATTGTCGGCGACGTTTGCGTTGGTCGAACGCGGGAAACGGGCAGCGTCAACGTGTTCAAGACCCATGTGCTGTACAGTGGGCGACCATCTCTTTTTGAGCCGTGCCAAAGACATTTCTTTGTTAGGGAGGCGCCGATTCTCTACTCTGCGGATAAGGTCTCAAAAGATTTACGATTGGCAGCAACATTGGATGACACCCTGGCCCCGAATCTTTTCGAAACAACAGAACTTGACAAGCAGCGTGCTCTCTCCATGGAAGACAAGACATTCCTCAAGATAATGAATAGTGAATTCACCCAAGACAAATTAAACAATTGGGTCGCCCCTCTCCCCTTTCGCACACCGAGAAGTCGGCTTCCGAACAACAGAGAACAAGCTCTGTCTCGTCTGCTCTCGCTACGGCGTTCCCTGCGAAAAAATCCTGAAACAAGGGAACGTTTCGTGAACTTCATGAACGAGCTCTTCATCAAGGGTCATGCGGAGGAAGCTCCACCACTTCACGTGGACGAAGAATGTTGGTATCTGCCCATATTCGGCGTTCACCACCCCCAGAAGCCTGATCAAATCCGAGTCGTATTTGACTCCAGCGCTCAGTATGAAGGGGTATCTCTGAACAACGTTCTCCTGACCGGCCCTGACCTGACGAATAACCTTGTGGGGATTTTGATACGCTTCCGGCAAGAACCAGTTGCGGTTACAGCAGACGTCCAGCAAATGTTCTACAGCTTCATGGTTCGCGAGGACCATCAGAACTACCTGAGGTTCCTCTGGTTTAAGGACAACGATATATCCAGAGAAATCATAGAGTGCCGAATGAAGGTTCATGTTTTCGGCAACAGCCCATCGCCAGCTGTTTCAACGTATGGCCTTCGACGGACTGCCCAACAAGCTGCCCCAAGATTTGGTGAAGATGCCAGGAAGTTCATTGAAAGAGATTTCTACGTCGATGATGCGCTTAAGTCTCTTCCGAGCGAAGAAGATGCCATTAGTCTGCTGCAAAGAACGCAGAAAATGCTTGCAACAGCTAACATAAGGCTTCACAAGATAGCTTCGAATGGGCAGAATGTGCTGAATGCATTTCCTCGAGAGGACCACGCCCAGGGACTGAAGAACCTCGACTTCGGCACAGACGCGTCGCTTACGCAGAGAAGTCTCGGTCTACTGTGGGACATAGGCGACGACAGCTTCGTCTTCAGGGCTCCTCGTCAGGACAGGCCATATACGCGGCGAGGAGTGCTGTCGACCGTCAACAGCCTTTACGATCCACTAGGGTTTGTGGCTCCAATAACGGTTCAAGGCAAGTACCTTCTCCGTGACCTCGTGACGAAGGGCTATGACTGGGACACGCCGCTTTCGGACGAGAAGAAGCAGAGATGGGACGAGTGGAAGAACTCTCTCCAGACACTACAGCACCTTCACGTGCGAAGAACGTATACGCCAGTCTCGACACTTGAAGCCGGAAGTAGGGACATCCATGCATTTTCAGACGCGTCCACAAGGGCCGTCGCAGCTGTGGCATACCTACGCGTGACTGACAAGCAAGGAAACAGACACGTCGGATTTGTCATGGGAAAGGCCAAGCTTGCTCCACAACCAGAACACACCATCCCAAGGCTTGAGTTGTGTGCAGCAGTGCTTGCTGTAGAGATGACCGATTCTATAGTACGAGAATTGGACTTCCAGCCGAACTCGGTCACGTTCTACACAGATAGCAAAGTGGTCTTGGGTTACATATACAACGAAACACGAAGGTTCTACGTGTATGTGGCCAACAGGGTGCAGCGGATACGTAGCAGCACGCAACCTGAACAATGGAAATACGTTCACACAGACGAAAATCCAGCAGACCATGCCACTAGAGCGATTCCAGCGGCACAGCTTAAGAGCACGAACTGGTTGTCCGGACCTGATTTTCTCTCACGACGAGAAGAGGAAGCACGGTCGTCGAGCTTCATCCTCCTAAATCCTGACGAAGACAAAGAAATACGCCCTGAAGTCTGCACTCTGGCGACGGAGGTGAACAAACGACAGCGACTCGGAGCCGAACGCTTTCATAGGTTCTCGAACTGGAAATCTCTCACTCGTGCTGTAGCAAGTCTGATCCAGGTTGCCCATCGCGCAAAGAACGCATCACAAGGAGAGGTAGCTCCCGTTGAGGCGCTCTCCAAAGCCAGGCTCGTCATCATTCGCGCAGTACAGCAGGACGCATTTTATGAAGAGATATGCTGTATCCAGAGAGGAGAGCAGGTTCACAAGACAAGCTCGCTTCGAAGGCTTGACCCATTCTTAGACGCCAACGGCTTGATCCGCGTCGGCGGCCGCTTGAACAGAAGCGACCTGCCAGACGATGAGAAACACCCTCTCTTAATGCCGGGTCGGCACCATGTGGCAACGCTTCTCGTGCGCCACCACCATGAATGCGTGCAACACCAGGGCCGACACTTCACAGAAGGAGCCGTACGAGCTGCTGGGTATTGGATCGTCGGAGGTAAAAGGTGCATCTCATCCGTGCTGCAAGCATGCATTTCATGCAAGAAGCTGCGAGGGCGCTTTCACGACCAGAAGATGGCTGACCTTCCGGCAGACCGAATCAGCACAGATCCTCCTTTCACGAATGTTGGAATCGATGTTTTCGGTCCCTGGATGATTGCCTCTCGCCGAACGAGAGGTGGTGTTGCAAACAGCAAGCGCTGGGCAGTCATGTTCACTTGCTTAAGCATTCGCGCAGTGCACATTGAGCTGATCGAATCAATGGATACGTCGAGTTTCATTAATGCCTTCCGAAGGTTCCTAGCAGTGCGAGGCCCCATCAAGCTAATACGCTCTGACTGCGGGACCAATTTTATCGGAGCTTGCAGAGAACTTGGAATCAGCGCAGAGGGCATTCATCGCTCACAAATAGGCAAGTTCCTCAGCGGAAACGGCTGCAAATGGATATTCAATCCACCGCACGCGTCCCATATGGGCGGTGCGTGGGAGCGGATGATCGGCATTGCACGCCGCATTCTTGACTCAATGCTCATGCAGTCACGTCATCAACGACTCACGCATGACATTCTTGCAACCTTTTTGGCAGAAGTTGCAGCCATCATTAATGCCAGGCCCATAACTCCTACTTCGTCTGACCCCGAAGATCCCACAATCCTAACTCCGGCGACACTCTTAACCCAAAAACACGGAAGCGCATCTGTAACAACTGGGCAGTTAGATACAAGCAACCTCTACAAACGGCATTGGCGTCTCGTGCAAAACCTGGCTGACGAGTTCTGGAAGCGCTGGCGCACAACGTATGTCACTACTTTGCAGCAACGCCGAAAATGGCAAGCAGCAAAACCCGACCTCAAAGAAGGCGACGTCGTTCTACTCAGGGATAAAGAAGCGACCCGCAACGACTGGCCCGTCGGAGTGATTACGCGAAGCCTGCTCAGCGCAGATGGAAGGGTGCGCAAGGTCGAGCTGAAAACAGCCAAAGACGGGGTTGTGAAAACATTCTTCCGACCAACAACAGAAGTTGTGCGTTTGCTGTGACCGTGATATAGTGGTGGCGTCTTAACAACGAAAGACACCAGACGGGGAGTGTTCTGTGCGCATCGCGAATGCACGGCCAGACTTTTCTTTCAAGAGGGAAGCGAGCCTTCCTTACTTTTATTGCTTTCTCTTTCACTGGCCCCCGCGGACTCCGAGCTGTGCGCGAAAGAAAGGACCCCGCTCCCTCCGTTCGGTTCCTGGAAGTGACCCAGTGACGACGCTTCGGGCTGTCGGGTGTTGTTTCCCGGGCCTGGGGGCGGCGACGGGGATGGAAACCGCGGTTGGAAAAGCGCGGGACGGGCAGACTCGCCCCACCGGCCCTAGAGAACGGACCACTTTTTTACGGGGCTAAAACTGAACGTTTTGTGTATTTTTAACTTGCTTTTTTGACCTTCTCAGTGTAATTAAAGTTTGTTTTAAATGTTCAACTGCGTTCGACCCGTTATCTAGCTGGACAGCGGACGCTTTGATCCCGTCAAGTGCGATCCGCGAGGCCAGCATAGTAATGAAAGCTGCAACTGGCATCAGCCGGCCAGGAGAGCGATCATGCAGACTCACGTGTCGACAGTTCCGTCGCTAGCAAGATTTCCAGCACTGTGTGTATCGTCGGCGCGAAAGCCCTATAGCTTCCATTCTGTATAGTACTCCACGTTATTTGGTGTCGAGGTACACATAATAAGAGGCCACGCCACTGAAAAAAATAAAGGCCACTATTCGGACGAAACTAACTACATGTTGTTATTAGCATCGATCTCAAGAAGTGTCCAGTATTTGTCGTGCTCCCCTTAATTAAATGTTGAATAAAAGTTAACTGTTAATCATTAACGTTATTGTCATTACATGTATTAATATTGAATTTTTAGAGCGCATTTGAAAACACGAGTTTGATTTGTTTGACGTGTGTTGCCTCTTGTGGAGATTTTCTTCTTTTTTCTCATTTCAGAATGCTCCCAAGAAATTAAGTAACACAGATTTGTACAGACCTATCCAAGTATGCGAATAGCCGAAACGTGTTATGCATTAGGCGCATAATGCAGCCGGACTCCTCTTTGGCCCTTCTCTTTCGACACGCTGCGCCATCTAGTCCCTGCGAAGTCCTTTGCGTGGCTTCCAAGATCGAGTGGCCTTCGAGATTGGATTAGAAGTTAGACAAATATTCTTAGACAGCACTATACCATCAGGGAGCAGCCCACATTTAGACTCCAATATCTTAGGGACGGGCCCATATTTCTGGTTAGATAGTTAGCCGGAAAGAAAACTGGTCTGACAATGCCAAGAATGCTATTCTCATTGAAGTTGCATTAAAAAACCAATGCAGCCAACTAATTATTTGTAATCTACATCAGCGCTGTCATTTGTCCTAAAGATGTAATTATGTGAAGAATTTGCTACGTGAGAACACGACAGGTGCAAGTCACGTCTTCATCAAGGTGCGGGGTGATAACTTTTTCAGATTGCACCATTTACATCTAAGCGTTGTCTCTCTGGTGTACGAAGTTGCGCTGTTACTCCACTTGGTCGAGTAAACAAGCCGTCAAACAACATAAGTGTCATCTAATCCAATCGCTGGCGCTGCACTCAGCCTCATTGGAAACACTAACGTGATCCCCCACTTTAGGTGCGGTGTGTTTCTCAAACCGCCATGTGGGATGCTCTAGCGAAAGAAGTCAATTTTAAACAGCTGACTGTCATGTCGCTTCTCTGCTCCCTGGTCAAACGATAGCAGTAACATGACGGTTTGCCACCAATGTACTCGCATGTCACGATGTAAACTTTAATGGGTGGGGAGCTTTGAAGGCACTTGTTCAAGTTCCGACATAGGCTTATGTTCATTCACGGAGTGCTATTCGGCACGCTTGCACCAACTCGGACTCGGCGCTTCGTGCACGACACACACCGCGGCGCCTGCGAGTGCCTACCATCGCATGCTAACGCTCTGCGGGACCAGCACTTGTGATCCGTGACCATTATCTTTCATTACCCACATTAAGCCTAACAGGCGATGCATCCAAGCAGCCCTCAATCCGTGCTTTCTGTTTTGTTTTGTTTTTGCAGCCCCCCGCGTGCGACTCGAATCTGTTCCCGCGCTAAGGAATACGGCGGAAACGTTTGCGCGAGGGAAGCAAGGAGGTGCTTACGATTCAGACACCGCAGAAGCGGCAGCGGAGGTGGTGCTGGTAGTGGTGCTGCAGCTCATAATTGCGCCATTCGGCGCCGCTGCTTTGGAGAGGAACGAGACCCAGAGTTCGATATCGCCAGAACGTGTTCTCCTTCCCTTGCGTCGGAGGCACTTCTCTCTTCGCTACGCCTCAATTCCTTCTCTTGTTGTTGCCGCTGTGTTCTCGCCGCATTGCGGTCAGGCTTCTGTTCCAATTCGCTGCTAGTTTCCTAATACGGTCAGATATACACTTCTTATATGCTAACCATGAGTGACGCTGGACGTAGAAAATTTCAACGCGCCGACACACACACACACACACACACACACACACACACACACACACACACACACACACACACACACACACACACACACACACACACACACACACACACGCACGCACGCACACGCACACACACACACACACACACACACACACACACACACACAAGAGACAGAATAAAGGGCGGATCATGATTTTTCACAATTGGTCTATACATGACGTGCGCGAGGTGTCACCACGTGCGACAGCCATGTTTCATTTGAAGCCATTGGTACTGCAGTTCTACGCTCGTCGTCGACAACTGTTCAGTCTTTCGTAGCAAGTCCGAGGAGCAAAGGAACTAAAAAATCTAGAAAGACGAGCAGTCGAAAAATAAAAAGTAAAAAACTCAAGATGAAGCAAAAAAATAAAAGCCCACAAACAGGGAGTGGTTGCCACCGAGGTGAACTAAGAGCTGTGAAAGAGGAAAATGCACGACGCGGAGAATTTACGGCTCGAGACGTCGCCGTAAACTCGTCTTGCTGCTGCGCCTTTCGGGCTCAGCTGTCGACGCCCTGCCACGGATGGCGGCAGGAGAGACCATAACACGGCGGTCCCCGCATATTTGAGGCCACGGAAAGGAGGGGGAGAAAAGTGAGGGGCAAAGAGATGTAAGGGATGAACCATGCGCTGCAATTCACTTTTATTTCGCGATATACGCGCCGAATACGGGAGAACAACAACAACAAGAAAATGGACGGCGAAGGCTGCTGTTTGCGCGGACACGTGCGCTGCAGCTCACACGCAACGAGAAGGGACCGGCGCATAAAGAACGGAGGCAGCAGCCCAAGAAAGCGGCTGCGGCGGCGATAACTACGCCCGGTGCCTTGGCCTTCGTCATCTCTGCCTTTTCCCCGTCGGCTTCCTACCGCGTCCGTTGCTTGCGAGCGCGTCAACTGCTCGCTCCTCGACACGCCGCTATTAAGATGCCAGGTTCCGGCGAGTTAAGACTCTTCTGAGCGGCTGCTGACAGGCCCCTCTCTGGCGTTCGAGCGTCGTCGTCGCATGACACGAGTGAGGAACCTTGCTCCCTCTTCGCCGGGGCCACGAGGTGCGCTGCGAGTTTCTTCTGTCGTCCGACCACGCCTTTCTCTCCCCTTCATTATTTTTCATACACATTCGCATATTTAGCGCGACGTTAGACGACATGCGGCGTGTTGTCAAGGAACCCTTCGAGGTCTTCACGGTGCCACCGCGTCGAAGATGTGCATCAAGGTGACCAGCCGTGCGAAACCTACCCGGGAAACAGAGCAACTCACAAATGCCACGCGCCTAATCACGCAACAAAGCCAACGCGAAAACAGGAAACAAGCCTGACCACGAACCCTGCGGGAAATTATAGTGCACAAATGTTCAACGGACAAAACTGAAACGTCTTAAAAACTGAAACGCTGCATGCGCAAATGTGATTTCTGCATTCCTTCATCGCAGTGATATAGGTGAGGCCCAATTTTTTTTTTTGACATATCGATGGGATACCTCATAACCTCAGCGCGTCGCTTAACAATCGACGCGCTCACGTGTCATCGTTCATTATTTATGAATAAATTATGGGGTTTTACGTACCAAAACCACGATCTGGTTATGAGGCATGCCGTAGTGGGGGACTACGGAAATTTGTACTGCACCTGGGGTTCTTTAACGTTTAACGGGTGTTTTCGAATTTTGCCCCCATCGAAATGCGGCCGCCGTGGCCGGGATGCCATCCCGCGGCACGTGTCATCGTACACTGACGTGTACGTAAACTCTGCAAGTTACTGAACGTGGCAGTGATCAGATTTCATTTTTGGCTGACAGCACATTTCCCGTGTCTCTTTCGGAGCAGATGTTGACGTGATAACTAAGTTCTCGAAATGTTCGACAGGTGACGATGTGCCGATCTTGAGTTCTTAAAGTGAAGCTGTATATGGCTAGCCGATTCGTCCGTCTGTCTGTCCGTCCTTACGTCGGTCGCTTGTATGCCAAAAACTCCTTCGGCGCAGTTCCATGCGCATGCGCGAAAGAAAGAAAGGAAGAGAGACGCCGGGCGATAGGCCAACACCACCTAGATACCACAAGGACTGTTTACTCCGATCCATGACGTCCCGCTACCTGGCCCGAAATTTCCATTGACAAGACTGGCGCGATGAAAGCGGTGGCGTTAAAATCACTGTTGCCTACTCGGGAGCATCCCCGTTAGATTCTATGGCAATCGCAGCAGGCAACATGACGTCATGATAGGAGCGAAAAGGCCTTGTGGTGCTGGATTAGCTGCACAAGTAGTAACGTCATTGCTTTCTGTCGCAGCCGAGGGCGCGCGCAGCAGTTTCTCTTCGGCTCCGAAATGAGTAGGCCACGTGCCATACGCACTCCTGAGGAGCAGGCAGCTTTCGATCAGCAACGCCGTTATCAGAACCGGGAACGAGCTCGTCTACGCAGCGCCGATGCTGCAGCCCGGGCGCAAGAACAGGCTCGTGCAGCCGAGCGCAAGCAGCAGCTGCGTACCGAGGATCCGGCAGCCTACCAAACCATCGTTTAATGAACCGTAGGGATTGACTTAGTGATAAACACCGCCGCCGCACGTTTCAGGTTCGGTGGCTAACCATCTGTATGGAGTGCTTGGGCGGTATTTTTTTTTCTCTTCATTACTCAGGTTAAAAGAGTCGACATAGAACTACAGCGCTATCATCTAATGAAATCGAAGACAAGCGAACTAACAAAAAAAAGAAACAAAAGAAAAAATGGCATTCGATTAGGTAACCCCAGTGCGTTTGAAGGAGTTATTGCACACTATTTGTGTGTAACCTCCGTTGTGTGTTTCACAAACAGGTGTGAGCTTGACCACTAGATGTGTGTCGACCAACAGATGCGGGTTTGACAGAATAAAGCCAGCCAGTTCTTTATACACATTTTTACACATTCCTGTGTTTCACACTGAAACGGCCGTATAGCGCCTCCTGTTCACTGTCTAATACCCTGGCCTTAAACCAGTCAGAGCACGCAAATTTATTTTAAAGCTGCAGCTGCAGCAGCCAACATACTTCCACAATGTTCGTTTAGAATAGACTAGGTAATGGCGAAGCTCACTGTTTTGAAGTGATTCAGCCGAACAGGCCTCTCACCACTCATACTACACGCATGACGCGCTGTTTGCCCGACGCGTATAGTGAATGAAGCCGATGGTAGAGATGCCATACCACACGAGCGGCGAGTATATTTCTCGTCTTCTTTTATCTTTGATGAGACCTTTCTTTCTCTCTGCACATCGGTCGCAAGGGGTTCCTGCGACCGCTGCCATCTTGTTTCAAAGGATGCTCACGCGCGGTATAAATGACGGCGGGACGCATGCGACACAGAAATTATAAAATTGCCCGACATAGGCCAGGGGTGCGTTCGTGATCAATAAAAGCAAAAAGGAAAGCAGAGTGCACGTAAGCCATGTTGCTTGTTTCGTCGAGTCAAACAGCACACGCCAGAGGTGCCTAGCAATCGCTACAAAATACGGCCCATATATGACACTTGCCTATATGGTCGAGCGACGGGCTCAGGACTACACCATGCGACACTTGGCTACATGGAGCTGTTCGATTCGATATTGGTTTGCCATGGATAGTAACAGCACAACAAGGACGAAGTTTCGGCCGTTACCACTTTTATGAGTAATGTAGACGAGCGAAGTAACAGCGCTATCCAAAGAACGCCACGCGGAGTGAGGATACCATAAAGATAAAACGAAAAGACAGAAATTAAACGCGTATTATCTGCCATGATGTGCCTAGGTCGTCGAGAACGCAGAAAACCTCATCCTTTGCATGATGCGTCGTCATCCATGCAGGCCACTTCAGCCGTTTACGGCTAGTCGGTTACTTCTGTGTCCGTTATGCAGATATGTGAGTGACTGTTCATTATAATCACGGTGACTAATACGATGCTCCTACAATGATGTGGTTTGTCTCTCTGTCATATGTAAATATGTCGTTTTCATACGGTCCTTAGGTATCTCAAACAAATAAAAACATGGACCGGTATAATGTAAGGCTTCCTTCCGCTCAACTATATTCCTTTCTTATCATCCAGCGCTTGAGATGGCCCGTTTACGATAATGACATTGGCCGGCCACTACTTGGAAGACTTACGAAGCGCAAAAAGGATAAGAATTACAATAGGATCGTACATTAACACCGCCGTGTACACGGCTCATAAATTACTTTATGTTAACTAGCACTTAGTTTTCATAAATTTGAAGCATCTTATCTGCGCATGCTGTTTCATAGAGATGAAGCGATGTTTCAGGCTTCATAATGAAGTGACACAAAATAGTTCTCTGCAGGACGTAGGCAGGTCACGAATCTGACAGCAGATGTACTGACATAAACAGAAGGGCAAGAAGGAAAAGCGCCCGAACACTACTTGCCTTCTCTATAAGCTGAAAATGGCTATAGTTTGGATCGCTAAGTGAAATTTTAAGAGATGTATGTATACAGTCAAAAACAAAAAAAATATTGAGTGAACAGCGACATGGAGCAAGCAAAAGAAAGTGAAGGCAACAAGGCGCCAGAGGGAAATCAAAGAAGGGCGCTCGGATGTAGCCGCTTTGTTCCGCAGGTCGGTTGTAGCCGGAGCACGGCGACGCAGGAGGAGGCGCGAGTGGCTCTGCCGCCTCTTTGTGGCCCCCGCGATGGGTCGAAAAGCTCATCCGTCTCTGCCAGCGGTGCCCGTTCGGGACGCCCCGGAGAGCGCGGATAAACAATGACGGCCGCGACACCGGAGACAACGGGCCGCTGGCGAGAAGTTAAAACTTGCGAACAGGAAACGCTGTCCTCACCGCGGGTCCCCATTCCTCTCTCTTTCTCCTCCTGGTTCCCATTGACGTAGGGGGGAGGCGACCGTTCGGAGAGACAGAAATAAGAGCGGGGGACAACTCCGGGGCCCAGGCTGGAAGAAGCTGAAAATAAAAAAGAGAAGAAATCAAGGCAGAGCGGAGCGGAGGCCGGCCCGGGGTTAGCGTCGTCGTGCAAGGGACATTAGCCCGGGTCATTAATTAACGGAGGAAGAGGGGGATACCGCCAAAACCACCGCCGCTACTGGCGCTGCTGCTGCTGCTGCGTTCGATGGCGCGCATTGTGTGTGGTCCCGACGCGTGGCCTCGGTTTGCCTCGGCCGCTGTCTCCGCACGCTGCGGGTGGTGCGCAGCGCGACCGCTGGGGGTGTCAGGCTCCATTTTCTTGCTCCCGCCCGACGGAGAGTGCCCACTCCCACCACTGTTCGCTCCCCGCTGTCTTGCGCTGTCGTTCGTCGCGGTGCACCGTTCTCATGCGTCGCAGCTACACGTACTGAGCAGAGCGTAGAACAATACAGATGCAGGGTTTGCGTAGATGTGCGGATAGAAACCGAGAAGCAAGAGGGTGCAAGGAAGGGGAGAAGCGTTACTTCGAATTACGACAGTTATTCCTGTCAATAGTCCGCATATCACATCTGACGACGATCGCACTGCGTGGCAAGAACGCAAGATGTGACGTCCTCTATTCTTTACCTAGCCCTCTCTTTTTTGCCATATCCTCCCAGTTATCTTGAACGAATACGGTGAGTAAATTGCAAAAAAGAAGAAAAAGACTTTCGGGCCTGCGATGTGCGCAGATGCCCAACGCACAATGTATTTTACAGTTAACAGCACTAATCAAGCACGCTGAAGCGTGAGAATGGTGCATTGTTGAAACATGCACTCTTCCGTAGATTATGCCTAAAAATTTGCCCGCCGTGGTTGCTCAGTGGCTGTGGTGTTGGGCTGCTGAGCACGAGGTCGTGGGATCGAATCCCGGCCACTGCGGCCGCATTTCGATCGGGACGAAATGCGAAAACACACGTGTACTTAGATTTAGGTGTACGTGAAAGAACCCCAGGTGGTCGAAATTTCCGGAGTCCCCCACTACGGCGTGCCTTATAATCAGAAAGTGGTTTTGGCACGTAAAACCCCATAATTTAATTTTAATGTCTAAAAATTTGCACAGTAATACAACCAGGTTTGTGCAACATGTCTTGTACGTCGCCCCGGTGCGACGCCGCAAGGAGCGCGACGAAAAATACATTCACGTACACGTACTATACACGTAGACATACGTAAGCATAGGCGATTTTGCGTGCATCACTCCCCTCACACAAACGTGTGCCATCATTAGGGCTCTTTCTATACATGCAAAGAAAAACAGACGAGCTACGCCAGAAAAAGAAGCGGCGGCGACAGCCAGCAGCAGCCTGCTCTTCAACTTCCCCGACAGCATATGGACTAACTCGGCTGGCCAAAAAAGTGCGAATAAATTGTTCCGCTGCTCTTATATCACCGTCAGTGAAAGGCACACAGAGCTGCGAATTCCAGTCTTGGGTCTCGACTCCACTCCGAGAGGAGCGATAGCTCCCGCACGTCCTCGGCGACTTGAAAAATATCTCGCCTCGAACCGCAATTCCTTTTACGCTTGCCGCTCCAGGGCTCATTTGTTTCGTTTGCCCGCTCCCTCTTCCGC